>NC_134366.1:138784421-140009838 GCF_035582795.1 Mycteria americana | reverse complement strand
ACTGAGTTATAGTGAGACTTGGGAAATGTGACAAAATAAGCAACGGAATGAAGAGAACAGTACTGAAACCAGTTGGGAAAACAGGAAGTATAGAATTTGATGAAATTATGAAATATCTTCAGGAACATCTTGTTTCTGATCATGACTAAACAGTGAGAAAAGCGATAAGGAGTAAACTGGCTATTTTCAATAAACCTTCAACTTTAGACAAAAAAGCTAAGTGGTTAAAAGGTACTGAAGATTGTTTTGATTAAATAAAAATGTCTAACACTTTAAAGTGTAAGATTAAAAAAAGGAATATATTCTTATTTGCTTGAAAGACTTTTTTAATGAAAGAAAGCATGAGAAGTTATGAAACAGTTTGATGTAACAGCCCGCCAGAAGTTGTTTCAAAGGTTATCACTTGCTGAGATATTTAGGCAAGATGTGTTCCATCAGCAGCCTAAGGACAGTGCCATGTGTGACAGGATAGTAGCACTCATGATATCTGAACAGTTTTAGTAAAGTTAAAGGTTAATCATGAAGCTTCAAAAATAATATGGACTGTGATCCAAAGTCTGAAGTACAAATTAAAGCCTCGAGAGAAAAATTAAAGTCTACATTTCAAATATACCTTCTAATTCTGGACTTCTGATTTGAGATACCTTAAACTATGGTATTCAGAAACAAAGAGCACCCACAGCTTTTAAACGGGTGCATGCTTTATCTTTTGCAGGAGCTTCACCCATTCAGTTTATAGTGATAACAGATGAGTATCCACATCACTAGTTCATTAAGAAATTCTGACCAAATGTCCTAATCTTGTAAACATTTTCATACTCATGTAGGTCTGCATATGAGTCATCCCATTAGATTACCTGATGATCGGTCTATGCAAACGTACAGACAGTCAGAAATGCAAGTACAACTGATGTGAATGGAGGTTGATCTGAGGTGAAATAACAAATGTAGCTACATTGCCTGGGTTTAGTATCCCATCTTTGTTTTGGCTGGGATCTTGTCTAAGTGCATGAGAGTAAAACACGGCATCTCTGAACACAATCATACTAAGAACTGATGTTCCTACAGTTAGTTTTTAATGTCCTAACTGCATGAAAGCTGCAGTTTCCAGCCATATCACAGTTTTTATAGTAGAATGAGTAATTTGTATTTTAAACTCCCTTTTGCTCTTTCTTTTACAAGTCATTGTAGCTGGTACTTTCATGCCCATTGCCTCCTGCGGGCCAAAAGGGACTGAAGGGGAAAATTTTGTTCATGGTTTTAGAAAGAAAGGTGGAGGGAAGTATAGAAAAATAAAGGCTTGTTGTTGGAATCACAGGAATTCACAGCCCTTGTCCTGAGAACAGATACGTGTGCTGGGTTGTATCTTGTAGAGCCACAGTGTCTCATAGGTCTCCTTTTGGGTAATGCCTCTTACTTCTCTCGTAGACCTCCCTTCTAAAACCTTGTTCCAGATCACAAATCATTTCACAATTGAGAGAGCAGCAGCTGAGAGTATCAAAGAACGGTATTTGACTGATGGTTTGAGCATGAGTGCAATTTTGACAGGGAAGGTCTTTATCAGATGGAACAAGACTCTAGGGCACGTGTTATGTACTTCTGCATTCCCGATCATGTTCTCCATTTCAAGTAGAAATTAGAAGGTAAGCAAGCCAAGGTGCCAGCTAAGAGTCGTATAACCAGGTGACATGCTTTGGTTTCTGTTACACAAAGAAGTCAGAAAAGTCTTGTCAGGTCTTGAAATGGACAGTGCGAGCATGCCGGTGTAGTGCATTGGCACTGGAAACTTGCTAAAGACAATGTTTCGGAGTTTGCAGCTGAAGTTCCCATTACATTCCTTGTCTGGCAGAAGAAAGAAAAGGCTCAATATCACTCTTACCCTACTGTAGTCTGAGAGAAGTTGTGTGCCTTTCTTCTTGTCTGATCTTCCTCTACCTTTTACAAGATCTTGTTTTTGTCTTTGTCTGTTACTTTTGAGTAAATCTCCCTGCAAATCTCTCTCATTGTAGGTACTGCAGGTCTGCCATTAGGTTACCCACACCTTCTCTCATAAGCAGAATAACTTAAGCTTCTTTAGTCTTGAAATACAGGAAAGATTTTACATACCTTATTCTTCTAACTCTTTCAGAACCATCTAATCTGTCAATATAGCTTTTAAACTTTGGACCTTAGAGCTAAGCATGCTCAAGTTCTAGAATGTCAATGCTATCTCTACTGTTAGTATCACTTTCCTGTTTCTTGATATCGTTCTGACTATGTATCTAAGGGTTTGCTGCCGTAGCCTTTGCTTTACTTTTGCTAGTGTAGTTTGTTCCATTTTTTAATTTTGTTCTTTTTTTCTGGAATCAGTGAGCTGCATCTGAATGAGACGGAACTTGCATCATTGCAGATTACCTGTTGAAAGTTCCATTTTTACAATTATTACATGTCAACATTAGGGGTTTGCTCCAAAATAGCTGCTTTGTTATCAATTCTTGCTCTTTGCTGGGGAGAAAGCACAGAATGCAGCAAGAATGCATTATCTGTGTTGAAAGTAGGTCTTTACATATAGAAAACAAGATTCAATTTCCCCTAAATTTCATTATTTCATGAGCTGCATTCCTTGAGTACTGGGAGTAAAGTTCAAAATGTTAATAAGCTGGTATGATTAGGATGCTTTTGATGAATGTGGTCTGTATGAGGCTGGGCTCCCATTCAGAATCAGTCAATCAGTGCCTGGCGAGTTTTGTAAGTAAATGTCATTAAAGGTTGCATTTGCTAAGGATGTATTTGTGTTCTCTAAATAATCATCTGGCATATTCTCTGTGTAATATCCTCACATAGTGTCAAAAATTACAGAGAAAATAAATCTTAAAAAATGCAAGTCTTCTGTCTACAAATGCACAGGAAGCAGCGTACATCCGAGCAGTCCTGTTGAAACCAATTGATTAATCCAGTCTTATGTCAAAATACTTATACAATGTTGAATAAAATAAAATTAAACCTATGAGTAGGAACAAAATTCTTACAAATTACCTCAGAGCAAAAAAAATCTACTGACATGCTGTCTGTACAACACAGGAAGGTAATGTATATATTTTATGTTCATTCTTACAGAAATTACAGAAACTTATATGTCAAATTACAAAGCCCTTATGCGGGTAATTAAAATTAAATCACAGGGATTACTTGTGCATAAAGTCACTTAGTTACATAGCATTTTCAAGATCTGGCCCAGACTATACGCATCTATCAACATACTTAAAACAACTTGTCACTATGGTGCATCCTGTATAAATTAATAATCTGTGTATACATCAGATACACAATCAAATTATATTTCACATTTGAAATATATTTAAAATATTTTCTTTTGATATGAATTTCTCCAATACAATGTTTTTTCTGCTGAAATCTGAGATGATCTCTTTAATTGTGTAGTGTTGTGTTTCAGTAATTCAAGTCACGGTGCAGGTGGTACATGCAGTTTACTGATGTTAGAGATAGTATTTAAACAACTCCATGCTCAGAGGTAGTATATCAAAAGTTTTTAAATTGAGGGTGACAGGAACTGGTGCTGCACTTTCATGTTATCCAACAATGTGGAAGAATTTTGACATACAGCTGGAATGATCAAACTCCACCAGTTTTACTATCTAACTTCATTTGACATGAATTTCAAAGGTATTTGGAAATTATTAAATTGTATGCTACATTTAGAGAGTTTACCTTCCTTAGGGAACATTTTATAAAGTCTGATATGAGGGGGCTTATGATCTCAAAACATTGCATAAAGCTGATATATTTTTTGGTAAATCTCCTTTTATGTTTAATTTGCGAGTCATGCAGAAGCTGTAGTTTCTACAGGAACTGTTACTATAAAAGTGAAGCATGCTGCTACTAACCTGCCCACATTATTTTACAAATGTAGTTCTTCCACTGATACAGGAAGGGACTGGCCTGAAAATACAAAAGATTACTTCAGATCATCAGTATTTTGTGTACATGTAATAGGTAAAATTGGAAAACAAAGGTAACCACAGGAAGCCCAGAGTAGTTTGCTGACACAAAGTTGGTTCTAATTCACATCGTAAATGATATAATTTGTGCAAGCTTAGTAAGTGTTGTAGAGTACTTACTGGTTTGTTGCTTTTTGACAGAAAAGCCAAGAAAAATTTCTCTAAATCTTTTTGTTGTGTTGCTTAATACTGATGTGTCTCAAAGAGCATAGCTGTAAGCATAGAGATAAACACTTTTTTATAGAGTAAATACTGTATGTGATTTAAAATTTTCTGTGAATACTTGTATTTCAAGATTCTGACAGCTGTGACCCATAGGACTTAATTTACTTTTGTAGTTACATGTGTGTATGAGTCATATAAAAGAAATGAGGATTTCAAAACTTAACGAAATTAATTTAATTACAAAAAATGCTGTAAAAACTCATGATCGAAAGTTAGTTATAAAAAAAAAATCTTTTTGAAAATGGCTTCCTGGGTTTTTAATTTAAACTTTTTATTTTTTATTACGTTAATATGAAACATTTCCCTACATTTTTATTTACCGTAAGATCTTTTATGTCAGTGATGCCTCCTTCTGTCTGCGTACCAAGCGGTTACTGCATAGTGATTCACAAAGGGAACCTCAATACAATAGCATTTCATAATTATCTGACAAAACAGCGGATGATCGTTCGGTGTTTGCCGTGCCTATCCGCAGCAATAACAAAGGATTAAATGCTTCCTTGCTCGCGTGTTACAGTTCTCACACTTTCCCTGCTAGCTGACATAGGCGAGAGAGACATGTTTATATCAAGTATAAAGTTCAGTAGAGACTGTAGGAGGGAGCTGGTTATTAAGAAATCGAGATATGTCTCATATAAGCAAAACCGGTGTCCTGTGCGATAGCGATTTCTGTTAAACAGAAGCCTATGGGGGGAAGGATTATGGCGTGCGATTGAGACACCTGTTGAGAAAATAGGCAACTATTGACAAGTCTGATTCATGACTGAGTGACTGCTCTGCTAGTCTTCACATGATCCCCACCGAGAGCGAGCCTCGACCGCCTGCTAAACAAGGGCTGTTTGAAGTTTCTTTTTAACATTTCCAAGACGTTAATTCAGCAGGACATCTCCACTGGGGTTCTCGATGTCACCAAATCAGCAGCTGTTGAAATCCATTCACTTCAGCATGAAATGTTTGCATAAGTTTTTTTCTTTTTTGCCTTTATTTGTGACAACAGCAAAGTAAATAAAACCCTAAAAATCCTGCACTACTCAACTCGTATATGTGTGAGAACAGCTTCTGGTCACAATTGTAGCTGCTAAGGCAAAATGTTTATTTGTAGAGAACAATGACAATCGGAGTAGTTTATTATGATACACAAAAAATACCGATTTTAATAGACATTTCTGTGACATTTTTCCAGTGTAAACATTCAGTTAATTTTTGTGCCAGCTGTCAAACTTGTGTGAAAAGCGTTTTGAAATGGAATTGTCTTTGTTTTTCTATTCAAAAAAATCTGAAAAGTCTAAAAGCAAATGTTTCCTATTTTTTCCAGTTAGTAAATGAAACACTGTTTCTTGGGTAGGAAAACATTTCTATCTGACTCACATTTCCCTGAGAAAACAGCTTGTATCATAGAATTAGTTTGGTTTGAAGGGGAAACAGAACAAGGCAAGACATGTAAACATATTACAAAGCTTACTTTGATATTTAAATGCTTTTTTTTCTTTTCCTGGCCATCTGAAAAAAGGTGTGGTGAATGTAGTCAATTGTAAATAGAAACTCTGTATTTTAGTCAGCTTCATTGTTAAACCTGAGAACTGCTGACCACATATGAAGACTCCCGGTTTGAGCCATCCCTCCTCTGTTTATTAAATCTGTTAAGACTTAAGTGTATTTTTACAAGTTCATTAATGTATTCCATTCTCTCTGATGTATTTTTTCCCACTATTATCAGATTTCATTATATGGGAGGAATTATCAGATCAACCCATTATACAGCCGAGCAGCGTTAAGTCTGATTGGAATTTGGGCTTCCCTCCGTTTACAGGGGGAATATTGTGTAAATCAGACTCTCGGGTTTCAGTGGGAGGCACAGGGCTGCACAGCATCCATTTGTCAAGTTGATTGCACCTCGGCGAGGTTGCATTAGCTTGTCTTTGAACAGAAGTGAAATCCTATGCGAAGCTCCCCTTTCTGTCATTTACACTAACATCCATCCTCTTAAACCAAGGCCTCAGAGAAAAAACAAAGCGATGGCACAATATAATCAGTCACTCAGGTTGTCTGTCATCTGTTTTCTTAAGGAAATGACTTTTAAGTTAGTGGAGCAGAAAATTGAAGAAAATTAGCAGAAGGTTGTTGTAGAAGCAGGAGGAATTTTTAAAAATTACAGATGTACGTAGAGAAGCTTGATTGCATACAGCAAGTAGAAATGCTGTTGACTCTGTTTTTTAGTTTAGTGCTAATATAATGCCAGCGTACCCAATATGTAATAATTCAACTTTTAATGAAACTTTATTCATAAACTTCAATTGGGCTGTAAACGCACAATAAAAAGCTGGTATGCACATTTTCAGCTTTTATATCAGTGACTGTGTTTTATGATGCTGAAAACTCAAGTAATTTGCACTCTTTTCCATGTGTCAGGAAAGCTGCCTACGTATCTCAGAAATGTTAAGCTGGAAAGGCCATTGTAAACAGCTCTGTGAGGAGGCTTGTAAGTTTTTTGAAAATCAGAGAACTGCATTTTTATTCTGATGCAAATGGCAGCAGTAAGTAACAACATTACTTGTTTTAAACTGAGGTACAATTAAACTCATACAGTACCGTTGCAACAGTTGCTACGGGGTTAATGGTGTAAATGAAGAGAAGATAAAGATGTACATTGTGCACAAGGTAAAAAGCACCACATTTTAATATACTTCGTTTCCTCTCATCTTCCTAAACTCTTCTTTTATCCACTCTGGAAGTACTTTGGTTTAACTTCAGTCAGTAAGAGAATCAGTTTTGTCTTGTGTATCTTAAGGGAACATTTTTCGGTGTGGTATTTTTTTAAAGGAGGGTTGTGCATGGCTATTTTAAGTCAGAGCAAAATAGCACATTCCGAGTTTAAATAAAAACTGTGAGCTCTTGCAACAAACTGGTGTGAATTTTGAATTTATTTAGTTATTTTGGAATAGATATGCCTTCTAAGGTCTTTCCAGACATGCACTAAGTGATGTGACTAGCATCTGTCAAATGTGCTTCTTTCTTTCTTTCTTTCTTTTCTCCCTTCTTCATTCTGCCCAAGGGAAAATTGCATGTGCTCTTTATTTGTTTATATGATGCAGATACAGTAGTCTAAATCTTACAGCTCAGTAATCGAAATATTACTGATCTTGGGTGGGAAACCTGTTTTCTTATATTCCTTTTTCCTTATATTCCTTTTTCCCCATTTTTTTCTGCTAGAAATAGAGGCACAAAACCTCACAAAACAAGAGAGGTTATTAAATTGCTGCATCTTAACATGCTTTGGAAACTTTGGATGGAATACAATATGACAATACAAAATTCTGATATTGATTTCTACCAATGTACTAGCACATTGTCACTTGGAAAGAGAAATGAAATGTAGAAAAAAGGTTACTACTTTAAATACTATGGAAAGCATATTTTTAAAATTTTCATGCACAACTATAGCATGCAGCTAGTTTAATTTTTCAGTCAATAAGTATTAGATTTTTATGTGTCCCTTGAAGAAAACTTAAATTGACTTCACAGTCTTGAAAACACTTAAATTTGAATAGCTTTACTCAATAGAGACGTTATATACACTAAAGTCAGTCAGATATGTAAGGGTCTGCAGGATCAGAGCATAAGTGGATCCATGTTTCTCCTCAAAAATAAATCTTAAAATATTTCAGAAGGAAAGTATTTTTAAACACAGCATGTAAATTTATATAAAAAGTTACAGATTATAGAAATATCCAGTACACAGCTCATGCAACTCACGTTTCATATATTACTCGAGGTTGTGATATAAAGGTTATAATGGCTACGTTTTACACTTCTTTTCCCTTTTATAACCTAATGTTAACATTTAGGAATTTGGGAACTTGAGAGCCCTAGTAGATCAATCTTGATTAGTTTATTTTTCTTTGTAAAGATTTTCATAGCCTGGTAATGCTTTTGTTTGAAAGAGTATTCTTTACTTCCTCTTGTGGGGGATGAAATATTGTTACACCCAGCTCTTCCTCTGAAATAGTGAAAAACAATTTAGGTAACTGAATCTTTGATGAGGAGACCTTAGATTGAAAAGTCTGGCATTTAATTGCCCTTTTACTCATAATTCTTCTACGTTTAACCTCAAAGGTGATTTAAAAAGTTACATCTTAATTGCATAGCCTCATTCAATCATTAGTACTTTGCCTTGCAGCAATTTATTACAACTTTATTTCCCTGAACCATCAATGAAGATGATGCTGAATTTTGTATTAGCCAAATGTCCTTTTGAGATTAATGTGGTAATATAGATTTTATGCACGCTTTTTCCGCTTTAATATTTGTGTTACAGATTGGGGTTATAGGTATAGCACAACTGCTTAAGTAGTTTAGAGAATGCTGCGTGTATTGCCTCAAGAACTGATGCCGGAGATTTATTTGAAAGTGTGCATCTGCAAGAGGAAATAATAGCAGGGCATTCTCTGATGTGCTTCTCTCTAGCTATTTTTACAGCTTACTCACACAGGGTTTTCCCCTTTGAAGATAATAGTTGGACTCCCGTTGTGAGGAAAGCACTGTGATCAGACGGGCTAGGACATGGGGATGTGGGCACAAAGGTGCTTTGCCACAAATGCCACCATTAGCATTGGGCAAGTCACTCTTTGAATTGTACTCCTCTTCATTAGCCATCTTTTGGAGATTCCTACATTCTTAAATTTTTTAAGGGTCCCAGCTACTAAGGCTATGAAATGCCAAAACCCCCTTGTGTCAGTGCAGGATCAAGGTAGGGTTCATCATGAGCATTTTTCCTGTTATGTTCTCTAATTCATTTGCATAGATATTTAAATATGTTGGGTAGAAAGCATTGAGACCCTTTATGCTCATAATGTCATAATTTAAAAATTCACCGCTTTTCCATATAGAATTTGGATAGAATTTGGATACAGAATATAGAATTTGGATAGAAACTATCCAAGCTGCCAGATTAGAACTGGCAGCTACTGGTGTCTACAAGCATTTCTGCTTGCACAAGGCTCAGGGAGATTTCAATGGATGAGGCTAGTTTGATGAATACTTCAAGCCAGGTGTGCTGACACCAATGCCAAAAGCGCCGTCCTGCCTTCCCCCCACTCTTGGCTTCTCATTCCTGACCCTCTACCACGCTTTCTCTTGAGCTATTGCAGCTGTTTATCCTACAAGCAGTGAAGGAGACGAGGCTGGGGGAGGACAGGACTGCTTCCTTCACTCACAC
The DNA here is from genome assembly GCF_035582795.1 of Mycteria americana. Classification (NCBI taxonomy): domain Eukaryota; kingdom Metazoa; phylum Chordata; class Aves; order Ciconiiformes; family Ciconiidae; genus Mycteria; species Mycteria americana. The sequence continues at coordinate 140,000,400 of NC_134366.1, read as the reverse complement.
TGCTGGCACAACCAGCAGAAGTTTTGGTTTGGCTGCAGACTCCAGAGCCAGCTGAGTGGGGTACATAGGCAAACGAGAAGGGTCTCCACAGCATTCCAAAAATGCTAACTTTTGGCATGCATCTTTGCGTGAAAGACTATGGAACCTGGTGAATATTACATCCTTCCTTTAAGGAACAGGTAAGCTCATGCTAGCAGCAGTTCAGACAAGAGCAACCTCCACCCTAATCTCAGGCACATTTCACCTCCCGAAACAAAAGCGTACGTGTGGACACTCAGGCATTTGAACTGGGTGGAAGAAGGGTATGACTGGATATTAAATTAATCTCTATGGAAATCGGGTATATCTGAAAGAGAAGGACAAAAGGAAAAGAAAGCAAGCCAGATAAAGCAGGAGAAAAGCGTAGCGAAAGACTCAAAAGAGGAAAAGAAAGTGAAAAAAAGAATTAGATAAGCACTATGACAGTCCCACAAAGGCCTGAGTGCTGGCTGAAAAGGCTTCAAGAAGGAATGGCAGAGTTTTTTTGTTGTTGTATATCTCCTGCATTCAAGGAAACAAGAGTGAAGTTGGGGGTGGGTGACTTTGGAGGTGTTTTTTTAACTAGATATGCCTAAATGATGCTTGACTTCATAATTTTCTCCTCCTAATAGAAACAGCCCGCAGGGCCTCAAACTTTGGCTAATCATTTAGGTCAAAAGGGTAATAATAATGTAGAAGACCATGAATTAGAAGTGTACCCTGGGGAAAGCTTGACCCAATGCAGAAGTAGAAAATAACCATACAAAACTCTGTAATGGGATCCTCTGAAGCTGAATGGGAAAATGAGGGCTCATACAAATATGCTCACCATCTAATATGAAACATAACTCCAGAAGTATGTATTTTTATTCCCTGTTACAAGAGTGAAACCACAGTGGAGTTACTGTAACACTGAGGCTGAACTAATCCCATCACAGGATCAGATCTTGGTAATAAATAGTTCCAGGTGTGATCCAAGGACTAGGAATGTTTAGATTTGTTTAAACTGAAAGGTGTGGAGTTTTTTCAATCTTTCCACTGACAAGGGAGGGTTGTATGAGGTGTGTAACTCCTGTCTCTCCAAAGAGAGACCTGCTTATTGCATAGCACTTTTCACTGGTGTATCTCAAATACTTTACCAAGACAGCTGGTATCATTCTGCTTATGTTACAGATAGAGAAATGGGGCACTAGGATGCTCAGCATCTTGCTAAAAGTCAGCAAACCTGGTGACAAACCTGGAAGTATAAACCCTGGTACAATGCTCTACTTAGTGGGCTCTGCTGCTTTTCCTTATACCAGAGCATCCTGTCAATTTGCCACTTTCCTTATCATGAAACTTTGGGTTTGTGATGGGACAAGATCAGAAAAGAGCTACTCTTTTGAATATGCCCATCTTGTGAGTGGCATCGGACAGGAATGGAATGAGCATGTATTTAAAGATTGTGCCATGCTGCACATACATAAGGGACCATACCCAGGTTGTGTAGGCAATCTCATAGCCAAATCCTCTATGTTTTTCAGTCTTCAGTTTTACAGTTTTATGGACCATGTCTAATCAAGCGCTTGAAGCTCTATGAAATAGGCTATACTTGTGTATTAGGTTGCTAGCCCCAGTTCTCGGTTCCTTTCCACAGGCTGTGGCTGTCTGGGCAGCAGATAGATGGCATGGCAGCAGATAGAGTTAGTTATCTCAGACACATAATTCGGATAAATTTGTAGCTGAAAAAGGAGCTGCCCAGAGCTGGCTCCGAGGACACACTAAGTATTTATATCTGTTTCTGTACCATAGTCCCTGTTCAGAATTTATACAATGGTATCAGAGCGACAGGGAAGTGGTGGCTTCCAGTCATAACCCAGAATTTTCCATGTGTGCATCCCACTTACGGGCAGCAACAAAGCATTTTGTGGCCTGGAGTGTTTGCCTTTTCTGCCTAATCCATGTGTCCAGAGAGATCAGAATGGAAAGAGAGAGCATGGTGAAAGAGGAGGAGTGCGGGGAAGACTGCTCCTCTGCACCTACACTGGCACTCAGGGGAAGAAAGCAAGCGGGTGCTGGAGATCTGTGCAAAGAAAATAATCACCAGTAGGCACCAACTATAGAGCTTCAGAATATGCTTTCCTTTAGTCTGTGCTGCTGAGCAGAGGCTCTGAGCCAGGGACAAAGTGTTCTGGGACACGTCCTCTGTAATACTTCTAGATTTCTTGAATAATTCACAAAGCTTTTGGACCCCTTTTCCCCAAACACACACAAAGCCAATTGTGCTGTAGAAGAGAGTTTGAGAAACTCTGTAAGGAAAAGCCGCTTACTTCTTCAGCCTTTATATAGGCATTTTAAAGCAGTTTTTATTATTCTCTATTTTCAGGGGATGACGAAGCTGACCACTTAGTTTTTGCAGAGTTCATACACTCTAGTGATTTACTTTTTATCTCTTTATTACAGTTTTACTGCCTTATTTACATTGTAATAGCAGTAGTGATGTTTTGCATATAGTCATATTGCCTTTGATTGGGAACAATACCAAGAAAACGGAGTCCTTCATGATTTAATTATTTGTGTTCTTTGCAAGAATAATTAAAGGATCATGCCAAAATCTTATCAGAGCATGAAAATTTAGCGAGCCAAGAGTGAAGCTATTTAAGTGGCATACCAATGATTTAGTTGCTGACAAGAATCAGTTTTAGAAACTCTCTCTTCTCTGTTTCACTACTGGTAGTTAGAAGTGTAAAAAGTGTAGCTATCAAAAAGCGTTAGTAGGAAGAGAGAATAGATTTTCAAGTGACCTGTGATTGTAGATGCTTCGGTTTAAAAAAAAGTCATCAGAGAAACAGATTTTTCAGAACTGAGCAAATATTTTCTGAAAAATCAAGCCATGGACAGGTATTTGAAAGTCAACCAGCACTGACACAGCTACTGTTGCTAATCCTTTTCTAAATCTTCACCATAAAGTTTTTGGACTCTAGTTACTCATCTGGAACACTGCTTTAATCTGTAAGTATTAGCTTGTTTCAGAAGTATTACAGCTGAATAGGAAAAACTGGTGATTAAGTTGTTCTGAATAATTAAACAATCTAAGACATTGTAAAATGGCCTTATGAAGTAGATCCTTTATTTACTATTAAATCTTCTTAAGCCACAAACATCTACCTGGTTATTTTTTCCTAAGTATTTTCTCTGTAAAATTAATTAATCCATTCCCAAACAATAGATTTAACTGTCTCCAGTAAAACACAGTTTTGCATGTCACCTATACCTTGACCTACAAAGTTTATCCACAGCTTTTCTTGAAGAATTTTTGTATACTTACAAACGCTGGTCTGTTGCAGGAGGGACTTAAAAGGATTTATCTGTAGGTGCTTGAAGGAACCATCATTTTAAAAAGTAGCATTCAGATCTGCAGATCATGTTTAACATTTGAAATATATCAGTAGCACTAAGTCAGTTTGGGTGTCTCAGCAACTAACTGGTCCCAGAAAGAGTATTGGCAGTATCCCGCAAAGTGCTGATCTTCAACATTTTTAGTGCTTTGCAGAATTGATTTCTCAGTCCCAAGGCAATTGTCCATATCATGCAAGTGCTGCATACTATTATAGTCAGAAGCCTCCGTTTGAGAGTAATCCAAGAAAGAATACCAGTATTTTGCTTCCAAGTTCTTTTTGTAAAATATTTGGCTCAAATGCATAGCTAATTTTCATAAGGCTCTTTGAAAGTCTCTCTTTAGAAAAAGATGTATTTTCTCTATGTGCATAGTTCATTTTTAAACCAAATCTAGCTAAAAATTGCCACATAAGCTGTTTTTTCAACAGAGGGACAATAGCCGTATTTTTGTCTCCCCACAGAAGGAATACATTTATGTTTTTTAAATATATGTATTTGAGTAGTGATATAAAATAAGCAACATAAAGGTGCCATATTGAATTCATTAAGATTTCTCTCTCGTATGTAATCCCAAGTATCTAGATCCGTATAATTTCATTGGCAGAGGGAGCAAGTACATGGTTTGACATATCAGCTGGGCTATGACTATCTAAACGTTAATTCACTTCCAAGCTCATGTTTTGGTTTGGTTTTCTGCCTTACAAGTGACTTCAGTATTGGTTAAGAAGTCCCCACTGATGATGGCATTTCCAGACCACATTTAGCAGACAGATTTTGCCTGTCCTGTTATCACTCCTCCGAAGCGGGGAGATGGCATGTCCTTTGGTCCCTGGTCCCCTTGGCCGTTCAGTGCTCAGCTTTCTTGCTGCTCTTTGTTTACTAGAGCTTAACCACAGGCCAAGCGAGACAGCAGATTTGCCAGGCTGTGGAGCTGCCGGGCCCTAGAGTGCCGTGATTCCCATGGCTATTGCTGTCCCAAGGAACAGAGGGCTCAAAGGACACTACAGGTAAAGGACGGGTCACTGATTCGATCTTCTTCTTCTTTGATATAAATAATTATTAGGAAACAAAATTTAACTTTTGCTTCATAACCAGAAGTTAGTACCATTTTTTTTTGACGTAGTGACATCTTACGTTGTTAAAAGAGAGCGCTCGATGGCTACTAGGGATTAGTAGGGGAAAATATTTCACTTGCAGGTCACCTGCACGAGTCTGGCCTGGGGCACAGGTGATTGACAGCTGTTCAAATGTGATGTCTGTAGGAGGCCCCTGTGAAGGAAGTTGCAAGTTTCGGTCTGGGTCGGCAGGTGTCTGCCCTACAGACCCACACTGCTGTAATTAGTAATCTCTGCCGGCAGTGCCGTGCCAGCCGCTGGAGCGGGGACCGCGTGGAAACCCAGCCTCAGGGCGGCAGGCGAGGATGTTGGTGGGACGTGGGGGCTTTCTGCTGCCAGTGCTGTGCTTGCACGGGGAAGCAGCGTGAAATCCACGGCCCGTGCAAGCTCTCGCCCAGGGTCAGGTCATGCAAGTGAAGCAGGAGCCTGTGCCGAACCGCTTTGTGCAGGCTATTCTCTTTAAGTGCGAGTGTTATTGCGTGGTATAGCCCTGGAGAAAGCGAATGCCAAAGGAAAAGGTTTAATGCCCTTCACTACTTCTGTCCCAGATTCCTTCCTGCAAACCTGCATTTCACCAGTCTGTTCTCTTACCACTTCAGCTCCTTGCTACGCTTTCCCATGCATGCTTTTTTTCCCTTGTAAATGATGTGAAGCAAATACCTAATGTTATCTTAGTGCTGACGCAAGAAAATTAGAGGAGGTATATTACAGTCCTGCTCAGTATTCTTTCCAGAGAAAACTGCTGGTTAGGTCAATTTACTTGGCACTGTACTCTGCTTTAATCTTAACTTGAGGCCTGCTGTAGATATACAGCAGCTGGGTCTAATGTCTTCATGCATGGTTGCAAGCAAGCCAGTTAATTTCTGTTTGTTGAGAGGTAGGAATCAAGCAAATTTTTCTCTGTTGAATGAAAACATTGTGGGGCCGGTAGCAGGTGAATAAGCAATACTGGATAAGAAAACAACCTGGAATTACCACCTAAACTTTGAAGGGCTGGATTCCACAACAGAGAAGTCACAGTTTCATCCCGTTTATAATGGCAGTACTTTAGCCCCAAATCTTAGATTAGAAGAACTAAAAAGAAAAACTGACTTGACAGACCTTGTTTGGGAGAAAACATGTCACCAGTGAAGAAGTGCTTAGCTTCAAGTCCACTTGCAGTGCTGTGAGCTGCTAACTGGGGTGGTCAGTGTATTGGTAAACCTATATGCAGGCTACAAAAGCTAAAAAAATTGCTTCCCCTGTCACACTGAAGTCTGCTCAGGCTCTCGATGACCTCTCAGGTTATATCCATCGAGCTTGTTGCTGTATGTCCATAGAGGTAGCACTGGCTATGCAGTGTTACCCATGGATGTCCCAAGTTCCTGACACATTCTGTGGAGTGCTCAAAGATTGGGACTAAATTCACTGGATCTTTTGACTTTAAACAGGTCTTAAGCGTTATAGCCAGTCAAAGAGTTAACTACTTAAAAATAGGTGTTAATAAAACCTCCAATGTTCTGATTAACTGTAAGATGCAAGAGCTATGGGTCTTACCTCACCCTGTAAACAATTAGGATCCTATCATATTAATGGTAGCTTAATTCCAAATACACCTTACTGTTATACCTTAAAATTACCTAAAACTGTTCATATATTTAGAAAATAAAGCTTTATATAAAATAGACAAGAAATCGTAATAGTAGAAAAAGAAACCCAGGTCTTTCTTCTCCCAGATGACCACCTATAGAGTCAGGCAGCCTTCTCCTCTCTTGCTGGGAACCTTAAGCTGTTGCCTGCACAGTGCTGCAGCCCCCGCGGGAGGAGCAGAGCACACCCCCAGCTGAGGCTGCGATGTGGGCAAGGTGAGAGAGAGAAAGAAATAATCTGAGGGGATAAAATCTTTTTTCCCCCTCAATTTACTCTAATTCTTTGTTGTTGTTGTTGTTCCTGTGTCTATATTCATAGAATCATAGAATCATCATAGAATGGTTTGGATTGGAAAGGACCTTAAAGATCATCCAGTTCCGACCCCCCTGCTGTGGGCAGGGACACCTTCCACTAGATCTAGGTATTCAGAGTAGAAAAGCATGCTTCCAAGCACCATAATATTTCATTACAAGACTTTCTCTATCTGTACAGCCTAGCTTCTCTCATTTGGTGCATAGGCACTTACAAGAAGTGGGAAATCTCAGGCTAAGAGAGATGCCGAATCAGCTCTTCTTACTCTGTAGTTGGTATTACTGCCAAAGTCTCTGTATTGTCAAACCGCCGAGAGAAGTGCCATTTCAGAAACCTTTTACCAAAGAATTGATAAAACGCTATAAAAAATGACAACCTGCACAGGATTGAGACTAGACAGAATTAATCCTATATATGTAATTTCCATGGAACGTATCTCCACTGTTAGTTAAAAAGACAGGTAAGATGCAAATTTTAGTCTGATGTTTCCTCTCAAGCTTGACTGCTTAAAGCACTTTCCTGCAAATTTCGGTGTTTACCTAAGCCCCTAGGTGAAAAGCCACCTTCCCCTCCCTACACCTAGTGGAACTAATGAGCCATGCCTCTTATCCTCCCAAAACTCTCGGCTCAGCAGAAATTAATCCACTGTCTTTGCCCTGTTCTAACACATGCCACCAGGTTAAGCCAGGAGAATGAACCTTCCTACCCTTTTATGCACCCTGGAGGATTGACTGGCAGACAGGTAGTACTTCTTTGTGTTTCATTAGTCATTATGTAGTTTGACACTAAAGCTAAACCAACTTAATTGCTAGCTGCTACCAAAAGAGGCGGGCTCATCCCTCTCCTGCCGTCTCGCTCCCAACTGCCTGGCTGCCCTGGCTCCTTTGCGCAGGCAGCTGGCCCCACGGGAACCGGTTCAGAGGTCTAGACCTAGAAAAAATGAACCCTGCGAAAATATGTGAATAGATTTACAGCTCCACTTGGGGGTCAATCAGGTGCCCATCGTGGTGGAAGACCAGGGGCAGGAGCATGTTCCTGGGGTGGGAGGGGAGAGATTGGACAGCTAATTTTAGCAGTGACACACTGTTAGATTGGCTTACCCGTCTTGCCAAACTAGCCTTGGTATTCTGTGGAGAATAGCATAATTGCACTATTCCACAATAAACCTGTGGTTCCTGCTGTGAGTCAGCCTGTATAACTGAATTAACTTTCCCAATGAATCATGTTTCTAATGTAGTTCATCGGGCATGGTTGCACAGACCATCTGTTAGTGGTGACACTAACGCGTGCGCCTGACACACCACCCCTTGTCTTGGTGCGACTTTTCAGGCCTGTAGGATGAATGAGATGGGAAAACTGACCGACATTAAATATAACTTCTTTTTTCCTGGCAAATTAGTTGTAGGCCAGTCACTGATATGTCCTGATAGACAGCTGTAGCAGCGCAATTAGTGGAGTAACACAAGGGCTGGAATGGTGATGGGGGAGTGGAGAGAAAAGGAGCAGAGAAGAACTGCTTAAGCAGATATTGGCACCAAAATAAATATCTGTATAACCATTGCTGTAGTGAGGGTTTAGCAAAGGCTTTCCTTTATCTAAAGTGTAAGGAAAATTCACTTTTGGAGCAGAAAGTCTGAGTTTAACCATACTGCTGACATGCCACACTGTGAATCGTTGTGACAATCTCAAAGATTAACGGGGTAATGCAATTTGCTGCTTCTTGTCAGTGAAAGTGGGTGCGACTCTGAGCCCTGAGTACAGGGTAAGATAAAGCAGCTGTCTGACCAAAACTGGCAGTAAGTTAGTCCTAGAAGGAACTTCTAGGATTAGATAGCATATTCAGAGCTGGTTGTTGACGCAGGGTGAATGGGGGAGGAAGGGGCTGGGGACAAGAGGGGAATTTCGCAGGTGTCACGTCACCTGTCCGGGAGCATGCTCACCCCACTGAAGCTGCTAAGCTGGAGCAGACAGACTGGGTAGATGACAGGACAAATCCGAACCTGCAAAATATTGTAATTGTATACATATACCTTTGTTAGTGTCTGAAGGAGTTACACTTACATCAGCATCTTCTAACTACAGCTCCATGTTTTCTCTGCTGGTATTTTTGAATAAATGCCATTGCGTGCCATCGGAAGGAGAATGACAGCAGGATCAGTCCCACAGCATGATAGTGATATTTTACAAACAGCTTTGAAGCATTTAGATATGTAATATTTTGTGGTTGCGTGCAAAGTTCTCTCATGTCTTTCGGAGCAATTAAAAACCTTGCCATATGCTCCAACCTTCTTTTTGTGTGGCTGTGGGTTATATGCAAATCTTCGGGATGACTGCTAGAACTGTTGTAGGCATATTGAGTGCTTGCATGATTTGGGGTGCAACTTGAAATGTGCTCAGCGTCCCGCGCTGACTGCAGCCCATTGAACCGGAGTGCTCTCGACACCTCACCACAGCAGGCTTTTAACAAGTAGACTGCATTATGTTAGCTTCCTTGGAAAGAAATGAAGTACTGCTTTCTTAAAATCGTTGGTGCCTTTCTTTCTGCCACAATTTGTAGGGGTTGACAAACTTTCTCTCAAGTAATTCCTTAGTGCTACTTTGCTCCGCAGTGTGTGAAGGAGGAAGTTTGTCACGCAGAGCAGCCTGTGAGTCAGACCTGTAGGGCATGTCGCTGGCACGTCAGGTTCTTATGCGGAGGCTAAAAACAGTTTGTGTCAATGCTCCCCATTAGCCGCCGTAATTTTCAGATGGCAACTTGACTGTCACTTCGACTTAACTGCATCGTTTCCTAACATACAATGATGTGCAGGTTTTGTTTTCCTAACTATACTGTGTGTAAAGGCTTTATAACAAGACCGAAGATGTTGGTTTGTTTGTAAATGGAAGCTGGTGTTTCACATTCATCCTCTTCCTTATGACCCTTCAAAACAGAGGCAGAGCTACCTATATACGATTTTGTTGTTCTCCCTAGTAAAAAACCCCATTCATTTCATGCTAATTGTGGGTAACCTTTTAGTCAGAACAGGATCATTGGAAGTACTTTTACAGTATGCCTACAGAGTGTAGCTGCATATTGCATAACATATTAAAAACTTTCAATATTTCACACGTGTAAATATGCTTTATTACTAAAAGTTTACTTTATGTACTGTGAGCCCTGATCTTTATTTTAGGACTTTGTTTTACTTCTAGCTGTCCCTATTACTAAATTTGAGGTATACAGCTCCAATTCGCAGCTCAGCCACCTTCTATCTAAAAAATATGTTTCACTTGTTTCCCCTGAAAAATTCTGAATTTCTAATTATGAAAGGGAGCTGTTTATCGTTGTTTGAGGTGTCTGTTTGACAAGCAGTCATGCAGAAATAGTGCAATGTGTAGGCTCCCAGTATAAATAGAAGCAATCATGATCCAAACTGCCGATAACTAATTAGAATAATAAGTAGAAATAAAGAAGCTTTGTCAGTTTGCATGCCTTTTTCTGAAGCAGCTAAGGGCAAGTGTAGAAACTGATCTTTATCTTTAGTTTTTTCCCCCCAAATAAGGATAAAATTGGATTTAAGAATAAGAGCTTACCATATGAATTTAGGTTTATGAAGGATGTACTCTAGACTGTCAAAAATAGTATGCCTAAGGCAGATTTGCTTCTAAAGAGAAGAATGCAATAAAGCTTAGGGTTATACTGAAACTGAACTGCAATATATTATGAAATAGTTTGGTTCAGTAATTCCTGGATTGTTACATTCAGATTTTCAGCCACTATGGTTCTTTGTTGATTAAAAAAAAATCCTCTGATAAATGCCAAGGACTAGTGAAGTTAAGGGTCTAACTTTTCTTTTCTTTCTGTCTGAACCTTTCAAAGCAAGAAGGAGATAATAATTTACACTTATCAAAAACTGAATATTGACCTGAAGCTATTAAATGTATTTCAAAGAGATGATTGAGAATAGTGACAACAAAATTAGCCTCAGCAAAAAGTGACCATCACATCTATGAAATAGGCCATATCTGACTAAGCAAGCTCTGAAAAGTTGGTCTCCTTTCAGATGTTTTTCACCCTCTGAACTAGGATCTAGAGGATGAGGTCGAAGAAGACTGCACATCATGTACGATCTGTACAGTCTCTAGCATGACTTAATCAGCCTCAGTGCTGCTCTAAATTATAGCAGAAGAAACTAGTCGGATCCTTCGTTGTATAATTTACTGAACATGACAGTCATTTTGGATTATTCTTTGCTACAGGTTCGTAAATGTTCTGGAACTAAAAAATAAGCAGATGAAACCCATTTTTTCTGGTACTGACAGTTCTTGTTTGTAGACTAGTTGTATAAATAACTCCAGGACATCTGACATCTTATTCATATAAAATGTGTTGGCAAAATTTGGCATGAATTGGTTCCATTTCATCAACTTTCTTTTTGGTTCTCTTTTTTTTCTTTTCTGTGGGAGTATTTCTATTTTTTTAATCATTTTGGAATTTGGAAGTTTATTCATATCTTCTTAACCGTATAATAGTTCAAGGAACACATAATCCCTTTTAGGCAGCAGCTTTTACAACATGTGGTGGGTGCCTCTGAATCAGCATCAAATGTTGGCATCTCCACTTCCTCCTTCATCAGAAGTACTGAAGTTTCATCAGAACTAGTGAGAAAAAAATATTTCAAGAGAACGTAAAGAAGTGGTGCTTCTTTCCTCAGGGGAAAAAAAAAAGAAAAGCAGATTTAATATTAAATGGAAGAACGCAAAGCCACTTCTCAAAACCATCCTGTGTACTTCCTTCAAACTTAACAAGGAATTAAAAATTTCTCATTGAGGGTAGACACTGTTGATAAATAATAATGAGAATTGAATAAGACTTGTCATAAGACAGAGCTCCTTTGCCTGAATATTTTGTAATGTGATTTGGTGTTTTTTCATGTGTGGAAACCTTGGATTCAGAATATCCTATTTCTGGCAGATCTAGAAAAGAGCAAAATTCAGAATAATGTAATTTTCCATCTGTACGGTTATATTAATAAGATGCCCTACCACCTACTTTCTCCAACTTTCCAATCCATTTGATATAACTACTGGCAAAAATATTTGAGCTCACTATTTAGAAAATCGCTTCTGAGCTTTTGAGCTCCTGAAGCTGGTACATACTCTGGCTATCTCCCAGCCTCATACAGGGACAAGAAGCAGGTGCCCAGCAGCCCTCCTTCCCGCCTTCTCTCCACCCTGACTTTCCGCAGACATAATCCAAGCGCATGGATGAGGGGAGGCATTGCAGCGAGGCCCCCGGAGCAGGCAGCAGGTACCTGCTCCTGCAGCATTCAGCGTATGCACCCTGGGAACTGCTCCGACACAGACCCTGGGAGTAGTCACCGAGGTGAGTGAAATATGCTGGGTCTGGCTCTGAAGAGCACTGACAGTCTGTGGACCATGGCCGTTCTCCCACCTGATGTTCACATCTCAAATAGTTCCGGTGTATCCAAATCTTCCTCCTCCAAACTTCGAATCCCGTTGTTCAACGTGCTGAGCTCTGCAAGAAATAATTCAAGGAAATGCTTCAGGCAGTGGAATGTAAAACTTAGAAAGGTCCAAAGGTTTCTGCTCGTAATGGTATCCCAGCATCACTTAAATTCATGGATTACCTGATCCTTTTTTCTTCTTAAATTCGATATTTATAAGATAGAAAATCCACAGTGTTTCAGCTTTCAGGAGCTTAGTGGGAAGAGCCTATTATACTATAGGTAGGTATAACCCTCATCTTTCTTGCCAGCCTCCCTGGTTGGAATAACAGCCTGAGAACAGGTCACTTCATATAAAATAATAACTTTGGGGGATTCATGGCTTTGCACTTCCCAGATTATGAGCCCAGACACAAAAGTCTGACCAAAGCAATGGAGCCTTTAGAAAACCTTTCAAGAGGAAAGGCTGGATGTCTAAGCTGTTTTCCTATCCCAACTCAGAGAATGATTTTTCTGGGATCATATATCAACAAATAAACTTTTAGCTAAGCTATGGGAACAAAACCAAGTGGTTTTGGCCAGTAATAACATCACAGTTGAGTAAGGATGATGCAGAAACCTGAATTTTCAGAACCTAATTTTGTCTCATATTTCTAGTACTCTATTTGAAATTAATAGGTATCATTCTATCTTGTTTTTATTTTAACTTTATTTCACAAGTAAATTTTTCATCAAAGCCACAACATTTCTCAATGTTGAAATCAATATTTTCTGATAACTTAATTCCATTTCTGGATGCAGCAGACCTAGATTCCTTTCTACACTAAATGGAAACAGCGTGCAGGGTATTTAATATCCTGTCACTGAGACAGTGCAGGCTGCTACTATACAGTGAATAATATATAAGTATGTGAGTTTTGAGAATTAAAATGAGCTGGTAAGCTAATAAAAGAGTAAGATGCAAGGATAGTCATTGTTTTTACATCTAAGTAAGGCCACCCTAAATAATTTCAAGCATTTTGAATGTTTTGAACAATCTTTTTTAGGGTAATCTGTGCAACTAACTCTTCATAATGTTAATAATTTGAAATAATTGATTTTCAAATACTGAAGCAAGCAGAGCATGAAGTTTAAGACTGCAAGGCAATAAAGACAAATAGGTTTCATATAAAAACCTATTTTTAAAAAAAGCAGTACAAGTTCAGTGAAGCACAACTCCTGTTTTAAGAAAGCCTTTGTTTGTCTTGTGTGGAAAGAGTCCTATCATTTATTATACAGATATCTTTTATTTTCTTGAAAGAAACACAGGATTGTTTAGAGGAGGTGGGCATTCATAGCTCTGTTAGTTATAACAATCTACAGTCTCAGGCTGTTGAATTCAGGATATACAGCTGTTTACAGCTTTATATACTCTATAGCCAAATAAGGTAAACTCCCACGTGGGCTAGAGCAGAGCTGTTAGCAATCTGACCATTTGCTTTCATAATCTGAATTCAGTATCTGTTATCGCTCCATTGTTGCCCAGTAGTATACTGGGTCTGGCTGGGATGGATTTAATTTTCTTCATAGCAGCCTGTATGATGCTACAATTTAGATTTGTGACAAAACCAGTGCTGATAACACACCACTGGTTTAGCTGTTGCTGAATAGTGCTTGCACAGGGTCAAGGCCGCCTCCGTTTCTCACTCTGCCCCAGTGCAAGCAGGCTGGGGTGGGCAAGAGGTTGGGAGGGGACACAGCTGGGACAGCTGACCCTAACTGGCTGAGGAGATATTCCATGCTGTATAACATCATGTTCAGCAATAAAGCAGGGGGGGAGTTTTTCCGAGGTGACCATCACTTGGAGACTGGCTGAGCATCGGTCTGCTGGTGGGAGGTGGTGAGTGATTGCCTCTGCATCACTTGGTTTTATCTCCTTTTTCTTCGCTTATTAACCTTTATCAACCCATGAGTTTTTCTCACTTTTTCCGTTCCAGTTCTCTCCCCCATCCTGCTGGGGGGAAGTGAGCAAGCGGCTGGGTGGGGGCTTAGCTGCCAGCCAGAGTCTACCCACCACAAGTAGGCAAGATCTCTTTGGACACTTTCAAACATTTCATTTCAGCAGAATACGGTGTTCTGCGTGAACAAGGTGTATAGTACTGAAAGCTCCTAGCTTCAAGTTTGATAGTTTACATTGCTGGCAATTTTCCACTTTATTCTCACATTGTAACAGACTTGTGGGCTAGGGCTTTTTTTTTCTTTTCTCCTTTGTTAGCTCTGTTGAGAATGCAGCAGACTAATACACAGAGTTCAAGACTTTTATCTCATATCTCCTTGAGCCTAATCTGCCAAAGAAGTGTGAGCAGGCCACGGATTTTGAGCATGCCAAGTACTAGGCTCAAAAAGGAGGGTCCATGTACCTAACCTGCACAGAAATCAGATAGCTTGACCCGCAGTGTCTTCTTGGCACATATAAATATCTCCATTTCAATCCTATCATTAGTTTACACAAAACTGGAGACGAGGGCAGAAAATGTGACCTGACCTTTTACTTTTATTACATATCTAGCATTTCCTGAGTTATCCTGAGAAATCTGTTCCAGTACACAATAGACTATTGCTCTTTTCACTAGACAGAAATAAACACTTCAAAATTAAGTTTTAATTTTCAGTCTTGAGTTATATGCAGTATGTTCATCAGTGGTCTGGAAGTAAGCATAAAATCATCTCTCGATAATGTTTGCTGATAGCACAAACACCATCAGAGTGTTAAATGGTGGTAAGTTGTAGAATACAATGAGGTAAGCCTAGCTGATTCAACAGAGTCCATCCTGACACAGCTAAATGCACAATTATTCATCAAGGAACAAGGGATCAAAGCCATACTGACAGAATGGAGAATTTTAGCTTGAAAGTAAGTAACTGATCAGGGGTCATATAAGATGAGCAACTGAATAAGAGTTCCCATTACAGTGCTTGACCATGAATGTCAGGGGTAACAGTAAGTATGAGTTACAAGGTATATTCTTGTATATGGCACTGGTCATTGGCCAAGCTGATGCTGGAAGAATTCATCTAGTCCTGATGTCAGCATTTTTAAAGGGATGTGGAAACACTGAGGTAAGTTCAGAAAACAGCCACAAAAACAGTATTTGCTGGAGGAAGTGGGGGGAAATGCCTTCTGGTGAGACACTTGAAAGCTTGTTCGGTGTAATGTCTAAAGGAAAAAACTGGGACCTGACTTGACTCTGTCAAAGCACTTATGAAAAAAAATTTTTGTTCCTAAGGGACACTTGGATCTATCTGAGAAGGACATAATAAGAACCAATAGCAAAAATCTGAAGGTACGCAAATTCAGATGACAAAGAATGAGTTCTGAGCAGAAAAATGCTTACCCATAGAAAGAAGCTGCTAAATGTCTCTAACATTGTGTGGAGCAGGATAGGATTCCTCTGGTCAACACACAAGGACAGCACTATCATAGTAGGACATACAGGAGGATAGACTAGACCAACTCAGATTCCCTTCTGGCTTTACGAATTGATGCACGTATGTGGTTTATAACTATGAAACAGAAATCTCACTAACCTGTAACTTCCATGACTAGCCCAAGTAGCACAGAGCAGGAAAATCAATGCACATTTTCAGAGAGGGAGAGGAGCTAAAGTGAAGGAAGTGTATTGGGGTGTGGTGCCAACTTGCTTTCATAATGAGGTCTCAGATGCAATTTGAGGAATGAATTCTGCTACCTGAGGGTGCTTCTTTTTGAAACTGATCATTCGGTCAGGTCTCTTTTTCACTTCTCTTTGGGGTTTTGAGTAGTGAGTTCGTTGTGTTTGCATTGTGTTTTAGGCCTGTCTCTCCATCTCCTAGAGAAGCAGTTTCTAGCTATCATGAATTTCTCAAAACAGGAAAGGAAGCCTGGCATCCGGTCTCTGGTTAATACAAGCACAACTCAGAACTGCACTTTTGCAAATGGTTTAAATCAACACAACCGGACTTATTATTTGGCTTGTTTGCTGTTGTTTCCTGAGGGGAAGGCAGGAAGGCTTGCTTTTTAAATTCTTATGTGTAACTTAGTCTCTGTTCTTACCTCTCTTGTTCAGTGCTGGGATTGAAGAACAGACCTCTGAGTGCCAAACACTGTGGGTCGCTCTGGAGTTCTTTATCCATCTAACAAGTTACTTTTACAGTGCTACCACTTTTTCAGCATTGGGTAGTTTTTCCTTTTTTCGGTAAAAAAATGATTAATACTTTCCTGTGGATACTGTGCCTTACCACAGTGTATGTTTCCTTCCACAATATTTTTCTGTTTGTAGAATGAGCCTATTTTTGCCCATGTTTTATGAGTGTATGAAAGCTTGAAAACTACAGAGAAAAAATTAAATAAAAGCTCTCAAAAACATTTGGTGACTTAACTTGGGCTCTGAAGCTGTGGGTTCAAAGCCCATCTTGGATCTTGAACTGGCAAGGCAGTAACAGTTTGAATATTCCCTGTTGGATGCATCATTCAAATGAAAACACAGCCACGGTCTGTTTTTTTACCTACTGGAGGAGTTCTCTGTTTCTGTAGATCTCCTTGTTCTCTACAAAAAGATATATTATTTTCTACTGCAATCTTAAAGAGATGGATTTAGGGTAGGGGGTTTCCCTGCATCGTAGGGGAATTTCTCCTTTAGTCACAGAGTAGAGCAGTGATTTTCAGTGGCCCCAGCACAGGCTTTTCTTTTCTTCCCCACTTAATAATCAGAACCCATTAGCAAGACTTAGCATATCCAGATCGATCTTGCTCAAGTTATTATCTCTGTCTAGTTCTGTTAGTGCAGAACAGAGTTCTGCAGTGTACAGGGGACACCCCACTCCTCTGGCACAATCATCCCCCCCCCCCCCGCCCCGCAATTCTGCTTTTTTGTTCCACATACACTAAAGAACCCCACAAGCTGATTTTAAGATATCTCAGGCCACTCTGCAGAAATGGGCAGAAATTTGCACAACACAGACAAGTAATATAGTTCCATGATTTATAACTACTATGATTTATAACAACTATGCTGGAGTTCTAATACCCAAAGCTTCCTCATAAACTACATATAGTCACTAAAACATCTTGCATACCTTTCAGACACCTACATGTTTCTAGGTTGGGCTAGTTTTATGGGTTTCTCTATAGTGAAAGTACAGAGGGAAGCATTTCCAGAGGTTGATTCCTCCCACCTATGTATTTAGGATAGGATAAATCGTGCTCCAGAGATACCTGTCTCCTTCTACTCACAAGAGACAGTGAACTTTGACTATGTCCTTGGTGAGTTCAGGGTTATGTGAGAATGGATCTGTCTATGAATTACTAGCCTGCCATTTCTTCGCCAATCAACAATTTATTGGGGATTTTATTAAAATAAAAGATACTACTGGTTATGAAACAATTAGCTGTATAAGCAGGGATAGTTCAAAGTTCTGCAAGAGCATCACCTGTAGTGATGCACTCTGGCATTTGCAGACATTTTGCAAAAAATGTTTATAGGAGAAAACACCTTTGCAGATCAGATGATACATCTAGACCCGGGTAAGTGGTACATGGTATTAGGATCTTGCAGGATTGATTTTTAGGACTGGAGTTCTTGTTCGGAGCAGTCCAGTTCCCAGTAGTTATTCCTCTGCAAAGAAAATCAGAGTTCTGTTAGCTTGAGGCTGGGCACAGAAATCTAGCCATATTTAGCTCTAAGAGAATATGTATTTCACTGATAGAGGAGACAGTTATGAGGGGATGGCTTTAAACTAGAGAAAAAATGTTTCAAAGTGGAGGGACAATTTAAATTCTTTAACCTCCGCTTGTATTAGCTACTTCTTGGCTTCTAGTGTATGAAAGCTTCTTGGCATGTGCCCTGCCTGGGGTCGAGTAGGACGTGGGAGAGATTGTGCTTGGATGTCTGGAGTACTACCACTTGGGGGGGAAAATGTGTAGCATTCCAACAGATATAATTAATGACAAGTGTTGTTGTCTTTCTCCTGTGCCATCCACCCACTGGCTGCCTGATGCTGACCCCTTGCTGTCCTGCTGACCTCTCCAAAGTTTATTTTAAAAAGGCATCCTTGCTTTCCCAAACTTTTCAGCTAGGCTTCCCTTGGGCTTCTTGTTCAGTGCATGCCCAAGACTATGCCTGTGTCCTCTGCTCAGTGATCAGACACAAGTGTTTCCATTAGAGGGATGATTAATGGAACCTTCCTTGGGAATGGGAAAGGGAGAAGTGCGTAATACAAGTCAAGAAACGTGTTAAAACTGAACAAAGGAACCTTGTTTCTTTGTTTCAAAAATAACTTATTTTTCAAGTGTGCCGCAAATTGGCCTTACTCGCTTGGGTCCTGCCCACGTCAGTAAAATGCTGCAGTTGTTTCCGCAGTGGTGGGCTTGAGAGAAGTTGGTGCTTTCAACCCACTTTGTAGTGAGTGACCACATCAAATGATTCCACCAGCTGAAATGGCTTCTGTGTTGGCAGATTTAGTAGATATAGGGTTTAGTGCTGTGTCGTGCAGGTGCATGGAGTTTTCTACATCTAAATGCAACGTAATAAAACAATGTACAGGACTGAAGAGTATACAGGAATCCAAACTGGCTATTATGAGAGCGCAGCTGTCAAGCTACTCCTGCCTGGTAGCATTCTCCAAAAAGAAAACTGCATGACTAAGTCCTTCATTTGCATGATGAGGATCACAGATCAGTTTCTGTCTGATCTCAAGCCTCACCTCACCCTTTGCTCACCCTTTCCTTGTTATGGGATGTTAGAGGCAAAAACCCGTTTCTTCCGTTTCCATTAGACCCCATGCCTAGCTCTTTGGATGCCCAGGGACAGCATCCACCCTGTCAGCCAAGGCAGCCTGCAGACTGAAACAGCGCAACAGTGAAATGGGCACAAGGACTGATTTTTTCACTGCTGAGGGGAACTGGTGAAAAACACGAATGAGAGACAGATAGTCTCTGCATATGTTGTATCAGTATCTTTGACAGTAAAAACATTCTCTTTCAGATAGAGTGATAATCCTGGGAGGAGGCTAGGAGCTCTGTGCTGCCGCTTCCCTGGGAAAGCGGAGAGCTGGAGTTTCTAGCACTACCAGGTAGGGCCTTCCACAATGCTTTACAAGGAAGAGGCGTTGCTGTTTTCCAGGAGAAATCAGTGCTTTTGTTGCTTGCTCTTTTCTGTCTAACAGTGTATTAAGAGCTTTGTAGAGACAACAATAGAAAATGTTATCTTCCCACAAGCCAAACAGCGTGGGCAGCTCCTCTGCCTGCCAAACGTTGCTGTTCGTCAGAAACAATCAACTCTGACTACTTGGTACGTTGTTACTCGGCATGTGCACATCGTATTCTTTATGGAGTCAATTTTTCAAGGCCAGAGCTTAATCCTGTTGCCCAATCAGAAAAACTGGGCAGTTGCACTGTGCTGCAACAGGGAGACTGAGGCATGGGGCCAGAGCCGCTGTTTTCCGCTCAGCAAACCAGGTCTGAAACTCCTTTGCCATCTGTACAGCAACAAATAAATTCATTCCACGTTTTATTCATTAAACCAGTTCCGCACGTGCTCCTGCCCTCTCCCATGGCCAAACCCCATCGGGCACGATGTGCTTGCGAAAGGCTGGCGCTGGCTGGACCTCCACGTGCCTGCAGAAGGGGAAGGCCTGCCCCTCCCCTGCATAGCAAAGGCATTCTGCCTTTGTGACATCTGGGCCACTGCAGCTGTTATAAGGAGGGGTTTGCTCTTTTTAGAAATTATTAGCAAAGTAAGCATGTTGTTTATTAAAATATGTAGTGTACATTGTGAACTTGTAACTGCGATACAAAAAATATCAGCATACGATTCTGACAGTTTATTGAAAACTCCTTCCTGCCCCTACCCCAGCGAAGGGTAGGAATTACATCTTGATTGAACATGCAACTTAAAAAATACATTTTTTCTTTTACTTTTGTGATTTGCCTTTAGAATTCATAATAATTTATATTCAGTTATAAACGTTATAAGTTAAAATTGCATATTGAAAATCATATCAAAATATTGGGGAAAATTATTTGAATTTAGCTCTTCATATATGACCAGCTTTGATGAAATCACTGCAATAGTTGAAGCACAGGAGAGTTAGTGATCACAAAGAGCAGCTAGAACATTTTTTCTTATGTTTTCTGAAAAGCACTGTTCATGTACAAGTGCATTTGTTCACTCAACATGCAACTGCTGGTAACGCTGATGCCGGTAGCACAGCTTTTAGCCAGGCACGATATTGTAAATAAGACCTAGAAAAGATTGAATGTTAGCAATATAGCAATATAAGAAGCATATATGCCGATATGAGGGGACAAAGTTTGTGTAAATACTGCAGAAGATACTTTCTTAAGAATGACAATTTATTCATCTTAGTACAATTTTTTTTGCCATCTTAATAGAGTGTTCTTTCACAGTCTGTTAAGTGTAATAATGATTAGATTTTTTTTCTACAAGATTGTTAAGTTTTTGTCAGCTACCATTCTTCATTTCTTTTATTTATACAGAGAGATTTTTTTGCTGCATTTGAATGATTGATATTCGTTCACTGTATTGTTAACTGTTGCATCCTTACTGGAGAAGACTAACAGTTAGCTTTGTCAGTTCATTGCTGCTCCTTTTGTTTTCTTTTGTATGATTAATACTCATTGTTGATACCAAGTTACAGTTCAGTCAATTGTGGCTTAAAGACAAGAATGAGATTAATGTTAGGGAAATATAAATTATTAACCAATTTGCAGGGGTGGTTGATTTTAATGAAGTGAGTTTCTTTACTAAATACATGTTTGAATGATCAAATTCCTCTATGGCATAGCTAGAAAGAAAGAAATGCCACTGCTTTTCCCAGCATTTGCGAAAGGGAATGTGCTTGTATCATATCATTAACTTCTTACTTCAGTAAAACATTTTCCAGCCTTATAGGATCTTAAATTGACTAGAAACAGGCCAAAAAAATGGATAGATTATAGACCCCACCTTCAGGGCAACGGGGTTAGTCCACTGCATCCTTAATATTGTGTGTCTTGCATCTCGTGAAGCCTCACCTAAGAAATACACAGAGGTTTACACTTTCAAGGCGATATCTATAGACAGAGAACTGGCCATATTCTTTCACGTCCCTTCTAGACAGGCACATGTTTTTTCAGATCTGGAATAATTTGCTTCTGGCTGCCAGGCAGGGAGAAAAACTACAGTTCTGAGGCAGAAATATGGTCTACAGGAACACTGTATTCTCCTGAAAGAACTGCAAGTTTTTCAGCATTTGATCTTCTCTTTTTGTGTGTAGTCCATAGGAGAAAGAGATACGCAGTTTGGCATATATATTTCTAAAAATGAGGGTGAATATTCCCACGTAACAAATAATGAGGACAAAATGGGTTTCATAGTGGAGCAGGTTGAAATGCGGTAGGCACTGGGGTGCATTAGGAAGCCTTCTCTTTTACTGTTGGTCCCAGGCTCATTTTTGTTTAGCTGGATGTGTGTTGCAGTTAGTAAAGACACACAAGAGAGCTATTATCCTCAGTATGGGGGTTAAGTTGTCTTCTTTCTCTCAGTTTTAGT
This sequence comes from Mycteria americana, assembly GCF_035582795.1. Taxonomy (NCBI): domain Eukaryota; kingdom Metazoa; phylum Chordata; class Aves; order Ciconiiformes; family Ciconiidae; genus Mycteria; species Mycteria americana. The sequence continues at coordinate 139,978,932 of NC_134366.1, read as the reverse complement.
AAAAGTATTCCTCATTTATAGGCAAAATGGTTAGATAGATAAACATGAAAGTATTCCTTACTGATGGCTGTTCCAGGGACTTGCTTTATTTTTTGTTAGAACCATTGTAGTACTATCATTTGCAGACTGACATTGGTTTACATCGCCGTTTGGATGATCTTCTCCAGTTGTATAATCACAGACCAGGATGCAGAGTCTGTGGGTGGTTTTAAGAGATTTTCTACGTTTCTTTGTTTCAGGAGTTTGGTGTCCAAACATTATATGATTTGTTTATACTGATTTCATTGTGAAGGAAAGAATAAGTCTGATCTCCTCTTCTCTTTACTGTAACTTGATAGCATGACAGTTATCTCAAGCATGGTTTCAGTTAGGTCTTATTTGTCCTTGAAGAATATTACTGTATAATACGCATGGTTATGAGTGTATTTTCTCAGCTTCTGGTAGCAGCCTTAAAAAGCTAGTGTTTCCTTCATGCTATGATTGTATTGTTTATGTGACAGCTAAAAGTATTAAATTCTTAGAGCTAACTGGGACTGGGCATAATGTTTTAGTCTCTACTCCCATTTAAGTTACATTAGTATTTCTGCTTTTATTGTGAGTGTGTTGATTTTAAGTAACTTAATTTTACTCTATCATGGCAAAGTAAAACTGCTTGTAGCCTGATCCTGGAAATCCTCTCATAGGGTTTGCATACATGAGCAGGCTTATTGGAATCGTTTGCATAAGGAGAGCTTGAGTAGTGAAGGGTTATTATTATTAATCTTAATAAAATCTTTTATTAAGATAGACCCGTATATTAATTAACAAGCCTCATATGGAAAAATATGAGATAAAACAGCATCCTGAAGGCTTTTCTTCTTAGATGTGGTTGGAGCAGTTGCTAGTGGTTTCTGTGCTTTACACAGTAACATAGACTTACTCAGGAAACATGAACTCAGACTCTGTTCCTTCCACAGCCTTAAGTTATTCATAATGACATGTCACAGGAGACTATCTAAATGCAAGTTCAGCTATTTATCTACCTTCCCAGATAACCAGAGGCACGGTATAACAAAAACTTAAAATACTCAGGATTGCACAGAGCAAGCATGAGAAGGAATATTATTGCATCCTACCGGTTAAAGAAGCCACTGAAAAGCAGAAGTACTGGATTGCAGGTCCTGCTTTCATCACTTCTGAACTTAGTAATAAAGTATCAATTAGATAAAGAACAGAAATTGTCTAGGGAGCATGGGGTGATCCTCAGGATAGCTCAGTAACTGCAGTGATCATTAGCCTATGGAGCCAGGCTCTTCCTTGCATTATCTTTTCTTTGACCCATGAATGTTGAGTTATTTTTTCTGCAACAGCTGAATCTTCCCTATCACTGATCCTGGAGGTTAGATTGTCACCTAGGAGGTGGGCTGTGTGGGTTGTTGACCTAAAGATAAGAAATCTAAAATCTGTATCTCTTGTACTCTGAACAAGCATTCTCACATTCATGCCATCGACAAAAAGGGGAGTCTCACCTCCACCCGCTTCTCTGGTGGTCATCTTCTCAGTCAAAAGTGAGCTCTGCTCAGGCCTGCCAAAGAGCTGGAAGAGCCAGCTGTCTTGAGGCTACAGGCTGCGCATCTGCAGACACTAGCTGACCGAGCTCCCAGGTCCTCTGAGTGTGTTCCTGGCTTTGCAGCTGAACTCCAGAGAGGACCAGGAGTTCACCTCATTGCCTGCAGGTAGCTCCATACTCAGCATGTAGCTTTCTCGGGTCATTCTTCAGAGAAATCTGGCTCTCCTCTTAACACCGAATAAAGAAACTGAGTACTTAACTTTAGACCTTTGATTTTATTCCAGGGATGTGCTATTTAAAACTTCTCTCTTACAGTGCCTAATTTGTAAGCACCCGAATTCTTTATTGAATCTAACCCTGACAGGTTATTTTGTAACTAGCAAGATTTTGAATAAGCTCTTTTTGACAGCTGTGGTTAATGGATTTTAATAATAATGCTGGGATGAAATGATAAAATAGCCGTTAGCAGATCTTCCAGACTAAAAGCCAGCTGTTCAGTAAAGTTGTTGGACATATATCTATATTTTTGACTGTAACTGTAAATGGAGGAAAAGCAGCTCCATAGTTGCAGAGCTCAGTTAATCATAGTCAAGGAGTGTCTAATCTGCATTGCTGAGCTGCCAGTTGGAGAGGGTCCTCAATTTAAGAAGTCAGAGTTCTTGAGGAAATCTGGTTCCTGCTTGTTAACGTCTCTCTTGAAGCACTTTTTGAGCTACATAGTACCCGATGTATACCATTCTTACCAGAGAAGGACACAGGACAGCATTCATAGAGATGACTGAAAGTCATCAGTGATCTGTCCCACATCATTAGTACTCTTTTCATCTTTCTCCCTGTGTTGCAGTAGCAGCCAGAAGTAGGAGTTAATGACTGTAGAGCAAATCCAGGTGCACACAGCCAGTTCCTACTTAACTCAACATACAAACAGCAGTAGAAGCTGAATCTAAGGGTAGATTTGGCCTTTCCATTAAAAAGGGGAGCTGCAAGCAGTAGAAAATATAAAATAATCCAATAAAAAGTACATCTGCCACTTCACAAAATGAACAGGAAAGTATCCGCTACTCATTTTAAGTGAAGACTGATCCTTCACCTCAAGATGTATTTGCTAAAGAAATGGTTTTCTTTAGCAATGAATTTGTGTGTAAAATAACAGCACTGGACTAAGCGGGGGAAAAATATGTATTATGAGAGTTTTCTGCAATGCTGTCATTTAACTTAATCACTGGAGTGATGAGTCACTGAAGGCAGCTTAGTTTTTTATTTCACCTTTAGGAAATACCCAAATACCCTCAGGATTTCGAGGTAAAAGGAGAAGCAATGAAGTCATGATACTGCTCCTGTATTGCAAAAAGGCAGGTTAAAATATTTTACTTAAAAAATTATTATTGAAAATATGAATATAAGCTTGAAAAGGGGTAGAGGGTACAGAAATAGTATAGCTTTGTTTTGTTGCTAGAAAACCAGAGTTTTTTCTTTCCTCCTTGCTGTATAATAAAGGCAAACTTTGGGGCACTTGAAAGGTATTCTCATACCTAAGGTAGAAAGCTGAGTCCAAGCATAAGGCTCAACCTCTCCTCTCCTGTACTAAGGGGCTAGACAAAGTACAGCTTGCATTTTAGCCACCAGATTCAGCAGCATCTTCCAGGTTTTCCAGATATTGTCAGAATCCTCAGATCCAAATGGTAAGTTGGAGAGTATACATCTAATCTACAATTTTAAAAATCTGTGAAAAAGTCCTCCTTTTAAAGTTAACCTTTTCAGCTGCTGCCTTCTGTCAGAATATGTGGCACTCGCCCTCCACTAGCTCTCCCCAAAAAGTGGTTTTATTTTGCAGTTCACCTCTAATTCCATACACTGAGAGCTGGGATTGCTGGACGCTACAGGCTAGTAAGGAATGTATAGGAGCTTAACAGCAGGAGCAACAGACCCAGGTTAAAAATTCAGTGACCAGGAACAAATGTGCCCTTTATTTCATCTCCCAGCTAAAATCCTAGATACAGTTTATTGGCTTTAAACTTTTCTCATTTAGTAGAAAAATCTAAGCTTAGTGTTTCTTCTTAATCACAGCCACTTTAAATGGGACATATATGGCTCTATAAATTAAGCTAGCACAGAAGTATTCTTTGTTTAAAAGACCTGGAAATTGTTTGACAGTTAACTATTAAATGGTATCTCAAATACCTGGAATTTCCTCTGAAGAAGTGTATGCCTCTACTGAAAATGACAAAACCAAATTTACACCACAAGTGATGGAAATGTACTGCTTGATGATCTCAAAGTCAGGAGCTAAGTATATGTCTGAAAAATACTGATCGAAAGTGATTCTCCAAGGTCACACAGCAGATTAGTGGCAGACTCGCTGTCTTCTGAACGAAACAGATTTTTTATCCCACAAAACACATCAAGAGATCAAGTATTTTCATTCACTTTGAAATGAACTAGAGACCTCTTGAAATTTTTTCACACAGAAGAACCAACGAGTATATGAATGTGCCACACCAAGCATAGTCATTAGCCCAGTGGTTATGTGTGGCACTTGTCTGTGATATTTTGACTGGAGAGTCTATCCTGGGCCTAGAAAACCTTTTCTCAAAACTGACCTTTTCTCATAAAAACGTTTGTTTCTTGATTTAGTGCTTTTCTGAGAAAGAATTTCGACCAGCTCTCCTCCTGACTCCTAGTTCAGTGTCCTATCCAGCCAGCCACATGAGGCCCCCAGCAAATATGTACGGGTCCCCTCTTTGAGGAGGAGCAAGATCTGCAGCATCTTTGTAATACTTCTGATGTACTTTTCTTCTCAAATTTTGGGTCTTGACATAAAAAGGCTGGAATGAAGGATATGGTGTTGTGCATACCCAAGTGAAGGCAGGGAGCCAACAAAATGCTGTTGTAATTACAAGTGAACATTCTTGTATCATAAAACTGCAAAGAAAAAGCTATAAATCAGAGCTGGCCTGGTGGTCCCTGGCAGCAAAGCACAGGAGATTTGAGCTCATTCCCTGAGCTAGCCAAGAGTGGGATCCTCGCGGAGGCAGCGGCTCATTCCAAGGGAAGGGCATTCCTCGTGTCTCCTGAGTGATGGTCACGAAGCACTGATTTTGGTGGGAGTCAGATCCAGCCTTCAGCCCTGCAGGAGTGATAGTCTGAAAAGTGCTGGCCATTGTGGAAAATAAAGCAGGTTGAGAACCAGAGGAATTTTATCTTCAAGAGCTCTTGTGTGTGTGTTTAGGTGCCTACCACTTTCAGTGTAAGGTCCGCGCTATTGTCCAGATCCCATATTTGATCACTTATTGTTGTACTTGATTATTTAAGATTGTCCTTTAATTCAGGTATTGAGTTTCATGTTTCCATATGCTCACTTGACACCAAATTGTGCTAAAACCTTTCTATGGGCATTAGAAAAATGCAATGAAATTAAGTAACACTATCCAAAATGTCTCTGCTGAAGTTCCTGTCACTAATGAACATGGACTCAAACTGAATCTTCAGTTAGAAATGGGTTTTTCTTCTATCCTGGAACATTTTTCCTTTTTGTCTTTCTGGTGTCTCGTGAGGATGTAGGTTTTTAAAAATCATTGATCTGTCTGGATAATTTACCAATTTCAAAAATAAGTAAGTAATTAGCAGGAGGGTAGGAAAGTATTAAAGCGGTTAGCATTGGGCAGATTTCTACAGACTTTCTTTAATACAAGCTGTGTGTGTGGGTTATTTCCTGTCCCTCTGAAAGATGTGGCTTGAGCTGAGCCCACATTTACAGTTCGGGAGGGGCAAAATAGGACGATCTACTGTTGTTAAAATAAAAAAAATTAAAAAATCCTGAGAGTGTACAAGTGATTACAGCAAAACAAACCCCAAATTGACAGCTGCACAAACAGCACTTGCCCAGCAGTGGTAGTCAGCTACTAGGAATGCCCAGTTTCCCATCAGATTGGCAAGAATTTATAATTAATAGCACATCTGGGGACTCTTTGTAATGAAACCACAATTTAATCTGCTAACCTGATTATGGAGGAGGTAAAGGAGAGAGGGAAGAAATTCAGAGTCTCACTTTGCTGAGTACATTATCTCCCTGTTGATAGCAGTACGAGACCAAAACACCGTTTTCCAGAATCAGCTCCTACGCTGTTTTAAGAGCTGCAGTCCTGAAAGGTGAAGGGCTCTTTCCCAAACAGATGTGACCCTCTTCAACTCTGATAAACTTCCCGAAAAGATGAGGGAAATCTGTACCGCACAGGATGTGCTCAGCACATTGAGGGATTGAGTTAGTAATGTCCCTGATAATTGTGGATACCTCATTGTAGGAGTCAGTTTTTATTTAAATTTTTTTAATAGGAGTATACACATCTGTCTTTATACCCAGCAGCTTTTCTGGCCCACAAGAAGTCCTCTGTGAGTTTCCCCAACTGAGCTCAGTGGGATCTCTGTCAGCTGCAAGATTTATGTCATCTTTTTCAGTCCTGAGAACTGTTCCTTAAGCTTTTCACATCTGGATTTAATTGGAAAGACATTAAAAGACATTAAGTGTGCTGGAAAAGCATATTTTAGAGAAGATCTTTATAGACACTTCCATTAAAGGAGCTGATGGTTGTAGGTTAAAATGGGATGAGGACAAGCCATCAACAGTTAGCAAGGACAAAATTATATTACAAACTACTTCAGATGAGAAGTTCGGCCTGTAGGTCTTGGGCCTGACTCTGATCTCACTTAAATCAACTTCAATTAGGAGAAAAATACCGGTTAATGCAGTGTAAAAATACTCTGAGATCAGAATCAAAAACTTTTGCCTTTTGGAAACACTCAGATTTCTAATTACATGCCATATATGCTAAATATAATGCTTTTAGCTGTCAATCTAGATTTGGTACTTTGTTGGACGTACATGCACGCTTGTAAAATGAGACTTGGAGCATGAAGAGGGGGATTGGTCGTTAGGGCTCTGAGGGTGGAAGTACCCTTCTCTGAATGCCAATATGTGGGCCACAGGAGTAGAGTTACACAGAAGCAGAGATACGATACAATTTAGTACATGGGCTTCATTACAGATGTTGTAATGCAAGAATCTACAGCCCTAAACTCCCCCATTGTTCCAGCTATAATGTGCTGCTTGAAGAAGGCGATGGGTAGTCCTTTGCATTAAGTGTAATCTATTGCTTTTGTCTTCAATGAAAGTTTCTAGTCATGTTTAGACTGACATGCACTTAAAATCTAAAGTAATGGTCTTGGTATGAAAGAACAAACATTCTTTCATTTTAAAATTGCTAAAACCGAGGAATCTGATATTTAGGAAATTACTCCCATGTCTAAAGCAAAGTGTATGGTCTTTAGAAATAGAAACATGTCAAGCTTTAAAGAAAAAAAAATTTTTGTAAAACATTGGGGGAAAAAAGGTACTCTTTAGAATATTTCAGCAAAACAAATTTGTTAGAGGCTCTCACCTGTCCTTTTCTCCTAAAAGGAAGTCTTTTTCTCCACTATGTCATGGAAAGTGTTTAGCATTAATGGGAAGATTATAGCTTGCGGGGTCATAGTGACAGGAATGAGGCATTTGAATTAAAATTGTGGCTGCAGAGTAGACTGTTCTTTTATTTTCTATCATTAAATACCTTTTTTCAGAATCTCTCTCTGTCTATCTTGGGCTATGATAAAATGCATGTAAACTAGTAAAACTGATTCTTACTTTTATTGCCTGACCTTGGGCCAGCCCTGTATGTGCTCATGCACTCTCTCTTCACTTCAGTTTCCTTCTCTTTAAAAACAGGAATTAATAAAACTAGCTCTGGTCCTCAGTGTCATTTTATCTCACAAAGAAGAGGATATTTGCAAGAATTAAAAAGTATTTAAACACTAGCAAGTGTGTTTTACAAGTTCAGTTTACTAAGTGGAAGAGTAACTACGTTGAAGTAAGCATTGAGTAATACTTGATAGTTTGAACTTGTTGTATACTAATTTTGGTGTGGATCTTTGAGAATTCATAAAAATCTTTTAATATCCAATTTTTTGACCACTCTGCATGAGCAGTTGCCTAAGAAAATCACTTAAATAACAGAATAAATACTTATATCTTATTTAGAGCTCATTCATTTTGTTAAAACAGTTCTGGCTACATCTACACTACTAACATGGGTCAGGGCCCATTCCCTGGTGGGGAATGACATGGTCTTTGCCTCATTTATGTACTGCTAGTTATGTAGTGAAGGCTGTGGTAGTGATGTTAGAAACAGGATGGAACTGTGGAGGTCAGACAGCTGAAGTCTATTGCAGCATATTTTAAAAGTCACCATGAACACTTACACAGCCGAGAACCTCAATCCACTTATTTAAAATCAAGAGGTCAAAATCTCCTGCAATACAGAGAGGGTTAATGACAGTGGACTTGCAAACCTATGGCAGTGATGTGGAGAAATGCCTATAAAGAAATAATTAAATAAACCAAATCGTTCTGAGAACACAGCTGACAAGGATATTTTCCAGCCATCAGTGATGAAAGAGACAGTGATTCATGGCCTTTCTTCCCTGCTGGTGCAGGATTTTGCCTGAGGATATACATTCTGCTGTTTTCAGTTTTAGGTTTAAAGCCATGTTTCTTAAAATCTCCTATAATTTTTGTCTGCAGCTTCTCAACCATGCTTGAATGTTATCTCAGTTGCATGGTTTAAACCTCTACCTACCCATACAATAACTGACCATCTAAATGTTCTCATTTGGAAGTCTCTAATTATTGAAAGCACCTATATTACTTAGATGACTACCTCCTTCTGAAAGTTAGTGTTTAAGTAGCTTTTGTCTGAGGATACAAAATTAGAAGCAAGATTAATTGCTGTCTGGTGAAATGCTGTTGTATGTATGTAGTGTAAATGCTTGGAAATTTAATTTTAAAATATTTTTCTTCGTGTTCATAAGTAAGCTGTGATGATGCATGATTCTTTCTGTCTTTGTTCTTTCAATTGTAACAATTGAAGAAAATATATGAAGTTTTGAATTTAAAAATAAATCTACTTTAAAAGAACTTCCAGATTTCTAGACTAGAACTGAAGAATATACACTGAAAAGGTACTGAAATTATCTGACAAAAGAGGCTTGATTAGGATTTATTTTAACTGCTGATACTGGGCTTGAACTTTCACACCTTACTTCACCATTAGAGGACATAGACACACCTCAGTAGATACTGGCATTGAACCTGAAAGCTCGTTCGAGATGTTCATGAAGAAGTGCCAACTTACTGGTTTCCAGCAGATTGCCACAGAGGCAAAAGTTAGCATTTTGGTAGCGCTTGAAAACGTTGCTCCTTGCAGTTGAGAATATGTGAAGACGGAGGGGTCTGAGATGATACAGATTTAAGAACAGTCCCGCACAGTCTGAGTCCCCTACAGATCTTTTAGCAATTCTTTCCTCTCTTATTCCCACCCCAAGTAAGAACACAACCTAAACTTGGCAACCAGAGTAGCCTCTCCATGCTGGAGTAATCTCTTACATTAGTGTTAAATTCGTTAAGTTTGACTTTCAGTATTATTTATCAAATACTCTTCTTACAAAAGCATACCTTTTAATCATTTTAAGAATCAGGTGCTTTTCAGCATGATTTTCTCTCTTTGTGACTAGAAAATCTTGTATCACCATTAAAGCAATAGAACTGTTTCACCCCAGGTGATCATGCAGCTCTTTCTTGGGCTTTGAGAGAATGCTTTGCCATTCATTACTCCTGGAATTATTGCATAGTCCCAAGAATGGCAGTCAGATTTCTAGTGTGGAGGTTCACATGAGAAAATAAGCCATGCCTAATTGAATCTCTCTACTGTTAACTCAGGCAGTGCCTTTACTTAAGTAGATTGTTGAAGATGAAAACCTATGGAAATTAAATTCCATGTTAAATAGTGTCTTTCACTCCATCCACTTCTTGGAGTATTGAGAGACATGGAGGAATGAGTACACGTGTTAAAACTAGGTGGAAGAAGGTGACATGCATGCTGTTGTTGATAGAAGCTCTGCTTAATATATTGGAAAAATTGTTCAAGAACAGTTAATCCTTACTTTAGGATTACCCCCAGAAAGCTGGCAAGGTCAGGCTGTACGTGGATTGTGTGTCATTTAAATTCTGGCTGCATGAGTTGCCTGGGGGTAGCGTTAACTACTACGTAGGACTTGTTCTAAGCTACATCTGTGAATCATCATTCTTTGTTTGAAGACAGTGGACTCCTCCTATCCTCCAAGCTCCTTCTCTTGACAGGTGCAATCAGTAGCCTTAATTGTAGTGCCTATCAGGTGACTATGCCTTTGTGTAGAGATTATTCAGTTTGGAAAATGCTATTTCCATGTAAACTACATGACTTAATCAGATTATAACCCTGTGTTTTTCATGCATATCATAAACTGTGTGAGGAAAAGGCTTTAAGTCATTTAATTAAGGTTTACATTGTGCAGTGTGAAAAGCCTTTCTGAATTTAATTTTTAAACAGATGTTAACATTGGTTCACATGAAATCTGATCAACTGGGGAGAACGGCACATTGTGAGGAAAGTGGCGAAAACTCCTAGCAGTTATTGCTTGCGATATAGTAAATTCATTTGCAACAGAAGCTGAGGGGAAAAGGGATTTGTTTGCAATACCCATCACCTAGTTTTTGTTTAGCTTGCGTGTAGCCAACCTGGTAAATCCAAGAGAACTAAAGGGATATGTTAAGGAGTCAAATTTTAGCTACTTCGTCTGTATGTATGTAAGTCTACACAAGCAAATATATCTTTCCTTTGTGCATTTCTTTATGCATGCAATTTTGGGTGTGGACAAGTTAAAGCCAGGTGGAAGCTTGATCAAAAATTTCTTCATCAAGAGAAAGCAAAAACAATCACGAAGAACAATAATTTTGAATATGTACAAATTTAAATAGTTGCTCAGCTTTGGGACACTAAGTCCTCAAACTCACCTCTACAGCTGTGATATTGTTGGGGTTTTTTCAATAGCCTTTAAATGTGAAATTTAAATCCACATATTAAAAAGTCATGAAGTGCATCTCATTACTGATGCAGACAGCTTTACTGCAATGTTATTGCACAGATGATACTGCCTTTTGAGGCCTCAGTTGTCAGGGAGAGGGTAAGAACCTCCCTGATTTGGGGAGCATTTTTTCTCTTGGCCTAGAAAACAAACGAATGTTGATTTTTCGTAAATACACTTTCTACCAGTTTTGTTCATGCATGAACTCTGCTGTTGTCTAGGCTCCTGGCTTGCAAGTGAAACTGAGGACTAGAGTTAGATCTGTCTATCATTTTAACCTGGCATGCAAGCCATTTTCTCAAGCCTAAACTCGGGCACAGCCTGAGACCTGTTCATGTATATGGCATGTGGCTACATGCGTTATGACCACAATGAGTCATTTGGCTTTGCAAATTGAACCTTGAACTAAGACCCAGCTACTAAAGACCGTAAAATCTTGTCCTTCATGACCTACTCTGGACCCTGACTTAATTCAGTTTTGCAATATAACTATTTCTGCCCATAATTTTATGTCTTCAGAAAACACTGATTAAGGCCAAGCTGAATATGTTTTTTTATGTACGTAGAAAACTGATGTTAGGAGACATATCACCAGTAAACTAACAGTATCAAGCAGTGTGTTTATTAGGATTGTCTCAGACCTCCTTGGTAAAGTGAACTGGAAGGGCCACAGAGAACAACAAACTTTTACAGTTTTCAGCTTCATGGAATAATCTGAAATGTAATATAGATTTAAGAGGAAAAACACAAACCACATACTGTGCTAAAACAAACATGTGAAAATTTTATCGTGAGGATGTGGTCTTAAATGCACATGGGCTAGTGTAGTGCCTGTCTGCTGTTCTTGCTAAAAGAATGATCTAATGTTACTAGATTGTCATTATAAGATGCTTAATCCCCAGAGTGAGAAACAGGAAGAATATTCACAAGTTTCAATGCTATTTACTAATTGCCAATTGACTTGAGGAAAGCTAAAAAATGACTGGAAACATCCATCCCCATCCTGATACACACACATACTAATAATGGAAATGGCAGCCAAGACAAACAGCTAGCAGTGCGGTGCATCCTGTTGGCATCGTATTTTTGGCACTGTTGTAGCTACACAGAAAACAAGTGATACAAGAAATGTGTAAGGACATCTGTTCTGTAACCTATGGGGCTTCACTCACAAAACAGTTGTAAAATCTTCTGGGGGAGAGAAAAATTTCTCTATATCTGTGCAGATGCTCTATTGTAAGAAAAATATCAATGGAAGGAAGTGTTGAGCCTTTAAAAGAGGAAATTGTTCACCAGATTCACTGTCAAATGTTCCATTCTTTTCTTTCCTTTTCATTTAACCTAAGTTATCTGCCATTCACAAGTTATATTTAAGCCAAGTGGTGTAAATCTGTTGGGACTAATAGAATTGAATCATGGATTAAATTAGCCCGGTGTCTGCTTGTAACTCTTCTTCACTGCAGATTACTTGGGCTCTGTGTCACTCTGCTGACTATTCAGGTCACAGCCTCTCAGCTACCAGCTTCCTTCCTGAATCCAGCATCTTCATGTCTGTCTCGGGGCATGACGGGGAGAGGAGAAACATTAAGGACATCTATTAAGGTCCAAAGTATCATTTACTTACCAGCTTCTCTCAGCTTTGCTGATCCTTCCAAATGTAAGCAGGCGATGGGAGAAAGAAAAGGGGGAGTTTTTAAGACACGGCAAGGCTCTCTCTACCATTCGTCTACTGCCCTTCAGTCACATCCCATGAATGGACATTTTAAAAAGGAAAGAACTTTCCCAAAATTCAATGTTGTTGCAAAAGTTGGGATATAAGTAGTTAGGCTTCCCCCACAGGTATTTTATGGAGAGGCAGACATGGTTCCATAAAAATAAATCAGATCTCATATAAAGCTGGAACACGTTAGGAAACTGGAAGATAAAGAGGGACTGTGAAGTGTAGGAGGTTGGGAGGGCTTGGGGAAGGAAAGTTTAGCTCTGGGAGCTGGGGGTCCTGGGTGGGAGAGCATTTAACAGCAGTAAAAAGTTGAGGCCTGGGTAGGGGGAAATTTGTGAAGAAGTAGAGGTGATCGCCTCTGCTGTAAAAGAAGTCAGAGCTCTGGGGTGGATAGTAGGGAGGGGAAGGCCAGAGGCACTGGAGTGGTTTGGGAAAGATGTGGGACTGAGGCAGAAGATGTGGGGAGTGGGGACTCAGTAGCGAGAAGCATGAGCTTTTGAAGAGATCGTCGGCTTCCAGAGCAGCAAAGGTGAGAAGCCTAGCGATGAGGGATGGTGTAAAGGGCTGGCTCTTCAACAGTGCTCACACAAACACCCTGACACCTCGATTTGGAAGATCAAGGATACAGGTACAGGACTGCTTTCCTGCCGCTTCCCCCATCTGATATTTGGTTTCAGAAGTACAACAGATCTGAGATCTTATCTTTTATATCACATTTCAGTTTGGGAAGGGCATGGCTTGAAGAAGGGTGAGATGGAGAAATGAGACTGCACCACGTTACAAGCATTAGGATTTGGATGTTGTGTTGGTATTAAACGTGCTTATCATTAAACACCTTGAATCATATGTTCATTTTATATGTTTCCTCTAATTGTTCCATATTTACTTCCTTGACACCCATATAGTAATGATCCATGCTTACAGGCAAAGAGTTCATTATTTTGTATTGTAGTACTTCTTTCCTTGCTGTTAGAAGAGAAGAGATGCCCTCGTGACCTGTTTCTATTGAAATAGTGGCTAATATTCCTCCAGGAAGTTCCAAAGCAGTTTTTCTGGAAAGCAACACTGAAAGCTGCTCTGTAATTTATGTGGTATGCCTTGCAATAGCCAGTTCTGTGAGTAAAACAGTAGTAAGTAACAGATGTACTCATATTCAGAGCAATTCTAGAAAGGAATTAGGAAGTTTGGGTTGGTCTAATTAACGTCTTGATGATTTGGGGATTTCAGTGACCACTGATCAAGATCCGACTGTTCTGCATATCATATGATCAACCTGTGATCTAATCTTGAATGAAACATGATTTGGCTCTACTTCTTACCAACTATGATCAGGGCCTTTTCGTCCAAGCCACTGTACAAACAAATAACCTGAACAAATATTTCTTCCACAAGTTTATGGTTCACACATCAGACCCGGAAGCTAAGAATGGATATAAAAAAGTAAACAAGATGGGTTCAAAACCAGATGAGTCAGCAGTTAAACTGTGTAGGAGGAGCAGATGTCTCAGCTTCCTTCTCTCCTTGCAGTGCTACCTGGTAATTGTTTTTGGATTAGCATACATAAGAAGAAAGGAGATCCTAATTGTTTTGCTCATGTGCATTAGGAGAAATGGATTTGAGAAGACAGGACATTCTTGTGTGCCAGTCCCTACCCATTGCATTGTTTGATTCTTATAGTTGCTAACTCATGACCAACTAAAGTACAATAGAGAAGCAGTCCCTGTGCAAGGAAGCACAGGAGCCCAAATCGCTCCCTTTCCTCACATGATGAGTAGTGCTTGCATTGTGATGAAAAGGACCCCAGGGAGAGGAGGAGAAGAGAGAAATTGGGATGAAGAAATGTGTCGGGTTACTGGAACAGAGAAGTTGAGAGAAGAGTAGATGAAAACCCTTGTTGCCACTGGGAGAAATTATTTTGGTTGAACAAACAGTGATTTTGCTGTGCAGTCAAGATTGAGGATGGAAAGGCAGATGGTGATTAGAGTTTATAGGAGTTGAGAATGCACATCTAAAACTACAAGGAACACTATGAGGGTGTAGAGAAAGAGCTGTCTTATAAAAAATGCAAATACATCAAAATGTCAAGAAAACCAGAAGAAATGAGGAAAGGGAGAATTCATTCACTGGGGAACTCAATGGGTGATAAAAGTGAAAGACCCTGTAATGGGAGAAGTCGTTATTGAGGTGAAGCTGAGGCTCAGTCCTTAGCCATAGCATGGAAAAAGGATTAAAAAAAAGATGTGGGCAGCAGAGATTTTAAGATGAAGGGGAAAATTATGTCAATGGATGGGAAGAAGGAGCAAGTAGGGAGCAGGTTAGCTGTCAGATACAGGGGGCCCACAGAATACATGGTAAAGGTAGAGTGGATGGATAAGTAACAGTGATAATCTGAGGTTTACCAAGACACTTTATAAAATGTTTAGCTTTTTATTTGTTTGCTAGGGTGAAAACCATAAAAATTCACAGACTAGAAAGATTCCACCTTCATGCATTATGGGTGGGAGTACCTTGTACAGCCTTCTGAAGCTTTAGCAGCTAGTCATTACTATAGACAAATCTGGGATACATGGTCTTTCACTTTAGGGCAGCCTGGCAATTTTTGTGCTGTTATTCATCTCACCAAAATACACATTGTCTAATAATATTTAAGTTGTATAAACATACCTTTCAAGGGAAGGAGCTGTTGAGAGAATCCAGGCAAAGAATTAGTACGAAAGCAAATCTAGTACTTCATTACAATGGCAGCTCCTGTTCCGAACAGAGCCCCTGCTCTCTGAGAGGAATGGGAAATGAAGGTAGAGACATGGATTCTTTCTGTCCCAACAATTAAGAAGAGAGCAACTTCCAATTTTCTAAACAGCATTTGTTGCCTCACTGTGAAGAACAGTGCCGTAGGGCCTATAGTCAGTTCCAGTGTTTGAGATGTTACCTTAGGTGACAGTGTCTGTGAAAAGTTACCTTTTTTTTCCCTTGTGATTAGTTCTGAATGTGTCTTAGGGAGTGATTAAAGAGAAAAATCCATTTTTCAGTTCTGCTTTACATTTCACCTTCAAGACAGAACTTACCTCAACTGTTTTATTGCGCTGCTGTGTTTTCAAAGTTGGCCACGTGGTGTCTGAAAGTTTCATAATCGACCTTTGCTAAATTAATTACAAAACATCATTTGTCTTTTACCAAAGCAGTTAGGGGGGAGAGAAGAACGATTCTGAGTCCTAAAGCAGGACTTAGGAAGATGAGAGAGAAGCTGGTTCATAAAGAATGCACTTGCATGGAAAAATGTCAGCTGAAAATCGATCATTCTTCTATTGCTGATGCTTCATAATCGTCCCATATTGGCTCACCCTGTTTAGCACACTTCACTACCTATGTATAAGACACCAGTCTGCTGCGTTGTTTGAGAGCCAGCCTTGGAGTGTCGGTAGTGTCCTGCTGACCCTCTTCCCATTGCTCACACCTTCTGCAATAATCTACAAGACAAGAGTTTGTCCGTAGGAGCTCCGGAAAGCGTGGGCTCTAGGAAAGCACATGGGGAAGCTGGAGAGACTTTACAGGCCAGAGAGGCAAGAATCCTAAAAGTATATCATGTTCTTCATGTAGGTGATGAAGCTTGCATTAACCCAAATGGAAGTCACTCATATACCCAGGAAGAAGATATCCTCAAACCCGTGCACAAGCACAGCTGTTTATCATGGAACTGTTATGTACCCACTCTGTAGCCTAAATGGCTTCAATATACAGGAAATTATTTAAATCTAGAATATCAAAATACACACCTTCCTCCATTTGGTGTTAATACAGTTGTGTCAGTGGGTTTTTTGACAACTCATTCTTTCTTTAGGCAGCGTTAAGTGCCTTGAAACAGTTTTCAGAACAAGGACTGGATCCAGTGGAAGGGGCTATGAAAGTTGAAAATGGATCACATGAAAAGTAAGTACCGTTTAAATCCTATGCATTTTAATGCCTGTGTGGCATGGTAGATAAGAAATGTTAATTAAGAGCTTAGTTGCCCTTTTAAACCTGTGCAAAACTATTTCCTCTGGAATTTACATACAGTTTATGACAACTTGAGAGGATAAACAAGATTTCAGGTTTAGCGTTACTGATAGTGTTTACTAATGAGCTATGAGACAGTCAGTCCTCCGATGGAAATCCTAAAGAAAAGGATTTGCTTTGCATTGTATGGATTCTGTGCAAGTAGCATAACATGATTTTTGTCAAATGTGTTGTAGCACATGATATTGCCTGTAAATAAGGATAGCTATCTGCCAATAAGTCCTTATGTCTGCAAGATGAATTTTACCCTGGAGAATTTAAAAGTTAGAATTTCTTTCAGGTCTTGAAAAACTCTTATATGGAATATTAGCTTTAAGTATCAGACAATAGAACCAGGTTTCACACTGGATTTTCAATTATTTAAGAAAGTGGGATTATCTGTCCAGTATAGATTTTTTTTCCAGCTGCTAGTCTGTTTACGTAAGAAGGTAGTCTTGTGTTACTAAATAAATTAGGAAGTAAAAGAATAAAAGAAAGAAGACTAAAAGTGGCATTTGGAATTTTCAATAGATATATTGTGGCTACTTATAAACTTATTTAATCAGAAACATTTTTCCATATGATCTCATCAGCATAGTATTTGAACATAAATATTGTTGTTTCACTTTAAAATGTTACCTTCCACAGTGACCTTTGAATCTCATGTGCCATCTGCTAATAAACATGTCTTAAAGATGTGCAACCCTGGACCTTACCACTCTTGTTAATGTATTAATCTTTCAGACAAGTCAAGCATCTGGGAGAGAAAGCAGACAATAAACAGACTAACTCAGGCACCATTGCTCAGGACTGCAAGGATTCAAAGGCTGTCGTCTAGGAGCTTCCCAGCACCCACGGCTGCCACTGCATCCTTATAAACCTGTCAACACGCAATAGGGTGTATGTGTACAAGGAAATGAATGAGTAATACCATTATTTGAGTCTTATGTGAAGACAACACTATTCTAACACAAGAGATAGTATACATGGTACTGTTTATTCAACTGTGGAAAAAAATAAAATTGAACATTTCCCTTAGAACTCGAGATCAGAGCATAACTCAATTGCCCAGAGGCAGAAGAAGTCTGATCATGTTACTGGAGGTTAAAATAACAACTAATTAACAAAAAGTGTTAGAAAAAAAAGGGAAACTTTAAAATTGATGAATATTGAGGAAAACAAGTCAGCATTGGTTCAGTTATACATTTTTTTCGTAGTGTAGTTTTAAGTTCAGCTTACTGTTTTTTAAATAATGCTTGAATATTTTAAAATTAACCAATGACAGTGCTGTGAGAATTGTAGTTGTTGTCTTCATATATAGTCATACAGCTTATCTTTTTATGCAGACATTATGCATTCTTCATTCTATATGAATATGTATGACTTTAAGATGCACTACTCAGAGTTGTATGCAAACAGAAGTTTAAATCATGACAAGTATTTGCTTAACATGAACAGATGTTAGTTATAATCAGTCTCGATATATTCCAGGAAAAAAGCAGATATGGTATTTGATTTTCCTTGCCATAATCAATTAAAGAGGCGTCTTGCCTCCAAGCAACATTTTCCCCTTCAATTCTGCTCTCTGTTGTGTGAAGCACATCTACACCCCATTCTGTGTGTTGTATCAACCCACCGTTTGCATCAACTGAGTGTTTTTAATCTCTGCATTCGGACCAACAGAAAAAGGTAGGACTGCAACATTGTCAAGCCAAGGATGGAAAACTGTTGATGTAAAGCTAATTCTTTTGTGAAAGGAGTGGCAGCAGAGATAAGACCTGTGGCTGCTCTGTACCAGCATATTTCTTTTAAGTGTGTGGCCAAATGCAGTAAAACCACATCAGTTCATGTGTACAATGACAGTGTCCTCTCTTTCTTTATCATTCACAGGTAGACAACTAAGACAATGAAGTTAAAAAAAAAAAAAGATTACAAACTAACGAATAACTGGCTACCACTCCAAAGCCAGGGTTCAACGGTTCAACCTACCTTTCCCCATGCCACCACCTTCTACAAACTTACTGTGTTAGACCAGTCATCCTGGCATTTAAGTAATTTATTTATCCAAAATACAGATATTTTATTTTATGTGAACCTAATGCAATAAACACATAAAGCTTCTACCAACTGCATAACAGTCACGACAACATTGCACAAGATTTTAGAAGCATGTAAACCAGGGATTACGACCCAAGTGACTCATGCAGGAAAGCAGACAAGCAGCAATGTTAGGAAATGGTGCACGGTATCATGGCATTGATTCACCTCTGGGACAGGCTTTCAGGGTAGCATGCATCATGCTCTTACAGAACCAGTGGTCACTAAAAATTTGGAGTCCTTTTTTCTACTTCATGTTTCTCATGGGTATGATTCACTCTCCCCCCAGCAGATGAGGAGCCTTTGTGCTAGTTTGCAGTTTTCTAGGGTCTGACTCCATAAAAGAGTCAGGAACAAGCTGAACCTTTCAGTTCCCACAGAACTGGGAGATTTCCAGAGGCATTTGGCACCTGGCAGACTCAAGTTATTCAGGCAGCAGCATACAAAAACAATTAGCTCTTGCACACCATCTTCCTCAGGGACATGTTACCTGCCTAACTGGCAAATGGAGCAGAAATTCTACTGCTTCTTCACCTCAGCAGCCAGCTCAGAGAGCTCAGAAACAGGCTTAGTCTGTGCTTTAGCACTACCTGCCAGTACGCAGAATACAAATGGCATTACTGTCCCCTCTCATGGAAAACAAGAACAAAAGGAAGAAGCAAACCCGTTCCTTGACAACTCTGTCCTAAGGGCAAGACACTGAGCTTGCTGGGGAGAATGTGACAAGGAGACTGGCAGTATGGTCTCCCTGGCACTAACAGAACCTCCATGGTGTGTGCCCTGTCCCATCAATACAGAGAAACCCTTTGTACTGATTTGCTCAGAAGCTCAAGGTACAGCTTGATACGTGGTGCCATTTTCTAGGCACAGCCACAAAAATGTGCCCAGTAAACTTCAGATTAGTTGCTTTGTTGCAGGTGGCCTCTGCATTGAGCGCCAGGCTTGCTCCAGTGCATGTGGAGATCAGCAAAGTGATGCTCGCCTCACTCTAAATGAGCACATTGCAACCAAATGCATGCAACCAGCTGTCTAGGCCCAAGATGGCTCATTCAGCCCCTCCAATCAAGACAACAGTAAAGAAAGATCATGTCTATGAAACCGTTATCATCTCAGGTCCTCTTGCTGGTCAGAAGCATGCTTGATTCTGACTCTGACAAAAACCAAGGCAAGTAACAGACTTGAGGGGCTCACTCTTTTTTTCTCAAAACTATAGAAACATGGAGCAGATTGGGGGAGGAGGGTCATATAGTAGCAGGATTTCTACCTATTTTCCAAAGGCAGGGTTGACTAATAATTGTCGTAATCACAAGTCAGAAAGTTCTGTGCAGCCTGAGGTAAAGTGCACACAGATGGCAGTTTTAAAGCACCTCCCAAGCCACAGGTTAAAAGCGTCACCAAAGAGGCTCCAATGACAGCTAAGACAGAGCTTTTCCTGGCATAAATCTGAAGAAAGATTTCCTGCTCCGTACAGGTACGGATGGGATCGCAGAGACCTCAGTATGGAGCTCATCAAGATACGGCACCTGAACTCCGTGATGCCATTTTGGTGTCACTAAGGCACTCCAAGGCTCCTGTCTCAACGAAGAGGTTTCAGTCTGTCTACCTGCATATCCCGCATGAGAAGTTTCTCAAAGACAATCCTGCAGTCTTCACACACACATATACAGAAATGCACTTTAAATGTAGTTTGGCATTATGACTAGCAACCTCCCGAGAGCCCGAGGAAAATTCTTGCACCAGACAGAGATGTTGCAGCAGCCAGTGGACCTGTGTCTGATCTTCGGTCTTGCTGGTTCACAGCTGGTTCTCTTAGCTCCTCAGCTGGCAGCATCTGAAAGCTGCTGGGGAGGGCTTAAGTCCAATGATCTAAAACTCACTTTATTTTCCTTCAGTAACCTGATTTGTTTTTCTGATTTTGCTTCCTAAAATTAGACAAGTGTTTGTAAATAGGGGCACGTGGAACAGAGCAAACTTTAGATTTAGTTTTGTTTAATAATTAGCTAATGATGGGCACTGGAAGAGTATCAATATGTTTGAATGTTATTATTAGTTCTAAAAAAAGGGTTGAGTTTACTTTTCTGACAGCAGTTAATATTTTTTTTAATTTTCATTTTTTTAGATTATACCTTCTTTGAGGTAGAGACTTCGTCAAACTTATGTTTGCAAAGCACTGAGAATAGTTTGGTTCCCTGTTTAGCATGCATCCCACATCTCTCATCCTGGATCTCAGAGCACTTTCAAAGATGAGCAAATGTCATATTTTACAGATGTGTATCTGAGGTGCAAACTGGTGCTTAGGAATAAGGCAGGAATAAGGAACAAGGCTTAGGATAGGCAGTCTGCCTATCTAGCAGCCTGCTGAGGGCACTGCGGTGAACACTGTGTTCAGCTCTTTAAGGACACAGAACCCAAGCTGTCATCAGTTCTGGACATATAACACTCATTAATCAGGAGGAATTATGCTAAAGAGAAAATAGGACCCTCAGGTATAGGACCCTCTCGGAAAATCTTCTCAACACCTTCTGGGGGTCAGTGAACTAAGAACTTGCACCAGAAAAGGCTCATCGCTGAGTAAATGCGGTATCTGATATGACTCAAAGTATGAGAATTTGCAAAGGTTAATTTTATATCTGAGTTATCATCTCCAATTGCACACCGGCCTGTCAACAACTCAACACACTCTGGAAGTTTCTGTTCTTGCATTGGCACATGTAGCACTGATTTCCAAAGGGACAGATGTGCTGCTTCCAGCGAATGCAAAACGCAGCAGCATCGGGGCCGTAGGGCTGGAGAAGAGGATGCAGATTTCTGTCCCCAGCCATCTCAGCGTTCACCTTCCATTTACAGTGGAGCTGAATTTACCCCTCAGCTAGAGTCCTCACTGAATTCAAGAGAGAAGTATGCCAGCATATAATTTCCCCTGATTGAAGTAATAGTCATAGGATTTAAAAGATTTAGCGCTCAACAGCAGCCTTTTTAAAGGGTCTTTGGATAACGAGTAGAGAGGAACTTCAGGAGCTCTTGTTCCCTCTCCCCTCTGAAGCATGAGGAAAGGGCTGAGCCACAACAGAATTTAAAAATCAGTAGGGGAGTAGTCAGGATGAATGGCTGCAGGAATATAGAATCTCCTCCTCCTTGGCCTGAAGTGACAATGAAATCGAATCCTTCCTAAAGTGTATGCAAAGCCCTTGGTCTCTCTGACGGTACTTTACTATATGCATTTTATTGGTGCATGGCTGCTTCTTGTTCTTGTCTCCCTGGCCTGCTCCAATTCCCCACGGAACAGCAGAAAGTTTCCCATTTCCTACAGCAAGTGTTGAGCAAAAATTTTAAGCTGGATTTGTTTTCCAGTTAATGGACAGAGGGTTGGGTTTTTGTTTGTTTCTTTCAAAACGCTATGTAAAAAAAATATGCTTGGTAAAATCTCTTTACCCTCTCCCAGAAACATCCAGCGTTTCGCCATTCTCAGCTGCACCCCATAAGCAGGTAAGATTTTCTTCGCTCAAATAAGAATGGCCTTTGCAACCCCTGAGAAAAATCAGCAGAGGGTGGAAGGTTATTTTTAATGATGGTGAAGACAGGGACTATGTCAGAGCCCTGAATACAACATTGCATGATGATTTTGTGTGCTTTGGAGGGACATCGTTCTATCACCAGCGGGGACGGCTAGCGACTGTCCTTCACCAGCCTTCCCCTCAAACATGGTAAGTTATCTGCACTGAGCAATAGTGTTCTGCGCGTGTATTTGGTGTAGCTCCCCAAGGACATTTCCAGAAGAGCTGGAAGGAGAGAAGCATGTCCTGAGTAACAGCTTGCTCTGCCTTTCCCACCCCACAGCCCATGAACCTCAAGCTGAAGGGCTGAGGCACCGTCAGGATGAGGCACAGGGAAACGCGGCTTCCCCTCTGGGTATTTACCTCTCGTGCAGGTCCCTTTCTGTTTGCAACTGCATTCCTGAGGCGTGGTATGAGCTGAGCAAGTGTGTACGTCGGTAGATGAGATGTGTATGAAGTGCTTTGGTGGTATGATTTCTATTATTCCACATGAATGGCACTGGCTTTCATTTTTGATCATACAGCTTGTTATTTGCTTTATGCAGTTAGTCATGGTTGGCTGTGCACTTTTGTGCTTGGTGTTTTAACTCCATAGCACTTCAGTACAAAGGAAATTTAAAAAAAAACAATGAAAATGTTTCTAATCTGTTCTTAATTAAATAGACCTCAATAATTGATTTATGAGAAGAGGGAAAGCAAAACAGAGTGGTTGCTAACCTGAAAATATAACTTATTTAGGGGTCAAACTTTCCTTTATTTACAATAACCAGGATCTAGGGGAGATTGAATACCCATGAAGTTTTATCCAACAGCACACAATAAATGAGAGGAAAATTAACCTGGATAAAACAGTTTATGCCTCTCACTACAATATATTAAAAATATCTTTGTGCATTAAAACAGATCACCTAAGCTTGCTTATTTACTTTTGTTTGTGATTATATGTGCAGCATAGATTTTCTTTTTTATAAGCCACTGGTACCTGTTAAAAATGTTTAAGGGTAATAATAATAAAGTCAATGTAGTCTGACTCCCTGTTTTAAAAGGGCCTGTTTCCACCCCCTGCCCCACCCCCAAGTCACTGTAGTTGAACTGCGCTGGAGATAGATTTGGGGTTTTTTTATTTGTTTAGGTTTAAAAATAGGAGGTCTTCACATGTGGTTCAAAGCAAAGAAGACATTTAAATATGGTAGGGGAAAAAGGCATAAAAATGTGACATCTGTCTGTGGTGCAAAAACTGAATGACCTGTTGACTAAAATATACCTGATTTTTTGGAAACTGAAAGATTGAGCTCCATCCAGGCTCTGCTGAACACAGTAGATGTTTGTCCAACGACTTCAATAGAACCTGAATTTAATCCAATATTGTACCCCCAAGTCATGTAGCTAGCTAGATCAAATATAAGTGTGATAACCCAAGTACTTAAACTGAACTTTCTTGCCTTGTATTGTCATCAAATGACAATTTATTGCAAACCAAACTTGACTTCCTCCTATACGGAAAGAAAATATAAAGTAAAAGAGGTGCAGGAATTTTGTCTTGTCAAGGAAGATGTACCAGTCCAGAGTGCAGCACAGTAACAGTACTCCGGCCAGCTTTTACACACAGCATTATTAACCAAGACCCCAGTTGTCATATCACTAGGGTTACTGGTGATTGAAAGTTCAACCCCAATGATAACTCATAAAGTTGGGAATTGCTTACAGATACACTAGAAATAGTGTAGGTAGGTATCTGGTAAGCAGAGACTACAGTTCCCATGTACAATACATGGTAGGAGTAAACAATTAAATGAGCACAGAAAAGAAATAGTTCCTTACAAAAGAAAAGTCACCAGGCCTAAGGCTGTGCAGTCAATTTATGCAGCTCACTTCAACAAAACTACTTTTATTATTGTGAAATATTTGTTGCATGTGAACAACACAGTGCAGAGAAAGATGTTGCTACTATTTCAATGTTTCTTCTAACTCACAGACAAAATAACCCAGGGCCAGAATGTTAATAGGACTGACCTAGGTAAAATATACCAGAAAGGATGAGATTTTCTGATGTCTTCTGAAAATCTGATCCCAACTGGGCACAATTATCTTGAATATCACCTTTGGAGTCATTTTGAAACTGCTTTTGAAATACCAGCAGATCTATCAACCTGTTGTGAAGACCTACAAAAGTAAGTGGCTTGTTGAGGAGGAAGGACACTGTCAAGGCCTTGACACCCTTATGTACAAAATTTTGCAGCAGATTTTGCAGGCATCTGAAGGTAACTGCAGGAGACTTCTGTCCCTTCTCTCTGCATCAGTTGTACTCCTAACTGCTGCATTTGCACACCAGCTAATGCGAAAGTTTCCACACAGATTTCCAAAAGATTGTGAAAACATTTTCATGAAAAAAAAGTTTGTGAGAAATCAGAGACTTAACAACTTCCATGATTTTTTTTTGCTATTTTCTTTTAAATGTTGATTACCAAAAAACCCTAACAAACCCTTCCCAAATAAATCATGGTTTGCTTTCATTCTAGAAACAGAAGTCCTTCACATTTTGTTTCAGTTGAAGAGTAAACACAAAATAGCAGTTTTGCAAAATCTGGAAAAAGGGACAGTACTGGCTTTTTTGAATGGAGTTAAACATTTTTTATATATAGAATGTATTTTATATATTATATCATTATATAGGCATACTATGCTTAAATATTATATATATACTTGTGTGTTTCTGTGTGTGAATAGATTCAAACTGCATACATTTGTGCGTATGTGTCTGTGTGCATTTAAATATACATATACAAATGACCTATCTGCCAATTTGAAAATAGAATGCTATTTTAAGCAGCACCTACATTCTAGATACACAAATGTTTAAGTGCCTTACTTGGGGGCAAACTAGGTATGGAAGAATCTCTGTGCATCCCAGACCTAAAACAAAACGTCTTAAAGTCCACAGACAGCCAACTTCTCAAAGCAGAAGATTGCCCATGTAAGTCTCCATTTCTGGGCACGTTCAGAAGCACTTTGGTCTTAGCCACGTGAACTATTTCTTACTCCAGACACTTTGGGACTCTGAAGCTGGATGCTCCCTTTCTCCCAAGGAGAAGATACCCTATCCTGTAGACGTTCAGGGATTCTTACCAGTTTGGGCAAGATACAAAGTACTGGTGAAGGAGGAATTCCTGCCGACAAAAATCTGCTTTTTACTCAGTAGCTAAGACTGGAGACTAACTTCTTCCTCTGCACTTTGCTTTGGAGAATGCCCTGAGCCACCAGGCTGTAGCATCTGCTGAAGCAGGGTGTCATCCATCTCTCCAGCTGGTCCTCTTCACTTTGGACAGATCTATTCAGCATTCACTAAATCAGTGAGAAAGGAAAAGTATTCTTATTACCTGGTGCTGAGGGTACTTGCAGAGTAGGATAGGAGGAGCCTGGTGTTCCAAGTTTTTTCCTTAAAATAGTGAAATATCAATATTAGCTCATCAAGAGGCAGTTATTCATGGTCACTTTTGTACTCTCTGAACCACTGAATATTAAATTATTCTGTACAAAATGGAATGGTTTCCATGGAGATGGAAAGTAGTCCAGTGACTTCCATGTTTTGGTGGCTAAAGCATTCTGTGAAGGTGGGAAAGTATATCCTACCTGTTAATCAAAGACATTGTCAGTGCAACAAAAATTCATGGTAATCTCACCCTGTGCATCTTACCATGCAGTCTGGTCTGCAACAGCACGTGGAAAGTACAGCAGTTGAATATGATGTACATATGTCACGCTCCCCATTAGGAAACAGAAGTCTTACTGAGAAGGACACTACCTTCCTTCATGACGACTGCACTTGAGTGATGAACGTCCCTCGAGCAACAGGTGATGTAAACCTGAGAAATGTATGACCGTGACATACTTGGTATCGTTACAGGAAGGCTCATTCTCATGGATTCTTGGAATCAGAAACCATCTATTGCATCTGAAGTCAAGAGGGAACTATGTTCTAACAAGTACCTTAGGTTTATTTTCCTTCTTAATCATATTTAAAAAAAGGGAGTCTTTTGCTTTTCTCTTTAACCCAGAAGTTGTATTGTAACATCACATAGAGCTTCAAGCTTCTGTGGCCTCTCAGCTCTGTTTTTGCTTGCATATTTGCTTTCCCTGGTTTCATCTTTTATTTTTGTTTGATAACTTGCATCCATTTAGATTCATTCTGTCATATTTCGGAGAGAAAAGAGTACAACAAAATTTGAGAACAAAAACAGTGAATGCATTGGAAATAAAATTAGCAGTTTTATTTTATTGCTTAAGGACTTCACCAAGGAACAATTTGTGCAACATTGCTGAAAGCCAAAGAAATCTTAACACAAAAAGAGTCAATAGGTTGATAAAACCCAGACCTCCTGTGTTATGCAATTAAAGGTTAGACAGGGTGATAAGAGCTTTAATTTACCTTTGGGAGATATTAATCAGATTTTGGATTAACTTAAGATATTCTTCCTGCGCATTTCTTGCCAGGTGAAGGTCCTTCAGTGTTTCCTCTGGTGCAGAGGAAGAGAAAACACTTTCCCAAAGTGAGGTGAACTCCACAAACCCAGATATGCTATCAGGAGGCTTTCTCCAAACTCCATAATTCTGTGATTTTTCTTCTAGTGGCCAGGAAAGCCAGTGGTACGAATTCCCATACGTGCTAGTTTGATGCAAGTTCTGTTATTATTAATTATTTATACAGCATCGTGCGTGTGCATGATTCTTTATAGACAAAAGATAATATCCCCCAAGAGCTTGCAAACCAAATGGCCCAGTGGTACAAACACTTCTTTAGCTTTCCTAGGACGCACTACCTGGAATAATCCACCGATGTCAGTGGGCTACTTAGACGCTGGTAAGTGCTCTGCAGGGTAGGAAGTGTTTGCAGGATTAGGCCGTAGTTAAACCATGAAGTGATCATGGGTGATGAGGGAAGGCAGGGCAAGCATTCCAGCAATAAGATCACGCTGTTGCTTTGGTTATAATGAAGGTGTCAAGGGGTTAAGGCATTTTTAATATTTTATGTTATTTGTGATCCTGTTACCATGAAGGAAAAGCTCAGCTTTATAGGCCACACGGAAGAAGTGAGCTGCTGCGGAGGAAGACTCGCTTCAAGCGGGGGGAGAGGCATAGCCCGTTATGTGAGGAACAGGACTCCAGAGGTAAGGAGGAATGCGCAAGAAGAGATGCTGACCATATGCTCGGAGAGTCTCCATCCTCTGCTGCAGCTAGCACGTGTCCACTACATCCTTGAGAGCTGCTTTTTTTTTTTTTTGTCAACTGAGGGCATTTTCAGAAGTTTCCCAGTACATTTCCAGCTCTTGGCAAGACCCAGACACATCTGTGACATTTAGCTGATAGCCTCCTTAGTGAAGGGAAGGTTGCCAATGAATCCTTGTGCAACTGTTTATGCTACAAACCAAAGCATACAACTGCCAGTTTCACTCTTACAACACAGAGAGCATTTTTCCTCCTTAATTGAAAGTGTGGAACACAACAGAGGCTTTAAATACCGAGAAAACAACCAGCTGAAACAACTAGTAAGAGAGACATCAAGGATGACAGGCAGTAGGCCCTGTGCCCAGTGAGACACGCAGCCAGGGCATGCTCTCTTTTTAAAAGCAACCTACAGACTTTAGGAAGAATATAGGATTTGGGGGGCAGGGGAAGGCTTGTTCCAGGATTGCAAGGCACTTCAGAGAAATACAACCGTGGGGAAGGGATGCTGCCTTCGGAGTACAGGCACAGACTAGCTATGGGGTTGGGATGAGGCCCCAGAGAAAGCCGGCGGTAGCAGAGAAGGCCGAGTCGCTTGCCTGGTCTCAGTGGAAATCTTTCCTGAGAGGCTTTTTCAGGTGAAGACTTTGCACAGAAGCGTGGGACTGTCGCTCTGCGGGCTCAAGCCCACAGCAGAAATGGGGTGAGCGGCAGACTGGAGCATCGGCATCTCCACCCCGTCAAGGGCTGTACGAACGGACCAAGTGGCTGGAGGAAAAACTCTGCCTTTGTGGGGGTACTGTAGGAGCCTGTAAACTCACTGCAGTTTTGCTTTTTGGACAGCTCCAAGAGTTAAAATCTGGGAAAAAATAATTTTAATAATGAAAGTAACAAAAGGACGGAGATGAGCAGGAAAACTCAAACAGGAGATTAGCTTTCAGCCACTTTCTGCAGCATGAATATTTTGAGTTTTCAGCATTTTGTGGGAACCAAATGGGTGCCACAATGGTTAGATAAACTGAGAGACACCTCGCCCCTACACTTGGAGGGTGAGGATGGCACTTGCACAGAAACAGACGTCACCAGCCCTCACTTTTCTGAATTCCCCCCCAACTTAATCCCTCTGTGATTAGTGAGACTCTTCTCTTTCCTGAGCTAGTCTGTGATACATGACTAAATTAATTTCCATACACTTTTTAAAGTTTTAAAATAATTCTGACAGATCACAAAGAGCACTTGAAGCAGACAGATACATGTAGGCAGATCCATAGGTTATGGAACTTGGATACTCTAAATTTTCTGTGCCTTTTTTGGTGTTTAACCTGTTCCAGACAGTATTACTGTTTTCTCTTACAAGTTTAACATTTTTTAACCTGAATTTTTGTACTTTATTAGTAATATGCTTTGAATTCTACATAAAAAGAACTGGTGATGTAAACAGCCAGATCTTCCTGACTGACAAATCTTTTACATATGACAAATATAAAACTAACCAAGAGATGGTCTGGTTCTGAGCCTGTTTTCCTTACCGTACAGACAGCTTTTGATGTAAGAACCCCGTATATATTTACTCAGTGCATCTGACACTTGAGCTCAGGCTTTTATTGGTACAAGGTACTCCAGACTGTCAGTCACAGCGAAACGAGCCGTTGTCCTCACAGATAATTAGCATGCCTCTCCCCTCATAGAGACATGTTTACAAAGTTGCTTCTGACCTCTAGCATGAATGGCGTCACACGTCCTTTAGCTGCAAGGCATGCAAAATGACATTAGGTGCACCACCAAGAAGCACTCACGCTCTCTCCTACTTACAAAGATAGGGCTGATGCTTCCCAGGTCTAAGAGGTGGCTCCTAGTCCTCGCTGACTCTCAACAGGCAGCTCTCAGTAGTATGTAGATGCTTGACTTGCTTGAATCAATGCTGACCTAGTCTAGCATTTCATCAATTGTGACCAGGTCCTCTGTAGAAGAGTGGAGTGGAGGGTCCAGAAAGATTAAAAGACATGCAGTAGCTCCGAGTGAGGAAGGGAATGGCCCTTCCAACTCGGCAGATGGCTGTGGCGCTCCTGCCAACAGCCCTGGGAGCTCATGACGCAGCCAGGAGCCAAGGGGAAAATTCACAGGGAATGACTGTCCTCACCTTCTTCCTTCTGACCCTTGAGAATAAATGTGACATGGGACATCACCTTAGACCAGGCAGATGCAGCCTCTGAGAGCGTTTCAGCTTCTCCTAACATCACTGCCAGACTGCAGCTACAGAATTTTACATTAGCTTTTGTACTGAATTGCCAACAGAAATCCCAAGAGATTCGATCTCGAAAGTATACTTAAAGAGGGAATACTGTCTGGATGTAATTTAGCTGCCATTGCCCAGCAATTCCATAGATCCCTTTGACTTGTGACATTAAATATATGGAGCAAGCACATGAATGGATTAACATACACGGTCCTATAATTAGCTATGTTATTAAATTTGTTAAGTAGTTGGGGGGAAAGGGGCTTGTTTGCCATCTGTTTAAAAAGTATCTCTCTTTCCACTGATATCTGGATATAAAAAACCGCAGACATGTGGGCATGATTGCCTTACATACATTACTGGGATTATTTCCCTTGAGTTAACCAAAGACAAGCATGATTCATATATCAATAGAATGTTGTGCAAAAATGTGCATAGCATTTTTTCACATAAAGTTCCTTTTCCTTCCCATTGTAAATTATGAATCATGTAAACATCATGAATTACAGAGTTTTGTTGGTCTGGGGTTTTTATTTTTTCACCATGACCCTAAAAACTACGTAATGGAAGAGTAATTATAGCAGGCAGTATGGTAAATTCTTCCATGAAAATTATTTTTTAAACCTACTCTTGTCGCTATGTAACCACACAGTCATTTGCTTCAATTTCCCTAGAAAACTTGCAATAACTGAGCTATGATTTTGAAACCCAGATACATATGTGCGCGCACACACACGTACGCATTCCCATTGACTTTGAATAGAAAGCACGTTTGTATAGGAAGAAGGAAAAATTGGCAATTGTTAGAATAGTGATCCATATTAAATATTTAATCATTAGCCTCAGTTAATGTTGAAATTGTCTTAAAAATGTGAAAACAAGCTGCATTCTAAAAAGATCAGAGTAAGACTCTAATTCACAAACTCTTCAGCAGAGCTCTGTCACTCACTTAGGTATCCCTTGAAAGCTTGTGCTGTGAGACCACAAGAAAAATAGCATACAAGAAAAAAAATGCCCCAAACTGAAAGACTCCAGAGCATGCAAAGCCCTCCAATATGGTAACTGAGCAGTACCGTAAATTGATATTTCCATGCAGAGCCTTACTTGTAATGCCGCATTTCTTTAGAGTCATGAGCAAGCATTTGTGATTTCCAGTGAACCATTTAGCAATAGTTCCTGCAACATGCACACCAAGCATTTTAATAGCTTTTTTTCAAAAAGTGCATATGAAAGCAGTACCCGAGGAAAGCATAGCTGAAAACAAGGGAACCTGGATCTGAGTGGTTTTTCCATTTGCCTCAGGCTACCTGAAAGGATGTTCAGTTAAGTCAGAGGCAGAGACCCACTCCGATATTATAATTATGAGTTTGGGGTTCATTCTCACATCCGCAAGGATTAAATTTAAAAGTTGCAATACAGCAGTGGAGAAGACACAGCATAAACCAACAGGGGAACATAAAGGGAAGGGAGCTGTTAGGTACATCGAGACGTACAATCTAACTTCAGGCTCCCATACAGTCATCAGAGAGGGTTAAGCTTTCAGTGTGGGTGCTCTGAGTCACTGCCCAGAGGAGCTCAAGGGGTGATTATTTATACAGCACATTAACCACACAGGAGTGTAGAGGAGGTCTAAAGTTCAGGAGCTGAACATGAATACTCCCCAGAAGGTGTGGAGTTTGCATTTCTTTCTATTTGCCACTATCCCCATGGCCCCCGTGAGATCCTCCAAGCCACATTATAGAGGACCAAGAAACTTTCTAATTCACACCAGTCAGAAACAGCTGCTATCAGTGATCCAGACTAAAGTTTCTCTGGCTATGACCTCCTCTCTGGCAGTGGTAAAAAACAAGTTATATGTTGGCTGTTTGTCCCTGCACAGAACAAAGTGGCCAAGATAAACTAGCTGGGTATTCTTTGCATGCAAAAAAAAGAAAAAAAATGCAAACCAAAAAAAGAAACTCCCTACTAAGGACCCTCATCCATCTGTTTTTCTTTAGGGATGCTTTAACATTAGCTAAATATCACTTATTTACACCTGAAGAAGTTAAATTATCTTGTTCCCATGAACTCTCTTACAAATGCTGTCCCGGCCTGTGATTTATATAAAAGTAGCTGTTCCCTTAATTTTATTCACAATAGCTTCATTCTTACCGTATGAACCTGCTTTGTCAGTATTCGCTTTGATTTATGGAAGATTTCAAACTACCAAAATAACTATCCCTTTTCTTTTCATTAAAGCTAATCCCCACAAAGACACTTTCATCTGCTGATTAGTCATGCTTCAGCAATCCTTGCTAACCAGAGGCTAAGTTATTGATGTGTTAAAGATGTAATCGCAGAGATTCAAGACCACTGAAGAAAATTCAACGTGTTGTTTGACAGTGTCAGAATTTAACAGTGTTTTGCCTCATTGAACCAGCCTGGGTAGCACATGCTCAGCAGAGTGGTCAGATCTCTTCAGTGAGGCTACATGCAAGAAAGGCCTTGTTAGAAAGTGTTTCAAGTCCACACAGGCACACTGCATTACAGATCATGAAGAGAAGGAGTAGGGATTTCCAAAATACTTCAGGGAAGTGGGACCCCCACCTCATTCAGCCGGAAGCAAACCAGACTCCAGTGTTTCTCTAAATTGCACCCAGGATTCTGAGCCAAAGGCGCAACACATTTTCCATTACAACCTGTGCACGTAATTCTGAAAAATTCACCATCATGGCTTATATTTTCCAGGCCTTGTCTCATTTGAATGTTTGTTTAGAAACCATCTAAGCAAACCCTTCTTGCACCTTTTCATGCTTAGACAATTCTGACCACTGTGAAACAAAACTTTCTTCCTGGCCATTGCTGCCTCTAAGTGGTTTTACATTTAGACAATGACAAGCTGTGATGACAAGCTCGTATACTAGCAGCAGTTTCCTATGAATTCACAAAGATGATCATCCCAAATATTTAACTTAATAGATGCACTAAAGAGAATAAGGACTCGTGGAGCTCTACACCTTGGCTTAGAGCTAACAGAAGTCTTCAAGACTAATCCACCACGAAGCGAGGCAGCTTCTGTTACGTTTCAGAAAAGGCAACGTGACAAACCTGAACCTCCACTTCCAGCAGTCAGCACCTCTCTGACACAGCTGTGATTAGTGGCTACGTGACACATGTTCAAGTTCATCAGAATACATCCTTGTTGCAGGTACATCACAACTTCCTCGGTTATATGCATATTTATGGCTTATGCTTCACTATCTTGACCCTAATAGCTTTGTGCTGTTCAGGAAATTAAACATGAGTGAGACCTGCTCTAAATCCCAACTGGCTTTACAACAGGCATGAAGAGGTCTCCAAGTAATAATTAGCTTAAGTCTTGTGTAATCACTTTTTGGGGCATAAACATATATTCAGCTGCCATTACCCATAGTTATCCAGCTGTAATAAGACTCACTTCACTCAGGTCTTCTCTATCATCAGTGGATGATTGTAGATTCATGATATCAGGAGGCTGCCGTGGTGGCCACAGTCAGCCTGGGACTTGGGAAAATGGGTTAGCTGTTTCTGTGTAGTATGGAGCCTGAAGAGCTGTGTCCTGCTGAGCCTAAGCTGCCTGCCTTCAGGGCTAGGCCAGGTGTCACTGCATCGTGTCCCCAAACTGAAGGGCACCACAGCACAGAGACGCCTACCCAGAGGCTCAAGAAGGTTCCAGCCCAGCTGACACCATTGTACCGGGATGGGAGCTGGGCTGGCTCTGTGCACCCACTGAAGCATCTCTGCAGGAGTCCTTCTGAACCCACCTTGTGCTGCTCCTTCTCCCACAGCCCTGTTACACAAATAGCCAGGCACTAACTGCACTAACTCAGATGCCCATTTTGCCCTTTTTTCAAAACTGCTGCACATATGAGCCCACACTCCCTCATCACTCTCTCTGTTAGATGAGCTACAGGCTGCTCCAGGTTTGGACTCTCTGCTCCATAATCATAACATTACTTATGTTTGACCCGGATCAGTATATCCATAAGTCTTTCCTGTCTTCTGTCATTCAGTCTCAAGTGCTGTTCACTGATAGACTTGATCCTCATTTCCAGGCTTTACCCATTTCTTTCATGTCCTGTGCTAGAAGACGCTGATGATGCTCCTTCTGCCATGTCCAGCCTTGTACTCACAGCACTCCTTTGTATCACTGATTTTTTTCAACATGGTTGACATTTCACCTATATTATGCCAGTGTCTCTTATTTTGCAGCATAGACTCATCATCTGTCCCTTCTGTTCAGTAAATCCATGAGCCAGAACAGAATCCCCCTTTCCTCATGGATATTAGACACACAGCAGTATGTACAGGGTTCATGGCAGCCAGCTTTCTGCCTCCTTTCTAGCAGCTGCTTCTTCATCTGGTGTATTTCTGGACGGACGGCGTCCAGTTCCAGGGCAAATACTGCTCCTCTAGGAATGTTCTTGGAATCCTCTGGCTGATCTCGGTCTGCAAGCCCAAACCACTGAGCACATATAAATTGGTCCATTGCTAATTTGAACTGGAAAGCCCCACTGAATATAGGAATATGCCAGGAACACAAATCTCTCAGATCCTCTTTTCAACTGAAATGGCTTCTTCTCGCTCACTTCGTTTACCTATCTGCTTTGTCCCGGCCAGCTAAGACTGATGACTGCTCCACACAGCATATCAAAGATTTGGTCCATCTAGGCATAAATCACGCTTGGGAAGGGAGGGGAGAGGGGTTGAACTCTGCACCACAATCAGAGCTGGTCCTGCAGATTGCCTGCTGGATGATGCCCTCCGAGTCCTGTGTCAGCCATTTGTTTGGTATTGTTATTATAGCAAAATAAGCCAAATGAGCCTATCAAAGTTTTACCTCTCATCTATAGTAGGGTTTTGTATTATCTGCAGTCGGGACAGTCTGACCTTACGCTGCATGGCAAATGAAAAAAAATTCTTTCAATGCTCAAACTAGACCAAGTCTGGTCTGATTTTTGTCAGGTCCACCACCCGAATTTGTTCTGTGATTGCAGATTTAAGGCAAGGGTTTAGTTCCTATAGTTTGTGCAGCCTAAACGGACGACTTAAGAATTGGACTTCCATTTTGAAATACCTTTATTTCTTCACTTTTGGAAAATGATAAAATACTGTGAGCAATTGATCAGATTAAAATGTACAAAATCACTCATAACCTGTATATGTCAAATTCCAAGGCAATTAGGCTATTACTAGTGAAGAAAGACAGCACAGAGGAAAAACATGTTTTCACTGTGACCTGGCAGTTCACTGACTCAGAGACAGCCTATCTGTACCAGATCTGTGAAGCAATCCAGAATATTTCAACCAGCTGGGATGGATAATGTTGACACACACGAGACAAAGCCAATAGTTGTATCTCACAGAGGCAGTAACAGCACTCAGTGTAACTAACAGGTGTCGTGTTGTTTCAGAGGCTTTGAATGATCCCACCCTAGTTTTATGCCAATGAAAAAGAGTTTAGTTTGCATCCACATGGACTGTCCGTAGACCTCTGGCTGCCGAGAGTAGGTAGGTACTGATTACACAGGTGATCAGTTTGTAGGGCTCTTTGAGTGACTCTCCAACCCAGTTGCAGTGCCTGGACAGTCATGTGTGGAGACGATAGGGAGCGTGCCTTGTTCCTTTAGCCCAGGCAGCGTTGTTCACTCTGACACTGAGGTGAGCACCCAGCTCCTTCACTGCTACTTTGCAGATCTTCTTGAGAATGAACAATTGCTTCTTTCTCAAAGGACATCCCATTAATCAGTTTGTGAATGCTGATGGATATCCCTTTGCTGATGGCTTATCAACCCTTTCTCTTCTTGCTACCCAGGATGATTTTACATATGGATGTCCTGATAAAATCCTTGATGCTTGTTGTTTCTTGATGACAGTATGACCAGAAAGGTACCCATTAGGTGGCCTTCTGAGTCCTCGTCTCTTCTCTCAGGTAGCTTCTCTTTATGGAGAGTTACCTTGGAGCAGGAGGAGCCCTATCCTGTGGCACAGGTGCCACTAGAAATAGTTAAACCTCTTCAAAGTGGTAGGCAAATACAGCCTGAACAGCTGAATGCTTCTGCCTCCACGTGGCCTGGCACACAGCTAGCAGCTGCTCTGTGGTGGCCCCTGAGAAAGCACACCTGGGGACCCTCAGGCTCAGAGCAATCTTTGCACATCCCAGGCAGGCTACTGTCTCTGTTGAGTGTTCGGGTATGCGCTTTGTCCCCCTTCCTTGTTTTTTTTTCCCCAGAAAGTGTGGAGTTTGTCTCCAGTAGTTTTCTGGTATGTCTCCTGTAGTCTTCCAAAACATGCTGGTTGTATGACTAATGAAGTGGGAGTGGAATTAACAATAATCATTTCACTTTTTCTGTCACCAGGAGCTATAACTATACTAGTACCTCAAACTCTGCCAACCCTGAGACCCAGAGACATATGTTCTAGGTACATCCGGACTCCTGAACTTCATTGCCCACCAAAGCATGGGATAGGCACATTCGCTCTACCTAATGGATCTGGCCCATGGCCTGTGCCATCTCCTGACACATGCTGGGAATATTTGAGGAGAATGCTACTTGGCATTAGCCAGAACTGTGCTAGGGATCCCAACAAGAATTTAACAACATAAACACATTTTGGTGCCTGGCGACATTCTTTGGTACTATTTAATTTACTAATACAAGAATAGCCAGCATGTCCGTAATAGATCTCATTTTATTCTTTCCATTATATTACCCAAAGAAACTTGAGCACTTTTTACCCCCTTCCCAGTCTAAGAACTCCTAGATTCAAGATGTAATTACTCAAAGGCAGTAATTCCTGGCTGGTAAAAAGAATACTTCTGGACAGCACTTCTGTGGGCATTCGTCTTAGTAATACCTGGTCTCATGTACACGCACAGAAAGTGACCATATGTGAGAAGGAATTTGCAGAGAATTTGAGTGACAGCACAGAGATTTTTGTTTGTTTTTCAGGGCACATCCAGCACTTGGTGATATGGCTGGAAGTTGTGACATTCTGCTCATGTTTGGAAGCCTATGGGACAGGAATTGCTGGTCTCACCTCTTATTCATACTCTTTGGTTATTCACAGCATAGAAATTGTGACTGGCTGTTGGCAGACATATGGAGAAGGTAAGGTGAATCATACTTGTAGTGTGAATGTGTCTTTTATTCCAGGATGTTCTTTCACTGGAGAAGTTCATAGCAACAGGTTTGGTCTAGGGAGCCTGAATCTGATGTCATGCTGCCTATATAATTTCTACTGTAACCTATGAGTTCACTGGTGGATTTCTCTCTCTCACGTGCCTTGAAAAAGAAAAACAGCTTAAGTGATTTCCAGTGGGCATGTTGAAACCTTGCTGGTGTAAGCACTACAGGGTGGTATAAGCCATCTCATTCTTTGGCAGTGGCAGAAGGTCCCCAGTGCTAATACGAATCCATGAATGGTAGCAGAGGTTTTGCCTGGTGCCTCTTCTTTATTCAAGTTAGTAGGATATCTACAAGCTATGGTGTTTCTACCTCCCCGACTCCGATCATTGCTCAGAATCAAGTGCCAGAATAATTAGTTCATTGCTGAAGAACTTCATATCACTTTTCTTAGCAGATCTCATATCCCATACAAGGCACTGATTCACAGCTCTTACTGCAAGTACAAGAGGGCATTCCAGCTGGGTCTGGGAAAGAAAAAAGCATTAACATCAGATTACTTCAAACTAGGTCATGTAGAGCATTTCCTCCACTAGCTCTCCACCACCCACCATCTCAGCTGGCTTCGGATTCATCTGATCAACATCCAGTTGAATGTACAGGACACGCAACGCTCACAATGTACCTAAATGTGATAAAATTCAGTTCTTATCTCCATGTCAAAGGGCCCCAGGCTGTGGATCACAAATGTAAATGAGTGCAGCTGAATGCTTTTCCATTTTCGCTTTTGTTTTTACCATGGGGTTTGAAGTGTCACATTCTGTAATATAACTTCCTTTTTCTAGTCACAAACAAATGACATCTGGCCACTTTCAATAATAAACTTGAAGAGAGGGGACATTTCCTTTTAGCTTGTTGGGCCCCTTCTTAACCTTCAAATTCCTACGAGAACTGGGGACAAGGAAAACTTAAAAAAAAAAAAAAATCCCCTAATGATTAAACTCACTGATGAAAAAAACTTTCCTTCAAGCCTCTGAGTACCATTTGCTTCACACAATCTCAAACATCCCAACACAGTTCATGTTTGAGGAGCTGTTTGCTGCTCCCACTCTCATTCTTACATCATACAGGAAACCCTTGCAGGAAATGAACGTTCAGTCAGCCTTCTTCTCCCTCAACACCTTGGGCTTACAAGCCTAAGACAGAAAGCATACAAGGAAGAATTAAGGTGGGGTACGAGCACTGGAGAGGCAGGCCAGACACTGATAAATCATACATCTTGATTTTCCTGCCTGGCACAGCATTCAATTTTCTTTCCGGCGATGCTTCTCAAATAATCTGGGTTTCACTGAGAAGGAAGGTTTCACTACCTATCCCACATGGGGGCTTGTCAGTCACGGTTGTGTAGGCTGAGTCTGCTTTGTGTCTGTGTCATCTCAGCAGGCATTTTCAAAGGAATACAAAGAAATGAAATACCTCTCTTCCATTTCACGTGAAAGAATGGGCTCGCAGCTCTTGACGTATCCCCAGTCTGAATATTCTCATTGCCGTAACATGTGGTGCCGCTCTTTGTCTGGGCAGAAGGAGTGCGGTTTCGACCAGACTCGCCCAACTCTTTTTTACCCAGGAGCAGAGAATGGCTGAGGTTATCAAGATGAATAAAAATTGAGGAAAGCATTGTGAGCCGTGGTAATGAAAAGCTCTTTTCTTCTTCGGTTTTCAGTCACCAGAAATGCCAGACACCTCATTTTAAAGATCAGATTATTCAGGCCAAACCACTGCCAATGGTGCGACACGTAGTAAGTCCGGAAGGGGAAATTTAGTGACCGTATAAGGAACTGCGTGTCCTCCTCCTGATGATCTACGCGAGCTTCTTTCGGAGCTGATTCAGGACAAGGGAAAGATTTCCTAGGGTTCCTATGTCTCAGAGAGTGGCACCATCCCTGCCACTACAGCTAGTTAAAGGTTTTCTAGATAAATGGTTTTTTTCTTTCTGCTGAAAATATGAATATACTGAAACTGATTTCTGTTGAAAATACTGAAATGCTAAATGGAAATGTACCAGTTCTGACTCCATTTCTGCCTGCCCGCCCAGCCCCCTGCCTGCTCAACTCCCTTCTAGCGCCCTTGGCAGGTGCAGGACTTCTGTCTTGCGAAGTGCTCGGAAAAGCACCTTTCAGTTTCAAAACACTAGGAAGTGCCACAGCAAGAGTCATCTGTTTTTTGTCAAAGCAGATGAGCACCTATCGCCAAAGTAAAGCTAGTGGGGACTGCAGGAGCCAGACAGAGGTTCAAAGTTCTGGACTGTCATCATCACAATCTGAAACAAGAAATTTTATTAAAAAAAAAAAAAAAGGTATTACACTTTTCCATGAACCCACAGAACAGTAGAAGGCCGTCAACGTTTCTGTGGAGTAAGAGGCCGGTTTGTGATTTTCCTACTAAAGGGCACCGGCAGGCCACACCAGCCCGGGTGAGTTCACCGACATGCGTCTGCTTCCTCCTCAGGCTGTAAGGGGCACAGCGGCTTTGCCGTGCCGTTGTGGGGTGCAGCGTCTTCCACATCTCTCGAAATGCAGAGGTCTCCTTCAGAGGTAAGTCACATTCCCCCGGGACGCACTGGGAGCACATTTGTGTTCGGGAAAATGCAAGTGAACCTCTTGTGGTGCACGAAGGAAATTCTCTGCATTGATCCTGTCGTGTCCAACAGAGATGGCGAGCTTTTACCTTTTTGCCGGTGCGTGGCCCCTGGAGCTGTTCTAGGCTTGAAGGCCGTTACAGGCTCTCCTGTGATTAACGGTGTGGCTATGCTGGTTTGGGAAATCCTTAAATCTGAAACACGCACTGTAGAAGGCAATGAGCTGGCAGGTCTGCTGATGCTAACATCACCAGGTCACATCTCAGCTCTCTTCCACACCCATCCTTATCTTCCAATGGTCCATTAGGAAGGGAAACTCACCCTTAAAAACAAAAAAAAAAGCAACAAAACCAAATAGAAAGAGTAACAGAGTCATGTGCTGCAGCAGCCGGGTGTTTAAGGAACACAACAGCTATGACATGAATCACAGCGGTATTGCGGGGATCGTAACACCGGGGACAAGTTTATACACAGCTCAGCATGGAACTCTCCAAAGCGGTG
Organism: Mycteria americana; assembly: GCF_035582795.1. Lineage (NCBI taxonomy): Eukaryota > Metazoa > Chordata > Aves > Ciconiiformes > Ciconiidae > Mycteria > Mycteria americana. The sequence goes on along the minus strand of NC_134366.1, from coordinate 139,939,249 downwards.
GTGAATTGTCAGTGCCGTTGTGCAGTCTGCAAGATTTTGGAATATTACCTGGTAATAGGTGAGAGGAAAAATCTAACGGGGGGGTTGTTGCTCCCTGGCTGCCCTTGCTTACAAGGTTTGTCTCTTAGCATATAACCAGCCACCCGACGCTCTGCCAAAGAGCGGCCAGACTGCCTCAGCACCAGCCCCCCAAATGCCATCGCCATACCGTGGGGGCATACACGTGGCATTTGGAAATGAGAAAATAAGCTGTTTGTAAATATCCATGTGCGTCTACAGAAAGGTCCACCGTGGAAAAAAGCAACAGGGCCAGCAAGCCTACTGCTGTTGTGAGGCTCACAAAATCACACTTAAAAAAACCCCCTGAGATTTAAACTATTCTTATAATGAAATAGTCTTTTCCTCTGTTGCCTTCTAAGGTGTGATCCTCCAAGGCTGTGCTCCTCACAGCTTCTCTCTGCCGCAAGGGCTTCTAGGAAAAACAGTACGAGATCTCCCAGGAAGAGTCACAGCACATGGCCACGCTGACTTCTATGGGGAGACGAAGAAAAACACAGCAATGCTGGTTAGAGACAGTTAACTCTACCCCCCCGCCTCTGCCTGGGGCACAGGGGCTCAGGCCATGTCACTGAATGTGGGTCGCTGACTTCAGAGCCTGCGGTTGCATACTGTTCCCATCTCCAGTTCAGAGGGGATGCTCTGGGAGTCAGCTTAGCTTTCTAGTCCATGAGAAGTTCACCCACAGTTTACATTTTCCAATATTTTCATGGTGACTAAAAGTGTTATTGAACTCTGAGGAGGACAATCTTTCTGGCTCTGGGTGACCAGCTTGTTTTACAGGTCCCAATCTCATCTCTGGCTCTCCCCGCTTGCAGCTTGTTGTCCGAACGCTTCCTTTGCCTCTGAAACCCTGTGGTCCACTGCTCTACAGCCTGTCCCACATCTCCCTGACCTACTATAAAATCCCTCTCCAAAAGCTACCATTCCTCAGTTTTTTCCTGATGAGAATAGTTGATCAAAGCAAAAATGTGGTTTGTTGTTCTTACCAGAATCAGAGAACTCCGCAGCGTATTTGTTGTGAGCACCCACCTTCACGGCAGCTGAGCTAACTGGAATCGTGACTAGCTGCACATGGCCTCCAAAAAAAGGGCTTGTCTGGGGCTAGCAAGTTAGCTGGGGTTCCTATGAGGGGAAAAGGCTGACCTTGTGTGGAGAGCGAACGAATGCAGAGCTGACCCCAGCACTTCCGAAGCCTCTGAGAAGAGCCCAGAGCAGAGAGAGCACGTGGGCACGGACACGGTGCTCCCTCTGATCCGCTTACAGCGCGCAGGCGGCAGAAATGTTGCCTGGCTTGGAAAGTCACGGTGCTAGTGCATGGCCTGGCCAGCACAGAAAAGTTTCTGTGTTTATGGTAAAATGACCAAAAGCAAGGCCTGAGAGGTTTCTTTTATAATCAAGATCATTTTCTATCCCACAAGCAGGAAAGCAGAGGGGCATTGCAAGACAGGGAGATTTTGTTAAGCGGATTAACATATTAACTAAAAATAAAGATTGGACATACTTGAAATTCTAGGATAATCTTGCTTTTCTGGTGACAATAGAAGCCACTCACGCCTCTCTCTTCTGCTTTTTGTAGCGCTCAAATTCGTACTAGCCACTTAATTCATGAGTTTATCTATGTTGTGCATAAAAAAGACATGTCTATGCCTAGAGCACATGCTGACATTTGGGCCCAGATGATCTAGTGATTGGCATGTTTTGATTAGGCAACTACACGCTGAATAGTTTACCAGAAGATTTATTTTTAAATACAAAATTGGTCTTTTTTTACTTAATTACTTCACATTTTTTTCCATACAGCATCTCCCTTTCATTTTGCCCATGCAAACTCACGAACCTGATGAGGGAGGGGATTTTTAAAAACCTCTTATAGTCTCCGCTTAACCTGAAATGTCAAACCTCCCTGCCCTGCCAAGAGCAGTCCTGGTGCTGTGCCTGAGCCAGGCTAGAGCCCAAAGCAGCCAGAGTGGTGGAGACATCGCTTGGGGATGATGGTGTCCACCCTGGGCTGTGCTGTCTCATCTCGGCCAGTTCCAGTCCCAGAGGTAACTCATTTCAGCTGGCTTGGGTACCTACCGGTGTGCCGTGAGTTGCGTGGTGTCCACCCTGTGATGTGCAGGCATGCACAGGCTTTTGCTGTTCCTCATGATCATGACTCCTGCTTGGCTTTTTCTGCTGCAAATACATGTTTGGCTAAGCAAGCTGATACATGGACCTCCTTAGCATGGTCCCGTCCCTCGCATCGAAGCAGAAGAGTCTTACAGGCAAATGGAGGATCACCCTAGGACCTTGGCCCAGAGGATTACCTATGGTGTCCTCTCAGGAAAGCACCCAGAGGGGTACAGGGTATCCGCTGCCTGCGTTGTCTCCAAGTTGTGTTAATGCAGGTAACTAACTGATTTGTTTTCCCATCTGCCAGCCCCAAGGGGAGCCTCTTGGTGCACACACTCAACATGCAAAACTTGGTGACCAGTTTTACCGCTGCAGTTCAAAGTCATGGGGGCCCCCCTCCCCCAGTCCATTAGAAAGCACAAGGAGCCCCGTGGGGAATTATTTTGGCTACCTACCAGTGGCACAGCCATGGGTGCAGCGTGTCTGCTAGCCAGCAAGCAGCCATTTACCTTCGTATTGGGGCAGATCTCTCCTACAACTCTTATCTACCCTACTTTCTTGCAACTTAAAATGATTTTCTCTTTCTGAGCTGCAAAGACAGCTGAAAACTCTCAAGAATTAATGAAAAATAAATGCCATAGCATTCTCCTGTAGGAACCTTCCAATGGCTTTATATGCATATGTGTGTGTGTGTTTATGTACGTACACACGCACGCACAGACTGCACCATTTCAGCAGGGGGCTTTTCTATTTTACATTCTACTCGGGCTAACACTTGCACTTTAATACCAGATATCACTGCAAGACATAATGAGAGTCATTAAATGTATTTATTAGCTTATTAAACTGAACTGCCTTCACTGTTGCAGCTGGCCTGTGTTTTATAGAAACCCCAGCAAATCCCCAAAGTCACACAACAGGAGCCCAACACACTTTAGCTGATGACAGTGTAAATATCAAATTTACTAGGGCTAGCAAGTGGCAAACACAGTTCTGGTATGTTATTTAAAAACCTGCCATGAGGCATAGTACGTAATTCTCAACTCATAAGGATAGATTTGCTTCGGAAAGAAATATGAGGAGAATTTGATAGGATTTAGTGATATTTTCAGGGATACAGTTTAATTATAAGCAGTCAGGAAGCTCTTAGATACTAGCTGCAGATCTGATCCAATGACTATTGAAGTGAGAGGAAAGACTTAAGCTGGTTGCCTGGGTTGGTCTAACATGGGTTTTAATCATAATACATGAGATAGATATACTTGAAGTGCCCACATCTTTATCAAAATCTATGTGGAAAATAAGTTTATATTTTTAGTTAAGTTCAGGCAGGAAGAGGGAGAGCCCAGTGGGTGCTGGCTGTGTAAATGGGGTGCGCCTGCATGTGCGCAGGTAAATGCATTTATGGTTTTTCAGTGGGCATCACACCTTTCTCACAGGCTGTTGTCTGCAATGCAGCTTTTTCTCTGACTTTTGAGGTGTGAATGTTTCTTCTTTCGCACCGGGGTTCCTCATCCCTCATTTCAAACATTTGGGGGACTGCGACAACGGGGTCTTCTCAGTGCCCTGAGAAGCGCGGGTGGAGGCAAGAGTGGTGCCGACGCAGGATGGGGTTCAGCTGCTCACCGGGGGCTTAGCTGGGGGGAACACCACTAAGGAGCCCGGCTGCTGCAGAGTCCCTCGACTGTGGGGACAGGCCGACTGAGCAGGGGGCTCTGCCCCCAGCAAAACCCCAGGAGAGCTGGGCTCAGTCTCCCAGCCCTGGGATGTCGAAAGGGTTGGGACCCTGGAATTGTGCCAGGGTCACGCCACGCTCTAACCCTCACTTTCCAGTAGTCCCACATGTGAGAGGGTGATGGGAAAAGCTCCGACCCTCTCAGGCATTTCTTGAGCTGTTCCTCCAGGGCAAAGACGAATGGGCAAGTCCCTGGAGTGATCGATAGATGCAGTATCAGCCACGCTTTCGGCTGGAGATGGCTCTGCATCACCAAAAAGAAACCAGAAAGGGATTAGTCACAAGGAAGTACTCTTTGTTTTTAAAAACTCCTCTCATCCAAACAGCCCTCTCAAACCTGGTCGGGAGGAGAGTCTCCCAGGGCGCTGGATGAGCAATGCAGCCAGGTGAAGACAGAAAAGCTACTCAGCTGCTGTGAGATAGCTGTGACTAAGAAAGATGACCTCACAAAACCGCCGTCTGCCTTAATCAAAAAAAAAATAAATCCTGTGTCCCTTTTCACTCCCATTACAAGGAACTCACGAATGGTTTTGCATCATTTTCCATAAAGCAGAAGGAAAACCCCTGCTGAGGTATTTTTACTCTCACTCTATCTCACTGTCCTGCTCTAACACCCACAGTTCTCCTGAAGATACAGTCACTGCTTATTCAAAGTTCAAGTGTAGGGGGACCTTGAGCTGTTGTGCCAAAAGCTTTCCCCTTCCCCCACCACCCCCGCCTGAATCACTGGCAGCAAACATAATGGCAAAGGGTGTCACATTCTTCTTACTGTAATTCTGTAAAGCAGACTGCGATATTTTCTGAGATTTCTTGTAAAGCTGGATGCAAGCAACTGTGTGTGTGTGTGTGTGTACATGTGCACACACCCAGTTGCCAGTAAATCATCTTAAACTCATATGTTTGGAAAATTAATGGCCGATTTGGCTGTTTTCTCATAATTAATAGTGTGTATTCAAATTATAATGGAAGATTTACTTCTTCAGGCTTTGTTCTTCCAAGGTTTTTGTTAAATTTAATACACAAACAACACAAAAGTGTATCCCAGATAGCTGAAAGGCATGAATTATAAGTACCCACACCCCTACACACACATTTTTATAATGGCTTAGACTGACACGAGCCAGGAAATGTAGAGTTAGGACTCACATGGCCTTAATTCATACCTTTGAACAGAGAAACTCTTCCCTCTATAAGGCTACATTTTAAAAATAGCCAGTGGGACTTAACCCCAAATTTCTGCGAGCCCTGATTATACTGGCTCTTCGTTTTTCAGCTCTATCTTTTACAGCCTTTCTTGTTCATTTTTCAAAAGATAACACTTAGAAAGAAGGATTGGGAAAGGATTAATTAGTTTTCTATAAGACCAATGTTATTTTGGAAGCACTGGGGTATTTTTTTCATTTTAATATATCTTAAGCATGTGTATGTTTTATATGTTCTTATCAACACAGTGAAAAACATTGTAATTAAGTGATCCAAGGACTCAACAGTTAAGAAATGCCAGAATTAATTGCTTGCACAAGCCCATTCACTTCTCTTACGCTTATGTACAGGGAGATGGCTTCCAACTAGGGTCAATCCCTGTTCACTCTGGTGCTTGCCCTTATCAGCTCCCTCTGCCCTCCCTGTCCTCCTGCGTCCCTGCCACCTTGGCCAGCCAAGCCCAGTCCTCCAAAGCACTCATCAGATCATGGCCTCTCACCCCTCTTACCCTGTTTTTCCACCCTGTTCCTAAGCTTCTGGCCCACGAAAGCCAGAGCTGTCACCCAGCTCTCCTATCAAAGCCTGGTTTTCACTGAGGACTCTGGCACATCATGGTGGAGGAAAACTGGCTGTAGATCATGCAATTATTTTGCATGTACACAAATACACCTTCTATCAGCAAGTCTTCCATACGCTTTGCCTGCAGTCTGTCCCGCTCAGTAGAGGGTACAAATAGCCCTAGTTTGCAGATGAAGGCAGAGGAAGGCCCTAGGCGCTAAAGGCGAGAGATGACAGAGAGTTTAAAGCCAACCCGGCAGTAGAGGATATTTGCTTGAGCTGAGCAGCCTGGACACATAGGACACCCCATGCATGCACAGACCTGACTCCTCATGTGCAGTGAGTGGGGCTGATGTGCTGCAGCCGCAATTTGTCGGGGAGCTGTAGGCATCTGTTTGCCTGAGCTGCTCAAAATTTGGAAATTGGAAGATCTCTGGTCGCACGGAGGAAGAGGCTTACAGGTCTGGCTGGCCTATATAGGCAAAAAGCAAGAAATTGAATCTGCAAGCTGCTCTCCCCCATCACTTTATCACTGGCCATCAAGATGCACTTGTCCCCTCCCAGCTTGCTTTGAATGTTCATTTGGCCCATAGGCCAAGACAAGAAAGAAGAAAACTGGGTGCCTGACAAAGGGTGGGTCTTTATTCTAGGAAACAAACCTGAAACATTTTGACTGAAGAAGGAAGCGGTAGTCAAAGCTATGCCACCCCTGCATGAGAAAGGACCTTTCCCACCACGCAGCTCCCCAGAGCCTTCCTTGGCTGAAGCTGGGCCAGAAGCGAGCAAGGCTCTCGGGCCAGCAAGGCAGCACAGACAGGACCATGGCTCCACAGCTGAACGTTGTGGGACTTGTCTGGAAAGCAACTGAATTCTGGTCTCTTCTTCTGTGTTTTCTTTTGTAACTCAGCGACCAGCCAGTGTCAAAAATGCATTACCAAGGCTCCCCAAAACCAGGCTGCGCTGTCATGCCCCTTCCTATGCTGCCTGGGTGATTCCTGCATTGCTAAATCTGTCCAGAAATGTGGTTGTGAGAAAAGCCTGGGGAGAGGCAGTGTCCCAGGCAGAGTGCTGGCTGACAGCAACGTGAAACAGGGAGCAAAAGGACTGTCACCTGCAGCTCGAGACCTCCGGGGAAAGCATAGTTTCTGAAATTTTTTGTAAGTAAACAGGATTGCCTCAGAGAGACAGCTGACTCCATCTTCGGTTTCCCGTGCAACACCTGCAGCTCCACAAATTTGGCTAAAGCTTGGGTTAAAAAAAGGGTAACATTAGTATAATCAAAAGCAATGTAATGAATTTAACCAAGTGAATGGTTTCTAAACAGCCCAAGGTCTTTTGGGCTGTGGACTGCTGGGATTCTGGACCTGAAACTTGCTAGTCTTTTCTGGAAATGCCGGTGGGCATTAGAAAGGATATTGAGTATATCCCCACCGGCAGCTTGATTGACCCTGTGTTCCCAGGGAGCCTAGAAAGGCTTCCACCCACATGGAGACATTTCTAGTGCTCTCAAAAGTGCTTGAGGGCTTTGGTTCCTGTTCCCCATGTCCTACCAGGGAGCATGGGACCAGTGCTGAAGACCACAGTCCTGGCATTGCCCACTGTACAGCTGAATATAAAGAGCATGCAGGATTCACACCCTGAAAAGAAGCATCTCCGAATCATATCCTGAGTACTCCCTTAACTCTATATCATCTTACTTACTTTGTCCAGTTCCTTAAGATGCATTTTTATTCCCAGCTTTGCTCATGGCATCTTCCAGAGCTCTGCAGGTTCCTCTCCAGCGATCTGTTCCTTAGTTTACATCTCTCAATACAGATATTCTCCTTGCCTGAAAGGATGTCGCCCCACCCCCCCAACCCCACACTTTCTCATAAATCTTTGAAAACCCCCTGATGATAAAGACCAGCTTGTTGGTTATTCTCACGGTGCTGGCAGGTAAATCAGCCTGGAGGAACAAGGAGCTTTCTGCCCTCGTGCCAGTGGAGGCACAGCCTCCCCTCCACCGCTGCCAGCCGTCTCCAAGAGTACAGAATAACAAAACAAGTACCTCTGAAAAGCCTAGGAAATGAGACACTCTGTGTAAATTCAGGTAAAAGGTTTCTTTACACTAGTTGCTTTGTGTGGTCAGGAACACTGATGGGGTAGAGAAGCCGTGGAAGCCTTTTTCTTGCCTTTCGGCAGAGGCAGCATCAATTGGCTGGGTTTAATATAGTACCACTTATGACAAATATATGCAAAACTGCTGCAAGCAGTAGAAAATTGCTTGCCACGTGGACAGATTTTACACAGAATAAGGCGTGTGGTTTAGGTGCAGGTTCAGGGTACTGAATGAGAGGAGGTGAGGCTGAGAGTTTTATGGCGTGCGTGTGTGTATCCATATCCAGTACCTCCTCTACAAACCCCACATTATAAGCTGTATCATTTCAAACTGAAGAAAATATTGTCAGAAGCAACTGGTGTGTGCAGGAAATAACAGATTTAAAACCCAAAATCTCTTTTTTATTCTTTACTTCTAGTCCACTCAAGTTTCAGTTGTTTCAAAGGACTTTCCTAAAAGAAAAAAAAGAAAAAAAGCCTGAGCTGAGCAGCAATTTGAGCTTATGCTTTGTGTAGAAGTCTCAAGCTTCAGCCTGTGAAAGTATTTTGCTTTATCTTTGATTCAAGACACAAACTGCTCAGTTCACTAACACAGCTCACAGCCTACAAGTTCTCACGTGGCTTTCTCCTGTAACCCAGGCAGTTAGCTGAAGGATCTATCCCACTGAGCTATTTTTATTACCCTGGGTTTTTGTTTATCTCCCAGTAGAGGAGCTTTTTCAAACTCATTGATACACTTTTTGGGTATTATTGGGATGCTGAGCGCACAGGTGCTCTGAAAGACGTGGAGTATTAGGTTACAGAATAGCTCTGATGTGATCTTTTGACTTTTAGGTCTGATTGTTTAAAAAAAAAAAAAAAAGGAAGAAAAAGCAGCAATTGACTACATTTCATTAGAGCTTTCTGTCCAGCTAACAGGCCAGAAGAATTTCTTAATCCTATATGGTTCATTTTGGGACCTTATGTGTAATATCAAACAGATTAAATGAATTGCATCACTCTCTGATTCAGCATATGCAGACCCTTGCCGCTGAAGTTTCCCAGTCAATCCATCCTCTTCCCCCCCAGTCATAAATAAAGTCAGGAGTGGAAGATTCCCTTCAAGGAAATTTATCTCTTTGACAGTCAAACAGGTGGCGAAGTTAATGCTAAGTCTCAAGAGAACTTGGTTGGTAAGAATGGCCCTGCAATAACTAACCGCAATGATTTACAAGGGACTAAATTGCCAGATTAGGCCTTGATAATTTTTCAACTCTTGACTTCATTATTACCTTGTGGATCTGGATCTTACATCACCTCTAGGAATGCCTGGGATCAAATTAAAGTGGAAACACCTGGTTGAAAGTCAGTTCAAAATACAGATTTAAGAACTAGGGGGCTATTTTTGTGTGCTGGATCTGCTTTTCATGCATGGTAGACAGCTATAAAATTCTGTTTCTCTGTGTTTGAGCTTTGTTTTCAAATGCCAGTCTGCCTTGCGTGTGCGCTTGCTAATAACCACTGCTCTTTGCAAGTGCACTCACTGCTTAGACGTCTACAGATCTGACATGTGAAGAGGATTTAGTAGTTAAATGAAGTGCCCAAGTGAGGTAAACTGCAAACTCAAAGACTTAGACCACGATGAAAATCTGTGGTTTGATCTAACACAGCATGACTATCCAGGGAAGAAGGCAGAGGTACTCATGCAGCAAGGACTTGCAAAGAAGCGAGATGATCCAGTAGTTAAGATGATATGCGAACCATTTTTTTTAGTAATGTGTGAGATCCAAACAACAATTTTTACCAGGAATTTGTAGCCTGAACAATCCAGTGGAACGCTCAGAGGCACAGCGGGCAGTGATTTAATGACTGGAGACACAGTACCGCTACACAGTGCTGTTTGGGGAGGGTCTCCTGCGAGCTTTTATGCCTTCCTCCCATTCGCATCTCAGTTGTCCTTCTCCAGCTCCTCTGCTCGGCTCAGGAGCTGCAGCCTGAACTCACAGCTGGGTTACCGTGAGCCAGCGGCTTCATCACTGGCACAAGATAGGCACAAAACAGCAGTAGGAGCTTTTCACGGGACACCAGGTGGAAAGTCAACAATTTGTCTAGTCCAGACTGCTGCCAGGCCATCTAATGAGAAGAGGGCTATTTATAGAGTAAAAGAGAAATCCTTTGGGCTTGTTCTGCTGCTGCTGGCACACCAGCAGTGGCTGTTTCAACAGAAAAAGCCTCCACCTCCCAGTAAGTCCCACTAATTTTAATGGGAGCCTGCCTGGATGGCTTCAAGTGACAGATCTGGCCTAACCACCTTGATCCTTGAAAAGTAAGCAGTTCAACCATGGTTGCCATGTGGAATGGCTTAATTTGATCTGGAGCCTTTCCTCAAGGGTGATAGCACTGGTAGGCACGACATGCCGTTGAGAGACCAGGGTACCGGCAGGGCTGGGAAGGGCTTGTCTCCATGTTTCAGCAGCTGATGCATTGCTTTGTCCTTTTAAGGGGTGAGGTTCTCCATTGTGTGGTGCCTTTCTGTTTGAAAAACTGCCTGTGCAGCTGGCTCCTACCTGGCGAGAAGTCAAAGATGCTTGACAGAAAATGGCTGCCTATGGGGGCACTGGAGCTACCTGCAGACACTGCTCTGCCCAAGGGGTCAGAGATTCCTAACCACCTATGTAACTCCTTTTCACGCACATATATTCTCACACTCTCTTCTTCTGCCAGGTGAAATGGGTGTGGATATGTGGGTGAGGGTATGTGCTCTCTGCCTGTGGCCTTGTGTTTTATTTTTCTGGGTCTAGAGATGCTTTCGTAGGGCTGCAGGTGGACAATGCAGCACAACAGCTCAAGGGGAAACTTCTCCAGCCCAGAAGGTTGAGCTAGAAAAATCACACCTGTGCGTGGGCCATCCTGCAAGTGGTAACTATGTCTCCCATTTTATTGTGGGCACTTGAAACTTCCTGGTGTAGGCTGGGAGAGAAGCAAAAGCACGAAGATGATGGTAAATAACTTCCCTTTTCCCCTCATGAGAATGACACGACGGATGGGGAGCTCTTGCATTGCCCATGCACTTCGGTTCCTGCCCCCACCCCGGGTCAGACCTCTCACCCCCGGCAGGGAGAGGAGGCGAGGATGCAGCACTCGGCAGGTGAGAAACCTCAGAGTCCTGACCATGACACTGGGATTGTCTTCAGGGAGTGGGACTCAAGGAAAAACTCCAGACAGTGACAGAACAGGAAGTTACAGCAGCTGTAGGAGCTGCGGTTAATGAATTTCCCAGTGGGGCTTTAGCTTTTGCTCTGCCTTGCTCCCTCTGGCCCAGAGTGCCGTATTAGTTTCTCCGCTTCCCAGCCATCCCAGTCCCACAAGCTGTTCCGTGTAAGAATTCTGAAGGCAGCAGATTGTGTTATGAGTCCCCAGTGAGAGAATAATTTTAGGTCCGATTCCAAATATTTAGTAACAAAGGCTCGGCTTCCCAAGGTGAATCCCAGGAACACTGACAGCATCTCCACATCTGATCATTCAAGCATCAGGAAGAAGGCAAAAATGAAAATATGCATTTTTTTTTTTTGAGAAAACAAGAAACTTGGGTCCCACAAGCTCGAGGGTCATGGAATTTCATGTGCAGTTTTGCCCCTTCAATAAAAAGGGGCTGCCTTGGCTGACCTGACTGTTCTTAGTAGATGCTCTAGGTCTTCAGAGGAGAACCTTCACAGGGGACTGCAAATATTTATAATACCAAAAAGTGAGAGAAAGTTAAAAGCTGCTTGTTGGAGACCATGGGAACATTTACCTTGAAGTCTATTGTACTTGTTAATTTCAGCTAAAATCTTGCATCTTTTCCAGGAATGGAGAACTTGGGCACGACTTTTCTTCCAGTCCCTGTCTCAGTCCCGGCCCCAACCTGAGTTGGACAGTGGCTTGGTGAAAGTTACTACTGTTCTCTTTCAGTAAAGGAGAAATGAGTTATTTCCTTGAGAAAACACCATCTCACCAACAGCTGTGGCTCAGAAGTGCTCTGCCTATAAATAAGGTTTCCATATTAAAATATAGTTCAAATTATTTTTAAAAACTTACTCCCAAAGCTTATAACCTCTTCACAGACCTGGCATTACTGCAGAGAGCTTAGTTTGTTCCCTTGTCTAGTAAGGACACTGACACATCTTCTAATTGCTCCATTTGTTCTACTTTGCTACACAAAATAAAGATGTGAAAGAATGCTAGACGAGACTGAACTATTGCTTGAACAACCTGCATTTTCAGAACCACCCTAGCATTCCTCAGAAATTCCCAGTTTAGCCCTGGGACTAACAAAGTGCCTTATTTTGCACGTGCTAACAGATGATGTATTATGTGAGCCACACGTTATTTTTAAATGTCAAAATTGTTAGTTAAACAACCAGAGAAGTGGTCACTTCTGTAAGTTCAGAATTAAAATATAGAGAGCAATTGTTTAAATGATTTTTATTCTGAGTCACTGCAAGCAGAGAAAAGCTGGCATTTCTTATCAGGTTGTTTGGATTGTGGATACAAGTGAGAGATGAGAAAATCCATGTATCAATGTTTTTGCTGGACTGTTCTCGTTTATGATCCCTCCACTGGAAGCCATGGTCTCATCTGCCTCATGCTTATTTCCCACCACTGTGAGCACTTGCTGGACAAGAAGCTGGCAATCCTCAGCATTTCAAGCACTGCAGTTCACAGGCAAGCCCTGGGAAAGCAGAGGCCTTGAGGAAACACTGGTCCCTTGGAGCCATATCTGCATTAGAGCTCCCACTGTTGCTACCAGAAGCAAGGTTGAACTAGCAGGAGTAACAAGACAAGAATTGGTGATGAAACCTCTGTGCAGACACCCATAAAATGATGAGCACTGACACTAGCTGTCCTGGAAAGGTCAATATTCCTGGGTCTCAGCATGGTAGGAAAACCTAACATCCTAATCACCCTGGCACACTTCCGCCTGCCCATTAACTACTGACGTATGTAAAGACCCAACTTTTATCGAGTAAGGTTTGTTCTAAACAGTGGATCAAAATGTTCTTGCCTGTTAAGAAAATAGAACAAGTTTACGCTAACTTTGCTTATCTGTAGCTTAAGTGGATGCCTCCCAGTGAAAGGTTGTACTTACCTTCTAAGGGCTTAGGTGATGTAGATGAGAGTACGACAGGCATTCAAAATGCACTGGCTAGTCCTGAATAAGTCCCAGAGCACAGAACACAGAACTTCTTACTCCAGAGCATTGTTCTTGTTTAAGCTAGGCTGGAAGTTTATGCTTATTGCAGAACATAAGGGTACACACACACGTGCGCAGACACAGGCGCACGCTTCAGCGTAGTTATTCCAGAATAATTTCGGAGCAGGGATGTGTATAGACGAGGACTGGTAGATGAGCTCAGGCCTATGGCTGCCTGCAGCTGCGATGAGAAGAGAGGGCTTGGATGTCAGCACACGAGCGGGACGCTGTGCATGCACACACTCCGCAACAGAAGCTGCTAGCGCGGGGTATGGAGGGGAGATCCCTAGAGCCATCTTAGCACCCCATTCTTCCTCTCCCGCTAAAAACCTGCCCCCGGATACAGCTACACTTTCCTAGTGGCTCAGCTCTAGCTATTCCCTATGTCTCACTGCCACAGCAGCTTTTATCGATAATTGGATTAGGGAAGAAAGGCTCTAGTCATCCCAGTGCCACAGACACGGGCCCAGGCACATTGTTTGCTGAAATGTTTTCAATCAGGACAAGCTAATATTTTGAAGGCAGTTTGGTCAGCCTGTACAGACAGGGATGTGTTTAAAGGTTTCATTTTTTCAAAATACATTGTGGCTCCTTGGCTAAGAGCTACAATTGCCCTGTTTAGGAAAAGGGAAACAAACATCCTGCCAATTTAACTTAGGCACAAACACAAACACACACAAACACTTGATCCTGACTTCTGCACATTCATCATTTAGCTCAGAAGCTTTTTTTTGTGGAAGCAATGAATTGTTTGTGTATTGTCAGCATTAAGCAGATAGATAAGTATGCAAGCTGGAATGTTACTTCTAAAGTTATTTTAAATATTTGGTTTGTCCACTTAAACTATGTTTAAATAAAGTTAGTACAAATTTCTTCATTTCTTTGATGGCACGACACAGCCATACTTTCTGTCATTACACACATCAGCATTTAATGGCCAGGCTGAAACATGACAGGCTAATTATGATACCAGGCTGTTGGGTTTTATGTAACTACATAAAACACTTTGTTGGGGACTGTCCCTAGACTTCCCAGCTTTTTTTGCAAGGCAGGGGAGCAGCTGTGTGACTAAACACCTGGAATTTAGGGTTAGGAGCTTCATGACAAAGTCAGCCTTAAATCAGGTGCCCTCATCGACCAGTTCTGCCTAACCCCCTGTTTCGGGGGCTGTTAGAAGACCTCATCTCTCTGATAGACAGTTTTATTTCCTGTTTGTGGGGTAGGAACTTGGCAGCACTGGAAAACTGAGCAGAGTCCCAAAGTTTCTGTACTTGGAAAATTTGGGTTTAAAGCATTAATGGACAGAAACAGCCTCTGAGGTTAAATACTTACCAGATTACCATTTGTGTTATGATCATCTGGTTTTGTTGAACAGATGCTTAGGACTTGTCTACTCAGAGACATGGAGAAAAATTAGGAATCAAATTCAGAGGTTAAGTTAATGCTTTTATATGCATTAAACTCTTGCGCAGATGCACACTTTTAGAACCAGTGATGCGTAACTTAATCCTTTAATTTATGTGCATTCACTACACAGCTTCGATTCCTCTGAATTTTCCCAAGTTGCTCCTGAAGACAAGGCTCATCAGATTTTGTCTACACACAAAAGTTATGACAGACAATGATGGTATTTGAATGTAAAGAATAATGATTGCTCTTGAATTATTTATTCATTATGAAGTAAAAGGGTATTGTTCCTGATTAGCTTACCTCGCTTAGAGGTTTTCTGCACAAGTGAGGATGATGTAAATTAAAGTATGCACTTAGTGTGCGTTAACAACTCTACATACACCACCCAAACAGGCCTAATGGGGTGTGGGGGAAAGAGCAATTTATACTATATTGGGCATCTAGCTTCCGTGTTCCAAGCTGGAACTAAATTAATACATAAAATAACCAACAAGTACAGGGTACGAGAAACTACTAACACCAAAAGCAAAGATACTTGAAGGCCAATCTTGTCTTATCTCACTCCAGTTACCAAATGGGTATACCCAGTTCAGAAACCTGGCCACCCCAGATTCCTTTTAAAGACTAGGGAATGGAAGAGAAGGAAGATTCACTTTGAGAACAGCTCAGATTTTACAGGGATAAGTTTGCTCCCCCACACACCTTTGTCATACGGATAGAGAGAAAGTCTACGTTTACAGGCTCCTATTTAGCTATATAAAATTAATGAGATTAATCCAGGCTCTACTGCCCATTGGGACTGTCCATATAGGAGGTGGGTATAGCAGATGTGAATTCAGATTACTCTACATTTCCTTCCTACATGGTCAAGCTCATAAGAAATGCTAATTCATGTTCATAGCATGCCTACTGACCAGAAACCAGGCTTCCTTTTTTCTAGAAGAATCACAAAATGGCTGAGGTGGGAAGGGATCTCTGGAGGTCATCTGGTCCAAATCCCCTGCTCAAGCAGGGCCACCCAAAGCTGGTTGCCCAGGACCATGTCCAAATGGCTTTTGAATATCTCCAAGGATGGAGACTCCACAACCTCTCTGGGCAACCTGTGCCAGTGCTCGGTCACCCTCACAGTGAAACAGCGTTACCTGATGTTCAGCGGGAACCTCCTGCATTTCAGTTTGTGCTCATTGCCTCTTGCCCTGTTTCTGGGCACGCCTGGAAAGAGCCTGGTGCTAAAGAACTATTTGTGTAGACATTTATGTGGGAACTACAAAGCAATAAGCCCAGGAGTAAGCTACCACAAGGTAAGCCTGGTTGTGAACACACTTCTGACATACCAGTTATATTGCACCAACTGACTATGCACATATACTTACCACAGGGCAATGTGAGGAATTTTATTCCTCAGAGAGGAAAAAGTTCTCTCACACCTTCTGAGCTTTGGTTTAAACAGAACACATACAAACCCTTAAGGTACTATTCCTCTGACCAAGATAATAATGTCTGAACTAGTCATCCAGACATCTTTGTAGTGAGAAAGTAGCCAGCTCCTGTGTTGTGAAAGTATCTAATCATCAGATAAGACCACAACTAAAACACGCCAAAAAACCCCAAGTCCCTAAACCAGGTAGCGCACATTTCTCTCCACTGACTGTTAACCCTATTGCACCACTGTAGATGTGCCAAGATAAGGGTGTGATTTGTCCTGCTTACTGGGAAGTACAGTGCTATAGAATGATCTTCAAACATCTCATTTACATGACTATAAGCTTAGCACCATCAAGATAGAAGCTTTCTGAGAAAACTTCCATCAGCTGCCTATCCCATCTGGTTATTACAGCAAGACAAAGACAGGAAGATACCAAGAGGTGCACCCATATTGGCTCATCTGGGTGTAACAGTAAACTTTTGCGGCATCGTCCTACAGAATGAAGGAAAATGTTCCTACACCAAGTTACTAGTTTAAAGTATTAATTTAAAACTTTTACCTGAGCTACTTAAACTGCACTGGCTTTGTGCTGAAATAATGCAGTCTATCAGTTAATTGGTGTGTAGGCACAACCCTGAAGAGACACAGTAATCCTCATAGTTTCGGATCATAGTGTTAAAGGAAACTCAGCATCACATGGTATTTGCAACAGTTTAGGATAATCTAAAGAGGGGAAACCCCAGTTCCCATTCCATCCTCAGTCACAAGTCTTCTCTTCCTGCTTTGTAGGAGTCACCCATGCAACTGGAAAGCCATCAAGTCAACAAAAAACCTCTTGGACAGGTGGCCAGCTTCTTTATGTGCTGTTTTTTTTAAGGTATGACTAGAGGTGACAGAACTTTCAGGATTGTTTCTAAAACAGCTCATCTGTATCAGGAAAAACTAACACTTTGAATTTGTTTCTCTGGAGGCTTGAACTGAATTTAAGCTCAGTCTCCCATTCTGCAAGACAAGCACTATCCATTTTGCTAAGTTTGGAGCCATGGCTGTCTCCAGGGATGTTGTGTGCAATAACTTTGATATTACTTGACAAACTAGAATAATATAAAATTAGCCTCAAAGATCCTCCCCACAAGCACTTAAGCAATTCTCACCAGATCTACAAGGTATCTGGTATCCCCTTTCTCTATATGTATCTAACTGACTTTTGAATAGGAGATTAAAAGTTAAGGGTCTGAACAAGTTTTACAAAAATGCTCACAGAGCACACCAGTCACGAGCCACCCCTCAGCCACACTGTTCAAGACCTGAGATGGACCATGATATTTCTGGAATGGTAATAAATTCAGAGAAACCAGGATGACAACATATTTGATAATTAAAGTAGAACTCTACAAACCCCAAAACTTACTTTTTAAGTAAGTCTATAACCATTGTAAATTGGCATGATATTTTATAGAAACTTCATATTACTGGTCAGCTTCTTATTTGTCCTTTTCTGTCAGGCTAATAAGTGTCTTGAGTATCAATATATCAAACTTTAAAAGCTGCTCCTTCATCTGAGACAGCAATATAGATTGAGACATCTTAGAAAAACAAATGTGCAGTAAAATGATGCTATGTAATAGAATGAAGTTTGCTATACTTCCTCTTAGTGACTTTGCTGTAGGAACATGGGAGCTAATTTGGCCCTGGGGAAGTCATTAGGAGGCTTTTTCAAAAGAGCATGGAATTTGGAGTAAGGGTTAATGTAAACAGTTTCTTCTACTTCAGATTAATTTCTAAACAGGCTTAGTTAACACTATTCTCCACACAGATACCAATATTTTTTGTATGATATATATATGTAGTAATAACTGCAGCTGTACTGAAACTAGATTTACTTTTTAATTCATTAAAACTGCATCCACACCAGGTCATTTTTATGTAGATCTAAATGAAGCTCCATAGAAAACCAAAATGAATATTCTTCAAAAGCTCTTTGACGAGTTACTTCATCTATGAGTTTAGTAACTAGAGAAAACTGTCAGCTCCTAAAGCCTAATTTCACCGTACTTACCGATAGACTTAAGAGATTACGCTGTAAACCATGCAGCTGACAAAGTGGATACAGGAACTGAGCAATAAATATTTGAACTGTGTTGATACTAAAGAGCTATGGAACAGGCACAAGTAGTTTGCATTAGTTTAGTCTTTCAAGGAAGCATTGCAATCACTGTTTTAAGGAAAAGGTGGCTCACTTTAATAAGTGACCACAGGCATTGGTCACTATTTAACAGGACATTCTAAAAAAGTAATCACAATTTGTTCGATAGTAGTTTACAAGTGGATGGTATACATTAAGATACAGAGGTAGAAGTTCACTTTTACAATGCTTCACTAATACAGATTACCAAATTATTCAAGGCACAAAATTGTTCGCTTTACAAAAAATACTGTAAAAATGTCATTTGCTGTTCTACAATGTGAGTACAACTCAAAAAAAAAATCTTTACACCCTTCCATATTCTGCATGTAGAGTTGTATCAGGCGTTATTCTATTTTTCCTTTGCTAATAATTGGCATATGACCAGCGCTTACATAAACAGTTTGTATCTCAGCTGAGTTGCTTTGTCTTTTAGGCACAAGTCCAGTTACAGAAATTTAATACAACAGCTTCCTCGGGGGGTGGGAGAACTCTGTCGGAAGTAAGAATGAGGAGGAAGAAAAGAAACATGTAGTCCATAATATTAGATTGGACTCTGACATATAGAGGGAAACAGAACAGAGCATATTTCAAATCAAGTGACTTAAAAAGTCAGTTTAAATTACTGACTGCATTCCTAGAAAACCAGATGCCCAGTACAAGTTTGCTCTGAGAGTATTTGAGACATTCACTTGCCTTTGAATTGGCAGAGATTTACAAATTTCTTTTTATCTTTGTTTAAATAGAACACACACAATTGCTACAAAAGAGAATTACACCACAATTTGGCCATGTGTCCTTTAGAGAGCTTGGGTGAACAAGTGAAGAGATGCATTCAGAAACTGTCCTTGAATTTGCTAAAAAGTCATGAGCAGTAGCTTAAATCTCATTATTTCCCTCCCTCCTGCTTCCAAAATAACATAGGGAAAGACAAACAATTTCTGAAACATCACATCTTCTAGTTGGAGACAGCTCTTATAAACCTTGGCAGGCTGAGGAAGAGATATCACACAGTGCATCCCTACAAGAAGTAGTATGACTAGTTTACTGTACATACAGTGATATTCTAAAGGACAATGTTGGCAGCTACATTGTAAATTCACTTTGCTTACCTATCACATTTTCCAAGTACTCTAGTCGCTTTTATTTACAGTATATAAAAAAACCTTGATTTTCAGAGTTCAAGACACAGGTTTAGGACCCAAGAGAATGCCACAGTAAGATGTTGACATTTGCATCTGTTAGATGCAAGTGCACTTCGCAATTCAGTCATGTAACATTACATCGTATTCACCTCTAAGTGTTAGTCCATCCAAAACAGTGTGTTAAATTCCATTTTTTGCTTCATTGTTGTTTGTAGCCTGTTTCCTTTGAGCGATGAAAGGGTACATACACTTGTCTGCTCCCAAAAACCGGTACATGCAGACAACTGCTTCAAAGGGCAGAATACTGTGAAAAAGAGGTTATAAAACTTTTAGAAAACAGCTTAAACCAAAACCTCTGCTTACACTACGTACTTGGTCTCCTTAAAAGCAACATAATAGCTATTGGAAAGGCTTCCTAACAGACTTTTATTTCACAGAGATCCTTACAGAGAAAACTGAAATTCTAGAGTCCCAACCACACAGGCAAGCAGAAAGGAGGAAGAAGCTGCTACTTCACATGCCTCCAAATTAGACCAGATTTCCTGCTGCTTTGTCACAAGCAGTGTGATAGCTTAGGTTAAAGGGGAGGGAGGGTGGGCAAGGGTATCACAGAAAGCCTACTAAAAGCAAAGCATCTGCTCAAAGCCACATCAGCAGAGGTCATCAGATATTTAAGATATTCTTTAATGTGGGATTAGTATTAGTTAATGCCATTCTTTGATCACCAGATGTCTAACAACCTTGACTTATATTCTAAACTCAATCATTCATCCTCAAAAAGAGAGCAATTTCCTTTTTCCCCCTCCAGATAAAATTCCAAGAGGTGACTATATGATGGATACCTGGCTACAGACCCTCCCCTCCTTCCCAAATCCACAAAATATTACCTTTATTTCAAGTATAGTACTCAGGGTCTCTAGTGAAGGACTAAGATAGGATTTCCTCAGCCCCTGGAAATAGTGGCAGATACTCATTCAGCGGAAAGCAATGCACAGAATCTAGCCATTAGGAGTAATGATCACTGAAGCACTGAGAAGTAGATGTCACTGGTACAGGTGTCCTCACTGCCAGTAATACTGCTTGTGCAGTAGCCACTGGAGGGCCTTTGATCTAAGTGCTGCTGCCTGGGGCATGGATTATGCAGAAGCTTTGATCTCCCTCTTGGAAGCTAAAGTGTTGAACGCAAGACAACCCAAAGGGCCTTTGATGTGACTGTTGCTACATAAGGCACTGCCTGTGTAGAGAGCACTGAAGCACCCTCTGAGCTTCTGGTTGAAGAAGCTAGTTCTCAGAGATGCTGACAGTGGCCTTGATTTGTTGGCAGAAGAGACACATACATACTCTCTTCCAGGAAAGAGAGTTGAAGGCTCATCTAGTCTTTGGTGATCCTGTCCACCATGAGAGACTTGAGGCCGAGGAGAACTGCTGCCTTGTAAGTGCAATAAAAATCACCAAGGTTCTCAGTTTCAACCATCCCTCGCAGAAGGAAAACAAGACAATGCTGTATTTTAAAGCTTCTTCCTACACACTACAGATTAAAAAAAAAAAACAAAACAAAAAAAAACCAAAAACCAAACACCACAGACAGCTGTGAAGCTCCTCTCTATAAACTAGAATGCAAGTGATGTTGTATCAGTAGAATTGAGCCAACTGCTGTATTACCCTGCATCACTGAAATGTCAGCCTGGTTACAGATTAAACAGAGTTCCCATCCAAAACCTGTATTGCGTTAGACAGGACAAAGGAGGTAATTCCTTTAAATAGCCCTTCCTCCAAACTTAGACCCTGAAAATTGATTCTGAATGTGCAGATTTTCAGTTTATCTACCATTTCTGTGCAAGTCCTAGAGAATCTGCAGGCAGGGCCTCCTACACACTGGTTCTAGAGACAAAACAGCTAAAGGTTCCTTTGCTGGAAGCTGCCTCATACCCCATTCCTAAAGAAGAACCTAAACAATGGAAAGAGAAGTCTGTTGAAAAGAAAATAGGAATCTAAGGAGAATGGAAGATACCAGAAGGGCAAAACAAGGATGCATAATACAGGGGATCTCAGTTTTATGGAGCTTCCTAAGCAAGCAACCTACACTCATGCAAGCTAATCAAGAGACTTACAAATCCTAACACAACAGCATCTATGGCCTGTGTGGGTAGGAGAGTGTTTGTATCCAGAAAGTGGACATGCTCATGTATTTTACTAGTATTCTGTAGACTGTACTGCCAATTAACTGGCATTTCAGCTCTTACCTTTTCATGAAGGTGACCATATACATGAGGCGAGGTGTGCAGATCATTGGCTGATCTGTAAGGATAGCTCTCATAGCCTGCTTCACACAGTATTCTGGTTTCAAGGGTGGAAGGAAAGGCTCAATTTCTTTTCTGAAATATTTTATTAAGACAGATTAATAAAATACACAAAGGACCGCAGACCTCAGTGAAGAGTTCATTAACTCACTTTCTCTGGAATGCCTCAGCAGGTACAAAGACTTCAATTTTTTTACATTCACTGTTCAGTTACAAAGATTATAGCTCAAAACTTGTGTTGCCTAAGTACAAAAGGACAGAAGATACTCACTGAATTCAGAAAGTCCCTTTTTTGAGTCAGGATTACAGATCACACTAACATATATTAAAGCAGAGATAATACTTATTTTAATATTTTTATGGTAGCAGTTTAGCTACCTTCGAGTACTTTTACGACACCACAAACAGGGCAGAAGAAGAATTTTACTCACCTGATCCTACACCCTCTGAACATTCCTGTATCTACAAGATAAGGGCAAACTAAAGTTGTTTTGATTCCGTCCTTTTCAGCAGCCTTCAATTCATGGCTCAAAGACTCATGGAAACCTACAGCTCCAAATTTGCTGGCACAATAATCCTGCGTTGGCAATGAACAAGGCAAAAAAAGGCAACTTAAAAAGGACAGATATGAATCATGTTCAAAGCCAAAGCATATCTGAGGTGATTCTGCACAGATTTTCAAAGCAACAACAAAAGACACGCACTGAATAGAGCATCACATCAACTCATTTATCACTTTACTTTTGAGGCAATTAGCACAGAATCATGAAAGCAGGAAATCTCAATGTAGGAGGATATTACCTTGGATTCAGGTCTTTGAATCAGGCAGGCTCACATGGCAAGTTACTCCAATTACCAGTTTGCTTAATATTAAATGTTACAACAAAGGACTGAGATACCTAATACTGCCTTGGGTCAGATTTGGAAAAAGCTTGGAGAGTTGGCAGGGCATATGTGTAAAAACATTAAATACTTTATTTTTAAGGTTAGTTTCAACAGAAGATATAATGGAGATTTGAGTGTACTATTTAATTTTCAGAAGAGGATAAGCTTGTATATCTCATAAAAATACTAAGTTCAGCAACATTAAAAAATAATTGCATAGACAGCAGTAGCATTCGAGTTTTCTGTTGGATGTGTCCACCTCTGCTGGTGGTCACACCCACAGTCTAGGAAATTCTTTGTAGTTTTCTCAAGAAAGTAAATACTCTAAAAAGCCTTAAGTTACACCAGCTTCATGCATTTCTGTTATGAAGCACTGCAGTTTAAGGTCCTGGACTGAGCCTTACCTATATGCAAAGAAGCCTGTGCTTATGGGGTAATATGACCATTATTCCATTAGACACATTAATTCACTTTCACTAACTGAATACTTTTTGCTCACACTTGCGTTTGTGCTAATGACCCAAAAAGCAAGATTATAGGCCGTAATCCTAACCTAATTTTATGTACCAAACAGGTCTCACAAACTGGTGTTCTCAAACAGCTGCTAGCAAATAGACAACCTAATGCTTATAACTGGGAGCGTACTAAAGTATGTGAGATATTCTGGAAGGAAGGCTGGCAGCCATTTCCTCACAGAAACAGGAAACAGAAAACATTACTTTTGAAAATCCTTGCCTTTCACTTCAAGCTAAGCACTGAAGATCTTGACAGGAGTAGATAGGTGGGCACCTTTCAGGTTCCTAAATTTATCAGGTAATTCAAAGATCATTTAGCATTCTGAAATTCTTAGCCTAGGCTTTCACTCTAAGTGACAAGTCCACCTGCAAAGTAGGTGAATACAGTGGCTGCCGAGTCCTCCGGATCCCGCTCACAGGGAGCCATGAGTTGATATGGTACTCAGCACCATAGCTTCCAAGTATCTTTGAAGATTTGACTTTATTTTCTCTAGCTGATAATACAAAGAAGCTTACCCTAAGCAAGAAGTGCCAAAATTATTGTTAATTATAGTCTAACAAACCTCCACTCCAGCAGTACTGAACAATCCCAAGGAACTTGCAACTGTCACAATGTGTCCATGATTCATTTCCAGCATCTTGGGAAGGAATGCTTTAGTGGTCTACAAAGGAAAAAAACAAACAACACCAAACCAAAATAAAAAACCACACCTTGAACATACTACATTAGTGATAAGTGTTCACTTCAGGGTTCAGTTTATTATCAAGAATTTAGAAATAAGATCACTGTTCAGTTTTTGAACTTCTGAGTTTGTCAAAAATGCCAACAGAAAATCTACAGGTTGTTTGTGAATTCAGACACCAAGGCAGCAAGGATTATATCCCCAGAAATCCTAAGGTTAAAGGATCAATTCAGCTCAGACATGTTTATTTTTCTGCAAGAGACTAGTTATCAGAAGGAGATAATTTGACTCTAAAATGGAAGTCACATTTTTTTTAAGACAGAAAAAGGAATGCAAAGTGTTTAATTATGCCATCCAGCACATCTGTGTTAAGACAAGTGCCGATTATCAGTTCTAATTATTGACAGCATGTTTTGGAAGTTGGATATGGTTAGTTTTATCCAATTAACTTATCTTGGACATTTTACACTGAAAGAAATACTGGAGGCAGAGTTTTTGCTGATGTTACTTTTTACGTATAAAATACAGTAAACTTCTACTAGTCTAAATTACTTTTCATCTTAATTAGTATCCATAAGCATTGCTGTAACTAAAAAGACAAGATATACATTTCTATTATCAATTCCTTATTTTAAGAGTTTCAAAATGAAACAAAACAAATAAAACAAAAGCAAGTCTCAAGATTAAACTTTGATTTTAACCTCCAATTTTTATGCTTTGATTATAACAAAGTTTGTTTCTGTTTAAAAACCCAAGTCAGAGTTAACACCTTTAAAAAAATTAAGTTTTAAGCAATAAATTGAAGGCATTTGCTAGGAGATCACCTCTGCTAGAATACCTACCTTTGTCATATCTGTTTTCTGAAGCTGACTCAACACTTTCATTTTTTAAATAAGTATTAAGCAGAGTACCATATATGCTAAAAAAAAAATCAATGAAGTAGTAAGATGGTATGTGTAGTTATGATTTACTTCAGCTTCTATGTTGTCAGTGTACTATATGAGATCACTTTTAAATTGCCAAAGAACTTCAGACAATGCTTTTTAATCACAAACATGCCTAGTTAATATATAAATCTATTCGTGACAGAGCTATTATTCTATTCTAATTCACTCAGTACCATGAATGCTTAATCCTTCCAGAAACCTGGTCTTCGCATGTAATTTGGATACAAACTCAGAGCATGCAAATGCCCCTTAAGTATTTGCTACTTGCTTAATTGTTGGTCTGAGTCTTGTCAGCTGCATTCTTAAAAAGACATGCAAGCTACAGCTGAATCCATCTAATTCCATTCTTATGCTGTCTGCATTTTCCAATCACAGACGTCAGGACAGTTTTGCTCTAATGATTTTCACATGTTCTTGTACAACATTTTTGCCTGCAGGTGTTAAATGACTAATCCAGACCTCCTAACACCACACAAAAGAGTGTTTTCACTGGACAGCTGGCAGATGATAGAAGATTAACAGACCTCCTGACTCTTGCCTTTTCTACTGTTGATTCATACAACTCCTAGATTCTATTCTGCCATAACTGCATAACAAAGCTAATTATAAAAAATAATCTGAGAGCAAGCTGCCTTGCATTTGTTTCTTTCCTCATGGCAGGGATCTCTAAACCTCTTATATAGAGCCTTGGACAAGAATTTAGTTCTCTGTTAAACTAATCTGTGCCAGGCACACAAAGTTTCAGCCTCTCTTGCCATGTTGCATGGCAACAAAGCCCAGTCATCACAAGGCAGTGCCATCTGAAAAGGTAAGAGGCTTCGCTTGGACGGCACTGAAGTTTTACAGCATGTTATTTATCTACAGCCTGCCTTACACACCCCAACACTGATGGTGTGTATGCTAGCCCTGACCCTCCACGCCATCCCTGTTAGAGATCCATGCTCCCAACTCAGTCCTGCTAACAATTTACTCCCCTCCGGAGCATCAGTCAGCTCCATCAACAGTTTCCACTTATATCTCAGTTATCTGTCCACATCACCTCAGAATGATTGATTGCCACCTCGCATTGCCAGAAAGCTTGATAATGCAGAATGAAACTCTGGCTGAAAACAACAGCAACTACAGAAATTAAGGGGCACTCACCTTGGAGTTTGTCTTGGGGGAGAAAAAGAAGGGAAAGAAGTAGTAATAGATTTTTTCCCTACCATTTTCAAGGCATGAATCAATGTTTTCTTCTAAGAGATAAAAACAGGCAAGTGCACCAAGGTTAGTTGGACTGGCTTTTATATTGGCTTTACTGTAACACTGTTTTGAGTATGAACTATAACTAGGTGTCCATAAATGTCTATATTTATCTATGGCTGAAGAAGAGAATTTTCACAAGCGTATATATAGACACGGGAAATAACCAGAGCAACTGCAGAGCAGTAAATTTCAGAAAGCCTGGTCTTAACCATGCTACACTCCTTCAAAGCATAAAGATTACAAAGACTGAGATTTCAGAGCTTGTGGCTGAAGTTACCCTTTTTCACTCAAGAAGAGAAACAGGCACATGACAAATAAACCCTGTTAAGGACACTTTTAGATGATGTCTTCAACAATTCAAGGGCAGACTGCACAAGTCCCAGCAGCAGAACTACAGTCACTTCACCTAAGTTATCTCTTAAAACGCTATTTACAGCCACATCGGAAAAAAACACAGCTACTCTGCTCTGAAGACAATTAGTAATTCACGGAAATCTTCACGTGAGACCTCAGTGTTCTGAAACAGCCTGTTCATAGCAGGCCTCTGTACTTTGTCATGGGACATGATCCTGCAAATCCATTTAAAACCTGAAGTTGAGGCAGTCTATAAAGATAGCACAACTATCATATGTACAAAACTTAGCAGTCAACTATCAACATCTCGGCTAAATGGATGACAGAGAAAGTCATCTCGGCTGCTGCCATCCTCCAGCCATCTGCTACAGCTGGGAGTCAGTACTTGAAAACAAGCACTGTCAGCAGCAGACACACCCTATGGGGGGACACATTTCCAGTCTCAGAGTAAAGGCTTGCCCACTGCTCCTCCCAGCCTTCTCTTGCTGGGAAAAACAATCCCAAAGTGAAGTTATTCTCTTTCGTGGTATAAGCAATCCCCAAATAAATCAGTGTTCTTACTGAGCTTCTGGCACAGCCCACTTCCTTGATCAAAGCAGCTTCCTCCATACTCTGGTCCCCAGTTTTTCTGCTTCTTACATAAACCAGATCAACCTAGTTTCTTGTTTCTAGTTTCTTTCAGCTTCAGCTACATCTGCCTACCAGACCTGAAGTCTTCTGTGTGCTTGTTGTGCTGCTGAGAAACTAGTTAAGAGTTTGACCAGTTCAGAGGCAAGATGCCTCCTGGGTGGCCTTCCCATCTGGAGTTTGTCTGAACAGGTAGCACAGCCCACATTAGTCTTCTGAGGTGATGCATGGACATACTAATCCTCCATAAAAAAAAAGTATTAGAAGATACCAAGCAAGACATGTGGTATTGTCCATGACATTAGAGGTCATGAACCAGGCCCCCAAAATAATTCAAATCAACTCAAGTGATTTAATCAAACTATCTGCCTTCTGGTTTGATCCTTTAGGTTTCAGTTTTACCTCTCACAGCTGCAGAGGAAGACATTTAACCAAAACATTTAAGTACTTAAAGTCAGAGCTGGGTCTTTTATTAATGAAAAACATAACACACTTTTCAACACTGAGGAGAAACCGGTAAGTAGAATACAGTGGATGAAAGGAATTGTGTTGTGATGCATCAGGGAAGTTATGCAGTGTCCAACAAAGGGATTTAAGTTAAGCATCCTCTTCACTCAGAATTAGCTTTTTCTTTCTTTCTTTTTTTTAGAAAAAATTAAAAACCCCAAAAGCATAGTGCAAACATACGTTTTCTAACCTCCAGTACAGTTTAGACACAGCAACTAGGTAGGATAGATAGAACATATGAAGGTGTTCTGAACAGAGAGTAGAGGTAGATTTTCAAGTTAGTTTAATCTTTAAGGTTTTTTTGGAGCCTAGAGATCAATTCCTAACCTTCTAAGCATTTTCCTCTATGCTTCTGAATATATCAGTAAGAACAAACTATTATTCCCAGTAGCTGTAACGAAACATCTATTTCACGTGCACACAGCTTTAATGACTTATTTCTCACAAGTGTGAAACTGAACAAGCATTTACATGTCACTTCATAGCTTTCGTAATCTGTTCTCAACATTTTGGTTTACGGCAAATTAACTTCTAACAGTCTAGCACTTCTTCCCTCCCCTTCCCCAAATTCTTTA
The DNA here is from genome assembly GCF_035582795.1 of Mycteria americana. Lineage (NCBI taxonomy): Eukaryota > Metazoa > Chordata > Aves > Ciconiiformes > Ciconiidae > Mycteria > Mycteria americana. The sequence continues at coordinate 139,911,468 of NC_134366.1, read as the reverse complement.
GTTCCATTCTTAATGAAACAAAACTCAAAAGATTGTGCAACACAAAGAACAGCACAGCTGCAATGTCAAGACAAATTAGTCTAAATACAGCAAATGAGAATATGAAGAAATACTGTGTTTGGGAAAGTGATTTTTTTTTTTAATTAAATTTTGGATTAATTATTCTCAAAGTAGAAAGCAAACATCCACAGAAAACAATGTTAGCTGTATGCAGCTCAAGACAATGGATACTGAATGCAGAAAGCACACCGAAGTGGAAAAGTACTCACTACCTTGTATTTAGAGAGTTGTCTTTATATCAAAGAGAAATAAAGCGGGTACCAACAAGTAAGGTCCTTTACATATCTATTTTTCAATACAGTAATTTTTTTCATACTTTCTGCCTTCCATCAATGTTCAACAGCCCTTTTAAACTATTTTGATGGCATAAACAAGCTGCTTTACTGTAAGGCAGAAATTCCTTTATGACAAAGGAATAGCTCATTTCCCATACAGCCCCTTCAGGTAAGGAGGATGGAGCATGGTTATTTTTCTGGGGCTGATCAAAACAGGTGAATTTTTACATTGCTATAGTTATCCACAACAGTGGTGTACTGGTATAACAGATAAGACATTTCCTCCCAAGCCACAGCTATTCCTGACTGCCAGGACAGCTGCAGAACAGTGCAAATGAGCACAACATTTGGGTAAATGTATTGTTTCATCTTCATGTTAAACGTTATTTGGCCATACCCAAGAAGCAAAATCAGTGTGATTAGTCAAGGACTCATCCAGATGACTCTGGGAACTAAGGTACCAGAGATCATAAAAGACTGCTGCCATGCACATTAGCTAATCCTATAACTACTATCATGAAGCAAAGGAGCCTGTGACAAGAAAATGTTGTTCCAAGTTTTTGTCTAAAATACACGTTACATCCTCTCTTCCCCTCAGCACGGACATTCAGCCTTCTTTTCTTCTCATTCTTTTTCACAGACCACAGAAGGACACACTGTAGGTTCGCCTACTCCCGTGCAGGACAGCACATGGCCACTCATTCCACCACAGAACAAAATCCAGAGATTTCCACATGCCCCAATTTCTTTTTCCATTCCAGTAACTGAGAAGGAATGCACAAAGGTCTGTCAAAATAGCACCTCCAACTCTTCTGCAGACAGGCTGTGGCAGCCCGGCCTAAAAGTAGGTTTGTCCAAACTGGGTAGTATACCACTAATGCACTACTGTACGTTAAAAAGGAAAGAAAGGTGCCCGAAAGGCAGAAAAAAAACCCACAGCAAGCTTATCAGTAAACAGACTGAAGTTATTTTCAGCTACAACCATACAGCCCAGCTTATTTCAGAAGATAACCACTTTAAATACATTTTATAAACACAGGGTAAAACTTCACTTACAGGATTACAGTGAAAGCTATCGCCAAATAGTTTTAGAAGAGGCCTTGAAAGTATACCCTAGAACTGTGTAACTCTCAAAGGAGAATTTATTCAAGTTAGAGGCTGTAATATCCAAAATGTCTTCTCGCACACCAAAGCATGCAGTTACAAGCCTGGATTTAACCATTTATTCTCTTTCTAGCTTTTTTATTTGGTTCCAATGAGAACTGAGAGTAATTACTTGTCGTTTGCACTATCATGTCAATTATTTTCCCCATATTATCTCCACATCCTTCTTAAATTCCATTATACAAGCCTCTCTGAAATATTAGGTTAAGGTGAGATTAGTAACTGTGCTAAGACTACATGAAAACACCAAGTACTGAGTTGAACACTAGAGAGAGCACACAGCACAAAGGACATGGCTCTGCCAGTAACAGGCTGAATACAGAAGGTAGACAGAAGTCTACAACTACTGCTGACCTTGCTAACATAAGGGACAAAAGCTGTGCTTTAAAGGAGCTCAGATGTCTCTGCTGACTGTTTTCAAGAAGTCCTGGGCCCCTTCTGGATAATTAGCCACTGTCTAAGTAAATATTTGAATAGCTGTGGAAATTAGTGCTATTTTTGATCTTCAGTTTCTATTCTCAAGAAATGATAATTAAAAATAGGCCAGAATTACCCAGTCTTCCTAAAGTAATGAATTAAAAAAGAAAGTCACAGATTTCTCTGGATTGTTGATGGATCTACCCAGATCCTTTCGGAGCAAAAAGGATCATGAGATACACATGACGTCCTCAAGCCAAGCTTCCATATAGACAGCCATATTAAAAGTGTGAAAGGAAACTATTCAAGGATTGCCCTCAAATGTGCCTTGAACAGGCCCTGCATTCAAAACAAAAAGCTAGACCTTCCAATATTTCATTTCAAAAGGAGTCCCTTAGTTATTTAGCTCCTGGCAGGCAACACAACCTTCAATTTCTCACTAAAGCTTTATTTGTCCTTCACATAAAAACCCACTGTTTTGGGGCCATGGGGATTCCTTTAATATTGAACTACAACAGCAGTTAATGCTTAACATACATGCACAGTAATAATGTTACAGTTGCCTTGCAACCAGAAGCTCATGAAAGAACAAGACAGACTTAAACAGGAGTCTATAATGATGACAAGTATGGAGGAAGCAAAGCCATCCCCCCCCCAGTACTTTGGATATCTTACATTTGCAGACAGAGTGAAACTACAGATAAGATCTACCCAGGTTAAGAGGTGAAGGTAACAAAATAAAAACCCTGAAGAATTCAGTCACAATGAAAAGCAACATCAGTTAATTTAAAACTGTATTTGATTTACAGAGAAATAAGCACCTTTTTTCCTCTCTCCAACTTTGCATGAAATACTGCTTTGAAGTACATTAAGTCTTAGTAAAACATAAGCTATTACTTGAATCACTTGTTTTTAATTCATTATTAATTCATGTTAGTAATTAACGTTCCTGTTTTCTCCACCCTCATGACTGATCCATACACATAAAATCCTCTGCTTCTCAAGAGACATACTTAATCAGCTGAGAAGCATCAAAGCTGTACAAAACTAGGTTAAACCTTATTTACTGAAGTTTGTAAGTGGGTTTGTTAGTAGTAACAAATATCTGTCGTGCCATTTGCTAAAGAACAAGTATGCTACAGTCCATATTTACATTAATATCTTGTTTAGCATTTGTAGTGTTTAGGGTCCAATCGCAAAATTTCTTCAATTTTTAATGACAATAGTTACCACTGTTTCCTGTGAATGGTTCAGTTATTGTAGTGGTTCCTCTTACATGGAGTCAACTCACGTTGAGTATATCAGAAGAAAGCTGAAACTGAATTAAGTAGTTTCCTTAATCAGAACTTAGTGCCACAAAGCTGTTTACAATGGGTAGACAGTACAGATAAGATAAGTAATGCTATTCAAAAAAAAAAAAACCAAAAACACACACACAGGAAACTAATACCACTAGTTATCTTTCAAACATTAATCATTGATTTCCACTCTTTACTACTAGAACTAATTATGCCATGCCTAGGGCGACTGAACATTGCCTAGCTAAATTGCCTTTTGTATAGTTTGTTAACAAGGCTTAGCTGGAAAAGGGTTGTGTCTACAGAGAGTGGGATATGAAAAGTGCTTAGGGAAGCACACTGCAACTGAAACTTTTGTTACCGTTACCTTATCACCTCACTACACTGCCTCTCCCTCCCCTTTCTTTTAAGGGCTTCATTTCCTGTGATCTTACCCCAAATTGGGTAACTAAGACTGGAGTAGAAAACAGCTTTGTTCTCCCTCTCGTCTGCAGTGTAGGTTAAGTACTCAAGAACACTACCTAAATAATACAATTCCTGCTTCAGAAACTTTCTTCTTGAGAGTCAAGGTGGGAAAGGTATCATTACCTAAGGTTTACGGTGGTCTGCTGCTAATCAAACTCCCAGTTGCCTTACATAAAGCTTTTCTGCATTCCCCACCATTGTATCACTCTAGATTTTGAGTGCACCTTTACCTAGGGCAGGGGTTTAGGTACATATAACACAGCCAAAGGTGGCCCCGATTTCTCCTTGAGAACATTTAACTTCTGTTTAGAGATGCCACTACGTTATATGCTTTCTGGGCATGAAAGAGTTTAGGTATTCAAGCTGAACTACCCTTATTATTTCTACACCAGCAAGTGAAGTTAGAGCCTTTATGTTATTGGTATGCAGTCTCCATCTTTCTTCCTAAGAGGAAACAGATTTTAGATTTACATGCTTTTTAAATTATTTCCACCCTCAGGTGTCAGGCCTGTCCTATAAAGTGTCTGATCTTTCTAATGACTATATGCCACCAGCCATTTCCGTGGAAGCATCTAGATGCCTTTAATGGACATACTTGTATATACACTACCATACATGCATACCAACTTGTCTGCTTTCACCTGTACTTGCAGATATCGCTTTGTTGATGTATAACTGCTTCATATATATGCAGCAGTATACATAATTGTTTAAATCACCAATTGTATAGTTAGACTTCTTCCCTCCAGTTTTTGCAAATCTTTGATTTCATATGGCTATGAAAAAATGAAGCACCTTCTCACAGGTTGCCCAGAGAGGCTGTGGAAATCTCCATCCTTGGAGATATTCAAAAGCCATCTGGACACAGTCCTGGGCCACCAGCTCTGTGTGGCACTGCTTGAGCAGAGGGGGTGGACCTGATGACCTCCAGAGGTCCCTTCCAACCTCAACCATTCTATGATTCTCCACTTAAGTCGAGTATACCAACTCCTTGCTCAACAGCCCATTCCTCCTCTTCTCACAGAGAGAGAAGTTCAAAAGCCAGCAGAGACCTTGCACTCTTTGTCCCTATGTTAACTGCAAGTTTACCAACACAGAATCTTAACTAACTGGAAAGGATGCCACTTCCTCTGCCATATCTCTCCTCTATCTCCCCTACAGGAGCTCTTGGCTGTAATAAATTATCCTACTCTGTCTGAAACAGTGTCTGTTCTACTTCCATTTCTCCTTCTCCTTTGGTCTGAAGTCCTTTCAGCTGGAGAGAGGGTCCAATGAAGCGGTGTAGAGCACCTAGATGAATTTGTTGTGGAATTAACATATTTTCAGCTGAGTCCAGAACATACACATACCATACTGTTTTCAGAAACTAATGATGTCCACCCCAGCTATTAGATGCCCTCCAGTAACGACACTCCCTTGCCAGCTTCTTAAGGGCATCCTGAGCCCTCACAGACAATTCTGCCTGCTTTGAATTTTAATGGCTTTTAAAGCTTGGACAGAGCAATCGCATTGGCTTCTTGACAACTAGTAATGAACAGAAAGACAGCATCTCTGCTTTAACAGTGTAAAAGTGCAGAAGTTGCCAATGATGTTTGTTGTGGATTTCAAATGCCAAACTAATCTAAAAGGTGAGAAGAATTAGTAGTAGGTAAGATGGCAAGGCAAGAGGGCTGTTGGAGGCCCAGCTATGTGTTTAGTCTGCCTTACACTGCAAAACAAGCAAGATACAAGTCTAGACTGAAGTGGAACTTGGGAACAAATGTATACATGCAGACTTCTCCAGCCAGCACAAATTTAAGGCATAACCAAGCATGAGAACTGTAGCTTTCAAAGTACTCATGCTCAAAAGCTGACTTCTTCCCTCCTGCCCAAAGGCATCTTATTAGACAAGTTGATATTTATTCACCACAAATATTAATCTCATTATACTCTCAGACTATCATAGCTACCAAACCACAATTACTATTCAATTTAAAGCAAGTATTACAGAGTTGGCAGCAGCCACTGAAAAGTAACATGCAGTTTAAAGAAAGCGAATCCTTCTGCTCAGATCTACCATGTCAGCATTTGAGCTTTCTGTATACCCAGGACTAACACAGAGCTCCAACATGGCTGTGACGGCCCAGTTAACACTCCTGTAAATTCAGGAACTTAAGTTACAGTCCCAGTAGGTAGCACCACCAACCTTGTATTCTTCAGAAACAGGCAGATCTATCAGTAAAGACAACCTAACTTTCATTTATTCAGATGTCAAATTTGAAATTACTTTAGTGTTTGCTGGTGAAGTGATATAAGAAGTTAACACTTGGCTACCCCTTTCCACAAAAGCTGGTTTAAGCTCTGTTGAAGTCAAGCAACTAGAAATTCTACTTTGTTTATATACTGACAAATGGCCACGTCAAAGGATTTGTAGCATTTCAGAGCTATGTTGACATTAGTGTAACAAACACATTAGTCCCTCACCTTCATTAGCACAAGTTTGCAGCAAATGTCCAACCATTTGGAGAGCAGTTATTTATTGCCAGCTATTTGATAATCTTGACAAAAATGAAAACATGGCCCTATGAGTCAGTGAAAAATCCACATAAATTCATTTTACAACTATTAGATAAGAGCTCAGAATATTCTGTTCTGTGAACAAGAATACAATCCAACTTTTAAATACACATTTTTCTACAGCTTGCCATAAGCTTAGTCATCCTCTGGAATATTTAGTAAAACTTGGTATTTTAGTCCGCATGTTTCCAAAAAATTACTAGAGAACAGTACTGTCAGAACTACTTACGGAAAATATGAAGTCATCATTCATGTTTTATGATTTATGTAACAGACTTTTCAAGAAGTGGCTAAACAGAAAAAGACTGTCTCACATTTTATAGATACCTGAAGGCCAGTACCTCCATAGAAGTGCAGTTGCAATAGTACTTGCATGCAGATGAAAGCTGAGTCACTTTACTCATCCTCTCCAACTCAGTCACTAAGTCATTGTTTTGAATCAATTACTTTATAAAAAGGAAAGTGATTATGCCCTGAGTATCTCATGAGAGGAACAAGATTAGAAGGAAAGCTTCCCTTTTCACATAACAGTCTTACTTAGTGGAAACAGAGAAATAAAGAAGATATTATAGTTGAATGGAAATTTAGCTTCAAAGTTCATTGAGGGAACAGTAAGACCCTAGAAGGCTCCAACTTACTATGAAGTAACTCACTGAATGAGAAGTAACATTTTTAAAATGCATGGAGATTAGACATTTTTAAAAAACAGAAGGTGTTCCTGTTTCATACTTCTCCCCACCCTCCCCAAAAAGGGTCTGCAGAAAATAAATAGTCTTAGCAGGTAAACTTTCGCTTCACAAGCCAACAAAGGCTAAAATAACACAAAAACTCCAGCCAATACAGTGACCAAAACAGTGGCTAATACAGTTTTCAAAGATTCTACTTGCACAGGCATTTTAACCAAACACCAAACTACTCCTTTCTTGGGGGTGAGTTTCCAAAGACAGAGAGATACTTCCTTCCTTTGCCTGCCTGTGGAAACTATGCTCGTTTCCCACAAGCTGAAACACTGCTCTGGCCTGTTTTTTCCACATTCAAACAGTGTTAGTACAACCGATTTCCAGAGAAGTCAAACAGTGCAATAGGCACAGAGATCATTGCTCTCGACGGTACGCAACAGCGATCATAGTATCAGTGCAAGACAAATAACCTAGAGTTAACATTATTTGATGTGCTCAGAAAACTAACTTACCTTTATCTAAGGGTTTTTAATAGTCTGTAATTAAAATACTGCAATCTCTTTAGAAGTAGAGTTGTTACGTTCAGATTGTTATGCCAGTGGTGGATTTGCTATAGCTTGGAACCATTTATGACTATTTAACTATTTAGACCCTGTAAATCCTATTCCAGAAAATCTCTCCAAGAATGAGGTTTCATTAGACAGCCGCAGAGGTCCTGTTCACAGCTATGTGGTTTTATCCTATTCCCCCTCACCCTTTCCCCAACCCCCCTCCTTCCACACCCCCATTAATGCAAGCCTGAAATGTTGATAAGGTGATTCTAGTCTCTAACTAGAAAAACTAATCAACTTGGCCAAGAAAATTAACAGCTTTCCTCCCCGCCCTCCAGACAAGTTAGTGAGCTGAACAGGCTCACCCAAGGATCAGGTGAATACCAAAACTAGTCCAAGGTAAGATGCAGATTCAAGGGGTGGTCCCACATGACAGCTTGCCACCAGTAAGCTACCTTGTAGTTTCATCCTAAGTCAACAGAATTTTTGGACAAGTTACTTTTAAGCATACGCTCAAGTGCTTTTCCAAACCAACGCTGAAAGGGGAGTGCTCGAGAAGCTGTCACACAAGTTCAAACAGATGGGAGCAGTGACCAGCACCAGGGCACATTTAGGTGCAGAATTCAACAGCCAAACAAACTTGAATTTCAAAAGGCTCACACAAAGTCAGCCACCTCAGCTCTGCAGCTGTTCCGGCATTCCTTGGCCTACCATGCCCTCCCATCCCAGTTGTGATAACTCACTTGTGTCAAGTGTTAATTTGACTGGCATATAAATCATTATACTAATATAATTATTTACAAGAACAAAGTGTTCATTCAGAAGTGTAAGCACAGATGTAAATCTCTCCACCGTTTGTGACATATCTGCTTTCAAACTAAACCCTCAGAAACTGAGATTCTACCAATCTCAAAGTCTATGCCTACTCACCTACATTGTAACTGCATTTGGAAAGACTTTCTTTTTTTTAAACAGACTAAGAAGCCTAAGGCCACAGGTAAAGGCATATAGCATCGCACGTAAATCAGCTTCAGTTTGCCTTTGCAGAAAGACCTCCACCATTTTTCACAAGAGACAGACAGGTATCAGTAACTCAGTTTTACCATCAGTGTGAATAGCCAGAAAACCTCAAAGGTCAAGGGAGCAAGGTTTATCAAGAGATTGATGCTCTGGCTTTTACACACAGAGGACTGTGGAAATGTTTAGTACTAGATACACATAACAAAAACCTTCCCTCCCCCCCAAAAAAAAGCCAGAAGTGAAATCAAAGCATGAGAAGCATTGGGAAAGAATAATACTTTCCAGCTGATAAAGATAAAAGTAGAAAAGATTTTAAAAGTGCAGTCCTAAAATGGCAGGGATGATGCTGGAAAACATAACATTCATCTTTCCTCAACCTGTCTAGTCAGACTAATGACACTGAGAGCTACAGAAAAGGATTGCTCACCCACACAGATCAGTTAAGACAGGTCTTAGGCAGTGATGCAAATGCTGGGTTAGCAGGACACTTAGCCACATCATAATTAGGATTGCTTTTCTCCGCAGTTGAGCACATGAACACACCTGTCTTTTCTAGAAGTCTGTTACAGTCACTTGGTTATTACAGAAAGTTAACAACATAATGAGATCTCATTAATTTAGCTGCTGTTCATAAAATAAAAGCGGATGTTACTTGTAGATAGAAGAATCTGGAACTTTAAAATTCATTGCTCTCCTAACCTCCACAGGACAAGAAAGGCATACACATAATCTTTTAGACTGAGTATTTCACTGAAACAGCGAAGAGTCACTCTCTCCACTTCTGGCGAGGTTAGGCACCACGCTGGCAAAGACTGTCATTCCATTCAAGGTTTTCCTGTCTCCCCAACTCCTTCACAAGAAACAGCATAATATCAGACCAAAGTCAGTGCAGAAGTTTTTGCTTACTCAGCTGGCCTACCTCATTCCATAAGAAGCAGGAATTTAATCATCATGCTGATCGCTCATCCAGGACCATTTCTTCAGAGTAGATTAGCAATCCTGAAAGCATTCATACAGTTTGCTGACAAGTCTCCGACCCTCAGAAAAAAGTCACAGGAGACTGAAGAGTGAGATTATCCCAAATGCCTTACCTCTGCAAGCTATACTGCAACTCCAGCTTTATTTTAGATGGCTGTAGAATTGCAAGCCACTAATAATTGATTAATACTTTAAATATGTTTCAAATAGTTTGAGAAGTCTTGGAATTGTCTCTTCAGGATAACTTCCCCTTTCCTTAACGGAATTTTCACATTGCTTTTCTGTGAAATATTACTGTTTTTACCTCTTCAAGCTTCATATAGTTTAGTGCATGGAAGTAACTGGCTGATCACACCTTATGCTACCATATTGGATACTGATCTACAGGCAACAAACAATCCATGGGTCACAATCTAAGAATCTCTATTTTCTGTCTTTTGAGAGTCTAAGATCCATGCACCTTTCAAATGGTGCAGCATATTAATTTCCAAAGTATGCCCGAGAGAAGCTGTCACAAAAGCTCGGGTGTAACTGAAGCAGTTTAAGGAAAACATTCTGAATGGTCATTTCAGATTTGTTAACTGACTGGGATGAAAATCAAATACTTTACATCATTAAAGAGAAGGAAGGGAAATACATGAATTTAGCTGCTGTTTGAACAAAAGAGGTAGCATTCTCCACCACACAAGGAAGATGCTCTAGCACAGAAAGTATACATAGGAAGGTTGGTGTTGTGAGTAACGTGTTCAAAGAACCTTTGATACAATTTTCCCACTGCCCTGATGGAAGTGTTGCTAATTAAACAAGTCACAAGCACAATAAGCTGTTTTGTTCAGACTCCTTGATACATAACTACTCATTTATCATCAAGGTACAGTAGACAATGGAGAACCATGGCTGAACAGCCTCAATAGACCTCAGGAACTAGAGTTGAGTAACTTGTGGAACAACTACAGTTCAGTGGGCAGCACTCTGGAATCCCAATTATAGGTGCTGGAATTCATGTGATTCCTACACAAGGCAAATGAAGGGGCACTTTGCATAAGACTAAGACCCACCTACCACCCCATCCCAACATGCTTAATTATGTTTGCTGACTCTCCAGATGAGTACACATTGTCCGAAGAGTCATTTTTATCCTCACCCCTGTCTACTCTGAAACTGATACAAGATCGCTTCTACAGCCAAAGCTTAGACATCCAGGTACCTAACTAAACGGTTTGTGTTGGTGCCCCCCCAAAAAGGATCAAAAAACTGAAAAACTTTCAATGATTTTTTTTGAAAATGATCACTACAACTAAAACGTGACTACAAGGCTAGATTACAGATACACACAGATTGCAAGATACAGGTTACAAAATTAAAGATTGCATGCTGGTGACAACTGTGCTTGATACAATGATAGACGAGCGTCTAGCAGACCATAAAATAGATCTATGAGAAAAGCTCTGAGCTAGTAGTCTTGTGCCCACTCAAGCTCCAGAAATACATATCCACCCATTTATTTTCTAAAACTTGTGTTACATACATTCCTTTATAAAATGGGAAAGTGCAGTTTTCTAGAGCATGCATCTGGAAGATAGTATTTTTTCAATTGATAGATTCCCTCTATTTTCTTGAGGAATGAACTCAAGGACATATGAACTGCAGAACCATACCAAAGCACTTAGAATTTTTAAGTACTACTAATATGACTATTTCTGCAGCTAAGAGTATGACTGCTTTTTCCTTCATATTCACTACCCAGCATGCTACCACAGTATATGAAACACATGTGCTGTCCAGGGTAATTTACTGGTGGCATGTAGTTGGAATTATTTTGCAAGGGAAGAGTTAGTTTTGATGACACTTTTTGGATCACATGCACATGTTTTGCTTGAACTTGATCCAACTCATTTTTCAAGGGAAAAAAAAGTCAAGAATGTGTAGATTAAACTCTGCAAGTAAAGTTATGCATCTTGGGATACATTATAATTAAATTAAAAAACCCCAAACAATTAAAGCAGCTAATTCCACTCACCCAAAATGCTAAATATAGCTAGCTGGCCTATCAGTGGAATATTGTGTCTATTTTATCATAGATACTAGAATCCTAGAGATAAAGACAAAAATCAAACTGCTATACCAACAGGCCACAAGACTCAGCATGGTGTAGTTTCAAATAACATAACTTAAGCTGTCTTTTCTTCTGTAGAAGATTCAGTGTGCACACTAAGTGTAATATTTCCATACTTAAACTAAACAAACTATAGGCATAAGTGAGCTTTATTTAACACCAGGGAGCTTGAAGAGACTAGAATAACAATACATCAGTATTGATACATTATAGATAATTATAAGCCACTTATTTTCCAAGGCTTTAGCAATCCTGCCAGTCTAATTAGACTGACAACTACAGCAGCTGCATAAATAGGTATTTGATTTAGTAATTCTGCATTAACTTTCTTTCCAAGGTACATTTAAGTTTTAGACGATTTATGGATGCCCTAATTACTTGAGTAGTATTTGCCTCTACTCAGTATTTACCTCTTCCTGTATCAATGTCAAGCCACCTAAAAGATCTGTTCAATTCCTACAAAGACAAATATACCTGCATAACTTAAAAAAAATCAAGTAGTTTGTAAGTGAATGAACATAACTACTGCAGTTAAGACACCAGTACACAAGTCTTCAAACTCTGGGCCCTAGTCTCTCACTATGTGGATTTCTTTTTTTTTTTTTTTTTTTAATAAATATGACAGAGCTGGAGCTGAATGCTTTTGCTTCCCCCTTTTGGCAAGTTGAAGAGAGCTCCTCTAGGAGGAGAGTTTAAGCTGAAAGTTTTGGAGGATCCACATGACAGGGAAACACAGATCACTGTTCTCTGAGTGGAATACTGAAGATCTGCTGTACACAAAGACCTTCCCGTCACAGAACTTCACAGACCCTGATCATCACCTTGCCCCTGCCCCTCCATCAGTCCCATTCAACGACCAAATCTAGAAGGATTTCACAGGTACTATGCTGATGTACAGTATTAATACCTACTTATCCAGCAATAGCATTATTCTTCCAGAAAAAAAGTATTAGAGTAGGTACAAGAAGCTCAAATTGTCCTGAAAGTTTGTACAGTAGTTTTATTAAACACAGATCCACAATCTAAAACACAGTATTTTGATACTTCATTTAAGGTTTATTGTAATACCACAAGAAAGAAAAACTGTTATTGTTATGTTTGCTTAAAACCAATTAAGCAACAGCTTTATCTTATACTGTGATTTAAGATTTTTCAAATCTGAATCCCAACATATCACAGGAAGAAAATTTCTTAGTCTGCAGAACTTCAGTTCCAGTGATTGACAAGTGCAGCCAAGTAAGTTGTTATTCTTGCAACAGACTGGCAGGAAAGATAGTGTTACACTCCTGCTACAGTTTTATGCAACTGCAAATTATAGTAAACCAGAGCTGGCTCATTTCAAACCGGGAATGGATTTTGTCCCTATGTTCTCAATATCAGAAGCATTTGAGTTATCACAGCATGAAATAACAGGTTTTTAATACTGCAGTGGATTTTATGCTGTGGAAATTGCTACATGATGCAGTGGTGACATGTTTATATAGAACACTCATAGGAAGGATTATACAAATCATGAATGTCAGCAAAATGGAAAGCATCTGTTTAGGCTGTGGCATGCTGCTAAGGCTCTCTTGACTGCCAGTTTGTGATACGGTACACAGCCCAGTTGGAGTCGCAACAGCAAACCAGTGACAGACTTTCATGTCACTGCCTACTGCAGAAGTTGGGCAGCCTTCAGATCGTAGCTGCTAACAAAGCAAGCCCAGATCACCTGCATTGTGCACAAAGAGCAGGCAATCAATCTTATTTCAGATGTTTCAAGGGGGCAGTACTAGAACCCCATTTTAGGTTTTTATATAGAAGCACACTGAGGCTTGATTAATGACCAAGGGATGAGGAAGAATTTCCCCTGTCACACATTAAAAAAACCAACAAAAACCCAGGAAGTACAGACACTTAACTACTGAAGCAATATTACATGGAAGATCCATGTCTTTATAAAATCCATTTACAGCTTTTTGGATGAAACACCCTCCAAGAATAGTTAAAAGCCTACATAATGCTCCAGAGTATTAGCTTTGCTTTTGGACCACCAGTTTAGCTGACATGGAAAAGACTAGCTGTATAAGACTTCACACATCTAGACACATTGTTCTATTTAAGTCAGCATTGACTTGCATCAAAAAAGTTGGCTTCAAATCAGCTGATTCAGATGATATCTCATGAATTAAGTACTATTACTTTTAATAGAAGTCCACCCACTGTTGGTCAAGCCAACCTTTTCTGGGATCATGAAGAGGAAGACAAGGGAAAAAAGCTTTGCCAACAGCAAAAAATAAAAGGAAAAGCAAAGCAGGACACAGGATCTGCAGGAAGTGTACATATGAACAGATCCTCAATTAAATATAAAGGGTGTTGACTGCTCCCTAGAAGCTTAAGCCAAGATGTCAAGTTCCACAGTTCAGATCTAACTATACCTTTGTGGAGTAATTTTTTTTTTTAAAGTCACTTCACACTGTAACATTTAGAAATGAATGAAACTGTTACGGAAACCCAATCATAGCAATACTAGACTAAGTTTAGTTTTCTATTACTGTAAGATACTCAGAAGACACAGAGGGTGCTTTAAAAAGGTCTCTGAAACAATGTTATAAATAAGTGTATGACTTCGGCCTGAAGGAAGAACAGCTGGAGAATTTAGGATCCTCCCATATTTTAATTCATGGTGATGTCATAATTTAGAGTTCTTGGAAGCTTTGTCAATTCGGCATTTAAACCACATCAATAACAGTCATTAAATCTAGTGCACATCTCTGTTTGCTTAAGCATCAATTTAACTTTTATGAAGGGGAACACACAGAGCTCTTAGTCATATAAGCTTTCTCAGAACTTTTCAAATTGCCTTAAAATATACTTTCAGAGTTTAAAAAAAGTTTCTAAACACATTATCTCGTGTGCACTGAAGTTTAAGCACTCTCTCTGCAAGCTTCACAATACATTGGAAAAAGACTGCTCTGCCATTAAGTGTTTCACAGCACAGATTTGAAGGGGCTCCTTTAGGGTTATGAAACAGCATTTCACTTCCATGTTAAAAAAGTTTGATTTGGGAGGGTCTTCTAAGTTTTGAAGATGAGGCATTTTACAAAATTTTATTATGAAAAGGTAAGACCAGCCAAAGAAGGCTTAAGTTGAAGTATATTCCAGATTGCTTAATCCTTTGATTGTTATGCAAGTGTATTTCATAACCTTATTTGAAGGACTAAAGAACAGTTTTAATACTAACAATGGGCTCAGTCTGACAGCTAATGCTAACCCAAGTGTGCATCATGCCCTCCTTTGACACTCCAATTTATGTAACTCCACACTATCATGGGTTTAAAAATAAACCACACAGGAAAACAAGGTTTAGACAGACAAAAAGTGTAAGATCACATAGCTTGTTCTCCTTGATTAGCATCTGCTAGTTATGGAGACGATATCACCCCAGAAACCCTATTAAAGATTTTCTTACTTCTACTGTCAGCCCCCAGAGAAAGCTATGAGGACAAATATGCAGGATTCCTGAAAAAGTGTTCTTGGCTTGATTTCTTGAGAAATCTTTTTCGCCTTTCCTCCCAGCCTTCAAAAGGAACAATTTGCCTCCAAGGCAATTCAAACAACATTTCCAGCAGGGGTTTTAAGTATTTTTTCCAGAAATGTGCAAGTTTGCTATTGTAACCATCATTAAAACAGCATCTTAAGGCTGCTAACACGCTGGCAGAAGACTATGGGAGGAAGGCTGAGAAGTCCTTCGTTAACAGTAACAACTTTTAAGCAGATTCAGAGGTTATGCTTGCAAAGGATTTCATATCCAGGGCTACAGAAAAGGGCACCAGACTTAGAACTCTGGATTCTAGGAGGATATAGCTGATTTAAAACTATTTCTTAATAATTTTAATACCCACCATTCCTGTTAAACAGAACAGCAAGTTAAAAATGAGAAACCCACAGAGTGGTGAGCTTGCAAATGAAAGGGAGCAAGTCCAAAACTCAAAGAGACAGGCGTTAAGCAACAGCAGCTAATTTCCCAAAATTAACTGACAAAAAGGGCAACAGAAAGGAGTTTATAGTTACCCAGAAGTGTGCGTGACAGTTGACCATCATGGTCCTCTCAATAAGCTCATCAGGACACTCCAGAAGATGGTGCCCGGAGACCACACCAGCATTGTTAACCAGGACAGACACCTCGCCAACCTCCTTGCGGACCCTCTCAGCTGTCGAGTAGACATTTTCTCTTTTGCCCACATCACAGGTGTATGTGTAAACCTGCAGGTTGCAATGGGGCAGCACATCTTTTTCTCCATCTCCAGCTACTAAGGAATACAGACAAGAGAACGGGGGGGGGAGGGGGGGGAGGGGGGGAGGAAAATAAAGTTCTTACTTGTATTTTGACATTCAAACAAGTAGTCGAGTGGAAACAGCAAATGCATTTCCGTTACAGTAAAACTTCTTATTTACTTTGGTGTCACTACAGTAGACAAGCACTCGTCTATTTGCTATTGCTGCCAAAGTGTTTTAAAAAAGCTGCAGGTTTTAAAGCCGCTGTTGGAGCCCAAGACTACACGAAGCAGGTC
The DNA here is from genome assembly GCF_035582795.1 of Mycteria americana. Classification (NCBI taxonomy): domain Eukaryota; kingdom Metazoa; phylum Chordata; class Aves; order Ciconiiformes; family Ciconiidae; genus Mycteria; species Mycteria americana. Next base: position 139,895,335 of record NC_134366.1, on the reverse strand, counting down.
TCCACCGCTCACCCATCGCGGAGCCCGGGCACAAGGCCGGCCCCGGCTGGCAGAGGCACTGACAGGGCGTTTGACACCCCTGCGCCCGGCGGGCTCCAGCCCGGAGCCGCTCCCACCTGCCCGCCGCAGGTGAGACCGGGTCCGGGCTGGGACCCGCCGGGCACGCAGCCTCGGCTAACTCTTCCCTGGGCCGGGGCAGGGCCGGCGGCTGGGCAGGTGAGAGGCGAGGGGCAGCGCCCGGGCCCGGGCCGGGCGGCGGGGACAGCTCGGGGAGCCCGCCCCGGCAGGCCGCCGCTTACCTCTGGGGGCGGCGGCGGCCGCCTCGGCCATCTCCCGGTAGATGTGGCGCACCATGCCCGCCGTCTCCTCGTTACTCTGCGTGTTGATGTCCCACAGCACCAGCAGCGCCCGGCGCCGGGCAAACTCCAGGGCGAAGAGGCGGCCCAGGCCGCTGCCCGCCCCGGTGATCAGGCACACCTGCCCCGCCACGCTCTTCTCCTTGGGCCGCACCAGCCACTTGGCCGCGGCCAGCACGAAAGCCCACAGCACTCTGAAAGTCACCACGAAGAGCTCCAGCAGGATGTTCATGCTGCCGGACCCCGGCTGCGCGGGGGGACCCGCGCGTCCCGGCACGGCCGCCCGCGGAGCCCGGAGGGGACGGACGCCGGCGGCGCGGAGCCTCCCCGCGGCGGAGGCGGCTCCTGCTCGCCGCCCGGCTCCCCCACCTGGGGCCGCCCCTGCCCGGGACCTCCCGCTGCGGGCAGGAAAGGAGACTCCGCTCCCGCTGCTGAGGGTCCCGCTGCGCCGCCCGGGGCCGGGCTCCCCCTCTCCGCGCCGCTCGCACTCGGAGCCGGGCGCCGCCGCGGCCCCGCGTCAGTCACACACGCCACGGAAGGAGCCCGGACACGGCGCTGCCTGCCCGCCCGCCGCCTCCCCGTCCCCGCGCGCCCGCGGCCCCGCTACTGGCAGTGAGCATCTTGCTCGCTCGACCCCCTATATAGGGCGGGCCGGGCGGCCGAGCCCCTCCCCCGGGCTCCCCAGCCCTCCCCTGGGCCGGCCCAGCCCGCCCCGCATTCCCGGGACCCCCCCGCCCCGCCGCGGCCCCTCCTCGCCCCCCTCGCTGGGGCCGCCCCCCTCCGCCCCGCCGCCGGGGGAGGGTCCCGCGGCCGTGCCAGGCCTCGCCCGACGGGAACGGGCCCGGCCGGTGCTCCGCGCCGCTCAGGGGCGGGCGTCCCGGCGGCTCCCAGCGGCTCCCAGCGGCCGGGGCCGGGCAGAGACCCGCCTGCGGCGCGGCCGTGCGGACTACATGTCCCAGGGTGCGCAGCGCCCCGCGCGCCTCCCGCCCGAGCGCCATCTTGAGGCAGCGGCCGTGGCGGTGGGCGGCTCGGCAGAGGCCAGGCTCGGGCGGCCGGCGGCCGGAGCCCGCGGGCTTTGCTGGCCGGAGGGTAGCGGTGTGTCAGGGCAGGCCTGCAGCGGCCCTGACGATGCCGGAGCGTGGGTCACAAGAGCACGAACGAGCGTTAAGGTTCGTGCTCACGGCCAGAGACTCACAGAAGCGGCGAGCTGCCGGGAGCCGCCGGGGTCCCCGCAGGTTCCCCGAGGCCTGCGTGCCTCAGGTTTCTCTGCTGAGCTGTGAGAAATGCTGAAGCAAAACCCCGATGGTTTTTTTTGGTCTGTCAGCCAAATAGAGAGGCTGTTAATATCTAACCAACCACTGACTGAACTGGGAACTCAGAAGTACCAGCATGCGGAAAGTATTTTCTTCCGTGAGAGAACAACTGACGCTTCCTGTAGATGGTCACCCTGCCGCCAGCCGACACCCAGCGCCGGCAGCAGCCCGCTCCTGGGCACCTGCCAGCTCCGGAGGACGAGGAGCAGAGCGTGCCCCTGCGATTTCCCACGCGTGGGTGGGCAGGACCCATCCCGCTGTCTCTGCCCATCTGCAGCCGCGTGCCCAAGCGCTACGCTGCGCTTTCTTCCCTGTGCAGCCGCCAGTTTTCAGAAAAGTTGTTGGAACTTTGTGAACGCTGCCTCTCGGCTTTAGCAGAAATTCGAGTTCAAAAGTTTGGGGAGAAAATGCAGAAAGTTTGGGGTCCTCTTCCTTCAGCAGATGTAGGTGTTTTATTGTGCATCTGCGTGCTGATTTTAATTACCCCCTTTTATAATAGTTTTAATGAGATCAAGTGATACAAGCTTCTGTATTAGCATAAAGTAATACTATTTTACAAAAACCAACGTTGATACAGCTGCAACTGAAATCCAAAGCATTCTCAATACCATCCTTCAGTGCTACCTAGCACCTCTGCGTGCTGCCAACAGGCAACAAAGAAAACCAGCAAACGCAGAGCTCGGCATTTGTTATCCCCAGCTGCCTACACCTTTTTTACACTGGATAATTCTTTGCTGCTCCGAGTTCCACTGATTTCCCTTCTTCCTGTGCATATGTAGTGATGTGTCAGGGCCGGTGCCTCCGTGGGCGATTTTAAGAGCACAGGTAGGCATTCACAGCATCAGCTCTAAGAGCCACAGTCATAAGCCTTAAGTGGCCTTCCAAATAAAAAGCCGCTGTGCCGTGACAGGCAGCTCTGCGGGCAGCACAGCTTCCCCAGCCGTCCTCCCTTCTCCATCTACACAATTATTATTTTTGTATGGTGAGCTGAAGGGAAACCCAACCTCTCAAAAACATAGCCCTACAGAAATGGAGCCCGCCGTTCCCTGTTCCCTGGTGAACGACCCTGCAGGCGCGATGGACGGGACGACCCGGGCCTGGGCGCAGGTGAGCGTGGCGGCAGCCCTCGACGTCGGCCCAAAGCCGCGCTCCTCCGGCACGGCTCCATCCAGCTGCAGGGAGGGAAACACACCCCGGCAGCCCGGGCTCTCCCGCCCGGCAGCGCTTCGGCGCCCGGGGCTGAGCCGGGGTAGCAGGGCTGTGAATCGCTAGCGGGGCTCGGCCTCGCTGCCGTCTTCCTCCCGCTTCCCTCACCCTGCGGGCTGCCAGGTTGTCGGTGCGAATGTAGCTGAGGAGGGGGGCGGCGGGAGCGGCCTTTCCCCGATCTCAGCCTCCATCCCCGCCTCGGCGCTGGAAGCGCAGGGCGGGAGGTGGCGTCCCATAGGCTTTCAGTACAGGTGTTAAGGCCGGAATAGGGGAAATGCTGCGCTACACGAGATGCCCGGCGGCCCCACCACCCCAGAGCACGTTTATCAGCCTCCTGCGGTGAAGGCTGGGTTTGACGGCGGAGCGGCTCCCGCCGGCCCGGGATACAGGCGGCCTCGGTCCCGCCGGGCGCAGAGCGGCTCCCGGACGCTTTTACCTCAGGCACTCGCCGGACACCCCGGCGCCCGCGCCGCGGTCAGGCACCGCCGAGGACGCCCAAACCCGGGGTCCTGCCGGCGCCTAGGGCCCTGCCTGCGCAGGCAGACGGGTTAAGTCGGACCTGCGCATGCGCCTGTCCTCTCTCTTCCGGCGCTGATCATGGCGGAGAAGGAGTAAGTGGCCGTCTCGCCCCGGGATAATCCGCCGCCATCGGCGGCTGCGGCGGCGCCTGCTCCCTGCCCCCACCGCCGGGACGCTGCCCACCGCTCCCCGGTCGCCAGGCCTCCGCTGGCGGCGCGGGAGGGGGCACAAGTGGCCTGCGGCCGGGAGCGGCGGGAGGATAGGGCCCAGCGCGGTGGGGATGCAGGCGCCGCCGGTCCTGTGCCTTGCGGAGGCGGCGGTTGCTGCCCCACCGGCCCTTGGGGAAGCGGGCAGGGAGAGCTGACCCCCAAGCGCTGCTTGTGGGTGGGGGACCCGGGGCGGCAGAGTTTCTCCTGGCTTGGCGGGCGGGCGGTCAGTGCCGCGCCAGGGTGCACGGCTTGAGTAAGGATTCATAGCCGGGTACGCCTAGGGTAGGAGCTCGCCCCCGTAATTGTGGCTCTGTAGACACTGGTCTTGCAAGTTTTGTCACATCTAAGAGTTTAAAATTCTGAGTAAGCTTAAAATCCCGTGAAATAAATTTTAGAGTACTGCCAAACTAGTTTTTCTCTTAAAGCACTCGCTGAAATGTTTATTAATTTGAAAGAGATGCGCTTGAAACAGACTTTCTTTTATGATAGCTTGGATTGTAGCAAAGTAGGGTAAAGACTTCTTGTCACTCAAGTGGCCTCAGTCTTTACGGTTGCGTATGTAGGTTGTGTGCAGCTCAACAGCTAGTCTGTCAGGTTGCCTTGTCTAGTATAAAGGATGAGCTGTTCAGGCTGCCTTGAGGCCTGGCGACAGTGTGAACAAGGAAGGTGGCTCAGTGAGGCCTGCGTACACGTTGTGTTAAGAGTTTGCGTTGATGTTTATCATGCGTTATTTTAAAGCCCAGTTTCTCCATATCGGCTAAAAGAGGGTTTTTTTTTCCTCATTTAGAGCAAAGAAGGTGCCATCTGTACCGGAAAGCCTGCTGAAAAAGCGGCAGGCTTATGCAGCTATAAAAGCCAAACGTCAGAAGAAGATTTTGGCTATAAAAAAGGTGAATATTTCATGACTCCTTAACTTGAATTGCTTATCTGTGGCAATATGAGCTATTACTGCTGATGTAATGCAATACAGAAGTTTATGGTGTTTAGGTCTAGCACGTTGATATTTTTTTAATGTTTTGGACTGAAATATGCCTTTTTTTTTTTTTCGTCAATAACAAACCAGTTCTGGGCAGAGTAAGGGCGAAGCAGACATTTGTCTATAAGATTAAAGTTAGTCTTCTACAAGGCAAGAGGTTATAGCCTTTGTGAGGGTAAGCTTGATGCATGGTGACATCATTCAAGGTAAAGCAGCACTGCTGTGTAACAGTTTTCCAGATTCTCTAGAATATCACAGAGAGTGATTCTAAACCATGATATGGGCAGATGTTTCTTTAATCTGTGTTATTTGTGGGAAGTTCCAGAATATGCTACATTATTTGAAGGTGATTTTCATCTGTTAAAAGGCATTATAGAACCTTAAGTAATTTTCAACTGATTTCAGTTTCGTAAGGCACAAAGGAAACTCATCTATGCAAGAGCCCAAGCTTACCACAAGGAGTACAGGCACATGTATAGGCAGGAGATCCGTATGGCCAGGATGGCCCGAAAAGCTGGCAATTACTATGTTCCAGCGGAACCGAAACTGGCATTCGTGATCAGGATAAGAGGGTAAGATTGAATACAGATGTAAACAATTTTATGTTCAAAAGTACTGAAATTGGCTTTCCTGTAATCTGCCTGTTTCAAGGGCTTAAATATGTAAGTAAAATCAAGCCTTCTGCTGGTGGCTTGGAAAGTTGTTGGCAGTAATGTTGTACATGCACCAGAGACTTATTTAATTAAGTGCAAAATCATTATGCTGGCTATATCTCTTGTCTTTAGGAATCCCTGATTTTTAAGAAGGCAGCAAGGCTATAAATATGTGCAAATAGTTGTTCTGTTGCACCTTAATCTCGATAAAATTACATGCCAGTATTCCCTAACATTCTACTAAGCTTTGTTTGAAGTGTTTGTTTAACTCTCTTTTGGTAAAGTGTTACAGAAAACTAACACAAGCTGTGATTGGAAGAATTATGTTCAGGAGAGCACAAGGATAGTTCTAAATTGTTTTGGTATAATGCTTATTTCAATTATTTTCATGGAAATAGGTCTGTTTTAACTTAGTACTGAAATATATAGAGATAGTAAATAATTTACTACGCTTGCTTTGTGTAATTGGTAAAATAGTGGTGCATTTCATACGGGAGCAATGCTACTGTGGTTTTTTTTAACCTCATACTTAGTATTTTCTGGGATGTAGATAACTGAGTCTTTTTTTCTTATGTTCTCTAGTACCAATGGTGTCAGCCCTAAGGTCCGCAAGGTGTTGCAGCTTCTTCGTCTGCGTCAGATTTTTAATGGCACATTTGTAAAGCTCAACAAAGCTTCTATCAACATGTTGCGGATTGTTGAACCCTATATTGCATGGGGGTGAGTGAAATGGCTAGTTTTATCAAATCAGGGTGCAAATGTTGAGTGCCTTTTGCACTTTGCTAGACTAGACTTGCAGGTTTACCTTGCGTTCAAAATGTTTTTGTCTTCTGTGTGCTTTCCCTGCTTTGAATTGAAAACATTATTAAGGCAGTGCTTTAAAAGGCAATGCTTGCTAGGTATGATTACACTCTTCATACTAGTGGTGTTGGGGAATTTGGTATGAGTAAGATTTGCTTCTCTCTTGCTTTTGTGTTTACAATTGGGACATGCTGAAATGATCTTAAATTGTTTGTTATGGAAGTTTTATTCAGGATTGTTAACTTGGAAGGTGGCTTGCGAAGACTAGTAATTCTTTTTTTCTTTTTTAACTTGACTGTTTCAGTTATCCCAATCTGAAGTCTGTGCACGAATTGATCTACAAGCGTGGTTACGGCAAGATCAACAAGCAGCGCATTGCTCTTACTGATAATTCCCTGATTCAGAAACGCCTTGGTAAATACTGCTGCACTTAACAAAACAAAACAAGAAACCAAGTTGTTGCATTTTGATGATTAATGCTAAGCTGGACAACTATCCTTATTTGTCTCTGGAGAATAGTAGTGATTGGTTAATAATCTCTACTTCTGTCTTAATAGCTTAACACAAAGCAAGCTGGAAGTAACTTTCATTATAAAGAATTGAAAACCAGTGTAAAGAATCAAATTTTAGCATTTTAAATCTGTAATTTTCATTGTAAACTCCTTGACCTTTAATAGGTCTGTAGATCTTTCAGTAATGAAAAGGTGCTGCAGCAGGGAAGAAGCTTATCATATATAACTCTGAAGTTTCAAATGTAATATTAGACATTGCTTGTGTCTTAGACCTTCATGGTCTGGTAAACAGACTTTTTAAACTTCCTGTCAGAAGAACTGGCTAGTAAAAGCCATTAAGTGTATCTAGTGAAAACAAGGCATGGTGGTCAGTTGTCAGGAAATAGACTGCTCGGAGAGGTTTCTTCTTTTCCAGTCATGCCAGGAATGAAAGCAAACACTGATGTCTCTCCTGTTTTTGGCACTTGATTTATGTATCACTTCAAATTTGACCGTGTCATGTTTGTTCCTTTTCCAGTGCAATAGATAATCAGATTCTAAAGGTACAAGTATTATGCTATAATCACTTTCCTTTTTAGCATTGTATTTTACGAGCAGTTAGCTCGCAGTGTGTCACTGAAGACTCTGGAAGGGCATTAAGAAGACACTCTGTTGCATTATTCAACAGCTTAAGTAGTTCAGTGAATTTCCCTGAGCTACACATAACTAGGGTTTAAGTGTATTTAATCCAGCTTTTCTTCGAAGAACACTCTCTATTTTCCTAAGATTCACTAAGTGGGGTTTGTTTCTTTGTTGTTCCTTATTGCTGGCTACAAATATTCAACAGTTGAAACTGATGCCTCTTGCCAAATGTAACAACTAAATAATGTTGAGTTGGCTGCAGCTAATCCATTTTAATTTGAAAAGTCAGTCATTGGGTGTCATGACAGAGTGGGTGCTTTCTGACTTCCTGAAGTTTATCAAAATAAGTAGGTATGACAATAATAACTTGGTTATTCTTAGTCTGTCATTGCCCAGTGGCTCTGTAGCCCTTCTGAAAACAATGTTTTTGAATTTTAGGAAAGCTTGGCATCATCTGCATGGAAGACGTGATCCATGAAATTTACACTGTTGGCAGAAACTTCAAAGTTGTGAACAACTTCCTTTGGCCCTTCAAGTTATCCTCTCCTCGGGGTGGAATGAAGAAGAAAACGATCCACTTCGTGGAAGGTGGGGATGCTGGCAACAGAGAAGATCAGATCAACAGACTCATAAGGAGAATGAACTAGTGGTGAGATACTACCAAAGGTTAATACTATCCTCTGTTCTATCTCTGCTATGTAGGCTGCTGCCATTAGTGGTTGAACATTCAGGTTTAATATATATTCACTCGTGCTTGGGTGGTACCTACAGTATAAAGCTACTTGGACAATGCAGTATTCTGATTTTATTTTTAAAGTCTTACTGAAACTTAAACATCTGTGGAGAAATTAAATCTTTATTATACCTGATATGTTTAGGAAGTATAAACATTACCAATAACTTACTTCTCATTTACCAGTAACTTGTTTTCAAACCTTATTTGGGTTTTATGATGGGAAGCCTTGAGACCTTGGCTAAAATTTTCAGCCCTCATTAATGAATTCTTAATATGATCAAAATCTTGTGATTGCAAGTACAGTGTTTTTTCAGATTGTCTGATTTCTGCTATAAAAGCCTGTTTAGGACTAGGAGAAATTAAATTATCAATTTAGACCATTTCAATGGTCTAAATTTTCAGCTTGTTCAAGCTTCAGAATGATCCAATTTAACCTTCCATGTTAACATGACCAAGATGGTAATTTTGAAAGACTAATTTGCCCGTTTGCATAGTCTGTCCTTTAGAAATGGGAAGGTTTATAAACACTTAAAGCAGTTTGACAGTGACAGCTGAGTCATGACAATCTGTCTTACTAGATCAAATGATCTGTCTTATCATCTATTATTGTCACTCTGCTGTTCCTGCTTTGAGAAGTCTCTGCCATTCAGAGCCAAAACTCTTTTTTCGGAGTTCTCATACTTCCCATTGCTTTTTCAACGATTTTTACACACTAAACTAGCTTTGGTGTTGCCCATATCTTATTTTCAATCAAGGATAAATGCCATTTTGGTATGACAGATATGCTGGAATTTAAGAAAAGTTCATTGTGTTAGGATACTTGGAAAGAATAACAGGCGAAAATGCAATTTTCCCCAAACTGATTCCTCCAAAGGCAAGAAGGTTTGTTTTGGGTTTCATTTGTTTATTTTCTTGGTTTGGGTGTTTGTGTGGTGTGGGTTTTTTTGTTGTTTTGTTGTGGGTTTTTTGGGTTGTTTTTTTTTTTTAAGAAATCCAATGTGCAGTTTAGTTAGGGACTCCTAACTTCCAGAGGGTTGGTTAATAAAAAAAAAAAGTCGGTAGTGATGTGACTTTACAGCTTAAAACAGGTACGGTTGCTGTTTGGATGAGTTCTCAGAAATTAAATTTTTTGAAGGATGGGAAGTTGCTTTTTTTTTTTTTTTTAAAGCCTTGTAAGAAATGTTTTTATAGCCAACAAGGCATAGCAAGTTGAGTTTATAGAGGTCTGCTGTCTGTCCAGGGAGCTAAAGGAGACCTATGAAATATCTTTCCATTTCACTGACAGCTTTTTGTAGGCTGTTCTTCAGTTTCCACTCCCCCAAGCTTTTTGCATCCATCTGTGAAGCAGTAGTTTTAAAGCACTGGTTACATGGCACGTGGAAACTTGTGCTTCAGGAAAATAGTTGCTTACTGAGGACGGTGTTCTTGTAAAGCTATTTAGCTCAACTATGGGAAGAAGTGTGTAACTTTGAGAAGCAGAATTGCTGTGATGTTTGGTGCCTGGAGTGATGTTATATAACTCGTACTAGCATTCTTGTAGAAATTTTGCTGGGGGTGGCACAAACTGTTACACGTTTAGTACTGGCAGACGTTTCACTTCAGTTAGTGCATGAGGCTTTGTAACCAAGATCGAGCAAAACTACTTTCACTTTATGCTCCTGTCTGGTTTCTGAGCGTAAGACGGAAACTGCTGTTCTTAATTGAAATCCTGCAGCTTTTCTGTCAGTGTAGATGCTTTCTCCTCCATCTTCACTGACAAACATTGGAAGTATACTGGTGGTCTTGAGTTTTCAGGATCCTTCCTACAGGAGGGAAGCTTCTAGTTCACAATAGTGGCTATAAATGCCTGTGAGGAGTAGTATATTGGCAGAGAAACTAGGGATATTCAGCTTGTTGCTTGTGTTTTTCATTGGACATTTAGCTCAGCATCCTGTGTAAGGTAGCAGACATCACGGCTTTACTCCATCTTTCAATTTAGGAAATGACCTTGCAGTTTCTTATTTTATGCTTAGAAGCAGTTAGTTGTTCTGCTTGGACTGCAAACAAACGTACCTCTGGAGTAAAGCTAAGATAACTGATTGTTCTTGTCTCCTGCACTTTCTATTCTTGTTATTTTCCTACTGTTCTGAATAGAGTGCATGTTTAAAATACAAGTAACCTACATGTAGAAAATAGAAGAATGTTGTAGTTTCTGCTGAGGTAGTAGGCAACTAGAGCAGTAGGTTCAGGTGAGATATTGGTAGTACTTATAAGTACTGTCATTCTCAAGGGCCACGTATCTGAAGATTAGTATTTATTCCTCTTCCCTATATGTAGATGGTTTCCTGCTATTTGTCTTTCTTATTACTTAAGTGGTAGTCTCAAATAAATTTAAAAACAAATAAAGATTTCCAGTACAGATTCCTTCATATAGATCGGGGAAAAAGAGCATAGTACTTGATACCGAATTTTGACAATTCATTATTGGCAAGATAGTGAATTTCATTAGCTCTCAAGCAAACTTTACAGGAACTGGTCTCAAGTCTGCTTTTTGCAATCATTTTTGTAGGTAAACAGTCCCTGAAATGTGCTGAAAATAGGGTTACTGCACTAAAAGTTAGAATACATACAGTGCTTCAGTATGTCTTCAAATATCAAGTTCCCCCTGCTATGCTTTTAGACAAATAGGAAGACAGGTGCCAGTAGTTCAAGGTAGAAGTGTTTATCCTGTTAGTTCTGGCACTTGGAGTCTGTATTTTGAGTGAAGAGATGTTAATATAGAAGTTAGTTATTGTGTGCAAGACTATCGAAGTCTTTAATCCAGTGAAATAAAATTAGTATTTTCAGCCCAAATTATAAACTGTAGAAATGTATGTATTCTTCAGGTGGCCAAAGTAGTTTCAGATCTACACATGTCTAATGATACTTTTTTTTTTCCTTTCAGATTCAGATGCCCAGCTGCAATCTTTCAAAGTCTGGTCTGTTAATAAAACCATCTTGCCCAAAACAGTGTGTCATCTCGGTTGGTCTTTTTGTGATCCTCTTCTCTAGTGGTTGTGGTCGCTAAGTTAACTTTGGTGTAACCTGTTTCAAAGAGCCATGTATAGTTTGAATTAGCAGTATATAGGTAATAAAGTTTCACCCTCATTTGGAGGAAGAAAATTTGGAAGGATTCATGCAGGTAACATTAGTTTTTGAGTGGCAACAATTACTTATTTTTGTTGTGATTAAAAGGACAGTAAATGACAAACTGAGCTGTATGCTGTTGAGTGGACAGGGTTCCTACTTAGTTGTAGTGCACCAGAAAGCTGCATAAGATTATTCTATGTAAAGAAGAGGCAAAGGTAAATCAGTTCTTAACGTGTTAAGATCCTGATTTTAAGATCATAATAATTACTTCCGGTGCTGAACATCTTCAGGTATTTTTTGCCAAAGGAAACATGAAATACTTTACAAAATAGCGAATTATTTTCCACATTCTAGATAATTACTCACCTTTACGTAACTTGTTTGTAGTGTTTTATTTCAGTGTTTATATATAGATACTATAGAAGTGGAGACCACAGGATTCATGAGGATATGAGCAGTTGTTGCTAATGTGTAGGTCTAGCAGAGGACAGATTAGAAACCCAGGGACTGGTAAAATGCGTAACTCTGCTTGCATTCAGACTGGCTTCTTGTCTTGCGAGCGCATCACTGAAGGAGCCTTAGCCTGCTGCGACATTTGGTACAACAGATCAACAAGTTGAGTCTGCTCTGTCTGAAATGCTTTTCTCAGTTACAGGCAAGCTGTATTTACATACTTCACCAATGAGGATGCCCATTTAAAAATCACTGGCATTGATTATTTTTTTTCCAATTTGTGCAAAAGCTTATTTCTGCACTTTAGTTTAAATAAAACTTTTTCACAGCAATGCTAGTTTATTGAAGCTTGTCAAAAGCTAGTTTTGTTTTTAAATAACTCAGGAAATTATGATAGTGGCTTAACTGAAAATAGTTGTGTGCTGTTTGTTAATGCGTTAGGACATTGGCAAAAGAGCTGAGTGTCAGATGTGTCAGTGTTTCCAGATACTTGAACAACTGAGTTCTAAAACCTAAAGTGACAATTCCCCTATTGTGAGTCGAGGTCTAGAATCTAGTAACACAGTGTCTAAATGCGAAAGTACCAATACCTTTGTCCATTTAAGCTAATAACTGCACTAAATCAGAAGAACTTAGCAGTTCCTTACAGCTGTTCAATGCAAGTAATTAGACTACTGAGATGTGCTTGAAAAGGATTTAGTGAGTAAGGTGAAAACCATAAAAGTACTTCATTTGTTAGGCATCTTTGTAAAGTGATAAGCAGTATGATTTACAAGGAAAAAACACTTTCCCAAAGTTGCTGGATGAAGGGAAAAAAAAAAATCTTATGGTGAAAATTACAGTAATCACTTTGTGCTATTAATGGGAAACCTCAGTTCTCATCTTGATCCTGTAAGAGAGCAACTTGACCCCTTTCAGCTTAAAACTGCACCAGTGGACAATGAAATTCTGATACGGGGGGGGGATGTATGTGAGAAAAGTTTTGTTGACTTCAGTATCCTCGTTCGTTTGTTTCAGTTGGTAGAGTTCTTCCATTACTTTACTGCAAGGTTTTCAGTTATTTCCCTTTGACGCATACATGTGTTCTAGTATATTCTGAACAGAAAAGCATTTCATGGATATAATGAAGCCATACGAAAGGATAGCAAACTTTGTATGACAGGTATAGAGAATAAAAGATTAACTCATGAAGTTAATCAGTGCTGTAGGACCCTGCTTGTCTGATAAGAATGCCCCGTAGGTCCCAAATTGTGTTTAAAGGAATACATGCACTAAAGTGTTAGTGAGGAGAAAGTTAATTTGGTTTTCATGGTACTTGAGCAACTCCTTTTTCGTACCTGCCTCTGAAATGACTTTCAGATCACAGCTGCAAAATGTTAATATATAGCGTGGGAACTAAAATGTAGCTGTGTTTTAAGCCAGTAATCCTGTGTAGTTGGTCACCTTTTATACTAGCATAGCTTTCAGGATTTGTAGTATTGCTCTTCAGCCATGTCCCATAGCAGACACAGAAACAGCTCATGATCCAATAGTTAAGGTCAGAATTTGCACTGGAAATGAGGCATGATCCACTTATTCAATGCATGAGTAGTACTTTTTGGAGCATTTATGAGGTAATTTGAGTTAAAAATGTAGCTGATGAAGACAATCACTTGGTCCCCAAACAATAAATAATGCAGATCCTTTGTCAACATTCTATGGTAAAGTTCAGGCTCTTGCGAACACGCTGTTATTTTCTTACTGTCCATAACTGCCAGCTGCTGACACGTTCTGGAATAAAATTTCTATGAACTCTCACCTCTTTCAGAATGACCAACATCCTTTTTTTTCCCTCAGAACTGAAGCCAGAATCTTTACCTAATAGCTATTGGAGAATCAACAGGAGACTTTGATACGCTGACAACTCACAAATTTTTCAGGCATGCTAAACTTTATAGGCTTTACAATTAATTGGTATTCCTTTTTTTGCTGGTGTCCAGCTCATACAGCCGGTTTCACTATCACCAAGTGTAAAGTCATACATCTGGAAACGGAATGGGAGCCCATCCCAAGAATCAGTGTTTTGAGACAAAGGAGACGTGATGGATAGTCAGCTGAACATAAGCTCCCACTTGGCCAAATGCAATTCTTGGATGCATTAAAAAGGTAATATCAAATGGTGTGGGGGAGGTAGTACTACGTTTGTTCCAGTAGTGCTTACATTAGTGCCAAATGCAGTATCCAGTTCTTGTGCCAAAATCAAGCACATGCCTTATAATACTCGGGGAACTTAATTTATTCATTTTAAAGGCAGACGTGGTTATGAAATTAGTATCTACCTATAATTACCTCTGTGGAGAAAAGTAGTTTGATAATAGAGAATTCTTTGATCTAACAAAGCTGTAATAGGATGAAATGTCTTGAAATTGAAGCCAGATAAATTTTGGCTTTACGCAAACAATTTTAATGGAAGATAATTAGACACTGGAACACTTAACCAGTGGTGTGCCAGATTCTTTGTCAGTGGTCATTTCTAAGTTGAGGTTTGGGTGTTTTTCTTCCTCTAAAGCGTTTGTTATACTTCTGAGAGATTTGTTGAGGGCAGTCCTGCAGCCTCTCTTACTCAGCAGAAGTTACTAAATGCAGGCTCTTCAGGTACTCAAGGGATACAAGTTGGAGCCTTGTTTTAAGATGTCTGGTTACCCAGAGTGGACTTCAGAACTGTGGATGAGGTAGATGTTACGTGCTTCACAAGGGAGTGTGGACTAAGGCAGTGCACAATGTAGCAAGTCGCCTAAATCTTAGCATAAATAGCGCTCAGGAGAGGGATGGCAGGACTTCACGTACCTTTTATGGGCTTTGCTGCTTCTGCCCATTTGGAATCCAGATCTTGCAGCTCTTTCTTGAGGACTGGGACCCATTGGGTTTTTTAGAGAGTTAAGCACGGTTTATTGTCAATTCTGAGTCCCCAGCGAGCAAAGTGGTGTCGCTGCTTCATACAACAACTGGTTTGCTCACACCTAGGAAACTAGATGCATGGGTTTTGTTCAAAGCATTCCTTCCAATCCCAGTTTCCAGAAGATGGTCCTTTCCACAGAACCACAGGTGAGAAAATCTCTGCATGTTGCTCCTTATTGAAGCTGTGGTAAAGTCTAAGGCAGGGAGAAAATCCCGATTTTAGCTTAGATTAGGAAACTGCAGAGCAGACAGAGATACAAATCTGAAAACAGTCGCGCTTAGAAGGGAACAAAATTTTAGTCTCCCGAATTCCAGGTAAAATGTTCTCAACTAGTTTCATTGGGTGTAGTGGGAATTTCTTTGTCTTCAGGGATCTTTAACGTGATTGTGCCAGTTCTCTTTGGTGAAGTTCCCATTCTTTGCATGCTTGTTTTTCCTAAAAGCTTTTGTACCATACCAGACTACTCCAGGCATCTAGGATCCCAAAAATACCTGTGCCCTGCCTAAATACAGGTTTACATGGTGCAGTTTTTCATGACTGAAGAATCTGAAAAATAAAGTACTGAGCTCATGAATTGCAAGCGCTAAGAAAGGATGTTCAGAAACAATTTTCTACACAAAGCTTCTATCATTTTTCAGTCTGTAGGTGATGGCACCAGCCATTTCCAGCCTGATCTGTGAAAATGACAAGTACTTGTGACCTTGGTCATATAGCAAGTAAGAGCAAATTTTCCAAGTAAGCAATTTCCCCCAAATTATTTTTCTAAAGGTAAAAAACTCCACAAAAGCATTTTTTTATCTGCTAAGTATTTCTTCATATAATCTACTAATTGCACCAAATATCTTTCATTATGAAATAAGCAGGTGGTTGGAGGAAAGCAATGAGAAATAAGGGAGTGTACAGTCATAGGGCCATGGGAAGTATATGGGGAAGAAGCCACATGCAAAGTAAAATCTAGGGTAGGGGAGGAAAAGGGAGCAGAGGGAGGTGTAAGCAGCAGTATTACTCTTTGCTTGCTTAGCAGTGTTTTGGCAGTGCAGAGAGGCTGTAAATCCAGTTTAACTAGCCAGCATGCCACATGGTTTACATGCTTCCTATCCTGAGTTGCTCTGGCAGTCAGAAGTGTTCTGCACAACTTAACTAGTCTTTGGACTCTGCCTGGGGTGCTGGCTGGCTGTGGTGAATGTGTGCTGCCCAGGCTCTGCAGCGGTGTCGTGAAGCTCTACCCATGGCACGTTTCCACTCCTACTGCACTTTGTTAGGAGCTGCGCAAGGATTACCGCACTCTGCCGTATCTGATGGCATCTGTTATACACAATATTATGCTCTTTTTTTTATTGCACAATAAAATTCAGTTGAAGTTTTCAAGTCTTGATCACTCTGAATATCTCATGTATAGAATACCACAGTAGTACCTAATAATTTCAGCACAATGTATGTTTAAATTTTTGATACTAATATTGTGTATCACACATCATTATAACAAGGCTTCCAAGATAGAAAGAAATAAGATACAGTGAGCCAAGACAAGTAGGAAAATGGGATTCAAGGAAGGCTCTAAGCATGTCTAGTTTCAGTTTGAAAAGCAGGTAGACTCCTTGTTTTCCCTTTAGCTTCTTTTGCCAGATATTATTTAACACAACTGAATTGTAAGAGAACAAGTCTACCTAGTAAATTGTATTACTGGCACTTTTTTTGTGCCAATCCTAATTTTATAACCTTAACTTCTTTTCTGTAACCTGAAATTCTTTTTGGTTTTTTTCTATTCTCTCCTAACACTGAAATATATTTTTTGAAAGGCAAAATTGGGTGGGGCTTTTCTTTATGCAGATGGTCTACTAATATACCCTCCCTTTTTGGGAGAAGACAGGATTGAAAGCAGCATAAATAGTGGGTGGCAGTTCAGTTGGTTTTAGTTAGGTGTAGGAAGTGTTAATTATGTGTTAAGAAATTAAACTTATTATGTAGTAGAGTCTAGCTCTTTAACATTCTTTACTCTAGAAGACTAAAGGAACCAGGATGTAAATGTTGCATTTATTTCTAACTCAAAGTGTTGAAGGTGAGGGGGTTTTAGCTCTGGCTTAAGTACAGTGTTAACTAGTAGATGATGTTACTTTTACTATTATTCTGGTTTGTTTTTAATAATTGCTTTGTCAGTTTAGAGGCTGGTGGTTCTTTGAAGCTTCTGCATGATCTTTGCTGTTTTACTTCTTATGACTTTTTCTGAAACTACTGCTCTCAAGTAAGGGTTTTGAGGACATGAAACTTGGTAGACAAAAGTCCTAGAAAAAATCCCACAACACGCCTTTAATCCTTTTACTTGCTTTTACTTAGTGTATAAAACTAAAAATTAGCTGGCTCAATGTAGAACGAAGTGAGTGACTCCAGAGAATATGTATTTTGAACAGTACTTCTATGCTAGCTTGTTTCCAATACCTTATGAAGAAGGACTGAGTTAACTGCCTTCTAGCCTCTCTGACCTAACATCTGGCTTTCTGCTGTCACAGTGTTCATTTCTACTCTGTTGGATTGCAATCCCTGGCTTTCCCAAATGAAGGGTAAATGTTTCTAACTACTGTTCTACAGCTTCCATTTCTAAAGCCTTTGTATGACAGCATTATTCTTAGCAGACTTTGAAGTACTTCACCACTGGCATCAGTACTACGCTCTTCTTTCTACTGGGAGAACAGACCTGTGTAGACAGCGTGACTTGCCAAGGTTTACCTGGCAGACTGGTAGCCGAAACAAGACTCAGCCCACAGGGACGGGAGGGGAATCTACAGCCTGGAAGGAAGCCCCTGAGCAGTGTCAGGGAGCCGATGGCTGTGGCTGGGAACAGGATTTGTGCCAGCCGGTGTACTGTGACCAGGGAGGCCTCTGAAGCCAGGTCACTGTGATCACAAATGGGGGGAGATGTACCTGAGAAACTGCCATTATCAAACTGTGATTGCTTTCTCCCTCCCCACAACTCCCCAGCTGAACCATCCTTGCAGGCAGGGTCGGGACTCACTCTCCAAAATCCTGTCCTGGATTTAGTGTTCTCGAACATGAATCCCTGACTCAGGTTTTCATAGGTACCTGGAAAGGTGGTAATAGTCTGTGCTCTTTTTAGCAGATTAGTCTAGCACACTTACCCGGGAAGAGGTTGTCTGTACACACACTCAATAATTTTCTGTGACTGAGATGGGTTCAAATTCACATCTATCAGTCTGCAGCAAAAATGAACTACACTTCTTAGAAATTGAGTTTTTCTGAGTAATGGCTATGCTTTCTTTTGAACTCGGTGTTACATATGGTCTGAGTTATCCTCCTGGCTCGAGTATCTTTTGGTCTATAGACATCTGTCATGGATGTTAAATAAATTTAGACTTGATATAAATACAGAGATTATTTGCCCTGCCAAAATGTTCATTACTCTGGACAGGCACAGTAGGAGAATTTTAGGAGACAATTTTGGCTCCTGTAGTCCTGCAGGACTAAGCTCGTAGGTATGCTTTAAACACCAGTTCAGGTACCTATCTGCAAGGAGAACTGGGTCCAGAGCAAGGTCTGAGCCAGTTGGAGTGAAGGCTGGGCTGGACCAGCAGAGTGGCAATATCCTTGGACTACTCCCTCTTAGGTCTGCTCTTTTTCATATATTCAAATGAGCAAGTCCCTCTTTTGAAACTCAGTACTTGCTGCTTTTTATCTAAACTGGCTTCTTTTCTTACAGTTGTTACCCCTGGGTTCTGTGAAAACTTCAGCTGTGAAAAAACAGGGAATGGGAATGCAGTAACACTTTAATTTCTATCCCTTCCCTTAACATGCTTCTTTTCACCAAGCCCATTGATTCTCCACTATACAAGTAATCTAGATTAGTAATCAGCTGTGTCGGAGCAGCACGCCAAGACCTGAGATAAATTTGCAGAGTTTTTGTTCTGGATGCTGTACTAGCACTTTCTGGAAGACTGTTGTTGTACTGAGGAAACTATAAACTAAAAATGAATGGAGCTTGTAAATCAAGTGATGGCACATACATGTGATCTTGAAAATATAATCTTAGTGAACCATGTTACATTAAAAACATTGGTGTGTATTTAGATTTAAATGTACCTTTTGTTAAATGCCTGGATTATTATTGGTTTCGTTTGTTCCCTTGTCTCTTTCTTTTCTTAGAAATTAGATCCCACAAAACATGCATGCTTGAGCAGAAGGGGCTATTTCTGCCGGAATTATGCTTTCCAGAATGTAAATCTTGATTCTAGTATTTAGTTTCTTACCATGTTTTTAATCTGCGTGTTCCTGAACCAAGATTTCACAGTGGGAATAAACTCTTAACTTTTGCTCAGAAGCTGAGCTTTTGAAGTGAATATAGATTTTCTTTTTTTTCAATGATAAGCTGTCACTTCTGAAAAAACAGTAAAGGTATTCAATTTTTCTTCCTATTTTTTTATATGACGTGTTTTAACAGTATAGATAAACGCGTGTGGGTAATAGTTGTTCTACATGGGAAATGGAAGGAAATCTGTAGGAAAAGTCTGTGTATCCCTGAAGAAGAGTAGGACTTTTCTCCAGCTGGGAATCAGGATGGTGGAGTTCTCCCCCCACAGATTATCTTTCCCAAGGACTCCTGTTACTTAACCATCTGCAGTGACTCCTCTTGAAGTGCTGAACTTAAACCTGTGTATTTGTAGTACAGAAGTACTATGAGTAGCTTCTGGGTCTTTAAGACCTTCACGATGCTATCGAGATGCCAGAGTTGATGGTGCCGACAGCTCTATCGCACAGAAAGGCTCCTTCTGCAGTAACATGCTGTGGAAATGTTCCTCCTGGTAACACCCTTGTACAAAGTGACACATAGGTGAAGGCTACAAAGAGGCACTTGCTGTAGAGTGTTGAAACTATTTTATTTCAAGCAGTTGTACTTGGACAGAGATCCAACAATACTGCTATTAGGTACGTGAAATTACATTAAAATTGCATCCACAGCAGGCTTTGGTTGGGAAGAGAAAATAGCCCCCAGTCCAAAAGCTGCCCATTATCCAGCTGGAGCCTTCACAAGTGAAGAACAGTTCCTGTAATCAGTTTACAGTTTTGGATGCTGCTGAATACCTATGAAGTAGGATGTATCAGAGCACAGGTCAAGCTATAACCTCTGCAGAAAGTTTTGGTCACTTCCTGAAAGTTCACTTAGACAAAAAGAGCCCCTTTTAAGTATGCATGTTTTGTGGGGTCCACATTCAAGGAATGGCTGGGAAAGACAGGGCACGTCGTTTAGAACCAGTAGTAATCTAAGCATTAAAAATAGTTGTAGGTACTCAGCTCCGTGTACCTTTTGGCCTCTTACACAAACCCTGCAGGGACATGGCAGGTGACTGCACCACAGTCAATTTGTAAATGAATCTCTAGATGGAGCCAAAACAGATCTAATGTATGAGTTTTGCAGACAAAGAAATTACCTTAAGATTTTCTACTGAAGGCCTACAGCTATAAGCAAACGTCTAATTCCATAACAGATCTTTATATCCACCTGAAAACTACTGAGGTTCCTTACTGATTTTTTGGGGGTTTAAAGCCTAAAAAATTGCAGTGCTCATAGTCTAAACAATTGCATATGAGGGCATTTTACTACACATTAATGGCCAATGTAATGCTAGAATCCCTTATCTCACAGTAAATCTGCACCTGTGCATCCACTGCATACACAAAATCAGTATGACAATCTCATGGTGCATCCTCCAATATCTACCTGCACATTAATGATTTTCTGAATTGTCAGCATTGATAAGTGCCAGTCACGCATGTTCCCTTTTGGTGCTGTATTTATGGTGTGATGTCTGGTTTGCCAGTTTACTTGCCCGCTGTTTTAGAAGAGCGCTTACCATCTATGTTATATATACAGGCTTAAGAATCCCAACACTGCTGTTGCCTGAAGTGCCTATTGATAGTTAAGGATAGACCAATGCTTGAAACCCTTCTTTTCCTTGAGAAAAGAAATTGCAGAGTGCAAATATAACACTGAGTAAAAATAACCCTTGATTATTTTTATATGTTATTCTTAATTATTTCCATAATGTCAACCATATTGTAATAAAGTAACTGTTTGAATTTGCTTTTGCTTTCATTTTTCCCTCATACAACTTTATAGAAGTGTGTGGTTTCACAGAATCACAACAGTAACTGCTGTATCTGGAAGAGTAAGAAAGCATCTATGTTAAAACTGGCCAGATTAAAACCACCTTTATGAGCTATCAAGGTCCTTTTCAGCACAGAACCTCCTCTATCCTGCTGTCTTACTGGAGCTGAAGGTAGCTGCACTATGGGACAGCACCTTTCCAGCCAACCCTGTAACAAAACATAGTGAGTTTGTGCCATATTGTGTTAAGACTAAGAGAAAACTACAGCTCTCAAAAATACAGCTTGCTGCACTGTCCCTGAACAACTGCTTAAACCGCATGATCTCGGGTGGATGCTCCCAGCCTCACAATTGCTTTCTATGTTGGTAAAAAGATAAGATCCCAGCAGTGACCGCGCTCACAGATACTGCAGAATACCCAGTGAAGCAAGTTGAGAACCATGAGCATTGCCTTGCATGGTGTCATGGTTTGACCCCAGCCAGCAACTAAGCCCCACCCAGCCACTCGCTCACTCCCCCCCTGGTGGGATGGGGGAGAGAATCAGAAGAGTAAAAGTGAGGAAACTCGGGGGCTGAGATAAAGACAGTTTAACAGGTAAAGCAAAAGACGTGCACACAAGCAAAGCAAAACAAGGAATTCATTCACTCCTTCCCATGGGCAGGCAGGTGTTCAGCCATCTCCAGGAAAGCAGGGCTCCAGCACACGTAACGGTTACTTGGGAAGACAAAACGCCATCACTCCGAATATCCCCCACTTCCTCCTTCTTCCCCCAGCTTTATATGCTGAGCATGACATCATATGGTATGGAATAGCCCTTTGGTCAGTTGGGGTCAGCTGTCCCAGCCGTGTCCCCTCCCAGCTTCTTGTGCACCCCCAGCCTACTCGCTGGTGGGGTGGGGTGAGGAGCAGAAAAGGCCTTGACTCTGTGTGAGCACTGCTCAGCAGTAACTGAAATATCCCTGTGTTATCAACACTGTTTTCAGCACAAATTCAAAACACAGCCCCATACTAGCTACTATGAAGAAAATTAACTCTATCCCAGCCAAAACCAGCACACATGGAACCCAGCTGGCACTAATTCATGGTAACTGCCCCTGTGATGTTGCAACTGATTGTCAGCAACGGCTCTTGCAGAGACTACAAGTAACCCTTAGTTGCTCAGTCAAAAGTCCCACACCACCTCATTTTATTTCTGACTTCACTGCATGAGATAACTCCTCTTTTCAGACAGCAATACTCATGTGCTGAGTGACCCAGAAACTTTTTGCCCCAATTAGGAGATGATCCGTACTCATAATGTGTGACTGACGAAGAACTGCAAGTGTGTCCATCTCTCTGTGGACTCAGTTGCAGGGCAGGAACTGCCTTTGCTCAGTCTGTTGCTGATGAAAGGTGTCCATTAGACACAAAATGTGAAAGCAATTGTGGGAACTTTGTCAAGGTAATAAAACCACACTCTGTTTCAGTGATTTATTCCTATCTTAGTGACCTGCAAAGAGAGAATGACGTAGATCTGGTTAATGTATGCAGAGAGCATCTTTGCCGTTATCTGCTGTTGAATGTGGATAACTGCAGTAGGTGATATGGCAGCTCTAGTTCTACCACGGTATTCCTCTGTGATCCCTGGCAAAGCACCAAGAGCCAGATAAACATTCATAGTGAAATGTCAAATAGTAGAACTTTATCTCTAGCCTCAGAGCAACAATGAAATATGATTTATGTGAACAGAAAAGCGTGCTCTGTAGTGACAACATTAAAGTAAATGAGAACTTGGATAACTAATAGAGATGAATCATGAAAAAAATAGGTTGGAAGGAAGCTCTTGAAGTCTCACCTGCTCAAAGTACAGTAATTTCAAAGTTAGGTCAGGTTGCTCAGAGCCTTGTCCCTTGAATTTTGAAATTCTCCAGGGATGGAGCTGCTACAGTCTTTCTTCATGATACCCAATTACTCTCATGTAACTTAATTTTCCCTCTTGCAGCTTATGGCAGTTGCCTCTTGTTCCTTTTGCTGTGTGCCTCCATGATGATGGAGTCTGGTTCCATTTTCTCTAACCTCCATTTAGGTACTTCAAGAGTGCAGTTAGAGTCCCCTCTCTCTTCTCCTTAGCCTTCTTTTCTCCAGGCTAAACAAACCTGGTTCCTTCAGTCTCTCATCATGTACGTGCCATCCCCCTGAACACCTTAGTAGCCCTCTAGATTTTCTGTTTTGTTGACATATCTCTTGGGAGGCCCAAAACTGGACACAGTACTCCAGACATAGCTTCACCAGTGCTAGGTAGAGAGAAATAATCCCCTTCTTCAGTCTACTTGCCATGCTCTAGCTAACATAGGTCAGTATGCAGTTAGCTTTCACCATTGCAAGGACACATTGGTGGGCTCATGTCCACCAGGACCCTCACATCTTTTTCTGAAGAAATGCTTCTTAAATCTAGTTTAAAGCCCTCCTCACTACGTTAGCAGGTCTGTTGGCAAATATGCTCTTGCCCCACTTTTTCAGATGGATCCTGTCTTTCCTTGGCATTTCTCATTCTTCAGAATCCCATGGTCATAGAGGCCAAAAGGCTTCTGTTGACACTGACCAAACAGAGAGATACTGAGCTGCATTTTCACTCGTGCCTGAACTGTTCCCCTTGATCAGCAGGGTTGAGAAGAATGCCATCTGGAGCTTCACCCTTCACCCTTGTCCCCAGGGGACTGCTGTAGTCTCCTCAAGGTCTGCAGTAGTACTATAGTACCACTAGTGCCCATGTGGAAGAGCAGCAAAGCATAATGTTCCAAAGACCAGATTACTCAGCAATTTATCTACAGTGTCCCAAATCCAGGCCCTGGGCAAGCAGCAACCCTCTTGAGACAGCAGCTCAATGCGATAGATGGGTGCTTCTGTCTCCCACAGAAGGCAATCTCTAAACACTATCATCCATTGCTTCCCTTTTTAGCCCTGGTTCCCATCTGTCAGTCAGGCATGGCTGGCCCAGATGCCTCTTCTGTCACATCTTGCTCCTCCTCTTGTCAGGGCCGTGTCATTGCTCTCCAGCTGAACAGCTACAGTTGGAAAAAGAGCTCTATCACCAGTATCCATCCCATCTTCTACCGGAAGCATAGCTTATCATAGAATCATAGAATCATTTAGTTTGGAAAAGATCAAGTCCAACAGTTAACCTAGCACTGCCAAGTCCACCACTAAACCATGTCCATAAGTGCCACATCTACACATCTTTTAAATACCTCTAGGGATGGTGACTCAACCACTTCCCCAGGCAGCCTGTTCCAATGCTTGACAACCCTTTTGGTGAAGAAGTTTTTCCGAATATCCAGTCTAAACCTCCTAGGCCATTTCTTCTTGTCCTATCACTTGTCACTTGGGAGAAGAGACCAACACCCACCTTGCTACAACCTCCTTTCAGGTAGTTGTAGAGAGTGATAAGGTCTCCCCTCAGCCTCCTTTTCTCCAGATGAAACAACCCCAGCTCCCTCAGCCGCTCCTCATAAGACTTGTGCTCCAGACCCTTCACCAGCTTCGTTGCCCTTCTCTGGACACGCTCCAGCACCTCAATGTCTCTCTTGTAGTGAAGGACCCAAAACTGAACACAGTATTCAAGGTGCGGCCTCACCAGTGCTGAGTACAGGGGGACAACAGTCAATTCCCTAGTCCTGCTGCCCATGCTATTTCTGATACAAGCCAGGATGCTATTGGCCTTCTTGGCCACCTGGGCACACTGCTGGCTCATATTCAGCCAGCTGTTGACCAACACCCCCAGGTCCTTCTCTGCCTGGCAGCTTTCCCGCCACTCTTCCCCAAGCCTGTAGTGTTGCATGGGGTTGTTGTGACCCGAGTGCAGGACCTTGCACTTGGCCTTGTTGAACCCCATACAATTGGCCTTGGCCCATCGATCCAGCCTGTCCAGGTCCCTCTGCAGAGCCTTCCTACCCTCAAGCAGATCAACACTCCTGCAAAATTTGGTGTCATCTGCAAACCTACTGAGGGTGCACTCGATCCCCTCGTCCAGATCTTTGATAAAGATATTAAACAGAGCTGGCCCCAATATTGAGCCCTGGGGAACACCATTTGTGACCAGCCACCACCTGGATTTAACTCCATTTGCCACAACTCTTTGGGCTTGGCCATCCAGCCAGTTTTTCACCCAGCAAAGAGTACGCCCGTCCAAGCCATGAGCAGCCAGTTTCTCCAGGAGAATGCTGTGGGAAACAGTGTCAAAAGCTTTACTGAAGTCTAGGTAGACAACATCCACAGCTTTTCCCTCATGCACTAAGCGGGTCACCTTGTCATAGAAGGAGATTAGGTTGGTCAAGCAGGACCTGCCTTTCATGAACCCCTGCTGACTGGGCCTGATCACCAGGTTGTCCTGTACGTGCCACGCGATGGCACTCAGGATGATCTGCTCCATAACTTTCCCTGGCACTGAGGTCAGACTGGCAGGCCTGTAGTTCCCCCAATCCTCCTTCCGGCCCTTCTTGTAGATGGGCATCACATTTGCTAACTTCTAGTCAACTGGGACCTCCCCGGTTAGCCAGGACTGCTGATAAAGGATTGGAAGTGGCTCGGTGAGCACTTCCACCAGCTCCCTCAGTACCCTTGGGTGGCTCCCATCTGGCCCCATAAACTTGTGTGTGTCTAAGTGGTGTAGCAGGTCACTGACCATTTCCCGTGGATTATGGGGGCTTCATTCTGCTCCCCATCCCTGTCTTCCAGCTCAGGGGGCTGGGTACCAGGAGAACAACTGGTCTTACTATTCCTTCCTCTGCACAATGTGGGGCTTGGGCTCTTGTCTCTCTTTGCAAAGGTCCTATCGTCTGTTCATCCTCTCTGATGCTACTGTATGGTCAACTCCTCTGTTGGTCCTTCAACTGGTTGCTCACATGGTGACTTGACCAGGGCCCACTTCCAGCAGGTGACACTGCTGTAGCCCCGGCTGTGTTCTCAGGGAGGAGTACCCAGCACTCTTTGCAGCCTGGGACCTGTCTGGCTGCGTCCACCTTCCAAGTTCTGTCCATAGGTGGGCTTCTCACAAATGCATCTCCTAGCTTCAACTTCCCATACTAGGGAGACAGATCACGTTATGCACATGACTGTAGACAGTCACCTCACAAATATAGCTTGATTGCAACCCCTTTTGAATTCTGTTGGCCTTCATTACATGACTACATGCAGCGGCTTGCCATCATGTGTCAAAGGGACCTCAGATTTCTGCTGTGTGGCCTCCTGCCCCTCTTCCCCATGTCTTCTCTTCTCATCCCTCTAGTCTGTTCATAGCCCTTGCCTTTAGGAATGAACCAAGTTTGTGTAGGCAAGGGCACTTTTGTTTTCAGAATCACTATCTGTTTTACTGCTGAAGTTTAATGACAATGAGTAAGATACGGGGATGCCGGGACAGAAAAGAGGTCTCAGTTCATACTACCATGAAAAATTGAATTCCACTGCATTTAAATGGTTGCAACTGCATGTTTCCTAATTTTCTATGTGCCTGGCCCGACATCTCAGACTATTACTTGTGAAAGCCTTGAGAAGTCACAGTAAGAGCAATGGGATGTGCATTTTTGCATATGAAGGGCTATTCATTGCAAGTACTTTGAACAAAGCAGATCCAGAATGCCTCAGATAAGGCAACCAAAATCAGCAGGTATTTTGAAATGTATTCTCTGTGTGGAAGAGGCCCTCATCTGCAACAGTAAAATAACTTGCTTTGTGAGACACATGCGTGCTCTGTAGTGAGGAAAACTGCTAAGAGAATTCATAGCTCTGTCTTCAGAACAATATGAAATAAATCGGTTTGAGAGCCACACACTGAGTAATGAAGGCAAAACAGTACTGAATTGTTGTTCATTAAGTGAGCATCGTTCATCTGATGGACCAAAGGAGGCAGGAGTGCTGCTGAATAAAAAGCCTGTGACTATATAATGATGCTACAGCTTATTCTAAGGGTTCGTGAAGGAAGAACATGACTTCCATGATATAAAATCTAGTATTAGTACATTATGGAGAGCTTAAGCTAGACATAAACTTCCCACCGCCATTATTATCAGGAAAGTTTTTGTCTTTTTGCTGAGTGCAGACCAGCCCCAGAATGTCTCATACCACTTCCTCAATATACAGCACAGCAACACCCTGCACTGTTGCTTTTTTAGCTGTCATTTCAGAGTTACATCACTAATTGTTTAACAGCCTTCCCTGCTCACTGCCATTTCCCCATTCATTTTTCCACCCTTCATGCTTTAATGACTTTAATTCATCTGAGGAAGATGATGACAGTCATGAAAGCATAAGTATTCAAAAGGAGGCAGTAAGATCATCAGGCTTGTTAGCTGGAGGAGATGCTGGCTTTCTGGGGCTAGTATTTGTGGCTTTGTGTCTGTCAAACTTGGCCACTTTTATGAGGCTGAAAGCCTGACCCTAATCTTTTCTGCCTTCTTGCTGCCTATTTCTGAATGGTTACATTTTCATCATTGTCATCATCTTTCTGTAACTTGAATGAATTTGAGTTATCTATCAAGGATGAAGGATGGAAAAAGGAGATAATGATGACAGTTAGCAATCTGTGACAGATCATACTGAAACATCTCAGCTGCCAAAAAGCCAGGATTTCTTCCAGCTGATGATCCTGCTTCTGACTCTTCACCTTCCACACCATATACACTGTCCTCGTTATTTAAATTGTACTTAAGTCCCTGTATGCATCTCCCTTCTGTTACATTCATTCTTATGGAAAAATTGCTTTGCTGTCTGCTGACTTGCTAATCACTGCACTTTTTAGGAACACAGTCTTCACAGATGGAGGGGTAAGGTTGTATCAAAGTACCCAGAAGGATAACTGCTTTGTGACATTGGGATAGATGAAGATAGTGTTACACTAGTATTTGTCACCAACCTCCTAAGTCTGCTGATACAAGGAAGTAAGTAATTCTTTGTCACTTCAGGCAAAGCGGACCAGTTCAGTTTAATCCATCAGTGAAGGTGGTTTCAGCTAACCTACTTGACTTTACCAGGGAAGTAGGGAGCAATCTTACACATACTTTTGCAGGAACCTGTAGAGGTAGTAACCACGAGATGGTGGGCAGTGATAACCAACTAAGAGAAGTACCACTAGAGCTGAAAGTGGACAACTTCCTAAGGATTTATAGCAATGATCCCATGAAGTCCGCCTTTTCTACCGGTAGGAAGCAGAATAAACTATAGAGGGAATAGAAACCCAGTGTAGATTGCATGTTTTTTCTTAATGGATTCATAACAGTCCAAAGACAGGAACTGAATGCATTTACCTGCTAACGTCAGGTATCCAGCTACTGTGAGTGCTACACAGACTCATGAATCCAGGTTTTCTTTAGCACTTGAGATCACAGTGCTGTGGGGTCTCTGCTGGCTCCCTGTCCTATGGGATAAAGTAATAATATACATTGTAAATGTCTCTTTCCAAAACAGAGGAATATTTTATTTTGAGACACACAAGTACAAGTAGGAGAAGCCACTTCCCATCATCTTCACACCACGCATTCCTGGAGAAGTCAGTATTTGTAAACATTTTTTTTCTCCTATCCATATTTACACAGGAGAAATGTAATTAGAGGTTAGGATAAAGAAGGCTCTAAGCAAGCAAAACAATGCAGCAAAGCATTAGAGCTAGCTTTAGTAATTCTTGCTGTATTTCTTGTTCCAAGAAATAAGCAACTGATTCTTTACTGATGTTGCACCACAGGAAGGGTGCAAGAGCAACAACAAGAGATCTTGGGCTGAAGCCAGTGTTTTCCAAGACAATAGTTTGCTTGAGATAGTCTTTCTAGCAGTCAGGTCTTACTGCAAGATTTCATCTATTACTGGTGAGAAAGAAAAGAGAACACCCACAGACACTGTCTTCTGGGAAGTGGGCACAATGATGGTCTGGTTTTCTTCCAGCAAATAAACTAACAGCAGTTAGATTTCAGTCTGCTGTAGAGATTTCTCACAGGCAGATTCTCCCTCAGTGGAATCAGGTTAACTCCTTTTGCTTGTTCAGTGTTTTCTTTTAAAAACTGCATTAATTTACACAGGAAATGTTCAGTATTTACAAAATACTCCTAAAAAATGGCAAAATTGACATTTTTGTATTGAGACATACAATGACCTCTGAGTGTATAGAGTAATAAGGGCTCCATTACTTCAATTATGAAGATAAAAACTTTGAAAACATGGTATCCAAGAGAGAGGTTATGGATAGCATGACACAAATGCCTCTGAGTAGTTCTACATGGAGGTGGTTCAAGCTGAGCTGATCTTTTTAGTGTTAGCTCTGGCTTAACATTGCTACTTCGAAGTAGATGTTGTACAGAAGCCCTGCTGGCTCTTCCTTGTGCTCCCCAGTACTCCAGGGAAGATTTATTAGTTTATGCAGAATCCCAGACTAGGGCTGGCTTAGAAATTCACACAATGGAGGTCAAGAGTAAATAAGCCTTCTGGGAACCTAAAGACCAAGGGAGATGAACACAGAGGTCTCTTGTAGAATGACTCTCACTGGGAAGTCCAGCAGGGTTGATGCTGAGACTGACCTGTTAGAGCCCAATGCAACCAAACTGGACTCATGCAGAACCCTTCTTCACTCATAAAGCCTACCTCTGCAGTATCCTTCTCCAGCTGTGTATGGAACCAGCTCAAGGGACAGCTAGGCTAAATCTGTAACCACGATGGTGCTGAAAGCTGAGCAACTGTATCAGTTCATGTGGGTGCTGCACCAGTAAGCATAGCCAGAAACAGGTTGGCTGTTAATGACACCAGCTCTGTATCTGGGACATGGTTAAAATCTGTACCACAAATAACCTCGATAACTGAAGGCTGAGTTCAGTGATGAGTATTGGATATTTTTATGATGAGCTTTAAAAATATTACTGCTGTTTCACTGAAGTTCATGCATGTAAAAGCTACAAAGCCAAAAGAACTCAAGACTTGCATGTTCTAGGAGAGACCAGCAAGTGTCATCTGCAAAACCAAGACAAACCATTTATACAGATATGGCAAGAAAGAATGAATATATATGTCAAGTCACCTCTTAATTATCTTTGAGTAGTCTCTCTGGGTTGTGGATTAACTATGCCATAGACGAGTGCCAGACTGGTTGAAACTGCCAGGATTTATTAACTAAGGATAGCACTGTACTAGCATGGCTACATTGCTGCTAGAGCAGGTTTTCAACAGGTTAATCCCTGGAGCTCCAAAGACCCACAAACAATATCCTGCTATTGCCCCATACTATTATTTGCAAGAAGTTTCTTTTAGCAAGAGCTTATAAAGACAGACTTTACCTAGCTATTGTATATGAACAATACATATCAGTGGATGGAGAGGAAAAAAAATGACCCTGACAGAAAACAGTTATGATGGAAGACATTGAAAGACAGGCAACAAAGGATAACAAAGTAGAGGTGTGTTATTTTGCCCTTTTTTTTTTTTTTAAGGGTAGGAGGGAAGAAACTGTGAAGCAATGAGAAAGAAACTTCACATTTTTTAAGGCTTTTTCCCTATAGGATTCAAAAATATTTCAAGTAATGTTTGATTCAAATGGAAGGCCAACAGTTCTTTAAAAAAAAATAAAAATTAAAGCCTTTTTTCCAATGAAATAATTTTCATTTAAAGTAAACTGAACTGCTCTAATCTTTGACAGAAAACCCTTATTAGGGACACACAAGCTGATGTCCTTCCCCACACACATGAAGACCAAACCAAAGCAGTTCAGGATGGCTTGTCATGAGATGATTGTCATCTAAATATACTTTCCCCAAAGATCCTCCATCTTGGGTATTCCCTCCCTCATATTCTAAACTTGGGAGTGAAAAATTCCAAGTTTCTTTTTTTGGCGTCTTTTCCTACCTTTCCTCCTTTCACACATGCTGCTTTCTCTTTAGTGAGATAAAACACAAGTCTTAAATGGAGCTTTGAAGAGTGCTGTCTTTCTAAAGCACTTTCACTGTCTTACTTATCCAACTAAATCTAAATGCTGTTGCCAGTTATTTATTTGGGAGTAACTCAAAATAGAATGATTCAGCTCATGCAGCTGGCACAGATTCAGGAAAACTGATAGGCTGAACTTGATCAGATTTTTATCAGTTAAAATGTATTAAGCTTTTTAAAACATTAAAAAAAAATTTTGCCTAATATAGGTCAATGCAAAAGCCCATGTAATGACATGGAAAAGTTATTTTTAGATATTAATGTATTGTCTATCAATTCTAGATTGTCCTTGTTTAGCAAAAAACAGAAGAGACATGCCACAGCACTTATGCATGAAGCTAGAGCTAGCACTCTTTAAACAAAAGAATCAGCGTGAGACCTCTGAGCATATTCTAAAACTAAAATCATTAAAAATGTTGTTGGAGTCTTAAATATTTATTTTAAGGCTGAATCTAATTCTAGCTTTCAGAGACTCAGGACTGTTTACCAAATAAGGCATCAGATTGCTTAGTTTCTTTGAGATAAGCCATTTATTTCAATATTATTTAACGGTAATTCAATCAACCAAAACTTGACATATTCAGAACCAGCTGTTCAGAATTATACGCCACAATTTTCCAGATTCCAGCAAGAAAGGTAGGAACAAAATTATCTTTTTTTTTCCCCATATTGTCTATAATGATTACAGAATAGCAACTATTTAAATTAAAAAGCCAACAGACTTTAATTACGCCAACCACCCAACCAGCAGCATTAAAAACACCATTTTATGAATAAAATTCAATCTATAAATAGAAACCAAACCCTACAAAGACTAATCCAAATAATTACAGAAGAGGCTTTTACAATAATAAAACAAAATTGGTTCTGCTGAAATGACCAAGAAAAAGTTCTAGGTGTTAAGGCTTTGGAGCTTTTAACTATGGGACCAACAAGAAGAGCTTTCCAGCTTATCTCAGCTAACAAGCTAAAGAGATAAATATGTTCCTGGGTATTCAGGATTTTAAAGACAGTTTAGGGATAGTTATACAATAGTACCTGGATATTTGTATCCTAGAAATCCTAGGAAGCATTCCTAGAAAAAAGTTTTTTGTCATAGGGAAACAGCTGAAGGGTCCAGCCCAGGGCAGAACATTAGGTGCAACCAGCTGCATTGCCTTGTTCAGGGAGCTCTGCCACAGACGTCAGAACTGCTGGATGGATATTGTCAAACAAAGTGAAGACACGCAAGTGCAGAAAACAATCTAATGGGCTGAAGGGAGTGCAGAAGCGGGGGAGCACTGACATCCTGACTAATTGTCTTAATGCAGATTTAGACTTATGCACTGGGGATCAGGAGTAGCATTAAGGATAAATGATTTCTGCACCTCCGTTTGATAAAGATGGCCATGTCAAATGGCAAGAAAGTTTTTCAGGAAGGAGACTGTTCTCAGTATCCATAAGGTGACCTGATCGTGGTTCAAATTCCTGAGATGACTGCAGGATATTGCAGTTGAATAGCATGATGACGGTGAGGATGACTAGATAAATACCTGAAATTTGGAAAAGCCAGAGCAAAATGATAAATAATTCAACTACAGAAAAGAACAGTTCTACCTCTCTGAATGAAATATATGAGAAGGAGAATCCTTTTATTGCTGCAACAAAATGATATCATGGGCCATATGTTCAAAGATTGGTTACATCTTCAAGAGTTTTCTGAACCTGCAAAGGTTCATTCTGCAAAGGTCTGTGAAGTCATACATTCAAATCCCAAAGAAACATTAATGGAAAACATTAAACAGAATATATTTGACTTGGACTGGAGCATAGCCTAATGCAACTATCTATATTTCAATTGGTGTTTTGGATTTTAGCTGACACAGAGAATTAGTTAAACTCAGTTAAAGGCAAGAAAGAGTTCCCTATGAAAACAAGAAAGAGAGAAGAATATGTCTTTCAATTTTAAGACCCTTTGAGCACCAGTTCAGCAACTCTATTCAAATTCTTGATTCAGACAGATATGTTCTTCAACTACAGTTGTACAAGCTAACAAAATTTTTGGTAAGGCCTCTGAAAACAGAGTGCTGACCAGATAAAGTTGTGATGAACTGTCACAAAACAAGTGGTTTTCTCATTTTAGCTTAACTAGACAGAACAATTAGTTATTGAGGAAATACTCTGGCAAAACAGAGTAGAGTTCATTATGTACACAACACGTTGGCAAGACATCAAAACAAAAATGTCACAAAAACTTATAGCAATCTAGACAAGTAGAAAAAAGATCTTGTCAAAGACTGATACAAGTAAAATTCAACATGTTAGAGAATGACCATATCCACTTGGAAGATTCACCCTCTTTGAAACAAAACCAGCTGAAAGTACATGAAAACCTTGAGATACATGAGGCAGCTGGTAAAAAATTAAAACAATACAATACAGGTTTTTCAAATTATAAAACCCAGGCCTGGTTAGCCAGTCAATTCCCTTTATTGGCAAAACTTTCCTAAGGCTAATTTTGAAAATCATCCACAACTATTCCATTTAGCTACATTGCAAGAGAAAAGAAAAATACATAAAAAGAAAAAAACCCCACAGCTTTGACAGCTGAGTCATGAAGATAGTCTCTCAGAGAAGGATAGAAGGTTCATAGCCTGATTCCTGAACGTGTTTAATTGTAATAATGAGATAGAAAGAACAGGTTGTGTGGACATTTATATAACAGTTGGCAAGGTATCACAGCATCATTTATGTATGATCAGCTTAATTTACATAGTTTTACCTGTTCCATTCACTTCCATGACCCATAGATGATGACCTGAAATGGAATAAACATCTACTTTCTGACTTTACCATAGAACAACTATTTAGCAAGCAAAATGTAGCTTCTCTGCTGGGCAAGACCTAATGATTTATTCACCACAATTCCTTCTTTTGATAGTAGTTGACAACTAGTGCTTCAGGGAGAAGCAAAAATTTATCTCCCCAACATTAAATTAGCTAGCTACAGGTCTTTTTAGTCAGCACATTATCCAGTCACTTTAAAAATTCAGCCTGTGCCTAAATTTGGGATGTCCTTCAGATCTCCGTTCCACAAATCAAGCATTTCATTTTGTCCTAATGTGTTAAAAATAACCTAGGTATTTTGTGGAGTGATCCTTCTTCTAACCTTTTACCACTGTAATATTATACATGAATGAAAATTAGACTAATTTACTATGTTTTTCTCATTCTTTATGTATCACGTTGATGTTCCTTCCTGGGTTCTATAATATAATCATTGTTTACTGTTTACTGTTATCCTCAGAAATACCACCACATTTCTAAATCATTCATTCAATAAAAATGCTCAGCAAACATGTTTATCATCCACTGATTTGTTACGTAGACTTGTCTGAATTTTAAAAATGCGAAGCACCTGCAGCTCCTACAGACTTCTTCAGAAATCAGAAGCAAGCTTCATTTTTTTTTCCTCCAAAGACTGACAGCCACACAGTGAAAAGGGTGTATCAATTGGGAAGTATATATCAAATTAAAACGCAGTTCCTCCTTATTTTCAGGCTGAATGGTACTCTACGTAATAAAGAAAATTCACAAGAGGTTTGTTTTTTGGTTTTGGTTTTTTTTTACATTGTCTGAATATTTACATCTCTTTGTTTGGAGAACTAGACTGTTGCCCTTACAATAGCTTTGGATAAAACATTGGAAACACAGGGGGGAAAGAGGGGAAGCGGGGACAGAGCATGCTACTACTAACCAGAAAGTATGGAATAAGAAAGTATCATTAATACTTAGAAATGAGACAATGGATGCCACTCAAAAACTACATGCCAGGAATTGCCTTTTTGTGTGTTAAAAAAGTTTGGCAATTGAGACATCCAAAGACCTGGAAGCAAACCAGGAAATATCAGATTCCTAGTCATGCACAATGTCAAGTATCACTTCACCAGTTTTCACTGATGAACTTCTTAGAGGAACATTTGACACTCAAACAACTTTTAGACAATTGGTGGCTTTTGAAGAGGGCTAGGACAGGATGTGTCCCATGACAGCATGCTGCACTGGCAGATGCTGAGAGGGGACCTAAAAATTTTAGTTCCCTCTCACCAACATTTTTTGCCTGAGTAGGAACTTCACATCAAAAAGATTGCCTAGTTACTTTGTAGAAAGATAGGAATATAGTTAGGATCAATTCTTAACACGCAGGTTAAGAATATTCACAAAAGCTAGATTTAGGAACAGAAGGTTGCTTGCTCTAATTGATGAAGAAACAGATACATTTGCAGAATTTAGTTTCAAATTCTACAGACAATTCAAGAGAGAAGACCCTTGCTACCCCTTTAGTTCTATTTAAATTATTTTTTGTGAATATTCTTTTTTTGTGATGATTAAAGTCTTTACTTCCCATTTGAGATTTCTTCCAGCATGGCTGCAAGGTTTTATTATTGCATTCTGCAATCAGCTGGGATCTGTGATTCTATTAGAAAGAGAGTCAAATGTCTATTGTCTGGTCCTTGTACAGTACAATTCTTACATTTTTTCCCCCCAAGATTTCTTTGTTTCCATTTTCACTAATACTGTCCTCTCCAGAGAAAGCTTCAAAAATACAATCTGTCTTACACAGATAAAGTTATGTTGAGTTGTGCTGGTTTCCCCAGATATCTGGGCTATAAAAGAAGAAAACAAAAGAAACCTACCTAGCAATTCTTCTTCTCATCACAGTCTTGAAAAACTCAAGGCACAGACCATCTGCAGACTGCCATAAATAGACAGAAGGAACATACTACAGAGGGAGCATTCTCTCACCATCTATGCCATCAGTGCGATAACCATAGTCGTGCAAGAAGTAGGGAAGCTCAAAGCTCCAAATTTACTGCAGAATCACATGTACTGGATTTTATATAGGAGAAACTATGCCACCCAGTGGAAGTTTAAAATTAAAGAAGAAAAAGTATTGGGGGAGAAGAAGGGGAAAAAGATTTTGCTCATATTTCAAATTCAGAAATGAAACTAATGAAAAAACTATTTAGCTAAACAATTTACCAGCAAAAGATTAAAAAATTATATGAGGAAGCTACTATGATACTCACACCTGATTTTCATTGACATCAGACAAAAAAACCCTTGTTAATTAAGACTTTCTAAAGACATCTAACCAGAACTTTGACTGAAGTTCAGTCTGCCATGAGCAGACCTTCTGGAATACAATGCAGCATCTGTTAGCCTGGGGTTTCCCTTCCAAGGAAATTCCTGGGGGAGAGAGAGAGAGGCCTAAGTGAGCCTGGTTTATTACACAACACAGAATCAAGGTACATATTTAGGGCAAGTCCAGACCCAGCGGGACACAGGCACATCCAGGGCCACCAGACATATCCAGTATGATTTGCTAAAAAGAACAGTCTATATAAATATAAAATATTGATATAAAATATTGGTATAAAATATATTTTTTTCATAAATATAAATATTGTTATAAAACCACAGTCTACATAAATATAAAAATATTTAATACCAAATTATGATATTTATGAATTACTTACACTGGTAGAGTTTTAAGGAAAAATTACTGAGTATCATACTGCAGAGGGAGGTAATTTTTTTATTTCAGTGGCAAGAAACTCTTAGTTCCTGAAGTAACATTCTGAAGAACTTGTTTCTTTCCTGTCAGTTTGCCCACATTTCTCTCTTCTTTTTCTTTTGTAATTGTTTTGTTTATTTCCTTATACACAGTGCCACATTCTAATGAAGGCATTTCAGAAAGCCTTCCCAGGTATTCAGGTGGGGCTTCATTTAAAGGATCTGTGTAATGGTAATTACCTAAAAGGGAAAGCCCCAAACCAGAAACTATTTATTACATCATACAAAATCAAGTACTTTGCAAAATAGTTATTTCTCATTAGTATGACCTGGAAGTTTCTTTTGTTCCCGTAATGGATGACTAATCTAATGCTGAAGTTTGCTATTATGGTTTCAAATTAAACCTTAATATTGGAAAATGAAGTTACAGAAAAGCTGACAGAGATAATTGTATTTCATAAATGAGGCAGCCTACCTAAATTATCATCTCAACAGAGTAACTCCCTAGAACCTTCAGGTAAAGACAGAGGACAAGCCAATGCTTTGAAAAAAAAGTGCTGCTATGAAAATGTAGTTAAAATGTTTTCTGCAGACAAAATAAAGAGAGTTAGGTTTGAAGCCTCTGTATTTCACTTTCTCCTATCTCTCTTGCTTTGCAGTCATCTATGATCACATTGAAAAAGCTTATTTTGCCAAAGCACTTCTTAAAAAAACAACAGTTTACATTTTATTTGGAGATATTTTTCATTCATGTGTCACATTCACTTACACTGACAGTAAGACACTACTGTCAGTGCCACTTGTTACCCATACAGTTAGCAGAACTGCTGTTTGGATATCATGCAACATCCAAAAAGCACCATTTCAGGGTCTTGCTAGTATTTATTTTCTTCTTCATATTCAGAAATACATGTATTCCTCTAATCCAGTCATACCACACATAGTGTAGTGGTGTACTTATTAAAGCATCGCAGTGAGTAACCAATAATTTTTAATTTTAATACAAATACCTACACAGTCTCCCAAATGTTGCCTACCTCATATGCAAAATGTGGAAGATTAAGTGATGTATATAACTAGAAGGCACACTGAGTACTAAATATCCTACATTGCAGTTATAATATCTTGCATTTAGTTTCTTTCCATCACAATCACAAAAAGACACTATCTTTTTCTACATAATTTTTAATACAGACTATTATTTTGATTGTTCATATACTCAATCTTATGAAGAGAAAAGTGGAAAAGGTCAACGTTGATATAAAAAAACCTATTTTAAAAAGAAATTTGTATTTATACATGAGTCTTCTCTTTTACACATTAAATTACATTCAAAGTGAATTTCACAGTATTGGCCCTCTAACTTTTTTAAAGTGTTCACAGTATATCAAAAATATCATCCCTTAAATGAATACATGTAGTTACTACAATCAGGGAAACTATTAGAAAAAAGGAAGAAAAAATGTCAAAAAGCTTATACCACCAATCGATGGTCATTGAAGTTGCTATAGAATTCTGTTTTAAATAAGGAGCTGATTAAAGTAAAAGAGACTCTTAAAAACATAAATATTATACATGCCTTTCTTATCAAGTTTGTGGCAGGGTTCTTCTGGAAGTGTGTACAATCTAGAAATTTTGTTTTTTTCTTGGACCTATGATTGCATTAAAACAAGAAGTCTTGATATTAAGAGACTGTGTAATAGCATCATACTTAAACATAAAGTACAAACAGAGATGCCTGGACTCTTTGGGTGTAGCTGCATTGTTTCCTCTAGTGCCCACAGCAATATAAGAATTTCCAGTTTTCCCTCCTGTCTAGTTAAGGGATTTCACTCCTGTACTCCTGTGTCTCCCAGGTATGTGCTGAATCTGTAAGCCAGTGTTAAGCCTGGTGCCAATTAAATTACCATGGTTTAAAAAACCTCCCCAGCATTAATGTATGTCCATGACATAAATGAGAAATAGTTGTTTCAACTTTCTCAGTTGGGATAAGCTTCATTTCCTTTATTTTTTATGGTGTGGTACTTAGAAGATGGACTTTGCATGATGGTCAGTATGGCTTCTTACCTATAGAGAGTTGCAACCAATTTTCTAGTCACATTCCAGGCTGGGAAATAACACTTCAGCAAACCGCAGTGATTTCTGTACTGCTAAATGGAGCGTTAAAGCCAAACCAAAGATGACAGAATTTTCTAGCTATGTTTTGTATTAGCAAACAATGCACCACCACAGCAATAACAAAAACTATTTTTGCAGGAACTCATATTTTCTCACAGCAATTCTATTGTATTTTATACAGATTCCTTTCTCACCTTACCCTTTCCAAAGTTTTTCCAACTGCATCCAACTTAGAATGCAGATATACAGCACAGCAAAAAGGAGATCAACTGGCACTCCTCTGACCCCAGTGAGCCTGTCTAGAGAATTAAACTCAAGCTATTTGCTATTTCTCTCTGGTAGCTAGTCCCCACTTTCCTGCAGTGGCCTAATATCTAATATTCCCTTCCTATATAATGAAATGTTTATTCCCCCTTATGCTGTACTACAAATTACTTACCTCCAGTTTTCATTCCTCCCCTCCACCATGCATGCCTGCAGTCCTCCCAGTGCCCAACTTCCAGGATTCTTTCACCCCCCAGCCACAGATCTATCATAGACACAACTCCCCCCCCCCAGAGAGAAGCAGTCTTTCTGAAAAAGTGATATGAGAGGACCAGATTTTTATTTTAACTGCTATTGTGAAGAAAACACGTGGCCATTCTCTTTTTCACCATTATGCCCTTTCCACCAAAACCAGAATGGATGACTTGTATGGGCACACACTTGTCAGTTATTCCACAGTTTATATTTATTACAAAGAATAGCTTTGAAGGGTAAACTGTTCTATTGTTTCAGTGGGTGGAAAGCGAGACACCGAAGATGAAGTCAACATTAGATTACCTAACCTGTAAAACAAGCACGTAAAAAGAAAAGGTTTTATGAAGGCCATAAGAAAGCCTAACATATGCACTGGACCTGAAACACGCATGGGGGAAGGAATGTATAAAGGCATAGCAAGCCAGTATGTTCTGCTTCAAAGGAATGGATAATAGTGAACTCAGCCTTGAAAGAAATCTAATGAATAGACAACTGAATAGTTGTTTGCCTGTAAATTATCTAAACCCTGAACACTCCTGGTAGAAGCAGTACAAAGGGTGAGAAGGGCTGAGCTCAACTATTTGGATTTTGTTGGGTAAATGTTATGAGCACAACGGTGGCTGCTTGTTATTGTGAGCATGTAAAAGAAGGAACTGAATCTCTTTGGATAGTGAAGTTGGCATAGATGGTACTGGAGAAGTTATTTCACTGCTACTTGGAACACATGGGGTTGCACAAATATATCTGATCTGTTTTTAAAAAGCTAGCAATATTTCTGCCAAGTGGCAGAAAGGACAACAAATTAAAAACCAAACCCCCTCCTTATAGTAGGATCCAAACTAGTCAAAGAACATTCTAGGAAACGGT
The DNA here is from genome assembly GCF_035582795.1 of Mycteria americana. Taxonomy (NCBI): domain Eukaryota; kingdom Metazoa; phylum Chordata; class Aves; order Ciconiiformes; family Ciconiidae; genus Mycteria; species Mycteria americana. The sequence continues at coordinate 139,855,825 of NC_134366.1, read as the reverse complement.
GAAAATAAGGGAAACTCTGGTCTGCTAATTAGAGCGCTAGATTTCAAGCCAGAACTCAGTTTTGCATGGATGTTAAGACTATGGAAAAGTTTTGTACAAGAAAGAAAGCTACTTATGTACTTCACATGAACCTAACTGACATTTTAATGAACTGAGTGATGCTTGCATAAATAATTTAATGTAAAGTATAGCAAGGTTAAAACAAGAAAGGAGTAAAGGTGGCTAAAAAGGCTTCTGCTCTCCAGCCCTCACCCCTGCTGTTTGCCCCCTCTCCTCCATGCTGATCTGACAGAAGTGAGCGCAGTGAATTGGGTCAGGGAACTGGTCTGGAAGGAAAATGAGAAAACACTCTAAAACTAAAAGGCAGAAATGCATCAGGAAAGACAACTGTCCTAAGAATGGGTAGATCTACATGTCCACAGACATAGATGTTCTATTCTAGTCAAAGCAGAAACTTGATTTTTTTACACGAATCACTCATTCAGCATAATGCAAACCCATTACTACCATTCACAGTTATGTACAGCTTATTAAGAGAAGACCCTTGTTCCGTAAGGTTCTGAAGAAAGAATGAAAGAACTGCTGAGCATGCTCCATCACTTATTCCAAGGCCAGGTCTATATTTTACTCTTTTATCAGGATGGCTGTACAAAGATACACTATGTAGGCTATGCTATTCTAGCAAAACACTTTCTTATGTAAACTGCCTGTAATAATAAAAAAACTACTATACTAGCAAAACTATATATACAGTAGAAGTGCAGTTTTGGCACTATATCTGCAGCTCTACCAGTGGCTTCTATTGATGTAACGGTGTTGTTCAGTGACATGAAGAGACAATCTCATGAAAAGACTGGACCATATGACACTGAATATTAATTTACCCTGTAAATTGGTGCATAGAAAGTACTGTGGAATTTGTTCTGTTTCAGAAGGGGAAAGAAATCCTTTTTGATCTCTTCACTAACTCAATAGAAACAGATTTTCAGAATTATGTATGCACTGTAAGTGCTATTCTTCTGTAAACATCACTCAAGAGTAATATGATAATATAACATACACATTAAGCTTGCTATCCTCTGGACATAAAAATAACTGAGAATGCAGGATGAAACACCTATAAAGAGTTGTGACAAATAGCAAAGTAGTATCATTCATGCTGCACTTTATCTGTAAAAAGCTTCCGTGTGTGTATATATATCCTAGTATACATAGCATGCCATGCTGGAAATGGTTGCAGAGCACCAAATCTTCTTTTCATGACTTGACAGCTCTGGAGTCTCTGAGTAAAACTGGATATTGCAACACTCCCCTTATTCTGTCTCATGTGAAAGGCTGAAGTATATTCTGCTTAAAATGAATATTTACAGAGACACATATAGAACATAGCATCTGATCATAACTAAGACATTTGATATATTAAAGAACATTAACCAACTAATTCCTATTAAACTCCTTTTATAAATTTAAAATCAGAGGTGTGTTATTTGGAGGAAAAAACATTCCTGTAATGGTCTTGCAATGTTAACATAGTCATGTGAAACCTTTAAAAATAGCAGGAAATGCAAAGCACTCCTCTGAATTCAGCTGCTGAAGTCCTAGAATGTGCAGGAGACTACTGTACCTTTTGCCATTAATTTCATGCCAAGCACACTGCCCCTCTAACCAGAGTTGCTGTGTGATCACTTCCTACCTTATTTTCATCAAAAAATGAGCGAAGTTAATATGAAGCGGTAGGTTTCTGCTAAACTGGCTTCTGTTGATCTCTCAGGGAGTGATCAGAGAGTGACCAAATGAGCAGTTAGGTGGCAGAGTGTGGCAACCTTCAGCAGAGGAGACAGTGACGCTGCAATTCGAGGTAGGTAATTAGCCAGCCCATGCAGACCCTGATTACTTTGTAAGGAGACAGAGCAGTTTGTTGCAAGGGAAAAGCAAAATTCATATTAAAAGACTCCTTAATGCCGAGAAATACACTTGGAAAAACACAGCACTTGGTTCTCATCACCAAATTCCCAGGAGGAATCATAGAATATCTCCAGTTGGAACGGACCCATAAGGATCATCGAGTCTAACTCCCTGCACCTCGCAGGACTACCTAAAACTAAACCATATGACTAAGAGCGTCGTCCAGAGTCTTCTTGAACTCCAACAGGTTTGGTGCCGTGACCACTTCCCTGGCAAGCCTGTTCCAGTGAGTGACCACTCTTTCAGTGGAGAACCTTTTTCTAATGTCCAACCTGAACTTCCTCTGATGCAGCTTCATTCCATTTCCTGTGTCCTGTCGCTGGTCACCAGAGAGAGGAGATCAGCACCTCCCTCTCCACTGCCCCCCTTGAGGAAGTTGTAGACTGCGATGAGGTAAGTTTCTTTAAAAGTGAACCACACTCCAGTTCATAAAATGACAAGTTTAGCCATCTACCTTGTTTCATCCTTTGTGTCTTTAACAAAGCACTCCTCCAGCTACTCTCAAAGGAAAAGCATGCAAATGATCTTCCTCATGCAGTCTTTTCAGTCAGATATCTAGGACCAGAAAAAGGATCTGATAGTGCTTTTTTTTCTTTAGATGCCCAAGATGAAAATGATCTGTTTCAAACATGAAATTAAAAAAAATAGAGTAGATATGCATAAATACTTAAATTTATTGGCTTTTTTTTTCAAAGGGACATATCATATTGCGCATATGTACAAACATGTTGGGCTAGGGCTTCTCAAAGTCCAGTTCTTCTCAGATTACTTTTAAGTGTGTTGATTTTTTTTTCCAAAGCAATGTATGTCAGTAAAATCTAAAGGGAAGGAAAAGGTGTGGGAAGTATGCGAAGAATCAATTGTTCTTCCCTCAATGCACCCCAGAAAATCCTTGTTTAATTGCTTCCTAACCTCTTGAAATAAAAGAGTGGATATGTTTATCTACTCCAAACATGATACATGATAGTACCAATAAATGCAGTAGACAGAAACTGTTTTGCAACACACCATAGTAAGTACATCAATCAGTAACAGGCACCCAAATAGGTTCTCCAAACCCCCCATGTTTGTTTGCTTTGCTAGCCATCCAGCTCGTTTTTTTTTTTTTTTCCAACGGCTAACGTTATAAATTTTCTCAAGAAGTCAAATGATTTGTGCATCACAATTACCTAAGACTGACGTTGAAGGGTGACTTGATTTTATGTTTTTAAACATAAAAATTGATTTGATAATGTGTATTGACTGCTCAAGCAAGGGGGGAATTTGACATATTTTAAATGAAAAAAAATTTGAACTTATCAATAAAGTTTTCCTTCTACAACTCACCGCTTTTCTGTACACCTCTGTACTCTCTGGATAAGTCAATTATATGCCACAAATCCAAATGAAGCATGCTTGAGTATATGATTGCTATGAATATGCCATGAGTATGAATGATCTGCATTGATTCAGAACCACAACAACCCTTCCCATGAAAACTTTCTGTATTGATGAAGTGTTCTCTCCTGTCAGTACAGATTGTCATTAAAAACATTGAAGAAAAAATTCAGAATGGTGGGACTCTGGTGCAATAATCAAGAATAAAATGTGAGTCTGCAAAGAACGGTCTTTGTGGTTTCAGCAGAGAATGATAAAAATCTTTCGAAACTGGCTAAAATAATATATAAACCCAGTTGTTCTTCAGAAACAGCTTCTTATACTGTCACACATCCTGAAATCTTCTGGATATCAGTTTTGTATTCTTTATGAGTAAGAACTTGTCTGAGGCTGACTGTGCTTTATATTGTTTTTACTGTAATGCCAACATACTGTTCCAGCAAGAACACAGGATGCTGAAAGATGGGATTACTCCAGTTACATATTGGGGAAAGAATAGACCAGCACAGAAAATGGTGATATAGCAGCCATTAAGGTGATTTTACATCACCTTCAGACATTAAACAAATAGTTAGAACACTGGCATGTTAATGGAAAATTGTTTAAGTTAATAAAAAGAAAAGCTATTAAAAAACTCATAATGTCAAGAAATTCTTTAGGCTCTTAGTGATGGCAAACAGAATCATCCAGTGGAATGCAAACAAATGTTTCCATCAGCTATAAAGAGATCTGGTCTCCATTACCAAGGCTGTCATGACATCTTGTATTTGTGAGGTGGACTTTTGAAGAAGTCAGGTGTCTTTGTCAACAACATGCGCCTGGCTGAACTGCAGGTACCACCTGGATCAGCTCTATCCCTCTGCAGTGCCCATGCTGCTTTTGATAGAAATGAGTCTTGCATTTTTAATCACATTGCCTATATTACAGAAACTTTTGCCTCTGACCCACATACACAGTAACACAGAGCCCTTGCAGCCAGAGATGAGTCAGATCAGTTAGGGCCAACCTTCTCTCTTTCTAAATTCCAAGTCTGCCTGAACTGATTGCAACACCAAGGATCCAAAAAGCAAAGGAAAGCAGTGAAGACTGCAGATTTCTGAGGTATATCAAAATCAGTGAGAGTTCTCAATTCTTTTAATAAGACATGTATTTCATCACAGTCTTTGAAAAGTTCTGTCATGATTTTCTTGAGGCTTAAAAAAGTTACAGAGGAGACGAGTGGTAACAGCAACACAGGCAGCATCTTCCTCAAGGTTTTAGTATGCACCGTGCTCCCTACTTGTTTAATTCTGAAAAATGCCTCAACAGAACAAATGCCATTTCTGATTTACATTAACATGAGAATGTCCCTGGAAATGGGTACCTGCACACACACACACAACTGGAAAAAATAAAGGTTCTGCCTCCTCACCAATTCAACTTTATAATTGCATTTAAAAAAAAAAAAGAACAACAACAAAACATTCAACCAGACCCTACTGTGTTTTAGATCTAGCAAATGTGCAGCTGTGGATGAACTGATCCAAGAGAAACCCTTGCTTGGGAGAGAAGAAACAGAATTTGTTTCCTGTATCATGGGCAACATAAACAGACTAACCCTGAAACCACACAGTCACTAGACTGGATGAAAATGAAATAGGGGAACTGGCTGCTACAGCCAGAGCAAGAATCTGCAGATGGAGGGCAAATAGTGGGCCTGCTTCTTTGGCAACAGCTCAGTGTCACATTAGTTCGCCGTAACATGAAACCACAACCTCGGCCTGAAGGACACAGTGCAAAAAACTACAATAGTGCAATAAAAGCCTCTTTACATCTGTAGAATTGTGTCACTGCTCTTTGCAAAGGAGATTGCAGGAAGAAGAGAGAACCTGGAAAAAGCAAGAAGCAAGTAATCCACTTCTGTATTCCCCTGAACTAGAGACCAGAGGCAGGATGAGACTTAGACAATCCTCCTGTCCACAGATTAAGGTGGGACACCGTAATAAAGCTAAATCACAACATAAAACAATAATAATGCTGATCCAGCCTTCCCCTAATTTGCAATACTAAGTGCCTCTCTCACTACAGTGGTGTGTAGCAGGGCGAGTAGCCTGATAAACTCAGAAAACCGTGGTGTCTGGCTGTAGCACACCAGAGCCTTCATCCCTCTATGCACTTAAACCAGCTCTACTACCAATACGGCCAGTCTGACATGAGTGGCAACTCTAATTAAAAAAGAAGATGCTCTTCAGCTTTTTTTTAAATCTACTTATTTTGTGGGGAGGCATTGTGCTGTTTACACTACACACCATGATAAAAGGCTTACCTTTCAGGAAAAAATGAAGTCCCTGGGTGCTTAATTTGTTTTGCCTATTATTCTGAAATGCAAAAGGCAGTAAAGACAAAATTTAGAAACTTCCTTTAAGTATAAAAATAAAACATTAGCCTCAAGAATATCTAAATTTAAAGGTTAGTTATTTTTTAAAATGAACTCATCACCAGCTTTTCCTACACTCAGTCAACAGACTTTAAGGTTTGTTTTTCTGAAGATCCTGCTCTCAGTGACTACATACCGATTTCTTTCTCAAATCCCCTGGGTTTCTGGTTGCGCAGATGATATTTCCCTGCTTGACTTGGCCTTCCAGGTTGTTGTGCGGTGTACTATATGCTGCGGCCATGTCTCACACTCCTGTAACGGGCTGGATTTCCATTCACTCTTATTTCACACTCACGTTAAGGTATTCTGGGTTTCTCTGTACAGCTGTATTTAGATGAGGCTTTCTATGCCACCCACTTTTTTTCCCACTCTCTGTTTGCTGCAACCAAGCTTCGAGTGGCTGTTCAGGCCGCCACACGCTGAGGCAGGGCCGAGTGGCAGGCTCCTCAGCCATCTGCGCCTCCTCCTCCTCAGCGGCCTCCTCCCGCTGAGGCTGCTGCCTTCCCGCCATCGTGTGCCACCCACGCCCTGGCCCCCTCGCACGCCGCCACAGCTGCTGTGCCTCATGGCTGCTGACAGGGCCAGGGGTTGCCGAGCGGCCCGGGTGAGGCACAGTGGTTGTGGGGATGGCCCCGGCATGGGCTGAGGCGCTGGCTGTGGGTGTGAGATGTCGGTGTTGGTGTCAGCAGGATGTTACTAATAAAGTCCCTCACCAAACGAGCCATGTCCCGAGAGACCCCTGTGCAGGGTGGGCACATGAGGACATGACTGGTTTTGGGTTGTGTGGAGCAGCCTCTTACCTTTGCAGTCCCTTGTTTTCACAGGTCTGACTTCTGCAGACCTCCTCGTTCTCGGTTGCAAGATGCTGCCAGGCAACTCCAGTACCTCTCACATTAAGAAATACCATCACCGAATTTCCTAAACCTTTTTTTTGCTTTGTTTGTTTTGCACACCTAGCCTTCAAGCTTAACCCAGCAGTCCTTTCTATATCTAGCATCCTCCCCCATGCCACCCCAAAACTTGGTCTTCTGTTAGCCGTGACCCTAACCTGGTAAGCCTCATGAATTCCCCCTTGGGTTTGGGTTTGTGTTGGGGACCGTCCATGAATGGTTTGATCCTGGTGATGCTTTCTTACTCTCCTTTACAGAAATTGCAAGCCCAGATCAAGAACTGTTGTGGGATGCTGGGATGAAACTGGGTCTGGAGTAATGGTGTTTGAGTGAAGGTACCATTGGGGTGATAAGTGCTGTTGATCTGGTAAGTATTATTAGAAGACAGTTTATATAATTTTAACAGGCCCAGTAATCTGCTTTTTTCATTGTTTTCCCCATTTTCAGCTAAGAGATTTGTAGCATCTTACATACAGACGAAATGATGTGCCCACTGTCACAAAATACTCCAGAGTGAGATCTGAAATTCCAACTACTATCTCCTAATTCACAAGCTAGTGAAACACATCAGGGTTTGTGTATGGTTACCTGTTCTTGTCCTAGTTTTTAACTTGCTGTGCATGCTATAGCAGCAGCATTGCTTGCACTTGGGACATGGAGATAAGTTTGAGAGAAATAATAGAAAGTAGGTTCTCATTATAACATGTAATTACACCATTTCCTCAGATTAAATTTCAGCAAAATGCTGTAAATTCCTTGTTTACACACAAAAATCTTTGTATAATGTGAGTGTTGTGCCTCTGACCCATAAAAATTATTTTTACATTAAAAGGGATATTAGTTTTCCCTGGCATCAGCAATTCCTAGGACCCTTTGGAAGAGATACCAAGTTCTGCTTGTTCCCTTCTTGGGTCCTGGCCTCAGATGTCATCTGCTGCAAGATCTTGTCCATGTAAAAAAACTCTTACATGACTCCATTAGCAGCTAGGATTGCAAGAAAACAACAAATATGTACCTATATAGTATATTACAGTATTTAGTTACTTCTAGCAACACCATGAAAAAAGTAATTGGTTAAAAATTACTTTTAACAGTATTGTAGGCTCACCTTGTGTCTTCAAAATTGAGTCAGTAAAAAACCCTTGGGTCTCTGATACACTTTTGTGCTACCCCAGGCAGACACACTTTATTGACTTAAGGTTGACACTCGTTGAGAAAATTTCTGCCACACAATTTTGCTTTTGCCTGAGAAGCTGTTAATTCTGTTGATAGCACATTCATCAAGGATGAGTTATTCAAGCACTTAGTGACTGCTCTGGCAATCTCCTGAAAGAGGAAAAAGCATTACAAAGGTATGAGTGTGGGAACAAGTGGAAGTTACATGACTACCTTGGTGCTGCTTATAACATTGAACTTTAAGTATCTAATTGAGTTGTCTGACTCGTGGAAGCCACTGAGCCTGCAGGGGAAGCATAAATTTGGTACCTACAGTTAAACAGGGTGAGCACTTTTCCTCTGTGTGAAGGTAACATTAGCATAATGTGACTGTGATAAGGTTCCACATGCTTTATTGCTCTTTTTTTCTTTAACTGGAGAGCTCAGGAAGCGTCCTGCAGGAAGCAAGAGTACCAGAAAGCACAGAGGGAGCAGAAAGGTCCCACTGCAATAGGAGGCTTTACTCTTGCTACAGCTTTTCTCTGCACGCCCAGTACATTCTTTTGCACACCTGCTCTCTTTTGATGTTTTCAGGCCCAAGGGGGTCCAATGGTGTGTGAGTGCATTCTGGGGGTAGCACAAGCAGATGGATGTAGAGTGCTGTGAGGTTAGGCTGAATAAAACATGGTCATGGTAGGACAGATAATGCAGGAGAGTTTCTGGGGGTACTGGGCAAGATGGGAAATGAGATCAAGAAGCAGGAAAGTGGAAAGCAAAGGTCTTATATATAGGGCAAGAGATAAAAGCATTAAATCCATAGTAAGTTTTAAGCTTTCCCCTTCTCCCCCACTAGTTATCAGACGTGGTTGCAAACCAAAATTAGTCATCTGAGTTAAAATGCCACATAACCAGGAAATCCCACTGAAGCATTACCATTCCTTACCACATTTTTACAGAAACAGCATCTTGTAATTCTCTGCTTTATTCATTATATATCACAGGCCGACGCTGCACCTCCTGAAACCTAAAACCAATAAACACTATAAATATTGCTAGAAATTTCCATAACAGTGACACTTGGAAAAACATCCAAACTTCAGATGGCGCTGGGCAAGCAAAACTCTTGAAAAGTTTATAAATGGCATTCTGGAGTACTGAGCAACTGCAGGGTTGAAATTACGTCTTGTAAAGCACGGTCCCTATGTGTTGCCTGATTGTGGCAAGCAGGTAATGCTTTGTTTGGAAATTATTAGGAAGGCATGCTTTCCCAGTAAATGATTGTTACAAGTTCCTTTTGAACAATAATACATTTAGCATAAGAATTTAGACTCTGGAGTTACTGAACTTTATGAGGTTGGCTTGGTTTCACTGTGGAACTCTTAGCTTAGAGCATTTCAGAGTTCTGGCTTTGTAAACACATGTGAACAAACTTGCCAAAAATAGAAGTGAGATGCCACTCCATTTTTTTTAAATTATTTTCTATCATTAAGTGTTTCAAGAATCTTTCTGCCATAGCAACAAAAGACTTGCTTATTAGATTTTATATGTCAGAGAGGGGAAATAAAACCAAACAAATATTATGCTGCACATCAAACCATGCACATACCCAGCACATTAAATAGGGAAAAAAATCTAATAAAGCTGGATTCTCTCTCATGAAACAGAGAAGCAAAATTGTTGGAGATACTGCCCAGATATTCAGCCATCCAAGGCTACCCCTGGGAGGCCTATGCATTCAAACAGGACAGCTATCCAGAATACTAGTGTGTAAGATAAATGCTGAACGCGTGACAGAAATAGGTGTTGTATGAAAGTCTGAAATAAGGGCGATTTCATTCTCATTAAGAAAAGTGTTCTAAGAGTTTTGTTCTGTAAAGAAGAAGTGCATTCAGAGGCCTTTATGCCATTCTTCTCACCAATTGCAGTCTCACTGTACAAACAGTACTATACAAACAGTATCAGTTACTTTATACACTTAAACAAATTTGGATGGACCCCCGTGGTTTTGTCAGTCAGGCTTTTCAAGAAGGTTGGAAAAAGCAGTAGGCACAAAAATTGCAAGAAATAATTTCTTTCCAAAGATACTCTAAAAATCGCTTTGGAAATGTATTTAAAGGCAAGGAAATAACAGGTTTAGAGGATTTTAATGCCAGTTTACAGTTTGCAATGTGCTGTAAACCTGCAAGCTTCTTAGATTTAGTTCTCCCACTGTAACTGTTGAGATTAATTTTCACTAATTACTAGCTTCTCTAGCCAGTTCCAGTAGTCTTTCCACCAACATCACTATAATCTTCTCCCTACTGCTTCTTCATCTAGCAACTAATTTCAGTTCGAAAGAACTAGTTCCAGTTTTAAGAGAAACCTTATATAGTCATCAGTAGGAAGAATGAGATTTCATGGAAAGATTTATAAGAAGAAGGAGGAACCTTTTCTCATTTGCCCACAGGTCACAAGTTTTCTTTTATTAAACCTGGGGATAATAATACCTATCATCCACCTTTCAGGTGAATAGCTAATAACTAGTAGCTAACTGCTGAAATAAAGAATGCCTTCAAAAGCTGTATGTTATTAGTATTCAGTTGAAGGAAAAAAAGAGTCTTCAGCATGAGACATTAAAAGGTATAGAAGCCTCATGGAAAGAAAACACAGGTCTGTGTTACTGAGAGAATGAAGTAGGGGACTAATGAGTGAGGACCTGATGTACTAAGAACTCAGAGTTCCCCATGAAGTCAGCATGAGCCTTAGTTGCTTAATATATTTTAAAATTGAATCCAATAGTTTGTATTTATAAGAAACAGCAGCAATAGCATGTGGGAGGTGAAGAACAAGATCTCCATTAGTAAAGAAAGATGTCTTTGTTACCAAAACTATAAGAAACCAGAGTTAAGCCTTCATTCATCTGAAATACAACACACTGACAACTTGCTATCTCTCTCAACTGCTTAAGGGAGGGGGTAGTATGCCTTTTTTCAACTTTTAGAAATGTGTTGAACAGCTTTCCACAAAAGACAAATGCTCAGTACTTGGCAGAATAAGGCACGTTTCTAGATGCTTGAGAAGTTTGAAATTTCTAGCGAACATTGAAGCCTTTCGTGCCACCAGGGTTCTAAGACTAATGTCACACTAAGAATATGATTCTTGTATTATGTCCTGCGATTACCCATTATCCATTCAAATGCTAATAAAGCATCTGTGCCTGAGTTCATAACTTGTTCATGTTAATCTATCAACACACAGGAGCTAAAATTAGGGTTTCAGTACTTCCTTATTACTGAGATCAGTAGGGAGAAACAGGGCACACATGGTACAAACGAGGACCGTTACATGCATGAGAAAGTTTAACACTAAGTTCTAGAAATCACAATTTTTCAGGTTGAAGAGTGCTGAAAATGTAACCACATAGCTACTTTGGTGTTTCTCTTCCAATGTGTATTTTATTCTCAGTTTTTTCCAAAGGCATATATCACATGCAAGGCTCAACCGAGTCACAGCCAGTGCCAGAGTCTTCTTACCATGCTGTGGTTCTGAGAACAGCATTGAGAGCTGGTTGGGTTGTGGGGAATCAGTTATGGGTGAAAGCCATTCAAACATATGGACTAATACCAAGGTACTATCAAAGTCAAAGTATATGGTATAGTATAAGAAATTTGTAAGAAGAGGGTGCAAACAGAGCAAATGTCATAGGCCAGACTCTCTTCTTCTCGTTGCAAGTCTGGTAAGAGGGAGAGCAATCACAGTGTCTCTCTTGCTATGGCTTGCAAGAGAAGGAGATGCTCACACGTTCCTTTTCAGTTTTCTTTTAGCTTTCAGTTGTTCAGTTAATGCAAATTATCAAGTGATGGGCCAGACATATGAAGTGAAGCAAGCTGACTGTGGAAGAAATTCAGCCTCTTATGGTAACTAAGGATGTAGCCAACATTATTCAGTGTCAGGATATGTACATTGTAACACATCAGGTCAGATTTCTGGCACAATCTTTGTGCACGGGTGGTTTGAGACATCAAAGGGAGTTGCAATAGATTTATTTCCACAGAAAATAGGGCAGTTTACCCTGCCAGTTCCACGCTGGCCTGACTTATTGACATGTGCTACCCAATTGTTAGCCACATATGCTGTAGACATGCCAGAGCTACTCCAAACCTGATTAAAAAGTTGCAGATTCTTCCTAAAAACCTGCCAGGATGCCAAAAAAAAAAAAAAAAAAAAAAAAAGAAAAGTTTTCAAAATAGCAGCTATATAATGGATCTAGTTTGTCCTGAATAAATGGCAGCAAGATTTGACTTAAGACTGCAGTGTACACAAAGTATTGAAGACTTGCAGACTCATTTTCATGTTTGTCAGCAGTTACACACTTTTCATTGACTGCACTGAAAATACTTTGATAAGTAGCAGCCTGCCAGTGGGAGTAAAGGGTTTGTGATCTCGTGTACATTAATTATTAATCACAAATTGAGACTTAGCTTACACTTTTTTGTTAACTCCTCTATGGCTGTCTATCGTGATGATATATTCCCAGGCTTAATTTGTTTAGATCTACATAGATTTTGATAAACAGTAAGGTAGATGCTGTTATGTGAAAAAGATAAGATGCCCATGAATGCCAAGCACTTAATAAACTTCAGGTGTTTCACAAACAATGTCTACAGATCACAGTTCAGGAATCAGAGGGAGCATAAATCCTGATGTATTTGAACTTCTCCTTGGAAGACTGCAGGGGAATTATCCACATGAACATTAAACTGAGAACCAAGTAAGTGTAGCAGTCATGCTCCAGAAGCATAAAGCATCAGTAATAACCCCACCAGTTTTGACATGCCAGTCTGTCAATCTAATGGTAGTTTTAAAACTCTAATATATCTTTCAAGGGAAGGGCAGGCCTCAAAGGAAGCTAAAATGTTTCACTTCGGAATGACATAGAGAAAAACTTGGGCTTAATTTTTGTTTTTGTTTACTAAGATACAAAAGAACATTTTTCAAGTTACTTAGTGATCTCTGATGAACACGGAAAAAAATATTACAGATCTCAGTCCAAGCCCTACTCGGCTTAATGATTTTGGAACCACATTGAACACAAAAAAGATGAGAGTTTCGTTGCTTAGTATTTACATTTGGTTCAGATCAACCCTCTAGAATTCTTAGGAAAATTTATCAGTCTGATAATGTGCCCATCTTTCAACATGCTGACAGAAAACAATGAAAAAAAAATGATTATTCTGCTCCTTTCTTGAGGAAAAAAAAACAAGGAAAAAAAAAGTTACTCATTCCGTCCTAACCAACTTTTTTCCTAGGGCCAAGTGAGTAAATAGAACCATACAAAGATGCCAAATTTCCAAGGACTGAGCAGTTTAAATGCACAGAAAATAAGTACACAGATTGGTCATTGGCCTACCCATGGCTATCTACAAACTGCTGAACTCAATACCCCTCTGCCACTGCCATTAAGTGGCTCTGATGATAGCTTTTGCGCAGGCCTGAAATTTCTTTAGGTATCCCATTTGTTGCAGTTCCTGCAGGAATTATCTCTGAATCTTATACTGTGAGACTTTCTCACACTGGATGGACAGAGTCTTTACATTCATGCTGTGAGGTCCATTTAACTCTGAGTTTATTCATTGCACAGATTATGTGATACTGTTGCAGCTCCCTCACATTTTTGGCACTTCTCTGGCCTGATGCAGTGAATTCGGCTGCATTTTAAGGGTGAAATCGCACTTCATCAATAGCCATTTTTATGTTTGCTCATTTTATATACCATATGCAAAACCAGTGTGGTCCAACTGCCAGCACACAAGTCAGATCTGGGTAACTGGATGCTTCCCTCTGGTCCACTGCCTCTTCTGAAGAGCAAGCAGAGAAGAGCTTTTTGGTTCTCTCTCTCAAGCTGCCTCTTGTTGCGCTTGTGAGCAGTGTCTGTATGCCGAGCTGCTTGTGCTTCGTGAATGAAGAAGGGAATAGGCTTTGAAATGCACCTCCTGCTGCATGTGAATGCAGATCTGGTTTCAGAGCTAGGAGCTACTACTGCTACACCAGAGTGACTCACAAAGGTGTCCTCACATCCAAGAGGATGTACAGTACTTGGTGAGAGGAACCATTCTGAATTCAGATCTCTTCAATCTAGAAGTGCTCTGCCAACTCAGGCACTGACTCAGGAAATTGTGTTTTCTTTTCCTGAAACAGAAAAAGTCACTGATATAGAGATAGGCAATCCTCTAAAATTTGAGAAATCTCAGCTGATACTTGCTGGCATAATGGCAGCTCTCTGGCAAACAAGCATTTAACAAACTTGAGTCACCATTTCAATCAATTGATCAGTTATTTTCTATCAACTGTACTATTAACAGTTACGTTTTGTACTGATCTCACAACAGAGATGGCTTAATATTTTACTGATCAAGTCACAAGTTCTACCTAATCCCTAAAGAGTCAGATATTTTAAACCTTAGTTTATCAAAAGAAACCTTTTATCCAGTCCTAGATTCTAAAGTTTTCTGCTTTTTTTTTTTTTTTAAATTTCATTTTTACTTGGCCTGTTTCACAGACTTGGAAGTCAGTAGATTCTTAATTTCCCAATTTTAATAGATTTAAAAAATAGATTGTGGGTTTCTTTGCTTGTATTTCCTAGAACAAACACATGATTTTGTGAGTGTGATTTTATTAGTATAGGTATATAAGCTTCTTATCTTCTCCCGTATGAGGCAATTTGCTCTTTAGTCTCTTTTAGTAATTGCCACTTCTTTCTCCCTTCATAATTTCTTTCCAAGCGGTCCTTCCTGCTAGTTTCCTGATTAAATGCTGTCTTTCGAAGTCCAAGCTCCATAGATTTCAGTGTTTGTGGCCATTTTCAGCAATTTACCTTCCACCTTTAATTCTTCCTCTTACTCAAAATCTGGTTGCCATCTAACACCTTTCACTTTACCAATGCAGTTGTTCACACCTGTCAGTCTGCCAGTGACCTACTCTATTGCCTTCCCCAGAAGCAGGCAGGTAAGTGTGTTTCCTTTTGTGGGTAGGAGTAGAGCCAGTGCAACTTCTCCAGAAATCCTACACTTCCCGTTACGTGAGCTGACCTCCACTCCTGCCCACCCTGTCTGTTCTAAGACAGAAGAGCCAGAGGTCTCTCCCCTCCTTGCTTACAACCCTTTATTATCACTATTGTTTTTCTTTTTTCTCCTTCATCTTCGCCAAAGACAGTCAGTGAAGTCTGCCTCTTCCTTGTCCTTGAGCTTCAGTATAAGGAAAGTTCAGAAAGTCAGTATGTATATTCTGTGAATACAATAGGTAACTTACTACCTTTTTTCATCCTTTTCTTCCCGATCCTGCTATATCTTTCCATACCAGTTTTCTAGCCCTGAGTCTGGTGCTGGTCTTTGTCAGAGACAACAGGGCAGACTAGATTAATCATGGCTGATCCCTAGCTGAGGCAATTCCGTGTTTCTTTTGAACACTTTTTTTTTATTTATGGAAGTTTACCTTTTTTCCAGTGGAGGTGCTCCTATACAGTCAATTTGGACTTACTGATAATAGTTTTGCTATTCATAGCTATAGACGGCCTAGAAGCAGTTCCAGAATGAAAGAAGTTTGCAGAAAAGTTGAAAACCAAAGGCACAAAAAATATATTTGTGTTTAGGCCCAATCCTAGAGAAGACTCCCATTAAGCTCATCTGCACAACGAATGGAAGATTATCCCCAATCAAGTTTTATAGGAAGTCTAAACCCACCCAGAAGAAGAAAGTGTTTCCAGTCTTTGTTTCATATAATTATTTCTATCTGTCCTCTAGAACATGTGTGTTTCTTATGACTACAGTATATTCAGTCTTAGTTTAAACAGTGATAAGTGTATTTATAGATCTGTGTAAAACAAAATATTACTAGCATGTCAGCATTTGGTTGATCTTCACATTCTTGGCTTCAGAATGGTTTAAAATAAAACATACACACAAAGCAGGGTTGTTTTTTTGGCTCTGGTCTCCTCATTTTTGCCCACAACAGACCTGGCAGATGTGGGATAGCTGGAATGTGCATATCTAACAATTCTCTTCTGTGCCATCATTTGAAGCTGTAGGAGTGCAGCTATTTGGCTGTAGCGTGGAACAGAGTGATGAATGTGATGAAATACAGATTTCATTTATGACCAGGGGATAAATGCTGTTCAGGTCACGAAAACAGATTAGTGCATGGGGACAAAAGGTTCATGAAGAATTCCTTTTTGGAGATGGAGGGAAGGGTACTAAAAGAACTGCAGCGATTAAACTGAAATGACTAGGTAGTTACTGAGACTATATAAAAATAAATAAAAAACAGGAACTACAAAAGGATGTAAGTTTCTTAATTGCTCTGGCCTTGGGATGGCCTTGCTGGAGAACCACAATCTGATTAATCACGATAACAGAGAAATTGGATTGCTTCACAGAAGATTTTACATTCTTAGTTTTGTGGAGAAGTTTAAAATTGTTTCAGGGGCCTCATAGCCAAGAGAAACCCAAAACAAATAAAAAGAAATCAGATAGCTGTAAAAATGAGTTATGAACCAAGACTTTCTCAGATGACTATTAAGCCTTGATCAGTTTATAACAGATCAAAGAAAGTCCTTCCCAGTGTAGGCAGGACTGTTATAGCAGAAATTGTGGTCTTATCAGAGCCAAACCCTCATCCTGAATTCAGATGTAGATGCAAGCTTGATAAATGAATCTGTTTTTAAAGTTGACCGCTCACAAATCTAAATGTGAGCAAAGGTGTTTTAAAGATGGATTCATGGCATATAATGCCCTGCATCTGTGTGCTGGATCAACTTTAAAAATAGGGCTAAAAAGATACAGGTCTATATAAGATTTTAAAAAATGGAAACACTACCTACTATTTTAGGAATAGTGGGGTATTCTGAATATTTCATGAAAGTGAGTTTATGGGAATTTTTCTTCGGTAAGAATATCAATAGTGAATAGAGAGATATCTGATAGATCAGATAGAAACACCCATTACTACTAGATTTTTATGTAAAAACAAACCTGTTTTCCACTGCGTGTCTTTTTTTTTTTTTTTTAACAGCTTGATTGTTTCTTCCAGCAGGCTATATCCATACAACATTTTCCACATTTTCCATAGAGTGGGGCTCAGTGGCTGGCAAGTTAAAGAAATTACAACTATCCAAGTCAGAAGCAAGGAAAGAGGAAATACTTTCTGAAAAACCTTTACTGTGTCCCACGTAGTTCAAAAAGGGTGTGTCTGACCAGAAAAATCTTTCACGTGAGAGAACAACGTGATTGCGTGAGGTCCTTCTCACAGATGTCCAGGTGGGGAATAGGCTTGGCAGTTAATACTGGAATGATATGACCCAGCAAAAACTGGGAGATAGAGATTTTCCTTCCTCACTGGAAAGTTTAAATATTGTTTTGCTTCTAGTAAAAAATGTAGTTGATCTGGGAGGGAAAGAGAGCAAGTCTTCACTCACTGCGGGCATGTGGGTGCAGGTGTGGAGAAGATAGCAGAGGACAAGGAGAAGTGGAGAACTTTCAGCCTGTTCTGAACTTTCTTGCAGCTTTGGGCTGTCCGGGGGGTGTTTATCCATGTCATAGCCAGAGCAGTCTAACAGCTTCACTAGTCTCACTGGTCCCCTTCTCTGAGGCAGCTCTTGTCTCAGGGACACTAGCCATAGGCCACCATTCTGGGAGCTGTGCCCTTTGCACAGGGAATATTCTCCAAGGACAGGTCCCACTAGTATTACGGCCCATTTCCACATCTCCAGAGACCATCAGCGTGTGCAGAAATTACTTGAGTCATAAAAAGAAAGTTTTCCAAAGCATTGAGACATGGTATCTTGCTATTTCAATATAAGATAAAGCACAGTAAGGGCATGACTCTGGGCTGAAGGAACTCCATTAGCTCTTACTTTCTCCACTGGCTTTGGTGGACTTAGTCCAGGTTTTAACTGAGCAGCATTCAACATCTGGCAGGATTTGCAGAACTTGTCTAATCAGATCCACTCTGATCTGCTGTTTTCAACAGCTAAGACATTAAACCATTTCACTGGAGTCACCAGTTCCAGGATTCATAAGCAGAGAGTGAAGACATCACTAGTTCTATAATGTCATGCATTCCCATGGGGAAATATATGTCTCTCTGGTTTTTTTCCTCAATACCTTAAGCTACCCTATGACCTGAGCTCTATAGTTGAATAGTTTGACATGCATTTGTTACACCACTTCTGAACTTAAGATTTTTTTTTAATCACCTAATGATGATGGCTGTCCTCCTCCAAAAACACTTAAATACAACCTGATCCAATTGGTCGGCTTCGTTGGAGTGCTGAGCCAGCACGTTGTTTGAGTGCCAAGAGTCAATGAAGCCAAAAATCAGGGTCAAAAGTTGCTATTAGTTGGCACATACCTCTGGCAGGCTTTATATAATATCCTGATTAAAGCACTTGTTAAGCCTTGACTGAATTCTGTTTTTCCTCTTATAAATACAGTTTTGTCAGATTTCATTTTTTACTCTCCACATGCTTTTGTGAAGAGGCCTGTGATCAGGATGATGGAGTAGCAACCTGAAGCAAAAAGCAGGATTTCTGCCATACCAGAGGGATTTGTGTCATTCTAGATTATTAACTACTCTGGTGACAGGTGCTATCTTCTGCATTATCCCGAGGTCATTTGCAAGCTAGGCTGTGAGCTGCTGTGACCACCGCTGCTGCAACACCGAATGAAGCAATTTTGGGAACTGCTATTGCACTTAGTCTAAAGAACCACCAGATGGTGCAAAGAAATAAATCACCATCAGATGGAAACTGCAGCCGACCCCTTCCAGCCTGGGCCAGGGCTCAACCACCGCTAAGTGAAGCTTCACTTCAATTTCAGTGGAGATAGAAGTGAGCTCCGACTGAGAGAAACCAGATGTGATTTTGTGGGCTTTCACATCAATCCAGGCAGATTGGTTGCTAAGCTTAGTTTTGCTTTCAGGTGTTTAGATGCAAAATTCAGATACATTAAAGCAGACACAAAGAAGAGCAATTGGCTCAAATTTTTGCAGATCGAAATGGAGTTCAGTGCATGTTGAAATGTGGAAGGCAGGGAAATAAATGCACAATCCAGCCATATTTGGTTATATTTCAAAGTTCAAATCCATGGTAAATCCAGGATTAATTGGTGGGCGAATTTTCTGCATCCAAATGGCAAAACTCCTGCTGGTTCTTCAGTTCTTGTGCAGTTTCTACTTCCTTGGGTTGGATCTGGAAAAAATCTGGCAAATTAATCTTTTCTAGTTTGTGCTTGATCCAGACTCGAAAGTTTGGAGCGAAGTATTGATCCTTAGGTGTGAATCTAACCTCTCATCTAGGCATTTGGCACCTGGCTTTTAGGTGCTATTTGGACCCATAGCTGATCTAAATATGATACAGTACAGCTGAGCATGTGCTGGTCTGTCACAAGAGGAGGTAATCCAATGGTATGTGCCTTCAGAGCCTTCCCAGTGAACCAGAACACCATTAAAAGTTATCATTGATAATGCCTGTCTCTTCAGAATGAGTCTTAAATACCTTATTATTTGCCTCGTGTGTTTTACATTTAGATTTTTTTACCTGTGTGACGAGCTAAGACTGCAGTTCATTATACACCCTTGGCTTAGGAATGTTTTCCTTGCACACAGGGACTCTGAAGTACAGTATTATGAACCCCTGTTATCGCAGGACAGGGAAGTAACTGGAATCCAATCATTGCCTGTGATTAAATTTAAACTTTATAATCTCGTTGAACATCATTTTAATTCTCACACTTTTGGGAATTTGTAAGGTCCTACCACAGTGCACAACCCTTTTTGTATATATAAAGAAGAAAACTCCTGTATAGATTATGGTCATTATCTTACAAATTTGTGTAATATTGGGCCTGTTGTGGATACTCCTTTATGCTGGGTTTTGGTATAGTTATAGCTAATGCAATGGCAGCAGCATTAGTAGTAACAATATTACATTTCTGTATCATAGGATGCAGAAACTAGAAGCATAACCTGACAAACCTGGCCTGGATCACGTTTGTCCACCCCACCAAAACAGATATCTCTGGAATGGAACAGCAAGACAGTTAAACTGTAGTGAGGATTAGACTAGCTGTGGAAATCTTATGTTATCGTGATACAGGTTTTTACGGACCAAGGTCCAGCTTGGATTGGAATGAACTCTGGAATGAACGAGGAGCCTAGGGAGCATATGCCTACCAACCTTAAGGCAGCAAATTTCATTACATTCTTTCTTTACCCAATGGAGAAGGACAGGACCTGCAGGGATTCGGACTGCTTAAGCCAAACCCTTGTGCAGGACAGCTCCCCACAGGGTCTGTACCTCTTCCTGACTCTGCAGGAAGTCAAAGATTCACTTCTTCTTTTAGGCACCCTGGTAAGGTTCCCCGTCCAGCTAGCATGAATTCCTCCTATGATGCACCTTTTCTTCCAATGGTTTGAACTTTTCCATATTCAGTGTGATGCAGTAAATGGGAATACAAGCTATTTTCTTTTGGGAACAGTCTTCCTTAATAGTTGGTTTAGAAAGAAGAAATATTGAATTACTTTTAATTAGGATTTTTTTTTTCCCCTAAAAATTTGGAGGGCAAACCAGTAACCAACTAACTCTCCTCTTTTAGGAGAGTTCACCCTGGATAAGAATAATTTTTGTTTTCCATCTTTCCTTTGATGGTTTGTTCAGATACAAATTTGCCTGCCTCCTTTGGAAGAACCGCAGGGCAATCAGAAGCCATTACAGCACTGCCTGGCCTTTTCCTGTACCAGCAGCATTTTACTGATTTATAGTCTCCCAAGAATTAAACCCACTTTTCATGAACATTGACTGCAGTAGTCTTAAAAACTCACAAGTTGAGAAGCCTGAGCAGTACTTGGACATTTATCTGACTAGTGATATTTAAAGGACACAATTCAAATGTCATCATTTCTATAGCAAATTACAGATATAAAAGTGCCTGGGTAATTAACAGAGTAAGAAAACAAGCCAGCTGCTTGTGCAGACTCCACATTTAGAAAGAAGAGATGAAATTTGTGGAATAAATTATTCCCCTCAAAATAATCTCTTTAGCCTTAGTCTTTAGAAAGTTTCTGTCCACTTAGATCTTTGAATAGGCTCAGCTCTGGGTAGAAGCTCCAACAATCCTGGATGTAAAACTTCTCCTTGCATTATTTTCTGGAAATAATTCAGAACTGCATTCTGAATGCCAAGAAGAAATCCAAAAATATTTACTGATCTACATTTCAGTTCTCTTTAAATGCATTTCACAGAATCACAGAATCACAGAATCATATAGGTTGGAAAAGACCTTTAAGATCATCAAGTCCAACTGTAAACCTAACACTGCCAAGCCCACCACTACACCATGTCCCTAAGCACCACATCTACATGTCTTTTAAATACCTCCAGGGATGGTGACTCAACCACTTCCCTGGGAAGCCTGTTCCAATGCTTGATAACCCTTTCAGTGAAGTAAAGTTTCCTAATATCCAGTCTAAACCTCCCCTGGCGCAACTTGAGGCCATTTCCTCTTGTCCTATCACTTGTTACCTGGGAGAAGAGACCGACCCCCACCTCTCTACAACCTCCTTTCAGGTAGTTGCAGAGAGTGATAAGGTCTCCCCTCAGCCTCCTTTTCTCCAGATGAAACAACCCCAGCTCCCTCAGCTGCTCCTCATCAGACTTGTGCTCTAGACCCTTCACCAGCTTCATTGCCCTTCTTTGGACATGCTTGAGCACCTCAACATTCTTCTTGTAGTGAGGGGCCCAAAACTGAACACAGTATTCGAGGTGCAGCCTCACCAGTGCTGAGTACAGGGGCATGACAATCACTTCCCTAGTCCTGCTGGCCACACTATTTCTGATACAAGCCAGGATGCTATTGGCCTTCTTGGCCACCTGGGCACACTGCTGGCTCATATTCAGCCAGCTGTCGACCAACACCCCCAGGTCCTTTTCCACCTGGCAGCTTTCCCGCCACTCTTCCCCAAGCCTGTAGCGTTGCATGGGGTTGCTGTGGCCCAAGTGCAGGACCTGGCACTTGGCCTTGTTGAACCTCATACAATTGGCCTTGGCCCATCGATCCAGCCTGTCCAGGTCCCTCTGCAGAGCCTTCCTACCCTCAAGCAGATCAACACTCCTGCCCAACTTGGTGTCATCTGCAAACTCATTGAGGGTGCACTCGATCCCCTCATCCAGATCATTGATAAAGATATTAAACAGAGCTGGCCCCAATACAGAGCCCTGGGGGACACCACTTGTGACCAGCCGCCAACTGGAGTAAACTCCATTCACCACCACTCTTTGGGCCCAGCTATCCAGCCAGTTCTTTACCCAGCGAAGAGTACACCTGTCCAAGCCATGAGCAGCCAGTTTCTCCAGGAGAATGCTGTGGGAAACCATGTCAAAGGCTTTACTAAAGTCTAGGTAGACAACATCACAGCCTTTAAAACATAAAACGTATTTATCAAATATGTTTTATTGTAGCAGGGAAAAGAGTAAGTAAGCACTTTGAATGAAGGACATCTTTGAATGTTATTGACTCTGATTCTGAAAACTGGAACAATACTAATGCTTACAAATGAGAATATGAAACATGTCTGATGATAGGTGATGTCACTTTTGGCATAACTGCATGATACAAAATACAAATAGGTAATGTTGTCTGAAATGTGACTTGAATGACAGGAGACGAAGAGTGGATAACCAAGTTGCATATGATGCTACCATGGAGCAGTTAGTCTCACAAATAGTGAGACTGTGTTTCTGTCACGGATGTCAGGAAAGTTCTTCAAGCAGAAGACAATTACCACTTGACATCATTGAATTCAAACTAGTACTTAGACCTCAGTCTGTGAATTACTTGTGCATGCAAGCAGGAGCAGGCAATGAAAATATTTTAGAGTTTATTATTTGCCAAAGGAAAATACGCTATGGGGTCACTTAAGTTTTGTTACTACAAATTTTGTTACTATGAAAAATTTTCCCAAGGGCTCTTCATTCTACCATGGACCAGTCAGTTAAAGACTTGAAGGCCTAGTGTCTGGCTTATGTCCCACCTGACAAAAATCTTAGAAAGGAAGACTTAGTTTTTGCACCAGAACTATATTCAAAAGGGTGAGATGAAAGGCACTTGCAAAATTACTTTTAACTCCATTATTTACTGGAAACTATAAGGAGAAACAGAAAGACAGAATCATACCAGGCTGTGATCCAAAGGTCCTTACTAAATTAACAACAAACAGGTGTTTTATCATGAACATCCTTGTTTTCTTACTTCTCTGGAAGTGAAGTTTCCAGGGAGTGTCTTGGATCAAGATCAGTTTCATAAAAAAAATGAAGTCACTGCAGCAATATAGCCACACTGGATTTCAGAATTGGCTCAAGCTAAACAAATTGTCAAACCTTAAGGTGCTTGTGGGTGTTAGTATTTCATACTGTCTGTCCCTGAATCTGTATGGAAGCAGAAGAGTTTAGTCACACAAGGAGTTCCTTTGGTCTACTTTCCGGTGAGGACCTGCCTAAATTTCTCAGCCCTACTTGCCAGGTGACTCCAAACTCCAAAGTGCAATGGGTGAGTATACCTATCTGGTGCCCGCCACAAAACTCTAGCTGTCAGAGGCATCACATTTTTTTCTAAACACAGACTGCATGTCTGAACAGTGGGAGCACTCTGATGGACTGGAATGGGTATTAGGCTCTTGAATGGTATCTTGAATGAGTATTAGGCTCACTGTATGAAATGCTGAGTCCAAACAAAGGATTAACCACTCTAAAATGCCAATGCCATTATTTATTTTTCACCATCAAAGTGCAAATGCTCCCCCTGTAGAGGAAAGGCTGAAGGAGCTCCATTATCATAAGGTAATCACTCTCTTAGGGACCAGAGCCCTTTGGCTGAAATTCATGCCTCCCAGTGCTCAAGGGCTGTAATGATTTCATGGTATCTGTACTTTTACGTTTACTGCTTCTTCTGCATTGTTTAATAAGTGGCAGAGATACATTCCAAGGCCTTTTTTTATATACCACATGAACAGCACTTAAAGGCTACAAGACAGGTTCTCAGCTGGTATATTCTTATAGACTTCTGCAGTACCATGTTGATTCATATTTCCTTAGGATACAGCCTGCTTACTGGAAATACTTTGCAGAAAGAAGGCTTATTTTCCTAAGCTTTTCAGTTTATATTACTCAGGCAGAAGAATCCTTTGACTGGATAGTATTTTCTTATAAAAAGGTATACTCTTATAAAATATGCTATGTAATCTTATTAAAAGTCATCCTCTGTAGCTCCACCCAGCTGGGATATACTTCCTCAGAGAGACTGGGGAGCCACTGTCAGTATCTACCAAAACCACAAATGATGAAACTAAAGAAAAAGAACTGGTGAAAAATGTACAAAGAATTTACTTAAAATCAACTGCCTTAGAGAAATATTCAAAACTACAGATGACTTTAGGGCTTAGGGCCCAGCCCACCTCCTGTTGGTGAATGCAGAAAAACTCCTACAAAGGCATCAGGATTGTGTTCATATATTTTCAGCTTTTAAAGAAGCTATTCCCTCTCCCCAGTGTATAACATATACCCAGATACTTCATATGGTATAACATGATTTAATGAAGTTGTGACTACCCCTGGTTATAAAGGAAAAATTCTGAACGGATTCTCAGTAGAGAAATAGTATGCTAGCAAAGGAACTTCCCTGACTACTCAATCATTATTTCTTGCCTAAGCGATACTGTGGCTCCCTGTAAATTGTTTGGCCTGTTAGAACCACCATAAGGTTAATAAGAATGTTGTGCGCTGTGCTTGCAGAATGCAGGGGGAATGTTTGTGCATGGTATTAAAGAGCTACAATCTGTGGGATCTGGCTGAAGAACAATGGTCTTGTGAAGATCCAGCTGGTCCAACCCTCAGCATAAGATTAGAGGAAGAGCTGCAGGAGTCAGCTGGTCTCACACAGGATTGATATTGTTAATAGGATTAAGAAAAAGTGATGCCATTGATAAGACCAATGCCACTGGAGTAAAAGGTGGGTCAAGATGGGTAATTCTTCAAAGACCAGAGACTGCAGTTTGAAAGATAAAGGGCACATGTGGGTGTTCTCCACATGAACATTGAAGGAGCATCCAAGTGCTCTGGACAGCAATCTGTCTCCACTTCCCAGTGACTTGGTTAGCCACCAGACACGGTGGGCAGCTGAGACTGGTGAATTGTAGAGGCTGAGTGTATGTTTGTTCCTGCAAGTAGTTTTAGCTAAAATGAGGCTCTTCCTCTTGTAATAATCTTGCTTATTTAGGATACAATGACTACCAACATTAAGAACTGCTGACACCTGTTATTGTATTCAAAGGTAATCGTGTAACTTGGCATTGTGCAGGCATCTCTCTTCTTCATGGTCAAACTCCTTTCATTCCAGTTATTTTCAGACCTTTTGCTATGGAACTGCAAAAATTACAACCTGATCTGAGTGCTTTATTTTTGCTAAATGCTAACCACAATCATTTCACCAAAAGACAATGATGTTCAACATTTGACACATTTTCATTTTGTGATCTGACTGGAAAATTATTAAACATATATTAGGTTATATTCATGGAAGTGTAGTCTGGAGAAAGGATGCCAAAACTGAAGGTTTGTGTCTCTTACTGTGACAATAGCTACCTATAGCTACCAGTGTCTACAAAGTATTCTGCACATAAACACGAGCTCTTTCTCCCTGTCTTCTCACCAGGCACAAATCTCATGGCTATGTTATTGTGACACTGAACCCCAGCTAACAGACAGGGTATTTTAGTGTTGGCTTAGGGTTGCATTTAGCATAGCCACATAATTCTTGGTCAGTAGGCAGTGTGAGCTCATGCCTGTCCTCAAATGATTGTGCAGACATGCTTTTGTTGTATCTCTGTAAGACCGAGAAAAAAGTCAAATGATGACCATAATTTACCACATGAACAAACTTTGAGATCTGAGGGGCTAATCTCATCCCGCCTGGTACCTCTAGTTCTGAACCAAATCCTTTTTAAGGCAACATCTGTTTACAAAGCATGCTATTCTCATAGCTTGTTCAGCTTATGTGACTTTGTGAAATCATGTTTCTTCTCATCCTTTATCTGCATTCTTCATGTGATGTGAACCAAATGGCTGTACATTTGGATAGCAAGGAACTCCTATTTAATCCAAATGAGATACAACGAAATGAAGGTGCCCCAGTTCGGCAGCATTTAATCTCCTCTCAACACACCACTGTGGCTTCCTACTCCTTCTAGCTCCGATCTTTCACTGCTTGCAGTGTTCCACACAGGGATGCGTAAGTCTATCAGTGAACTAGACCAAGTCTTGCTCTACCCTAAGTCAATAGGAGTTTTACTTTATTGTAAGCAATTTTGAATAAAAGAGATAAATATATATTGGTTTGAATACATTCACAAAGGTTTATTTGAGCAATAACAACATAATTAAAAATCCAAACACACTTCAATACCTTTTGTATCTAACATTTTTTTTCTCTTCCCTCTCAATTCAGACTGCTTTGTCTCATCCATCTCTCAGTAATTCTCTTTTTGGCCTATCAATCAGCACTGTTAGTTATCTGTTCTTCTCAGACAGTAAACAAACTTTGTATTTCAGGATGACTTTCAAGCACCATTTTATTGGATAACAGCTAAACCTTTATCTTTGCTGACCCATACTCTACCTGAAAACAACCAGGAGGTCCTTTTCAGATAAGCATTTTGGCAGTTAATGTTGGATTGCAGTATTTTTATTAGCACTGAGTGAATCCTTCACCACACTTCAACAAGTAAATAAGAGAGAAATCATTAAACGTATCTTTGCAATTAATTACCTTAACATATTGCAAACAAAAATTGTTTCATCAGTAGCTGAACAATGAAGTGTAGCTTCCTATGGATCTGTGTGTTAGATGACTTCATTTACTCAATCCTCTTTCCTCTTTGCAATATAATCAGCTCCTTTGCTATCCGCTCTCTGTTTGACTGAACAAGAAGTAGCAGGGTGCATTGGTCAAACGGATGTTGCACCACAGAGTAGATACACAGCTATATTAAAATTGCCTTTCCTTGGTAGGGGAACTACTTTGGTCTTTCTATACACCTTCTGATTTTTCTAAATCTTACAGGGACTAAATGTATTGAAGATTTCTCTCTCTGTGTCAAACTGTCTGTTCTTTTTTTCTAAATATATGTAAAATCTCCACCCCTTTGTCAAACCAATGGAAAAAAAAAAGAGGGACAGACAGGCAGGGTATGTAAGTCTTGCTTGCTTGAAAAGCTTGGCAAAGAATACCCACTCTTACAGGAGACTGCATGAATATTTCTCCTAAGGTCTCATGCCACATGTTTAAACTGTCTTACCAAAATATACTTTGGAGTTGTCAGGAATGTTCTCCTCAGTTATTTGTGTTACTGTGTTATGCTGGACAAACACATTTTAGTATTTAATACCTCTGTCTGAAACATTTGGGAGACTTCTGCCCACTTTTTATTTCCAAATCAAAACTGGCACAAGTATATTCCTACTGTTCAACGTAAAAAAGGTAATTAAAATTAAATGCAGTGTCAATGCAAGATGCTCAAGAATTTATGTTAACAAAATTCTTTGCTAACATCTTTGGCCATAGTCTTGTGATTATGTTAGCTTTAGCCTGGCCAAAGTCCTGCAGGACTACCCCATAAAACTCCTGTAGGACTGCCCTGTAAAAGTTAGTCCAGAACTGCAGCTGGAAAACCCTTAGTGATTCCTCGTTATTTTCAGACATCCGTCCCCTATGCTGCTCTGGGAAGAAGTAGGGCTATGGAAAACCTGCCAGGAACCTACTGAGAAGAAAGTGGGCTATTGCTAAGTCCACTCTTAGCTGGACTGAGCACTTCTTTCCAGAGGTCTGCTGTACCACTAGAATCAAATGCAGTGGGAATGTTTTGCCCATTTCTAATCTTTGCAGGAACCATTCACTGTTGCTGGAAGGTATTTGCCTGGGGGCTAAGAGTGTTCATGCATATCAACTGGGTCCAGGACACTTTGGCACAAAAAATATGCCCGAATAAGGTTGAAGAAAAGATGTTAATTGCTATCCAGCAGAGAAAAAGTGACATTATTGGCACGAGAAAGCATATTTCAAGAGGTGGTCTGGCATCTCATTTGCAACCTATTTGAATGCCATTTCTTTCTTTGTGAGCAGGGATCATGTTGGATTTTTTCTTCATATGAAGGGCATATGTTAAATACAACATGAACTCTCAGCTCCAAGTTCCTATATACTAATGGAAGTCTAGAGTTAACTCCAGAGCCTTCTGAATCTGGTTTATAGAGCTTAATCAAAAGAGCTGCATAGCTCTTCTCATGTATTTAAGAGGACTGCAATATAAATGAAGTGAAGGAAAAAGTGGGTCACAATTTTGGCAACCCTTTTTCCTTCCCTCTATTTTTGGTCTCAGAGTTAAAGCCTTCAAGATTTCCTTGTACGGACAAAATAATTAATAAAAAACCAAACCTTACAGTGGAGGCAACCATACAATTAAAATGGCCTTACTTTACCAGTAAGGAAAATACGTAAAAATGGGCAACAGCCTGTAAAAGCCCCAATATCATACCACATATGGTGCGAACTGATAAAATTAGCGTAGGTGATCTGCAGATAATGTCTGGGAAATGTTAACTGTAAAACTGTATGTGCTGAAGGCCTCCAAAGTTTAAATAAATATTCCAAGCAAATGTTATGAAAACCTCTACTCCTTTCATGAGAACCTGTTCCAAGAAGGCTAAATGAGATATAGTTTATTTACATGAATCCCATTTTGATCTTCAATAAAAATAAAATACAGGCTGTGTTGGAGAGGATGGTATTGCACAACCAGCAGGACAGGGCACAAATCCCGTTTATCTCAGAGATAGGCCTGGCCTGTGGAAACAGGAGATATTGTCCTCCTAGGAAAGCGAGCAAAATTTTGTTCTATGCGTGGTCCAGTTTTGCAGCCTCCAGGGTGCTTAAAAATGCAGGTTCGACTGATCCTTCTGTAGGAGGGAATCCAATTCAGTTTATTCCCTTTAGGAAAGCTGTAGAAAGCCAAAGGGAGAGGAACATGTTCTGAAATGCTGTGTCCACACACAAGGCCAAAAAAGACCCCCTGGTCAGCAGGGAGAGAGTTCCCCTGCTGCTGTCCCAGCAGGACACTGCCCTTTGCTTTGCAGACCTAATGCTTGCCTTGGGTTAAGCACAGACTGGCTTGGAAGCAAGAGCAGAAGAGGTTTAGTGAGGCGAGGGGAAGGTGGAGTTGGGAGGCTGAAGCAGGTCCGTGATGTTTCTGCGGCTGGTGGACCTAACAAGGTTTAGGTGGGTATAGGGACAAGAAGAGGTCTCAGGTGCTGCAAATGGGAAAATATTTCTTGAGAAACTACAGCGACAAGGTTTCTTTCTTCATCTGCCATCTTCCCAAGAACTCTCTCCCTCACACAAAATGCCCAGCCACCATCCTGTACCTCCCCACCTGCACAGCACGTGTAGCCAAAGGAAGAGGAAGCAGGAAGGAAAAGGGTAGGGCTGAGGACGATTTCTCATCATCAAGGGAGGGACAGAAACACAGCTGGGCTAGAGAGCCAGCAGGAGAGCCCCAGGGGGACGTGCTGCTGCCCTCCCTGCGCTGGTGGACCTCTACAGAGGGCAAAACCAGCTGGAGGAGGGAGCGGCAGAGGAGGAGGCTGGGTGCCAGGCTGGGGTGGCCTGGCTGGGGGTTGGGGTGGCAGTGCCTCTGCAAGCAGGGAGCCACGGCCAGCCTCGCTGCTTGAGAGTCCCTCCAGGACTTCAGCTCAGGGCCAGGAGAAGCCCCCCGAGGGATGAACACAAAGGCTGGCTGAAGCCAGCTTTCCTATCACTGCTCCCCTCCACCCCTACCCCTCCAGACTTCATTTATGCTTGACTGGAAGTCCCACTGTGTTTTATTGACAAATGAACAAATTCCTTGTAGGTTCTGGACCAAAGCCATAACCCCTGACTTTCAAGTGGAAACGATCCTTTCAACATGGTGGATCACCAGTGCCCTTTCTGGGTTGTTATTGATGGGCTTGGGCAGTGGGATCAGGCCTTGATACTGTAATTTCAAGACATTTTGAGGTGGCATAAAGGTGGGGACAATGCAGAAAGCGAAAGCACATGCTGGGGCCATGGAGAGGGCAGAACTGCCTCCCTCAGGGCCAGCTTACGCCATTTTCTGTCTGAGAGAACTAGGCCATTTGCTTCACCTGAAAAATAAATTTTTTATGGATTCAAACCATGGCACAACAAAGCAGGTAGAATCAAACTTGAGTGACCACATTTTCAATTCTTGATTTTTAAAGGCTAAAAATCTGAAATCCCAACAGAATCACGTTTGTCAGGTTTTAATTTAAATGAATGTCTTCAGTTTCATAAGCCAGTTGGCTTTTGGGCTGATGGTGTGTGTGTCAGGTTTCATATTTATGACTAAGTTACAGACCCTGAATTAAATAAATAATATGGAACCATGAACACATTCTACTTTTGTAGCAGTTTTTACTTTGTAGAAATATAAAAATAAATATTTGCATTTGATTAATAAGTTTTAGCTTGGTTGCATAACTGTGCCATTAACTTTTCTTTGTGTTCATTTAGTATAAATCAAATGGCAGAGAAAAATGTCTCATGACAGCCATGTAAAATACTCCAATAACAGAGTTTCTCCATTTACTGGGTAAGCAAATTGCTCCTTGGATTTTTGTGCTGCTTAATAATGCTTTTGTGCCCCCCCATAACTTATGGGGAATACCTAAAGACAGGAAATAAATAAACTTTTATTCTTTGCCAGGCTGTGTGTCTATCTATAAACAAGTCAAAATGATGGGGGGAAATAACAGTGGAGAACGTTCAAAATACCAGTTTTTCACTTCTGGCTTGTGCTCATGCCTGTTTTGTGCACGATCCACTTTTTAAAACCCGAATGCTAAAGAGAATGTGAACTGTACATTGTCTCTGCTAACGCCATAATACGATAAAATAATTTCTGAGGATTTTTTTTCCAATATTAACATTGCAATGGCTATATTTTCCACAGGTAGGGTAGGATTTTCTTTTATTTGTCTACATCATTACATTTGATATTCCCAGATGATTCAGTGAATATGGAAATTTTACTATCAGATGAAGTATCTTTGACAGAACAAACAGCAACATTTAACTTTTGGAAAGCTGGTAGTTTCAAAAAACTCCTTTGTAGTACTTACAGATTGCCAACCTCGATGACCTAGGGTTAAAATAATATTAAGCTGAAATAAACTAAAAATATCAACAGCTTGGGTATTACTTAAACATCATGCTTCCCTTGACACAAAAGCAATTTCATTCATCTGCACCATTTCCTTTCGTTTTTATTAGCTGTCCAAATCTGGGAGGCAGCTCTGCAAATCCCCATCCTACTTTTTTCAATTTGCTAGGTCACACTGAAAACTGATAAAAGATGCTTATGTTTTTTCCTGCTACATTTGCAGTGCTGCCAACTACAAACTTAAAGAAAACAAGAATATAATCCCCATAGCCTTGAAATGGCGTAAAAGTCATGAAGAAGAAAAAGAAAGGTGGGTTATTCACATCTGACTTGGGAGTTTTAAGCTCTGAAACTATAATTGCCTCACATTCTTCATACTTTGTCTGAATGTCACAAAGCAAATTCCCCACTACCCTCCTTGACAGTAAGCAAAAAATCAGGACTTGAAAAATTAAGGAAGAAGAAAATTGATATTTTCTACAATATAACATGAAGCTCTGTTGAGGAACAGAAAGGGCATTGTTCTATTAGTGTGGGCAAACACCTAATGAGCAGTGCTGTGTCTTTTACTTTGCCACTGCAAAGGAACCAAATGGGGGCAGTGAAGTCAAAATTAACTGTTTACTGCATGCAAGCGACATGTCAAGTCCAGATACACAACTGGCTTTTTGATGTGAGCAATCGAATACACGGCAGTTCAGAATTATTAGACTCACTGTTGTTGGGAAAACAGCTATTTTTTTCTCATCAGATAGCAATTATATACTTGATAACTAATTAAGCAATTAAAATCCTTTCTAAGACAAATCCTTGCCTAAGCTAATACTTAGACCATATTTACTTTCCATGTTCACTAGGCATCTGCAGTTTCTGTCCTTTTTCACTGTATAGCAGGATCCTGTCTCTCTGTTTTGCCTGTTTCTCTTCATACAATGTGCAGTCCAAAGGAACAATGTGGGTGAGGTCCAAATATCTCCATTTACTCTCTGTAAATACTCTGTGTGTAGCGCGCAAGGCCAAGCAACAGATAAACGCCGTTGCTTTGACTGAGTTCTGGTGGCTCTGAAACCGAGGATACCGTCAAGGTCACTAGACGTTTCACAAGCTGTGAAAGGGGTACTCCCCAATTCCCATCACTGCAGACATATTGCATTAGCTTGAATAAGAGGAGAGCTGTTATTTAAAAATCATAAAGTAATACCAGTCTAACAGGGCCTCCAGAAGTCACGTAGCCCAAAGCAGGGCCAACTTTAAAGTTACATCAAGTTGCCTGAGGTCTTGTCCAGTCTAATTTTGAGTATCTCCAAAGATGGTGGTGATACCACAGCATCTTTGGGCAACCACTTCCAGTGCTTTACCACTCTTACTGTGAAGAATGTGTCTGTTCTTTCCCAGAGATTCAGTTCAGGGAAAGAGGGGATTTCACCAAGAGCTGATTACTCTAATTACATTAGAACTGAAGAAGAGGGGTAGTATGTGTGCTAGACAGACGCTGGAGGGGCAGGTGGCACCAGAGGCATGGAGAAGATGGCTTCCAGAGCTGTGGGGTCTTTTAGATCACATGCTGGGTGGTAGCAGTGAGAACACTAGTGCTGTGCAGGGCTGGAGGATGATGTCTGGATCCATGAGTAAGAGAGTAATGCAGAGCTGGTAGGTTTTGCTTCTATTCTTTTGAAGGTGAAGATCTTCTTCTATGTGAGGCCACTTCATCTTGAGGTCAAGATGGTATTCAAGCACTTCTGTAGCTCACAGAGGTGCTGAGAGCCCTGTGATGAGGGCTGTGTAAAGAGTTTGCATAGCCAGTTGCAACCTTTTTAAAATCCCTTGTAAACTTGGCTTGACTGACAGGAAAAGGCCATTTACAGTATATGCCCTAGCCTGGGAGAGATTACTGGGAATCAGTGATCCTGCAGAGCCACCTAAAGTGTGATGTGGCTTGCCACATCGCTCTGGGGAGCCCGTATGGCTTGCTTATGGTCAGACTTCAGGCTCTGCAACACAGCACCAGTTGCAGCCATTCATTCCTGACACTGTGTTGCAGCAGGAGCATTATAGGCCCGAGGCTCTCTGCTTGTTGGCTGCTTGGATTTTACCGCCAGCAGTAATTCAGTCCTATTAACAAACATGCTATCTGTACTACACTGTTGCCTTAAGCCACAAGCAGAAACTGAGACTGCCTTATGCTACATTTTCTGTGTGCACCGCAAATCCATCTGCTACTCATTCAGGGGATCAGTTTTAGTTCTGCTGCTTTAACTGAGCTGTGCAGGGCAGTACTGATCTTATACTTTTAAATCTGGTGATGTGTAAAGAAGTAGAACCCCATTTTTGTCAACTTTTTTGGATCCAGTTCCTAACTGAGATGGCCCATTGATTTCAGTGGAGTCATGAAAGTGATTAATCTGCTTTTTGTGTACAGTAAGTCCTGTTCCGTGGACAAATGAAAACTCATTAAAGGGCAGTGTTCACCGTCTTACCAGGACACTTCCAGAGGGGATGGGAGTTGACTTGAAAGGAGGTCAAGAAACCAAGTAACACAACAAAGAAACATTCTTTTTTTCCCTTAAATGTTTGCAGAAAAGAGGATAGAGGCATGCCAGGCTGAAAATCTCCATTTTAAAAAACTGTTTTTTCCTCTAGAAAAACTGTAGAAAAATCTGCTTAAAGCCTCGTGTTTTGCAGCACCCTCAGCTGCTGCCTGTGGCATCACATCCAAACCAGTTTTCTTTTCCCCATAAATAATCAAGTCCATTTTGTTTGAAGTATTTTACATCCTGTGCTAAGGCACTCATCTCATGCACACATTTAAACATGCACACATGGAATACGCTGGGAGATTTTTTTTCTCCAAGGCCAAGACAGGGAAATGGTGGATGCCAAGTCTGAATTCGCTTGCTGTCAGTGATGGAGATTCAAAGGTTACTGGATAAGCTCTGAGCCTCTGTGTGAACATCTTAGATCAGCTGAGAATGTGTCAAGGTCTATAATGTTACCTAGAAACTTTAAAACCTCTGTGGATTAGGAAAACCATTCCCACGGCTTACTTTGCCCCTTGGGCAAACATTGTCATCTCAAAATGGGATAACTTATGGGACATTACAAGTCTAGAGGATCTAGGCTATTTCCTTCTGACAGTGCAGTTTGGTCCTCATGGGGTATTAGATTATTATTTTGATTTCATTCCTAGCTTCATCATCAGTCTTTGCAAAATAAGAAAATGAGACGGATCATTTTGCTGTACTTTTGCGGAGTTTTGCTGTACTTACCTGTTGGTGCCCCCATAATTCTAGAAGGTAGAGTTAATTTTGGCAGAAGACATATTCGTTTCCAGCAATTGCACTCCAGTGATGAAACATGGATTTCTGTTAAGCCTGAGCGGAAATAAATAAGAGAGAAAAAAAATGTAATTCTGCTAACAGTTTTGATATTTTTTCCCAGTAGTTTGGAGCGTGGGAGAAATAGAAAAGGGAATAGGCAATCCTGATAAAATAATGATTGCAAACATAGCCCAGTGTTGAACTTCAGTTCAACGAGGATTACAGAAACGAAGGAAAAAACAAGTAGGCTAAGAAATATAGAACAAAATATACCAACTAAAATTATACCTAAGTTCGAAAAAGCCTGTGTGTATGAGCTTGTTTGTAAAGCTGATGCACTACCCATCTCAGGCAAACTGCTGATTATTTTTTCAATTCCAAATTCTCTGATCACTTACCCTGGGAGAAAATGTTTGCTGGAACTTGCTGTATTTCTACCAGACTTTTAATTATCCTACTGGGATCCTATTTACAGCCAGCATTCTAGGGCGAGTCTTGGAGGTGCAGTTCCCATTAACATTAATGATGTGTGCATGCTGTGAAGATAACTATAATCCCTTCGCAGATTAAACACTTGGTGCTGTCAAACCTTTTCCTAATGCTGTAAATCTGAAGGCATTTAAAATGGGTGTAGGGCTTTTTTTATTTTTCTGTATGAGTTATTGCAGTATTTTTGATCGCTTTGGATGAACAAAAAGATCTGTCCAAGACTGATGTTGTCTGCCAGAAAGCATAGTTATGAATGGGTGGCCTGGTTAGTGTAGGTGTTCAGGATCTTTGAAAGTCACACCAAAGAGTCTCTACAGTATATCCTTGTTGGAGCTAATGTAGTTAAAGTGTATAAACACTTAAAAATTTTAATTCTTCGATTTAATTTACATCCACTGTCAGATTGCTGGTGGCCCATTTTGCATTGATATACATTCAGTGCAGCAGGAGGACAGTTCTGTGAGTTTCACGAGTTGTGGATAAAACCAGAACGTGATCCCGTGAGAAAAGTAATTGCTCTCCTTTCTGAAATATAAGCTCCTCCATGCACTAAGTGCGGTATATCTAGTTTTGCTCTCCATGGATATGTTATATCTCTAGCTGAACACAAAACTGATGTGAAGAATTTCAACATCAAACTTGTAGACATGCTGTGCTGGTCTACAATCAAATTAATGTGCAGATAATTGCACAAGGAATTGATAAACATGTTTCAGACAGAGAGGCCTAACTGCGAGTATCCTCTGCCCTGAAGACCTCTGCTTTGTATCTAAGCCAATATGGGAATCCAGAGGGAGACAGAAATACAGCTGAAGTACTCACATCTTCAAGCCAGATAGCAAAACAAGGCATTTCAGAGAAAGATATAAACAAATCAAGACACAATGTAGCCCTAAAATTAATTGTCTCTTTAATATTATGCAGTTACACATATAATACATACATTTAAACAGAGATATTGAGATAAATTCAGGCCCATGGATAAGTGGGTTTCCTGGGTGGGAAAAGCCCTCACACTTGTTGGCACTGGCTGATGAGATATCTGTTCCTCTTCATCTGCTACAGGCAAAACTGCGCTGGCTCCTGTTTAGTTCAGGGCTGTATCTGCCTTGGCCATCCATCCACCCCAACACAATGTAAAGCCTAGCCACATTTATCACGTCTTTCTTCTTCCGACCGTGCAGTGATAGTAAATTGTTAATTAATTCGTAAGGGTAAGCTAAAGGTTTAGCTCATTAAAATGGCCCCTAAATACCTTGTAGTTATTCAGGGAGATTATCTGGCCTACCCAAAGCCTCATGGAAACCTGGGTGGGAATGGAAAGCAAATGTACTGGGAGAGTCTAGGAGTTAGTTACTACCATCTTAGATCCCATTTGAAGTACCCCTGAAGGAAACGAAGTGTCACCCATTCGCATCCAAATTACAATCTGCAGTTGTGTGATATTAAGAACAAAAGTTTTAAAAGTGGCACAATAGTAAATTTGTGTTGGGGAGAATTTGGCTCAGGCTGCATAAACTGTTTGTGCTCTTTAGCACTGTTCAGTACTTTATGAACCTTCTGTACGCTCCGGTTAATCTCCATTTTAGGTGACAAAGATGTGCCCAGGCTGCACGTACACCAGGCCAGGGTTGGTGCTCTTACTACTGAAGTAGTAGTAAAAAGAGACACATCCATCCTGCGTCCAGAGTCTGAACTGGAGGCAAACTCAACACCTCAGTAGAAAAGATTATTTCTCACTGCTTGTCCCCAGTTGTCACTTTTCCTCCTTCACTGCTTGCAGCTGCACCATCCGGGAAGAAAGCTCTTCCAAAACTCCTCAATAATATTTGAAATTGCCTTTTTAAAAAGGGAGAGGAAATACAGGTATTGTATATCAGGAAGAACACCAGGAAGAAACCCAAAATTCATTCAGGGCCATTTTATGTAGTGCAGAGCACTCCGAGAATTTCCAGGTACATGAACTAGGTGAAACACGGAAGGGCAGATCTCCGTGTAAAATAGCGTATTTCCATGTAAGTCACATGGATTGACGGCAGCTGAGACTGGGGATTAACCTCTTCTTTAAGCTTTATATTATTTGTCTTTAAAACAATATACAGGTTTTGTAAGTGGAACTGCAAAGCACTCAAGAATGTTTACATTGCAGCAGGAGGGCCTTTTGATTCTGTGATCACCGCTCCTGCCTGCACTTCTAGTTAGTGTTTTTATAAATAAGGAAGTATCCGTTACTGGTAGCCCAAAAAACGAAGAGCACAATAGTCCCCCCCAGTGGGGTAAGTTCTAAGAAAACATCAACACTCTCCCAGCCCCTTCACATGCACTCTTCTGCAAGTCCAGGAGAGGCCACTTACCTCTGCAAGGAAAACCTTGAAAGCTGGAGATGGGGGTATACCAGGTGATAAGTCATTCAGGGTCTCTGTGGAAAATTTCTCCCAATTCAGCTGGCTGCCTCCGCCCACATGCCACAAACCCATCACGTGCTACAAGTGCAGTGAGTGCAAAGGGCCATTGGGCAGCACTTGACCACGCCACAGGCAGAAGCAGCAAAGTGGAGAAGGTGGTAGGAGGGAGAAGAAAGTCATGTTTGGTGGGTGATGCAGTCCTGAGGACACCTGAAGAGAATCTCCTGAGAGAAGCCTTGAAGGTCATGGTGGCAACGGAGGGATCTTCCTAGACCAGATCCTTCACTTGATGTAAGTCTGCAAAGTTAGTTGGTTTCTCAGCTTTATATGATGAGCCTCATTTTCTACCACATGCACGTATTGTGGTTCTGTGGTAGCTTAGTCAAAGGATATTGCTATCAAGACAAATTTGAACACAAGAAGAAAGTGGTAGCAACTGGACTAACAGCATAGTTCTGAGCTTCCCTCCTCTGCAGAGGTACC
Organism: Mycteria americana; assembly: GCF_035582795.1. Classification (NCBI taxonomy): domain Eukaryota; kingdom Metazoa; phylum Chordata; class Aves; order Ciconiiformes; family Ciconiidae; genus Mycteria; species Mycteria americana. The sequence continues at coordinate 139,818,033 of NC_134366.1, read as the reverse complement.
TACACGTCCCCTGAGGACCTTCAGGTCCTGACCCTGGTGCTTGCAGGTAGAAGAATATACTCAAATCCTGTGGTGTTGAAAGACCAGAGTGGACCATGGTGGGCCTCAAACAGATCCTCCAACCAAGCCAAGCACCAGGCCTCATCACCTCATCCTCTCTTCTCTTTGCCATCCAGCCCTGTCCCACTCTGGCTGAAGGTCACTAGTGGATTACAGCAGGTTTGGTAGTTATGCTGCTGGCAGGATCCAGGAGTGGGAGGCTGAAAGCATGGCTGAACACGTATGAAAACACAGCTATTTGGATATTGTAGGATCCGGTGACTTCTCCATTATTTCCAGTCTGTAAACCAATGTCTGATTTCTTCCTGAAAGCAATTCTCCACTTTGGTGGTTATCAGCTTGTGACCTGTGTGACTCTTCTATGGGCTGCTTCTAAGATGATTAAGAAAAGTAAATTTTTGTATGCTAGATATTGTGAGTTTTCTGCAGAGGTCTGTGCATCTAATGGAATATTTTAGGGACACATAACCTGAAAAAGGTTGAAAATGCCTGCTACTTTAAAGTAGAGCTACTTTAACTGTAAGTCATCTGCCTCTGCATGGGAATTATCTGGTGAAGTGTTAAAAGCCTGCACTGCACAGATGACAGACAGCTGGTGATTATATTTTTTTCTCTCTTTCTGAAATACTTCTTTTCTTTTACTGAAAATAGTATCAGGGCCCATTTCATATATGCAGCTAGGACTGATCCTAAACTTGACATGTCCTGCTTTTCTGGTCACCATAGTATTGGATAAACTTCCACAGGTGTGTTTAACAACATGAGTAATATTTGTGGTTTTTTTTTTTTTTAACAGGGAAGTGTGCACATTGAGTGACTGACTTCGGCAGATTTTCGGGGTCATTTTTGGTAAACATATATGCTTCTTTTTCTTTAGGCAAGATCAAAGAATGCGGTAGTACCTGGCGTACAGAAGGCACTTGATTCTTTGGGAGAGCTCTTCATTTCTGGTGGATTCCTCCACGGGTTCCCATTATGGATACTACTTCCACACAGATAAGCTCTCCCTGGTAACGGAGCCCTCATCGCATTAGAGGAATTTAATGGTTGACTAGAGTAGAGGCATAGTGTGGGACAGGGCTTTGGGCAACCATGAAGAAAAGGATCAAGACTCTGACCTTGATTTGAAATTCTGCAGGAAACTGATATGACAGAGCTCCGTGCCTTGCCTCTCAGCTGAGAATGTTACGTATGGAAAAGCTTTTTCTATTTCCTTCAGACTGAATTAGGGCTCACGAAATCTCGCTGCACCTTTACCTGCATGGTTCATGCACATGTGTGTACACACATGAGTACAACTCGGCATAGCGTATGGACTGCCTACGATGCAGGGGCTCTAAGATCTCTTAGAGCTGATTAGAATAGTTACAAAGAGGTGCCTTATCAAAAATCACATTTGCCTAAGTCCATCATCTGACTGAAAAGCTTTGTTTGCTGTTCTGCTCTTAAACAGCAAGATATGCATGGAATTTGGATGGACAAAATAATTCAGAATTTTCTAGATGCTGCAGATGCTAGCAGTGTGCAGTTCAGAATATTTCTCTGCAGCCCGAGAGCCAAAACCTGCCCTGTACACTGACACAATTACACTCACTTAAGTGAAGTGACATGGCTGTAACTAATTGGACTAAGCACGCAAATTTTCACTGCATGTAGCCAAAGACAAACTCTGGCTCCAAATGTTTTTTCCTGAGTACATTTTCATGGTACCTGGCCTCATTTTAGCCCGAACAATACATTTTTGTCTCCGGACACTAAAAATAGTTCATGTACTAATTAAAAAAACCCAAGCTGTGACAGAAAACAATAAAGGCAAGGAAACGGGAAAGCATTTTTACATAGCCAGCAGCTTCCCTGGCACCATTTCTAGCTATGAAGAGGGTTATTAGCAAGCCCAGAATTATATAAACAGTTTCCTCTGCCAGCCAGTGTACACCAGAATCATCATTTGCTTTCAAATTATTAAAGTCAGCAGAATCCACCTTTTCATCAGACCAGTGGAAAGATTGGCAGAGGTTTTTAAAAGTGGGATTATGATCAGAAAAATGACTCTCTTTCTCAACAGTTCAGTGCCCTAATTTCATAAACTCACTGTTATTCCTGCTTTCTTCATTGACAAAAAAAGTGTGTTTATTCCTGCTAGCAGAGCGCTCTCGTCAGCCGCAGGAGGGGGAGCTGCATTCTTCTCTGCAAATGCACCATCATCAAAATCTTCCACTAACTCCAAGATACTGAATCTTTGCTACTGGATGTGATAACTGAGAAAGAAATAAACAGGTTGAGTTTTGGACTATGCTAATACTGGTTATAGTTTAAAACAGCAAGGCAAATCCGATCCAGAGTTAATGAGAAATAAATAGGTTTAGCCACTTTTTGCATGAATTTAAATAACGCATTTGAGGATAAGCTATTCATCTCTTCGGCTTTATATCCTGATGAAAAAGGAGCTGACTGGGCCTAAATCAGGGTTAATGTTTGCTCTAGATCTGGCAGAATAGCATGGATGCTCTGAGGCTGTGCAAGGAGAGGCTGGTGGCTGCAAAGTGCAGCTGAGAGTGAAGGAGCTGGGTCTCAGGGAGCCCTCGGGCACACCAGGAGGTCCCGGTTCAGTAAATCCTCCAAGACTGCATAACTTGGAACAAATGAACAGTCCGACAGTGGGGTTATTATGTGCCTCAGGTTATGCAAGTGCTTAAGTGTTTTGCTGGATGGGGGCCCTAATCTCTCGGTATTGTCTTCTCCTAACTTTAAAATGGTAATAATGATTCCTCCATCAGGAAGGGAAGTAATTGATTTAGTCATGATTACAGAAAAGAGGGGGTCTGTAACTACCAAACAAAATAACCCAAAAGCAGGAGAAACAGGGAAGTATGTGGAATAATATCCTGGGATGCTTATAAGAGGCGGTTCTGTTTTGGAAAGTGCTTATGTTAAAATTCCACCTTTTCTTACTCTGGCTGATCATGTGCATTTAAAAAGTAAAACTACCTGGTAAACCCTGCAGGAAGATAGCTAGGAAACAGGAGTCAAGCGGATTGTGTTCCTCACACATCATGAATAGATGCCTTCACATCTGAGCAAAGCCTTTGAAAGCACAAGTGTCCTATTTGGCCTGAAGAACCAGGACAGGTTGTCTGAATAACAGGCTGGCTTTCCAGGACTGGGAGTTAGAAAACTCATCGCTTTATGCATCACTGGTTATACTGCAAATGCTTTTCTTCAAACACAGCCAGGTACCCTGCATGCTCCCTTGTGAGTGATCCCTGGGGAATATTTTTCTCAATAGCACTAAGACAAATGAAAATTGGAATGACATCATGATGACACTTCTATATTGTAATAGCATTTAGACTTAGATAAAATAAGAACTAACATGAGAAAATGTACTCATGACTGCGATACTATTATTCCATAAGCCACAGGCTGTTTATTCAGACAGAAGATGTAGTTGTAGCCTGATAGAGTACAGGGAATGTTCTACCACGTGCATGAGCTGAGCCAGTCTTATTGTTAATTGCTGTTGGTGGAGGCAGTCCTGCTGCCCTCTGCCTGTCCTGCCCCGGGCTACCTCCCCTTCCTCATGCTGGCTCAGGTGCTTCATTTCAGTTCAGCTCCCTGAACCTGTAAAAAGAGAAACTCGGGGACAAAAACTGGAAAAGGATGTTCTCCAGCCCTGATCTGCTTAGGCTGGGCATAAAGATTTGCCTGACTTTTTCTGCATGGAAGCTCGACAGCATCTCCGTGTTCATCTCAGTACTTGGACATTTCTTCAGTAGCTTACAGGGAGGGTGAAGGCCTTTAAAAATCAACTAAAAATATCCTGATAGATAGCTCTGCTATATTCCCACTAACCTCTAGAATTCAAGCAATTTCATGCATCATTACCAACCCCAACCAAAATCAATGGTTGTAATTGAGATGCAGCAAGCCAATGTGTCTCCCACGGCAGGGCTGCACCCGACAGGACTGCCAGGGCAAGGTGGGTGGAAGGGGAAGGCTGTTTGCACAGCAAATGACCTCTCTCAAATATAGCCAGGTACTCAGCATGCTCTCTTATGAGTGATTCGATGTGGAACAGCTCAAGCTAGGCACTGAAACAGCATTGTGCTTTCTGTATAACAGCACGGGCTATGAAACTACAGAAGCCTTCTTTTATGGATCAACTACTGTGTTCTTACACAGGCTGATCGTTAGTGAAGACAAATTACTCCTCATTTTTCTTACATAGAAAATGTTGCTATTGCTTTAAGCTGTCAGCTACGCTAGCAAACACCATGATTTGGTGATTCACCTTAGTAGGGATTATTTCTTATCAGGAGAAAGTCTACTTTTTCAGAACAAGGGGAACAAGGGCCTCTTATGACAAACTCAAGTTGTAGCTGACTGTGGTGCTCCTAGGAAGCGTGATCCTGTGTAGCAGGATGGAGACAGCCTGTAGCCTTTGTAGTCACATCAGTCACCATATTGTCTCAATATAAAATGTAAGAAGGTTGCTTTTGGAAGGGTAATTCTGTAAAATAAATAGAGCTGTGTGCAAACATGGGTCTAAAAGAAAAAGAAATGTCCTGCAGGATCTTTGAAGTCTTCTCATTTTGTTGCCATCGGATTAACCTCCTTGCAGCAAAGAAAAATGAACTCTATTTGTGCAAGTTAGGACTTTCCAGAGAGTTTGCTCATGAGGAGGTGTGGGCATGTGGAATGCTGCGGGCTGACAGATAATGTATTTAAAAAAGACTTTGAAGTTGAGCTGAATAGTCCTTATATCAGGTCCTCAAAGTTACTGCAGCTGTAAGTTAAACTTGAAAAATAAAAGAGAGGTATTTTACTATCAAATATATATTTTTTTCGCAGACCGAAGCTTTTCCCAGTTGCAGGTGTTTTCAGTCTTCTGCCTAATCTTATGGGTAGACATGAACCATAGGAATGGACAGAGAGTAAGAGTTTGGCTCTGCTTTACATGCTTTATATAGAAAGAGCATAAATAACCATGGTAAATAATAGAGTTGGTAAGCATGGTAAATAATAGAGACTAGTTCTCTTTTTAATTTACTGTTGGAGCTCGTTTGGCTCAGTTTTGTCTTTGTGGTATTATAAACCAAGGAGAAGTCCATGTAAGGCAATGGGGACACTTTAGTTGGAAATAAGAAAACAAAGGAACAAGACTCATTGGAACCATTTACATGTTGGAGAAATTAGTTGAAAAACATGTTTCACAGTCTTGGTTTCTTTTCCCCTCTTACCATATAATACTGAAGTTATGTTTTAGTTTGAGTACCCAAAGCTAAAATAGGGCAGAAATGGCAGAAAAGTACAAAAATGGCTGGCAACTTGAGCTAGACCATGGTTTTCAAAATCTCAGAGCTAGCAGCAACACCTGCTTTTGAGAGGATTACAATACAGTCCTGAGATTTCTCCTCACCTCTGAGATTAAGAAGAAGTATCTCAGCACCGAGGGCACGTGTGGAAGAGAGGACTGATGACCTCTGTTCTATGCAATGCTCCTCCGTGGCTTACAACGAAGACAGAGCAAAGGCTCTGCCCATTCCCTAAGCTTACCTACACATCCCTTTTATATCGGCCTTGCCCCAAACTGCTTTTCCTCGTAAAGTTATCTGCATGACAAAAAGATAACCAATAGCAGGGCATGAGCAACATCTACTTTCTGTGGACCATCTCATGTCAAACTAGAAAGAAATCTCTGCCTATTTTGCTGGAATTGCCTGTAAAGGTTTCAATGCTGCTTCATTGCCCAAGAACACATCGCTGCGTTTCTTTGTGCTTCTTATTCACGAGTTACCTAGTGCTACTCCTAATAGCGAGGAACTAAACTAAAAGGGAAAAAACAAAATATTTGCTGGAACAAACTGAGTGAGCTTGTTCTCTCCTTTAGTTAAGATTCTTTTTTCTGGTTGCTCTGAAGAATCTGCTTTTCTGCATCTAGTAGAAATTTTAACATTTTTCATTTGTATTCTGTTTTCTTTTACTAGACCATTGCAGACATAGTTTCTTGTTTTTCTGTAAACGTATCCACTAAGAGAAAGCCACGCTTTAATCTGTTCCAAACTCGTCCAAGTTTTACTGATTTATCCCTTTAGCATAAGTCATCCGCATATGATTTATCTACTTATAAAGGTAGTTTCTACATCAATTTGCTAATATTTTGCCTTTCAGGTGAACCACAGGAATCCAGTAAAGGAAAGGAAAACATAAAGAGGCATTCCTGCTCTCACACTGCCTTTTACCAAGGCAGGCTGCAAGTCTTGGTCTCCTCCCACCCACTGCAGGAATTCCCCCGACCTTCGCTGTTCACGGGTTCAAGTTGTAGGCTGGCAACATGCCAATGAGTTCATTAGTGGCACACGGGATAACAGCGCAGACCCAGTCCTCTGGGATTTAAACAACATTTTAACAGCAACATTGTGATGGCTAGAAAAAATTAAACTCTGGCTGGCCCGAGCTGTCTCAGGGCGTCCAAGTACCCACATGTAGCAGATAATATAATAGACTGTTACCTCCCATCTGTAGGCAGCTTTGGAAGACCAGATGTCTCTTGCCTGAGTAGGTAACTATCTGCAAATTGATGTGTGCAAAGCTAACATATTTGTGCAGTCACCTCACTACTTACTTTGGGATTTGATTTTTGGCTAAAATGATCAGGTCTCATTAATCCTGAAAACCTCTTAGGACTGGAGGTAACTGAAAACCAGAATCCAAATCTTCATGTTTTAGGAAGTTACTGGGGGATCCATCCTGCTTTCCTCATGCACCTGCAAGTACAGCTTCTTTTGTTTGTTCTGGAAAGAGAGCTTTTTTTTAAAAAAAAAAGAAAGAAAATGAAAAACATAACACAAGCAGATGCTCCTGGCTGTGTGGAATGTTCCCCGAAATGAGAAAGCGCCTGTACCAATAAACCACGTCCAGCGGCCCCAGGCCATTCCCACTCGCTGGGCTGTGCGGAGGTGGATGGGGACGCTCTGGGACAGCTCTGCAGGTCACTGCTATGTGAGTCACTGCTGTACAGGGCATGGCTGTGCAGTTCACAGCTGTGTGGGTCACTGTTGTGCAGGGCACCACTGGGCAGGACACTGCCGTGCAGATCAGTCCTGTGAGGGCCACCGCTGTGCAGGACATGGCTGTGTGACACTGCTGTGCAGGACATTGTCCTGTGGCTCACCACTGTGTGATACACCACTGTGCAGGACATCGCTGTGTGGGAGGGACATCACTGTGTGGGACATTGCTGTGGGGGTCACTGGAGTGTGGGACACTGCTGTGTGGGACATGCTGTGAGGGTCATCACCATGTGGGATGCTGCTGGGAGGGCCATCGCTGTGGGAGACACTGCTGTGGGGGACATCGTGGGTCACCACTGTGTGGGACACTGCTGTGTGGGACGTTGCTGTGAGGGTCATCACCATGTGGGATGTTGCTGGGAGGGCCATCACTGTGGGAGACATTGCTGTGGGGGACATTGTGGGACGCTGCTGTGTGGGACATTCCTGTGAGGGTCATCACCATGTGGGATGTTGCTGGGAGGGCCATCACTGTGGGAGACACCACTGTGGGGGACATCGTGGGTCACCACTGCATGGGACACTGCTGTGTGGGACGTTGCTGTGAGGGTCATCACCATGTGGGATGCTGCTGTGAGGGCCATCACTGTGGGAGACAGCGCTGTGGGGGACATCGTGGGTCACCACTGTGTGGGACACTGCTGTGTGGGACGTTGCTGTGAGGGTCATCACCATGTGGGATGCTGCTGGGAGGGACGTCGCTGTGGGAGACACTGCTGTGGGCGACATCGTGGGACACTGCTGTGTGGGACATTCCTGTGAAGGTCATCACCATGTGGGATGCTGCTGTGAGGGCCATCGCTGTGGGAGACACCGCTGTGGGTGACATCGTGGGTCACCACTGTGTGGGTCCCTGCAGTGTGAGACACTACTGTGTGGGCTTCGGCCGTGCGGGACATGGTTGTGTGGGTCACTGCTGTGTGGGACATCATGGGATGCTACATGGCTGCGTGGGACATGCCAGGACACACGGGATGTGTACCTGGCAGGACATCCCTGTACAGGACATCACCGTGTGGGACATCACTGAGTGGGTGATCCCGTGGTGAAGGAACATCCCCATGAACACAAAGCCTTGCAGGACACCCCCGGGGGCACGCACGCCCTCCTCACCTCCCGGTCCCCCCACTTTACCGCTGCCCGGGGCCCCTCGGGGCGGGGAGCGGGGGCTGCCGGCGCGGTCCTGCCCGGCCCTGCCCGGCCCTCCCTGCCCCTGCCTCCGGCCGGGGCAGGGAGGGCCGGGCAGGGCCGGGCAGGACCGCGCCGGCCGCCGCCCCCCCGCCCCCGCTCCCTGCCCGCCGAGCCCGCCCCGCTCCGCCGGGTGCCGGCGGCGGCCGGAGCGCGTAGCGGTGGTGGGATCCTCACGTCGGGGCGGCACGGTGATGGGCGGCGCGGCGCTGTCGGGAGCGCTGTGGCTGGGGCTGCTGTGGGCCGGGAGCGGGGCCGGGGGGAGCTGCTCGGGAAAGTGCTGCGAGGGCCGGGACGCCGCCTGTGTCGGCGAGGGATGGAGGGAGGGAGGAGGCTACGGGACCTGCTACTGCGACGGAGAATGCCGGCGAGCCGGGGACTGCTGCCACGACCACGGCCAGGCGTGCCCGGGTAGGTGCGTCCGCCCCCCGCCCCGGCCCGTCCCCCCCGGCCCTGGGGGTTCGGGCTGGTCCGCTGCCCGGAGCGAGCCCTCCGAGAGGGGCGTGAGTGGGGGCTGAGCGGGGACCCCCCCGGGCACCCCCGTCCCTCTCTCCAGGTGGGGTCGGCTGGTTGCCTGCCGGTGCTTTGTGGGCTGGAAGTTGGAGATGGGGTGTGCGGTGAGAGTCTCAGCAAGGCCAAATATATGACGAGCCTCGGGGCAGGGGCATGAGCCGGGACCAGGCTGGGGCTGTGTGAGGCTAGCAGCAGGCACAGGAGTGGGAAGAGAGACTTTTCCGACACTAGACATTTGCTAGGTTTCGGGATCAGCTGTAGTACAGTGCCTGGGGTTTGCCTGTCTGAAGTTACGTTCCCTCTGAAATGTGGTGTTACTTACTTTTCACTCATGCTCATCCCAAATACACATCGATTACAGTGGGGATGTAGGATTACAGAGACAACAGGGAGATTAATTTAGCACCGTCTGTGTCTCTGAGCTGATTCCTCGTGTCTTGCCAAACAAATATCAATGAAATAATTGGGGAAATCCCCAGGGTGAGGTTTTGTCCTCATTTCTAGGGGCAGGAATCAGCAAGGATCCACCATGAGGACAAGGACTTCAAAATGAGTGTAGGGGAATGAGTGAGAGGGTCCTCTGCCAGGCTGCGGGGGAAGACCTGGCTCCCAGGGGAGCAGTGGCAAGGAGGGGAAAGTGGCCCAGTTCTACCAAACTGGACCCAGCAGCCTTATAGGCATTTACATCCCGTCTTTCCATGATATTCCTACCCTTTGCGGTCTTCACAATTTGTCGTCCCTCCCTCTGTCTGCGATGCAGGACACTGCCCTCGCTTTACAGGTGCAGCACTAGTACTCAGACAGCCTAACATCTCTTCCCAGCTGGCTGGACGCACACCAGCCTACAGCCAAAAAGTCATGAGTCTCCACTGCACAGCCCTGCTAATTAGGGTGTATTTAGCAGGCTCAGCGCCATGCTGACATAGCCACATAGCCATAGCTTTGGGACCCAAGTTGGCTTGTGCCTGCCTGGTTTGGGAAAGGGGATTACGACTGTCGGACAGTGTAGACCCGTCCTAGGTGATATAAAGCTGCACAGAAAGACTTGGCAGAGCAGAACTCTCACCCCAGGCCTCCAGAGGAAACATGGTCAGGTCTCTGACTGCTGAATAATCTCTCCAGAATAACAGAAGGGAAAAAAAATGTGCACCATGAAGTCTAACAGAAGGTAGCATCTTTAAAATTAGCGGTTTTTTATATATTTATCTCTCGGTCAGGAAAATCAGTAGGTGGAGAACTGACAAGATGCTTGCTTGTCATATAGTCACAGCATATTGCGTCTTTTCAGTAAATCAAATGATTTTTGATATTCAAGTGCAACAGGACAGAGCTAATAAAGGTGTGTAGTGTTAGCATTACAACAGAGCTGTAATCCGATAAAAATGTCTGTGCTCTTCAAAAAGAAGCTCAAACTGGTGCTTGAAAAGTTCTAGTTTAGAGACTTTTCTTACCATGACTTCTGGCACCTGATGATGCTTTATTGTTATCGAGACGGTATTTTTTGTCTCAAGCTCAGTGGTGGTTGCCTCGAAGGGCATGATATGTTTGTGCTGTCTCTGTCCTGTACCCTGCATGGACAGCGGGTGCTCTAGATCCAGGCAGGAAGATGGAGTCTCACTGAAGTCTCTGTCTCTCTCTCCCCCTCCTGCACCAGAGCTGGAATTTGACAGTTTCTGGTGGCCCAGCTCAGGGAGCTAAATCCTATTTCTGTTTTCTGTATTGCCCGTTTCTGCCTGGTTTGACTCCCTGCACTGCCTCGCTGCCCAGCTGTGTGAGCACCAATGCTAGTGCAAGCCAAGGCAGCAGGACGTTTTGCAGGGGTGTAGCATGGGAGGACAGGACTTTGGCAGCCTGGCGAGGTGGTCCTGGTCCCGTAACTCATACATCCCAGAACTACAAAACTGATCACAAGAAGTCATTCTTTTGAAGGCAAATGATCGTATATACTTTCTATTGCAAGCAGCCAGTAAGTTATGTTTTGTATAAACAGAAATTCCAAATAGTTCCAGTGGGAGTTTGTATCAACTTAAGACAAGTATGGCTGAAATTTTAAAGTCATTTTTATTCCTGTTGGGATGTTGAGGTCTCACCATTGAGTGTTTCTGAATTCTGTCCATGTGTTTAATGACAACAAGGGTGTTTATTGGCATAATTCACTCTGAAATACTGTTTTGAATGTAGAGTTTCAAAATTTAAAACAGAAATGTGAAGAAAGGTGACCAATGGTTCTTGTGCTACAGCTTCTTTGTCAGCCTGTTTGCCACTTGTAATTTCAGCACTGGCTGAAATGACATTTCATCCTTTTGCAAATATTTAACAGGACGAAGTATTTGGGGAAAGTGTAAAGTGCCTCAAGTATAGGTAATCAAGAAATGTGTTAGGAATAATACAAAAACAATGCTCCAAAATAACAGAAACCACTGAAAGGAGGGGCGTCCTAAAGCTGCCAACACCATGGTTAAATTCTGTCGTGCCTAAAAATCATAGTAGGTCTGGTACTTTATAAATAGATGGCTCAGCAGAAGTCCATGAGCTGCTGAACCTAAGTCTAATGGTTTTTAAATACATTTCCTTATAGTTCTAACAATGAAGAAAGAATATTTTTGTACATAGAGAGCATTTTAAATAGGAACTACTGTACAATGAGAAAGCCTGAAAAAGAAATGACCTCGTCTATTGAATGGAAGTGGTTACTCAGAAAATCTGCAGATCCTTATACATTACAACATATGTTGTGCAGTGATTCAGTGAAGATACTGTAATCCTCTTTTTTCCAGAGATGGGAAAAAATTAAATAGAGTGCGACTCAGAAAAAAAAAATCTATGATTCAGAGTGCTGTAAATGGGAAAAAAAAAAAAAAGTCCTGACCACTCAAGCTGTGTTTCATAGGACAGCAATGTAATTTTTCTGTGTTTTTTTGAACTTCAAGTGTCTCGTTAGCTTCCACATTTTGGTAGGTACCTGAGCACAAATCCTATCCTTCAGGTTCCTTTGACTTGCATCCTTCTCATTGTTTCAATGAACCATCATCTACCATCATTGTGTTAACTAAGCTGGACCAGTAGTAACATAGACAGAGACCATAACGATGTAGCTACGGGTCCCTGATACTTCTTTTTGTATTTCAAGAGATGGTGCCATTCCTTTTACGTCAGTTCTGGGACCCATTCTCTGTCACGCTGGGGAATTTGACCTCTTTCCAATGAGGCACAAAACTGATGTACTACCCCTTAATAGTTGCTGGGTACTGACTGCAAGAGCAACATTATTATTCCACTGGCTAAATTCCATTCTAGCAACCCAATATTCTTATTATTCCACATGACTAAGGCAATTCATACTTCTTGTTCTAAATCTCGATGACCATAAGATTGCCATGTATTTTTGCAGATGACCAGTATTTAACTGTCAGCTGGGTAAATTCCAGTAAGACGTGAAGTCATTGCTTATTTGTTATGCAGCTACTCAGTCCCTTTGGGAGCTTTCTGCATGGAAAATGTGATGTTAGACCTGATGCTACCTGCATATCAAGAATAAAATTACGTGCAAATTCTTACTTCTGCAGGTCATTCATACAGCCAACTTGGAAGAGAGTCAGCAGATAAGGAAACCGGGCTAGATGACGCTTACTGTCCTTTGGGTACTCTAGGTAGGAGTGGGATCAGGGATTGAAGTCTATGCTTGTACTATTAAATAAAGTGGGGCCAAGGACTGTTTTCTGGCCCTGCGGCCAGGTGGCGAAGTCTGTGAGGTCCATACTACATTTAGCACTTGTCCTGGCTATCCCATCGTGGGGTCTAAGACATTTTTACTATCACTGGTTTTCTTTTTCTCTAGTTCAAAGTGCTTGCAACATGCTAAGAGTGGTGCCTTCACAGCCACAGAGACTGTGTCATGTGCCTTGGGGTACCTAGATGTGTCCGAGGGCAGTGCCTGGTGGTGCAGCGTCAGGTATCTGCATGTGGCCAAGGGAGCCATATGCTTTTTCCATGTTATTTTCCAGTGCTGTTCTACAAGTCATACCCAGGAGCTGTCTGGGAAGGTGTTTATCAGTAAGTGGAAGAAAATGCCAGAGAATGCTAATGGCTAAGCAGGATGGACAACTGGTGGCCCAATGCCCAGGGCTGCTCTGTGGTTCTGTTTCAGTGGAGTTCCTTTGGGCGTGGGATGCAGCACCCTCAGCCAGTTTTATGCCTCGCGCTGTCAGGCCACTCAAAAGTGGGCAAGTTTGGTCAGAACAGGTGCGCAGTGAGAGGAAAGGAGGGGAATTGTAACAGTGCGGTAGGGACACCTGCTGGGTAGCCTCTGCCAGGGGTTTTGTCTGCTTTATGATGTCTGTAGTGCTCCAAGAAATTAGAGATACAGTGACAGAGCAAATCCAGCAATTCACGTGTGTTATGAAAAGAATCACAAACACTGAAGGGGTTATCACATTTTACTCTTTCTTCCCAATGTCTTGTACTGGCAGAATCCCAGAGGGCATAAATTATTTTCCTGAAAGACTAGTTTGGTCCCATCTCTTTCCTGCAACACTGATACAAGTACGTAACTAGTGCTTAAGCTGTAAAGCTTCTTGGGGATTTAAACTGTATTCAGGAAATACAGGAAAAAAAAAAGATTGAAAACATGTGATATGTTCCCTTACAAGCTAATGGGAAACAGCATACATGGGAAAGGAAAAAGCTTCATTTAACTAGATAATGAGAGGCATGACCCAAAACAATTCAGAACCAATTTAAGATAGCCCAACCATTGATTATAACATATATTTTGTACCATTCTCTAAGTATCATGTTGAAGACCTGCCTTTATATAAAGGAGTAGAAAAGCAAAGTAAAATGTGATTCATGCTACATGGAAAATCATTTTAAGCCTATTTGCAATGTGCAATGAAAACTAGTCTTTGAAGAATTGGGGAATTTCCATATCAGTAAGAAACTCTAATATTAAACATAGGCACCTTTAGGTTTTTATAAGACACTATGTGCTAGTATTTCAATTACATGACATTAATTACAACTTTATTGAAAAAGCAATCCCATCAGAGGACAAAAAGCAGCTAATGATATTAGGGAAAGCAGCATGGACTAGTAGTACACAGTGCTGCAGTGTTGACTGCTTGTCTCATGTCATGGTTAAGGAAAGTGGCAGACACGGCCGTTCCCTGCTCGCTCAGCAGCATACCGTGCATGCACGGGAGACCTGGTACTGCTACTGGTGCCCAGGCAGAGGACATTCCCTCTGTGGTGTGGTTTAGCCCCAGCCGGCAATTAAGTACCACGCAGCCGCTCGCTCGCCCTCCCCCCCGGTGGGATGGGGGAGAGAATCAGAAGAGCAAAAGTAAGAAAACTCGGGGGTTGAGATAAGAACAGTTTAATAATTGGAACAAAATAATAATAATAATAAATTGTAATGGGAAGGAAAACAACAAGAGAGCGAGAGAGGAACAAAACCCAGGGAAAAAAAGTGATACAACCGCTCGCCACCCGCTGACCGATGCCCAGCCAGTCCCCGAGCAGCGATCGCTGCCCCCCGGCCAACTCCCCCAGTTTCTATACTGAGCGTGACATCATATGGTATGGAATAGCCCTTGGGCCAGTTTGGATCAGCTGTCCTGGCTGTGCCCCCTCCCAGCTTCTTGTGCACCTGGCAGAGCATGGGAAGCTGAAAAGTCCTTGACCAGTGTAAACACCGCTTAGCAACAGCCAAAACATCAGCGTGTTACCAACATTATTCTCATACTAAAATCCAAAACACAGCACTATACCAGCTACTAGGAAGAAAATTAACCCTATCCCAGCCAAAACCAGGACACTCTGGACACACACACTGGCGAGAGGGGAAGCGGCCCGGAGGAATGCGGCTGCCCAACCTGGAGTACCTACCAGGTGGCCTCCAGGAAAAGAGGCTGCTGGGAATGGACCACTGGTCAGATTAAATGTTCTTGTAGGCCACAGGTTGAGGACTACTTATGTAGGGAAATGACTGCTTATCCTCAGAGGGTTCTTCCTCTTGATGGATGCCTGTGTGCGAGACATTTTTCTTACCTCTTCTTTCACTGCTCTGCCTGCCGAGGCTGTGTAGACCTGAAGTTCCATTGGAGGGGTTGTGTTTGTTCCATCAGTAAGCACGCAGAGATCATCCTCATCCAGCCCCTCAGTGGTCAGTACTCAGTACAGCAGTACAGTTTTGAAGAGTTGTAGCATTCATTTTGACTGCTAAAAGTGAAATTGTTAGGCCACACAGTTTTCAAAACCTGGGGCTTGGCGTTCCTGGAGATGAGGCTAAGGAAAGTTCAGTTTCATGGAAACACGTGAAATGTCTGTGGTTTTTTTTACTGTTGTGTACTATGTTAATTGACAAATAAAGTGAAGACTTGTGTGTTATGTAGCTTCTTGCTCATGAATAATGTGCGCATCTCCTGTTTCTGTATTCTGGGAATCAGGCTGCAAAACCTTTTTTTCCAGAGCAGATTATTTGTATCCACCTGGATATCTGGCATATTGTCCATGTTTGCATTAGCAAGGTTGACAGAGCTACTTTTTTGCCAGACTATTAACGAGAAATGCAAGAGAAGGGAGAGTTATAGAGCGGAAAAATGCGTATCATTGCTTAATATAAATTAGAACTACAAGGAGAACGCCATCATTATTAGATGCACTGCAGAGAATAAAATAAGGAAGGAAATGGCTAGTGGATAACAGATATGACAGATCTGAGCATTTCTGAGTTTCAAGACAATACCAAAACTAAGAGATGCTTAGTCTATCATTTACATCTCTCCCGGAAAGGTTACCAAAAGTGACAAACATGAAATAAGGGCTCATTCTTTACATAATACGATGATTTAGTTTTTTCAAAAGAACCTGTGTGTTAATAAAAAAGGTGTCAAAGGCCATAAACTGGGCTAAAGGTTTCAACAGTTGCCAGAAAAACACCACAGAATACAAACCAAAGCATTTTTCTTTCTTTCTTCATCTGAGACCTTCAGTGAGCTCACCTAATATATGTGAATTTAACAGATGAGGAGACAAGTTCTTTGTACCTCTGAGTAATAGGCTGGGTTAGGAGAGACCAAAGGTACAAGTGTATGGTACCTGTACTATTGATGCTCTGCCTGCGGGAAATGCAGTTTCTCATGATTCAAAGTTCGCTTTCAAAATAATGGCACTTTCCCCCTAATGTTTTGGTCAAGATCAGAGGAAGTTTGTGATCCCTGAGAACTAAAATTCAAATATCCAATGGACTATTCTATAGTTGGGAATGAGCAAAAGAAGGCCTTAAAAATCACATTTGTACACATTTTATTTAGTACATTTAAATATCTGCATTGTTGTAAAGCTCTATCTATATGAGTACCTATACAGACAGAAACACAACTCTACACACGCCCCTGCATTGTTCTCAGACTAAACAAAACCAAAATTATCACAAAAAATTGTCTTTGCAGCAAGGATGGTGGAGCAGGACACCCTGTGTTAAAACAGGGCAACAAAGCTCTGGCAGTGGAACTTATTTCAGTGTTGAGGAAAAGGGGTTAGAAATCAGTCTGAGCGGAATCAAGAGGGCTGCAAGGCTTCCTGAATTCTGCTACTTTATATTCCAGCCTTTAAACAAAGGTGTAGGAACTGCCAAGGTAGGTCAGACACTGACTGGTCTAGATAATCCATGAGCTGGTCTCCTTTGGGGCTAATGCCGTATGCTTCAGAAGAGGGTACAGAAGAACCCCACAGCTGTAGTGAAAGGTTTCCGTGAGGAGCCGTTTCTTTCTGGACAAGGGATGGAATAGGGAGCCAAGCACTGCAGGCAGGTTTGAATGTTAAATTTGAAGATGCAAACTCCTAGAAGAGCATTTAAAACCTATAAATAAAAGTATGTAAGAAAGAAAAAAACCCGACACAGTCTTATTACTCAAGCTTTTGAGAGCAATTAGGATAAAGCAGAAGTCTTGACTACTAGTAATGTTTTAATACTGCTTTGCAGCTCTTCCATGTGTTGTGGGGGAGTGGAGTCATTGGAGTGGCTGTGCAGAACAATGTCAGCCCGATCTGCGGATACGCAGGCGCTATGTGCAACAGGAACCTAAAAATGGTGGGGAACCTTGTCCTGCTCTAGAGGAGAAGGCTGGCTGCCTGGAATACCTGACTTACCAGGGAGAGGACTGCGGCCATGAACACGGTATTCTCTCTTTGATTTATCTGTACATTGTGCCCATACATTTTGTGCCCATTGTGCTTCATAAATTTTACTGATGTCAACAGAAAAAAAAGTATCTACCTGCAGCTAGCTGGTTAAAAATACAATTTAAACCCTTACTTTCTACTGTCATATTGCTCTTCATTATATTCTTTTATCTTTTTCCTACTTAGGCTTTTCTTAATTTCTATTGAGTAAACAACTAAGCTGCATGCATTCCTTCAGTTTCTTGATTTAAGCCCCTCAGTAAGTATCAAATTATCTCTGTGCAAAGTTAGAACACAAATTCAGTACGAAACAGGAAACAGAGCTCCTTGTAGGATTCCAGCACATCCCAATTCCTCACAGACTAGATGGCATGCAATTCTAGATATATTTCTTCTGAATAAGGAGAGAGCTTAGCTGTAGGGAATGGGGTTGAGGCCTGATGTTGCCAACAGTTTATCACTTTTTCAATAGTCAGTCAGCATCACCATCCACAAGCTCCTGATTCATTCACCCACTGTTACAGTAATTGAAATATGACTCAACTGTGTCTTGCTGCCTTACCGTAACTGTTTTCTTCCTCAGTCCCTGCTTTCATAACTACCTCTGAATACGGTAAAGAAAGAAAGCGACGAGCAGCATCTGCTCTCTGGCCTTCAGACAAAGAAGAAGCTGGGTAATCTATTTAGCATATGCACGTGGGTCTTCTTGTTCAATAGAAAATAGCTGGCTACAGAGAAAAATGTAATTAAATTTGCAATAATTAAACAATAAGCTATACCTTGTACTGTTTTTCCTCTCCTGCAGTTCATTTACATGTTCTAGATGTTGTTTTTTATTACTTGCTAATTGTCCTGAATTAGACACTGGGGTCATGGCAAATCTGAGGATAGCTGCTTTTGAAAGCAAACCGTAAATAATGCTAAACCAAAGCTGAATGTATCCATAAGTGTAAGTCTGAGAAATTAGACATAGGCCTCCGAACAAACAAAATGGGGTGAATGTGATCGGTCTCAGGAGACCTTTTTTTTAAATAAATTGACTCAAGCAGTAGAAAGTTTTGTTTGGTTACCAGTAGAGATGGTTATGAAGTTTAAATTGGGCTATTACTGGGTCTGTGATGCTCATAATACTTTGCCCTATGCTGCTTTCCCCAGAACAATAACCTATTCGGTATTCTTAAAACCTCTTTTCCATTTTCTTTTTTAGCAGCATAGAAGAAAAAATACGGGTTACTGAGACCTGTTTTTCAACATTATTTAAGAATACAGAACACAACCAGAAAGTGAGATTATACATAAAGCACTGGACTGGGGCATGGAATGAGAACTAGTTGCGTAATGTTTTTAAGAATCCATTAATTAGGTTAGGGTCAGAAACAGAGTTGTTAGCAATGATGATGTCTAAGTTGCACTTCACAAATACCACCCGTATATGTAAGTACATTTAAAGTGTACACCTAGCCTGTGCTTTGTCTATCATAACTAATTTAGTACTTTTCCTTCTGAGCAGATATTGTGTGGAATTTAAAACAGAATCACTTTCACACCACTGTGCTTTGGAGAATCGGCCGTACGCTCGATGGATGCAGTACCTACGAGAAGGACATACTGTGTGTGTAGCTTGCCAGCCTCCAGCTATGAATACTGACACGCATCGTTGTTCTGGTGATGGCCATAATGCAGATGGGTAAAGAAAGCCATTTTTCTGCTGTCTCTTCTGTAGCAAACCAAGTACAGAAGTTAAGACTTCTCAAGGTCTCATTAAAAGCTGCATTTATTATACCTAAAAAATGAAACAACTCATATCACTTGTAGTGCTCAAAAAATTTACCCTTTCAGTTCTCACAGAAATTGCTTTTAAAACCTAGATAAAATTGGGAAATAATTTCAATATAAAAGTTCAGTGTTTTGAATGCTTTATTTACTATTGTGAAGGGATGATGCAACTTCTGTACTGCAAGAGATCTTTTTACAGCTATGGGCACTTCTACTTAACGGTATTCCATGCAGTAATTGAAATCTGATTTCAGGTTTAACAGTGGTGGATCAGTACTCCTCTCAAACGTATACAGCTGGTTTCTCAAACAGTCATTTTGAAAGTAGACATTTAATATTCAGAACAGATTTTTATTTGATCTCTACATTTATTAATATGCATACTACTTAATACCTGTACGACCAGCTACTCAATCCACCATCCTGTATACTATACTTAGGAATATAGTGCCTGCTCCAGAAAGCATTTTAAGAGCTAGATGAGCTAATTAAACTCTTACATTTATTAAGCAAATCTAATCTTCTGAGATGTTACACAACACAACCTAGTAACAAGAAATATACAGTTTTCAGTCTTTTAATTCATCATTTATTGTCACATTTCAGAGGTAAAATCTTACACTGGGAAGCAGTTGGCAACTCTCAGTGCCAAGGAACCTGGAAGAAGATTCGGCAACTGGAGCACTGTTCATGTCCCCTTGTGCATAGCTTTATTTTTACATAGAAGTTTAAATGACCTTTAAAACAGCAACAACAAAAAGATTAAGAAAATT
Source organism: Mycteria americana (assembly GCF_035582795.1). Taxonomy (NCBI): domain Eukaryota; kingdom Metazoa; phylum Chordata; class Aves; order Ciconiiformes; family Ciconiidae; genus Mycteria; species Mycteria americana. The sequence goes on along the minus strand of NC_134366.1, from coordinate 139,798,466 downwards.
AACACCAATACCAAGAAACCTACATCTTTCTGGTACATTTTCTGGAGCCTAAACAAAGTTTAAAGGAGTCAGAACTCTGGAAGAAGCATTTTGGGAAACTCTCTCTGCTAAGACTGATCTTTGTATTAGAACACTAGAAGCATGTTTCCATGTTTCTCTTTTGTAATTAAAGAGTGAAAGTTTCTAACCGTAGTAGCTGCTTTTCCTAAAGTTCTTGTTCTTTACTGGCCACAGTCCTGTCTACAGGCACTGCTCCTACTCAGTAGTGAGCCAGCCAAACATTCTCAAGTCTGAGAATAGTTACTGTTGTCATTAAATAGCAAGGGTGAATAAAAATGAAAGTTTGAGAGCTAAAACCAGATTTCAGTTTAGATCCTTTGTTACTTCCCAATATCAGCTAGACAGTTGTTTATAATACAAGTGGATAATTCCTCTACATTGCAGTTTTCATGTTCAGCCACCTTCATAAAGATGTATGACTAGTTAGCATTGTTAAGGAAGTAGTCTTGCTCAGCACTTCATGTCACTAATAGACAGTGTGAACTTTATGGCAGACGGACCTAAACAAGACTTCATGACTAAAGCCTTGGCTAACATTAAAAAAAATTACTTATTATTAGTTAAAACTGCTTATGTACAATGATTAACATAGAAACCTGCAATATTAGAGCACTCGCAAGACTCCTATGCAGGTAGCTCAAATCCTTGTTTTGTTACCTATTACTTGCCTTGAATTATTGTTACAGCATTAAAGAGGCTGCATACTGCACTTTCTCACTTGTCTCATAGCTGCTATGACTTTTTGAATTGTTGGCTTACAGCTGCTCTAGCATTCCTTGCTGAAGGACAAAGCCTGTATTTTATCAAGATCTTGAAATTCACATTGTTTGCTAAAAATAAATTATGCCTTAAGGTTGAGAAAATTTACTGTCAAGACATGCAGCATCTCTGTGGAACCTAAAGACTACTGCTTGCTGCTGTTTCTAGCAGCTGCAAGAAGAAACCGTAGCATCTGGTGGCAAGAATGAGGAAGGTGATCTGGCAGTGGTCCAGCAATAAAAGTGTGAAACAAACCTTTGTAATTGTACTTTACCATTTTATCTTAATGGAAGCAGGCCTCCAAAACAGAAAGCAGAGAGATTATCTTAATACTTCTGGAACATTTCAGCCTTCAAGAATATATCTCTTCCTTTGTAGCCAGGAAAAATATCTCAGAGAGGTTTATTTTGTGTTTGGACAGATACTTTTCCTTGTAAAATTGTTCCTGTAAAATAAAAACCTTATCCAAGGACAAAGGTACAGAAAACATCTGAAGAGATTTCACTTTAAAAAGAATGCTGTGATATGTTAGTTCAAGTCACTAGGTTCATACCAGTGCGACAGTGGAAAGTGTGGGTTTTCTGAGGTTGTGGAACTCTTTTCCACACAATCTGAATGAAGAGAGACAGCATAGTACTATCATCTGTCTGTTACAGTCTCTCATGAGCAGGACATTTACAGTGACCAACTGACACCTTGATAGTTACCCCATCAGAGCATATCTTTGCTTGCTATCACCGCAGACAGAGATAGGGAGAGCACAGATGAAACATATCTCATGAACTGTGCTATCCGTGTCAGTATAGACTTGTTACTGAGCCGCACTTTGGCCATTCATTTTTGAGCTTTCCCTGTCCTGCTGGTCTAGAAGAAGCCACTTCTCAAGACAAGGTAGGTGGCACAAGATAATCAAGAGATGTTAAGAGCTAGTATCATACTGTTATTTTCCATATGTTTTCCATCTCTTCTGTGAGATAAAAAGTGCTATTATGCCATTATACAAAATAATTCAAAATAATTGTCCACCTAGGACTTAAGCTTAATTCTTAAAAAAAAAAAGCAGCACCAAGCAGCACCTTTACTGCTTATAAATATAAAATTACATGGAGTATCACATTTTTAACTGCAAAAAAAGGGAACGGTTTGTCAAATTAGCAATACTAATACATACATATTTTTTGGTGTAACTTACTGACAGAGATGACAAGTCTGACCAAAATTTCAAAGTGAAGCAAATCAGATTAGAATAGGTTATACGGCAGGAAGTAAAATGAAAAGCTGAATCTGACTAGAGTTACAACCCTTTAACAATACAGAACACTTTACTCTGTATTAGCCTCTATCAAGCTAAACATGTTGCCAGTCATTTAATACCCCTATGTACCTAACTGACCTTTCTTAAATTACTGCAAGCATTTCCACATTTCAGAAATTAGGTCATCTATTGATGTAGATAAAAGGCCAGGCTTTACATTTAAGTCATCATTACCCAAGCAAGTGAGCTTACATGAATGTTTTATACTTACGACTATTCTGTTTCATGTTTTAAGACAGCAACAGTGCTGGAAACTCTAAGACTAAAATAAGTTATTATTCTGAAAAGCTAGACTAGGTCCTTATGCAGGGAAAGGTCAAGAAGAGTTGATTCCTGTAGTCCAAATTAGCCTTGTTCGATCCTGCACAGTGTTCTCCACCGGTCTTTTAACATGACACTAGTTCGGTTGTTGAAGTCACCATGGAGCAAAATTTTAGCCCAGTTACCCACTCCAAACTCCCTTACTCCTGATTTCAGTGCCAAGTCTTCTTTGTAAGTCCATCGCTAGGGGAAGAAGAGAGACAAATACCAGATATATGAACAGAGAAAGGTATTAATGTAAGAGCTAAGCTTATAGAAAACATAAAAGCAAGTTTTTATAGAGCTCTCTAGTTATTACAGATGTCTGAGGGTCAGTAGGGTCATTTTGATTTCTTTTGAGCACCATAACTTGACACTAATACAACAACAAAGGTTACCAAGTCAAGTGTTACAACACAGTAGCAGACATCACCTGAAACAAGAACCACATGCTTCAACGTTCACAAGTTACAGGAGGAAAAGAAAAGAAAAAAAACATTGGGCAAAGTTTTGCTTCATTCAAAACATGCTTTCCAAAATTGTACTTTATTAGCTAATTGAGCCAAGACAAACCTTGATTGATCCTAGTATGCATCACAGAAGAGAAAGCATTTTGTGACACATTAACCTAGGGACTGAGAATCAAGACACTATTGACCCATAACAAAGGAATTTCAGTGTGCTTAGAAAAAACAAATCCCAATATTTAAAATGCTGAGAGAAGCAAAATGATACATATTGCTTGTGAAAGTGAGATCAGCCATATCCTCAGGTACCAGCTATGCATTTGTTTTTGGCCATATATTGAGCCCACTACTTAAGTCTCACTAGCATGACCTACAAGCTTTTTAATCTTTAGGGGATGACATTTCTCTCATAAAAGAAGAGAAAATTACTTGCAGTTATACATCTGTAAGCAATCCCTTCCAATGAAATTCTCCAGTGTACCAGTTCTTCCTTAGTTGCTTCTCAATACAAATATCTCAATACAAACAATTTTAAGACTGCACACAGAGTGAAAGAAAAATACTTGATTTTTAAAAACTTACCTTTACAGTAAAGCGTGAGGGAGAACTTTCTTTTATTGCAGCTTTATATATATGCATATATATTACAAAAGTTTACAGATCCTATATATCCTATCACGCCTATTTTTAACCACTGCATTTTCAATATAGGTGTATTACATACAGTCATTTTTTCCCTCTGAAATAGCAATTAGCAACTTTAATATGAAATTATTCTAAAACAACTTATTATGCTAGAATCTGATCCTCTGTAAATGTCTTCAAATCATCGCTTGCTTAATACACAACTAATCATACTGATGTACGATCAGCACACCTCCTTAAGCAAACTGAATTGCATATCATCTATGCAAATACAGGACAGGATCCCCAGTTGAAACAACTGTGTAGGAAAACCATTTCTAAAAAATAAGTATCAATTTCTATTTCAAACTGCAGTTTGATAGCATGTTCTTTCTAAATTTATTCCCCAAAATCTGACATGTAAAGACTTAACTTACAGAAAAAATGTAAACTTAAAAGTGTTAATGAGATTGAGATGTACAGAGAATTGTATTGTGTAGCTGTTCCATTGAATTTATCAGTCTATGGGACCTGAGGAGTTGCATCACAGAGTCCTGAGGGAATTGGCTGATGTAGTTGCCAAGCCACTCTCCATGATATCTGAAAAGTCATGGCAGTCAGGTGAAGTCCCTGATGACTGGAAGAAGGGAAACATTGTGCCCATCTTTAAAAAGGGTAGAAAGGATGACCCTGGGAACTACCGACCTGTCAGCCTCACCTCTGTGCCTGCGAAGATCATGGAACAGATCCTCCTAGAAGCTATGCTAAGGCACTGTCCTGGTTTCAGCTGAGACAGAGTTAATTTTCTTCGTAGCGGCTGGTATGGGGCTATGTTTTGGATTTGTGCTGAAGACAGTGTTGATAATACAGAGATGTTTTAGTTGCTGCTGTACTAGTCAAGGACTTTTCAGCTTCCTGTGCTCTGCCAGGTGCAGAAGAAGATGGGAGGGGACACAGCCAAGATAGTTGATCCAAACTGACCAAAGGGCTATTCCATACCATATGGCGTCATGCTCAGTATATAAAGCTGGGGAAGAAGAAGGAAGGGGGGGACATTTGGAGTGATGGCGTTTGTCTTCCCAAGTAACCATTACGCATGATGGAGCCCTGCTTTCCTGGAGATGGCTGAACACCTGCCTGCCCATGGGAAGTAGTGAATGAATTCCTTGCCTTGCTTTGCTTGCATGCGCGGCTTTTGCTTTACCTATTAAACTGTTTTTATCTCAACCCTCAAGTTTTCTTACTTTTGCTCTTCTGATTCTCTCCCCCATCCCACCAAGGGGGAGTGAGCGAGCGGCTGCGTGGTGCTTAGTTGCCGGCTGGGGCTAAACCACGACAGGCACATGGAGGACAGGGAGGTGATTCGAGACAGCGAGCATGGCTTCACCAAGGGCAAGTCCTGCCTGACCAACCTAGTGGCTTTCTATGAGGGAGTTACCACATCAGTGGACAAGGGAAAAGCAATGGATGTCATCTATCTGGATTTCTGTAAAGCCGTTGACACGGTCCCCCACAACATCCTTCTCTCTAAATTGGAGAGATTCAGATTTGATGGGTGGAATGTTCAGTGGATGAGGAATTGGCTGGATGGTCACAGCCAGAGGGTAGCGGTCAATGGCTCAATGTCCAGATGGAGATCAGTGATGAGTGGTGTCCCTCAGGGGTCTGTACTGGGACCAGTGCTGTTCAATATTTTCATCACTGACATTGACAGCGAGATCGAGTGCACCCTCAGCAAGTTTGCAGATGAGGGTGCACCAAGCTGAGTGGTGCAGTTGACATGCCAGAAGGACGGGATGCCATCCAGAGGGACCTGGACAAGCTGGAGAAGTGGGCCTGTGTGAACCTCATGAGGTTCAACAAGGCCAAGTGCAGGGTCCTACACCTGGGTCAGGGCAATCCTCGGTTTCAATACAGGCTGGGGGATGATGTGATCGAGAGCAGCCCTGCGGAAAAGGACTTGGGGGTACTGATAGACGAAAAGCTGGACATGAGCTGACAAAGTGCGCTTGCAGCACAGAAGGCCAACCATATCCTGGGCTGCATCAAAAGAAGCGTGGCCAGCAGGTCGAGGGAGGTGATTCTGCCCCTCTACTCTGCTCTGGTGAGACCCCATCTGGAATACTGCGTCCAGCTCTGGAGTCCTCAGCACAGCAAAGACGTGGAGCTGTTGGAGCAGGTCCAGAAGAGGGCCACAGAAATGATCAGAGGGATGGAACACCTCTCCTCTGAAGAAAGGCTGAGAGAGTTGGGGTGGTTCAGCCTGGAGAAGAGAGGGCTCCAGGGAGACCTTATAGCAGCCTTCCAGTACTTAAAGGGGGCCTATAGGAAAGACAGGGACAGACTTTTTAGCAAGGCCTGTTGTGACAGGACAAGGAGCAATGGTTTTAAGGGAGGGCAGATTTAGACTGGATTTAAGAAAGAAATTTTTTACAATGAGGGTGGTGAGGCACTGGAACAGGTTGCCCAGAGAGGTAGTGGAGGCCCCATCCCTGGAAACATTCAAGGTGAAATTGGATGGGGCTCTGAGCAACCTGATCTAGTTGAAGATGTCCCTGTTCATTGCAGGGGGTTGGACTAGATGACCTGTAAAGGTCCCTTCCAATCCAAAGCATCCTATGATTCTGTGTTCACTTCTTCTTGCACTGGAGATGTCCTGCTGCTCCTGATGCTCTCATGGACCATAGTAAGTTATGAAAAGAGGCAAATGGTCAATTTTCACTGGTCTCACGCTGGTATTTGTGTGAGCACCAGCAGATTCTATATTAAAAATCACTAGTTACAGGACTTTTACAAAATCTGCGTGTGTTTAGGTGCATGTCATGAGCAAATGACTGCTGAAAACCCAACCAAGAAGCTCTCTTATTTCTGCATTTAACCGTTACCTGTGCTTTACTTATTTTGGAGTTGCTCTAAAATAGAAAAAAAGCCAGCATTTTTGTTCATAAGAACACTATGAAATTTACACAGGCAAGTGATCAAAAGTACTGCAATTATTCATGTTCAGTGTGTGAAACCAAAATAGTTAATGTCTCATAGGCCTTTGCAGGCCTCAGTAGTTAAGAAGCATTTGCAACTAATGGTCTTGCCAGTCAGAACAATTTAATTGACAAAGGAGTGAACAATTTGTAAAAGGATGTACTGTCTAGAGCCTTGTCGTCTGACGAATTTCATTTGCTGTTGTTACGTACCATATGCTGCTTACCTGACACAGTTTTGGTGAAAAACTGGTTGTAAAAGTTATAGGAACTCTGTAGCTGCCCCAGTTGGGCAGTGTGCACATCAGCAGAGGCTGTCACTCTGCTGCTCCCTGTCCTCTTCTATAGCCATAGCAATAAACTGCTTCCGCTCTGACCTGATCTAAATTGTAATTCAGGTTATTTCCATGACAGCACCTGGTGCTTTGAATGGGATTCACACCTCCTGTTCGGACAATCGCAGGCTGCTCCCTGCTACTGCTTGGAAAGGTACAGCTAAAAGAGGGAAAGGTAATTGTAATTCTGGTCTGGTCAAGGTAAGTCTGGTACTTCTGGTATCTGGTAAAATTTAGGAGAGGTTGGTTGGGAAAGTCTGGGTTGGTTTCAGCTATTGATATGGTATGAATATGGAATGAACAAGCTGGGTTCAGGACAGGGCTGAAGCCACATGCAGTCACCCCAGTGGGGATTGGCATTAACTCAGCTGCAAGGGCGAGGGGTGGAGGTTTGGTCCTGGATTGCCAGTTATCCCCTCCCCTTCCCTGTCTCCAGCTCCAGTACGAGCTTCCTCAGGAGCTGATGTTAACAGTCCTGACCAGCATAGTGGGCTCAGGATAGACATTGTGGCCAGGAGGAACCCTTGTGTGTCTTGTAGCTTTTCCTTCAAGTCTCTAGTTATCATCAGGCCGGAGGGTCAGCCTGGCAGCAGTGACTGCGAGCTGACACCCAGGTGGCATGGGCCCCCTCTGCCTTTCCTTCGTCTCCTTGAATGAGTGAAAATTTCACCTTTTGCCTGAAAGGGACACATCTTGCAAGTGTACACTGGAGTACGACCGGAACATAGAGAGCCCATGGGATGTGTGTGTGAGTGCTTGTGTTCAGTGCATCCAGCTGCACCAGCCAGCAAGTAAAGGACCCATGAAGCAGGTGGGAGGGCCAGGATGCAGGCAGGGGTACCAGGTGGGCAGAGGGGCTGTACCCATACTTAGGCATCTGCAAACATTTGTGTGCCTGTGAACCTAGAGAGGCATGTGTATGCTTTCACCAGTGAGCTTACACCTCTACTAGACAGAGAAGAGGAGGGTTTGTGTCTTACGGGGGTACTGTGTGTGGGTGCTGTTGAGGGCAGCACCTTGTCCATGGCAGTCTGAGTGACCAGCTGTATCAGTGTCCTCTGTGTGTGGCATGTGTCTTGGGATTTGTGCTCAGCTTTGCTCCTGGGCAAACCCAGGAATGGGAAAGCAGCAGCCACGTCCCCCAGCCTGAGCAGGGACCCGGAGTACTGGAGGCAGGAGGGTCCTGGGCTGGAGCTGCTGGAGGAGGCAGCTGCTTCTAACATCCCTTAACAGTGTTGTAGCCAGCAGGAGCTGGTTGAGTTGTGAGTATTCCTGAGATTAAATGTATATAAACCTTATGTGATAGGGGAATCAATCCTTTGCTAATGCTCCTACCTGTGCTAATAAATCGTCAGGTTGATTGGCACAACTGGAGTGGAAAGAAAAAAAAAAAAAGATGTTTATAGAACATTAGAAGAGCAATAGGAGGTGTAAATGGCTGAAGCTGAAGGCCTAGAATTTGTATTTTGGGGGATGAAAAGAGGTTTACCAGAGTATGTACAAGACCTCCTCCTGTAAGTAACAGATCTCTTCCAACTATCAAATGGATGAATGGTGTTGGCTATAAAGCAGGAGGGAACCTGAAAGAATCAGGCTATAGTTGTCCTTCACAACTGGAACTTTCAAAATTGTGAAGAATTGGGTAGAAAGGGAAATGTGGTTGCAAAGGAATAGCCTCAACTTACACAAATTTAAACTTGATAAAGCCGACTAGTAGAACTGAGTAGTACAAAGGAAACCTGTGAATTACAAGATTCACAGGGGAACAAACATCACTTAGCTCTGCAAATAATGGACCCAGTGGAAATGTAAATCTCATGGTTGCTGTCATTAGACAAATGCATACCACCCTGCTTGTGCGCAAGGGGTGGCTGAGCAGGACAATCCAGGACCAGCCAGTATGACTGTCCAGTGGCACAAGAGGTCCATGTGTCCAAGGATGTTCAGATAAATCCCTCATCCATGGAGACAAAAATTTAAAAAATTAACCTTCTCCTCCCCTGAGGAGCTGAAACCCTTCTGGGGATCCTTAAAAGATTCTGCCCTTAAGAGCAATGAAAATTCAGGCACCAGGGATGGGCCAGGTGACAATTTTGTGTGCTATTCTGCATGGTTCCCACCTTCTCTTGAATTTTAAGCTGCTAAAAGTGGCAGCAGCAGTCAGAGGTGAAAGACAGAGGGGTGTCTCTCGGGGGGGGGGGGGGGGGGGGGGGGGTGTGTGAGGAGCTTAGATAACATTAAGCCTGATCAAAATTGTATTCTGGTTATTCTGAAACACGCAAAAATTTGGCACCTACACAAAGTGCAAGCTGAGGTATGTGAAAATCAAACTTCACATCTGAAAGTTGGACTTATTCCAGCTTAATGGAACTATCAGTGCCTCTTCAAGAAACTATAATCACTGATAAACCTCACTAACCAGTGAAAGAATTAAGAATAGTAGTAGTTCAGCTGTGTTTCTAAACAGTTAGAAATGTAAAACTTCTCTAAAGTAGTCTACCTTTTATCAAAAATACTTCCTTTTTCCAATACTTCCTGTTCCACAGATCTTTTGCAACATTAGCAGTGAATGTTGGTTTTTTTAGTATTATTAAAAGGCCAGAGATTCCATTGCAACTATCTAGTTCATCTCATTTCAGAGCATGCCAGAAAACTTTCCTAAATAAAATCTTTATTCAAGTAACACAGTTATGCTTGACTTACAGCACCAGATAATTCAAATACTTCCAGCAACAGACACAATCACAACCCTTGTTACTTGTTGTAATGATAATTACATTTGCTGTTAAAAGGGTTGGGTTTTGCTTGTTTTGCTTTTAAATTGCTTACATTGAGCTTTTTTAAAAATAAATTTCTTCAGTTTAACATATAAACAAGGAGCCTGCCTTACAGGTAAACTAGAGACTGACTCATTTTTTCTTTTGACTGAGGAACTATATAGAGCAGTAACTTGCCTCCCCCCACACACACTAACAAACTGCCCATGCAGTTTGCCATCTGGGATGGCAGTTATGTAGGCTCTAGCATTGCACTGTTACAGGCTAGGAAGACTGGCTGAGACACAGGACATAATGCAGCACTATGCTTGAGCTAACATAATCACAGCGCCTACTCCAGAGCAACATGACATTTGGCTAGCTCAGAACACTAGCAGAGCAAGCCTGAGTTTGCCAGACAGACTGTGTAGACGTACCCTTGTATATCTAAAGATCTTGTTATTCCTTAGAGTCAGTTCTGCTCTAATAGCCTGTCTTCCTTTGATTATATGTTCTGGGTCTCTTCTCCGATTTTTTTTTTTCCCCTCAGAGTTTAAATATATGGATTTTTTTTTTCCATACAGGTCTGACTCAATTCTGAAACCCCAGATTTTCAGACATATTCTTTAATTTAAGCAAACTGTCAGATTTTAGACAACTCACAGGACTTGCCATACACATACAGGATATAAAGTTGAGTACAAACAGTTCCCTAAAAATCTGTGACACTTGCATCCCCTAATTTAGGAATGAGAAAATAGAGTACACTTCCTTTCAATAGCACTGCAGACTGTTGTACACAGCTAACTGAAAACATGGCAATGAAAGGCTGAAAACAGGCACTGAACCATTGCAATGAAATGCCATTTACAAAACAAGAGCAAACAATGCCAACATTGAAAGAGGGACTACATGGAAAAGAAAGTTCTAGAAGTCAACAGCTCTGACATTCACTGCATTCTTTCATGCATGCAGACAATTTTATAATCCAGATAATTAAGCAGAGGAGCAGATTTATTGTTTACAAAGCCAATACAATTGCTTTCTATACAATATTTATGAGAGGTCTCACTGGCAGGGAATACGGCATAAATTTCAGGCAGACAGCAAATGCCTAATTTTCTAAGTGTTTAAAGAAACAGTTCTGAATTTTAATCTCTTTCAAGTTTTTATAAATTTTTCAATAAGTTCTTTGCTACTATCAGATGTAGTTTTCTATAACTTTAGTCTTAACATTTCAATTAAGGTTGAACTATAACAACAGAATTAAGCACAACATCTATTTTTTTTCTAGTGAGACCTGTGCACAAGACGTAGACCAAGATACAGTGCTTGTAGCTGACCCCAAAACAGAAAGGGGTCAGCTCAACATAAAGATAGGTGAATATAAAGCTGTCATTAGCTCTGTGTCAGTCGTGGTCCAATTAGTTTAAATCTTGATGTTGAAAACAAGACTGATGGAAGTGTGCATGCTTACCAGCCACTGGCTGACAAGGTACCTATCCAACTATAAACTGGAATAAAGTAACAAGCAAATCCAGTAAGGGCCAGTATCTTGGTTTTTTTAGGGCACTGGCTGTATTTGCAGTTTTTAAGGAGGCTCTCAGTCATTTAACTATTCCTGAGATTTGCAAGAAAGTAAAAAACTGTTTATATGTAAAAGGGGGCTTAACCTCCAAGGATAGATGAGCTCTCATTAGGACCTCAACCAATTTGAGGACACCATGTGACTGAAGATTTAACGAGTACTTCAACTTCATTACAAATGCTTAAAGAACTAGCAATAAATACAACTCTCCTCAAGGACAGTCTGAAAAAACATCAGCAGACTTGTCCTTCCCTGTTATATGAAAAATGAAATGTCAACATGAACATCAGAAAAATGAAACAGCTCACACAAAATAGATGTTGATAACTTGCACTGTTATCTAAACAGAAAGACTTCATATTGCTTCCTAAGAAATATTCTCAAGAGGAATTCAACAATGGGAATACATTTATTTAATATTAATTTCATTCAGAAGCATTTATCATTTTATCATAACTGAAGAAAATTGGCTATGAGCAAAAATCAGTTTGTAACAGTCTACTTCAACATCAAATCAACTTCAAATTCCCTTCTATTAAGGCATACACTTCTGTACTTCCCACCAATAGGGAATTCTAGCATTAGTGAACACCGTAGAATTATTTTAAAAGTAATTCAATGAAGTAGACTTACCCATGAAAAGAATGCAAAGGACTATTTGAAATGTAGCATTACTAGAATGGTTTCCCAAGTAAATATATGTTTTCACCTCATATCAGCAATGGATTGAGTTACAAATTTGCTAAATCTTTAACCTTCTAAGTGGGAAAACAAGAAGTCTTTGATGTTTGTTTCTCATGGGCAAATGACATCCTGAATTCTTTAATCCAAACAGTGGAAAGAATTTTTTATTTTTTCACGTGTTTTAAAAAGACTCAGACTAAGTTTTAGTAACAGTATATTTCAACAAATTAAAGGCTCATAAGCATTAGCAACAATATTTGAGACTGCACAAAGAGAGAGTCATTTTCTTTTTTAAAGACAGGAATTAAAACTTAAAAAACAGTTTCAGGAGCTGTAGCACAGCTTGAGTAATGTGTAGAATCTTAAACGCAGGCATTTTGGAGACAGAGTCAAATGAAGCTGGGAAAAAAATTCTATGCAGTGCAGATTAATTATCTCCATTTAGAACAGAGAACGGGTACGAACCTGTCTTCTTCGGCCACAAGACAAAGCATCTCCATGTTTTTCCACATTTTGCAAGCTGTTCAGACCTAGAAGACAGTTAATATACATCCAGACCAATGAGGAGTCAACATTAAGGCAGAAGTTTTGCAATTCTACCATTTACACGAGACAAGAATATACACTATTTTGATATGCTTTGACAGACTGGGAAAATTTCAGTGTCTGTTTATATATGAATATACTTTTATATATGTATACACATGAATCTCACCTTAGTCCAAGAACTCATAAAATAGTATGTTCAAAAAAGTCACTATATTTTCTATGCAATAGAGCTCACAGAAGAATTATATTTTAAACAATTAGGTAAAAATTGATACAGAAATGAAACACTTATTTCACTTTGGTAAAAACATTTTTACTATACATACTGCTCTCATTTTACATAGAGAGAATGGAAACTAACCAGCAATCAGTGCTATGATACTTTGTATACAGGTTGCATCATTTCCACAGAACATGGGTCAGGTTCTAACTGTGGCAAGCATCCAAGGCATCTTAAGAGTTTGTCCTTCCAAGTACAACATGGCCACATGCAGAGGCTATAATGTCATCTCTTTGTAGTATGACGGTGCTAATGGTTTTCAGAACATACTTATAAATGTTATATAACCCATGTTGTAAGTTTTAAAAAAGTAATACCAGGAAGATGCACAAACATCCTAACTTTGTGCATTTTACACTATAACTTGTTTCTCCCATCAGCCAACTTCTTTAGTTCCTTCCTCCCCAAAGTTATCTAGATCAGAAGTCAGAAAGCAACAAGTTTCAGTACTCCTTTGGCAGCTTTCTTTTGCACAGAATACCATAAATCCCAGTAAAGCAAACAAGCAAACAAAAACCCAAGCGAACCAGAAAATAGTGAATGATTTTGCAAAATGAGTTGCCAGAGAACCTTAAGCCATTTCATAGTTTCCCAAATGTGGCAAGCACCAAATCTGCATTTGGGCAGAAGCCACACACAACAATTGGGAGGGTTTTTTCACCATAATAATTTTTATATTAATCCAATCACATTGGATAGAAGTTATCAAACCACTAACACATTTATTGGGAGGGGGAAGTGTTTGACATGACTTTGTTTTGAAAGTGTAAAAATAAGCTAGTACTCACTCTGAAGAACACGGTTCACTCTGCGTTTCCGTCCTGAATGAGGCCTGCAAGGAACACAGAACTGAAGTAAAAATACATAGAATGTCATGAAATGTCTATGACCAGGAGCAACTACAACAAAAAAAAATTTTTACCTTACTGTGGGGTTTTTTATGTCTCCAGGTGACTGATTTGTAATACTTTGTTGGTCTTTCATTGATCTTTAAAAGAGCCAAAAAAAAAAAAAAAATCATTTCCTAGGCAGCAACTTACCATTTATGTGATTCAACAATATTTGAAAGAAAGAAAATCCCAAGATTTCTCTACAGAAACAGTGGCATAAAAACACTAACTGCTTCAATCCATTAACCCTCAAACCTTGCCTCCCTATACCTGGAGGAGAAATACACAAGACATTACACATTTAAGTTGAAGACATGAGGCATTTTGCACATCTATTTTTTCATACCTTCTTCACAATCTAGGAATTGTTTCCATAGGTTTTTTGATTAAGTCTTTCATCATACCTCTCAGATGTAATTGTGTCAGAAGCTGTCCTAAGAAAAAAATCTTATGACTTGCCTTCCTGTATACTGTATCTGCAGTCAATTTCCTTAACTAAATGCCAAGAATTCCAAGTATAAAACTGCAGAAATACAAGCTCTATCCCAACAAAAGACTACAATTTATTCTCCATGAAAAACAAGTGGTGATAAATCTAGAATATTAGTATTTTTCAAAATAAAGTCAAAGAAGGGGGGAAAGGAACTGGGCTTCAAGTTCCACCAGCATTTCTTAGAAAAGCGTGTAATTGTTTTGAGGGTTCACATTGCCAGAATCGTGAAGCAACATAACTATTTCCCATCACACTAGTATCACTAAGTAAGAGAATCTTGTGTTTAGCTGTAAGAAAAAAAGTAATAGACTAATTCCCTTCCCTTATCCTCTTTCTTCTCAGGAAGACCTATAGCCTGAAATTAGGAGGGCAGGACTACAAGGAGCATAAGGGGAAAAAAAGTGAAGTATTTCTATGTTTTTATTGTTATACAAGACTGACAGCTGTTTAAACTGAAAAACGTGCATCTTCAACAACTATTTAAACTTAATGCCAAGCTATTTGATGTAAATGCCAAAAGTAACCACCATAGGAAAGCCAAAACTTAAAAATACAGAATGTGCTTGTAGTTAATTTTCTATTGGACAGCAGTTTGGAATTTAACATCCTTCCTTCTACCTACTCTTAGTTCTACAAGTTTCAAGTTACTGTCCAAGCATGCCCCTCAGCAGTATAATGCTTAATACAAACCCTTGTTTTGTTTCCAAATTCCTTTTGTTGTTTTCATTGACATCCACAGTTTTGTTTTGCAATGCTGTTGCTCCCAATCCTTTAGACTCTACCTGTTTTGTGGCTGCCTGTGAGAAATGGAATTGATACTTTAAAATTAAAGCCAGCCAGTACCTAGATAGTAGTTTATACTAAGATTAATGTGTACTCTCTATTAGGACTAACAGTGCTTATTTCACAGACCCTTCAGAGGTACTACCATTAAAATAAGTAGTTTCAAAACAACTGTAGTGTGTTAAGTTGAAATCCATCAAGATCTTTATCAGCTAATACCTCGAGAAATTTTAGTCATAGCCACAAGTGATATTTATATGGACACACAGAAATACAACAAATACTTGCATAAGTGAACATATAGATGTGTGAAATACATTGCAGAGATTAACTAAGACTGCAAATACTATCAAAGTACTCCAAAGTCTGTTTTTTATAACTAGATTAGAAACTGAAAACTGAAAGTGCTCACAAAACTTATGATCTAGTTCTGTAGCGCATGGCAGGATCAAGCACACCTATAACACTTTCAAAAGATGCATGTCTAATCAGACTTTAGGCTTGTAATGTAACCTTTCCTGTATTAGCAAAAGAATTTTGTAACATTCTGCCTAAACTTTCAGCCACAAACTAAGATTATTTCTCCTCCATTCCCAAGAGGAGGAAGGAATAATTCATTACTCTTTATAGAAACATCCAGAGGATCGTAAGATTTGTACTTTTCCCTAGATTCCTCCCACTTACTTGCTACAATAAATAACACCTTCCAAAAAAAAAAAAAATCACTTAGTCCACATGAGGTCATTCTTGCCACTTTGCTATCAACTTTCTTTTCTAGCATCTTAAGGTATACTTATTGCCCAAAGCCTAAAAAAATTCTGGTTGTGCACCATCATTCCCAAGCAAAGCCAACCATCTTCCATCCAACACTGTCTATACATCCCAAAAGGTGATCTGTTTTGCAACACTCAAATATCAAAATTATTCAAAGTTGACAGATTCACTACAGGCCCAATATTAATTCCTTTTCTGCTTAGCCCGTTGTTCCCACTTTTAATCTATTTCTTCTTTCAGGGATTTTGCCTCCTGTTAATTTTCTGTCATCCATCCAATTTTCAGTCTTGAAATCTTAACCTGTCCTTCACAGTAGCTTGCAGAATCTCTCAACATTTATAAGAGTCAGATAATATAAAAACATTCTCTATTTCACTCATTCATCCACAAAAATACTGGAAGGTATTCTGGTCACAGAATACTTCGAATCACAGAAGAAAATGTTTTACTGTCAGAAATTTCATAGCTACCCAAACTACCACATCTTTCAGCTGTAAGTTTTCAAAATACTGGCTCTTTTACAGTGGTTGATGGTAGCAAAACACATGTGAAAGCAAGGACATGTTTCCATACAGATAAATAGGTAGAAAGGATTTAGTTAAAAAAAAGTTAAAATACAATATAGTGGATTTAAAAAGTTAATAGTAGCTTTCAAATTGTACTTTCCCTAAAAAGAATTCTTTCAAAAGAGAAAATGAAAGTTAAAGAAAAATTACAAAATATTTAGATCAATGCTTTCTTGGTATAGGTCCTTTTTCCTTGTAATGCAGACTGCTCTTAAGGCAGCTAACCTATAAGAGTTTCTTGAAGCGCAAGAACTTCATCAGCAGTAGGAGCTGCAATCTTGTAGACTCCAAGCTAGACGATAACCTAGAAAAAGCAGCCTACAAAATAGTCTAGCAACGTAGACCACCTTACGGTGGATGAAAAGCTGGACATGAGCCGGCAACGTGCACTCGCAGCCCTCAAGGCAAACCGTATCCTGGGCTGCATCAAAAGAAGCATGGCCAGCAGGTCGAGGGAGGCGATTCTGCCCCTCTACTCTCCTCTGGTAAGACCCCATCTGGAGTACTGCGTCCAGCTCTGGAGTCCTCAGCACAGGAAAGACATGGACCTGTTGGAGCAGGTCCAGAGGAGGGCCACAGAAATGATCAGAGGGATGGAACACCTCTCCTCTGAAGAAAGGCTGAGAGTTGGGGTGGTTCAGCCTGGAGAAGAGAGGGCTCCAGGGAGACCTTAGAGCAGCCTTCCAGTACCTGAAGGGGGCCTACAAGAAAGCTGGAGAGGGACTTTTTACAAGGGCCTTTAAATATAGTGGATTTAAACTCTTTAACTAAATCCTTTCTACCCATTTATCTGTATGGAAACATGTCCTTGCTTTCACACGTGTTTTGCTACCATCAACCACTGTAAAAGAGCCAGTATTTTGAAAACTTACAGCTGAAGCCATTACAAGGGGTAATGGTTTTAAACTAAGAGAGGGTAGATTTAGACTAGATACAAGGGAGAAATTCTTCACTATGAGGGTGGTGAAACACTAGAACAGGTTACCCAGAGAGGTAGTGGATGCCCCATTCCTGGAAACATTCAAGGTCAGGTTGGACAGGGCTCTGGGCAACCTGATCTGGTTGAAGATGTCCCTGCTCATTGCAGGGGGGTTGGACTAGATGACCTTTAAAGGTCCCTTCCAACCCAAACTATTCTATGATCATACTTCTACATATGGCACCAGAAAAAAGAGAAGAGAGATTAACAGTTAAAGCTATAGAGTGTTTTTCTGTAGAGAATGCAGAGTACACTGCTGGGAAACAGTTACATGTATTGCACAGCAGAAGTGGGAACTCTTCACAAAGTTGCCTCCTCTATGTCCCAGAGTAACTCAGTCCAAAGTAAAGATTTCAGAAGTAAGATTTGCAACACCGGTGCAGACAGTAGGATGGATGTGCAGGCAGTGGCGGTGCAACACAGAGGGCCTAGGTATGCTAGTATGGAGTTCTGGGCCTTCCCAGACACCTCCAAAACTCCATCTCCTCTTAGACTCAAAGAAATAGCCTTGAAAAATAAACCTTAGAACTGACAGCCGAGTGAAACCATTAAAAGATATTGTATTATACTTTGAGTCCATTTAATAAGTTCTCTAGTCTCTCTTTCTGGTAAGAAAATGAAAACCCCAGAGGAACTTCAGGTTTGTTTATTTAAAATTTGCTTCTTATTACCTTTAGATGTTTGTGCTTTTGTAATTGAGTAATCCAATATTCTTTTATAGGAAGGAAACATAAGAGAAATTCTTTACAATCCTCCTGAAGATGAGCTACAGGAGGAATGTTGTTCTTGCCAATTTTAAATCACTTTTGAGCAAGACAGTTTGTAAGGAGCTTTTTTACTTACAGGAAAAAAGCAATTTTCTATCTCCTAACTCCTCTGACATTCCTAAAGCTTTTAGCAAAATTCACAGGTCTTGATCTTTTAGTTTTAGTATGAAAAGTCATATAAACTTAAACAAAATAAACATTAAATATATAGCTATGTTATATTTTAATGAGTCTCAGATCAGAACTGGTTCTCTTAAAGATACACTAATGACAGACCTTGCTTTAATTATGCCTTTTTCCTATTTTTCTAATCAAAACAGTTGTGGAAAAAACATTCAGAAAAGATATTTTAGAGGAGTCTTACTTCTAGTAACTTTCTCCTAAACATATAGTCAACCTTTTTTTCTTTTTTAACTAAAAAGACAATCCAAAGGAAGATAAAACTTCCTTTTCATCTAATACAATAACTGACTATTGTCTAAACAACTCCCTTTTAAGTATAAATCTATTTAATCTTACCAGGTACCTCTTGAAATAAGTTTTGAAAATAGTTTTGACATACCTGTATTAAGAAGTTAGTTTCATTTTCTTTCATGAAAAGTTCAATGTAAGACTTGATTTTACTTATCAAAAGATTGTAACTGAAGCTTTGGAGAAGGGGAACATATGGATCCTTGCTTTTAATTACAGTTGCCAGCTTCACCCTTAAAGGCTAAAAAAAGCACAGCTTTATACAACACAAAAATATACCCTGTAGTAAATTTGGCATCTATGCTAAACAGGACATACACAAAGCTAAACATGATGATTATATAGTTTTCTGAATATGCCTGTAGAACTTCATGCTACAGTTTGAAAGGGTTCTAAAGTTAACTAGGCATAATACCAGGAGTTGAGTTTACGTGCTCAGTAAATGGTTAAGTGTAACTTTCTAGAGATCCTCATTTTCATTCCCTTTATGAATAACACTGGAAGCAGAGTTGTCAATGGAGCAAAAACACCCAGTAAAGGCCACTCATTACTGGGTTCTCTTTTCTCATTTGCTGCCTCAAAAAGACTGCCATTGAAAAGGGTTTACATTGTCCAGGAAAAGGACTATTTAGTACACTAGCATTAAGGACACATTGATACTGGTAATCGCAACTTCACATTTTGTCTACTAACCACTCTGAATCTTACAGAGATCAATATAGCCCAAGAATTAACTTGTGTACAGGTTGCACTCTTATTTATGAATTTGAATACTATTACCACAGCCTACACTTTCCGAACATCTGAATCTTCTGAAGAGTATATCTGAAGAAGAAGTTATCCATATGCTACTATTTACATAGAACATGTGTCCTAATATACCAGAGGAAGATAGAGGGAGCATTTCTGCCTCTTTTTCTTTTTGCCTGCAGTCCTTCTTTTGTCTTTTCTCCACCCCAGCAAATACAGGTGTGTCCACTAGCTATTATTTTAAAGAGATATGCACTCAAACTTGCATCTTTCTGAATGATGCAGTCAACATCAAACCAGGAGGTGGCCTGACACAGGTTATCTTTTCCAGATAGAGGCATAATGATACCCACTCTATACTACAGATACTAATGAACTTTCCTTCCCTGTGGTGCTTCAGTATGTAGAACACTAATCAACAGAGATGATACAGAGAGTGTACTGCAATGGTTCAGAAAAAGTCTGTAGACTGATTATTAGGGAGTTACTATGTCTCTACTAGCATGTTTATACTGTCCTTACTCTGAGAAAACAGCAATGTCAAATTCCCAGATTCTGTAGTGACACCTCACTCCTCATATGAAGTGGGAAAGGGGATGAAGTTCAGACTGATGCTGCCCACAGTGAAAGACAACTGCTGCTAGAAGCATTTTAGTCCCCCAAATCACCCATTATTTCTATCAGTCCCCTAGCCACAAGTTTCCTTTTGTATTTACAAGTGCCAGGGCTGTGTAAGTGACCGTGTAGGCAGTAATTAGGATGAAGCTATGCAGGTAGCATTTGCTAGCTTTGGAAACCTATTCCCCTCTTCCCCTCTGAAAATGAGAGCGCTTAGTGTAAGCTAAGCAAGTTACCTGATCTGATTCCGAGTCTGTAAATAGCCTTTCAAGAACTTCAGCAGCCTCCTTGAAGTATGCGTTTTCCATATGGACTGCTATAATCTACAACAAATATACAAGATATGCTGAAATACATTTCACCCAAGATTCAGAAAAAAACAAGAGAAGTCACACTTTTACAGTTTTGTAAGACTTCCAAAGTCCAGAGGATTATATATTTAAGGGTTACCAAGAATTATCTAGTAATAACAGTTAGTTCTGAAGTAATATTAAACCTCATGTATAAAGGCCTAAAACCTCTCCATCAGGCATTTAAGAGGACCCTCACTGATGCAAAATGTCCCATACTTACCGACTAAGTATTGCTTTTCTCTTTCCCTGAAAGACTTTCACAGTCCCAGTAGCTGTCAATGTGTTTTTACATGTTTCTCTTTGAAATCAAAAGTTTTCTAAAAAAAGAATTATTTTTAAGAAAAAAAAAAAAAGAGCTATTCATAATATACTTTAAAGCTCAAGCTACTAGTGTTTTGAAATTGATCTCTCAACTGATATCTGATTTTTTTCAGATTGGCAGCTTTTGAAACAATTTTGAACTGGGACAAACAGGAACCAATTTAGATAAGAAAAGGTCCCCGTACAGATCTATTTACTCTACTTGAAAACACAACAAACATAGAAAATTCAGCTCAGCCTGCTAATAGCGCAAGCTTTTTGTAAAAGGAGCCCTGTTTTATCAGAATAGGTAGCATCCTGCAGCATTTTGAGTAAGTCACACAGACCTGAATTTGAATCAAGCGACGAATATCTTCATGAAGCTTTTCCAGTTTAATTTCTTCCCTTTCAAGTAAAGTCCAGAAAGACAGAGCAGATTCCAAAGGTGAAATTCTTTCATCATTTTCAAAATGGCATTCTTGGGGGGGGGGGGGGGGGGGGCAGAGAGAAAAAAGGTATTTAAAAAACTTAAAGGATAAAGCTAAATATATTACATTATTTATGCACAATAAAGTAATGTGTACTATACATAATTTCAGTTCATTTTTCCTCAAATAATTTTTAGTCTCTCTCTTCAGGTGTGTTTAAGAGACCCAAAGTAACTGCCGTCTTTTCAGAGAGACTGGTTCTTCCTACCCTTGCTAGTAACATTACTGTTGCATTTTTAAGGGAGATAACGTGTCTGCTAATTATTATTCACTTAAAATGCCACTTACAATAGTGCTAAGTTTAACATCATGTATTTGGGCTGGCATTAATGATACTCTTACATTAAACTCAGCATCAGATATCAAAACATTTGTTATTGATATTGTTAATTTTGTAATATAACCACTACCCTAAGTTTTTTTTCCCGAGTCTGTCCCTATATTTCCACATCTTAACTTTTTGTTATATTTGAAGGGGTTAAACTGAAAGGGAAATTCAAACAGCTTAACGCAGGAGTGTCACTGAAAAAGCAGAAGCAACCTCCCCTGTCATTGTACCACTGTGCCAACACCAAGGTTTGTGCAAACCCCCAGCAAGCAGAATCAGTGACCAGTTCTGGCAGAAATCTAGCTCAGCCAAATAACCATCCCCTCAACACACTAGAAACAGTTTCCCAGTCTGGTCACTGCACATCTGCACAAGTGAGTGTGCCAACATAACAGATGCAGTAGGAGCTGGCAGGTGCACAAGACTGCTTTTCTTCCTCCATGGCACTGCCAGCTTAGCTCAAGATGTTCACTGAACTACAGCCTCACTTATTCCTTCATTTTATATGACATCATAGCAGAATCTCTCTCAATATCACCTTATTCCTCACAGTAAGTATTTTTCAGAGAGAAGGTAAACAATTTAAGCAATACTGGAAAAATAAAGAATATTTGATACCCACTACAGTAAGAGACAAACACTGAAAATTTAAATAGTATTATATGTATATATACACGTTAAAAAAATATAACACTTCTGTGTTTCTCTAATTATTGTTTCAATCAAGTAATATGACATTTCATATTAAGTTTATTTTAATATTGTAAAAACAAAGCATTTAACTCGAAGAGCTGGCATCTGAAACAGCCTGCTCTGTTTTAAGGCTCAGCACAGATTAAATATTTTAATAATCAGAAAAGAATTAGGAAAGCTACCATAACATATATTAGCTTTCCATGTACATTGTGCAACTACATCTGATGTAATACCTACTAAGCACATCCAATCTTCCTCACCACACAGGTCATTCGCTACACTGATAGATAAAAACCACACATTGAAGTCATATTCCCAAGTGTTATATACAATAATATAGTTTTAAAGCATTATCAGAAAAGTTCTTAATTTGTATATGAAGAACTATTTTAAATATTAGAATTTGATTCTCAAGTTGAACTAAATCAAGAAGAGTGTTATTACCCAACAAGGAACATAAGAAATTTCATTTTAAAAAAAACAAGCCTTTGTGGCACTGCTAGGCTAGAATACACTTTTTTCTTCCATGCTTATGCTGGCAAGACTGCTTTGGAAGTCCTTAAATTCCAATGAGTTTTATAAGCAGTGAAAACTTGCAGCAAAAAAGTTAATTCTTCCAGAAACTTGAGCGTGGAAGCAAAATCAGCTTGGCTAAACCAGTAAGTTGTGAATACAGCCAAACAGGAGACATGGTAGTGAATAAGAGTCCCAAGGACCTGCTGCCAGCTGAAAGTCTTACAGACTTCTTCTGTAAGAAACAAGGGCAGTCATCCTTTTCATCCATATTGTTATTCCTACTGTCTGTCCTACTTTAACCTCTAGAGTTACATGTGCAGAAAGAAACGCAGATTCTGTGCTTTAAACTTGCAAATATTGCTCACTAAGAGCTAGTCAATCTTTTCCAGTATATTTCTTTTGTTGATGCT
The DNA here is from genome assembly GCF_035582795.1 of Mycteria americana. Taxonomy (NCBI): domain Eukaryota; kingdom Metazoa; phylum Chordata; class Aves; order Ciconiiformes; family Ciconiidae; genus Mycteria; species Mycteria americana. The sequence goes on along the minus strand of NC_134366.1, from coordinate 139,775,589 downwards.
ACTCTGACAAAAAAGGACCTATAATTTAAGAAGCATGTAGTCATTCAAACTCAAGGCAGCTAAATCAGTCAGCACAGAATAACACTGGTTCTGCATACAGCTCAGTCACATGTGGAATATAAACAGTCCAAAATGCAGAGTTCAGTCATTTTATTTATATATATGTACAGTAAAGGCTATGTGAAAGCATACCTAATACACCTCTGTGCAAGTTCATGCAAATCAATTTAAACAAGTGGAAAAAAAAAAAAAAAGAATCAGAGTATTTACCAAGGTTTTTTCCTTTTGCAATTCTTATCAAAAGCTGACAGAGATACACCGTTTTTTTCTGATGTGTCGGTATTTGGGACAGGCCATTAATAAGAGCTGGAAAAGAAAAGTTAAGTCAGTTTTGCTCCAGCACTGCCACAGTGTGGCTAGAAATATACTAGACACTGTGTTATCAGACTTGAATAATCTACTAAATTTCTAATTCATTAGGAAACCGATGAAGTGCATTTAGTTAATGTTCTTCCATGTTAGAAGAACTTAAATCATATTTAAGAATTTGAGCAGAAAACCTATCCCTCTTGCAGTTTACAACAGTAACCTAGAAGTGGTAAGATGCATCACAGGCTTATATTCTTCAAATTAGAAGACCACAGTATCTTACATAAATAAATGAAGTTTTGTTTTGCTCAGTAGCTTACTAGGAAAGACAACTGTCTGCTCCAGGGAACATTTCCGTGGAATGCCCACAAAACATGAGCCACATGCAGACTGGTAACACTTACATGTTGCTATAGCAACCGACAGACCAAAAGCAGTAAAACCTACAAGGAGAGCTTAGTCAGAAATGTAAATCTACAAGGGAAATCCTCCTTGCAAGGTTGGAAGGTCACAAGGATTATTATATATTTTAGAATGGGAGCTACCATGAGATTATTTCCATCATGCTGGTTACTGTGAACTTCCTATTTGAATGTGCTGGATACAGTAATTAGCCTTCACAGCATAATACAGAAACATTCAAAATGAAAAGTGAAGAATGTGTCAAGTGACTTGCCTAAGCTGCAGACTGAACATCCTAGTTCAGGAAGTGTTTATATACACATTTCGGTGTCAGCCTAGCAAAAGCCAGGATTCTGGAGCATGGGACCCCCAAGTTTGCAACTGCACCACTAGAGCACGTAACACATTGTTTTACACTAATAAGCAAGTAGACTGAGTACTTCCAAGAGTGATCGTCTCCTATGAACAATGGATAAGCATGAAATTACAAAGTAATTAAATAGCCCCGATTACCTAAGCTAACATCAAGCACGATACTATCATTTGGGCTTGGAAGAACACATTTACAACTGCTTCAGTGAGGACAGATGATACAAAAGCTTTTAATTCCTATAGCCAAAATAGGAAGTAAAAAAAGAACATTGCTTAGAACAGCAGTAAAGTGCCACTCGTTATAATCACAAATTCATGCATCTTCCATAGCAGACAACAGAGTTCAATTTCAGAAAGAGTTTGTTTGAGTTCAATGACAGAGACAAGCACCATCATCATGCCCTGAAGATGGAGCCATAGCTTGGAAATTTTAGAAGTAGGCAGAATACTGTAGCTGAGATTCCACAGAACAAAAGGGCTCATCTTGGCAAGCAGCTTGAGATCCTTCAGCTTTCTCTGTTCTTTTAAGGTGCACCTACATTAGTGCTTTAATTCCGATGAGCAGGGGTGCATTTTAAAGCAAACTTTCTGTGCTTGGTTCCTACAAGGGAGCAGTCTTGAGTACACAAATTGAATTCCTTTAGAGCTATTCCAAAGAAAAAGAAACCTTGAAATGTTTACTGTGTGGACACCAGGTCCTTCGCAGCAATTACTCACACGTAATGCAGACAAACAGAAAGAGACATAGACTTAGTAATCTTTTCCAGACTGTTCTCCCTCCCCACCCCCAAGGCCATTTCTCTGTTAATTCATTTGTTAAGAGTGCCCTCAATCATAAATTGCTTTCCTCCCTATGGCCACTCAAATGTATTTCTCATCTTAGCCTTTCATTAGAAATTCTAGAAATCCAGTTCCTTGCTGTGTAGATACCTACACAAGCTAGTTCAGGTATATAGACCATAATATCCTGTCAAGGCAGGATAAGGTAAGCAAGGCATGTTAACCTTGCCATGCTGTCTTTAAATCCTTAATCCCAGGTAACCTACCTATTTCTACTTGGCAGTGTACTGAGCTATACAGAAATATTATTTATCTCCTAATAAAATAGCTTGTCTTGTTCCCTTAGCCCTCCTACCTTCCTGTACTTGCTTCAGTTTGAATTGACCTTCTTGTTGACAGCCAATCATTTTTTCAGTAGGGACTCACTTTGACATATGCAAGAGTAATAGTTCTGTATTTCTATAAAAAAACCCACACCCACTTTTCTAATGCAATCTTATGACTGTGCTTAGCTGTCTCCATAGACTTTTACACTTCTGACTTTGTAATCTTACTGCATCAATATGCCCAACTCTTTCCTCTGTTGCTGAACAGAGCAGGAACAAATTCCAAATTTGGTCTTAGTTCCCAGTTCCACGTGACCTTGCATTCTGTACAATTTAATTGTTTCTACTAACATGCTCCTCAAAATCTTCCTGTTCTCCTCAGGAGATATTCCAATCTGCATCTGTGTTGATAGTGTCTGCTTCCCACCTATGTCTTCATGAAATTTCAGTACGATTCTCCCACTGAGGTACAGTCCCAAGGCCAAACACAGAGACACACCACTAATAATTTAATCTAGCAGCCCCCCATTCAATGTACTTCATTATGTTATCTTCAGATTTCTTAACTCTTACAATTTCTCATATCAATCGCCTTACTAATCATTCCACATGCCATTGTATTCCATTCTTTGCAAAAGTTTAAACAAGTCATACTATCACATTTACTTGAGGCAAGAACACACACAAAAAATCCCCCAAAGCTCTAACCTGGTATCTTCAGGAAAATTATTTCTAACAGAAAAACCATCATAAATCCATCAAACTTATCTGAGACTTAGCCATTTGCTTCCAGCTGTTAACTACTCTTACTGTTAAATATTTCTCATTTTAAATACATGTTTTCCCATTCAAAATCCAGTCACCAGACTTCATTCCACCATTGTCTGCTAGACTACAGTTTCATGAAATACTTCTAGTCTTCTACCATAACCCTAAATATAAAGTCAAGGAACTCAGTGTATTTAAATAATTCTACTCTAGTTTTTACCACATTTGCCTCTCTTCACTAAATGCTCTTCAAGTTTCCAGTAGTCTTGAACTCTCAACATCTGAGGCCTCAGCTTTAGTAACTGCTGGTGGTATATAGGCAACCATAATATACATTCAAGCTTCATAGAATCAAGATGAAAGATTAACACCAATGCTTGTATTCACCTAATTGTCTAAAACACCTTACCCCCAACACCTCAGAAACCACTGTTTTATTGTAACAGTTCAGTTTGCTTCCCTCCCTAGTCTCATGTAATTAAAACAGCAAAATTCCCCAAAACTGGCATTATCTTACAATACTCCAGCAGAGCTACCCTTGCATGCTAAACTCAAACACCAGTGGATTAAAAAAACTAAAAAAAAAAAAAAAAAAAAAAATCAGCCTGCATTGTTTTATTTCCACCATGTGCAAACGTTGCCAATACTGTTAAATCGCTTCAACAGACTACCCTGTATCATTCTAGGAATCTTCTGAAGCCCTGAAAAGCCCCGAAAACCTCCTCAACGCTAGCAACCACGATCATTAAGCGGCTAAACGCACATATAAAACGTGCTTCCACGGAACAAGAAGTAAGCGCAGAAGCACTCTTAGTGTGCTAAACACTCTTTAGCGTGCTAGACAAAGCTGCCCCTCACACTTTGCAGGGACACACTACCTTCAGAGCAGCCGCAGCTGCTTGAGAACCACAGGCGCCCGCACCCTCACAACCCCGACAGCGGCCGCGCCCCTCACCCTGCGCCACGTCCCTCCACCGCTGGAACTCCGCCGCGCACCCCTCCCTGAAGCGCCGGCACAGGCAGTAGCAGGCGAACTCCAACATCCAGTCCGCGGCCACGGCTTCCACCTCAGCCGGCGGGGACGAACAGGCCCGGCCGCCCCCGTCCACCTCTCCCAGAGAGCTCCCGGCCGCCCCGGCCATCTTCAACCCGCGCGCCAAAGGCTGCCAGCCCCGCCCCCGCCAACGGTCCGGCTCGCGCTCCCTCAGCCCCGCCCCTTCCCGCGCGGCAGCCATTCAGCGCGGCCGCTTCCTCCCCGCCCTGGCTGCCGTCACCTCCGCCGGTGGGCGGGGCCTCCCCAGTCCTCTCAGGTAAAGTCCTCGGGGGAGGGGGGGGAGGAGGCGGAGCCTGGGCTGGGTGTGGCGGTGATGCCTGCGCTACTCCGGCGGAGGGAGGGCCGCCTGGTGCGGGCGGGCCCCGGGGAGCGAGCCCCACGCCGGGGCGTGTCCGGCACCGCCTCGTCGGCCCGTGGGAGCCCCTCTGCAGGGCATCCCCTTTACCTCGAACTGAGTAAGCGATGTGACGTGGCCCACGCGGTGTAAGCGGCTCACGGCACCCTGTCCCCTGATAGGAATGTTCTGGAAGGCCTGGGCCATGCCCGGGGTGGCCACTGGTGATGTGAGAGCATTCCTCTGCTGTTGCTGTGTCCTGAGAAACGTGGTGTAGCGATGTGAATACAAATGTCTTTTGGTGTCAGGGGCTGACAAGTTAAGGGAGTGTCCTGCTTGGAGCGGGTGGCTGTGAGAGCTGCCACGTCCCGTGGTTTCTGGGAGACTAAAAGGCAAAACACTGGTGTTCTGTGCATGTGTGGTACGAAGGGCTTCACGTAAGCATGTCTTCATACAGGTTTTGGAGACAGAATTGCAGGGAAGTACGCCTCACAGACCCTGGCTGCTGAAGGAAGGAAGGAGAACATGTCAGTGTTGCAGAGCTTGGAAGCTGAAAAGTGGAAGCCTTGACCTGGCAACAAAGCCTGGGATGGAATGTGAGGAGGGACTGAATTAGTTGGAGTGTGGAGGGCATCCATCTGAGCAGGCAATCCTCTCTATATGTTAAAATGTAAAACCTAAGGAGGAAGAAGGTAGTCTATGAAGAGGTGAATTTAAGGCTAATGCTGAAGGGCAGAACATTTTCCTGTCTGAGACTTGATGGAGAGTGGAATAGTTTTTTGCTAGATCTGGTGAAAGGTTTTAATTTGAGCTTTGCTTTACTCCTGGGATGAACAGTGTGATATCAAAGAGCAGAATGAATGAACTGGTAGGCCTTTACTGCCTTTGACTCCTGTGCTCACATTAAATGTGCTTGCAGCAGTCTTGCTGTGGCATAAATAAATTGAGGTCAAACAGAGAAGAAAATACATAATTTAACGTAAACAAGTCATCTATTTGGACATCTTTATTAATAGAATATAAGATTTAAGTTTGCACTTTGAAAGAGACAATGTTTGGCTTGTTGTAAGCTTATGTTGTAGTAAGTTTTCAGATGTGTGTTTGCACGTGTATCTACAATAACAGCTTCAAGGACCTGAATTGTTTAGACTGGGCAAATTTGCTGTTATTTGCCATATTGCTTGGTAGTACTTCAGGATAATGGCAAGCCCGAAACTGTGACAAGCTTTATCAGGCTGCTGATAATCTCAGGAATCAAAATTCTCAAAAGTGTTTGACGTGAACCAGTTACACATAACAGATGAGATCATTATGCATTAATCTTTAATTGAGCATGCATTTGTAGTAGAAACTGTGTCAGGAAGGTATATCAAAGCTCGAAATTACCATGATCAAACAACAGCAGGAGTAAACCTGCAAACTGTTGGCTTTTTGGCAGCAATTCTGTTCTGCCAGGCCTCTTCAGAGGACCTTCAGAGGATTCTGACAGCAGTGGTTCAAATGGAGAGAAGATGGTTTCTTGAAAATGTGCTTTCGGAAGCCACAGTAGTCACTATGGCCTGTTCAGCCTCAGCAAATACCTCCCCAACCAGTGCAGTGTCTCTGCATTACGTTCTGTGACAAACATTTGAGTGTTGTCTCATTTTCCTTTAGTTATCATCTTTATTTATGGGCGGATTTTTGTATTTAGATTTATCTCCACCCCTAAGACCTGGAAAGTCCAAGATACCTGTGCACTTTACAACGGTACATTTCTGCCTGCCTCATGGGCAGCATCAGAGGACAGTGTTTTAAAAACCAGGTTGTCTCTTCAATCTGAAAACAATTGTGAGGATGCTTCTAGTACAATTAACTTTTCAGCTAGGAAAGTACAAATTTAATGTAATTTTCAAACTCCTTCCTGCAGCCTGTGCCTTTCTGCTGTTTTGTGGTACTCTGTGTTATGTTAAGACACAGATTGTCTGCACACCCACGAAGGAGCACAGAGAGACAGTGATGAGGGAGGGAGAGTCCAAATAATCCCCTGCCCTGGATACTCCCAGGCCCATCACAAGCCCATCTCCACAAGCCCAGAGGAGCACAGGACACAATGGCAGGCAGGAACCCAAACTGCAGACTCACAGGAATGAACACCATATCTGGGCCCTTCCCAGGGATGCCCCAGGAGAGTCTCAGCCCCCTGTGTCCAGGCATGAAACCCGTCACCATCAGTCATTGGGAGCAGCTCTCTGGATCACCTTTCAAGTGCTGCCAAGGAATGGAACACATGGGGAAGAGCATTTCCAGATTGCACAGGACTTACTATAGGACTTATTAGGGGAGGAACCAAAGGCAGGAAAAGGGAGGGATTAGGTGATACAGAGGAGGGAGAAGTGTGGGAAAATAGAGGGGCAGGGGGATAAAAAGTGTGCATGTACCTACTGAGAATACGTTTTGCATGTTTATAAACTGAGTGTTAACTATTGTCGTGGTCTTCAGCACAAATCCAAAACATAGCCCCATACCAGCCACTATAAATAAAATTAACTCTATCTCATCTGAAACCAGGACAACTATTAACATTGCATAAATGCATTTTTTACAATTATTCTCTGGATTTTATGAGGAAACAAATATGGGGAGAGGAAGGATATGGGTATAGGACATGGGTAGCCTGAACTTTATGGGCCTGACAGAATTCCCTGCTGGAATGCAGAGGTTCTTGAGCTGGCATGACAGGTTGGTCAAAGTTTATAAACTGCAACAGTGTTAGATTAAGTATTTTTTTTTAATTTCTTGGAAAATACGCTGGGATCCAGTGGCATTTCTTACTACTATTTGCCTCACTAGCCAGTATTTTGCACTGTTACTCCAAATGTAGTGTTTTTGAATACATTCTAGCACTTCAGCAGTTTTAGAGTCCCCCCAAAACATTCCCCACTTTTTTTTCCCACAAATAATACAAAATGCAGCAGTTGCCTTGTTCTGAAGGCCTTCCTTTTAGATCTCTGCATGAATTGGTCTTCTATAATTTTTGTCTTGCCTCAACCAGAATCAAGAATCCTGTTAAAAAATACTTATCAGGGAAGCTACTGAGGTGGAAAAAAGAAGTTGTGCACTGAAAACTCCAAGGTCCTTTTCAGTTATAGAAGTTTTCGTGGTCTTAGTCCAGTTTATCCTTTTACCTGTCTTTTCTGCCTAAAAGACACACTTTCAAATTGCTGAGCTTCTCCAGGCGTGTTGTACTACAGTCTGTTGTTGCATGACAAAGCTGCTGCTTGGCTCACAAACTGTAATTCCTCCTGAGTGTTATAGCATAGGTTCTTTTTTTTGTCTTATTAGCAGTGCTGAGCCATGAGACCGATTGAACCAGTAGACTTTAGAATGAGATATATTAAAATCCTCACAACAATGAAACATACATTTAGTTATAATAGTGGTTATATAGTATTATATGCAGTTACTTTGGAACAAAGGTGAAGGAGATGGCTTAATATTCTTGGTACACATTTAATCAGTTGAAATGCTGCTCTACTGTAATATACCTTATTAAATTAGTTCAATGGTATTAGTTGTGCAATATAGAATGATGGAAAAATCAAAGTAACAGAGCCTCGAAAGTTCTGTTAAAAGAATGTTACTGAAGTTACTCATCATATATAGAAATAAAGAATCAGACCAGAGGTCTGATAGAATACCGTCAAAAATAACAGATCTTGGAAAATCACATCTGTCTAGAAATTACTGACAGTAACTTTCCATTTGGTGAAGGATTTTATTTATGAGTATGCCAAGATTATGCAAGCATAGTTTCATATAGACATTTCACAAATGTATAGGTATTGTTCCTGAGCAAATCATACAGAAGCAATTAGATGCAGGACATTTCTGAGAGGAGAAAAATACAATGGGTGAGGTTGGTCTGCAATAGAAAGTAGGTAGAGCTCTGCAACTGTATTCTGTCTTTCCTTGATCCTCTGGGCATGCATCTGCTGTGGTTTCAAATGGTTTAGGCTTTGCAGGCAAAAGTGGCAAGGCTGAACCAGTGACTGACTCCCTTGTGTATAGTCACAGGCCACATGAGCGCTGGAGAATTCCCATGGTGAGGTCCAAACCAAACATTTCTGTATGAGAGCCTGTTTGGGAGATCTGGAGGTCACTGCAAAAGCACATGGCCCCTTTGTGGGTGGATACTGTTGCTTCCGAGCCCTTATGGGACTCTGATCAGTGCGAAAGGAAGAATTTTCTGATTAATAAACTATAGAAAGTGTGAGAGAAAATGAGTGGAATTTTCTGGGATCTGATCAGGAGCAGGGTATTATCCAACATATATGTTCCCGTTTTGCCTTTCCTAGCTTAGATTACTTGATTTGGTATTATAGATTTCTCCTACTTTCTTTATAAATAAATGCATTTTATGGGTAGGATGAAAGGGGAATTTAAAAATAAATGAAAGGCTAGATTTCTCTGTTTAGAGTGCTATTAGCCCTTATAAGATATTTGGGTGATTTCTGAAGCGTAAACTATAGATCTCCTTACTGTATGCTTTAAATACTAGACATCTTAATGGCTTATTAAGCTAATATATGTATGAAAGAATAAAGGTTGCATTATTCTCAGTTAATGTAATGCAGTTTTAGAGACAAACTTATTATAGTATTTAATATAATGAACTCAGCAGGGTCTCCTCCCCTTTGCTGAGATTAATTCACACACAGAAGAGGAATTGATAGGTATTTTATTCTGCTCCAGCTGAAGAGCTACTACATCAGAGACTGAAATAAAGACAGTGTAGCTGACTACATTATCACCAGCCACATCAGCATCACTGAGTGTGAAACTAATGTTTTACTGCAGCGTGTGAGACTCCCCTTAACAAGAAAACTGGTAACTTGGCATTCTGTATAGCATTGACCATCGTCCATCTTGCTACCAGAAGCAAATACTTCTCATGTTTCAACTTTACTAGTTGTCTCTTGTTTTAACCAGGGACATGCTTTTATAGCCCATATGCCAAACTCCTGATGAAATTATATGGAATTCTCCTTGGCTAAGATCAAGGCATTTAAATAAATTAAACAAATCCATGGTGTTTATGTGATTTAATTAATTTAAATGATCTTTATGGATTACATTTTATGTAAATGAAGGTTGCCTTATAAATATATGCAGAATGAGTCCCTGAGTTACTGGCCAGATACTGATATTTCTGGTATACTGAGTAATAACTGACATTTGGCACTGGTTTCGGTGGAATTATACCTGAGAGACACAATTTCAGCTTAGGTAACTATATTTCCATGAAATGACTGTTAGAGACCTCTCAGAAACTTTGCTTGTTTAGAAGTCATAATTTATTTATGTGTTTATTTATTTTGCTTAGTGTGCCAGGCACTAGGAACTAACAGCTTTGAAACTGTTCCCAGTGTGAAAATAAGGTCTTGGAAATATGATTCTCTGGCTCCACTGATTAGTTGAACATTGTATGTGTTTAGCAGACTGGGTGAAAGAGAATGGACTTGCAACAACTTTAATACTGTGAAAATATTAAAAAGAGACATACTTACCTGTATATATGTAGAAGTGACAGAGAAGATGAGTTATAGTTAATACCAGAAAACCAGAAAATTTGAGATTCAGTTGAGTGGGTGTGCTGCTTTTGGCTGGAATAGAGTTCATTTTCTTCACAGTAGCTAGTATGGGGCTATGTTTTAGATTTGTGCTGAAAACAGTGTTGACAATACAGGGATATTTCAGTTACTGCTGAGCAGTGCTTACAGTCAAGTAAGCACTTGAGGCTTAAGAAAAGTCAAGGCCTTTTCTGCTCCTCACCCCACCCCACCAGCAAGTAGGCTGGGGGTGCACAAGAAGCTGGGAGGGGACACGACTGGGACAGCTGACCCCAACTGACCAAAGGGTTATCCCATACCATATGGCATCGTGCTCAGCATATAAAGCTGGGGGAAGAAGAAGGAAGGGGGGACATTCAGAGTGATGGCGTTTGTCTTCCCAAGTAGCTGTTACGCGTGATGGAGCGCTGCTTTCCTGGAGATGGCTGAATACCTGCCAATGGGAAGGAGTGAATGAATGCCTTGTTTTGCTTTGCTTGCGTGGGTGTCTTTTGCTTTACCTATTAACTGTCTTTATCTCAACCCACGAGTTTTCTCACTTTTACCCTTCTGATTCTCTCCCCCATCCCAGCAAGGGGGAGTGAGCGAGCGGCTGTGTGGGGCTTAGTTGCTGGCTGGGGTTAAACCATGACAGTCCTTTTTGGCACTCAATGTGGGGCTTGAAGGGTTCAAGAGAACGACAGGTTTAATTGGAATGTGCTACATCAAGTGTATATCTGTGATTGCTGTTTAGCTATTAATCGGCAGGCTCCTGTGTTTGCCATGGGGCTTGCTTGCCTTACTGTATATTAGAGTCTAGTGCTCACTAGTGGCTGCTTTTTGCTTTCGCTGCTTGCTGTACTGCTGTACTGCTTATCGTCTGACTCTGCTGTGCCTGGGAACATTTTGATAACAGCAATGGGGATGTGCCTGGGCTGGCAGATGGCCAGGGCATCGCTGCTGTTTCTGTGCTGCTGTACTGGAGAGGCTGGAACTCCAGTGTGAACTCAAGTCGAAGGGACTGTGACCTGTGGATGAGTCCACGTGGGAGTAGGACACCCTGGAGCATCTGTGGCTGTGGATAAGCCCATGGCAGAGCAGGTACATCTCGAAGCGTCTGTGGCCATGGTTATGTCTGTGCCACAGCAGGTATACCTCTGAAGGGATTCTGGCCTAAGAATAAGTCCACGCTGGAGAAGGTACACCTCGAAGTATCTTGTGGCTGTGGGTAAGTCCATGCTGCAGCAGGTACACTTTGAAGCATCAGTGGCTGTGCATGAGGTCACACTGGAGCACCTCGAAGTGTGTGGCCATGGATAAGCCCATGACAGAGCAGGTACACCCCTGGAGGGACTGCAGCCATGGGTAAGGCCATGTTGGACCAGGTTTACTTCTGAAGAGACTGTGGCTGTGGGTAAGGCCATGCTGGAGCAGGTCTATCTCTGAAGGCATTGTGGCCCATGGAGAAGGCCACGCTGGAAGAGGTGTACCTCAAAGCAACTGTGGCTGTGGATAAGTCTATGCTGCAGCAGGTATATCCCTGAAGAGACTGTGGCTGATAGATAAGGCTCCACTTGGAGCAGGTACAGCCCTAAGGGACTGCAGTCTGTGGATAAGTCCAAGCTGGAGCAGGGGCAAGGGGAGGAATTCATTGCAGTGTTAAACCTGATGGTCTGGTCCAAAGGGGCCAGGGGTGGAGATTGTAATGGAAATACCTTTAAATTGTTGTAACCCGGAATTGGAGTTCATTGTTACGGGAATTACTATAGCAAGAACCCCTTGTTGTTAGCCAGACCTAGGAGCAAGGGGAGGAGTTCATTGCGATGTTAGACCCTATAACCTGGCCCAAAGGGACCAAGGGTGAATATTGTAATGGATATACCTTTAAATTGTGGTAACCCATGATTTGAGTTGCATGTTACGGGAATTACTATGGCAGGAGCCACCTGAACCAATGGAGGACAGCCCTACAAGAAGCAGTGCAAGTGCAGCAGTGACCTGACCTGAGCCGGCTTTGGTGCCCAGTAACTCCACGCAACACACCACCTCTCCTGTCCTGAGTGACCACCATAACAGATGGAGCCCAAAGTCATGGACTAAATGAACTCAGTGGACAATTTGTGGACATTTCTGGACATTTTATGGACATTTTACAAGGGTGATCCATAGACTAAGGGAATGATATCTGTGTATTATATCAAAGGATGGGAACTGGGGTGGTGGTTAATGAGGATGTATTGGATAGTGTGGGACCTGAGCATGATGTAAATGATATGGAATAAGGGGTGGAGAAACAAACACCATAACTCCGATCGTCCCCCCCCTTCCTTCTTCTTCCCCCAGCTTTATATGCTGAGCATGATGGCATATGGTATGGGATAGCCCTTTGGTCAGTTGGGGTCAGCTGTCCCAGCTGTGTCCCCTCCCAGCTTCTTGTGCACCCCCAGCCTACTCGCTGGTGGGGTGGGGTGAGGAGCAGAAAAGGCCTTGACTCTGTGTGAGCACTGCTCAGCAGTAACTACAACATCCCTGTATTGTCAACACTGTTTTCAGCACAAATCCAAAACATAGCCCCATTTTAGCTACTATGAAGAAAATTAACTCCATGCCAGCCAAAACCAGCACAGTGGGTGAAACTGAATCTGGTGCTGTTATCAACCCAAGCTTCCAAATGAAAGGGGAATCACTTACTGTTGTTTAAAATTTAAAAGTGGGAGGTTGGTAGACTTCATTTGATTTCTAACACTCTGTTTCAAATAGCTGTTGTGAAAGGCAATGCCTCCGAACATATGCATGGTAACAAAGTAGTTTGGCCTGATCAGACATATCACAATGACTGTCAAATTAATTTGCAACATTAATACACTCCTGGAATTACAATTTTATTCATTCAGAGCTCTGGATACATTGCTGACAGTCCCTGTGATTTAATTCTGCAGAAGTCATGATTACAAATTTCAAGGAGAACAAGACATGCTGATTATCCAAAAATCACTTTCAATGTTAACTGTGGGGAAATACTGAAGTGAAACTTTTCTCACAGAAAGCAGAGGTAGCTGCATATTTATGCAGTGGTGCCTCTTTAAATTTGTTTTTTCTTTGTTCATTTTGCTAGGTGAGAATAAGGGCTCAGACATGAAAACAGTAGCTACTCTTTTCTGTTACTATTTAACAACATAGAATCGGGGTTTTTTTTGTATGTACTAAGCGCTTTATTTCTTTTGATTACTGGGAATTTTGTTTTGTGCTCCCCAGGAAAGGGGGGCTAACTTTCAATTTAGTTTTGAAATATTTCATAGAAAAATTAGAGCTTTTCTCCAGTCCTTACAAAGTAAACATACTTGTGGAACTTGCTTAAAGTGATTAAACAGGGCTTGCTTATACGGTCCTGATGAGAAGAGAGGTCAGGCAAGCAAGAGTGGGGAATAATTAAAGCAGCAGTTCTACTGTTGCTGCCATAAGAAACTTCTTATTTTGGAGATGTAACATTTCATGACAGAATGAAGTTATTCTAGTCTACGTATGCTTTAATTTATGCCAGGTATATAAGCCTCATAGCAATTGTAGTGATGTGCAGGTGTTACACTTCCATTTTTCTGTGTGCATGGAAAATGATGTCCTGGTATACAGCTTCTTCTGGTTCAACTATGAATTAGAGCCGTGAGAACTGTGAGGTCCTCCTATCTGCTGCGCATTGGTGAACTGAGAAATCTCTTCAGATTGCAGCTATATCGCAGCACATATGCAAGGCATTGCAGAGTTTTGGTTTGCAGACTACTGTGCTAAGACAGCGCCAGATTCCATATGTGCTGTGTGCGTGTATGGGTGTGTGTATGTGTATGGATGTGGAGTCACTTGCTCAAGTGGTCATCCGACTTGCCACTGGAAGATGAGTCACAAATGTGTTTCTATCATGTAGCATCCTGGTGAGGTATTGGAGAACAGAAGACACAGTTCGTTTCTGAGAATGGTACAATTATGCCTGCTTCTTTATATATTTTAATGAAATCATTAAACCAACAACATCAGAAGATTAAAATTGAAAAGGTGGTAAATACAAGTAGTTCCTTGAGTGGCTGAGCTAATGAATTCTGCTTCTTTATGGATCTGTGTTTTGTGGTTGGATGCCTTAGTGTTTAATAAAGTAGAAACATTTCCTGCAGCTGAAGCATTCATAATGGCTCTTTCACTGTGGATTATCCAAAGTCTAATTGCAGTAAAGTTTGCTTTGAACCCTTTTCCTTAATGAATGCACTAAGTTGTAATAATCTCTTAAGAAGCTTTTTTAACTTTAACAGCATGGATATGGATACTGTACTGATACTTCACAGTGGACAGCTCATCTCATGCCATCTAGTAGAAACAAATTGACATGGGAAGAGATTATGAAGAATAACTGCAAACTGCTGTTTGAAAACTGTAAAATAAGAGAGCAAATAATAAAAATAGATTTATTTTGTGAAGTAAAACAATAGTTTCATTTATAGTTTAAATAACAGTAAGTGATAACATAACTCAACCTGTAGGAATGTAGAAATACCTAAATGGGAATTTAGTAGAGATTAGCAATAAATTATTGCTGTGCTGATTTCCAGTGTGGGAAGGATGATAATCTGTGGAAAACATGAGGATGAGGAGTGAGAAATAACAAAACAAATCATGCTTATTTATTATAATTTAAAAATTTATTCCTTTTGGTGCTGTTAATGTTTGGTTTGTCTTTACTTTCTGCAAATAAGATATATTTTATAGTTATAGTAGTTCAACATGATTAAATGCTTTTTAAGATACAGATTAATGCATTTGAAGGCACATTGGTGACTAACAAATATTTTTGTCTCTCTGGCCTTGCTCCTTGTGGTCGTGTCTTCATTAGGGAGAAGAAAAAATATGCGTTTGACTACATCTTAGTTCACCTGTAGCAATTAATACTAGATAAAATCCTCATTAAGACAAAGTCAGTTTGTAGTTTTAAGCCAATTTAGCAGCTTTGAGTAAACTCTTGTTCCCTCTGGGCCCTTTGATGTTGTTGGATAACAAAACTGCAGACTATTTTTCTCATCATCTGATTAATAGCATCTATTTTTCACTCTATCAAGCATCAGTAACTTTCAGTGTCTAAACAGTGAAAGTCCTCTGATAAATTAGTTACCGTGAGCCAATAATGCAATTATTTTATGTTTTCATGGGGAGTATGTAGCATTCTTGTTTGTGCAGTACTTTTTCCCAAAAAGCTGAAAAGAAAGAATTTTGTAAATGTAGAGTTCAATTTTGAATCATTTAGGTACTCAAAACTTCCATTAAAGTGGGTTCTCAATCCTCATTGGTTCATAGTGCCTTGTTCAGTAGTAGGATTTTTTTAACACATAATGACAAAATATAAAAAGCTCTGGTGTGGATAAGGCAGCTATAGTTTTCATGGATATTGAGTCCTTATGATTGGATTTCAGGTCAATCAAGGCTTCCTGTATAATGTTGGTTATCTATAGATGATGGCTTTCGGATAACTGAGTAGAATTCAGTCTGGTTTTAAAAGCAAGCATTGGAAAATGCCCAAATGCCAGGTCTGTGCTGGAGGTCAGGCTGTGCTTCCCTCTGATTGAGGCACCATGCTGCAGATTTCTAGTTACAGGACCCATGTGAAGGCCATGTCCCCTTAGGTGATCCATGAGGACAAAAGAATAGGCTCAGTCCCTTCCAATGCCAGCCAACAGCCAGGTAAGCCCTTGAAGGAAGGGCATTAATCGATGATAGCCTTTGATGCCTGATCTATGGGCTTTCAGTGACAAAGTTCCCATTTTTTGTTCTAGTGCAGAACAAAAATATGAGTCAAAACCTCTATGTTTCTTGCAAGATGCAGTTATGATTTTGATTAGTGTTTTCATCATAAACTGACGAAGAGAAAGTAACTACATTTTGCAATTCTGGTATCATTTTAGTGTACGACTGAGGAGAAAATAGTGCTGAAATATTGAAAAGTGGCTGCTTGCTTACATGAAACTGATTTGAAAATTCGATGCCTATTTATGAACGTAATTTCAGTTGTGGATTCTGCTGTTCCCATAGATTAAGTCTGCTGGTATTTCAGTGCTTGGATGAAAACCTCTAAGTACTAGAAGTGCTCTTCGAAAGGTAATTTCAGTTATTTTACTGGGGGAAAGTTTATTGGCTGACAGTCTAAAAATGAGTCAGCTCTATTAACAATCGGAACCATATTCATATCCATTAAAAGTTGATATTTCATTTGGAGAAAGCCACAGTTTAGAGAGTTAAGCATGCAACTTCTTTCAGAAGACCAGGGCCTGGAAACTGGCTTGCTGTCACCACAGATAAGTAATGAATTTTTTTGTAGACACTTTCACCGTTTGCTTATGCAGGCAAGTGAGGCCTGTGGTCTGTGAGGTACTCTGAAACCTTTAAAAAACACCGAACCCACTTCAGAATACAATATAGTCTAATTTCCACTCCCCTCCTTCCCCCCGATTTCTGTCTTTCTTTTAAGACAGAAGAATGGACATGGGTTTCTAGAGACCAAAAAAAGGTCTGAACAAATTTTACTCAACTTTTGATTTAGTTTTTTCTACACTCAATGAAAATTTGCATTCAGAGAGTCAGCAGAAACATGATTTAAGCATAATACAGTAAATTAAGGTTTGACATCATGATATCCTGACTATTTAGGTTGTTTTCTTTCCTAATATTTGTGTTAGAAATGCTTGAAGTTTTCCTCTGAATAGATTAGAGAAAGGCACTTTTATGCTAACCTACTGGCATCTCAGTACTTTGTCAGTGTGATCCCTATGACCTGCTCTGTTCCTGGTCTGCCAAGAATATTTCTTTCTTTGGGACCTAATCCTGACCACATATCACATTTGCAGCTTTGCATAAAATAGTTTGCCTGCTTTCTAGCTGCATTTGTTCAGCCACAGGTCAGATTGCACCAATAAAATAGTGGAGATTTTCTGTATTTTTATTTTCTTGCTAGCATCAAGCCCATTCCTTTCTTAGGCTGCTATGGAGTTGGGATGAGATGCTAGGGTGCTAGATATTATTGTGAACCCAGCTCAACAAGAAAGAATAGAGGGAGAGGAGCAGATGGAAGAAGACGAAATAGCTAGAACAGAAAGATCGCCTAATGTCACGGCATGATCGAAGATATTTTTAGCTGTGTCTGAACTACGGTGGTGTATCCTGATCCCTTGATTGTCCAGGCTCGGCGATTGTTGGAAAATGCTCCACTCTGTATCTCCTGCATGGTTTAGTTTCTTTTCTGTGCAGTGAAAATTTGGAGGGTCAGAGGACTTACACAAGACCCAGGTCTTGCTGCAGGGTGGAACCATGGGGCAGCTGGAATGTCCACCCAGTACTGGAGTTTTGGAGATACTTTCGGGTACCACAGGTAGATGTGTGGGCTGCAGACTGCTTGGTTATTGAACAATAAATGAAACTCAATATCCTTTCTTTCAAATGCAATTACTCAAATCAATGCCAAGAAGAATAGACTGGGAGAAGCAGTAACAAAGCGGTGGGTTTTGTTTTTAAGGAAAGAGGAGGTTGGGAATGAGTATGAGGGAGAAGAGGAAGATGGAACAGATTTAGATTTATGTGCAGTACTACACATTCAGAGGAGGAACCCTTAGATTAAAAGCTGAAAGGGGAAAAGTTCTGCAGTGCAATGAACTGTGTCTTGAGGTATGTATAGCACAATGCAGTTGTGAAGCTAAAGCGTGCCTCTAAGCTCTCTCATAATAACTATAATCAGCATGCTCACCAAAGGGCAGAAGTTGGTCCTGTATTTTTATTTCATTGTAATACAGTTCAGATGTAGAAATTAAAAAATAGCTTTCTATTTTGAAGATAAAGAAATCATATTCCTTATTTTCTGAATGCTAGAGATGCTCTATTATAGTTGCATTTGCAGCAAAACTTTGCCTGCAAAAGAATCAGTTATTTCCATGACTCATCTTGAAGGAAAAAAATAATTCCCAGTACAACTTATATTTTCTTTCAGTTTTTGTGCTATAAAAAAATTGGTCCACGTTGGGCAAAAAGGTGCTGGGGTCCAAGCTAGGTTGTTGCTTACTAGTAAGTTGAACAAGAGATTGGTTTATCCACCACCTCTGAATATTAGGCTGAGGTACCTAGGCTTGACTATCCAAAAAAAGGCTGCTAAATCTTTCCATGCTTCTGCTTTCCATCCTGCAGGCAATAATGTTTACTCACCCTTGTAAAGTCATTTGAGGTCTTGTATCTATGACAGTGCGAGTAGTAATTAGCAGTAATGCTGAACAGAGAAGAAAAGAAAAAGGCTTAGAAGCACTGTATTTAATTTTTTAAAAAACTAATGGATTCTGACTTTATTTGCATAGCCAAATGATTTATTTCTGTACACACTGTCTGCCAGAGATCCCTGTATAATATTGTCAAGTAATGGAATCTACAGACACTATGGATTATTGTTTTGGTATATATGCAATGTTCAATGTAAAGTGGTTTCATGCAGAGAACTGAAATGAGACACAGATGATTCATTTACACATTTATTTACTATCCTGCTTATTCTATCAGACTGAAATGGAGAACAATGCATTTATTTTACAGACATTTGACATAAATTAAACAGATATTTTGATGTTGAACAATTGTACAGACTACAACATGCATATTAATATGTAGATCGGTGCAGAAATATTTAGTTGATCAGCAAAATCTAGTATGACAAAAATAATAATCACATTTCCTTTTTTATGAAGTTAAAATGCAGCTGATATGGAGACATTGATACAAATACCACTAAATGTGAGAAGTTATTAGTCTAATGGAATCAGATGGTTAGCTGAAAAAAATAGAGCTATTGTCAAACAGTCTTATCTACAAAAAGAAATTAAATCAAAATGCTTCTAACAAATACAATAATAATGAAAAAAAAAGCATGTTTGATGCAATTACCATTGCAAAATGCCCTATTATTCCCCTGCCCCACCCCCAAATACAAACAACGCATGAAGCAAAAGCAGCATGTTCTCCCACAAAATGTCTGGGGCATTTTGTAAAGGCAGATGAATGAGATTAGACAAGACTTATCACGTATGCTTTTATCTCCTAGTGACAGTTCTTTAAAGAAAGGTATGTCGTTAATATAGCATTGTATGATGAAATGTTGCTAATTCTGTAAAATTGAACAATAGTGAAGACACTGCTATCGCGCCAAGAGAACTTGAAAAAATACTGTTGTGCTTTTTTTGTTTGCAGCATTCAGAGCATTCACAGAGGAATACAAAGTAAAGTTCATTAAACTCAATAAAACTAATAATAGTCATGCTACCGTATCTATGAAACTAACACAGTAATAACTTATAAACATGAATTAGTACATATTTTTAGTTGATATTTACAGTGATCTTAAAGCAATAGGCTATGTATTCGACTCTCAGGTTTTTTGTACACTAACCCCTCCATGTTTCAGCTTATCAGCATGGCTCCTTTGACTTTTGAAAGAGTTACATAGGTAAAACTCTGCATAACTCTTTGAAAATTTAGAGGTATAAATCCAGAACTCTGCATCCTAGCAGAAGTACCCATGATTGTCCCCAATGGTGTTTTTTTCTTTTTTTCATTTTGTAATATGTGTTAGAAACTGTTCCTTTTGCCTAAAGCTATAGTATATTGCTCCATCCTTCAGTTTTATACAGGCAGAATTCCCATTGGCTTTCTGCTTAAGGACTTCAAGAACAGGCATAAATGTTTCGTATTCTGAACCTCCACTGAGAGATGCTATCTGAGCAAAACTTAGAGCGAAAATATCAGTATAAGACATATGTCCTTCACCTTGCAATTGTTAAAGAAGTAAGATAAGGAATAGGCTTTTTGTTTCTTGCATTACTTTTTACGACATATGTCCTAGACATAAGAGCAACTAAGCACACGATCAAAACCCTACTAGCCCCCTAATTTAAATAAATTTCAACTGATGATCCAAATGGAAAGATATCTAGACATGGTAGATCGGCACAAAATACTCAAGCTGGGCTTCTGACCCTCCATCACTGCTTAGCCATTTGCACAGCCATTTGCATTTATTCATACCAGTATAAACTAAGAGTTACTGTTAAGTGAAATAGGGCCACTTGCAGTCAGTTTAATCATTCCACTGATTTAACGATTTTGGAGTGAGAGTTGATGTAGGACTGTGTACTGCCTTAATAAAATGTAACACCAACTTTAGAGCAAATTGACTATAGAAATATGCAATATTTAAGAGTGTGGTCCAAACTGCAAACCACAACTATCCAAGGGTTATCAAGAATTTATTGTTTAGATGATTCCACCTGCATTAAGTTGGAGAACACACTGGGGACAATTTCATCTTTGGCTATATATTGTTCTTTTTATGCAGTACCACTGATGACAATGGCAAAATTTGCTTGAATAAGGGATTTAGCCAAGGCTACATGGACTGGAGGTAATAACCATGGTAGAGATAGTCTATGTCTACGTTAGCAAGTAGTACAACACAATAGAAGCAGATTTGTTGAGGAAAACAGTTTGTGCTGACAATTTACACTATGTGTATCAGGGCTACTATTGTGGACTAGCTCTAGTCTGGTACCAAGGCCTGAGTGCTTTGTATTGGTTGCAGCACAGGAGGTGCCCTCATGGAACAAGTTTTCTGGTTCAGCTTCATCTAAAAGTCATCCAGTTTGCATGGTCCAACATTGCTCTGTGATGTGAAGCAAAGCAGAAGAAGTGGGGATAGCTGAGATTCATGTTAAGAGAGCTCTCCCAATTTCCACTAAGATGCCAGTGTAAACATAGCCATAGACTTCCAGATGTAGAAGTGTACATTACTCCTGATGATGTTAAATATGTATTTAAATACTTATTTGAGGTAAAAAATTAATCTAATGAAATTAATTACCCAGACTGCTCTTAGATTCAGGGTTTACATGAACCACAGGACTACAGTCAATGTCTAAGGTAACGACATGTCACCATTCTGTTGGGTTCATAGGTATAATTAGGATAATCTTATCTTTTTGAATTAAGTGTTAGCTAATAGCATGTTCTTTAGCTACTTTTAATTAAAAAGAGCAATAATATTTGTGTGCTACTTCCTTGTTCTACAATGGGATCCATCTGGATCTGTGTTAGGTGTCATAAAAGAAAATTAAATAGCAATCAATAATAATATAGGACCATAAGGTATCACTGCTGTTTTGGAAGACATCTCCATTGCACTAAAGGGTAATACTTCTTAACTATCATAACACAACATTTCAAAAAAATATTATTTAATCCTGCAACAGAACAAATGCAAAGACAAGTATGTTACTCCACCTGCAGATGTCACATGGTGTATGATTACTGAACAAGAAACCATCACATGATGCAAACAATTTTGTCTCTGCCTGCCAGTCACCTAACCTTTCTTCATTAAGGAAACTGATAGAGTAGTGTGAAGGATTTGGCTCCCAGAACACCTGATGTGTTTTAGAATATGAAGGCATTTCAGTTGGAGTTTAAACTCAGTACCACTAAGTAATAAAAACGTATTGGACGAGAGACAATATTCACACTTATACTGATGGCTCTCTTAATAGCATTTAGCAGTCAACTGCTTTTGCAAAAGCTCTTGCAAAAGCACTGAACAAATGCATTGAAACAACTTACAGGTTAAGGGGGACACTGGAGGAGTCGGAGCATTTTAAAACTAGAAAACATGTGAAGCTGTGAGATGGTATGGCTGCAACAATAACAGAGAGAAATGACACTCAGTTCTTCTTGCTCCTTGGTTCAAATGCAATAGAGTCCATCTGGCCATTTGCACCAGACTACCAAAATGCTTTCCTGATAAACAAGACACACCTATCATCTCATTTGGTGGGTTGTCTTCTAACTGCTCCCAAGAGGAAGAGAAGGTTGGTGTTTGGAGAGCAATGGGAAGAGATCCAAAGATCAACAAAGGTAAGAACACACAGTATATTCTTTTTCAGGAAAGTCTTCTGAAAAACGATTACGGATCAGATGTTCATGTAGCAGGTGAGTGGGTAGTAACATCACTGAAAATCGCAGTAGAGACCTGTTGGTTCTAGGATAAAAATTAAGATGGGGTAGGACTGGAATAAAATCTTTTGCTACTGGCATTGTTACCTCATTAAGTGTGAACTGGCATTGTTACCTCATTAAGTGTGAACAAGGACTATTTTATATATGTTTTATTATATCTCTTTTTTATATAGTATATTAAAACATGCCTCCTTTACTTACAGTTTTCTGCCTTTCTTCCCCCTTTGCTGTATTTGCATTTCTTGCTTGATCTGTGCTGGCTACTTTGAAAAAAATGCATTTTTTGCATTTTTTTGCTTTTAAAATATTTTTTTCATGAACAGAATGTTAAATTTTATCCAAATGATTCAAAAATTATATGAATGAAAAAACCAGTCAGGTAGGCCCTGGATATTTTTACCAGGCTGACTATATTGGCGATTGAGCTTGAAAAAGACAACTGGCTTTTGTACTGGACTGCGGTTTAGAGATGAGGTTGAAGGAGTTAATTAAATAATTTGAAGGTAAACCTTGTTTCAAATAGACCTAAGGAAACAGAAGCTCACTCTACATGTTGGGGAAGAGACCTACTTTTAAAAGAACCAGTTGTTTTTCAAGGAATAAAAATATGTTGCCCAGTGTTACCTGTTAGGAAAAGACTCAAGAAGCCAATTGTCATTTTGATTTATGTATGTTATAGGCAAAAATACAACTTCCTGTACACACTTTTGGTTACGTAATATTGTGCTAAAAAGCTCTTTGAGTCAGTTGCTCTAGTGTTAGGTCAGATATCACCTCTAACATCACTAATGTTTGAATTTTGAGACCAATTTTGAAGTGAGGACACAGTGCATTAGATTGCTGCATTAGCACAGAGGCTCCTATGTTCTATACAATGAAGCATTAAAAGGCCTTTTGTGTTTTTATTTAAAAAAGTGTATTTTATATAAATTCTGTAGTGCAATAACTTCCTACTCCATGTTACATTCTTTGTTATATGCTTCCCGTGTAAACAGCTTTCCTCTATGAACTTCCTTTGCAGTTTGTGCGATATATTAATTCCCCCCACCCTAGATTTGGATTAATGTGACTATTTACTCAAAAATTGTTCTGATTACTCTGTGAACATCTTTTAAATGTGTACATTTGGTTTCATCATTGAAAAGGAATTAAAACTTTGATTCAGGATTCTACAGTTAGTATAAAATATAAAAAATAGATTGATTGCAAAGCTATCTCCCTGAACAATCTTCATTTTCCAGTGATACGAAGAGTCAGACCCTTTTCAGGTGCACAGGGGAGTAACTTCATCTTAAGACTCCTTAAGTTGTTTGGAAATTCCAACAACTGTTGGAGACTGACTCCAGAACTCAAAAACGACTCTCCCCTTACTGTGGTGAATGGCTAATAAGTCTGAAATGGCTTCAAAGTTTTAGAAAAACAGAAAAATATACTCAGGTAATTTTGCATAATTTGCTACATAGCAATTCATGATGAGTGAAGTGGTCCTGGACTGCACTTCTTACCTGTGCTGTACTGGAATGAAAGCTAGGTCCAGTCCTGCAACTGCTCAAGTAAATGTTTTGATCAGGAATTATACATGAGCTAGGTATTCAGGAGTGGATCCTGTCTATGCAGTCAAGACGGGAGAAACCAAATGTCTAAACCTGTGCTTCTGGAAATAATATCCAGCATAGTCAAAAGTATATAATGAAATTGTACCAAAAGCACTTCTGAAGCTTGATCCTTTTGCTTTCAAGGTTTCAAAAAAATACAACATCTGTTAATAAAGAGAATTGCATTTCCTTTGCTTGTACAATTTCAAAATAAATGTGCTTCTCTGACAACATTTAAAATATGGCAGTCAATAAGGGCCTGGTCTTCTCATCTGATTTATATAGTTAAAGCTCCTGTTGATTTTAATCAAGAGAGAGAGACTCTTGCTATCCTCATTTATATTTCTGTCAGTCCCTTTTTCTGTCAGACTCCCTTTGATTTCAGGGGAAATTCATCTGCACAAGGATTGAGGCTTTGATTTCACCACTATTGAATTAGTGATTTTAATAGGGCAGAATCAGGTTTTCATAAAGTTTAGCTCAGGAGAGCTTAAGGAATCAAATCTCTGCTCCTGCAATACGTTCCCTGTGGCTGGACCCCTCCCTTTGCACAGATCTGAGGGGGGTTTTCCAAAGCGTAAGGGTCACCTGGGAGAAAAAGCACACGGTAGGAACACAACACAGACCTCAGTCTTGCCAGAACAACATCATTATCTTGAATGGGATTTTTCTGTGGGTCCAGAGCATGGGATCATATCCCATGTGGACTTAATTTGGTCTTCATTAGTTCACTAGGATGTAAAGGCAGATTGAACAGGCCCATGTGATTTCATAAAACTGCACATAGAAAATACAGACCAACACTTTAGGCATATAAAAATTGACTGGCATTTAGTTTTAGTCACTGAAAATATCTAGGAAGAAAAAATAAAAATAAATATAGAAGATTAATGACTATAAAATATTCAAGAGCTAAGTTTTGAACAGTGAGACACAACATGATTGAAAAATGTTAAGCAGAATGCCATATAAATAGGTAAAACTGAATGCAGCAACAAGTTGCAATGAACTGCAACTAAGGACAAAAAAATTAATTTTTATTTTGAGAATTAATGACCAGACATGGTTTGGAAAAAATAACGTTATATTTCCAATTTTTCAAATGACTGAAGAGACACCTCAATGTTATCATGTTATGGAAATGTAGAAAACTTCTTTTTTTAACCGAAGGATTGTGCTGTGCTCATTGTTTAGCTCAGCCACGAGAATCCATATTTTGAGGCTTTTCAAACTTGCCTCTTTTCCATGGGCCAGGCTTGAGTGAGGTCTGTGGCATCAGCCCAGCCATTTCAAGCAGAGGGCAATGTTGCAACAAAAAAGCTTGCTCTTTTACATTGAATGCATTAGGTGCCTGACTTTTACTCATTTAAGTGACAGAAAATGACACATAAGTAAAAATTAACCTAGGTCCACTATGGGAAGTAGGAGCTTGCTGTTACAAACTGCATGTTGGTTGGTCTAAAGTGCTTTTAAGGCTTCCATTCTTGCTGTCTCAGTGTCTTTGCAATGCTTGCTGTTACAATGCTGCCCTGGAAGAAGCATTCACTCCCTTCTGTGCACAGGGAAGTGAGAGGCCCAGTCTCCAGCAACAAGCCCGTGGAGCAGCGGGGAACTGATTCCAGAATTTCTAAACACCTCCTCAGACTTTTAGCTGCTGGACCCTCTGGCTATTAGCTGCGAGGCTGGACTGCTGCTCTTACAAAACTGTTGTAAGGGAGTATCAAATTTCAGCAGAAAATCAGAGGACAGCAAAAAAATACCTGTATTCTGTTTTCCTAAAAAAAAAAAAAAAAAATTAAAAAATTTTGTAAGACATGCCTGTGTAGCGGCATACTTTTGCTTATGATTAGGATTAATGAATAAACTTTTTATGAATTAGGGAATTAAAGAGATCTAGAGCCTTTTTTATATTATAGGAGGGGAAGCTATTGGTGCTGGATAAAAAATTAATAGCTTTTTTCAGACAGTGCTTAGATGGGTACTTTGTAATGAAGGCTTTGGTTCAGCATCTTTCTTTTACAAAGCTGGAGAGTATCAGAGAAACCAAAGATGCTTTGGCAGGATTGACATTTCCCTTTATTTAAGTATAGGGGAAAGCCTATACTCCGCTTTTGGAACAGCCGTGGGCGTATAGGTTGAGGCAAAGTTGGTGAATCAGGTGATACCTTCTGTCAGTCCAAATGATTGAACTGAAAAACACAGACATGCTTCAGGGCATGGAAGACCTGGGGCAAATCACATGTACTTGAAGCCTGTTTTTTCCAGCTATATGATTTGTGATAATAAAAAGTACTACTTCCCCCTACAAAGCTTGTCTCTTATGTCCTTACACCGTAACGGCTTCAGCAACATTGCCATTATTGAAGTATGGGCACTGCATGTAAAGAAAAGGGAAAGAGAGCTCAAAGATCATGTAGAAGCAAATATTGTTAAATCAAAGGAAAAAAGCATGTGGGTAATATTTTTTTAATGCCAAGTTAAAAGAAATATTCTAAGAGATTGAGAACTTTTGGGTATGTCTGTATAGCCATTTGGCACTATTTATTGCCACAGAAATAACTCTATGTTATTTTATAATGGAACTTTTTTTTCTTAGTTATGAAATGTTGGCAGTTTTCTATAAAAATATCAAATGCTTCAAGTTCTGGTCATTAAATCTTTGCTTTTCCTCACAGGATCATTAATTAAACTGACAAATGCAATAACTAAAGTTATGCAAATAAAAAAAAATCATGATTTACAGCATAGATAAACTAAAATACTGTGTAGTCCTTAATTAACAGATATACTCATGAGCTTTTTAACAGAAAGCAAGGTACGTGAGATGCTTTAAGTAGAAGTTGCAATTTTGCAACATAAGTCTGTACAAAACCTCCAGGCAGCATGCTGTGAAGGAAGTACCTGTGTCCCAGGAAATGCTTTTTCCATAAATCCTTGTTAACAGTAGCTTTCCCCCCAGCCCCAAACTATTTACAAATATATGCATTTTGCAAGCTCAAAGCACCTTGTTTCACATATTTATGAATGCATGCATTGACATTTCATCCTTTCATGTGCAAATTCTAAAATTCATTATAACCAAGAAAACAAAAAAAGTTAAAAGAGTTCAAAATCTGTCTACAATCATAAGTGAAAGGATCAAAAATGTCAGATGTTGCAGAACACTGGCTCCTAACAGAGCTTTCTTTATTTTATTCGCTGTTCTTGAGTCATTTTTTTCCCGTTTTTTTTCAGTTTGTTACAAAAAGCAGTCTTTTTTTTTAATTAAACAGTATTTAAACTAAACAACTCTTCATGCCATGCAAAAATAACATTTTATGCATTTTTCTGAGGCTTTCCATGTTTTAGTTCATAGGCATTACTAATGCCACGACACTGTGTTTTACGAAAAGGTATTTTTATTGCTTTTGTAACTAGTCACATGCTAGTTTCGCGTGTGGGACAGTAACCAGTTTCTCCTGGACTTGAATGAATTTCTGGGGCAAATAAATGGTTTTCCATTTTGTGACCTTCTTGGTTACTGTCTTTCTTTACCTCACCCACAGCATGGTAAATGTCTTGGGTACAGTTGTGGCTCATGCTTTTGGGTGAAGAGCTGACCTGTGGCTCCTCTGTTAAATGGTTGCCGTCACTGTGTTTATCCCCACAGCAATTTGTCTTGATATCCTGTTGCTTTTCATGTTTTATACCATGTAACTCCATAAACTCTTCTTCTTCTCCAGTGTCTATTTCAGTGAAGCTCCTCCTCTCTTTTGAAGGGAAAGTGAAAATCTTTTGTTTGGGAAAGAGAGGGGATGATTTTTTAACAGGTCCCTGACAAAGTGCTGATGCGTCAGCTCCAAGTAAAGGTCGCTCACCTTGGGGTGAATTTTCTTCTAGAAGAATGGTGCTGATGTGCTGAGGGGTAGCCTGTGTGAAGTCTGCTCCTGCCATTACTGGCAGCGGCCTTGCAGTGCTCGGTGGAGTTTGTGGAGCACCACCTCTATTGTCTTTAAAATTAACTTTAAGGGATCTAGATTTCAATGGGTTGCTACCTTTCAGGGAACTTTTGGGGCTTTCCATGGCAGTGTCTAAATGCAAATGACCATGCAAAACAGTTTGGGATCCACTGCCGTCACTGGTAACAGCTCTGTCGATTGGATTATAGTCAAAGGTGACATCGGTTGGAGAAAACATTCTGTCTTTTGTGAACGGTATAAACTGAGAACTCCTTACTCTTTGGTTGTCTTCCAGGTTAATGGCGTCAGCTGGAAATCTCATTTGCAAGTGAGAGCCAGGAAACAGAGAAAGGGGAGACCTCTCTGTTTCCGTGAAGTCGGTCGCACAACTGGCAAAACTGTCGATACTGGATGTGCTTCTCATGTCTGTTATGATGTCCGTAGGTCCCGTTGGCAACGGATCTCTCTGACCTGTAACTTCTTCCATTTCTATTTCTTCTTCATACACAGGTGGCTTTGCTGACTGGTCTTGGTAACCAGCGTTAAGATTAGGCTGAGACTGAGTTTTAGTAATTTCATTATACAACATCTCCAGTTTTTGGGCACTGAGGTGCTGCGGGCTGGAGGATGCTGCGGCATTGTTTAATTGCTCGTGGGAGTCTTGTTGACTAACTTCCTGGTATTTGTTCTCATAAGACTTGTTTGAGCTTGTTTCAGACATTGTCCTTCTGGCCCATTTCCACCGGCTTGGGGACAGGTGGTTGTCGTCAGGTGTCTCCTTTGGATTGGCTGCTTCTCCAGGCTTACCGGAATCTACTGCTACATCTATCATTTCCATACTGCGAGCAAAGGCATCTTTCAGGTTCATGGAGACAATACTGCCATTTCTTTTAGCTCGCTCAAGTGCTTCTCTCCTCTTAATTGCCTTCTCCTGTCTTTTCTGCTCCTTATAAAACTCTGAGAAATTGTTCACAATAATTGGTATGGGCAGGGCTATGACCAGCACTCCAGCGATACAGCAAAGTCCTCCAACTATTTTACCTAATAACGTCTTAGGATAAATGTCACCGTATCCTACGGTAGTCATAGTGATTGTTGCCCACCAGAATGATGCAGGGATACTGGTAAATTTTGTAGCATCCTCATCCTTTTCAGCAAAGAATACAAGACTTGAAAATATCATTATTCCCATGGCTAAAAATAATATCAACAAGCCCAATTCATTGTAACTGCGCCTGAGCGTAAAACCTAAAGACTGAAGGCCTGTTGAATGTCTGGCAAGCTTAAGAATCCTTAGGATCCTCATAATACGAAATATCTGAACCACACGTCTGACGTTTTGGAACTGCAGGACACTTTTATTGGACTCCGTGAGGAAAATGGTGACATAGTACGGCAAGATAGCTAGTAAGTCAATGACATTTAACGGGCCTTTGAAGAACTTCCACTTATTTGGTGAGGACAGAAAACGCAAAAGGTACTCCATGGTAAACCAAGCAATACACACAGCTTCAACGTGTGCTAGCTGAGGGTTGTCATTTGGCTGCCCAAATTCATCTATTTCTTGAAGCTCTGGCAGTGTGTTAAGAGACAAAGCAATAGTGGACAGTACGATGAACAGAATGGACACAATGGCCAAAATCTGTAAAACAAAATAAACAATGTTTTGGTTAGACTGATACAAGTGTATTTGTCAGGGCTTGCTTAAATCCTTTCAAATGTTCATGTGTCAAATAAACTCGGAATGGTAGAAGCTGCTTTGGCTGCTGCATTCATTATTTTGCTTTAATGTTTTGATTTTTGCACAGAGAGAAAACATTAGAATTGTCTTAGACGTGGTCAAAACCTGATGGTTTTACTGCCTGCAGTAAGCCAATTCATTTCAGAAAGCAAGCCATGACTGGTCTTACCATTTTAAAATTACAATGGGAGGGGATATTTATTATTGCAAGTTACCATGTGAAGGATATACATTTCCTGCTAATGTGCAGAACAGTATTAATTTTCTGCATTAAGTGTAATTATGTAAAACTTTACACAGTGTGGAGAAGTGATTGGGAAATACCGTGTGTAAGCTGTCAGTTTAGTACTACATAGTGCACACCTTCCTAGCCATGCATAAATTTATGAGCCAAAAGTCAAAGTTGAGAAAAATAAACAAGAAGCATTGTTCAGGAGACTAGTCCTGCCGAATTGTCATGTCTAGACAAATTTCAGGTGCTACAAGAATTGAAGGTATTGGCCCTGAATTAGGTTGAGAGCAAGATGTTAAAAAGTAAGCAGTAGTATGATGGTGAACCCAGTTTCTCATCATGATTAAAATGTGTAAGTAGATGAATGCTTCCTAGAAATAATGTTTCGATTTCTGTCTCAGGAGATAGGTTTTCTGAAATATTTAGTCATTCATTTTGATAAAGTTCAGGCACCTCCGTACCTCACAGCCTTCCATTTTGCTTGGAATAGCTGCTCATTCTCATTTACAGAACCAGTATTATGAGAAAAGAAATGAATCTATCAGAGCACCTAACGGTTTCACTACAAAGTTTAGTTATTTATACTCAAAGGAATTATGGGCAGCTTTGAGATAGTGTGTGAAGTGTTAAAGTCATGCAAAAATTGTTATATTACTTCACTTGGAAAAAATATATTGTTTTGGTTAGAAGTCCTAAGTAAATCCAAGTTTCTATTAGAAATACTAAAATAATTTTTTTTGTTCTGTTTTAAAGCTCAGTTTAAGCTCATTCATGAAAGCATTTGCTCTCATTTCTCAGAAATGGTACTGTTAAATCCATTTGGTGATGTTTGGTGTACTTCCAAGGACACACTAAATCTGACAAAATTGCTGCAATACCCAAGAAGAGTGAAATGCAGCTAAGCAGAATGCAAGTGTGATGAATATATGGGGAGAGATTGGTCACCGTGGTGATAACAGCTCCAGAGACGGAAAGGCCACCTCACTGTAACTTTGAGAAAAATAGCAGTAAGCCTGTTTCAGCTGTGGGTTACTATGCACAAATTCAGCTCTCTAAGCACATCTGAAATTGCTCATGGTGTGAGGGTCCATATTTGGCATCATCTTGTACTTATGTGCTACCTTTGGCCTTTTCCAGCTAATAATAGTACAGAACAGGTAGCACCTTTCATATTTTGAAGTATTTCAAACAGATTTATATCTCTCCCTACCAGTGCTGCTTCTGCCTTTTTTGTTTTTTTTTTAAGCCATATTTATTGGAGGAATAAGATCCATTCATTTCTCCTGCCAAGTGAGTTGTGCACCAACTGTCTTCATCCTTCATACAACCCATTCAGAAAACATACTCTGGTTAATCTATCCTACTTAGGAGGGCTATACCTCCCTTCAAAAATTCTGCTACCCACAACAGCAAAAGAAGCCACTCTTAGTAAAGAATGAAGGCAATAACACTGCATACCTAGGCAGGGCTGATCAATGAAATTTGTGATGTCCCATAGCTAGGACAGAGGCAGACAAAAAGGCAACACTAGTGGAGAGCAATAACTACCTTTCAAACTGTGAAAGTTGCCTGTATCAGATTTCACTGTGAAAAAGTTTGAAGCTTAAATAAGTTGTACTAAGTTCTCCACTTCACTGAAATCACTGTGAAATAACTAATGCATGCTTGAGTTCTCTAACGTAATAACATAATTATACTTTCAGGATTCAAAGAACAAATGAACATGGCACAGGTCTGAATTGTTGAGCTTGCAGTTTCTGTCGAACTGATGGCTTCCTCATTGGGGCTGGCATCAGAATGTAAATGACAGCATAGGAAAAACTTGTATAATACAAGAACCCAATTACTTGACATGCGTTGTTCTTAAAAAAGAAAATCATGAGAATGTATCTGCCCAGTTGTCATTAAACTGGTTTTAATTAGGAAACACTGGCATTTCAATCTGTCATAGGGAATTTATTTTATGCCTAAATGTTTACCAGCACACAAAAGAGCCTAGAAAAGAGGTGAGTCAATGTATAGCACCCCTTCTTACACTGTGTGACAACACTAAAACTCCATGCATTTTATAGGTCTTGAACACAAAAGTTTCCTGTTCAGACTTGCCACCCAGGGTGTTTTATTGACAACAACCATCTATCTGTTTGTTCCAGCCATTCATTTATGTGCTGGTAACACACAAGCCTGAACTCTGCCAGCTATTTCAATAAAATATACAGAATAGCAAGCCTGGAATTTTTAGTGTTTTATACATCTCATCTATAAGTATGAGTCTGTTCTTGGTGAAAAAAATTTACAGCAAAGGAAAGTATTTTGGTTTCTTCTAATGTAAGAATCTCAAGCTTTTATTTGTCTGGGACTTTGTTATGTAGTTAAAGTTGTGCATCATTCCACACACAGTATGTTTTAATTATTGCAATTGATTAGATTTTACAATTCATTAGGCAGAAATTGGCAGGAAGAACAAGAGCAAATATGAGAAAAGAAGAAACAAAGGGGACTCCCTATTCTGAGTCTACATAAAGAACACTTTGCAGATAGTATTATGCTGGTAAATCCTCACAGAACAGCTATAGCTTATATTAACAGAGGCACCGAGTTTATAAGAAAGGCCTGTAGCAATCTGCTAGGCTAGCTATGCTGATACAGAAGAGTAAAAAACCCACCGCTGACTGAATCTTTCCCAGCAAAACTTCGTGTGTTCTGGGCCTGTTTCTGGAACTGTATTCTGGACTGAAATGCCTGGAAAATTTTGCGTACTCCATGTAATCAATCTATGACCACAATTTGGCTATATACTTCTTGACATACTATTTTTAATCTGCATTTCAGAATATAAACAATACTCTGTTTAAATGACAGATTCTGGCAGCTTATGTCATTTAGCTATGGTTCTACAAAAACACATAAAAATCCAACTCTTATTAAACTTTAAAAAGATTTCCTTATAAATTGCAAAATGTTTCTAAAAGAATGGACATATTTAAATTCCTTCCTTATGGGCTGGATATGAGACATTTGAATCCGCTGCTGATGCAATTAATAGTAAAACATTCCTTGAGTTAACGATGCAGTCTTAACAGGCTGCTCCAGATACTGTTGTTTCTGATTTTTGGGGGGGCAAGGACTGGTAGCAATCTCCTGAAAATGTAGTGGTTTCCCAGTATTAAATTGTCACTAAAACCTGGCTTTTTCTCCTGTGCACCCATCTCATTGCTCGTTATTGCCAGCACTGTGAGGATTTCTGCATACAATGTGCATACAACTGAGGCAGAAAATAAAGGTGCAATGGAATAGGCTTCAAATTGCTCCTTGCAGTTCTGCAACAACTGATATTGTGAAAAGGATTTAATTTTATTTAATCTTATTAATTTTATTTAATTTAAAAGGATTCAATTTTATTGAATAAGGTAAAACTGTATTAGCAATGTTGTTTGCTTAGTTTTTGTTCCAGGGTGAGATCTAGGGTAGGATCTAGACCATTTAAATAACATCAGCAATATAGGCTCATTACTTTTCAAATCTCTAGCCTCCATAGGCACTGAAATTTATCAGACTGTTACATATTCATCTCTTCCTGCTTTTAAATATATGATATTATCTTCAAATAAAGTGCTCTGGCAGTATCTTTAGCTCTGGCTTTAGAAAAAAACTCAGAAAAAATAGTCATCATTCAGCTTTTGAAAGACTTCTGATAAATTTCTGGAGAACTGTATCAAGTTTCTTGGGCACTAAGCTATATATTCTCAGAAGCATCTGCTCTTGGGAAAGAGGTGTTTAGATCTAGATTTGGGCAGATAGATAGCTGGAGTTGGTCTAGGTTCTTCAGAGAAACCAGAGGGCTACCAAATACTGTAGCCAGCAGGCCGTGCTGTATCTGGCACGAAAGTGTCCTTAGCCTGTAGCACACAGCTCCCAGCTTGTGCCCAGACAGTCCACTGACTCACAGCCACACTGGCAGAAGCAGAAGGACAAATCATGGAGGTTTTCATTTCTCTGAGGGAGCAAGCCCATGAAAGTGGAAGACATATTTGTAGGCTTGATGGGAAGTTTATGGAAACCAGTTTAAATCAGCAGCATCCTTTACTGCCAACAGTCTTCAGATTGTGATGCTGAGTTTGCAACTGAATGGAACAAAAAGTTTTGCTCAGTAGGAGCGCTGTCTTGTACATCTGCCTAAATCTGTGTGTGTCCTGTTCTTGACACCCGGGACTATCCAAATGAGATGCTCATTGGAGCAGCAAAGACAACACTACAAATTGAGCTGCCTTCCAGCTATAAGCATTATCACATGAGGATTTTCAAGGATAGTCAGGACATCAGCCTGTAGATATTTAGGGGAAGAGGCCATTATACTTTCCTTCAGCAAAGCAAAGGAGAAGCACATTTCTACATTTGTACAAACTGGGTAAGTACAAGGATATTTTACCGGCTAATAATAGCACTTATCAGTACAGCACCACAGCACTGCCTTCAGCAGCTGCCACCGCTGTTCCTTGCTAGACACTGCAGAACAAGGTCATGAGACAGCATCTCTGTCCCTGGTCTCTTCATTATGTCCTTTCAACTGTCCCTGGGACTTCCCAGTTACAAGCATCACCTCTTGCTTCTGGCCCACGATTCTACATTGTGCTGCTCTGCAGAGAGCACTGTATTGAGCTCACACCTTCCTGCTGGCAATTCTGCACTCAAAATGTGTACCTGTGTGTCACGGCTCACATCATGAACAGTCTGGCAGACTTAGAAGTCTGTTACTTTGAATCTGAGGTTTCAACAGGCCACACTGAAAAAGTTCAACAAACAGGCAAGACATTTTGCTACTGATAACAGGGTATGGCCCTTACTGGCTAATGCTCTTTATTTACATAAGGTCCTTGGCCAGGAGACATGAAAAAGGAGACAAATAGGGATATACCCTACTTGGTTTGGTCCAAACTGGAACATGATGGAGTTATGGCAAGCCTTAAGCATGCCAATCTTAATAGTCCTGCAACACTGAAAATTATGTAAGAATAGTTGTATTGTATATGTTTGCAAATACTCCTTGTCTTAAGTCATGGAAAAATTCATTGCCAGTTACTAAAATTAGACCTAGCCACCAATTTAATATTATCCTAAAACTATTACTGAGAAATACATAAGACATCAGCCTCCAGTCAGGTCAGGTACGCTGACCTCAGCCCCTGCTTTGTCATTATTGGAGCTGAGTCAGTACTTGCAAGAGTGAAGACAGAATTTCATGATATAGTACGAAAGAAGTTTATATCATTCTGTCATGAAGTCTCAAAACAGACATCCTTTGTAGTTATCCTAGAGGGCCTGCAAACCATCATTACAAGTGGAAAATTGCCACTGCTTGTGCACATCCACCCTTTCAGAGTACACCTTTCATCTCTTTTTACCTCTCTAGCATAACCTCTGATTGCAGACTCCTGGCACAGGTCTAACAGCTCCACATAGAATACAGTGTTTAATTTTTGAAAAATAAGATGGAGGAGAAGGGAATAATTTAACAGAATAACATAAATTTAGTTCAGCTTACAGCTCTATCACAGTTGCCCTTTCAGGAACACATCTGATAATGGCTCTGACAGCATGTGTAATCACTGAACAGCTTCTCTCTGCTACTCTTGATCTCCTTCCTTGATGACATTATTTAGAATTCTGACCTTTCATTTCCACTTTTTCCTAGATCATTATTATTAATATTTTTAAGGACTCAATTTGAATGTTCTTCATTGATCTTTCAGGGATATTCATTAAGTCTGACATTAACCTCCATATATGAAGGTTAAGCTCTTAGTGTTGTACTTATCTGGTGCCTAAGCGATACACAGTCTTTTCTTTTTGTCTCTTTTGCACTGGGATGAATGTCACCTTAAAAGCTTAGTCTAGCAATGCTCATTTAGGAGGTTTTCACTAAAGATTTCATTACTAGCTCCACAGACACTCCTTATCATATCTTTAGATATGAGAAGTGGCTACTAGTTCATCAGTAGATGAGCAGCCACTGCTCTGTCTTCAGTTCAGCTTGACAGACCCAAGTTCCCATTAAGCTAGTGAATTCAAGTACTTCTGGATGTTTATTCATAGTTCCATGAAGTTCAGTGGTGACTCTACCCAAGTAGTAATTTCTTAAGTGGCATGTGTCCAGGGATGTGCTGTCCTATCAAGATCACCCAGACTGGGAGCCAATATGTGTAGTGGTGAAGCTGAGGGCAGGTAGTCAAAGGGACTGCCTTCGCTTCTGCAGTGCACTGTCCTTCAGGTCTCTGTCTGAGGAGGCTCAAGGGACGTAGTAGTTTGCTGCATACCAATTCCAGTATGCATGGGAGACCACTGATGATAACATCAGCATAATCATAATGATAATAAGTCTAGCAGGAGGGGTAATAACAGGTAGTTAAAGCTGAGATTTTACCACTAGGTCACTCAAACTTCTTCAAGCACAGCTATAGCTAAGCAAGGTATTTTGAAAGTAGCTCTGGTAGGTTTACCTGACCTGAGAAACTACTACTGTCTTGGCACATCCTTCACTTCAGAAATTCAGTCGTAAAGCCTTTCGGTGTAGCTGATACCCTTCCTGCTTGAGAGCCCTGCGTGAACTCCAGTTTTTTCACAAAGCCTTTCCATATCTATCCCTCTTCCACTTTGTGCTGACCTTCCCATTCCATAGACTAATATTTGCCTTAGAAGACCTAGACTCTCAGAGGGGATAAATCTGCTTAGGAAAGGATCCTATGTTCTTTGAGAGCAGGCTGGTATACTTCTGGTTTAAATTAATAGTAATGAAATACATCTCTCCTGCATTCTGTTACAGGTAAATTACTGGGTTTTGTATTTATGCTATTAGGATAACAGTAATAGAATACATCCCTCCTGCACTCTGTGGTGGGCAACCTGCATTTACATAATGACTTTATTATTGCTTTAGGGAAGGATGACCTTGGGGTTTGCACCACCTAGAATTTCAGCACAGGATTTAGTAAAATGTAGGTTTGAGCATTTGATTATGGCTGAATATGGAGGTGGCTTCATATAAGGCAATCTTCCAGTGGATAATATGGGAAAATGAGAACCCTGGGAATGTGGACTGAGTCTCTCTGAATCTGAACACAGGGGCCATTAAAGTCTATTAGAACACTAGTGGCACATTAGCTACATAGTAGAAAATCAAGTACAACATTGCTAAAATTTGCAGGATATATTTAGTAAATATTGTGACCAAAAAGTGGTGTCAGAGATCTTGGAGACCAGAGAAATTGCACTAGGCACAAGTAATAGACAATGGATTGCAAGTGTGACTATTAGCTGGATCTTCAGCACTACCCTGAAGAAACCTGCTGTAATTAATTATGAACAAAAGTTGAGGATGATACTGGGGGTGTCTGTTAGACTGGCAAAGATTGGAGACCTTAAGTAGTCACAGATGAAGGCAGTCTTCACAGTTTGGGAAGAGGCATATGTATTCAGTTCAGCATCAATGGAGTGGAATTCAGTGGAATTCAGTTCAGCAACCCTGAATACTGTTTATTTAGCACAAAACTAATGAGCATTACTTTGGGCTTGTTAACAGATTAAATCCATATCAAGTCAGTTCTAATATTTTTTTGTTGAACAGCAAAAGGCTATCTCAGCTGGAGACAGGAAATCAATTATTTCACGACAAATAGCAAACTGCCCACTAGTGCTTAACGTAGAAGAAATGGCAGATCCAGAGTGAGTGTAAGTGAATGGGAATTGCTTTATTTTTTTCAATAGGAATTGGATAAGCCCATGAATTTGTCTGTCATATGATTGACAGAAGTGGAGCTAGTACCTGCTTGAAATTATAGTGTAACTAGTTTAATCAATTAAATCAAGGTTACAGTGAAAATAAAATGTATATCTAGCTAAGGACAAGAGGAAATGGCCTCAAGTTGCGCCAGGGGAGGTTTAGACTGGATATTAGGAAATTTTTCTTCACCGAGAGGGTTATCAAGCATTGGAACAGGCTTCCCAGGGAAGTGGTTGAGTTGCCATCCCTGGAGGTATTTAAAGGACGTTTGGATGAGGTGCTTAGAGACATGGTGTAGTGGTGGTTTTGGCAGTGTTAGGTTTATGGTTGGACTCGATGATCTTAAAGGTATTTTCCAACCTATATGATTCTGTGATTCTGTGATTCTGTGATTCTGTGATTCTGTAAAGCTTTATTTGCTGTGTATAAATGGGAGAAATTTAAATCCGCATTACAGGTAAACACAAAACATTAACTTCAAGAGTCACATTAAAGGCTTTATTTATAAAATAGCTTTATGTTTGCAGAGCTTCTTGACCTCCTACATATTATTTTTAGATGAAAAAATTTGCCCATATGTGTAAGAAAAGTCAGCTAAATTTATCAAAAGTAAATGAGATGTCTTTAGTGAAGTCCCTGCGTGTCCTCATTCAGAAGTTTTCTACACCTTTTGATAATCACAGCTGGCAGGTTTCTTATGTTTAGGTTGTGTTTTGTACTAGCTGTCTAATTTTCGTAGCGGAAGCTGATTATTATTAGTGAGAGGAATGTGCTAGAATCTTCAAAATTTCCATCTGAATCACGACAAAGAGCTTGCAGTTTCCAACTCTTCCGCGCAGCAGACCATATGCAAGATCTGTTCTGCACTGCTTGCACGCACAAAACATTGGCTTAATTACTAGGAATTTCATTTTCAAGAACCCCCCCAACAGCCCTGCCCCAACCGCCCAGAAGGCGGTGATCTCCAAGCGCAAAGGAGGTGGGGCGGGGCGGGGCGGGGCGGGGCCGGGAGCTGTCCCCGCCCCGGTGCTGAACGCGGGCCCTCGGCAAAGGGCGTGCGATAGGATAAAAGGGTGCGCCCATCCCTTTTATCCTATCGCCTTAAATACATGAAGGTAGGGGAAGTATAAGGTTTATAAATAGAATACTGGCAAAATAAAGATAATGCTGGCACAATATTTGTTTCCCAGAGAAAATACCATTGGAGTCAGCTGGAAAATGTCTCCATCAAATAAGTGACTAAAAACACCTGGCAAATCATGGTGGAGCTAAACAAGCAGGGGGAATGAAAAATCACAAACCAGTTGTTTAGCTCCAAGAAGTTCTAGTATAGGCTGTTGAATGGATATAATGGGGAGAATCAACACACCTGATGTACAGATTTATTCTGACACTACTCATTTTGATATTAACATTCAACTTAGAAAGCTGGATGTAACTGATTTCAAAAAGAAATGCTTTGGAAATTAGAAATTAAATTTCTTGGTTCTCACTGTTTGTGCCTGCCATTTAGTTTTAATGGAATCTGTTTACAGCTGAGACCTCAGATTATTAACCAGGACTATACACTTGAGTCTAATTTGCTGACAACCATATTAAGATTATTGTTTATACTATTCTCATTCTATCCTCTTTTTACCATTAACTGAGACTGTCTTTTAGTGATATCACACAGTGAGTAAGGATGACCTCCCACCTGAAGACTGCCATTATCTATCAAAGAGATTTGCTACTCAGCTTTACTTGAAATTATGACAGGCACAAAATTCAGACATAATCTTTACTCACACTTTTAAAATAATTTTTCTCTCTTGGCTTCATGTCAATTTCTATATATATTTCAGAACTGCAGCTCTATATAAAACGTCTACATCAATCTATAGGTTTATATAAAGCTTATGCCAATATTTCCCACACTTGTGGAATCAGAGAAATTGTTAGGGAAATGAATCCAGTCTGTTGTTTCCTCTTTTGCAATACAGTCATGTGTAGTTAAAGGCTTGCATATCTTAACTGTCTTCTTTTTTACTAACTGTAAGGTGGCTTTCCTTTCTTTCTTCCTTTTCCCCATCAGAAATCAGATGGAAAACTCAAGTGAGGGCTGTTTGGAATAACACTACAGCAGAAAGCAGTCTGCTGAATAAACTCATGGAACTCAACCTCTGATTTCCCCTACCATGATCCAAAGCAGCTGGAGAGCTGATTAAATTAGTTGGGTGAGAGTTAGCCTAACACAAATAATTTGGATGATGGGTCTTTTATAACATTTTTGCCTTAATCTTGTCTCTGTTAGAAAGGATGTAGTTCAGGAAGAATGGGAAGAATGCCACTGACAGCTACAATGGCACTCCAGAGCATTAGACAGCTTGGTGGAACAGGATACTTTAAGAAAGGCCTAAACTAGACACAGATTCAGAGAGCCTCTGAAGGTGTAATAAATATTCATCCTGGACATCCTGACCCTATCAGATAATGTAAGCAGGTAATATAATCAGATCTTATCGCTATTACTGGTAGTGAATCCAGTGATTATTAACTTCTAGTCTTTCAACTTCAGCAGCTCCTGGAATTCCAAACATTCAGGAAAAGATGGAGTCAGATTCTTTGAAAGCTGATGCAGAGGATGGCCAACCTTTATTGGAGTGCTCCTATTTTGGACTTTTTTTAACCCATGGAAACACACTGCTGGTAGAGCTACCATGACAAGACTGATGGGGTGGATCTGGGAAGAGAGCTACGTATTTTGAGTAGACTTCCTTACCCTCCTTTTCAAGTTTGTCTTTCACATGGTAAGAATGCTTGTTTTCTCCAGTGACTTTGAAAGCTATGCTGCTGGGAGTTTTACCTCCTGCTGTGGCTACAGAGCCAAAATTTGCAAAGGTAGGCATTAGATTGAGAACAGTTCTTTGGCCTGGTTGGATGCTGAGCAACAGAGTTCACATGCAGAATTTGGGTTAGAAACTTTTCCTTATGTTAGATGTCCTTCCAGAATTACTTTTGAAACTTCATCTGTAATACTCCAGTTTCAAGCCTTTATTAAGGTGTAATGTATTCTGTAACACATCCACAGAGTACCAATGCTCTTCAAACAAATACATAAATGTCCTCACATCATATTTAGAAAGGTCAAATTGTAATTGAATAAAGATCTGATGCATAGAATATATTATCTATTATTAAAATATTATTAAAAGGTACTGCGCATGCTGGTGTGAGCTCAGACTAACAGCATACTAGATAGGAAAATGCCTTTAAATTATGCAAACTTTCCAATTTAGGGCTGTATTTTAGACCCCGCTTTTAGCACAAAAACTTGGGCAGGTGCTGAATAGGGTGTTCAAGGAATGTCTGTTTTCTCCTAAACTGTGGATTGGGCAGAAGCAGGCTGCATATTCACTGCTCTACAGAAAAGACTGCTTTTGTCTGGTCACATATAAATGTGGCTTCAAACACTCGCGGTCTACCTATGTCACAAGGCCTGGTTTTGTTCTCAGGAAATCAAAGGGAAATTTGCTGTTGCCTTTAACCAGAGTGCACAAGTGGAGTTTGAATATGTTGGTAAGCTTTATTTGGAATGTGCTGATCACCAAGGGAAGAAGGCTGTCTGCGTAAAGAAAGAGCAGGTTTTGGACCTCAGCAGTGGAGTGAGGAAGCGAAGGAAGGAAGGCAGACAAGCCTTGGTCTAGTGTTCCACAAAAGATGTTTTGATATTTTTCCTGTTTTGTATTTTAACCAGTAGATGTCTCTGTTTTATCATGCAGTTGTTGACAAGGACACAATATTCCTGTTGTCACAACACATATTTAGTAAAAAACCATTTGTTTCCCATGGAATGAATATATGTGAATGTCAAAATGCCGTCTTAATGCTCTTGGCATAGCCTGCTGATTTTCTGACCAACCTAAGCCCCTGGAAGCTTTAGTGAGAGCTCTGGCTGCTAAGCAACTTTAAAAATCATCCTTATGGAAATGCCCTATAGGATTTTAAAAGGACAAAAGAGGAATGGGTGAGATTCTATGGACATTCATCTAAAAATGTAATAAATTTAGTACAGCTTTATCACATGGGAAGGCTCTCTGAAGAAGCTTACAGAACAGTATGGAGTATTCGATTTCTACACAATGCCTCAGGAAATTCCAAGTTGTGATAGATGAATTATCTTCTCTGCTTCATGAATGTGTAAGATAATATTATTTCTGTATCTATAGCTTTCAGGAGTAATAATGTAGGTGATTTGAAACATTCACACCTAACTGAAAATATCAGTGTGATGCAATTCTATTCAGACATTTGTATTTTCCTCATCATTTGCAAAACATATAGTATATATATATATATATATATTTATGTTTCTAAAATC
The DNA here is from genome assembly GCF_035582795.1 of Mycteria americana. Lineage (NCBI taxonomy): Eukaryota > Metazoa > Chordata > Aves > Ciconiiformes > Ciconiidae > Mycteria > Mycteria americana. The sequence continues at coordinate 139,733,887 of NC_134366.1, read as the reverse complement.
TTTACAGAAGAGATAAGCAGTCTTAAAATTATATTCAAATTATATTATTTTATATACATATAAAAATAAGATATATAATTTCAGAAATTATAACTTCTTGAATTTTAGGAATTGTCTAAGAACGTGATCGGTTTTTATTAATTGTTTCTTGGCTTTACCCTTGTTGTCCTATGGCAGTAGTCCATACATTTAATATCAGGACCTAGTTTTTTGGATGTTTTCCTCGGTGTCTTTATATTTGAGATCCTGGATTAGCTCATCAGAGAGAAAAAACTCTAGGGCACTGAGCCCTGAACTGCATCAGAGCTTTTTGTTTGTGGGTTGTTCCATCCTGCTCAGGTGCTCCCTTGGTAGAAATCCCTACAGAAACTGTTAGGATTTATGGCTGTGCCTCACACTAATTAAACTTCATAAGCATATTACCTTAGAGGAGAAAAATGTTGCTTAGTATATATGACAGCTGTGCCCACATGAACCAAAGCGGTACACTGGGGCTTTTTTTTGCCATTGAGACCCAGGTCTATGTTGGAAACAGAACTTCTCCAGCTGGAGGGAGCACTGCATCAGGGACAAATGATGTGTTACAGAGTTCCCCTGTGTGTTCACACTTCCACACACCGTGGCTGTTTCTCCTACTGTTAAGTGAAGCTATAGGTGAGCTACTTTTTAGTCCACATTTATGCTCCAAATGCACTGTGATGAGAGGCACGGATGGCCAGTCTCTAAGAGCCATTCGTCCCGTGTCACTGGTTCCACCTCCTCAGAGGGTGGCCATTTGTACGAGCGAAGCAGAACATGAAGTAGTAGAAGGAAATATCAGGCCTTACTGTGAAATGACTTATTATTAGACACAGCTGTTCCCCAAATGTGTGGACAATGAGGAGATGACTGTAGAAGGGGAAACCAGCATTGAATAGTTGCAAAAGAAGGACCAAATTGTCTGTTGAATCTTCCTGATTGTCAAACTGATGGCCAGGCCACAGAAACCCCACAGGTTTCCATGACTGCAGCTATACAGCAAATTTTCTACAGCTCAATCAAGCTTAAGACAAGAAATAAACCTGAAAATAAATTTGCAGGTATGAACAGCTATAATGCAGCTATTTGCAGCAAGGTTATGGATAATAAAATTCATCTTCAAAGAACCCTTGAACATGGTTCTTTGATTATACTCTGGCTATGCCTCAGGAAGGATCTTTTGTAGCTGACAATTTCATAATACTTATATTCTTTTACATTATATTATTTTCATAATACATATTCTTTTAACTGCCAGCATCTAGCAATTTACAATAAAGATTTGGAATGGAGGCTTTGGGGTATTTACAACTGCTTCTATCTACACACTGATTACATCTACTTCTACTTCCTGAAAGTCACATAAAAAAACCCACCACCACCAGAAATGAAAAATTTGCTGTAGGGTCAATGTGATTCTTTATTTTGCACGATCTTTATGATAAGGGATAGCACTGCATGAGAAAGTCATAAAGACAAAAATTTGTGTTATTATTCAGTCAGAAGTGCTAATCAAAACAAAGGAAATATTTTTGAAAAATATTTTACTGTGGAATATATATGGCAAAACCATGTGACTTGTAGTAATTTACAGAGAATCATGGCAGGACTCAAAAAGGACAGTATAATTCAGGCACCAGTCAGTTACACCTGGAATAAACTGGAACCACTGTGTATAAGGAATATATGTCATATTACTATATACTGTTACGTATGGTTTCTCTGAGATGTAAACATACAGCTATGTCCTTTCAAAAGGATTATTTATTATTGATCTTGCAGATTATAATTGCTTCTGCTTTATTCTGGGTCTTTCATGCCCAAGTAATTTTCTGTAAATAATCTAATGAGAAACACATTTTTATGGGAAAATACCTGTTTTTCTACACCTATAAGCTAACTGACATTGATGTATTTCACTGCTATTAATAGAAACATGGCAACAGCACCATGGCTGCGGTTTGGGTTTTTTGCAAAATGATTTATCTTAGTAGTCATGGAAGTGCATGCTCCTATAATTGTCCCATGCTCCTTTAAAGGATAAGAAGTGGGAGGGAGGTGATTTGTTGCCTCCAGTGCAATACGTTTGACATTATGACAGAAAAGTTAATGTTAATTTGAAAGCAAATAAATGGCAATACTGCATTAGCTGTCATACAAGATGCAGAAATGCATGTGATGTGGAGGTTAAGGAGTCAAAACATAGGAATATTTGAGGTTCTTTTCAAAATTTGGGATCTTGAGCTGTGAACTGAATTTTTCAGCTTCTAAGAAAACACTCATCTTTGAGCTCCTGTTTATATTTACCTCTAACAGAACCCATAATATCTCATCTTCTGTCTTAATGGTAATAATTCAAAAGGAATCTAGTTTGACATGAGACTGCGATTATTTAGAAATACGGGACTATATTAACTCACAGTGAATGAGGGAAATATACCATCCTCCATCAGCCTTAACATCACTGTTTTTGGATACATTTATGCTCAAATGATTAGCTCCCTGCTTCATTTCCAAATCCTGGTTCACCTCCAGGCTCTTTCTGGAGGCAGGTAATCACCTCCCTCTGAGATGAGACCAATATTCTTGATAATACACTCCAGGAGAGCCATATGGACAAAACATTGAAGTCTAAAAGCAGGAACAAGGATGTTTAGATTTGCCTGTGACCACCATGTCTGCACAGGGCCCTTTTGCTGTAGGTGCCCCTACTGACACTTCCGAAATGGAAGGGACTGTTGAGTGACCTGTCTATGTGCTGGGGCTCAGCCAGGACAGACATTTTCATCCCTGTCACGAACACATTTTCAAATGTACGTATTATAGCTACAATCTGACACTGAATCTGATTTATGAGAGAAAGCACTCATATAGCAACTGTGTGATGTTACTGTGCATACTTAATGCATCTGTTGGGGGATGCATGCTATATGTACCTCAACAAGATAAAAAACAATTTCTATGGATTTTTATCAGCAGGAGGCTTGTTTCAGAGCAGCATGGTTTGGGTAAGAAATTCCTCTAAAGGCATGAGAAATCGTAAAAGAGGAATACAGTTTCCAAATCTCTCTCAGTGGAAATCGGAGATCCAAACAGTAAAATGGTGCCAGTAGAGAAAGTGAATAACAGATGGACTTTCATTGTCCGATCCTTCCACTTACTGGTAGTCTTTCAACATGATGAACTTCATCGCTAACATGAAAACGTGCAAAACAAAATGCATTTAAAGCGTTTTAAACATCAGCAATGTTAGTAGGATCACTAGCTGCACACCAAATCTGGGAGCTGGGATGAAAGGGATTAGGATTCTTTTCTTCACATCAAAGGAAAACATGTCTCCTCTGAAATACCCTGTCAAACAGAAAAAGCCGCAGTCCCCTCTCCAATACACAGCATTGTTCTTTTATTAAAATTCATTTAGTTTCTAACTCTGTAGCTGGAAAGAAAAGCAATATTTATTTTGGAGTTACCAATTGCTTTTGAATTTGACAAATGACTTAAATTATTTGCTTATCAGATTTAGTTTAGGAATTAATTGTATATTTTTTCCAGAGGGTGTTGCAATTGCTAAAGAGTTTCATCAATTTTCCATAATGTGTAAGTCGGTCTTAGTGATAATTACTAAAGCAGAGGCATCATATTAACCTCTTGGTACCAGAAGTTGGGATTAGCATATTAGCACTTAAGCAATGTAAGCCTTGGTCCATTGGTGACAAGAGATTAAACTGCAGCATGCTGTGTCTGCTGTGAATGAATTTACTATACCTGGTTTAATATATTTCTGCAGTGCAAAAATGCTTATCCAGATCCACAGAACTCAGCTGGAATATCCTCACTAACTTCATGAGCCAAAGGCCCATGTAAAGCAGGTGTCAGGGATCAAAATCCTCCCTCAATTTGCTGTGTCTTAAGAAATACCTCAAAAGAGTGAGCCTTTAGCTGTTTCTTAAGTTTCCTCTTTCTGCACTCTATACAGTAATTACTGGGTTTTTTGCACAAGACGGTAAATTTCAAGTTATTTAGATGCACTGAAGCATAAAAATTAGAGGTAGATAAGACCTACTAAGGCATGTGGAATACTGCTCTGATAATGTCACATAAATTAATATGCCTTTTGCTGGCTGACAATGCTGGAATTGACCAAGTGGCTAAAACAAGAATATATTTGTGTGGCTGTAACATTACCAGCATAATATATACTTTTCTGATCAATAATTTATACATCAAGATATGCTTCAAAATCTGATCACCACAGTAATCCTAGCCATAAGAGCCCCATTGCTTTAAACTAAAATCTTAAAAACACCCCCAACTTTAAAAATTGACCTGGTAGAATTATGGTAGCAGCAATACAATTTTAAATTCAGTGACAGAACAAATTTTTTGCAGTGAGATACCTGGCTTAAACAGTTATCATTCATTTTTTCATACTTTTCCTTGTATTTAGACCTTGCAAGTTAGAAAAGAAGCCGCAAATATATAGGCACAGATACCTTATATAAAATGCCAACATTTTCTATTCTTTATTAAACATGTCAGAAGTTTCATGGGAATAAAGTTATGAAAGGACCTTGTTGTTCTTCATTACTATTGCCTTAAGCTTTGATGACCTGTGAGTTATCAAAACTTACAGTTAGGTCCTGAAATTGAAAACGATGTGGCCTTTCTAGATACAAGCTGTTTAATTTTCAAGAGAATCAAATGCAAAGAGCTCCTGGGAAGGCTGTGGAATATCATGTCTACGGCCTCACTTTTCTTAGCTATAAATTTCCTATTGTATAAAACTTCTACATAAAAACTACTGTACAGTAGCTGCCAACTTTACATTGGTCTTATGACGATCAATTAAATATGTTTGGCATTCGATAAACTTTTGGAGATCAGTTCCCATTTAAATCACAGCATCTTGCTGGTTCTCTTTCTTACGCAGGAATGAAAGACAGGGTTTGTTATTGTTATTGTTCATGTCCTGCCACACAGGCCCGCGGGGGTGTGCTGGCCACAGTCTAAGGACTTGCAGTGATATTCTTACTATCAATTTTCCAATGGTTCTGGAAATGACACCACACTGGACCAACTGTTAGCATTAACCGCAACTGCGCTACCTCACCAAAGTACTGGTTTGCATGACGTGACTTTGTGGCATTGGATAGCTTGTTTTCTTTATAATTCCTTATTTACTACTATTTACATTGCACTGCTGGCAGAATGTAGTTCACTGTGAAGTGGGCTCTTTACAGACAATTGGCAGACTCTTGTCTGGATCTCGATTAAACTTGATACTGAATGAACACAATAAATAAAATGGAAAGAGGAAGATGGGGATGCTATCTTTACTGGGCAAAGCTTAGTACCACATATTATCTACTTTATATGGTTTTTATATGAGTGCCTTTAGAGGGAATGAGGGCCTTTATGAATTCTGGGCACTGTGTAGCAGTAAGTGCTCTTTACATGGTTAAAAAATAGAGTTTATTATTTTCAATGGTCATTAGTTTTACATACGATTTATATATGTAAGACCTTTTTGCAACAGTAAGAAAGGTAAAAAGTGCCCTTAGATTAAATGAGAATTGGGTTATCACATCAATAATAATTTTCATTTCCCCACATTGAAATAAATACAATCCTCAAAGACAAGGGCAAGGCTTGAGATGGGTAAACTGGTCTAGGGGTCCAGAGTTTGTATAGTTCAATTAGTTGGAGTGGCTTATATTAATTCTATTCACTTTCTCCCACATTTCTAACAAATATCAAATAATATTTCCAACAAATGTTGGCTTTTCCTTCTCTTCCCTCCTGAAAGGGACTTGTTTGCAGAAGTTCTGCCAAAACCATGAAAACATGAATAATGTATTTATTTTATACATCTTCCATGGCAGAAAGAAACTCTAAGTATCCCATTTGAAGAAAAGCCTGTTAACAAACCGGAAATGAAAAAAAAAAAAAATCATCCTTTTCCTCTGCTCTCCACTAGCCTGCCAAGCTGGAAGACTGACATTATTAGTTATTCTCACGGGAGCATCTTTGCACTACATTTTGTTAGTTCATTAAAATTCCTGTTTACCAATTTGTAAGCTTCCCCTTCAGAAATGTGTATGAAGACATAATCTGCTTGTGCATGTATTTGTGTGTGGTTATCTATCTTAACCACAGCATCTACAAAAGCAGAAACCTTAATGACCTTAATGCAATCAGGAAAGGAACTTCTGAATCCTTTCAATACAAATGCCTTATTAATGGCTTTTACAGCTGATCTGCCGAGTGCTGAGTTGAAACATATGAGAACAGCTGATATTATGCTGACAGACAAGAGGTCAAATATCTATAGGGTCATGTATGTTACTGCTGAAAGCTTAAGCAATTGCTTGCATGCATGGTTATTTATAGTGTTGAAGTGTGAACCAAGAGTATTGGTATCTGATCCATATCTCAGATACATAAAGCAAACTGAATGCCAACTGAGGGAACAACAGATGCCCATGAAGCTCGCCTGGTTGACAGACGTCATTTGAATCAAGTTTATTAAATATTAATGGCCACCTAAGCAGGTTTCCTCTGCTAGCTTCTCTCTGGAAGAGTCACCAAATCCCAAATGATCTGGGCTGCATTATAGTCCATGAAATATGCTTATGCTACTTCAAGGTCTAGGGAAGGTTGCATCTCAGGCCCTTCCATGAAGAACCTTCTTCTTTCTAAATCTCCACAGCTGTGGAAGTTAACTCTCGCTTGGAGCAGGAAGGGATCCCAAGTAGCTGTGGAACAGGGGTATCTGGCTGCAAGAATCAAAACTTCATGGTAAGAATAAAACCAACTCCAGACCATCAGAGGTCCTGGTTAGATCAGAAGTTTGATTTCATGCGTTACTTGTATCAGTTTCCCTTTAGCACATTTTTAGGGTTGATTACCCTACTTTAAAAATGGTTATTGGATGCAAACGTATGCTGTTTGGTTATGAATAAAACAACGATAAAAATACTATGCTTAGTTTATGAATAGAAGTAAAATGACTTTGCTTGGTCCAGGGGTTCTTAAACTGTATAGCACTTAACTGCCAAGAAAGATGCATAAATAACGCCTAGGAAGCCAACAGCTTCCTTCTGAGAGGAAATATGACTGGGAACTGCTGCTGTTGCTCCCAGCATTACCATAAGGATGTTACATGAGAAAAATAAAGTTGGGGACTTCCAGAAACCTTTGTGTTTTGTAACAGATAAAACTATGCAGTTCAGAACAATGGGCAGCATCTCTCCAGGACACCTCCAGGAGAGATGTTGTGTACAAGCAGTGTACAAGCACGAACTTTACCTATAACGAGCCACTTAGCATAGCAGATTTTGCGGTAGCCTCTCGTAACAGAGTAAAATACATCCCCCAGTGTGAGCTTAATTTTAAAAGGCATCTGCTTACAACTGTAAGTGATAATACTTTGCAGTGATAGGGAGCATTTGAATCACAAGCAAGAGACTGGAGTATTGGCTGTGACTACCTGCAATTACCATTTCAACTCTCTCTTACAAAGATTTCATTCCCGATCTCCACAGCTGTTCATATATTCGTGTACTGTACAGATGAGGAGGACAAAGATATCCGCTCAGGCTACTTACCTCTCACAGTCTTTCAGATACTTAATCTAAAATGTACAAAATATACATCTAAAACAGCAGAACATTGTCTCAAGATTACCGACTCTGCAGCAAAGTCACCAAATCTCAGATTTACTCTTACACAGAACTGCCGTTTACAAATCCCTAGATTTCATGAGAGCAGCAGATGGTGAAAATACATTTCTAACTCATTTCTGTTCTGTGCAGTGGGATGAATTCATTTTGCTCTCCTCATAAGTATCCTTCCAAAAGCCGAAATTGGTTATGAGGTTGGGTTTTTTTCTCCATTTCATTGTTTATTTTTTTTGGAGTGAAGAACAAGTAAAGCTTATCTTCACTTATATTTTAAATGCAGCATCTGTCATCATTCATATATATAATATACATATACACACATACACACATATATATGCATACACACATATATAAACATACACACACACATATACATATGTATGTATGTATGTACACTTATATGGAGAGAGAGATCACTGCTACACATCTTCAAATCTGAAAGACAAAGGCTTAATTTAGGAACATTTAGAGTCGTGGGCTACATTGCTGGCATGGTGCTAAATGCAATTTACTAAGCCCTTTATGCAATGTTTTATTATACAAAAAATTGCAGATGTGCCAAAAGTAACAAAGCGGATTGGTTTGGAAGATTTAATGAATTTATGTCAGGTCTGAAAGCCTGAGTCAAACATCATATTCCTGGAGCTTAATTCGGATTGCTAGTGCTTTTTAAAGTAATTAAGAGCATAGAGTTATAAGACATTTGAACTGGGCTGGAAATACTCTACTGGAAAATACAGTTTTGTTACACATCTTTTCTGCATTGTGTCATGTTGGGTTCCTTTCTCTTTTACTGCATACTGCTTTGCCCAAGACTTGCACTTCCCATTACATCGATGTTCTCAGCCCCCACTGATTTCTGCAAGAATCCCACCTATGGGAGAATGGCAAAAAAGAACAGCTCAAAAATAACAATGAAAATGCACATGTTCCATGTTAAAAATCCATGAGCTCTGAGGATTTCAGGTAGATACTTGTACAATAAATACATACAGGGTGATTCTTTGTTCATTCAATATGATTAAATACCTAGAACACTCCACCATCGGGGTTCTGTCATGTTTTTCCAAAAAAATCAATTCACAGTATTTCCTGATTTGTTCACCAACCTGATCTCATTTCAACAGTTCTCTTTGTGAGGAAGATAGAATAGAAAGCTTCTAACAGTCAGTCCAGCTCCAAATTCAGTTATACAGAAATGTTTTTAATGTAATATTGTACTGTGATTTATACCCATTTAGCAAGGCCAAGCATTAATAGAATCAAGAGAAAGAAGAAAAGAACAAAATTATCACTAGACCTTACACTAGACCTTTTCTTCAAAAAAAGCAAAATAAAAGGGTCTCAAGACTGATTTGTATATTAGAACAGTTATCCACATAATATTGATATGTCAAAATCAGGATTATCTACAGAATATTGAATGAAGCCTGGAGGTACTTCACCAGTGCTTTAATGTTCATTAGGTATCATAAATACTGATCACTGGAACAGATAGGTAAGCATTTACTGAGGAAAGTTTTGAGTGAAATGAAAATGAAAGATATATTTTCTCCATGCCTTTTCTTCTGTTTTGATGGTAAAAAAAAAGTATTTTTTAGAAACCAATTGTCTCAGATATCCATTACAAATGTGATGATTTTCATTTAGAGGGAAAAGCTTTACTAAACAAATTTCAAACAGTAAATTTCTGACTCTCTCCATTGGAAACTGAGAGTTGAGCCTTAAGTACCTGGACAAAACACTAGTATACTTCTGGGGGTACTGCATCACTATGTAGACTGGCGATCTGAGTCACCTGTTGGAATGGGCAAATTCTACCTTCCCAGTTTAACTACCACCTTGCCTCAGGTGGATGAATCTCAGCACAAATGCTTAACAGACCATCACAATGGTGATGTGTTTCAATGCACAGCAAAGTAATACCCAAATCCTTGAAAACAAGGCTGGCTCAGTATGTCCAGCACATCACCTTCTGGGGCACTTGCACATGCTCAGGCGTGGAGGTACCACCATAGGCACAAAAGGAGGAGTGCCCGTCTTCCCCCTACACTGAATTTAGGGGGATGCCGTTGTAACAACACTTTTATATGCATTCATCAAAATTAAGGGTGTGAAGTTTAGGTGGAATGAATCTGAATTCTGGTGTTCATGACATTTCCTGATACTTCATATAATCACTAATTTGCATGTGATCATTGATATGAAAAAATTCAGATTAAATAATAAGCACAGCTTATTAATCTTCTCTTAGCTTGTAGATAATTTATATGGGAAGAGTACAATTAATTTTTCTAATCGCAAGGGAATTTCATATTATTCAGTGGGGTATCCTCAGGCTAGATATGTGCAATGGCTTCTACTATTGAATCCTTCCCAAAATGAAGCTGAAAACAAAACTCACCAACCTATGTCAGAACCAGGATTTTACAGAATCAGAGAATCACTAAGGTTGGAAAGGACCTCTGGGTGTCATCTAGTCCACCACCACCGCTCCCTCCCTCAAAGCAGGTCATGGTCAACTAGAGCAGGTTGCTCAAGGCTGTGTCCAGCCAGGTTTTGACTGTCTCCAAGGATAGAGACTCCACAACCTCCCTCGGCAACCTGTGCCAGTGTTTGACCACTCTCACAGTAAAAAAGTTTTTTCTTATATTTAAAGGGAATGTCCTGTTTTTTAACCAGTGCTAATTGCCTCTTGTCCTGTCACTGGCCACCACTGAGAAGAGTCTGGCTCCATCTTCTTTATCAACTCCCCCAATCAGGTATGTGTACACATTGATAAGATTCCCCTTGAACCTTCTCTTTCCAGGCTGAACAGCCCCAGCTCTTAGCCTCTCCTGATATTACGGATGCTTTAATCCCTCAGTCATCTTTGTGGCCCTTTGAAGGACTCACTCAGTCTTTCAGTCTGTCTGTGTCTCTCTGTGTGTGGGGAGCCCAGAACTGGATACACGACTGCAGGTGTGGCCTCACAAGTGCTGAGTAGAGGGGAAGAATCACCTCCCTCAACCTGCTGGCAACACTAGTCTTAAAACTGTCCAGATGCTGTTGGCCTTCTTTGCTGCAAAGGCACATTGCTGGCTCATGTTCAACTTGGTGTCCACCCAAGTTCCTTTTCTGCAAAGCTGCTTTGCAGAGAGTCAGCCCCCAGCATGTACTGGTGCCTGGGGTTGTTCCTCCCCAGGTACAGGTAGTTGCATTTTTCTTTTGTTGAACTTCATGATGTTTCTGTTGGCTCATTTCTCCAGCCTGTCAAGGTCTCTCTGAATGGCAGCACAACCCTCTGGTATATAAACCACTCCTCCCAATTTTTTATCATCCACAAACCTGCTGAGGATGTGCTCCTTCCCATCTTCCAGGTCATTAACAAAGATGTCAAACAGTATTGGCCCCAGTATTGACCCCTGGGGGTGACTGGCTTCCAGCTGGACTTTGTGCTGCTGATTGCAACCCTTTGAGCCTGGCAGTTCAGCCAGTTTTCAGTCCACCTCACTGCTCACATACCTAGCTTGTATTTTATCAGTTTATCAGCGAGGATGTTTTGGCAGACAGTGTCAAAAGCCTTATTAACATCCACTAATCTCCTCACATCCACCAAGACAGTCATGTCATTGTAGAAAGCTATCAGGTCAGTTAAGCATGATTTCCCCTTTGTAAATCCATCTCTCAGTCACCTTCATGTCCTTAATATAGTTGGAAACAGCTTCCAGGATGATTTGCTCCATGACCTTCCCAGGGATTGAGGTGAGCTGACCAGTCTGTGTTTTCTCCTTCTTGCCCTTCTTGAAGATATGAGGGATGTTTGCTTTCTTCTAGTCCACGGAACCTCTCCTGAGCACCACAACTTTTCAAAGATAATTGAGAGTGGCCCTGTGGTGACATCACCTGGGTCCCCCAGCACCTGTGGGTTCATCCCATCAGGTCCCATCGACGTGTTTATGTCCAGTTTGTTTAATTGTTCCTTAATCTGATTCTCCGCCACCGAGGGTAAAAGTACTTCTTGCTCCAGACTTTCTTGGAGTTCTCAAAGATCTCAGATTGCTGATGGTTGATCTTAGCAGCAAAGACCCTCTGTGCTGGCTCGAGCTGCAGCTTCAGTTCTGCTCATGTGAATTGCACAATCTTTCACTAGTAGTGGATGGGTTAGAAATAATTTTTCTTGACCTTTAAGTTCTAGGCTCATTTTTTATAGCCATTAGTCAGAAAAGCCTTATTTTTCCCTATCAGCAGTGATTTGCATGTAGAAGTCTGAAGCATTGCGCTGAAGATGTGGGGCTATCAACCTCAGGATATACACCAACTTTGAAGGATTAGTTCTTTGGTAAACCTAATACCATGCTACCACATCTTCAATGCTTTTAGTTCTGAACTAACTAGATTAAAACCAGCAATTTCTATACATGTGACAATAACATCTGCTACTTTTCAGAATTCCCCCAATAAACAGATAAAAGGAGGAGAGTGGCTCATAAATAAATAATATAACATGTGGAAAGCAGTTACCATAATTTCTGGTTTTATTTTAGTGCTGAAAAATTTCCACTCTGAAGACCAGTTTTATGTTCCATGTAGAAGAACATCTTGTTACCACAAAGTACTGAAAGTCACACCTTCTGACTTGCTAGGTATGGCAGAAATTGATTTTAGCACAGAAAGTAAAAAGCCATAGCAAAATTATCATAACTATAAATTGTATCTGAAGACCACAATTTCTTTTTTTGTATGTCAAGTGGTAATACAGATAATAAATTCAAACGCACTTCGGAATGAAACAATTTAGCAGATAAGATGAATAACTATATTGAAAGGGTTTCCTGGAACTGAGAATGGCCAGAGTGAAAATAAGAATGAAACGCAATTATAATAAAAAAGACTACTCAGGAAATATCTACTGTTTTGAATTTCCTGACACTCTCTTACAGCTTTTTCCATGCTGTGCTAGGCTGATTGCTAACAAAATTTTTCTTTTTCTTACAGATGCCTTTCCCTCACTGTTGTTACCTGAGAACTCATAAGGAGAATATATTATATCAGGCAATGAAAAGTCTCTTTACCAAATATTTCCCAAACATTTGTTTTGAGCTTTTCTAAGTTTAAACAAGAGAACGAAGTCCTACCATAACAAAATAAACTTTTGCATGCTCATTGTTCGTAGGTTTTATTGATATGGTGGAAATAAATCAGTGATAGGCAAACCTCAAAAAGATTTAGAGGCCATATCCAAAAGGATACTTAGAAAGTCATGAGGAAATCAACTGAATGCAGACTTTTCCAGTATGCAGACCTATGGCAGGGATCTGGGGGAACTGGGCTCACAGTGCTTGTGCAGTGGGGTTGTCTGAGTGGGTAGGCACGAAAGGAAGCAATCGGGTGCTAGGCTTCTGCACAGTCACAGAAAGCTTTTCCTTTTCAGTCCTGTTGTCCAGCAACAGTGGTTAATGCCAGCAGATAACAGCTACTAATGCAGGCTGGGATGAGCAGAGGGATTGACTGTGTTTGCTGAAGGGCAGAGACGAGCATGAGCCGGGAACAGATGAGGCTCAAAAGAGAAAAAAATAGGAAGAGATATGCTGGGGCAGAGAGATGGAGTCTTTTAGAACAGTATTTTCTAAAATATTTTTCTTTGAGATACAGACAAAGAGGACCTGTTAGAAAAATTGGGGGCTTGATTAAAGTACCCTGTGTTTGAAGCAGGACTAAAACCTACTTGCTTACCACTGTATTCACTAAGCAGCTCCTTTTAGCACCTTCTGGTTAGAAAAATAAATAACTGACATTTCTGAACTGTCATTGGTGCAGTATGATATTTCCCCATGGCATCTGAACTTAGAAATGAGCTTGCTTGACATTGGCTGGAGCATACACTTCATTTTCTGAGCCTTTGAATGTATTTACATTGTAGGACTGTCACTCTACGGCACATACCTAAAGCCCCAAGGTCATTAATCATCTGATATGAAAGATATAAAGTTACTGGAATAGAACATTGTCACCAGACAAATTACAGTATATTTCTGACCTTGTGTCTTAAATATTTATCATTGCTGTAAGTAGATTTGTGGGACTGCTCTTTTTAAGAATATGAAGAAAGCTGCAATGAAGGGAAGCTTGTCACTTGTTCTATGAATAAATAGAGCACTTCAAGATCCCTCAATCCAATGCCTTCTCAAAGCAATAAATTCAGGTTCAAAAGGAAAAACCCTTCCACCTTCAGTTGCAGATTTAATTTGTCATCATTGTACACATATGTTTAAGTTGATGGTTTAAAGGGAATTCTTAGTGACATAATTTGACAGTCAATAGCACTAAAAAAATATCTTTGCAAAATATAATGCTGTGCTTCACTTTGAAATCTACATTGTTATGCTCACATCTGCTTCCAGACTTTATTAGGGCATGTGGTAGAGAAGTCCCATCAAATCAATCAGAACTTCTGAAGACAGGTTTGTCACAGTTGTCATTCATCCTGCCTGGTTCTGACTCTGTTTCACATACCCCAGAGAAAACAGCGTTATCCTTCAGTGAAAACACCCTCACCCTTCCCCTCTTGGTTGCTTATTTCAAGAACCAGAGGTGCTTTGATGCCCTATAGTACATCTCAGATATTAAAGACAACTATGTCATAAGACAATACACTGCACAGGTCAGTCCCCATGGGAAGGGAGTGGTAAAATAATTAGAAAGAATATTGTATTTTTTGCAACGGATTGTCTGCAAGAAAGCCAAGTCTAAGCTTTGAATTCTATGAGATTTTCTCCTCTCTCAGTTGAACGACAAATTCTCTAATTAATCAGAAAGCCTCCTCATAGGCTTGATAGCTATTTGGACTACTATTTGAAGCACATCATTGTTAATACTTGCCAAAAGAGACATGCTTAGAAAACCTTCTTGCTAGCATTAAAAGTTTGAATATGGCTGTGTAAGGCTGTTACGTATAGATACAGGTTCTGCTGTCAGTCACGCTGGAGGCTGCGCACAGGGGCTGTGGATATTAACAGAAGCAAAACTTGGTCCCTTATAATAATTTGTAAAATAATTTGTCGCTTTGGTTAAATGAGAGCTCCACGTGGCTTAACACCTGTGAAAAATACAGGTCCATAACCAAGCCATCATAAAAGAATGCAGTTAGGAAAAGAGGAAGGGAAGGGGGAAGAAAGTGATGTTGGGCAGTCAGTGAACAGGGTGCAAGGGACAGCGTGTGTGTGTGTATGTGTGTCTGGGTGACTTGGTGAGACTGCTGACGAGATCAGGAGCAAGAGCAAGAAGCCACAAATATTTGACATTTTATTTAGGTTGGAGGGTTAACAAATCAAAATTAATTGTGTTTTTTTTTTTTTTAAATTCTGTTGTCAGTTGTGATTACAAGCCAAAATGGGCAGTCCCAACTGGGAACTTATCCTTACACCTTTGCCTGGTCATCAGGCCTCTCTATGTATCCACAGCGCAAATGCACAGCTCGCACCCCTGCAGTGGCAGCTAGCTGTTCTGCAAGAAGACATCTGAACAGTGGCAAGTGGCATTCAGTGCAACCCCACGGTCCTCTGAAGGTCTGGAACTTAAAGCTTGACTGGCTACAAACATGACAACGCAGGAGAGAGAAACTGGAATGGCATATTACTACGCACACCAAAGAGGCATTTTGTGTGATTTATGTGTAACTGATAGGAGCATATTCTATTTTGACAGCCCACGCAAATCAAATGGATCTTCCTATGTCACAGAGTTTTCAATTCAAAAGCACAACTAAACAATGTAATATTAACAGTCCTGAAGTAGTCATGGAAAGGATAGACATGCACAGTCAATATAAGACACTTAGTTTCACAGAATATCTTTACCATTCGATAGCATGTACATTTGCTGGGATCAGACTTCATTTCCTCCAGGCTTGCACTAAGCACAGCTGCAGCAAGGAGTTAGTTGCCAAACTGATAAACTATGTTTTTAATGTCTTACAGAATCAGAAACATCATCCTCTATAACATCATACGATGACAAATTCCCACCCCTCATGTCTTTTGAGTACTCCCTTTGATGGTTCTCTGCAATGCTGGGTAGTATTCACAAGCACATTAGTTGATGCACTTTTGTATGTGTTTGTGTAAAAAAGCATTCAGTAAGTTATATATGCTCTACAGTGACACCAGTGAAACTCTTGTCCTCCTGTGCTCTGTTCTCCTGTGCTCTGTTCTCCTGTGCTCTATCATGGCTTTAAGGTGCTACGCCTCATTACAATTTTAGCCTCTTCAGATCAGCAGTTGACCTTTTCCTTTGTCATGGAAAACTCCATGCATATTCCTGGAGCTATACAAATGATAAATAGAAATCGCCTAGTCCCTAGCTGGTGCACAGCAGAAACTCTCCATGCTAAATTTTCTAAAATCATAATCTGCCACTAGGTATTCATTACTCTTAACAGACAATGATCAGGCCATAACCTGGATAAGCTTTGTGGAAGGATATATTTTAAGCAGTTGAGAGTAAATACATAAATAATTTAATTTCCAGGTTCAGGTAATAGAAAAAATAATCTGTACAGAAATCTTGCTTTACCTCTCTAGCTCTGCCTCCCCTCTATTCTTTTAGGCTCTTTTTCTTGAATTTTTAAAATTCATCCTCATATCCATGAGCCATGTTTGTTTTAATGGCCTAGTATCTAATGCAGGGCATTTAATAAAGTAATAATCTAATAAAGCCTAAAAATGGTTCTCTTCTAAAATGCTCTTGAAGAAACATCAGACGGTTTGTCATCCTGTACCAGGAAAGAATGAGTAAGTGCTAAAAGTGGCTTCACATCCTTACTATATATAGAAATCCTATTACAATTACCCTTAACTGTCCTTTGCCTTCCTGTAGTAGTTTCCTCTGTGTCCTCTGTGCCTCCATAGGTAAATACAGTAAGATGCCAGGGTTTGTCTGTGTATATAGAAAGCAGAGGCAATCCCAATCCACTTTTAGTGTATAGTTCATTTCCAAGCAAATAAGTACTATCCTCATCCTCATCTTCACCTTTGTTTCACAATTTGTATGTGCAGTGACAGTTCTTTATGCTGTACCTATTTTTATATTTTGTCAGCTGAACTGTTGCTCAGGGTATCCTCCATTGACAGATATCATATCTGGAGTACAGACTATTCAGAAAAGAGTCGGGCAGCATTAATACCTTCAGAAAGCAAATTTGTGCAGAATTCATGGCCTGCATTAAGGAATGAAGGTAGATTTTAGTGAAGGAATGTTAGCACATGCCACAGATGGATAACGGTTATAATAATCATCAGTGCATCTAATCACATTTTTAGCAGTTCTTTAAAAGCCTTCTTTGTTGCCAAAATTTTTTCTTCCCCTCACTGTAAGTGCAGAGCCTGTCCCTTTCCTTCTGAAGATTAATGGTCAGTTAACTGCTCATGGCTGAGCAAGGCTCATTAAAGCAATATTCTCTAATCATCCACAACACTGCCAGTCTCTCCTTATTCTAAGCATATAATTTTGTGGAAACAAGATCAGAGATTAATTGAGTCAATTAGCAGCTAGATTTGCAGACAGTTTGGGAGACCTGAGATTTCCCACTTACTGTATTGATTTGTGTGCAAAATGGCATCTAATTTTCCACACTTCTAGGACTGGCGGGCATCCAGTCTGTTCTTTTTCCATCCTAATGGCTAATAAAATGTCATGTGATCTTTGCCAATAAATTGCATTTTTTTTAATCTTCCTTCTGAATCCAGTCAGTCTATTTAGGTACTTGGGGGTTTGTTTAATATATTTTTCAAAAATCAAGCTCTGTTGCTAAAATACATACCTGGCCAAGTTTAATCCTAAAACATTAGCTGTAAATCAGCAAGTTACATTGGTTTTTGAACTGAAAATGGGCCAACATTTGTACTAATTGATAACCTGTACATTTCTGGTGAATAATGGCTTTTCTCAGAAGATGATTAACTAACATAAAATTCCTCAGTATGTATATATTTTTTAAAAGTTTTGGCTTGGAGAAAATACACTGTTCTTTTTCCAAGCTTCCCTCTGCTCTCTCTCCCCAAATCTGGTCTCTATTATTCTTTACCTCAAGGCAGAGCTGACACAACTGATGGATAGCTTTTGGCCATTGCCAGGGATCAGGACCTGGGACTGGGTTTCGAGCATCCCGAAAAGCACTGCTACCATCTTCCCGGTGTGCTTAGATGTATGTAAGAACAATTTCATCAAGCTAAACACTGCTGCTTTAAGGGTGAAAAGTGAAGCAGAAGCAGAGAAAGTCCTTTCCGTTTAATCTTTTGTCTTCCATCCTAATAGCGCTTAAGTACTTCCCAATCATTAACAGGAAAAACCTCTTATTATGTCTTTACAGGATGCAACAGAAATCAACCATTTAATCTGTAGGACTGTTTGTGAAAATAAATGATGGGGAGCTTTCACATGGCAGAGTAAATAGTTTTGTGGCTAGCTCTGAAAGCAGTAAGGTTGCGGGTTCTTCTCTTATGGGGTTGATCTTCCTGGGCTGTGTGGGGTCTTCGTCCACCCGTACCTCTTCCTCCTGGCCAGTGCCAAGTGAGAGCGGTGGCTGCAGGAGAAGGTCAGGGATCCACAAGCACAGCTTATCCTTGGTTCCAAGTAGAAACCAGACCCTGAAAGTACTGGTGAGCTGGCACAGCACCCTGTTAAAGTGCTCCTGCTGAACTACGTGGCTTCCCCTATTGCTTCCTCCCTTCTTCAGCCATAGAACTGAGACGCTCTGCCCTGCCCTGCCCATCATGCCAGGCAAGCACTGCTATTTGCTTTCTGTCTCCACTGGGAATCAGTTGCCCTTTTCCCCCTCCTCTGGGGTCCTGTTGCCTTTTCCTGCTCGAATTCCGGTGCTCCCCTCAGCTCTATTGCTGTTGCCACCTGACACATAAGGAAGAGTTGTTACCTCCCTCCTTCTTGCCTTTGCTTTCCTCACTTCCCCCTTTCCTCCACTGTCCCACGTGCTTTATGAATGCTCACTTTGCTCTGTCACATAACCAGCCACTGCAGGACAGCTGAAGGACCCTTTCCTAGCTCTCCATAATCCAACCTCACGCTGTCTCAGGGACTCTGTTAATGCTGTGGTGCATTATCTACTAACAGGCAAGGTGAGACCTCACTGCTGAGGAAGACCATCCCAGCCAAACCATATTCTCCTCTTGCAGAGGCAGAAGTTGTATACTTACTGATCACTCTCTGCATTTCCATAGACTTGTTTGACCTGATGTCTCAGGAAAATGGTTTTGGACACAACTTTTCCTCTAGGCAGCAGAATATTGTGAAGACCAGCTTGTTATGTTAATGAGTAAAGGAGTGGACATTCATGTGTTTCTATGCGGGACTGCCACACTACTCCATTTATTTCTGTCTTAAAATGGAAGCTAGCGAAACAGAAATGAAGGAAGGAGGAGAACAAACTTCAGAGTCTGATCCAGGTAGCATTTGAGTCATTGAGAAGTGGCTGACTGATTTGAATGGGCTTTCATAGGGATGAAGGAACCTCGACTACAGAACTGAAACACCTCCAAAGTCATAAAGCATCATCACCTGCTACACTTACGAATGGCACTATGCTTCATGAGGCGATCAGGCTCCACCTACACCAGGTCATATCCTTTGTTCCCACTGTTCCTGCTGGGAGGATGTTCCTGAACACTACAGCTCTGAAAGAAACGTTCTTCTAGTTTTCACTTTAAATTCATTGTTAACAAGTGTAGCAATTCATTCTTGTGCCAATACGGTTAAAGTAGCTGTCTTCCTCCCTGATATTTACTTCTGTTATTTGCTTTGTCTTGGAAGGCTAGGCAAGTCCTTTAGTCTCTTGCAATAGAATAGGCTCTCTATTGCTCAGATTATAATAGTAACCCTTCTTTGCTCTTACTTCAATTGCTCTTGCTTGAGCAAGGAATCAGATCTTCAGTGTCCAACATTTTCATCTAGAAGCTTTTTGCTGTTCATGTATCTAAAAAGAAATGGAGAGTTTTAATCTGCTTGTTTAGTAAGGTTCCTTAACAGCCTGATTATCCACCTCCTCCGTTTTCCATTGGCAGGTACTACTATTCAGCAGAGTGGAGAATGAACAGAGCTAATTGCCTGAAAGAAAGAAAACACAAATAATGCAAGATTGCGTGAGCTGGTTCATTAGTGAGCTTCCTCTTCACTTCCAAAGTGCAATTCAAAGCTCTGGGCCAGTTATGCACGTAAGTTTTTGATTCCTGGGGATTATTTAGTGAAGGTGGTGGGAAATATGCTATTGTAAGAAAGCACAGCTTTCATTTACTTAGCGGGTATAACAGATTCTCAGCTACTTTGTGTAATCAGATTTGCTTCTTTAGCTAAATCATAGTATCACATTAGCTTTAAAAAATATGTGAAACCTTGTTTCTAACCCCAGCAGTTTTCTGCCTTTTCCTCATCTGTTAGAAAAGATTACATGCTTGCCATTTTCCTTTCAGGCCTGTCATAGGAAAACATCTTCTGTGCTGGTTTCTTCGAAAGAAGCATTTATAACTGGCTCTTTCTTTGTCTCCTCTTATTGGCCCCTGTTATCAGCTGCCCTTTTGCTCCATGGCAGGCAGGTATTCTTCAGGGTGAGAAAGCACTGTAAGAGGAGCACTAGGGAAATCAGAAACTTTCAGGGGGGTGAACGAACCCGAGTCAGGTGCAGCAGAAGTTCTGGTGAAAGTTGCCCCCACAGTTGCCATAGGAGAGATAGCTGAGTAGCCACTTACTATAAGTAGCATGATTAGCCTCTGTCTTTCTCAAAAGAGAATCAGCAATTGTATGAAGAAGGTATCTGAAGTCTTGACACTATACTGAAGAACAGCAAAAAGCAAACCTTTCCAAAATTATGCATTTTATAATGGAAATAAGATTCTTACTCATTGTAACCTCCCATGTCCATGTTACATTTTTCAGTACACAACAAAGTTAAAAGTTTTCTATTCAGTGAAGCTGACTATTTTACACAAGATGAAGAGTTCTAAGGATCAGGAATACTAAATTCTATTTTGTATAATATTGGGGTCACAGTAGACATTCAATATTACAGGCAAAGAAGAGAAGATCCTTTAAGTGAAAGACCTCAGTGTATGAATAAAGGTTCTAAACAAAGTGCAAATTCCCATTTCAGCCTCTTTAAACTACTCACACCCCCCAAAGTTGTAGCAAAGACCATAAGCCTCAGGTTTGTACCTATCTCTGGAAGTGTTATTGACTTTTATTTCTAAGCTAATCTTTGCTATTGTGCTTCACTGCTAATGGGGTACCAATTCAGTAATTCACTTAAGCACATCTGGTGTGAGAGAGGTGCATAAGCCTCTCTCGAATCAGTGGGATGTAAGGATTTTTCTGAAGTGAAATGAATTCAGGAGTTTCACCCAGTTGTACTGTATGAGAGTGGATATTAATGGTGAATTAGAGGACACGGCCAGAGCCAGAAAAACCCACCTGCAACTGGATTTAGGTAGATATCAGTCACTGAAGTCCCAAATGACTTAAAAAATACACTGCTTAACAAACTACCTGGAGGTACCTAAACTCTTTCGCTGCCTTCCCTTCCACTTCAAAGTCTCCTTGGAGAGATTGCACATAGGCGGAATGACCCTGTGTGAACCACTACACTAAGCTGCCTCTAAAGAAACTAAGCAGACCAAAGCTTAAGAACAGCAAGACCAGAATGAGAGTGTCGCAATGTGCCCTGCTGTCCTGCTTCTCTGCCATCCATGACTGAGAAACCTACTGGAATTTTTCTTCTGGTAGAAAGGAAGGCACAGGGGACCCGTGACGCAGGGGGAGGGAAGGCTGCGGGCACCCTGGTCTCATCCTGATACGTAGTCAAGCTGTAGCTGGGATGCACACCCGAACCTGAGGGCAGGACAGTACTTTTGCATCCCACAGCTGAGCTGCAGTCTGAGGTCCAGAGCTGCCGGGCAGCTTTTCCTTATTCTAACAAGAGGCATCTCCTCTGATATATAAACCCTATAAAGCAGAAAATGTGTGTCCCTTGTGATCTCTCTGTTTAAGGGCCTCCTGTTTAGAAGCTGATGAAATCATTTGGGGTAGCTCTGATTTTCTAAACTGAACCAACCTCTTAGCAACACAAGGAACACAAGGAATTCAAAATTCAGCTGCACGTATTTGCCCATCTTAAAAAGTATGCTGTTAAAACACACAGCAGTGTAAATGAGAGGACAAATTAGCATATCTGACCACAGACAGTCATTCTCTGAAGAGTGGTGTGTTTAGATACAAATGATTACTCAGTAATGAAATAGCAGCAGTAGCGATGAACCTATTTCCTCAGTTCTAATTGCATAGGCTCCAAAAAGGTGTAAGCTATGTTCCCTGAAAAGCTAATTATTCCAGCATGAGCACTTTCTGCATTACAAATAACAATCCCTACAGCAATAACAGAGCTGAAGTAAATGTGACAATGCTTTTCCCATAGGGAAAGGCATTTGCTCCAGAATTTTTAACCATTCAAATACTGGAAAAGCTCATTTTGCCCCCTTGCAAATAAATACATTTTGATAAACAGTTCAGGTCTTGCAAGGTTCTTGACCTCTCTCTATTTAGTTATTCATTACAATGACCATTTTAGTCCCTTTCAGATTTTTCAGAAGACATCGCTTCTCATTTTCTATCTAAAGTTAGTTACTCATTACCTTTAAAGCACCTTAATAAATGCTTTAATATGCCTTATAAAAGGACTTAAAAAAAAAAGTCCTAAAACTGCAACAGATACTGGACTGAACAGTTCTTCATATAACCTTAGTGTAGTAATAAAAATTAATAAAATAAAAATGATCCAAAGTACATTGCTGTGTTATAGCTTATTGCCTAGAAGTAAAGGAAATGCTTACCGAGAGCTCAAAGGCTCTCCAGAGTCAAGAGGTACACAGGGGAATCTGGCACTTGTGTTCTAAGCCCTCTGTTTAGAGACACCCTGCACAAGGCTGGGCAAAGTTTTAAGACTGCTACTTTTCAACTTCTGCTCAAAGGCAGGCTGCTGAAGCAGGGAGACGTGTCTGGGGTCATATGGAAGACATTGACAAACCAAAGCCTACAGAAACTGAAGAAGGTTTTTTGTCCCAGCTTGCTTCACTCTTGAATGCTGAAATAAGATATAATTGATTTTATTTATAAAGATATCCTCCCTCTTTCAGCTCATATGCTTTAGCCCAGGCACTCAAGTGACTGGACAAAGTGCCATTATGTGAAAAGCCCGAGTACCCTTGTGGTGCATGCTGCGAAACAGCCTGGCAGCCTCTTCCAAACAGCGAGAGCAGTTATATATAAATCACCACCACGTCCAAATTCTCAGAAGACATGCCTGCCAGCCTACAGAGTGAAGTTAACAGTTACCCCAGAGGGAAAGAGAAATGTTTTCTAGTGGTCTGAGTTCAGCACGAGAGATAAACTATGCTTATCTTATGGAGTAGCTGCCACCAACCAAAGTCTCTAAGTGTTATTCTGTTCCCCCCCGGCATTAGCACTCTGGTTTTCAGCAAGCCGCATAACCTCCCTGTTTCCCACTCTGCAGAGCACAGATAGATACTCTTTTATCTATATCACAGAGATGTTGAAAGGACTAATTAATAAAACTGTTTACCAATCAAATATTTTTAAGGTGAGGGGCACAAGCAGCCCTTATTCACACTCTCAGCTATACATGTTCTTAAGTTGCCTGGTTAGCTTCTATTGCAAATGATGAGTAGAGACTATTTTAAAATAAGCAAACCAGCCTGTCTGCAGCTTTTCTTCCTGGGGTACTATGTATCCTTCCTCCTCCTCACATCTTCCTGAGAATAGCAGCAACACAGGTGGAAATGGAGGGAAGGGGCAAAGTCCTGGAGGCTTGTAGTACTTCAAATTTCCACCTCAGGTCCAACTGTTAGGAAGATAAATGTACTTTGTCCCCATGTACCTAAATGGAGAGGCCAACACATCCTAGCAGGGTCAAAGAGAATTGTCACACTCAGTTCTAGCAGCATCTTGAAAGCCCTTCCCCTTTCTAATTTCTGTTTCTTTTGTTTCTCAGTTTTGTGTATGGAAGAAACCCACCGGCTCTGGATTTAAGTATGACAGTCACAGATACTACCTTCTTGTATCTAAAAGGCTAGCTTATCTTAAGATAAGCTTAAGAAATTTCTTGAGACAAATACCCATCAACCCACCCTACAGCTAAGAGGAAGGCAGTGAGCAAGATACTCTTTTGGCTTGTTAAAGAACACATTCCCAATGGAAAAGCAGAGCCATCTAAAGTAACACTGCACTGCACTAGTTACCCACTAAAAAGTTGCCATAATATATTTTAACTGGGCAAGTTATAATATGATCAGAATGGTAACTGGATTCAAATATTTAAATTTCAACTGGCAGATTGAGGAAGAGGGCTTATATTCACTGGACGTGAAGGTTTTATAGTACCTAATTTTCATACTTAGTGTTATAAAGAGGATTGATAGAAGTAATCCAAACTCTTCACATACAATTAAACAGCATGAAAATGAGAGGACATATGATTTATAAATTATGAAATTATGAATAAGGTTAGAGCTTTATGCCTAGGGTAATAAGCACAAGAAATACTTAGTTTCAAACAAAAGGGACCAAAGGGCATGATGGAAACAATAAGATAATGAAAATAGTTGGGAAAAAAGTTTGGTGCTCCTTTGTTCCTCCAACATACAGTCCTTATGGATCCATCTGGGATATTTGACATAACTGCCCATGATAAAGAAAAGAAACAGCAGGTTTTTGAGAGGTTATAGCCTTTTCATAACATGGGCATGCTGCACTTGGTTTTTAGTATGGCAATTAGACCAACGTAAAACTTGAACTGAGATGGATGAGACTTTCATTTAGTTTTCTCTTTTATGATTTGATCCCTATTTCTTAACTGAAAAACAGTAAAAGTAAAGAAAAACGGAACAATGTAATTGTTTTGCAATCCATTAGATGAAGAAATATGTATTCCATTGGCTAGGTAATAGCTTTCTGGGAACTAATGAATACTCAAGATTCAGTCTGGTGGTGATGCAGCATACGAATATGGCAAGGAAAGAAAATACTAAATGCAATGTGGAAATAAAAAACTTGAGGTGAAAGCAGAGGGAATTTTAAAAGCAATGAATACATTAGTAGAATGGCAGATGCAGCCTCCTGTAAAAACAAACTTTCACTGGCTAAATTTAAGATTGTCTTTTAAAATCACTTTACTTAAACCAGTGAAAACCTGTGAGGAAAAACATACTTTGATGTGCTTCAGGCTTAATCCAACAAGCTGTTTAGTTAAATCAGTGCAAGCAGACCTATGTGCCATAGTTATGATTTACAGTCCACCTTCAGCTTTCAAGCCTTTCTTCCCCACAGGCCCTGACTATGGAAATGCCTGATATCTCCATACCAAGCTTTAGCACTCAATGATGCCAGCTAAAGCAGGGTGCAGAGGCATGTTTTCCGCAGTATCACAGCCACTGCAAATGTGTCAAACCTGGCTGCTGTGCTTTACGTTGTTCCCTGTACAACACAGAACCAAGTGAAGGTCACAGTCTTCAAGGCATCTCCTCACTGAAACTGAGTATTCAAAAGCTGACTTAAGCACAGGGATGTAGACCACAGCTGACAACTCTTCTCCTCAGGTGGAAAGGAATAATATGGCTAAAGCTCATCTCTACAGAGAATAGGGCTGGCACACTCAGACATTTAAATAAGAGTATCAGACACCTCCAACCTGAAATAGAAAGCACATTTCTTTCACCTTGTCTTCTTACATGGGTATTAACGACATCTCTTAGTTAATGGATACGAGTTTTCAAAACAAAACTCTCAAGTACTCACTTCTGTCTCTGGGGAAAAGGTAGGAGAACAAACACTGCCTGTCAGGTATTAGATATAGTGCTTAATGCAAGATAATAAGGTATTTCAATACAATGATAAACACAGTCTGAAAACCTATAGAGAGCCAACAGAGAGGAGGTTAAGATGTAAAACTCTTGGAAGAAAATAATATGCAAAGTTATTGGGATGGAGGAGGAGGAGGGCAGGGAGGGAAGAAAAAGAGTGAAGGAAGGGATTGAGAGGGGCAGTTTTAAATAGCTTCCCTGTATTTCTCTGATTTTCTGCTTTCTCCATTCACTATCCTTTCTTTTAATTGACGCAAGAAGCATTTGACTGTGCAGAACATGGAATGGGAGGAATGAAAAGAAGTGCCCTTGAACCATACTCATCTGCAGAAATCACCTACGTCTGTCTTCTGTTTTTCAGTATCACTTACCAAGAGCAAGCAGGTAGTTTTTTGCCATCTCTGGTTAGACAGTTTTATTAAAAATGGCTTGTTCCTTTCATAATGCACAGTCTGCTTTCTATAAGAAAGGGCTGGATGGCTCTGAGCAATTCCACCTTAACCTTGAATGTGTTTTGTTACTAGGGCAAAGCAGATTGCTAGTATAGCATTACAGGCAAACAAAGAATTGTTTGACAAAAGAAGTCACCTCTTTTCCGTGGTACTTACAAGGGGACCAACCTTGATAATTAAGGAGATGGCAACTATCCCTCCCCCGAGCTACTGGTAGAATTCCTCCCAAAACGCCATCTTCTGCACGACTGTCCAACAGCGTGCCCAGGGGCTGGGAGCTGCTCGTCCGCGGGACTGAGCTTTTAGCAGAAGATCGTATCTTGTGCTTTGGCCCTCTTTGCTGTGAGGGCACGTAAGGTGATCTTTGTCTTTAGCCAGTGCAAACTTAGGAACTGATTCTATTATTAGCAATAGAGGAATGACAGTAAATGCACGTAAGATTTATTGCAGGTCATTAATTCACTTATATATGACTGTGTAGAAAGGTACTCAACATTTTTTAGGGAAAGACCAGTATCTCACCATCTGGGAAGATGTATGGCATTACACTGCATCTCTGAAGACTTGACAGATGAAATCTAAAGTGATGAATATTTCCCAACAAGAATTTATCACCTTAAGCAACAGTTACTGAAGAATGAATGAGGAAAGAGAGAAACTTATACTGATTCATGAAGCAACTTCTTTGGAGGAACTCGTGATTCTTCAGAGGTTAAATCAGTCAAATGACAAAGATCCTGTAAAATCTTTATTCCAAGTGCTTGCTCCCACCAAATTGTGATAAAAATCTGATAGTTAAAAGCTTTACAGGATGGCTTTAATGGAAGAACAGCCTCTCTTCTGATGATCTCACATTTTAAATTCAAGTTCAACAGTATACAAGACAGAAAATAGTTTTTCTGCAGACTTCAATAAGCTTACATTATACTTTCAGGATGCACAAGATAGGAGTCTACTTGTGGCAGATAAGATTGCGGCAGATTTAAATCCATTCTGGCTAACCATAACCAGGTTTAGCAAACTTTTCAGTCCAAGGCTTTCCAAAAAGTAGCAGCAGAACTGAGGGGAA
The DNA here is from genome assembly GCF_035582795.1 of Mycteria americana. Taxonomy (NCBI): domain Eukaryota; kingdom Metazoa; phylum Chordata; class Aves; order Ciconiiformes; family Ciconiidae; genus Mycteria; species Mycteria americana. The sequence goes on along the minus strand of NC_134366.1, from coordinate 139,706,754 downwards.
ACAAAAGCAGTAAAAATACTTCATGAGCATCACTTTCAAGTATTTTGGTTTCTTGCCTAAGATGCTGGAAAAACACGGAAGCCAGTTATGTGAGGCAAAAGAATAAACTATGGAGTTGCTGGAAAATAATTATTTCTGATGATAAAATGTCTCATATTGCCCCCCTTGCAATTCCAGCACATACATGCTTTCTCCTGTAGTAGCCAGTTCTTTGCTTTGATTAATGTCAGCAAAACTGAGCTGCCAAGAACTTTTCCTCAGATAACTGAACTTATAATTTCAGAGGGGCATTCATCTGGGCATGTTCTACTCTTTGGCTTCTTTGCAGAGGACCGGTAGGGCCAACAAGCCCCAGGAACACAGGGAGCGGCTGCAGCCGCGTTGCCTGGGCACGTTTCTGCCCAGCCCAGCCTGCTCTGGGAGTTCTGGGGGCTCCATCCCTAAACCACCCCTGGCCCCCTCACCCAGTGCTGGGGTCTCCCAAAGAAATTCCCCAATCATCCCTGCTAGCACCAGCTGCTGGGGAACCAAACATATTCAGCCAATCTGTTCTATTACCAGAAATTATGATTCATTTAAAAGCACAGAGGTGAAAGGCAATTAGTATTAGTGGTGATATTAAAGTGAAATTCTTCTGGAGAGGGAACACTAGGAGAGAGACACATCTTTGCTTGATGTTTTTCAGCTACCGAGACTATTTCTAGTTAAAAATAAGTGATTCACCCTAAGCATTTTTGTCACTTGTTATTTAAAGGGAATTATCGTGGCTTGGCATTAGTTCTGAGGTATAATTCACAATGTTTAACATAATAAATATGTAAGATCCTCTTGGAAAACAGATCCATAGAAAGGGCAGGCAGATGGAGGTCTGCGTGCTGTTTTGTTAGATGTCCAGCATTACTTACATTTGGTAACTACTGAAACCCTTAAGCTTTAAATCTGCTCTTTCTCTTATAAAATGCTGTGAGATTAGGAGGGCTGCACTAATCAAGTGCCAATGTTAAAAAAACAACAACCATTGTGAAGCATCCCTTGAGGGCCAAGTGAAAGATGAAGGAATTGCCCAAAAGCCTCAAAGACAGACCTTAAGTATATTTTTCTCTGGTTAATATGATTTCTAAAATATCAAGGTGAAGGTGTTTCTCTGTACCTCAGTAACTGCTCCACAAGAGAATAATGCGTTAGTTAACATGAACAAAAAGACCTAGTTCATTTGGTCTCTTCAGAGTCTGTGGGATTCATATCCAGATTATCTCTAATGCATTGTAAAAACAAATATTTGTTTTATTTTTTTTAAAGCTTCTTCATCTCACAGGTGGGGTAGACTAAGTGACCTGGGTGTAGATGCACAGAGGAGCAGAAAATAGCAGACAAAGCTCTATTTTTCAAAGGTATCTAGTACAACTGCAATTGTGAGTTGGAGAAATAACTTGTTCACACATTTTTTAAACATCACAAAGCATTTATCTACACCCTCCTGTGCCTAATTACCTTTGCTAGTTTTCTTATTTGCCAAGAAATACAGCAACAGGACTCTTGAAATATTCAGAGTTGCACTGGTTTTGTAAAAAATTAAGTTTTCATTTCTTGAAAACCTTTCTTTCTGACATTTTCTAAGGAAACACTTTAATTTGGTATTTGGAAGTTACACTTTAAAATAATAAAAAATATACAATGAGGTGCATCTTTTTAAGCTGAACAAAACATCTCTTTCATTCAAGATGACTTTTTTCACTTTAATATTTTCAAACATGAAATTGAAATATTTTTAATTTTGAACATATATATATATATATTCACAGAGTCCCAGTGACTGTATTGATATTTACATTTCTAACTTGCTTGACTTAGTGGAAAATCTATATCCTCTTTCTAAGTTCTCCAGAGATAAAAGAGAATATTGCTTAGAGAAGTGCTAATGTTAGTTCATTAGATTCTTGTGACTAAGGGCTTTAAGCTGAATATGTGGTACATTTTACCCTTGAAAAGATTACCCCCACATTAATAGAATTTCCTAAACATCCTTTAAGGAATATCACCTCTATCACTATTATCTTACCTCTTTATCGAAGGCAAAGCCCATGAGTGTTTAAAATGAGGCCAATTTTCCTACATTAGGAATAATGATTATCAGCTATATTGAGGATAAGACTATGCCACCTTATATTAGCCACTTGAGAAAGAATACTAGAATTAACAGGGCTTCCTCTTTTCTGAGCCTAATTATGTCAATATAATGTAATTTGAGTTAAAATTACCATTTTTTAATGTTATGAGCCAGAGGCTGGCTGGGTGGCTGGAATTTGGAAGAAAAATCTTTAGTGTGGTATATATGCCATCAATGGGATGCGCTGAAGCCAACAGGAGCTCGGTAACAGACTCAGCTGAAAAGTATGCTCCAACTGTGAATGAAGTTCAAGGTTGTTTACTGGCCTCTTGGCTAGTAAACATGAGCTGGATCCTGCCACGTAGCAGGCCATCACGTTCAGAATATTGCAGAAGTCATCAAGGAAAAGAAGTACAGCACAGAATCAGTCCCTGACTAAACACCCACTTCAGTTTTGGTTTAAGCATGATTAAGATGCAATTATCAGAATAAACAACTAGAAATGGAAAATAAAGATCTTGAACCCCCCCTCATCACTCTCCTGTGCTCCCCTCACTACAAAATGTTCTGGGACTGGAAGTCATATATAAGCAAATATTTGCAAATACTTTGCTATAAGCAAAAGTTACAAAGCAAGAACTGATTTTTTTTTTTTTTCATGTGAATGATCAACAAGACATAACGGACAAATCCCCAGAATATCTCTACCCCCGCCACACTCATTTCAGCAGAATGCCAGAGGGCTAATGGAAGATGGAAGTGAATGAGTTGGTAAACGCACCGTGGATTTTCTTATGTCTTTTCCGAAGGTTGAAATAGAATTCAATGGAAACTGCAAAAGCCAAGAGTAATCTGAAAGGCTGACATTTTGAAGGCAGGAGTATCCATACAGTATAGTATTTCAGAACTCGAAAGTATAAAAGCATATTTTCAGTCCCCCACACAAAGCACTCATTTTCAGAGTTACAAGCACTTCCATCTTGCCCTTGCAGAGACCTCGGCAGCTCTGAAATTGAGAAGAGGAGATTTTGTCTTGGGCATGAAACATACAAGAAATAAACATTTAAAATGCAGGTTCAGAAAAATATCTTAGCAGGGCTGGATCTGAAACCCATTTACATTAATTCCTGATTCAGAAACACATCCGTAAGACTCTTCTCTCATTTAAAACCAAGGATTTAGAAGCAAGTGTGTGATGGATTTGCCACAGGAATAGTTACAGAAAGCTTTCCAGAGAGGTCAGCTTTTGGGCCTAGCATTCTTGAAACTGTTGCTTTGAGCAGCAGGGATTATCAAACATCTCCAGATATTCAGTGTAAAGATGCAGCTTTTGATGCCAGTCATAATATATGCATCAGCTTTCACTGGCTTTTAACCTTCACAGTTATAATGAACCGCTTGGAAATGTGACAGTCAGAGCATGATTCGGTGCCCTAAACACAGGCATCTAGTGTCATTTTGGATGCCCTACGGGACCCTGACTGGCTTCCAGCTACTGCTCTAGAAGGGCACAGGTCTTCTGTTGCTCCAATGTCACATCTGCAAGACTCTTGCAGATGCCCCGGATATCCCCCCAGGGCATCTCAAATGATACTAGATATCTATATTTAGGCTACTGAATGGAGTCCTCTGTGTGAAAAGAAGGCAAGCAAAAGGATCCAAACCAGATTCCTCAGAGCCATAATTATTTTTAAATTGTTATAATTATGGGAAGCTCACCAGTTATTTCAGAATGCTTCAGCTGGCAATACTGGAGTAGGCAAAGTGATTTTTCAGATGTCTGCAATTAATTAGGCACTGGAAGTATTCAGCAAAGTCTTCCCTCTGATGAGCATTTACAGAGAGGATTGCATTTTGGTGCAATTCTTCCACTAACAGGCTGCTTGGGAAACTGCAGTGTTTTGTGAAGATTTTGGACTGACTGCTTCAAAACCTTGACAATATGTTTAGTCTGCATAAATGAGGGAAACATATTTTGTTTTGTTCAGCATGCTCTGAACTTTCACAGTTACATAATTATCTGCTCAGATGGTCCCACAGTCTTATTTTGACTGAAAGGGAAATTGGAAATGTTGATAAAATAAACCCAGGCTGGAAGCTTGGCAGCTCTGCCATTTGTTAGAGAGAAAAAGACCCAGGTTCAGGACTTTCTTTAGCGTGGGATAGTTTTCACTGCAAACCGTTCCCTGACACAGTGACACTTAGCTGCTGTAAGGATATAAGAAATGGCTGGATCATGCTTTTCTGGTCTCCTCTTGAAGAGAGATATTGTGAGAGGTTTGAGTTGCATCCTGTGGGGCATGCTGAGATGCTGGCATTTCATACTGCCCAGAATCGGAATGAAAGTGCTTGATCTGACTTTTGAAATGAAACATCCCAGGGTTTTGTTTCAAAACTTTTAAACTCGCAGAAAGTCTCGTCTTCTCTTTCCCAGTACCTTGTACGTAAAACTATGCTGACAATGATTTCCTTGGCAAAGCATTTAGGTGATACTAATGCTATGGGCTGTTTAAGAGACAGGTATGATGAGTCAAAAGGGACAGGTATGATTTGAGTCAAAACAAACTGATAAAAATAAAATGGAATGAAAACGTTCAGATGCTTTTCTGTCAAACATTTTGACAAACCCATTTCATGCCCATGAAATGCATTTCAGAGTTGCCCTGTGGAAACTTTCTGCTGGGAATTCTCTGAAAATTATTGTCACTCATCTGTTCTGCACAAGCCCATACATTAAGGTGTAGTTGTATAGGAAATGGATGCTTTTCCTCTCCAGCTCTTTGCCTCAAGACTAGGTTACAGCAGAGGTGTCTAGTTTCATATCAGCCAAAACAAATATGGTCCAAAAGTATAACTGCCCTGCGTCTGTAGTCATTTTATACCCTGGCAAAAGTGAAATCTGCTTCTGAAACTCTGGTTGTAAAAGCATTATCTTACATCCCTTGTCCCTAGGTGTAAAAGCCATCATGGTGCCCAAGGCAGCTGAGGCTTGCATCATTAATTTTTGGTGTGTGCACCAACATGCCTAGTCTTGCTGCCTACAATTGCATCCATAGGCTCTTGACAGACAATTTATTCACAGAAAAATCCAAACCGTCTCCTACTGAAGCAACAATACGGACATAGGCTTTAGGCAAATCTAGAAGGGAACGCAAACACTGTATTTTCCCTTGCACGTACGCAGTGGTGTGACTGACTGCTCAGTATCCATGGGTGTGGAAGTGCAATCCGATACAGACTTAACTTCTAGGACTGCCAAAGAAATGCATTGCTTTTGGCTCCTCGCATCTGAAGTTTCACAGTGAAACATTTCTGCTTACTTCAGATTCTGCCGGTTTCATAACTTCTTCCTTACCAGAGAGGCTGCATAAAACTGTCAAGGCCATGAGGCACCGCCAGCCCTGGCGGTGCCAGCCCTTTTAAGATCTTGAAGATCTTGAAGATCTTAAAAGCTTTTCAGAAATCAAAGTTTGAATATTTTCCAACATGTACCTCTGGAACCATACTGTGTCCTTTCCGATGATCAAAACCGTTAACCTTGGACACTAGAATGAAGGAGCTTTTTTATCACCAAGAAGAGCTCTGTGCTGAGAGCACCGACAGCTTCATGCGTCTCAGGACCTCCATTGCTCTTCCTGTATCCCAGGCAGAAGAGAGCAGTGGGGCTAGACTCTCTTGCAGATATCCAGTGCTAAAAGGATCATAATTTTGGTGGACTGGGGAACCCCAGGAAATGTTTCTCTGTCCCAGTGCAGCCTGCTAACTGGCCTCAGTGGCTTTTTTATGCCAGATATCCTACAGGTCCAGAGGTGGTGTTTCTGGATTAAAGACACTCTTTTTCTTACATGGGCCTGGATTTAAGGGATAAAGGCTTTAAACTTCTCATCTAGAAGTTTTTCTGTCAGTGGGACACAAACATCAGGGCTGCAGGAACACACACGCTTTCGCAGGACACTGCCCTCTCCTCAGAGCAGGATAAAGTTAACTTTAAAAATACAATCTGTTTTCATACTGCATAATGCTCGTGATTAAACATTAATTGCTCATAGTTGTTAGAGCCTGGGGCAGTCACCAAGCCCCAGCTGATAAATGTTGCTTAAATGAAAAGACATTTTTTTGTTATGCTCCTGGCAATTAAATAATCACAGAATCACAGAATCACAGAATCATATAGGTTGGAAAAGACCTTTAAGATCATCGAGTCCAACCATAAACCTAACACTGCCAAAAACCATCACTACACCATGTCTCTAAGTACCTCATCCAAACGTCCTTTAAATACCTCCAGGGATGGCGACTCAACCACTTCCCTGGGCAGTCTGTTCCAATGCTTGATAACCCTCTCGGTGAAGAAAAATTTCCTAATATCCAGTCTAAACCTCCCCTGGCGCAACTTGAGGCCATTTCCTCTTGTCCTATCACTTGTTACCTGGGAGAAGAGACCGACCCCCACCTCTCTACAACCTCCTTTCAGGTAGTTGTAGAGAGCGATGAGGTCTCCCCTCAGCCTCCTTTTCTCCAGGCTAAACAGTCCCAGCTCCCTCAGCCGCTCCTCATAAGACTTCTGCTCCAGACCCTTCACCAGCTTCGTTGCCCTTCTCTGTACGCGCTCCAGTACCTCAATATCCCTCTTGTAGTGGGGGGCCCAAAACTGAACACAGTATTCGAGGTGCGGCCTCACCAGTGCCGAGTACAGGGGCACAATCACTTCCCTAGTCCTGCTGGCCACGCTATTTTTGATACAGGCCAGGATGCCATTGGCCTTCTTGGCCGCCTGGGCACACTGCTGGCTCATATTCAGGCGGCTGTCAACCAACACCCCCAGGTCCTTCTCTGCCAGGCAGCTTTCCAGCCACTCTTCCCCAAGCCTGTAGCGTTGCATGGGGTTGCTGTGGCCCAAGTGCAGGACCTTGCACTTGGCCTTGTTAAACCTCATACAATTCACCCCAGCCCATCGATCCAGCCTGTCCAGGTCCCTCTGCAGAGCCTGCCTACCCTCCAGCAGATCAACACTCCCACACAACTTGGTGTCGTCTGCAAACTTACTGAGAGTGCACTCGATCCCTTCGTCCAGATCATTGATAAAGATGTTAAACAGAACTGGCCCCAACACCGAGCCCTGGGGAACACCGCTTGTGACCGGCCGCCAACCGGAGTAAACTCCATTCACCACCACTCTCTGGGCCCGGCCGTCCAGCCAGTTCTTTACCCAGCGAAGAGTACACCCGTCCAAGCCATGAGCAGCCAGTTTCTCCAGGAGAATGCCGTGGGAAACCGTGTCAAAGGCTTTACTGAAGTCTAGATAGACAACATCCACAGACTTCCCCTCATCCACTAGGCGGGTCACCTTATCATAGAAGGAGATCAGGTTGGTCAAGCAGGACCTGCCTTTCCTGAACCCATGCTGGCTGGGCCTGATCCCCTGGTTATTCTCTACATGCCGTGTGATAGCACTCAGGATGATCTGCTCCATCAGCTTCCCCGGCACCGAGGTCAGGCTGACAGGCCTGTAGTTCCCCGGGTCCTCCTTCCGGCCCTTCTTGAAGATGGGTGTCACATTCGCTAATCTCCAGTCAGCAGGGACTTCCCCAGTTAGCCAGGACTGCTGGTAAATGATGGAAAGGGGCTTGGTGAGCACATCTGCCAGCTCCTTCAACACTCTCGGGTGGATCTCATCAGGCCCCATAGACTTGTGAGTGTCTAAGTGGTGCAGCAGGTCACTCACCATTTCCCCCTGGATAATGGGGGCTCCAGTCTGGTCCCCATCCCTATCTTCCAACTCCAGGGGCTGGGTACCCATAGAACATTCGGCCCTGCTAATAAAGACTGAGGCAAAGAAGGCATTAAGTACCTCAGCCTTTTCCTCATCCTTGGTCACTGTGTTTCCTCCCCCATCTACTAGGGGCTGGAGATTCTCCTTACCTCTCCTTTTGCTGCTAATGTATTTGAAGAAGTGTTTTTTGTTGTCTTTTATAGCAGCAGCCAGACTGAGCTCTAGCTCAGCTTTGGCCCTTCTAGTTTTCTCCCTGCACAGCCTCGCTACACCCCTGTAGTCCTCCTGAGTTGCCCGCCCCTTCTTCCAGAGGTCATAGACTCTCCTCTTTCTCCTCAGTTCGAGCCAGAGCTCTCTAGTCAGCCAGGCCGGTCTTCTTCCCCGCCGGCTCGTCTTTCGGCACCTGGGGACAGCCCGCTCTTGTGCCTTTAGGACTTCCTCCTTAAAGAATGTCCAGCCTTCCTGGACCCCTTTGCCCATAAGAGCTGCCTCCCAGGGGACTCTGTCGACCAGTCTCCTAAACAGGCTGAAGTCCGCCCTCCGGAAGTCTAAGGTGGCAGTTTTGCCGACCCCCCTCGCCGCTTCTCCACGTATCAAAAACTCTATCATTTCATGATCGCTCTGCCCAAGACAGCCTCCAACCATCACATCACTCACCAGTCCTTCTCTGTTGGTGAACAAGAGGTCCAGCGGGGCACCTTCCCTCGTTGGCTCACTCACCAGCTGCGTCAGGAAGTTATCTGCCACACGCTCCAGGAACCTCCTGGACTGTTTCCTCTCTGCTGTATTGTATTTCCAGCAGACATCTGGCAGGTTGAAGTCCCCCACAAGAACAAGGGCTAGCGATCGTGAGGCTTCTCCCAGCTGCTTATAGAATAGTTCATCTGTCTCCTCATCCTGGCTGGGGGGTCTGTAACAGACTCCCACCACAATATCTGCCCTGTTGGCCTTCCCCCTGATTCTGACCCACAGACACTCCACCCTATCATCACCATCATTGAGCTCTAAACTATCCAGACTCTCCCTGACGTATAGGGCTACCCCACCACCTCTCCTGCCTCGCCTATCCCTCCTGAAGAGTTTATAGCCATCCATCGCTGCACTCCAGTTGTGCGAGTCATCCCACCATGTTTCTGTGATGGCCACCATATCATAGTTTTCCTGACGTACAATGGCTTCCAACTCCTCCTGCTTGTTGCCCATGCTGCGTGCATTGGTGTAGAGGCACTTCAGCTGGGGTGTCGTCCGTGCCTCCTTCATAGAAGAACACCCCTTGCGTGCTTTGAGGCATTTCACTGGTGTTTCCCTCTTGGCTCCCGTTGCCTCAGTATCCCCTGGCTCAACTCCGCTCGACTTCGGCTGTGCCCAAGCGTACCCCGTGCATCTCGAGGACTCAGGCCGACTGTCCTCGCTGTCAGCCGCTCCCTCCAACCATGGCACGTCGCCCCTCAGCTTCTCTCGGGCAAGCCTGATATTATCCCCCTCCCCCTTCGAGTCTAGTTTAAAGCTCTGTCAATGAGCCCTGCAAGTTCCTGTGCAAAGATTCTCTTTCCCCTTTGAGAAAGATGAATCCCATCGGATGCCAGCAAACCCGGTGCGGCGTAGGCCATTCCGTTGTCAAAAAAACCAAATCCGTGGCGATGACACCAGCCACGGAGCCATGCATTAATAGATTGGGCATCTCTGTTCCTTCTGGTGTCACTGCCCACCACTGGAAGGAGAGAAGAGAAAATAACCTGCGCTCCTGAGTTTCTTACTAGCCGTCCCAAGGCCCTCAAGTCTCTTTTGATCACCCTAGGACTTCGCGTTGCAGTATCATCGCCCCCCACATGGAAGAGCAGTAGGGGGTAATAGTCCGAGGGCCGTACCAGACTAGGGAGTACCCTCATGACATCCTTCACGCGGGCTCCAGGGACAAATGATGTGGACAAATTCCTGGCAGGGTTACTGCCAGACCCTACAGACTTTCAAATAGCATTTTTTTCAAATGGCAAGATAACAATAGGTCAAATCACTAATTTTTGGCCCAGAATCATATCCCAGAAGGATAAAGCTCATTTCCTTATAACTCCTACATGACACTGAAAGATTTTCTGTTTGATTTTGAAAAGCGTACCAGGAACACACAGAGCTGAAGTAAGAAATAGATATATAGACCCTGATATATGGCATGACTGATGAGCCATTTTATTTTGTGAAACCGCCTCAGGGCCTCTGACGGGCCCGGGTCCTGTGGTGCTAGGCGCTATGAGCACGTAGCAATATAATCACATCTGCTCGAAGATTTTGCAGTCAGAAAAGGAGTTTGCAGCACAAAGCACAATATAATCCCTGTTCCACATCCTGATGAGTTAGGCCTAAAAAGTGCCTTGGGTAAGGGTGAGAGGGGAATAACTTCCTGCATTTGTATGGAGGTTCTAGTATTATAATTTTAAATGCCATGTCATGACACAGGATGTTATGCAGGCAAGTGTGCGCATATATCCAGTTGCTGGAACTGGGAAAACTCTTCTTGATGAGTAAGTTAAATTCTTTAGCAGTTTTAACTTTTATTATTAATCATAATGTTAATGATAATAAAGTTCATGCTAATAGCAGCATTCTATAATTTAGGGATCTAAATATAGCAATTTCCTGAGGCTCTGACAGTGTGAGGTATTAGTTTTTCCTGACTGGTGTACTGAATGGGACTTTCTGCTGGGAGCAGTATGAATCATGGATTTAATATATGTAAATTCTTTAGTGTAAAACCTTTCCATGGTTTACAGCCTGGCTGCTTAGACTCACAATCCACATTTGATGCGGCTATAATAAGGAGTTATGCAATATTTTTTATGGTAGCATACCATAAAGGGAAAGGGTTGTTACATGTTACAGGGGAAAGGGAGAAATTACGTGTTCCTCCTTGCAATATGATATTAATGAAAATGAAAAACAAATGCAATCTCTACAGCACTATCATTTTAAATTTCTGACTCATTAGCTTTCTAGTACAATAAGGAATAAACACCATTTAATAGGCAAAGCATAACAAAGGGATCTTGCCGATACATGTTTAAGTGATTAAACAGCAGTCATCAGCAGGTTTCAAAATGAGAAATCATTTAAAATAATAATCTAAACAGAATTGCTTCACTCATTAGCTTAAAATTGCTATTCCCAAGAAATTATGTCTCATTTCCCAAAGACTTATTTAGAGAAGATATACGGTGAAAACTGGGAAAAAGAAGATGCCCAAACCTCTGCCTTACGTAAAGGCTATCACCTAGCCAAAAAAAGAACAGACTGTTTTTGTTACAGCCATAATGTGCTGTTCCCAAAGAAAGAGGTGACAGGAACATGTTTGCAGAACACACAGCATGCCTGGGGAAAACAATAATCCCCTTTACTTCTTAATCTTAGGGAGAAAGTCTAGACCTAAAGAAGGCAGACCTAAATTTAACCAGACTGGAGAATTTAATCAATTTTGGGTAAATTTAGATCTCCCTCCATGTAATCTGGTGGCAGGGTGGTCAGACAGCAGTCTTATGAAAGGACATGGACTACTGAAGTAATGAGTTGGTGACCACAACCTGACCTCGGATTTCTTATCCATAAGTGACATTCTCTCCTGGATGCTGGTTTCTGTAACACAGAAATGAATGCAACAAATCTCACCTCCAACCCACTGTTCACTGTTCCTAACCAAGGGTAGCACAGGGCTTCTCACCCTTCGGTCCCAGGGAGGGACGCAGGCAGCATCAGGGCATGGTCCCTGCACCGCTACCCAGAAGCCGCTCAGAGGCACCTGAGAGATCCTCAGCGTGCAGTGAACGTTGACTGGTTCCAGGGTCCTGCTAAAAACAAACTTATGGTCGTCAGCTCTGGAACTGCAGGGCCTCTTTCTCCTTTCTTACATGCAGAGGACAATTTCTCCATTCCACTATATCCTGTTGTCAAGAATCGGACCCATCTTCACAGAGTATTTATGATAGTAATAACAGCAGGCATTAGCAGCTTTGCCTGGACACTCTCTGGATAACAAACAATGTATGGGGCTCCTGCTGGCAGGCTTTTACTCTTTACCCAAGCAGAGTTTCTTCACAGTAGTCACGAGAGAGCAAAGGCACGACTCTCCAGCTAGCAGCACGAATGCTAGCTGAGATGCCTGCAAAGCACAGACCCTACAGCTTGGTCAACTAGTGGCATTTTGGTTCCTCCTGCATGAAGCATTAGGACAGAGGATAGAGGAGCACAGGGAGAGCAGATGTTACCCTGGTGAACGTATGGATAAAATCTAGACAACTTTTGCTGGAGAAGGATGCACAATTAGTGCCAAGAATATGTTTATTACTGTATGTATATATGAGAGTACAACCTGGTATCCTGGCTGCTCTCCAAGACTCCCAAGGTCTGTGGGTGATTACAGTACACACCGAAGTGTGACCTTAACTACAGGTCCCGTAAATTATCCTGTTGTATAGTTTGATTAATATTTTTCTTTATGTTTTATATATATACTACATGTAAAATCATAGAAAATGTATTTATCTTATACCAGCATTTTACTAGTACAAAGAGCAGAAAAAAGAATAAAATAAAGATCAAGAACTATTATTTTTGTTACAATTACTTTTCCCATATTTACCTACTTCCCTATTTAAACTTTAAACTATTAGCTTTCCTGGATAACTGTGTACACTGCACAGGTGTACCTGTTTCTTTAGTTCTCTGTAAGACAATCTAAGCAATGAAGTTCAAAAGCATTTTTACTTCTGAATAGAGATGGGTCAAGCGAAAAGTTGAAACATCATTTTAGGGTGATCAAAATAAAAATTCAGAGCTGGACTTCTGAAAATGATCAAACCTGAAGAAATATGAATTATCCAATATCCTGATCTAGAACTGAGTTTTGAGTTATGAGCCAATTTCTAGAAATTTCTATTTCTCATCACTGTAAGTAAATAACAAATTCCCATTTATTTTAAAACAGTCCTTTTTTTTGACAGAGAGAAAAAGTAGAAGAAGTGGCCCAAAATGCTTTTCTTCCTCCTTTCCTACAAATTTACCAGAAGTTACAGAGAACAGTTTAGGTGGAACTACTTTAGCACGCAAAACCTTTTTTTATCATAATCCTTATCCTCCCCATAAAATACAGTGCTTTGTATCCTTCTGAGTAAAATTACATGAAGTTTGCAGGACGTAATAGTGCTACATCAGTCATAACCTCAATACCAACGCAGGAACTCAGTTTGGTCTAAATTGTCTACTCTTAATAACATAGCCAGTGGCATTTTGCCCGAGCTACACCAGGAATATGTGTTCTTTATGATTCAATAACAAACTGGTTTTTTCTCTTCTTTTGTCAGTGATGGGCTAAAGTGCTTGATAAATAGAATAGAAAGCAGGCTGTGAAGTACTTCTGTGATGGGGCTTGACAGATATAGCTGTGGAATGAAGTCAAGATCTAGTGAAGAGTCTATAAATCCAGTAGATTTCTGATGTCATATTAAAATCTGTCTGTTCACAGAAAAGGACCAGCACACCTTCAGAAACAGGGAAGCTTCATCTATGGGCAGAAGATGTGTGGGAAGCCAGAGCCTGAGAGAATGTGTTCTGGAGAAATAAGGCAAGGTGGAGAAAGTAGGAGTTTTGGGACAATGAAACAGCTGACTACCTACTTCAGGAATGAAGCTCAAAGTACAAACATTCAGCTTGAAGTCAGCCTCCAACTACAGCTTTGGGAATGGTTTGAGCTTTACCGTATTCATTGCTCTGTTTTATGTGAATCCCTATCAAACATGTTGAACATGTAATCCTTCACTTTTCTAATGTGGGTCTAAGTTTGAATTTAAATATCATTAAATTTTTAATGTAATTTACTTCAAATATTCTTAGTACCAATAGCAGCAAAATGAGGTGTAGGAATGATGACAGTAATGTGCATTTTGAACTGATAACAATGGGGTCCTGGTGTATCAGTCTATGCAACAATAAAAGAATAGTAATCTATCCTTACTACAAAGTCTTTATGGATCTATGCCATCACATTTATCACTTGTTTTGAGCAAATAGGTTGGTTTTACTTCTTCCACTGTAAAAAATAATTCTTACAGTGTGTTTTCTTGTTGTAACTAATTTTTCAATATGTTTTTATACCACAGCCATCTGAACTGCTCTGTGCATGTCATTAGCCAATGCTGGTAAGAAACAGTGATCAGTCTCTATTTCAAGTCATATGGGTGATTAAGAATGGGTACTGATGGTCTTAGGCCCAGTAAAGAATCAGAAAATTACAGGTAGTTTCCTTTAGTTTGTCTCATAAGGATCTGTGGTGGGACAAGAGAAGTTCAGTCCACATGGTTGCTACAAAAGTTACATCTCCACAGACTACGCAATTTAAAATACAGCAAAACCTGTTATATCCTGGAGGTAGGAACTCCTTCTAGCATTGTTCTCTGAAAACATTTTGTGGAAGCAGTTTCAGCAGCAAAGGGATTTTGCTTCTTCTAAAATATGACAAGCAATTTGAGAATTCAATTCATACATTTGTTAATACACCTGCTCAAAACCCAGATATTCTTCATTTTCTAGAACTTTTTAGAAGAAAGCACTCTGGTACCAATGCATGAGCCCTGTGTCCACTGAAATGCACGGGAATCCTGGCTGAATGAGTTTTAGCTGGATCACCGTGTCTCTGGATGTCTGCAGAGAGGACACCTTATACTCACAGAGCCTCAAGTGTCCTTACCCCAACAAATGAGCTAACAAATCACTACCCTGCAAAGCAAAAGGCAAGCCTGGAAAAACAGGGCTTCTTTGGGCAGGTTGGCAGTGTATTGCATGAGTGTCCCAGCACTCATAGCTGTCGTAAAGGGGTTTTAGGCTTTAATCACAAACTTAACATCTGCTTCCTCCAAAGATCACTTGGGCTTTGCACTGCTCATCCAAAGCCAAAACCCCCCAGCCCAACCTCCCCTTTGGTTCTAGCAACAGTAACTTTCTTACACCTTCTTTTAAGCAGACAAAATGGAAGTTTCAGAGAATGAGCTTTGGAAGGAAGCAGTGCTGTCGGCTGAGAAGAAAAAATACAGGAAGGAGTGGCACCTCCAGCCGTTAAGCCCAGATAGTCTTCTACCCAGTAAATGCTCTAGATTCCTAGCAAAAAAGGAACACACCACACCCCCCCCCAATTCCACACCGCTAAATCACTTTTTGTCTTGGGACAGTTTATTCTGGGGTATTACAGGCATGAACTCGTTAATGTATTACATGATGGAGCAGTAGTGCTACTGTAGCTGTGACAGTCTAAAGATACATGGCCCAGGGTTTGCCGGGAGAGATGGTATCTTCTACTAGATCAACCAACACAGTGTGAAAAAAAGGAAAAGCTATTGTGTGAAAAAATGCTTTTTCTGATGACTAGATATAACCTTCTTTTCAGCCTCCAAGAACTGCTATAACTGAAAAGTGTTTGCCTAAGGATGATCGCCATTTCTTGATATTTGATTATCCTGTGGTTATACAATAGTTATTTCTACAGACCATTTAGTAATACACCATGTTTTAATGACAATGATAAGAAAAATCAAAGGCAGTGTTGCCATTGATCCTGGTATTGCCAAGATTTGACCCAGTTTTCCACTGTTCTTACTAGTTCCAAAGGATTTGTTCAATGTTGCATTATTTTTTTAACTCAGACTGAGGTTCATGACTGAAGGATCATAAAGAGAATAAGAGAACAAAAAGGGGAAGATAATCTTTTTTGAAACAGGGATCAATTAGTTGTTTGGGTCAGCTGTTGTAATGAATAAAGTCATGTATATCTCACTTAGCAACATAATACAAATAGCAAATATTGTTCCACCGAGTGCAAAATACGGTAAATTGTGTGGATAACAAGTTTTTAATGACTAAGTTCACTTGGTGCAGAGTCTTAGCAATGTTCCAGTAAACGTTGTTTACATCACAAAAAGTGCACATCAAGTACAGTAGAGTTTACCACTCTGTACTCGTTCCCTGCACTTACAGGAACACCATTAGAGAAGAGATTTGAAGAGAGTCGAATCCTGTTGTAACGTGGGGCTCAAAGGGTTGAGATGACGACAGATCTGACTAGAGTGTGTTAAAACAAATTTGTTATAAGCATTCATTATGAGGTTAATATTCGCTGGTTGCAATGTTGATTTATTTGCTCTCAGAGTCGTTGTGCTTGTTCTAGGAGTTGTGTAACGTAACACCTTACTTGCTGTGTATGTTCCCTGTTGTGCTGTTTATCACCTCAGGGGGCTGGATTAAAGTTATCATTTTGCTGTACTGTGTAACACTGGCTTATGATATGATAAAATTACTGGTCGTGAGACTAATCTGGTATTTGTACTCAGCATTGCCATCATCTCCGTACTTTGGGAACCATCTCTTGGAAACTATTAATAATTACACTCTTTACCTTTTCTCCTCGGAGAGCCAATTTATGGGGAAGACAAGGGGGGACACTTTCCCCTGCTCCTTCCCCTTCCCCTTCTCCTCCAGGCTAGTTACAATAGCTCTTGAGAATTTTTAATATCCTTGGGATGTTCAAACTAGCATGTTCCTATTGCTATGTCTCCTGAATGTGTTTCAGGTCTTGTTTAAGGTTAAACAACTATTTAAGAATACCACCCAGAGACCTGCCCCGAGGCCGGATAGTTATGAGAGGCAGGGTGTGTGGAATAGTATGGACAAGTACCAGGGACAGTGGGCTGGCTATAGCACTTTGGTGTTTCACAAGCTCGTTGTGTCTCGCTCCATGTTGGGCACCAAAAAGACTGTTGTGGTTTAATCTATCAGGCAGCTAACCACCACACACTCTCACTCCCCCCCCAGTGGGATGGGGGAGAGAATCAGGGAAAAAAAAAAAAGGTAAAACTCATGGGTTGAGATAAAGACAATTTAATAGGACAGAAAAGAAAGGGAAAATAATAATATGATAAAAGAATATACAAAACAAGTGATGCACAACACAATTGCTCACCACTCACTGACCAATGCCCAGCCAGTTCCCGAGCAGCGGACCCCCAGTCAGCTTTTCCCCCAGCTTTATATGCTGAGCACGACGCCATATGGTATGGAATATCCCTTTGGTCAGTTGGGGTCAGCTGTCCCAGCCGTGTCCCCTCCCAGCTTCTTGTGCACCCCCAGCCTACTCGCTGGTGGGGTGGGGTGAGGAGCAGAAAAGGCCTTGACTCTGTGTCAGCACTGCTCAGCAGTAACTGAAATATCCCTGTGTTATCAACATTATTCTCATCCTAAATCCAAAACACAGCACTATACCAGCTACTATGAAGAAAATTAACTCTATCCCAGCCAAAACCAGGACATTACCTCACATGAAAGTGAAGATTTATATCAACATTCAGAGAGAAGGAATACTTTAGTAACAGTGTAAAGTTAAAGTGCTACAAAAGAGCCTAGAATTTCTTAAGCATTTTGTCCTCTGCTTGAATATAACAGGCTACAATTTAATTCCAGGTTAAATCTGGAATTGCAGCTATGTAAAACCCAAAATGTTTCATATTGCTTGACCTTTGATTTGCTATTATAGAGCTATTCATAAACACTTACTGAATTTTTTTCAGAAGGGAAAAAAGAACATATATACAGAAATATCCGTTTTGTTAAGAATAAGACAGAAACATGGAGAATAAAAGTCAAATTGTGAGTCACCTCACTATGACAGTACCTTTTAACTAGTTCAGCCAATTTTACACGTTGTGACACCCTGACTGTGATGTATGGCATCCACATCTGCTTCCTTTGGAAATCAGGAGCATTTTATTGTGGCTTCAAGGGGGATCATTACATCTTCCATTTTGAAAATGCTGTGTGCATCCTGAATACATGGCGGTTTGTATAACTTAAATTCCTTGTTTCCAGAGAGTATTTGCTGATGAAGTCAATCGTAAAAATCTATTAATTTCAGCAATGGCCAGGTCTAAGTACTAATTATACCCTTGACTACTGTATAGTGACCTTATAATTGCATGCTGATAAATATAGGGGTATTTTTGAAATGTTTTATTTAGATAGAATTAAACCATTTTGTTTTCATTGCTACTTAACTTTATAATTTGTTGTGTAAAGTTAAAAAAAATAATAAATTAATTTGAAATAGATTTTTTTTCCATTACTGAAAGGTTAAAAAGAGTTAATTCGGGTTCTTTTATTTTTTTGTTAAAACTACATTTTTCAGTGGAAAAATGTTCTGTCTGAAATTTCCTAATTAGCTCCAGTGGTAGATATAGTACGTAAAAATTGCATGGATATTAGTACTCTTGTTCTATGGAACTTTGCATGGCATGACTATTTTACATTCCCCAGTATATTGAAGAAAATCAGAGGAAACATTTAATCGTAATTATATTTGTACCAGTAATTTGTCTGAAAGTTTACACATTTCTTTGTCGTGGTTCATTATCACAAGCCCCATCCTTCATTAAATGGTTAAAATTCTTCCCAGTGTCTTGGCTTTCCTGATCCTGGTTTCCAAAATTTGCTGTTTGTCTATTTTCACATAGCCTTGTTATCTAGTGATCACAGGTTGCCTTTGCTGTGATTTTTCTCCATTTCCCCGCCAAGCATGTTTATCCTTAGACAACACTCACCAGTGCTCATTGCCACTTTGTCAGCAATTTGCAAATGCCCATTCAAGCACTAAAAAGAAATCCAGAGAGTCTAAAATTTTGAATGAAAATTTCTCAAATAGCTTAAAATGAGCAGTAGGGTGCCTATACTGGCTACGTAAAAGAAACTGAGAATTAACTCTTTATTGATTGCTAACGCATTGATTAAATGCTTGCTAGCTGTCCTTTCACCTCCGCTCCATCCCTTTGGCCACGGCTGATTACTTACTCATCAACCTTTTGAACCCAATCAGCCACCACAGTAATTATCAGCAGTCCTCATAAACCTCACTACCTTTGTAACAACACACTAGGGACATTTATTCTGGACCTTGTAATGATGAGCAATACACACAGCGGTTTTACCCAACACTTGAAATGTTTCTTTTTGAATGCAGACAATCTAAGCCACAAAAGCAATTTTGCTCGCCAAATGCTGGTATCACCTAACTTGTGCAGAGAGCCAGGGCTGCAGCAAGGATGTCATCTCTGTTCCTTGGGGTGACTTGGAAATCACCACATTCCTGCAACAGCAAACTCAAATGTCGATCTATTTTATACTGGATGCTGTGAAGTCCAGTAGGTTCAGAAATTACAACTTTGTATTGATTTCCTACTCCTTTTAAAAGGCTCTACCAGGAGTATTAGTGTTATACCATCTTTAAATTAATGACATACTAGTTTTTATAGCCTGTTTCTGTCCCCAACATAAAAAAAAAAAGACCACAGAAAGAGCAACCCCATTTGTTCTATACTACAGAAGAGACTGTAGTCAATATTTTGACTGGGCCTGTGAAGAATAACACAAATAAGATTATACAAAAAGCAAAGATGCCACTTGACAAGAAGGTGGTTTTGTAAAACAATACACAACGGGTCAAATCGGTTAGGAAGAAAAGGAAGTCACAAGAATCGGCTGGGGTGAAGGCTTAACAGCATTCATAAATTAGCTGATGCTTAAAAATGTTATTCATTATGCTCTATTTATCAGCTTGTAAAGGCTCTCATTTTAATTTATAATAACACTCCTCCTCAGTCATCACCCTTCTGCCTCCTTTCATTAGATTAGAAAATTCAGTTTTGTATACCCTGTTCTCCCACAGAGAAGCAGAAATTTATTTTCCTCCTCACCTTTTGACTACAATATGCATTCTTGCCTAGATCCTCCTGACTTTTAGTGGTGTAATAATTTAGTGGACAACTCCCCACCATCTCAGGGATGTGCCCATGAACAGCACACTGCATCTTGATTTTTCTTCCTGACAGTAGAATATTGAAATCAATTTCAAAGATAAAAATGCCATCCAGTTTGATTCATCAAGTGGAATAAAGCCCTCTTGCTGAGAAATCCATTTGAATGCGGGTTAACTGTGACCTGTGCTCCTCCACAGTCCTTGGAACATCTGGCCATATGGGCTGTAAGCAGATTAATCCAGTGCTTTGCACTCTCCTCCTTTAAACAGCTTAAAGGTTGCTGTTTAAATAGCACGGCATGCAATTTTTTTAAAAAAAGATCAGCAAATATCTCAAATAACTGGGACCAGATGAATAACCCCTCGCCACAGGAAATTTTCAGAGGACCTGAAGAAGCAAAATATTTGAAAATGACTTGTTTTTGTTGTGGTTTTGTGTTTTAACTTGATACATCTAAATTTAATCTTTCCCAAAGTTGTCAAATCCTATCTAGCTTACATGATTGATCCAGACATACAACTTCCACTATTCCTGCTTCTGACAATTGTAATGGACAGTTTTAAAGTCTGGCTAACCAGGGAGCTGTGGGTAAGAGGGACCTGTAGTAACATCAGCTTGTCTGCATGAAGCCTTTCTGCCTAGATGAAGCATCCCTCCCAGGGTGCTGGGAGCAATGTACTTGTAACTTCAGCTGTAGCTCCAAAAAGCTGCAAAGGACACCCTCACCGCACTGACCACCCAGCTGGTGCCTGTTAGTGCCCAGAGCCATGTAAGCATCTCACTTGACAGGTCCTCTGTGGAGCAAGCAGGGAGAATAGGCTCTGGCTACCTTCCTCGCGCTTGCTGATGCTTTTGGCCGCAGGAGCAATTGCAACTGGATTGTACTGATGCGCTAGAGGTCATGTAGAGGACACTGATGCAGGGACTTTTTTTACTACTTTTTTCACAACAGTGTAATAAATACTGTGGTTGCTCAAATAACTTGGATTTTAATTCAGCTTTCTTAAAATTTGTGTTTTCTTCTTTTTCCACTGAAAATGGCAAGCTCCCTGCAGGTGGAATTTTGATTGTTTTTGAAAACAGGAAAAGAAAATCCATTTTATTTCTTTTAAAATCTACGGTTTTCTAAAGAAATAATTATTTTAAAAACAAGTCAGGTTGAGGGCAAGTTCCAATAAATGTGAAGTCAATACCAGACACCTTTTATCCCCATCTCTGTTTCACGGATTTTATTTGATAAAAGCAGAAGCTAAAACCCCCAGCACCAAACCTTTGATTTTTTTGACATTGTACTTTCAGGTTTTGCATTGCATCTGAATTCATATTTGTCTGATGATTTCCAAGCATTTAATCTCTCAGCTGTTGTACTTCATAGTTACTGCACTAGTGATTTAGCCTCAGATGACTTTATGTGTGTAGCAGGATGAGTCCTGGCCAGAATAGTTGTTTCTCTATGTGAGTTTGAAGAAGTTGTCTTCTTCACAGGTGCTGGTGATCATTGCTGCTCTGCAGACAAGCTGAAGTCGTATTATCTTCATTTTGCATAGCTACTAATTTTAATGTTGTCCATCAAGATTAGTTCTGGGACTAACTCCTGTCAGTTACCAACCACGGTGAGTTCAAGAGTGTCTCTCTCAACTTTTAAGAGACGAACATCCTTGTATAATGGTAGCTACTGTGAGGAAACTCTGCTGATAGACTTCGAAACAGTACTAGAAAACAGCTTGTAAAGTTGGAAATCTTATTAACATGCAGAGCAGCACATTGCCTATTACTCTGCATTCCTAGTTAATGGGGAAATTATTAGCAGACAGCACTAAATTAAGAAAAGGAATGATATTTTGATTTAGTTATTGAACTGGCTCTATTAAAGAAGACTCCATCACTGCACTGACAATCCCTGCTCCTCATTCTGTTGTGCATCTTCTAGGAGGGGACCTGAATGAGAGCTGAGTGCCAAAGTGTGCTCCTGAAGCAGATTGCAGGAGCATTACCACAGCTAAGGCAGTGTTTTAAGGACTAGATCTCACCTCTTGCTTAAGTCATCTGGATTGTGTATACCAAAAGGCCAGCTTGAAATAGAAAAGTGGCAGCAATTCACAAACTTTTGGCCTGATCCTGCCATTGGCGATACTCCACCAGCCAGTTCAGGTCAGATGAGTGTGTGATGCGTGATCTTTGTTAATAATGAACATCGGGCTTTGTGAAACGCTGAAGTGGCAAGCAATTCTTTCTTTCAAATAAAACATATGCAGCATTGACATATGAATTCTCTCTTTCCTTATAATTTGATTTCAATTATTCCTAGAGCATGGTGGAAAATAATTTTCCAGTCCTTTAAAAGTTTCTGATTTTACATTTTTCCCATTCCATCTGGGTTGAAACTAAGACCTTTCCGGTGAAAGTCCAAATCTCAGGATATCATAAGAGGTTAGGATTCTCCTCTAAAATGGAAGGTAACCTACCTGAACTTCCTTCAGCTCCCAATTTCTGCCAGAGATGTCTAATTTACCAGCTCAGTTGGGATTCCTGACTACTGGATTACAGACTTGGTATCTCTTGCTGTGCCCTAGTAACTACTCAATTATTTAAACATGGAATAGCTCCAACAGATGCTATTGCAGGCAACACACTCTGTAATGGCACAGTCAGGGCATTCATCTGGGACATTGGAAACCAAGGGTCAAGTCCTTGTACCACAGAGTTTTAAAATCTTTATACAAAGAATTAAATTTATGCTAGGCAAACAACAATATCACTGGGTCAGGGGAACATAAGTTCAAATGCCTGTTCTGGGCTATATCCTATCCTAGCATGGAATTAACTCCATCTCTGGTTATAGGGAAAATAATTTATCTGTTGAATTTTGGCAGAAATGAGCTCTTGCGTCTTGTATGACTGCATCCTAAGAAGCAACAGAGAGCCTCTCAACTCAGTAATGCAAAAGTCTACTTGGCAGTGTTACAGACACTCTGATAAATATGGGGTATGAAAACCAGCTATTTTGTGGAAGTACAGAAGTTTTATTGAAATGATAAGGTATTAAAGCAAAGTTCAGAGTTGTTGCTGATAGTTCACTTTCTCAGCAACTCAAAAAGAGGCTCTGCAGTGCAAGCTACAGAGAAAGCTGCCTTGAAGCTGGGTATTAAACCCAATGTCCCTGTTGGGGAAGGGACTCCTTAATGGATATAAGTCCAGCAAAGGTCCATGCAGGTCAGTGGAGCTTTGTGGCTTGAAACCTGTTAGAAACACAGCATATAATCCCTTGTCAACCAAAATCAACACCCTACAAATTTAGCTAAAGTCAAAGCATCTTTGATTTGTGTGCCACCAGGGGAACGGCATTCACCTTCAGCTCACGATGTGACTGCCACCATATTTCCAAGGCTGCTAGGAGGTTTTGAGGTGTAACTCCCCTCACTTTGGTAGACTTCCATCATGCTGATGTTAGATCTGCAGGCTATAGGCTTTGTACAGCTCTCAGGGTTGGAGGAGCGGCGGTAGCACTGGACGGGGCTGGCCCAGTGTTCAGGAGCTGCTGACCATCAGTGCCACTGCCACTGCCTGCCCCGGCACAGCGGGGCTGCACCTGCCTGGCCACACCGGCGGCCCCTGAAGTCTGTACGAGCTTAGCAGAGCAGGGGGATGGAAAGCACAGGATTATCCCATATGAAAAGCACTGATTCACAACAATTCGTCGTGATTTCTTCTTTCTGAAACTCAGTGATTTTGTGGTTGAATAATTCTCTGACTACCACTAAGATAATGTCTTTGTTCAAAGTGATATCCTGCAATAATTTATATAAACACTGTAAATTACATATTTGCACTGTATATCAATTTTATGTCTGTGCCCACTGATTTCTGTCATAAAATAGAAAAATAAAACTTAACACACTTTTCAGATACATCACCAGCTGCCTGCCTGATTTCTTAGAAGCGAACAAAAACAGCGTAGGTGACAGTCAAGACAGGCAAACTCAGGCACTCCCAAATCATATTTACCTTCCATCACTGCCTTTTCCTTTCTGATTCATCTATAATGACTCTCTTCATTAGATTCAGTTACTGTTTCTTTGTCTACGGTAACATAATTCGCGTGGTTTAAAAACACAGTTCATCTCCCTGTCTCTATCCCTTTCCCCTTACCATTAGTATAATTGGGATGAAACTTTGCCCATGAGACCTACAGATAGAGTTCCCAGCCATAAGGTGTCAGAGGAGGTTAAAAGTGAGAGACCTTTAAGGCAGAAAGAAAAGTACCACAGCATCTGTTCAGCGAACGAGCCTGGGTTTTGTGAGGCTCTGAGCGCCTGCCGCCGCCGCGTTACACGTGAAGAATTACGTGCGATGCCCAAAGGCAGAGTAAGTGCATCTGATAAGGCAGGATGCCTTCCCCCCACCGCCCCTTGCCGGGTGCTTCCAGACAGAGCGGGAGCGGGGCCAGCTCCTGAAGGGCACATTGCCACAGCTTCTCAGCCACTGCTGCTGCTGCCACCGGATTTCAGGAGAGGACGACAGCGCTCAGCGAGCTCCTCACGGTTCTCAGAAATATCACTGCAAGCTATCCGTGTGCCGCAAGAAAGAAAGAAAAGGATTTGTACAAGAGGCAAATTGTACAAGTTCTGTACTCTTTAAAATAAATCTCTCAGCCTGCACAGTAACTTAGCTTTTCCGGGATTATTTTTGCAGCCGTGGATTTCCCTCACTTCTTCCCTAAGTGAATATCCAAAGTACGACTTTAGTCCTAAGACATATGGAAATCAAACAAATCAAGATTCATATAAGCTGGTGTCCTCTGGGTAACCTGTCATGTCTGGAAAGCAACTTAATCCTCAGATTTTGGAGTACATCCAGTCTATAAAAACACGTGGACTGGGAGGAGCGGACTGGGAGGCAGGCTGAGCTGCAACAGGCAGGAGGTGCTGCCGCTGCTCAGCAGGGCCCTCAAGGAGCAGAAACCCCGCGCGTCTGTGGGGTGCATCCCCCTCGGGTGCTGCTTCCCCCCGGTTTGGCTTGTAACAGAGAAAGCCTTACGACAAAAAGAGCAACTCTGCGTGCTGTGAGATTAGGGACTGCCATAGCCTACTGAACTGGCTTAACAGTAAAGTGCAAGCTTCAGGTCTCGTCACTGATGCTGAGGGTTAGAGATGGCAGAATAGCACTACAGGACGTGTTCTGGTATTTGTTTCTGCCAGAAGCGCTCTATTTTGTATCCGAGGGAAAAAAGAGCAAGCTTCTAACTGGAGTTTATTTCAGTTCCCTTGACTTTCTACAACAAAATCCAATATGAACAGTGAGCATCATTTGAAAACTATTTAATAGGAACATATCATAGTAAAGTAATGAAGTGATCCCTTCTCAGCATAATACTGCCTGCTATTTGTTGGTATTTTATAAAGCAATAGCTGCCCCTGTTCTGTTGCAATGTATGCGCCTGTATCCTATCCTGCTTGTTACAGACAGAGGGGACGACACTGCCTCAATCTGTTTTGACCACTGACTCTGCCGGAATGAACCAAAATGCTGCTGTGAGCATCAGAGGAACACGCCAGAGATTAGCCAAAGAAATTCTTGGAAAATTGCAGTACACAAGTCCTCTGAATCCATCTTCAGCAGCACCAGGCAAGTCTGCCCTGCAAGCCGAGAGCACCGGCACCACGAGGGAGATTTGCTCTTCGAGCCGTGCAGCTTGCCAGTGGGTCTCTTCCAGCCCATGGGCCACCAGGCACAGAAACCGGAGCCGGGTGCCAAACACAACATGAGCCAGAGCTGGCAGGCGAAGACGCTGAGGGACGTACTGGTCCAGAGTCCAGAAAGGCAGGAGGAGGCAAGGCCTGGCTGTCCTGTACCCAGGAGAAGCCAGGGCAAGGACCAAGGAGCAGAAACAGG
Organism: Mycteria americana; assembly: GCF_035582795.1. NCBI lineage: Eukaryota > Metazoa > Chordata > Aves > Ciconiiformes > Ciconiidae > Mycteria > Mycteria americana. The sequence goes on along the minus strand of NC_134366.1, from coordinate 139,681,148 downwards.
TGGCCTGGGGGGAGGATGAGGAACAAGGGCTCAGTAGGAAGAGGGGTACGCAGCTACTGCCAAGAGACACTGCCAGCAGACAAGGCCAGTCGAGGTGATTGCGTCCTCTACCAAATGAGCGGGGCACGCATGTAGCTAGTTGGATTTAGCAGACCATTTTAGCCGAAGAGCTGGGCTGCTGGGCTACTAGCTCGGGCAGAGCCTGTTACCTGACCCGGAGCCCGTGCTGCATGAGCAGAGAGCTGATGACCTGGTGAGGGAGGAGGAATACAGCTTGAACAACTTAGTGCTCCTCTGCTAAACCTACCCTTGCTTATGGAGAGCTGGAACTTGCAATTTTTTTGGCAGATTTTTTTTTTTTTTGAATGCTAAAGCATGTTTTCACAAAGAGTGAGCACCGCAGGGTTTTAGGAACACAATCAGAAAGCTGGAAGAAGGCTGACGGTAAGGCACGCATGGCCGAAGTGTTCTGTAGACAGGTAGGGCTGGCTGGACCGTGGCCATGGGCGAGGAAGCCAGCCCGTGCCACCACCACTTCCAGCTCCTGCCCACCTCGCTCCACAGCCCTGCAGCACGGTGAGCGTGACCCATCCTAAATGAAGCTGTGGTACAACGGAGTCTTCAATGAGGCCGTGTTGCAATTAGCTTTCAGAAAAATATACTGATGTGCGGACCAGTAGCATACAAACACATTAGGACCAATCTTTTAAAAAAACCTCACTTGAACTCCCCTACATTTTTTGCCTCTTGATACCTAGCAAAGCTCTCAGACTCCTTTAAACCCTCATTCCTGGTCCCATAAGTAATAATCTCTCACAGCAGGAGCACAGGAAGGAAAAGGTTCCTTCATTACAGAAATCCTGCATAAAACACTACCCTTTAAATAGTTTTTAGGTAAGATATTAATGTAGCTGAAAATGGCTGAATTATATAAGCTCCAGTGTAAGATTTTTCACATTTCATGGAAACACCAGTACAAAACAGCACATTTGTTATTCATGACATGATTCTCCATAAAACCCCAGTCTTGTAAAATGTAATGTCAGGAAAAATCTGATTAAATGGCGCTGTCCTCCCTCAGGGAAAACCTACTTCAATTAGAAGAAATTGTGTTAAAGTCTGCATTTCCTGCTCCATTTCATCTTATTTATCATTTCGATAACTTTATGCTAGGCTAAAAAAATGCAAAAATCAGTGAGTGGCGGGTGAACATTTAAAAATATATGCATTTATTATACTTACCCACTTAGACTTAAAGCTATTCAGTTCTCTATTTGCAAAGCTTAAATTCTTTCTTTGGGCTTAGTTTTGTCAGCTTGACATTTTTAATAATCTGAATGTTTAGCTACGTCAGTCTCTGGCATAACTGGAGCTAACTGCTTTTACTGGGAGCAAGAAATTTGATCAAGAATAGCCCTTGAACTGGATAGTCAAGGCTATTTTGAAACTCCACTTAAGTTTTCTCAGGTATTAAGTGAGGGATCTGGCTCTCGATTAATAAAAAACTTGGGTGACTCTTCACATTAATTGCATCAGTATTCATTTAACTTTGATTTAGGAAGACAGTTGTTGTAGTGTGAGTGATTAGATGATTACTGAGAAGATATCTGAAGATTATCAACTATAATAGATATTTTGTCTTTTCCTGCCTCTGATTTGAGTTTGTGTCTATTATGCAGCTGTGAATTCTAGTGATTATGTTCTTATTATTCAAGTGAATATAGTTGCTACTCTGTTCGTCAACATACAACCAGCTTTAAAAACACTAGCTAAATTCATACCTTAGACCACTGACACACATGGCAGAGATATTGAGAAATGAAGCATGATACTTGGCTCCTTAAAATACTGATGTTCGCTGCATATTTTCTGTTGCATATGCTAGACTGCAAGGGAATATGTTGCACCGTATGAAGTGCGTGACATCTGCTACGGCTAACAGATATTAATGAGCTTGCACATCTGTTCTCCTTCAATTTATTGGGCTCCCGGCAAAACTGTGAAAGCTGATGCAAAGGCAGATTTCATTGACTACTTCATTTCCTACAGGCTGGAGGCAGCTTGGGACAGATACTGGAGCAGCTCAGGGAAAACTTGGGTGAATTGTCTTCTGATAGGGTAGGGGACACTATGCAGCCAGGTGCCAGTCATCATATCAGTGCAGCAGTCCCACTCAGTCTGTCCTTCCCAATTACATGGTCCCCTCTACTTCAAACTTAGTTCGTGTTTTATTGGTGATATTTTTGGTTGGCTTCTAGACTGATGAATCAGCTGTAGAGGGGGACAAGGCCAAGCAATACTCCTGTCGATGCAAGTAAGACCTATTTTGCAGCTTTAAGTGATATTGAGAATACACACTTAGGGGCAGTGATTTTCATCATTAGAATAATTTATTGGTTGGATGAGTTTTTGATACATTTTCAGTTTCTTTTCTGACCATCTGAAAAAGGACATTTTTGTAAAAGGCCGAGATGTGGTTTATTGAAACACTTCTCTTTTCAACTGATTTTTCAACAAACAAAAATGTACAAAAAGAAAAATGAAACATCCACTTTTTCTATCCGCTGATTGGTAAATATAGGAATTCAACAGGAAAGCAAAAAAAAGCATCATTCCTTGCTTCTGACTTTTCAGAAATTAACTTTCATCGCTTACAGAGAACACGGTGTTTAGCAGAATACCACAATGCGATGTGCAAAGTATAAATCCTTATACTTGAACAATGAAATTGTTTGCTGATGTACTGGCTTGTAATAAGAACTTTGTCATTCTAGATGTTGAGCACTGGGGATCAGACTTAACCTAAAGGAAACCTTAAGGTCTAGAAAAGGACAATCTTGGCTAAAAGCACACCCAAATTCAGTGTCAAAATGAGGGTAACAGTTGGAATAGAACTTTTAAAAATAATGCACAAGGCAGAAAGGAAAAAACAATCAGTATACCACAAATAGCAGGAGGTTGATAGAGAAGATTATTATAATATATGGAAAAAAATCTATAGGTACCTGATGAAAAATAAAAAAGAGGAATAGAAGAAATTTAGGACTGGCATATATCCATTTCTATGTAGATGGTGTATAGTGCTGTGGCAAAGACAGAAGTGTTTAGCACATTTTGTTCTGTTTTCACAAGAATAAGTATTGTAAAAGCATGATGAAGTACTTCAGAGCACTTTCAAGAAGGATATCAAACAGCATGTACAGGGGATATTTTTCAGGCCACGGCCCTGAGAAACTTGCACCTAGGAGACCTTGTAGAGTTGTCTGAGAGATATAAGCCTAACTGTTGCAATTTTAGAGACAGCCAAAGACTGGGAAAGAGTTAACGTTGTGCTAATATTAATTATAAAATGGCAGTGGATGACACGAGCAACTATACAGATATAATCCCTGGAAAAATTAATATGGACATCAACTGATAGGGAATTAAATGATAGGGTATCATTACAGTTAGTCAGTGTGGCTGTGTATCAGACAAATCCAGCACAGCACTGGATGAGCACTGAGGAAGTATGTTGTTACACTTAGCAAATAGTGGAGGAAATGGTTGAGGAAATAGTTCTTTTTCAGTGGAGGAAGAGTTAATTCACTTCAAATACAGGAAATGGGAAATACATTGTTCAGCTGTGGGAAAACAGCACAATCAGAAGGATAATAAGGAAAACATGTGAAACTTTGTAATAGCCATCAGTGAACAGTGCAACCAACCTATGAAACATTTTTCTCAGGACGAGTTTGCAATAGAAGATCCTATTTCTTCTGGAACTCAGTTGAGCTTTTGAGCAGGAGGGAGCTCATCCGCCCTTGATCAAAACTTTTTATTCAGTACTTAGTGACCTAACAATTTGCTTAAAATGCAGATTTATAGCTAGTCAATACCTCAATTCCAAATAAACAGTGCTCATATCTCATTAGGAAATAATTTGGCATGACAGGAGCAGTTCAGTAGATCAAAAGACCTGGTGCTGAGGTTCCTACATCTTCGTCAGATGTCGTTGAAGGGATTTACTTTGAAGCAGAATTTGTCTGGTTCCTGAGACTGAAAGTCTCCACCATGCAGGAGCTCAAAGCTGTCCAAGGCCAGTCACTGTTTTGGACTCTCCCCTCAGAGCTGGCATGCATTGATGAGCACTTGGAGGGGATTTTCCAATTTAGCTTCCTCCAAAAGAAATTTAAAATCCAAAATTGTTTTCCTAACTAAACCAGAACATACTAAATGGAGCTCATACAGGGATTTGCTTCAAACCAGCCAAAACCCCACTACAAATGTAAGCATTCATCTAAAGTAACAGAGAGTTCCTTGCTGTGCCACCATCCATGTCTCATCTCCACTGATTCTACCTAAACCCTCCCCTGTATATAAGAAGAGGGATAATTCATAACACAACCAAAGTGTCACAAGAAAAAAAAAAAATCAAGTTACACCATTGTATGTCTCCCTGAAGTTCTCCAGAGGATTAACTCTCATTTTGGCAGTATTAGTTCCAGTTAGCACCCTGTCAGCTGGTAGGCTGAATAAGCAGTTGGGAAGGTATCGTGTGGCATGTCTTCTTCTGCAGCTAATCTAGCTGAAGGGAAGGCTAAAAGCTACGAATCATTTTGTAAGGCTATAGTACCAGAGTTATGGCCACTGCTGGAAAGCTTTACTGCCTGAGAAAAAAGCAGCAGGGTGCGAAAGAATGAAAAGCAGGAACTTACACAACTTCTCCAGGGCTAAAATGGTATCTCATATTTAGGAGCTCTTGGCATCAAGTATCCTTAGTTACCCATGGAAACTAGGCCTGTGTGAGTCAAAAACGCACAGCTGAACAAAAATAAACATAACTGAACATTTTCATTTGAGTTGATGCAGACAATCATTTTTCAATGTGTTTTCTTTGGTAAATTGAGAAGAATATTTGAGAATTGTGATAATTTGGGGGCACTTGTGATAAAAGTAAGGAAAGTAAAGAAATTCTGGGCTACTTTCATAACAAGATTCAATCGCCTTTCAAGCACCAAGGAAGATGCAGCTATGCAAACCATGCACGGTACCATCGTGCCCTGTAACTCAAGCTCTCCAACAATGAGCAGGTCATTTCCCAGGCAGATGGGAGCCTCCTGCTCAAATCTTGTCTGACCGATTCAGTGCAGTAATTGGAATTTATATCTCTCTTCTCTGAAGACAGGACTGTAGCCAACAGACTGTATGTGTGGTACAGGCAATGAGGAGTCTCCCTCAGTCTTTCTTCTTGAAGCTGCCTAATTTTGGCTAAGTTATTGCAAATCAAGCTAAACTGAGTGTCAATTATCATGGAGACAGAGAATGATGCTGAGTCTGTAGCTCATGTGCTAATAAGGAGGGGTCCCCACATTTCCAGTCAGATCTAAAAGGTTTTAGTTCATTTTCCTAACAGCTTTTAATGAAAACAAGCTTCCAGTGATGAGAAAGTAAGATTTTTTTCTAGAAAATGTTCATCCTTTCTTCCACATCTTCTGACTAGTCCATAGGGGACATGGATGTCAACTTCCTCACTTGCATCTGTGTAACAAAATCAGGATCAAGACCCTTCTGTGAGTGAAGTTATCAGATAGATGCATGCAAAATGGAATATGTAAATTACAAATTGAACATCTGTAAGGTAATCATCTGGTGAAGATCAGTAAGCCTCCTCAGGAAAATACAAGAGTTTTGATTAAATTATTCTGAGCTGCAGTAATATATACAGAAATGGGCTCTTGGGTGTCCATGTATGTGTGTACATATAAATAGACACACACATCACAATCCCAGTTGTAGCAAGGTGAATATGCAGATCTTGTCTCATTACTCAGTGTTATGTTAATAAAAACAGAATAAAGATATATATGTCACATTCCATTTTCTACCTTGCCTAAAGTATATTTAATTACATCCCAGCATGGAGTATCTTTGAATCCTGTTTTGGAAGGAATATCCAGCTTTCTAAACTCTTACCTGGTTTACCTCTTTTCAGGGGAATAGCTCTCAATTCCCCTTCACATGAGGAGTACAGTGTAAGGAACAATTTGCCGGTCTATGGGCAAGAAGCTCTTATACAAAGAAATCTTCCACAGGTCTGTGCTGTAGCATGAAGGCAACTCTTTGGGTCAGAACTGAAGACTTCTTTTGCATGTAACATTAATGGCTTGACTTGCTAGCACCTTCCATTTTAGAGACTGTAAATCATGATATATTTCCTGTTGGTAAGAAGCAAGTATTAGGGTATTTTTAGACACTTCACCCTATGTATACCCTATGTAAAGAAAACCACCTTAGGTGCAACTTAGCCTTCATATTTCACATGCAGTCCCATATTCTTTTAATACAGGATGGTCTGGCATATTTTTCTTCAACTATACAAAATTTCATGTTATGACTTGCCAAGTTATTTTAAAGAGATTTATAAAGACAGCTCATAACATCCTCAGAGGCTGAAAACCCGTTATGTCTGTAGGAGGGAAGGAAAGAGAATCTGAAAACCATTTTCTGGAAGGGGCTAATGGCTGAGAGCATGAGGAGAATTTGAGAACAATTTAAATGATATTTACAAGAATGCATTTTTCATTTAGCTCTTGGAAGAGGCTCTCACATGGGTCAAATGTGTCTTGGCAATTTGTCAGTAAAATGCAATTTGAGTTTGAAGCACTCTGAATTAAGGTTTCCAGAGTCTCAGTTTTGGCCTGACGAGGAAGGTTTCATTTCAGTAACTGTAGACGTGATTCTCTACTTCCTTTCTTAAACCACTAATGTCCCTGACTCAGTGATTACACTCTCAAACTGATATAAAAATCAGCTCCTGAATGTCAATAATAGGGCAGCTGTCACCAGGACAGCAGGCTACAGGACAATGGGGGGAAACGGTGGCTGGGCTTCTGTCACGTCTACAGGTGGGAAAGGACAGAGGCAAAAGCAGAGATGAGACAACCACACCTTAGACACGGACTTTTACTGTGTGAGCCCTCACTGTGGCCTAGGGCATTTTGCTCAGTTTCAGGTTAGCCTCCAAAGGTAGCTGAAGTTTGTGGCTGAATAATCTATGCCAGCTGGTCAGAAGAGTTCCCACCTGAACCGGCTGTGCTAAGTAATGACCAGAAACAACAACTAATGAAGCCGGTAGGCACACTGGGTTGGAGGATATCCAGAGGCATTTAAATGCTGACAGAAAGGAAAACCTTAACAAAAATCCTGCTCACAAAGATGATAAATCTCTTTACAAACTGCATGACAGTTGGTGTTACATCCACCACCCCTGTTTACGCATTTTCTTGTGCTTTACAGTCACAGAAAGGATGTTGTCCATAACCCTCCACACCTCACTTCCCAAGGAATCTATATGGCAATTTTAATGTCTGAGCCCCATTTCTGGTCAAATATAACTTCTGTTCAGTTCTAATGCTCAAATCCTAAGGAAGGACATTGCTCCCTGTTCATAGCAATTTTGGGGAAATTTTCTGAACAACACAGCCTGTTGATGTACATTGATGACAGTAGGAGTTTTCTACATAAACTCATGGCTGTATTTTACATACATCCATGCAAAATAAAGTGCCATTGTTTTCTTTCTTAAGTAGAAAGAAATAAAGTTTAATCCTGGTTTGATGAAAGAGCACCTAATAAAGTATAGTTTCTACTCAGAGAGAATGGCATTTAACTTACATTTCTTTTTGGTTCTAACAACAAGAAAGAACAATGGCATAGACCCCATGAAAGACATGGCATGTTTTAATTTCCATATAAAAATCGTTATCAAACTGAAAATTATTTTGCACTATCATTGAAAATGATAGCAGGCTACCTAAACTTCAGGCCCTTAAGAAAAAATACCTATGCAGTTGAAAGGACATAGAGGTAAAAATGCTATATTGGATAACACATTTACATAAGGATAACACATTTAAAATGCTATTGTTTAGGATAAAGACAATCTTTGTTAAAAAAGAAGAAAAAATGCCTCTGAATGTTACTGCGCTACTATATAGACATTTGGTGAAGAAAAGTACTATTACCCTAAATCTCAGTCAAGCACTGCTAGTAAATACATCATTACATGGAACACTGCAATTACACAGAACGGTGACTTCCACAAAACTCATTTTAGACTGGTCAATTCTAGTAATTTATGCCTACCATCACCATAAGCAAATGAGATGAAGAACTCATTTTGTGATTGCTAGCTGAAAGAAGATACAAGAGTATAGGAAGTAATTGCCTGGATCAATATTTTATTTATTTTTTCCTCATTTATAAAATGGGTCTGCTAGTGCATCTGTAAAAACATAAAAATGGAATAAAACAGTGCATTGACTACTCAATGTTGGCAAATGCTATGTTATAAAAGAATTCTATGAATGTCTATATATCTCCAAGTGGTTAACTGATAAAATGCCAATAGAAAGCGCTAAGAATAAGTAGCAGATTTTCTGGGTTTTGTAAAATCAATAAAACTCCTGATTGCATATTGCAAATGGGTTCTTCTTTGCAATCCTTGACCTGGAACTCTTCTCATGCTCTGTACAGAAATGAACAGTTTGTCCAAACTCGCCCACAGATCACACAGAAAAGGAAGGCCTATGGGATTTGGAAAGGTCAACAGCTCAATTTAATGCATTGCTTAAAGTCAGGAAGACTTTAAAGCTTGTTGAGCTAGTGAGATGCAGGGAGTTACACAAATAGCAAAGAATTAATGTGTAATTATTAAGATTGTTCATAGAATAAAGGAGCATAAAGGCAAGAAAATTTTATTTGATAAGACTACCATATGAGTATCACTTTCACTGGGACTGAAATCTTTCCAGGAGTAATGTAGACAAGCATGCCTGCTTTGAACGAGACCAACACTGCAGAACAGGCTAGAGAAGAAGGAAAGAAAAATATTACATCTTTCAGATGAAGCTCCAGAGGGAATTTCATAGATGGGATGCAGAAAAGCCAGTTGATTAGTATCAGATAACCTTTTTGACTAATTCTACAATACTTTTGAAAACTTCTTCACATTATATGCCCAGCTTAGAGACCTAGCTGAATCACTCACAAATATATTTCTAAGTATGTTCTTCAATGTGTTCCATGACATTTTAAGTAAAATGTACAATGAATACATTTATCCAGTTCTCAGATAATTCAAGTAATTAAACAAAATTGGGATTTGGCCAGGACATGGGGGCTGACAAAATTACTCTTACAAAAGCTGTCATGGGATTTTTTAATGACCCAAGAATTATAATGCAGCTTCCACTCTGCTTTCTGGACTCATTGGGGAAGGTTAATTGGGTGCAGGCTTAGAGAACATGGTTTAGTGAATGAGCAGAAGTACTGTTTGTGGTTAATTACTGGTAACCTCCATCCAAGCTGCAATATAACTACCTTAAAGCGGGAGAGCTGGTGGGATCTCAGCGTGATGCGTCAGCAAGGAATATGGGGCAGGTTAGGAAATATGAAATGTGGAAAGTAGGTATGCCTGCACACTCTCACTCCCTGCTTCACTGAAAGAATTTAATGAATTTAAAGATATCAAGCACTGAGAGCTTAGGAAATACAAGAATTAGTGGTTTCTAGTCAACATTTGTCCTTATTTACCCTTCCCCCTCAAGCATTAGAATAGTTTTTAATGACTTGAGCCCATATGATTTTTTCCATATGCTTCCTATCTCATTCAGAGCATGCATTAAATAGCACTTGATGTTCTGTTTTTCCTTGCTCAATATATTGTGTACACTTCAGCAGAGAAGCTCTCTCCTGAATATAATACACTTCTGGGCTGTTCTGTGGTACACACAGAACCATCAGGTGATTTGCAAATTTTATTTATATTTTCTTGACCTGTAAGGTGAGGGGATATGTATCAGCACCATTTTACAGATACGGTACTGAGGCAAATAGAGATTAAAGTTAAGAGTACCTACTAGTTTTAAGCTCTCATTTTGAGATGCCCTAGGACTGACTTTTCAGCACAGATAATATTTGTACAGTGGTTAATATATTCCGAGAACAGCTCTCCTAAGTTCAGCTGTGCCTGGCATTGCCCACACTTCTCCAAATTAGAACCACGCTGCTCTCAGGCTAGGCACTAATGTACCAAGAAACCCACAATTAAAGACTGTGCAAAGTCTGGTTTATGTGACGCCCACTGAAGCATAGGAAGCAGTAAGAACTAAGGAAAGAATCCTATTTCCTCGGCCCAAAGTCATCTTAACTATAAGAGCATCCTATCTCCTCCAGCGGTCCCCTGCCCCATGCACGGCACACCTCAGTTTTCGCAGTGACGGAAGCAGTGGAATACAAACAGTAGTCTTCTTAATCATACTTAATACTCCATTTGAGTAAATAGCAACACAAAGTAACACTCCCTTATGACAGTTCAAGAGGATCCCCTTCCAAAGATCATGAACTTAGCAGGACTAGTTTGACAAAAGCTACAAAACTGTTTTTCATTAAACATATAAAATAGAAAGAATTTGAACAACGTACTCTAAATCTTGTAATAAATACAATTAATACAGGACCTGATTGTCTTACATAGTTCACGGCGCATAGAAGAGGGGAACAAAGTGGCAGCCATCTGCACTAAACAAGGGATGTGTGGTTAATACAACTATTTTGACATGTATCTTTAGCTTCCAAGTATGATCTCCAATATATGCGGAAGCAAGCCTTACCCAGGTGGATACATTAGTTCAGAGCATCAGAACTGACATATTCACCCCCAAATTTACGATGCTGTCAAGCAGTTGCAGTTTACCACTCACTTCCAGAAATTTCACTGTTTAAAAAGCAAAATATTTTTTTTACCTTTCTAATATAAACTCAGTATAACATAAAAGTTATCTTTTTCTGTTTCAAATAACTTAGAGCAGTTTAAGACTGCTGCCAGCCTGGCTCCCTGTGTCTTGCAAAGCATTAATAGAACTATTTCCTGAGCCTCATACTTCCCTAGTCTTAACAGCATAAATCTAATTATAAGCTCAAGAATCACAATCACAGCCTTGGTACTGCAGCCTAGCTAATTCTCTGTGATATCTGAGAACACTGTGTTTTTCCTAAATACACTGGTAGCTTATTAGACTTATCAGGTAAATTAGCTTCTTTTACCCTTTGAGATGAATATTGCTCAGGAAGTAAATCAATATCAAGCCTTGTATAGTCAACAGCAAAGATACCGGAGTATTGCTCTTTCTCTGCTGCAGCATTTTACTCTGAAATCAACACAACAACTTCCACAGCTAATGGACTGTGCTGGTGAGCACTGCTCTGTTCCTGTAAAGATCTGTGCGTAAGGCACTGCAAGTAGGGCTGATGAGAGCGGCTGAGGTTTGTCAAAGGCAACTCTTGTTTCAGTTGACGTCGTATTCTGGTGCTGATAGCTGAAGGCTAAAGTTCTGATTAATTCATTTTCCTTTCACTATAAACATTTTCTTTTTCCCCTGAAGGTCCATTCAACCTAGAAAACCGCTGGCCCTTGGTACTGGCTATTCTTATATAGTCACTAAATACGCAAGAGGGCTTTGACTTGTAACTTCTCCCTGAATCCGTCTGGACTCTGCTCAATGAGTGAGCAAACGCACGCAGTTTCAGCAAGCCAACAACTGACATATTTACAGCGATGGACAGTTCTGTTTTCTGATCTGTTTTTTGGTCTCTCCACAGGCAAACAAATAACTTAAGTGGGAGTTTTGCCTGTGTAATGAGTATAGGAAGCCTTCCAAAATAGGAATAGGATGTGTGGGTAGCAACAGTGCAATAAATAGCCAACTTTTTTTTTTCCCCAACTAACTGCAGAGAAAGAACAGAGATGGGACTGAGCAACAGAATTTGGATCCAGATTCAAGTTTCAAATCACCAGTAGAATGAAGATATTCTGACCTCTGAACCCCAAAAAGCCAGATACAGACATTACATACAGAGACTGAGAGAAAGCTACCACTATTTCCTCCGAGTCTTATAAGCATTTTAAAAACTATTTCATATGAATTTTAATTATTCACAACAGGACACATGAAGATAGATCCCTGTTCTGCAAATGACAGGCATGTATAGAATTTGTAAAGAAAAATTCCAGATGTGCAGCTAAACCTTTCCTGAGTTGCAATCATATTTTGTTAATATTTACCATTTCCCAGATTACTGGCTTTTTCCTGGGTTTTATTCTCTTTGTTTTGCCACTGAAAAAATACTATGCAGTGAAACTGTTTATTAATCCTGCAAATGTGTTCTTGAGGAGAATAAATTAGGGAAAATGCTGCTTACTAGATGGACAATCGGAAGTGACATAAATTGGGCTTGAGGAAGAGAACAGGACAGAACTGTAGTCTCCTTCATCCTAAGCGAGGACCATAATTATGGGCTTTTTGGTAAAATCAGTACTTTTTTCTCTAGCACACTTGTGACTCCAGCTTGTTTTCCCATAGGCTTTTAGGGCAAGCACAGGAAAGCACATGCTCCATTTTCAGTTGAAATACGTTTGCTTCAGCTGGAAATGAACGGAACCAAGAACGCTGTCTGGGTGAGAAGATCTGAAATGTCTATCTGTCGTATTGATCTGCCTGGTCTTTGGTTTTGATCTGGACACTGAACAGAAACAAGAAAAAAAATCCATTGTCATGTCGCCTTAGTGAACGAGAATTAGATCTGAGGAAATTTTTACTTTGTTTAATGCCACAGTATCCACGGTGGTGCCAGTGATTTAAGGTAAGGATCTGGTCAATGCTAACCAATGCTTTTGTGCTAATAAATGATGTTAAGAGGCAGAGGTAGAGCCCTGTTAATGCAGGTATCTCTGATCCTGGCACCGGCTGAAGCTGTCAGTGCTGTGCCATACAGAGAAGCCTTCCAGGCTGGATTTGGACACTCACGTGCACATCCCCTTCAGCTAGTACCTTCCTTTCCCCATGATAAACTTCATTCCACAGTGCATGACAAGCTTGTCCATGCCAGTCCTTAATGGGATGGCTGCTTAAAAGCAAGTATTCGATTGTTTGGAACAAAGGCTTTTGGCCCAAACTGTATGACTCTGTCCATTTCCATCATGAAATGCTATGTTCAATCTAAGAACACGTTATCTTACCATTGAGCAGTTGTCTGCTAAGTATACTATGAACTAGTTGGTAATATATTTGAAATAATGATGCTGTAAATAGAGCAGGCCTTAATTTTACACAGTCCTGAGGGACATCTGCCATCTCTCTGAGGTCAATGCTCTACACAAACAAATACAGATTTCAGTGTGACTTACAGAAATATAACCTCATATGAGCTCTGTTTAACAGACAGATTGGAATATTTGGGACCTGCACGTTTGGTGTTTATCTGCCAAAATACAAATGACAGTGGGACGTGTGACAAGTGCTAACAGGGAGTTAGGAAGCAGGGATCCTTTTATCTTTCCCAGTTACATATTCGTGGGCCGGCTGGGCAAAGCACTAATGTGCTGTCTAGACATTTATATAGAAGCTGATTTGGTTTATACAATGGTGAGTTATATAAATGACTAATTACCCTATATCTTACATGAGCCATCTTTGACTGCCATATATTTTATTGAGGTGAGCATATTAAGAGGCATAAACTCTATATGGTAAATCCTGAAAAGTCCCATGTAACTTAATTTTCATAGATAAGAAATGCAAAACAGTCTTTCCAGTGTACCATGATTTTCTTCAGGAAGTAAATCCATTAGAAAAAAGAAAGCTTTCTAATGCAATGACAGGGAGCATAGTCTAGTCATCTGCATGTGGGACTGGGACTCACAAATTATTGTTCCATCTTTTATCAAGCCATGTGAGAGACATCTGAATCATGAAGGGAGGGATTCATCGTACCTAATGACAGCTATCCGAAGTTAGGGAGATGGTACCTGCTAGTCCTCAAGGTGATGCTTACAGTCAGAGGAGAGGGGCACCTCTTTGAGATATCTATTGAGGGACTGGTTCAGTGACCCTCTGGAGCCTCCCATCTCTTACTGCTGACTATCAAGAGACCATAGACATGGCTTAGACCGTGTTTTTAGCTTCCTGAAGTGGGGTGGGCTGAATCCCATATTTCGCTCACAGAATACTAATTACAGAGGTGAACCAAGGCTTTAAAATTCGGATCTGGAGACTAAATTTTTCCCCAAATCAGGGTTATGTGATGCCTTTGATTTTGTTCCATCCATTACAGAGAAAGGATCTCACAGGTGTTTAGACTGGTACTAAGCTCAGTCAGGACAAACTGAAGAAAATGTCCTTGTGAGATATAGAACACCTGGTTGGTATGACTGACTGATCCTGAAGGCAACTGAAAACACGAGCACTAACACAAGGTTTGCAACTTTGCTGTTCAAATAGCTGGTAAGCACAAAACCTGACATGAGAACAATGCTATCAACCTGCAAACAACAGATTTTCCTTATTGTCAGCAGGAGGTATTCCAGACTGGATACCTCATATTTATCTGATGCTTTGCAACACACTTTTGAATCCAAATAGACTGAAATAATAATAATATAAAGGCCAAGATAGTTGCCTGTATCATGCTGGATAACTCAAGAGTCAGCAGAGATAATGAGGAAATGATTGGGTGAGAACATGAAAAAATGTTTAGTTTAAACATTAGATATGATTTTCAACAAGAACTTGTTGAAATCACATTTTCATCTGGCCTTCCTTAAACAGTCTCCTACTTGAACTTTGTTGTGCCCTTGAAACCAAACAGGTTGAAAGCTTCTTTAAAACACAAAGAATCAATAGCACTCAGAGATGCTGTGGTTAAGATGGAAAGCAGTGCAGCACACATAATGTTACATCACCAGCCTGAATTGTTAAACCCTCATTAATACATATACAAAAACATAAGGTTATGTTCCATAATACTGGTTAGGCTAAATATATTGAGATCAGGTTTTATTATTCCCAAATAGAAAGCTCTGTCCATTAAAAGAAAAGTAAATGTGTGCGTTTTACTAAAATATATTTGGGAGTATACTGACCAGCTTCAGTAAAATTACAGAGATTGACCTCGATGTGAGTCAAGCCACCTTCACAAAATGTTCTTTTCTTATATTTTCCATTTTCCTTTCCTGTAAATCAAGTTAATCCCAATATAAATAGTGTAAAATATAATGAATATCTGCTGTGAGGTCAGAAGTGGGTCAAAGATGGATAAAGAAAAACTAATCTGAAGACCAAAGACCATTGTATTTCAGATACACAAGTTTAAAGGTGGAGGAACTCTACAAATTGTAAATGAAATTTGACAGGCTGAGGCTGGTGTGACTGGCATCCTATTCTGGCCACCACAATGTGAATTCAGTTTGCTGCTACGCATATCCACCTGTGTGAGAAACACTACTGAAGTGAAAACACAACGTGATATGGGAATTGACTTATTGTCATCAACCACAAGAAATGCATAAATCATCCAATTTAATGAATTACTTTGATTTAGGTTCATTGATTTTACTTAGTTTTCTGGGCTAGGTAGTAGACTCACTTCATTATAACATGCCAGAAAAGTACATCCAAATATCACATACCTATACAAAGATTGGTGTCATCTAATGTTCTCCAGTTCCAAATAACTGGGATACCTATTTTTAATACAGTGACAAGACATACAACTGCTTTTACACATACCAGTATCAGGAATTCCTAATATGATTCCTAATATCATACAAAGTGTAGTTCTGAATACCTGCTGCTGAAATGTAGAAAACTTGTAAATTTGATTAAACCTCGTCAGAGGTGAGAGTCCTTTTTCACAAAGTTATCGGAGCCCGGTATTGGCTGCCTTGCTAAATGTGATAGATCTTCCTCTCAGTTTATTGTTTTAATTTTCTTCCCATTTAGATATTCAGTCTTAGGACAGTAATAGCAAATACAATGAAAGTACAATATTGCTGGAACACTGCTTACAGGGTCTGTGCAGAGGACTAGCCACAGCAGGGTATTTTACTCTAAGCCAATTGCTGCAGATTGATCCTAAGAAAGAACATAAAGGGAAAACTGGTAAAAGGCTAAAAATCCATTCTGATGCTCCAGTACACATCCAAATATCTGTACTTTAATGACTTCAATTATGGAGGAAATGAGTGCATTAGAGATAATGCTGCCCTGGCTGTATTACAGTCTCTTCTTCCTCAAAAAGGCATTCAATTGGCTTTCAGGACTCTGAGATTTTTACAAGAGTTGATGTCCTGTGCTTCGCCTCTCAAACCATTGTAGTGGATGAGATCTCCTACATCCTGTAGTAAGCAGCTACTTTAAGTTTTGTGACTATCACAAGAAATTTTCACGAACTTACCTACTTTTCAACCTTCCTTTGCCATGTGGCCGGCTGAATGGCAGTAACATTTAAGGCCATATCCGGAGAAAGCTATTTCTTCTGCTTGATTTTAAACCCCCAGTTTTTAGAGGCTTAGGCATCTCACTAAATTTATTGGTAATTGGCCCTGAAAATGAAGCCCTAGATGAATGGAGTTCAGCACACAAGTACTGGAACTTCACGTGACAGCAGGACTACTTCAGAGCTGTGACCTGACATTACTCCCCAACTGGGGCAGTGGTTTCAGACATCTCCACAAGCACCTATCCATGAAGAACATGTCCTTTTTGCAGCTGAGACGATCGTGTCCATTTGGAAGGTCCTTCTAGCACTGAAAGACAGTAGCCATGGGTAAAGCACAGGGTGCCACTGTTTGTCCAAAAGGTGAAGACCTGGTGTTTTTGTGGCAGAATATGTCCAGCAGGGGAGGTGCCCGCCAGACCCTGCCCAGGGACGTTTATTAGCTTCTCGGTAAAGTACTATCAAGCACAACAGAGATCTAAACTGGCTTCAGGTCTACTGACGGCTCCTTTCTAGCTAGTGTGGAGAATGAGCAGGCACATTTTGGTCCACCCGCTCCAATGTGAGTAGCCAGCCCAGTCTCTGTGGGACTAAGATTCCTCTGTCCAAGCTGTGAGAAGAAGGAACCAGGATTTTGTCAGCAATTTGATATGCTTCAGACTACTGGACTGGTAAAAATCCTCAGCTGGTAAAAATCAACATTAACCAAGCTGATATTCTTTGGTCAATGTACACCACTTGAGTACGTAACCCATTGTATTTTCCAGTGTTGAAATATCCGAAGTAAAAGGATTAAAGTATTTGTTATCTTGGTGTCTCAGTTCAATTTGCTGCAGAGTTCTGACAAAGTTATAGAGAAACTTCTCTTTGATCATTAGGTGATAGACATAAGAGCAAGTGTCATTTTGAAAGTGAAGATGAAAATATAAACTATACAAACAGTTCTGAGAATTTATATAGTGCCACAGAACATTCCTCCTGAATTCCTATTCAGGAATTAGGGTTTGCTACGGTGAGTGAGCCTAGGTGCACTGACTGATGTCCATTTGAGTAATTACATTCAGCTCAGTATGAAGTTCTCTTTTCAGAGGAACAATGTATTCTTTCTTCATCCTGACACGTTGTACAGTGGTGGTGCCTATTATTTCAAAGCTGCACCCAGCCCCAGAGACAGCTGCACTTTACTGATAGCTGAAACAATCCTTGTACCCGTAGTTCGTATTCGCTTTCAGACTCTGCTCTGCTTCACAGAACAGACTTGCATATTGCATGTCTTGTGTAAAAGTGCTTACCCTCTTTTGCAACCTGCTTTGAGAGGTGCAGAAGAGCAAGTGAGTCACTTGGGTAATAGCTAGTCCTTCCATGACTGTAAGGAAGGAGAAAGAGTAAGGGGGGAGGAAAAGAGCTCAAGATCGTAACAGCCAGCTTCTGCGTCCAGAGACGCCACTATAATATCCCTTTGTAAGCTTGCCTGAAAAAGTAGAGAATAGCTCACATCTGCCCCAGCCATCAGTCAGTGAGATGCGCATAGAACTTTAAAATACATTATTTTTCCCGAAGACAACAAATTTCCCTCTGTCCTTTTTCATGTTTAATATCTCACCTGGAGTAAGCACAGTGTAGCATCCTTATTACTCAGCCTACCCCTGCATTAGGCAAACTATGCCACCACTAAGCACTGGCTAGTACCCCTAACTAATGTGTGAGTACAGGCAGGGACTGGACCTGAGGAACGTCAAAGGGTAAGGCAAGAGTATGATACAAGAATGATCTTAGCATTCATCACTGTTCTCTTTTTTTAAGTCTTCCGTTTTGATTTGTCATCCTCCTTCCCTTTTTCCTTCATCAGCTAGAGCTTTCTGTCTCAATGCTATCATTTCTTAACTTGGTTTCATTACCAAGGGAGGTTTGCTTCTAAATGCATTAAGTGTCTTAAGATGTTTAGCCACAAGGTGTGGAAAAGGGCACTTTGTTTTGCCACGGAAGTAGTAGCGCTGTGCACTGCTGTTTGATGCCATGCCATTTAAAACAATGGGCATGCCTCCATCCTCTTCTTTAAATCAGTGTCTTCCACTTTTTAATGTTTTCTTTCTTTTTTCTGTTATCTTAATTCATGTCTGAACCTGGTTCAACATCTTTAAAACGATACCAAGACAGAGACAAATTCTATTTCGGTACATGACTGGCTGCTAGTAAATTGTGACATACTTAATTTTTACTTCATTAGGAGTTTACTAGACAAACTGTTATTACCCATGATGCCATCATGGGGCAACAAAAGCTTTTTATGGGAATAGCATGCAGGAAAAGTTGTTCCTACACAAAAAACATTAACAGATATATTTATTTTATTACCATTCAACATATGGGAGGGAAAAATAAACCAAACAGTGTATTTGCCAAATGGAAAAGGACCAAGTTGGTTAGAGGGGAGAAATTATTTTCAAACTTCTGACAAGATTTTACAATTAACAAAGAAATGTGAAATTAAATTAAATAAAACACAAAAATACACAGTTGTGTTCTTTTTACCATCATTGTTTATTCCTCTTAATAGTCCTGTTTACTCCTTTTCTTCCTCTTTTGATCTGACTCGATTGAGTTGCCACCCCTTTCTCTGGTTTTCATTGTAATCTCACACTTGGCCAAAGAACAGAGGAACTGAACAAAGCTGTTGATATGTAAATAACAGCTTTGAAGACAGAAGTACCAGATTGTTCCTAAAAAGAAAAAATGCAATTGCTTTTTTTTTTTGACCAGATTAAAAAAAAAATCCTGATGTATAATTCAAATGGTGCCTGAAATCAAAGATTCCATTATCTCTGAAGAATAATCATTTCAGTCAAACCAGGTATTTCCAGAGAGCTGTGGAAATTATATTAAGAGTGCACAATGTTACATTCTAAATTTTGTTGACAAAATTGCTTATTTCAACCCTATTTCAGTTTCCATGTATTTCATTACGAGTACCTTTTGACAGGACATTTTAAGAGATGGGATGATTTTCCCCTACACAAAACCAGCTGAAGGCCAGATTCTGATGCCTTGGCTCCCGCTAGGTGATACCTGAATCACAGAGTCACAGAGTTGGAAGACACCTCTGGAGGTCACCTGGTCCAACCCCCTGCTCAAGCAGGGTCACCTAGAGCTGGTTGCCCAGGACCGTGTCCAGATGACTTTTCAATATCTCCAAGGATGGAGACTCCACCACCTCCTAAATCTGTCCATGGAACGATTTACAGGGATGGCCTCTTTCACTTTTCAGTGAGATACCCTAATGCTTTAGTCCAAACATGCAGTTGGTGGTATGTAGATAATATGCAGATTATGAGTTGCACTTGCACAAATTTCATAGAATGAGCCTTAATAATGAAAGGGGCTTAATGCAAAAGAGCCTCAAGAGGGAGTAATTGCTGCTGATGCATGCTGGCTCCAGATCTTGCCCCAGAATACCCAGCTTGCCTGTGAAAGCTATCACCTCTGAAGGAGGAATATGTTTACGGGTAAGAAGGGACCATTTGCAGTTATCTCATCCACGCTGAACAAAGAGAATTCTTGTGTTATTTCAACATCAAGACCACCAGTTTAATGGTGTTGCCTTGATACTGTGGGTTGGGGAGTATCCATGATGCCTAGCCACAGGGACCTAAATATGGTCCAAAGTCAGGGCTGCCAATCCTTCCACTCTGAAGGGGCGGGCACCAGTTTTGGTAATATTGACTGCCTCAGCACTTTGCATAAGGATTTACAATTTTCTGGATGTTAGGCAGGCCAGATTGTTGGACATGACATACAAAAAGCTGATGCATATGTATGGATCAACTGCAGTAAGACTAGAGAGTCTTGGACATATCAAAGTTGGTTTAAATACACAGTACATAGTTGGTTTAAATACACAGTACACTTTTAGACCAGCTTGTGTTGATCAGTCTTCTTGCATAGACAAGGGACAAAGGCAGGGCTCTCGAGAGGGCCATGAAGAGCAGGACTGTTCCTCTTCCCACTGATGAACAGTGAGCCTTGGGTATCAAACCTAGCTGGGAATCTACCTTCATTAGCTTCCTTTTGTTCTGGGACTGCAAATATCGCCATGCTCCTATGTCTGTGGCTCCAAGGGTAAAAATGAGCTCCTAGTTTCTTTTCTTAACTTGTCAGGCTCAACCTGGCAGCCAGATGCCTCCACACTACCCTATGCCCCTACTCTACCGTAACCATTGTGTTTGCTTTCTTGCCATCTCTCTCATTCAGTCTTTCTTTTTCTTACTTATGAGTCTCTCTTTCACCGAATCTTTTTGTGAAAAACTGCATTCCTTTTCTTTCTGACCCTGTATCTTCTTCATCTACTTGTGCTGAAACATGACAAAGATATCTTATTTTCCCATTAAAAACAGCATTGTGAAAAAACCAGCATTGTGAAATATTGTTGCTTACCATGAAAATGCTATCGTCTCATGTTGCTGATAGTTCCTAAGAACAAGAAAAATCAGACTTTAAGCAATGTAGAACTTGTCTTTTCTACATCTGTATCTTAGAAACAAATCTAGTTAAACAGCCTACGTGCCAGACAAGAAAAGGTTATCTCATGTCCCTATTAATTCTGAACTGGTGCCAACTTAATCAGACAATATGAGCTATTTATTTTTATTTACCTTTTGTCTATCAGGCACCTTGACTGTTTAATACCAGTAATGCTCACCCATTGTTTACCATCATGCAGAACTGTAACCCTTTGGAAAGCAGAAGTCAGCATCACTTCATCAGTTTTCAGAATATGGACAGAATCAATATCAAAGTGTCTTGAAGAAGAGACAAACAGGGCTGTTTAGCAGAGGCCAGTACATAATTTGTGAACTACCTGAACTTTGCCTGAGATCCTCCTGAGCTTCCCCATGGTTTTCTCCAAAAGGTGAAAATTTAACTGTTTCTGAACACTGGGAAGGAGTCTCTGACATGCATTTTCACACACTAAGACACCTTACGTAGCTCTTAGACAACAGATGGCTGCAACAGTGGATGTACTCACTTCCACTCATTCACTGCTGGGTAGCAAGATTTAAAAGCAGGACACTTTATTCAGTTTGGGTAGTTCAAATAAATAATTTCTGAATCATGTTCATCTTTATTCATAAGGAGAATCAACAGTGCTCTCCCAGAAGCCACCAAGTTTTTTTTCCTTCTTCTATAGGAACTCAAGTCTTTTCCATCTGGCATATCTAGAGCAGGTCTTGTATTAGCACTGTCATCCAAGAGAGTTGTGCTTCTTTCAGGCAGTGCAGAGATTCACATTTCACTGTGGACTTCTTTAGCCCTCTGTGCTCATCCACTGAAGCAGCTCAGAAGGACACTCCATTCCAATGCAGAAGACAAGTGCAAGGTGGAAACTACCATATGCATATTCTGCAGGAGACTGTTTGGGCCAGAGCATCATATTACATTTTTGTCTGAAGCTCCTGCAAAACTACATGCTCAAGTGCCAGGCTGAATCAGTACCTGAAATGAATTCTCCATCTGAAGCAATTCAGCAACTCTCTAGTGGGGTGTTGGGTTTTCTCATCTTGTCCTTGTGCTATAAGAATGCCCTTAGCCACTACCAAGCAGTTTAGAAAGGAGCAAACCACTTCTCACAGTGTTCACTTAACTGAAACCAGAATTAAATGCTATTCTTCTCATCTCACACCCCCCCCGTTGTGTCCAAGTCCAGCATAAGAATAAAGAGTATGAAGTCTATGCTCTTCAGGGTAGATGACAGTGAAAAAAATGGGAGGTTTGAGAATTTCAACTTGCTCACTTTCTTCCAGCATGAGTTGAGTTAAAAAAAGGCTTAAATCTCTGGACTTTAAACTCATCCACTCCTAGAATATATATATTTAATGGCATCTAATAGCAATAATCCCGTTTACCTCTGAGTAGGCTGGAAGATTAAAGCTTCTGCCAATCCACTGAGCAAACAGTCAGGCTGCAGCATCATACATGCCCTCTGTATGTTCCAAGGCAAACAGAGCTTGCTTTTAATTAAAGCACAGATTGGACAAATAACTTATGGACCCAGTCATTAGTTACATGTTAGGTTGTCCCCAGAAACGACACAAATTAACCTGAAAAAACAGTGGGTTAATTAAACAGAAACTATACAACTTTAGGCACAGACTATCTTTTCTGTCTGTGGATGCATAACACAAAAGAATCTCAATCCTGATGTGGCCTTCCATGCTACTATGAGATAATATTTACTACTACTATGAATATAATTTTACATGTATTTATTTTGATTCATCCCAAATCTATCTCTCTTACGGAGGCAAGGGTCTAGATTATCAACTATTAGCACCATCATGATGTTATCATGCACAGAGTATACAGTAATTTGCATTGAAGGATCTCAAAATACTTGTAATGTATTCATCAGAAACCTTTAAATGTTTTTAACTGCTTATCTGCAACTGCGCATCTGTGAGATTTTTATCCTTGATTAGATGGATTTTCTAGTGTATCTATCATTCTCGGAGAGAAAAATGTGAGTGATTCTAAACATTATACTTGTGCTTTGAACTTCATCTTTCACAAGAAATCCTTACAAGGATCAAAAATGTGACTTCTTATTTATTTAATCTGATTCTAATAAGTGCAAAAAAAATGGGTGCAAGCCCATTAGTGCCACTTAACATTTCAAGAGGGCCTTTTGTGAACCTTGCTATTAAAATGGCCATGGTAGTAGGATGCAACTATAATTTGGCTATGAATCATAGAGCTATTCACAGGAAGGCTCTTAGCAAAGACAAAGGCCCTGCTGTCCATTATAAACCCATGAATTGCCTTCAGATAAATGCAGCTTGGCCTTCGATGTAAAGCTACCCATCGCAACCCACCCAGCAGCCTCCATTGTTCGCCCTAATGAAAATGCACTCCGTAACAGAGAAGCTGTCTAATTCATTACAGCAGAGACCATTTTTTTAACCAACTGCTTTGTACTGAAAACTGTAAAAATCTCCAAAGCGAGCAGAAACAGATTTTTTTCTACACAAAATTTAACCTTCATTTGCAAATGGCAAAACCTCCTTTTTCTTTAAAAATAAGTAAATAATAATGGCGTTCCTTTTGTGTGTATTTAGCAGAAAGGTAAATCTCAAAGAGCTTTCCTCTATACCATCTTTAAAAAGAATCTGTTCTTCCTGGGTTTTATGTATCTACAGAGGCTTTGAACAAAAGGAGGCAATCTCTTTGGCTGCATTTCTCTTCCTCCTGGCTCCTTTCAGTTAATATTTGTCTGATATTTGTTAATTGCTACTAAAGATGCTGTATCAGGTAATGCATTTAATTTACCTACTGAGCCTGAAACCACAGGATGGAAAGTGTATCTACGGATATGCCACTGTAGAGTAGCAACAGTAGCTTTGGGCTACAGCTGCTAAAAATAACTTGCTCTGTGCTGCAACTCAGGTATGAGAGATTCAGACCATTCACAAGAACTGCAATTAAAAGCATCAAATGGGATGGAAATACCTTCCTCCATCACTCTGGCAATTTGTTTTTGACGAGTATGTGCAGTGGTGGAGTTTTTGTCTTGCTTGTTTTGTTTTTCATGAAAGGCACAGTATCTCTTTTGATTTCTTTGCTGGGAACCAGTATTTTAGAGTTTAAACAGAAGTGGGCATCATTTTTGTTCCAGACAGAGAGCAAGGAAGAAGAAAAGGTAATTTTTCAAGGCCAAACAATGTTAGACTGTTGGCATTTTTTTTAGCAAGGCAATCAAAACAGTAGCCCTCATAATAAATAAAATTCCTTCAGCATTTATATAAAATGTGGCCTCCTGCATACATTTAATTAGCATATTTTCCTTCGCATAGTCTCTAGAGGCAAGGTTGATCTACTCTTACTAAAGCATACAGGCTTGATAAGTAGTCCCACTGAAGTTGCAGAGATTGATCATGCAAGTAAACCTCTCATCAGTTGGGCCTCATAATAAATGCTGCAAAGTGACAGTCAAATGAAGAGCTGAAACCCTGCCTGGTGATCTTGCCGTAAAACTGGCCTTTGGGAAATCAAGCGAAGTCAAACGCAGTAACTCATATCACACACTCGTATGGTCCTGGAGCCGAGGAAAGTGGCTCTGACAAGCTGAATGGTTGCACTTCGGCAGTCGAGGATTTTCCTCAGCTACCTTCTTTCTCAAAAAGCAATCCCCAAAGGCACGCGGTTAACACGGTTGGAGCAGCCGCTGACTTGCAGCAGCTTTGGCTACTGACTTTCCAAGGAGAGGTGCCCAGAGCCCGGCCGTTTTCCCGCATTTCAGCAAGCACGGGCACCCGCGTGCGGGAGCAGGTTGTTCTCGTTACACCACAGGCAGGAGCACGCCGGGGAAGCTGCCAGCCGGGGACGGTGCTGGGTCCCTCGCAGGGGCAGCGGAGCAGCCCTGCTGCCAGGCTGGCCGGCCGCGAACCTCCCTGCAGCCTGGGCTAGGGTCCGCTGCTCTGCGCTGGAAGGAAGTGGCTTAAATCAGCTCCATCCTTGCCCAAGTTATTTGCCCCAGCGCTCGGTCTCCTCTTTGCCTCTTTTACCAATGGTTTGGCCTTTCTCTGCCTCTCGTGCAGGGGAGACAGCACCTGGACGGGGATGGCTGTCGCTCCACTGTTTTCTCTCTCAGGATGTTCACTTCGTAAAGGGGGAAGGGATCTTCTCTGCTCCACATGGAGCAGCAGCAGCACAGACACAGGCTCAGCTGTCCCATTAAAACCAATGATCTACACCAGGATTAAGAGTGCCTATAAAAACCCAATTGTTTTTCCTTTCTTCCAGTTAGAACAAACTGAACAGTATCTTTTTTTTTCCCCATTTTGTTCTGCCAAAGTAAAACAAAACAATTTTCTTATCAAACTGTTTTTGCATCAGAACATTTCTTTGATCTGTGGCAAAAGGTTTCATCTTGTGGCAGACGTACGGGAAACAAAAGGGAATGAAGGCCCGGCTGCACCTATATCGGCTGCCTCCTTTCCCCAGAACAGCCAGTGACAGGGACGCTCCTGGCACCTGAACTCAGGTCCCAGCTCTGCCTGAAGGGCTTTGAATGTGCATCTCCTGCAAAATGAGCTAGCCACCGTGCTACGCCATTCTCTCACTCTTGACAGCTGATGTTTTAGTATTTATAAAAATGTGTTTCAAAGCTGTAAATATCGAGGAAACACATATTGGGATTTTTTTTACCCTGATGGTTAAGGCACTCTGTTGAGGTGAGAGAATTACAGTTCAAATCAATGCAGGGAGCAGAAGACTGAATGTAACTCTCCCACGTTTTCCTTGACAACATTAATCACTGGACTCTGAAAAAGCAGAAGGGACATTATCTGTCCCTCTGTCAAGATATGTCTCCTCCTCAACAGCCTAAACATGTTTGCAGCTGAAAGTACTTGGCAAATTTGATCCAAGTCCATGCAAATTTTGAGCTGTATGAAACCATGTTTTGGCAAATTTTCTGTTTGTACTGCTTGTAATTCTAAATCCTGTTTTGCTATACTGTTGTGCAAGAACAATCATTTACAAGGAGTCATTAAAAAATAAGCCATATATTTATTCATATTTTTGTGAAAACTGAACACATTTCGCATGTGAAATATTTCCTGTGTTAAATTCATTCTCACAGTGCTGTTTTCTACCGAAGTTTCTCCATACTAATCAGTACCCAGTATATTCAGCATATTCAGACTGATACATAAAGGATGATAGTGGTTTAGTACAACTACTAAATTATTCATGTGAAAACATATGTTGCACTAACACTGCCAAAGTGTTTATAAGCAATATGCCTGGAAAAAAATAAAAAGAGGAGAGAGAAGGATGATCTGCAAATTAAAAACAAGACATCTTGTAAAATTATCATTAATAAATTTGGCACAAGTTGTAGTAGTGAGCTAACAAAAATTGCTATTACACCAAAATAGGAGGCAATGTCCATTAGGTAAAAAAGAAAATATCACATTGGAGGAAAGAACTGAGCGTCGTTAAAAAAAGAGGGATTGGACAAAAGGGAATATGGCAAAGCTGAAGGTTACGTTCATGGGTTGTCTATATGGCCAAATAAAACAAGGGGCAGGTAGAAGAGCCTGTGATTTATACAGACAAGAAAGAGACAGCGGATGGAAGCAGCACCACTGGGCAATGAAGTGACACATCCAAGCTTGCACCCTAAGCCAGGGGAAGCACCAAGAAAAAAACCCTTCATTTGCAAATGGCAAGAGCAAAAGCACTGTCAGGGTCACCTGCTCTTCATAGCTACCATGTAGTCAGGGGCCACTGCTGAGAATACTTTCTGCCATTTCTAAACTCCTCTCTGGTCTGTCTTTTTCAAGAACTTTTAAGGTCAGCAGAGAGCAACACATGCAGCACGCAGATTTAGTGGGCAGATTAGCTAAGTGACCTCAGAAAGGGAACAAAGTGTGCTGCTCTTTCAATCGGCATCTTTTTAAATCTCTGTTAACTAACATTGAAATATTTGCTTTGACACGAGAGTTTGCTGTGAGTTTCCATGGTAATTCTTGGCCTCTCGACTGCGGGGACAATTTCAGCTAGCTCCAGCAGGCAGGATGGGCTTAAGGATGTCTTCCCAGACAGCCTCCAGACTATTCGCCGCACGGCCCCCGGGAAGAGCTGCAGTACAGATGCGGATGGGGAAGAGGGTGCTCAGCACCCTGGGCAGGCTGCGAGCCACAGGGTGCCCTGTGGTGCTAAGGGCAAGGGGTGCAAATGTTCCTTCCCATTGGTAAATCTACCCCTAAATCGGATGCTGCCGAGATTAAAGTTGGGAGATGCAGGACGGTGTCTCTCCCAGATTATCATGAGCTCTGTCTGTAGCGGGAGCGCAGCTCTCACTCAGCGCAGCAGCTGGCTGCCGGCTCCAGCTGCGGGCTTGCAGCCCGTTTTCCGCAGCCTCCTGGGACCCTGCAAAGCCACTGCTTTTGGACGGCCTTCTGCTACAGACAGCAGGAAGGTGTCAGGCCATGTGAGCAAAATCCTTTCTTCTAATTACCGACTGCCAGTTGCTCCTACAACGAAAACTCTTGTCCACCTTTCTGACCAGCTGAACTGCATTTACTATTATTGTTCCTTGAAATACATTTACAGTACAGCTATATAGAAATAACATCTGATCACTGGTTTGTGCAATTAATCTGACGATATTTTATACACATTTTTAGCATTGCAGTGTTTTACTTTCCTGTAATTGGGAAGAATTACAAATACGTAAGCAACATGCCTATAAATGTTATGCATATAATAGTACTGCAACATAAATATTGCATCTATTTTGCAAAGTATTATATATGCTATTATACATCAGTGGGACATTTATATACATGTATAAAGATGTACAAACCTGTGTACATCTATATAAGAAGATTATGGAACAGGCTATGAATACAAAAATTCTTGTTTGCTTTAATAATGAAGCAAGGAAAGACTCCCTTTAATAACATCTATGATGCAGAGTGGCACAGGAATAAGGATCCTCCTTAATAAGTCTGTAAATGTTAATGATATGAACTGTGTCTGCTGCATCGAGTCGCTTTATAGCAGCATGTCATTGTGACATACAACACCTCCAAATTTCTATCACCATATTTCGTACTGAACTTGCCTGTATGTCCATCGGTTTCTGGTGTGTAGTACTTGCTCTTTCTTTTTTATTCTACTGTTTTGAGTAGAGTGAAAGAAACTCAGAACAAAAGGCCAGGGTCAAGTTCACACAAATATTGAGTGTGTGCTGCAGAGAGTATTTCCACTTTGCTGTCATCAAGGCTGCTACCACTTAGCACAAAAGCACATTGCAGGATACTTATAACACCCAGCCCAAGCAGGCTTTACACATGCGACCTTACAGCTCTGACAGGTTCAAACCGCAGTTCTGTGTGACGGGATGTTCCTCCCCGTGGGGTTATTCACACCCTCCGCCTTTGGGCAGGATACTGAGAAGTGCCACGCAGTAGGGGAAGAGGCAGGAATTCACACCGGCCCCCCCCAAAGCAAAATCTGTCCCGACACGACACATTTACCAACCTGAGCAGAACCACAGTGTCATCAAACAGGAGACGCTAATTGCTATGAGGCTAACGAACCATGCCACGTGGCTACAACTGCAAGAGGAACAAGCAGTCCCCGTCTGGCTCCTCTGTCACCCCATGGGGCTACCCGATGCTGGTCTGCAGGGGCACATGCCGCTCACCCTGTGAGCCCCTGGGAAAGGTGCCCAGGATCCCTGGGGCTGCGTGCAGGGGAGCACCCGCCTGGCTCCCGTGGACTGCAGAGATATTTGGGGCTCTTGGGGAAAGGCAATGCAGGGCAGGTCAAAACTGCCCCTCGCATACCTGTGACTGATGAAACCAAAGGGGGTGGTTTCTGAAATCTTACCTTTCTCTGAGATTCCTCTTTCTGATCTCTTTAGTCTGACTGGGAGTGGATGAGCTGTGATTTGCTTGTGACCTTCACAGACTGTCTTGAATAATGTATTTACCTGAGATAGATATAATCAAATATCGCAGCCAACAGGGCTCTCTGGCTCCCTAACAACTTGCTCTGTTTTTTTTTTGTTCATGAGATAAATAGTTTATTTGGGTTCTTTTCTTGAAACAAAGATATTTTTTTCTGTTATTCATCTCCAGACATGAGCTACTACGTACTAAATAAATATTGAGTCTTAAAGTCTTCTCTGAGACAAATCTCTTGTAGGCTTCAGTATGAGCTTTGTGTTACTCCTACAGAATTATTAATGTACTTGGAGATTGAGTTTTATCTCGGTTTCTAGCCCTCCTATTTAATTTAACTACTTATATAAAATGAAAATGAAACTTGCAATGATCTTCAACTGAACGTTTGAAACCTTACCATCATGCCAACACAGTTGTCTAAAGTAGAGGTGAAGCAATAGGAGGAAATGGGAAAATAAACAAGTCCAACACACACTTGAAGGATGATTATACCTAGAGAAAGGGATACGAGGAAAAGCAGCATCATTTTTCAGGAAGTTATGCAGTAAGAAGGTTACCCATTACAGACAAAATGAGTTGCTCCTGTTGTTTTTATTCCTGGTTTGAAAGAAATAAGAATATTTCTAGTTTTGAGATGTACCATCATTTCCTGCCAGGACTGTTTTTACTAATATCTTTCAAATACAAATAATTCTTGTTTCTTGTTTGAGAAATATTTTATTTTAGTTTTGCTTTGCTCTCCTTTGTGGTTCCAAGACAATAAAGAAATAGGACAATGAATTTAGTTAACTTATCATGTATGATGTTCTCCATCAATAAAAGGTAAACACCAGGAATAACCACACCAAATTCCAGTCATTAATCACATTGCTTTTAATCCTTTTATCTTACCATTTATTTACTGTCTTCTTAGATTTTGCAGAAGTTTACAACAGAAATATAGTTTTCCTTCTACCTGCTAATTTCAGGCTGACATACTCACTACAGCCACTATAACAACAGTTGTGTTTAATTAGAACATTCTTGTCAGCTGGGGAAGATGGGACAGAAATTATTGTGTAAAGTTTCCATATAACATCTCCCTGGTGGAGGTAAGTGCTAATAACAATGAGAACCTCAATTCCCTGCTCTAATCCCCTCTTCCTATGGTTGTTTACTACTGAGCAGGAACTCAAAAAACAACACAACTGGTTGTCTGGGAAAACACCAGGAGAGCATCGATCTGAGGATGTGCCAAAGGAAGGAGAGGATTTGGACTCTCTTCTACCAGCCTCTCTGGGCTGCTGATGTGGCCAGCAGGCTCTTGGGAGGAGTGGCTGTGTTACAGTGTCATCTGGGGTGCAGAAAACCGTGCTCCTGAAGATGCTAAACCTGTGTCTTCTGGGTGTTACAAATCAAAATCTGGCCCACATTTCTCTAGATTACATGCAATTACATTAACCTTTTTGTTGCTGCGTTGTATTGCATTCCAAAACTGTATATTAACACTGGTTAAGTTGTTACTGGATCACATCTGGCACTGTATTAGAAAATCATTCCGCTTGTACTACTCACAGCCTTATGAAGATTGAAATTGATTTAATAGATACACATGTGTAGCTGTGTGTATGTATGCAGGTTTATATATAAAAGTGATCTCTAACCATCCTGTTTAAAGAGATAACAATGTATATGTGTGGATATGCATGCACTTGAACACATTTATGTATAACACAGTATATAATGTGTTCACAAATACAAATGAAAGATATAACTATTTTGAAAAGTCAGTAGTTGCGCTAAATTTTGCCTTTCACTGATGATTTCCATTTAGTTTTGTAACTGAGCAGTGAAGAATGGTCACAACAAAGGGTGAAAAAATCACATCCACTTTCAAGTTATTTTAATCTGAGAAAGTATCTAATACTGCTTTGGAGGGATAGGAAGACTGAGGGGAGGACCAATAGGAATAGAATGGTTAGAATATGAGTAACAGGGAAGACTGAGCGGAGGATGATATGTACAGAAAAAAACCTCCCCCTTTCTCAGGAGCTCTAGTATCTCTCTCTAAGATGCGTGGCTCACTGAATCCGTGGGACTGAGAGAGCCAGGGATAACTCCCTGAAAATGGAGAGAAAAGACAGTATGATGAAAAAGGCTTTGACAAAAAAACCCAAACAAACAAAAAAAACCCTGTCCCCCAAAATATCACGAGCCTAAACAGTTCCCTGTGTAAATATCATATGTGTACTATTTGTCCAAGATTATTTAAGTTTTCACGAGGGATTTCATCCTTAGGTTTTTCTGTTCAGATCCCTGAAAGCTCAGTCAACATGTGTTATTAGATGGAACTTGGTTTAGATTCAGGCATGTCTTCCTGGAGATATAAACACCTTATGTAAACTTTTCAAATAAGGGTGAAGAAAGCACCCTTACTTATGATGAAAGCAAGCCTTATTTAGTTGTGGACTATTTCTAATATAAGATAGCATGAGATTTAGTGAATGAACACAGGATACTTTTTTTTTCCCAAATCTGTAATTTTGGGTCTCTGTTTTGTCTTTGAACACAACACCGGATTAATCTCACTGTAGGATTTACAAAATCCGCTTTTAGCCATAGGATATACTCAAAAAAGAGGAAGTAAAATGTGGCTTGTGCTCAACTTAGCAGCTTTGGCAATTAATCAACTTTATTCATTGATTTAGTCAAGTGATATAGTTTGCTAGATAAGTATAGGAATTGTTACTGCAATTTTGAATACTAATACGTGCCCAGCCAAATGGGCTTTAGAATAAAGAGGCCAGTGTGATTTATTTGTAATCCCTTTAGTTGCTTTTTTATTTGTTCTTTCAGATTGCAGAGACTAAAGAATATGATACTTACCCAAACCCTTGGATTATTTCCATGCAGAAGATTTGACCTTAATGCTCTGTCTACGTGTGTAATAAAATCAGATGGGTTCAAATGATCCTGGTACAGTGACGCATTCTTGATACTGTCTACTTATGTGAAGCATGCAAGTGCGGTAACTTACGCCCACTCTTTCTCTGCCTGCTCATGACTGGGCTCATAGAATCACAGAATCACAGAATCGTATAGGTTGGAAAAGACCTTTAAGATCATCGAGTCCAACCGTAAACCTAACACTACCAAGACCACCACTACACCATGTCCCTAAGCACCTCATCCAAACGTCTTTTAAATTACCTCCAGGGATGGCGACTCAACCACTTCCCTGGGCAGCCTGTTCCAATGCTTGATAACCTTTTCAGTGAAGTAAAATTTCCTAATATCCAGTCTAAACCTCCCCTGGCGCAACTTGAGGCCATAAACGTTAGCCTTTAATAAAGGACAACATTATGGCAAGTCTTGTTTATCCTGGGAGCATGATCAGCAGGGGAGTGAGTTGGTCAAGCTCCCTTTCACTGCTCTCAGGGTGTCTTAGCTACACTTTTATTTCAGCATCTGCTTCCAGATGTATTTCAATTAAAATTAAATGAGGAAGGGACCTTAGAATCCCACATCATATATTCTTCACCAGGGAGGAACCCAAATTTCAATATCCCACTGGCGACAGTCTCCAGCCCAATGCAATCCCTAAATGAGCCTTTGTCTGCTCAGATGCCAACCCCACTGGCCTCTCCTTTCTCATGGAATCATTTTGACATTTAAGAGCCCTGAGCCGTAAACCTCAGGAGGAGATCTCTGATGAGACCACACTGAGGAAATACGCACTCCCAATTGCTGCTGACATTCCTCTCATCTATTTGGTGTGTGTGTGTAAGGGAGCGATTGAGTACCCAGGGCTCTAAAATGACTTTCATGCAGAAAGGAGTGTGAGCTTTTAAGGGAGGAGGGGGAACAGAAAGTAGATGGTTGGAAATAATGTTGAAGGAATGCCATTTTATTTTGTATAACTTTAAGGATGAGGATGTGAATGAAAATATTTTATGAATGTGAATATGCACTGAATGGGACACCTAATATGATATTTGACTTTAAAACCTGGTTTTAGCAGAAGCAAGCAAAGACCCTCAAGTCAGAAGCAATTTGAATCCTAGGAAAGACAAGTATAATCTCCCCTTGTCTTCTGCAGTGTCATATACTGAAAATGCTATTCTACCTTTTAGAGTACACTTTTCACCAGTGGCTTTTAAACCATTTTACAAAGCATGTCAGCATCACTGCTCATGTTCCGCTGAGAATATGTGCGACCAGAAAATGAAATGGTTTGCTGAAAGTCACTTCAGGTGGGCAGTGGTGCAAGTGCTTTACCATGTCTCCCCTGCTTGTGAGATTACAGTAATATTGACTATCATTACCTCCTGCTACATTCTGCTGTTCTTGTCGTCCTATAACTTAATGTGCAAAGATATACTGAAAAATGAATGAAATGCTTAGGATCACCTGGCCACAAGGCTGAATAGCACGAACTTCTCTGTAAGAGTGAAATGCATGGCTGTCTCACAGTACACACTGACTGATCACTCAGACTTGAGATTAACACTCGAACTTACTGCTGATGTCAAAATACTCAGAACAAGTCCAGATACAAGAGCTAGTCAGGGGCATCACTAATATCAGCTGCAAGATGAAGACTGTCAGCATGTTCTCAAACACTGGAATAAAAATATCTGGCAGGAAAATCAGAAATAATGGCTAACTTTGGGTCAGGTCTTACAGTCTCAATGTACCTGAGCAATTCCACCCTGATCTTTGCAGAAACATATGAGGTCTTTTGTTCAAATTTGAATGCCTAATCCTTTTGTTTTTCCCTTCCAAATTAAAAGGAGCTTTCAAGAGTAGTAATTAGCTAGAACCAAGAAACACTGCACTTTGAGCTCCACTGCTGAAAAATTCTAAGTCAACTCTGAACATTTTTATTCTTACTCTTACTGATTTTATTATATTGGGGCCTGTGCTGTTTTGAATTATATAATTCAATATAATATAATTATACATAGCAATCCTGCACATGGTTCTCTTCTTCCCACCTCTTGGGCTAACATTTATACATGCTTGTAAAGCGTTACTAATTAGGGACCTGGATCCTGACTATGCATACTAAGGCCAAAAGGTTTCTTTTTCGATTCTATGCCTCAGATCAGTATTCTTTTTATACTAGATAAAACAAACTCTTTCCAAGTTTATCCACTAAAAAGAAAAAAACATATTTGTGGTAAAAACCAAAATTAGTAAGCTATATAGCAGGAAGTACAGCATCAGCCAGAAAAACAACATTGCTTATTATGAGACAAAAATACTCAACGACCAGTAAGCCACACTTTCTTAGGTAGACAGAAGGAAAGACAAAGACAAATTCCAGAGAAACACAGAAATTGGTGAAATTAAGCAGTTTATTCAATACATTTCCACTCTCTGAAAGCTACTATTATTCTTGCATGTGATTAAATATGGAACAGCTGCAGCCTAGGTCACTACAAACCTAAACAAAATTGGTAGAGGTCATTTAAAGTAATGTGTATAAATATTATGAGGAATTGCTATTTCAGCAGTATATGGTACTTGCCATTGGTTTAAAGGAATACCCTGTTATGTTCTTAAAGGAATACCCTGTTATGATTGTATTATCTTGGGTTTAATGTTTTTCTAGTCAAGCTCCGGGCATCTCCTACGGTTGCTCATTTCTCATGAAGCTCACTAGCAAATGCACCATTTTAAATAATTCAGAAGTAATTATTTCACTTCCTCCATTGCAGGGGTTTGGTTGGTGTTTTTTTTTTTAAATATTAGCTAATGTTACTGTACAAGGCCACAGAGATCAAAACTAGTCTCAGTAATTTTCCTCAGAAATTGTCCTGGTGTGTCCCAAAGGACTACAAGACAAATAGACGCAGCTCCCTTCTGTACAAGTAGATACTCTGAGGAAACGTCGCCTTGCTCTCTTCTGACTGAGAGCAACGCATACTGGTCTGTTTAATCACTGCACGGAGGTAGATTAAAGTTTGGGGATGGTAGCTTGCTCAGGCTCTTTCTGGGGTAGATTTGCCAGCTGAGACTTTTGTGAAGCAACAGAAGCGTACAGATTCTGGTGCAAGTACTGCTAAAATCAGCAAAAAGGTTAATTTTTCATGCAAGTTTTCTGAAAATATGCTCTATGCTGTTGGAAGGTGACGGCCTTGCCAGTGCCCTAAGTGCCTTTCCTCGTGCCGTTCTGGGTGTCCGCAAGGGCCGGCGGGGCTGCCAGGTGGGACATACCGCACGTGCGGCTGCTGGCCATCAAAGCCAGCTGGCACGGCCGTCCCCACCTGCCCGCCCTCTCGCTCCTGGGGCTCAGCCCTTCATTGCCACAGGGAGACCAGAGACTGGCTTCCAGCTTTGCCGTAGGGTATTTAGTCCCCTCTGGCCAATGCTTGTGGTAGTCTGAGCTACGAGCTGGTGTTTCGCTACACAAATCTAAGCGAGATAACTGATTAAAGTATTTAGGTCATATAATTTAACAAGTTACTAAATATTATCCAAGCCCTGGGCCCAGGAAAAGGAGGCAGCTACTTCTGAATTGAGCAGAGAAAATATTTTGCTATCTGAAGACAGATCAGAGAGTCTCATGTAAGGAAAAATAAGATGGTTCCTGGATATCATGAAACGACTTATCAAAACAAATCAGAGCACTGTTAGGAGCTTTAGAAATCCACACAAAACATTGAATAATAAATGAGTACATTTATAAAAACTTTAAATCGGTGTCGCATTTAACATATGTGATCTGTGAAAAGGACAAGGACTTATAAAAAATCTCTTTTACTCAAGGCTACATTCAGGGCCCATGGATACTGCCATCTGGAGAAACGCAGTTATCTACTATATGCTGCTAATGTTATTTATAACATTCTTTTTCCAAATATTCAAAGAAACAAGGTAATCCCAGATATTCCAGTATGTTAGTATTCAAACATCCTAAATCAAGCTAATCTGTTCTATAACTTCTCTGACTTCTCAGGGTTGCATCAGAGAATAAAATGGTCCACTGTAGCATATGAAATCTTTTCTAATTTGACGGTAACCGTCCTTCTTAAAAATTCTCCTACAACATCTACATCAAATTCAAGAGGTGAAATTGTCCTAGAACAGAACTTCAGGCTATAAAAATAAATCTACAACATAATTATTTTGGGGAACAACTGGCAATTAGGAAATATTAAATTCAAGGACACAGTCAGGCATTTTATGACTTTGCTACAAGTCAGAGGTATGATTTACTTTTTCTATTTGATTAGGTCATCAGATAAATAGCATAATTAGGAATAATAATAAAAACCTTCAAGTTCAATAGAGACACCAGCCAACTTTCTCTCACAAAGAGGAAACATATGTGCCTTTGAGCAGCCCATAACATGAAATATGTTTCAGGTGCCATAAGCTATCTTTCCTCTTTGGAGCCCATCGTAGAACCCATAACCCCTAAAATCTTTTTTCACCAATTGCTTCTTTGCATCAGTCATACTCACATTTTTTAGTCATAAATTTGCATTTTGGACATCATTTTTTTGTCAGACATGACAGGGTCATAAAATCAATTCCAATGAGCTGTGCAAAATTAACAGATGAAATGGTGTGTTAGGTTTGTTTTCACCACCATGATCATTAAGTACAAGGCTGGCTCATTATGGGGAGACAATGTTTAATCATCCTCCAAATTTTGCAGATGGATTTACGTCTGTGCATATCTTCTTCCGTGATGCTCAATAGCCAGGCACAGTCTGTTCCAACCGTCTGTAAACAGGACCCAGTTCAGCAGGCTGCTGCGATGTAGTAAAGCATTTCAACATGTGCTTGTGTCTTCTTGGTTTCAGAGGGGTTTAAACCCATACTTAAAGCTAATAAACCCACCCTAAGGCCACATGGTAACGGAGATGGGCCTTGTGCATGTGCATTGATGCTTTTGTGAGCTGGAGTTCACCACGAGCTATGAGGGCTATACCGAGACATAGCAATACTGACAACTGCATCTTGATTAGCCAGTGCTGCTACTGCAAATAAAAGGGTGGGAAGAACAAAAAATGGAAGAATCCCCAGAGTATCAAAAAGCAGGAACAAATGGCGAATAGCCATTTTCTTCACAAGATTAGAAGACATTCTAAGAAGAATTAAAAATATATATCAGCCTATGCTTACCATTTCCTTGTCACATTCCTGGCAACAACCTGGGGTTAAATTATGCTTAAGGGAATCATATTTTGGTCTATTTTCTCAGCATAATTACGTCCCTCCCAAAGGGATGACGCATGGGGGAGGCACTGCAGAGCTTTGAGGTTCCTTTCCTCAACTGAGACAAATGAGCAATGACGCCCAGGATTTTGCCAGTGGGACTCGGCTCCAGCCTTGCCCTTCAGCTTCTTGGCTGAAGAAATCGTGAAAAGCATAACCTGGCTTCTCACAAAGAGGAGCCTCAGTGATGCAAAATCTAGCACCAAAGCTAGTTTTCTAAGTTTTCTCTCACTGGTAACAGATTTAAATGGTGACTTTAGGAAAACATACGTGACTCATTGGACAAAATTCTTGGCTAGTATAATTCTACTATTGCTATTGGAGGTATACAGAGCATGGGGTTAGTTTTCTTTATTTGACTATATTATTTATTAAAAAAAAATTTTTTCTTTAAATAATGCAGAAGGAGTATCAAGATTAAGAAGCCTGTTCACTCTCTATCATTGTATGATTGACATTGATCAGATCTATTGCACGGCTATGAAGAAGAGCAGAGCAGCTGCTTAATGTCATGGCAGAAAGAGGTCATCTGGTCTATGGTTACCACTGGCTAGAAAGAAGCAACCAGAAAACCCAAGCTGTCCAGAGAACAGAAAACAAACCACAACAACGAGGCAAGAGACTCAGGTTCAGTTTCAGTCCTCAATGGGCCTGTCGCTTTGCAGGTCAGTGAGGTCTAGGCAGTGCTCATATGACATTTGGGCCATGCATCATACAACTGATTGCTCAAATGCTTTATACTGGCAAAGCTATTTACTGAAAGTTAACGCTTTCTTAAAAAAACATTAAGATAAGCCACTCTGTGGGTTCACAAAGAGGAGGTGATAAAAGGTGAGGTAATAACAGTGCATGATGACAGGAAAAAAAATCAAACGGGGAAATACAGTGACTAAAGGTAGATGTCTTTCTGAGAACTCACACATACCTGATCCAGGACTGAACGTGAAGAACAATGACTCAGATGAAGTACTGCAAGGCCCTTTTACTGGGTATTAACCGAGAAATAAAGACTGAGCCATTTTTTACCCAGAAACAAAGGTTGTTTCAGAAACTGGGCTACAATGTTTTTGGAGCTCACTGGAAACCAGGGATGTAGAACAGGCTGTCACTGGTGGCAGTAAACAAAACAAATATGGGCAGGTGTGGATCAAAGATTAAAACTTTTTCCTAAATGAAAAATGTAGGAAAACCATTTAACAGAGGAGAGCAAATAAATGGTACACTATTATTTGTATCCTTTGAGGATGGCAGATACGGAACATCCCAACGTAAACACAGAAATCCTAGATGAATGACAGTAAGATGATCCAGGACACCCTGAGACTGGTACTGTTAATATGAATTCTTGCTCTCTAACCTTGCATAAACTTAGTGACAGAGCTATGAGACAAAGCACCTTTCTCCTCAAATTAGTATTATAAAGAAAACAAGTTGTTAGTCTTCATTTTCTCTGACTTTTTAAATATAGCCTACCATGTATTAAAAAAAGGAAATTTAACTGGATTATTTTTTAACGCTCCCAAGTAACATGCTTTGGGGGCTTTTTCTACAAGGATAAAATAAAAAGAAATTATTCAAACTTTCTCCAGTTGAGCAATCTTCTAACAGCTTGTTGTCTCATCTCTTTCCCTATATTCTTTAGGAAGAGACTAGATACATTTAATTCAGGTTATAAAACTTAGCAGGGCCTGCACTTTTTCTTATTCTGCATTTAAAAGACTTTCAGATTCATAGTCATGCTCTAAATACAAATCAGCCAATACATAAATAATGATGCATTATTATTTTATTATCATTAATAAATAATAGCAACAACAAGAAATTTTGCCTGAGTCAGAATTCCACAGTTTGACTCCAAGACTGGAGTTTATTCTCTGATGGGAAGAGAACCCAGTAACGATGGGATGATATGGACCAGAGTATGAGAGGCACACATTTTGTATTGATAAGCCCATTTTTCCCAGGAGAGTGTTGCGGTACAAGAAGTGACTTGATGCAGGAAAGCCATAGGCTTAGGTGAGTATACCTGTGCTGCAGGTTCACTCCTGTGGACATGCAGAAAAAGCATGACTGCAAGTTATAGGGAAATAAACACACTCTTCGACTCCCTCTCCCTCTCTTCCCAGGGAAAAGACGGTCTTTTAAATAGACTTGAAAGCAGGGCTTTTTCAAGCTGAGGGCAAATTCACAACAGTCAGAGACTAGTTAATAACGTGGGCATCGGAGAGAAAGGCCTTGTTATTCAGCTACAAATAAAAGTAGGGGATGGGCAACTTCCATTTGGCTGTGAGTAAATAATGAGAAAGATTACTGGCCACAGCACAAGCTAGGAGCTGAAAAAGAGGATTAATGTGATGTTTTCCAGCAAGACAGCTTTTTTCCCCAAGCTCTAGAAAAGCTACATTAAGAGTAATCTGAGCTTTTATTTCTAACAATGCCAGGAGAAGGTTTCACAGCCAAGAATCCATTTCTTCCATCCTAGAGTGTGCCGAAGGAGCTCGCATCGCCTCCCCACACAGCACTGGCTACTGCTTTGCAGAACAAGTACCAGGTTATCAGACAGGGACAATAACCGGAGTTATTTCTGAACAACCACCATATTTAATCATGGGATTTGGAGGCGTACCTACTGTTGTACCAGGGCAGGAGAGCGCTGCCAATTCTATGACTACTCCAGCTGGCAGCAGTAGTGTTCAGGGGCGGCACAGGCAGAACGTGATGTACTTCATGCACTGAGGTGCTGCTGGGTTTTGCATACAAACCCAAAGTGTCAGGTGCTGCTTAGGACTTAAGAGGGTGACAGTCAGAGGTCAGATGCAGCTGCACAAGTGTGTGCCAAGGCCAAGTACCAGGTGTTTCAAGACAAAAGCCTCTCATTGAACTCCCATGCAATTTTGCTTTGCAAAAAGCTATCCTGCAGGCTTTGTCTGGGGGGCTCAGATTTCACCTAGGGTGCTTCTTTATCACTAACCTTAACAGCGAAAAGGCACACATGGGATAGTCAGTGAGACCGCAGGTGGAAGTCAGTCTTCCACCTCAGACCTCCCCTCAGCATTGAATGGTTCACCTGGAGAGCATCCAATGTGAAATAATCATTGAGAAAAAGAATCTGGTTTCCACTGGACAGATGTCCCCTCCCCCAAATCCACTCCAGTTTGGTCCAATTCCACAGATAAAATGACCTCTGAAGAGCACTGTTTCTTATCCCAAAAATCCACTGCATGATGTCAAGGCTGTTGATAGGGCTGCTAGCCCTGATGAAGATGTGCCATGTATACAGGACTCCATGTCAGAAGACTGTGAATGGGGCATGTTCGCAGGCATGTGCATAGTGAAGAGCTTAAAAATGAACAAAAAGAAGAAGGACTTAAAATAGCATGATCGGGGAAGTCTGAGCTCTGGAAGTTTTGAACCAAATTCCAAACTCTCTGAGTCGGGATACATTGGTGCAGGACCACAGTTTGCTGACAAGTACAGACAAGGTACTTGCACAGAATGAATTTGTTTCCTGCATTCAGAGATATTTTTTAATAGAAAGAAAGAAAACTGAGCACACTGGGGAGCTTAGGGGAAGCTTAGAGGGGTTTCAAACTTCATGTTTGTACTAGCGTCTTTGCATGGGTTCATAACAAAACATGAAAATGGGTACAACCCATCAGAGTAGTAGAGAAAATGGATGTCGTAAGGAAAAGGGGAGGTAAAGGAATACCTCTGAAGTTAAGCTGATTCTAAAACTGTACACTAATTTTGGAGATTATCCACATAATAAGCACAGGTTGAATGCAGCGACCTATACTGCAGTAACCTCATACTGTCCACAAAGATCAACATTAAAGACATGGATCCAACAGGACGATCATATCACTAGTGACATAAAACATAAGTAGTAACTTTGTATACATTAGAGGACATGATTTAGCAACACTAGGCACGAAAGCCGAATGCAGACCGGTCCCAAAATGTTGAAAACTCACACAGAATCTCTTAATCGGATGTTTTATAAGGTTACATTTCAGTGAACTGTCAAGACTTTAAAAAGCAACTGCACTGCCTGATTGTAACAGAAACCAAGTGATCACTACTGCACTGCTGTCCAGTTTATACGAGCAAATGTCACACTCGAGTCTCAGACAGGCTTATTTCACAGTGACAAACAAGTAGTCTCTTCAGACAGCTTGTTCAATGCCTCCTTGGAGGAAATGGCAGGTCAAGTTTGAAACTGTTCTAAATATAACAGCGCAGAAAAAGGCAAAAAAGTGAGGGGAGGAATAAAAACATATATTAGAATGGTCTGCTTTCTGTTACATTTTTTTCTGGGGCTATTACCAGTGTTAGATCTCCAATGGCATCCAATGATATATCTCAGCAGAAACCCTCCCGCACTCTGTGGCTCTGGGACTGTCATGACAACCTGTCACCAAAATGCTGAGGGATGTGTAAGGGAAGGTTTCCTTTCAACCAGCCTTCATGGTTCAACCTTCCTACGCTGTTCTGTATTGTCACCAGAGACGCTGGGATCTGAATCCCTGCACTCATCCAATTTGAAACAGGCATTGATAATTAATTTCCACCAAGGGTTACAAAGCCTTTCATACCTATATTTAGCCTCTTCGTTATAATGTTTTGAGACACCATATGATCTTTAGGCAGCTGAAATAGCCACGATTCTTCCAACTCGGCTGAACAGCACTCATTTGCCCCGATGAGCAATGCGGCAGGGCAGCTTCCTCCGCGTGCCTTTTGCTGCCTCATGTGCAACTGATGCTGTCAGGCAGAGGAATGTTCCTCATGTACTTCAAGTAAAATTAAAGGGCTTTTACAGAGGATTTCAGCAAACCTCCCACACTAAGCTGCAAATTCTGAAATAAGCTCAACTTCTACAAATCAAGAGGAATCCAGATGGGGAGCTCGTTAAATAAGCACAATCTGAATCTGAGGTGGATTTATGGTTTTGGGGCTTTTTTTTTTTTTTGGTAAACAACTTCTATCGCCTGTTGCAAATCGACTGTCACAATAACAGATCGGGTTCTTCTGCGAGGAGCTAGCTAGACGTTTTAGCCGTAGACTGATTATTTGTGCATACTGCATTTTGCAATTCTTTATGTTTATGAGTTATTAGCCTAGTACTCTGAGAGATTTGTCATCCTCTCTTAGAAAAACATTAGAAGATGTTACATGTAATAACACATTATGCTAATAATCCCAGGCTGACTACTTTTTGAGAACAATTTTCTTCTCCAAAACTTGAACTGAATTTTATAAATGCAGCCATTTTCTTCTTTAAAATGCAAAGATCCTGCCGTTTTCCAAGAATATATATTCTAAGTCTTCCGAAGCTTAATGGCAGAATTATTCCACCAGGGTCCTGTAATGACTTAACATAATCATTTCCTGTTGGTTCTGACTTGTCTTTAGTGCAGTAAAAAAATGGCTTCCGTAGAGGAAGTCTCTTTCATTTGTTT
The DNA here is from genome assembly GCF_035582795.1 of Mycteria americana. Taxonomy (NCBI): domain Eukaryota; kingdom Metazoa; phylum Chordata; class Aves; order Ciconiiformes; family Ciconiidae; genus Mycteria; species Mycteria americana. The sequence goes on along the minus strand of NC_134366.1, from coordinate 139,638,685 downwards.
TGATGTGATTGATTTAAAAATTATTAAAAACGGAGGATTAAAAGTGCAGGAATAAGATACTCAGGGACAGATTCTGATCTTTTTACTCATAGGAGTGAGTACATTGACATGAAAGTAACTAATGTGGGCAAAGCAGAGGTTAGGGCAGGTCCTGGTCTCCAGTGTTCCTCAGAAATCCTGGGACAGCATCCAGGACTCCCTGTCTCCACTGGAGCTTCTTCAAATTTCACTGTCCAACATATCTATGGGGTGGTTTTGGCCTACTGAGGCTGAAGGTCTACAAACGTAAACAGATAAAGAAATTTAATTTATTTGTCACATTTGAAATGCTTATTTGCAACAAGGTTCCAACTACTGAATCTTCATCTGCTGCTGTGGATTTCTCTTTCTGCTTTTGAGCCCTAATAGTGTCTAACAGGGCTTCAAACTTTCCTGAGACATTAATCTCTAGAAAGCTCTCTGTCTCAAGGTCTGTGTGAAATGACTTGCTCTAGATCCTTTGGCTCAGATGCTATTGCTTCTGCTCTCATGACCTGGAGCTTGTGTTAGGTCCAACAAAGGTCCAACAAAATGTCGTTCGGTGGATGTCAATACAGGCAAAACATTAATAAGTAGTAAGGAAATGGGAAGCAGGCCTTTAAAATACAGAATATAGCTCAAGAACTGCCTCACATCCAGTCTAATTCTTACTTCTTCCAAACTGATCTTCCCAGTCCTAGTATGAAGCCTTTCTGTTCAGAGCTCCCAAGGGTTTTGTTAAAGAATGACAAGACCCTTCTTCTAAAATCAGAAATGCAATTCTAAGTCCAACAGTCAGAGTTGGTCACCCTGTTTGGACTCCCCTCATACATAATATATACTTGTGTACATATTGGGTACAACGTCTGCTTAGAGAAGCAGGAGATCATTTTGAGGCTTCTTTTAAAAGAGGACTGCCAACACCTTCCCATGTTTACTGAAATGTTTGGAGGCTTTCCAGTGTGGGTGGCAGCTCAATTGTGCTAGCTAGCAAGTCTTTTACAGAACTTGGCACCACTGCTACTAACATGCAGTGGTATGGAAGAAACATCAGTTAAATGTAATTCAGAAGCACTGTAAATACTGTACAGCGTTGTTTGTAAACAAGCCTCAGCAGGTAGAAAGTTTGGACTGGAGAAGTCATTCTGGGAAATTGGTCACCAGTGAGAAGACCTGGGGAGAAATAATGTGAGTTTCTGAGGGTTTCTGCTCTGTGAATGGGGCCTTTTTCAGCCTGCAACTCCTCTCCAGTTCACCAGAACTAAACGTTTTTCCTTCAGCTGGCCTCTGTGCTCTCTTCACTTTCCCTGGCTGCTTTTATTCTCTACTTTCCTCCAGTTCTAGCCTTTTTGCCCCCTTTTCCCACCACAAGGCCACTTGGCCACCTTACCACCATCTGCTCCCTCTGCCCTTGTTCCCATCATGCCTCTTGTGGGAGTCCGAGCTGGACTTCATCTCACCTGGCCTCTGCTGAAAGATGGGGTCTGACTTGAACTAGTCATCCGCACACCCTCTATAAGCGATGCGGAGACAGGCATTCCCAGAGCATGGGACAGTCCATCCTAAGAGATGGATCTATCCAAACTTTCAGATTAAAGGCAAATCCCATCTGCAGCAGCTATGGTTCTACCACCTCCCACTCCACCACCTCCTAGCCCGCTGCTACAAAACAACCAAAACTGGTATTGAGGGATACTCCCCTGAGGCCTACATTCATTGACACTTCTTCGTCCATATGTATAAATCTCTACTTCATGTCTTCATCATCTCATATCTCAGCATTGCATGTATTTTTTTGCCTTTTTGACCTCGCAAGTCTCTCCTTTTCTGGTAGACATCACAAGGTCTACTGCAAAGAAATGGTTTTCTTAACACTTCGAGTATGATTAATCTGCTCTTAGCCATTGTCTCACTCTCCCTTCTCCAACACATGAAACATAACCTGCTTGAAGTCTCATAGCCCTTCCCCATCCACTACTAATCCTTTCACATGTATGCTTCAAATGCTGATGCTTGTAGAGCCAATGACACCTAACACATTCAGTCTGCTTTCAGAGGGGCACCTTCACCCTGCATCTTTGCACTGAACTCTTCAAAACCTTTCCATTACACTCAGTTCTGTGGCGGCTGCGATTTCCCACACCCTCGCTCAATGCTCTTACTGTGTCCAGTTTTGGGTGCAAGGAGGGAACAATGCAAATGATCAGGTGTCTAAAAACATGACCTGTGAGGAAATATGTAATAGTTGCTCAGTCTGAGAGAAAGCTGAGGGACAACAGGATGCAATTTATATCAGATTAGTGAAAAAGGACTGCTGCAATCAGCTCTCCACATCTACTGTGGAGACGACAAGATGCAACAGCCTTCAATTTCAGCAAGAAGCACGTAGGAAAATCGGAACAGATTGCCTGGGAGGGCTGTGAAGACACCATGACTGAAGGTATCTAAGGAAAGATCAGAAGTTTGTCAGAAGCAAAGCAGGTGTATTTGATTCTGTGCCCAGAGGATTCGCTAAGCGCTCTCTTCATGTCTTTTCTACTTTATTACTCCATGACTCAAAGATAAACACCTGTTAAGTAGCTTCATTGTGCTTCTTCAAATATCTCTATACAAACCTCATTCACCGTAGTCCAGGAGAAAAAAGGACCAGTGCTTATCATAGATTGTGCTCTCTTCTTCTACCTGTTCAGGCATATTAACCCATACCGTTTGGATCACCTTTCTCTTATCAGCTCACTGACTGCACTGACCACATTGATAAATATAAAATCCCCATCCCTACACTGTACAGTACAAGTGGCATTGAAGAAAGACAGCCATGAGTGGGACGGTAGTTCACCTTGAAGCCAGTCACATACTCTTCCCAAAACGGTATACAGAGTATGTGGAAGCAGCAAGTCAGTTCCAAACCACTCCCCAAATGCACTCAGAAGTGCTTGCTGTCCTGCAGGCAAGCTTGGCTTATGGCAGCAAAGGTGTACTTTATACTTTTCATAGTCTCTTAACTATTCATTAGAGAAAAGAAAATTTTATTGTCTAACATGATGCCTGAGTTCAAATTTTGTTGCTGGGCTATTTGTCCTATGAGCCGCTTGGGGGAAATTTAGGAAAAAGTAATTACCTTTTTTTTCCTCATTTTAGTTTTTTCTTTGAAAATGCAGTAGTAATAGCAGTGCCGTAGCAGTGAAAGACTTCTGTGCCCTCAAGCATGTCCATTTTTTCCAGCCACTGTCATCTGGTCCAATGCAAGACATTACGTCTCCTTAGAACTTCTGCCTGTTCTTAAAAAGTTTTTATTTTTCAAGCATACGACCAAAACGCTGCACCAAAAATGGAGTTGAGAAGAAAAATGTTGTAATTCACTGAAAGCTTTTTACCATTGAGAATAGGACACAGGCTTTTTGGGACATCTTTCATATTGATATAGACAAAACAAACTGAACTGCTCACAAATAATTATCTTAACTGACATTTCTTAACAACACTGAAAGCTCCAGAACTCCTACCTTGGGTTTTGGGAACAACTGAGGCTTTTTCTTGGCGAAGCTCTGCTGAAGGCTGCCTGGTAGGATACAGTAAATTAAATCATCCCTCAATTGCCTTGCATGTCAGAGGACGCCATGCACCTTTAGCACTGCAGTGGACTCCTGTAGACACCAAGCTGCTCGCTGGTGGTGGGGAGGTGGTCAGGAGTCACCGGCACTGCCTCTCTCTCCAGCAGAAGCTCTCTGATCACAGCCCCAGTATGGGGCTTATCCTTATCTTCCTCCTCATGTGGCTGAGCCAGGTCCATTTGTCTCATCTAATCTTTTGCTATGGATAATATTCAGCCTTCTGGTGTTACTAGTGTTTCTTCTACTCCATCCCTCTTTTTGTAATAATGAGATGATCTGGATGAAGGGTGGCTTGGTCTGCCAACAAGCAATGCTTACTGGGATGAAATGTGGTTTATCTCCTCTCCATACTAGTCCATATATATTTACCAGAGAGAGCTTCTTTCAGATGTCTTTATTTTCTTTCATGTCTGTCCATCGTCTCTGACACAGCACCTTGGGTGAGTGAAAACTATAAATGCTAAAGTGACATTTTTACAGGACAGATAAAATCATCAGTTCACACTCATCTTTGTGAAAACTAGAGAGAACAGAAGAGAGCTGTTCTGGCACTAACAACGCACCTGATACCGTTGGGCTACATGAAACAAAGCTTGTACGAACATTGGTAATACCATCCCTAGTGGCCGTTAGCAGTGGATTAGCTTCCATACTTCTTTTGTTATTGTTTATGAACACATTATGCACATTTGTGCTTTAGTGAAGGTTTTGTGTCACTCATTTTCCTTCTTAAAAGCTTGTGTTTAAGTATGTCATTAATGCGGGCTACTTTGGCATTAAAAAAGGGACACGGTCACCTGAAGGAAAGCTGCAATAGAGTAATTTTAGCCCTGAACTGCAGCGTATCTGGGCACACTCACACACCTGGCATACTACACATATGGGCACTGCTTCTCTGCCTGAGACCCCAGCTAGCCAGGGGGACCCAGCCAGAACTGGCTGCACAGCACCGATCTGCTCCATTGGGGCTTACCCTTCCCCACATCGACAGACCCACAGAAGTTAGCACGGAAGATGAGGACATCCTTGTAAAGCACCAACATCAGAAGACTGAGCTGCATGGAATAGCTTCTGATTTGCCTTATCTATTGACTACTTCATTAAAATGTTCAATGTTCAGATCTGAGACGAGGATACAAATTGGAAGATAATGGCTTTGAGCTTGCTGTGATTATTCCCAGTCTAGGAAATAAATGGATTGGATTAATGTTATCCATAGACAAACCGTCAAAAGGTGTTTCAGAGCAAATGCCAAGAAGGCAAAGATGAAAAACCAGAAATCTGAATAGGAATGAAAAGACCGGAGGACATTAATAGGACTGATATAGGACATTGATAGTGCTGCTTTGGGTGCAGGACCACTGGGAACAAAGGAGCTGATAAGCAAATCAGGATGTATGAAAACAGCAGCTGCAAAATTTGAAAAGCTTCATAATTCGAAATAGCTGCACACCAAACCTCAGCATGAAGGGAAGGCTGAAGAAAGGTATTGTTTATTTTTGCCAGCTGACAACAGGTGTTAGAGATTGAGAGCTTTTATGTTTTCTATGTATTTTTTCACCAAACAAATGTTTGTGTAGTGACAGAATCAGTTAAGTTCAACTGGAATTTGAATTCCAGGTTTGATTTTGTACCGTTCAATTTTCCACACTGTTTATTTTATACAGTCAATGCCAGCAAGAGCAGCACGAAGTAAACAAAAATCAGACTAGAGTGACATGCCCAGAGATCATACTACCAGATATCAGTGTTAACTGAGACTCGCTGGAAAGGAAATATGACCTAGTTTTCTTACAAAATAAGGGAAATTCAAATAGATGCTTGTGCACTAAAAAGTGATACCTTAAACCAGAAAGGATTGAATATACTGTGTGAATGAGACAAATCTAGGTCTTCTTGACTAATCCCTACCTGAATCTCATTTAAAGCTTCCTCAGTTTTTTCTTACAATTATTATGTTCTTATGAGTTTAAAAAATGCTGCTATATTGCAGAGGGGTTTCTGTATGAAGATTAGAGTCTTTTATGTTTGCCTTAGAAATATGTCCTAAATTTGGGTCGAACAGGTATTTTATTTCTTTCCATAGAATCATAGAACCACTGAGGTTGACAGGGACCTCCTGAGATCATCTCGTCCAACACCTTCTTGCTCAAAGCAGGGTCAGCTGAAGAAGGTTGTGCTTGACAACGTCCAGCTGGGGTTTGAGTATCTCCAGTACATAATATCTATTTTACTACTCTTCTTTTTAGCTCTCCTTAGCTATCATTCTCTAGCTTTATGTTTTTTAAATTTGCCTTTTTTTTTTTTTTTAATCAAATCTAACAACAGCCACATATCAGCTACCCAAGAGCTAGATTTTGTCAGGGGACATAGTCCATAACACAACTGGTAACACAAGTCAGAACAGGACTGCTCTACTTCAAGAGAGTCCTGTGAAGACTGGGTGGCTGGGACTCTACCCGCTCTCTGACCAGTTGTTTCAGCAAGAGAGCTAGTGGCATGGCAAATGTACATTTTTGTCTGTCTCTGAATTATGGGTTTGGTAGTCTGAATTGTTATGTAAGAGTTTTTATTGTTTTACGCTTAACTTGCAGAGCTCTACCATGCATCCCACAACCTACCCTAAGGAAATGTGTTCTTCTTAAATTCCTCTTATTTAATCTCAGTCTTGAGTATATCAGCATATATCAGGCACAACATTTCTACATTAAAGATAAGATTTCAAATGAACAATAAATTGAAAGCAAATTTCTCAGTGAATCAAAATAGGCAAGGGCCAAGGGCCAAGTTAATGTTTATTGCTTCTATTTAGGTGCCAGATAATCTTATTCCTCTCTTATTTGGGAAGAAATACTTCAGCTGGGTATGGGATGCCCACAAACAGCTTCATTTTATAAAAAAAGAGGAATTGCATCCAGTCACTGCAGTGACATTAAAACATGTATATTGATCTGACCAGAAGGCCCCAGAAGTCCTTGGACACCTTTAATTTGGATTCCATTGATTTGGGAACCAGACCTCAATGAATCAAAAGAGGGTTTTTTGTAATTTGTTACACTGGTTTTCATCTATGAACACATGTTTTCTACACCACTTTGTCACTCCAGTTAAATCAGAGAACAGATTCCAGTTAAATTAGAGAATAAATCTAACCACAACTATAAGGCAAAACCCATTTCAGATTAAGGAAGGCATACAGTCTCCCCTGAAGGCCTTCACATAATTATTGTGGATTTCAATTACAAAACAATTTAAACAACTGTAGGGATCATTTTATAAGGGAAAATTCAAAAGAGTAAATAGGGCTAGCTTGGCCAAATACAGACTAAGTTGTTTGTCTTCCAACCACTTCTACAGGAGAAAAATATTTAATGAGTCTGCTCTCAGGATTAGAATGAAGTGTGTGTGCTCATGTGCTTGCAGGTTTGGATCTCAGGATCTAATCCTGCAAGTTTTTATACAAGTATTCTCAATATAATCAGTAAAAATACTTCCTACTACGTGAGTCTTCAGAAACGTATTCCCTAGGAAAAAAAAAAGAAATGGTAACAGCAAACAAATACTGATGGCTTTGGGAATAACAATGTGGAAGAGGATTTTTAAGAGCTCATGACTAAAGATTGTGAATAATATTTGATGCACAACGGAACAAACAAGTAAACATTTAAGTGGGGATGAAGTTCCATTAAAATGGGGAGAGCTGTGCAATCATTTCCTTGACATGATTCTAAATTATATGGCATTTCAATTGTACCAACAGTCGTCAGATTTTCTTTTGCTATTGGTGCCTTTAGAAGAAATGTAACAACTCAGTGCTCAGTATGACTGGAGTTTTAATGGCAATGTGAGAATAAAAATGACAATGTTTTTATTTATAAATTGCATGAGGTTCAAACCAGCACAACTTTATGAAAATGAATGAGAATTATTAACAATTTATTTTAGTTTGTGTAATCTGAGTTTTAATAGTAAAGAATTGCTTAAATTTTTTATGTTAAAAAAAAAAATGAGCATCTATGGCATCTGACTGATGCTATGTCTGTGCTCGGAGACCGAAATACCAGAATTCTATCATGGACAATCCCTTTGCAAAGAAAAGGCAGGTTTCAGGTAATAAGCTTTTCTTACTCTTCTTCTAATGTCTGCTTAATAATAAATGGTAACACTTTTGCCTAAACTGGAAAAAACCAGAAAGAACAAAAGCTAAATTCTCTTCATGCCAGATCAATGTATATGGAAGTTTTGAAGCCTACATAATGCCTTTTGTTTGACCTCCTATTTTTGGCTGCAGAAAATTACAAGCACAATGGAGACGGAATAGACCGATGGAGCAGGCTAAACTAAAGGTTTCTAATGCATGTACAGAAGTAGCCTGTATATATGTAAGTAGCACCTACATACATACATAAAGCTTTATTCAGGTTTCCTGCATCAGTGTTGACTTCATTAAGTCCTAAAAATAGCCTTGCAAAAGCTTTCTCCTTACAGGAACATAAACAATACTATGACTGTTCTATTATTGGCAGTGGTGGGCTGGTGCGCTCGTACAAGCCTAAAAGAAACTGATGTGGTCGTTGACGTTTTTGACTCTAAAGAACCTAAAACCAATAATTAGTTTATGAAATGGTTATCTCAAGGAAAATAAAAACTAATAAACAGTTATTTAACCTTTAGAACACCGGAGGTCTCCAGGCTGCCAAGAAAATGCAGTGCTTTGGAAAATCTATGTTGACATCTACACTACATACTTACTCTCCAAAGGGTTACTTTAAGTATTATTAAGCAAAACCATCAGCTTGAATGATTGCAGCATTAACAAACAGGTTCTCCTTGGCAGCCAGGAAGCCTTATATTTCATGCCAAGATGACATCTGCCATTTATAATTGCTTAGAAACAAAGAATCTCCACTACAGTGCTGTGAACTCATGTCTTTTATCTTTTACTATGATATCCTGCACTTTGAGCTTCAGAGCTATTTACTTTTAATATGTACAGAAAGAATCAAGTCTAAAAATGACAAAGATAGACCTTGGCAAGGTGACAGTGACGTTTGGTGCTTGCTCTTTTGCTACCATTTGCTACATTTTTACGCACAAAAAACTCTCAGGATGGAAACTCTCAGTAGGAAATGATGTCTTCCGGCCAACAAAATAGCCCAATGAACACTGCCTTAGTATATTGGCAACATAGCCATGATCTAACAAGCTCTGACAATGCATGCAATATTGTCTTGCTTTCCATTTGATGTCTGTTGATCAGAAATAACTCACAAAAACAAATAATTTGGCCTCAAGCCACTCTAGCAAATTAAAAAGAGAAAGATACCTGGACATATCCATTAAAAATAAGTGCTGTGTCTACAGGAAGTAGAAGAAAAGGAAACCTCTCTTTTAAAATGCCTTACATATTGATGCCTGTGTTGACACCAGCTTTGGAGGCCTCTGCAGTACAGGTGAGAGCTCACTCACATACAAGCTAGAGAAGCCTCAGGTGCTTTCTTTCACACTCACATCTGCCATTAGGTATGAGCATAGCTAACGCATGCAGCCCGTGCATATTGCCTTTACGTCCCCTCCCTGTTCTCAGTGTGCAGCTGCCTTGGGTGGGGGAGGACCCAAAAGAATGGTTCTGCCATTTTTTTTGCCATGCACAGACCTTCCTCCAGCTGCTATATTGCCTAGAGGCAGCACATTTATTCTGAAGGATCACAGTGGAGCACTTATACTGGTTCTCTGTATGCTAGACATATGATAAACTCATGCTACTTGTCTTAAGAAGTGTTAGGACCAGACTAGAACAAATAAGTATATGATAGAAATCCATACATAATACATGTTTCCCTGTAACTTTGCTAAATAACTGTGCGTTAAATGTATTGTTTCGTTCTGGATTTCTCTGTAGTTGCTTGGCTGAAGTTCTCTCCACATCTTTCTCTGCTCTGTTGTGAAAGGCTTCTTTGCAATTAAAACCCCTTTCATGATTTACCCAGGAGCTCAGTGTGATCACAGGCAGTGTGATGATGTACGAAGGTCTCCATTACACAACAGGTATGGCACTTTGTTCGTGGCATGACTTCCTTAAGGATAAAAGCCTTGCCTGTTGGACTCTAACACTTTTAGGGACTGTTATGGAAGTGATCTTCACAACTATGTTGCTGTCTTCTTCGGTAGGGGTTTTTCTGCTCCAAGAAAATTGGAAGTATGAATGAAAGAGCTCAGTGTTGACTGTCACTATGTGTTATTATGTACCTGCCTGTCTGGAACAGACGGGCTGCAGGAAGAACTGGTGACGAAGTTAGATTCTGAGTGATCCCTGCTTAAGGGATTGCTCCCAACAGAGGTTTAAGTTTGGGGCTGTGTCTGGCTGAGAGGTAAACAGCCACCACAGAGGTGGCTGCAACTGTTTTGTTTTTATTCAGTTCAGTGGTTGCTTTTAACAGAAAGCGTATTAGCTAATTTGCAAAAAGCAGGGGTAATCCTGCTTCCCGTGACTGCAATTTTGTTTTGGACTTACCGTAAAAAGCAGCCCCAGACTGACTTCTCCAAGGTTTTTAATTTAATTATAAGATCTGAGACCTGCTGAACTTTCCTGTAGCTTCCACATAGATGATAATTCATTTCTATTCCTACTCGCTCTCCTAACAGCACTGGATGTGTGAGTGTGAGGGGGAGCTCTATAGTTGCTGGAAGCTTGTACACAGCCTGAATTCTCATAAAATAATAACAACAAATGAAAAATGCAATAAAAGACATGACATGGCTTTTACTAGCTAAATCTAATTTATAATCCAAAAGCTTCCTTTAATATAAAATGTCATCACAGTAAAGACATGGTTATAAAGCTAATAGCAAATGCAATGAAAGGAAAGAGAATCCAGAGACAATATTATTTAGATCTCGCCAGTCACTTATTCTCCTCATAGAACTATAGTGCAGAATAAAATTAATATTTGCCTTAGTTTTGCTCATGTCATGGAAAATTAAAATAAAGGAAGATTTAAAAGGTGGATTTGGGGCCCATTTTTTGTGGAAGTTCACACTGGTGTTAGCAAGAGGAGGGATTCAGCTTGGTACCAGCTCACGTCCTGCATAGCTGCCACAGCCACAGAAAGTCAGGAGCCAGGTCTTAAGAAGAACGCAAGTGCCTTAAACAGGATTTAGACAGATTTCAGTTACCAAAATCCAAAATGGCAATGCAAAAATTTCCATTTCACAGGCTTTGCAGGAAACTGTACTTGCTAGGCACCCTCTGTTCTTGCACATACCCAGTGCTCCCTCTTTCTGAGCATTCCTTGCAGCGGTGCAGACACGAGATGACGTACAGAAACGATACACACCAGTGTCCCTCAGCTCCCCTGAAAGTATCACTCAGCACTGACAATATTTTCTCATGCGAAAAGTGCTCAGACCTGTGTCTCACACACTACAGAGCTACCCGCCTATGGGCTGGAGGTGCTGCTGAAGGGCTGACATGGATGTGGTGCTCTTTGCTCTTTCTGAAGAGGACACAAGACCTAAGTCTCTGACTCCATGACTATTGACTAGGCTGGGCTACAATTTGAACACTCATCTCCTAAGATTGTTTTTTTTTAAAAAAACCCCAGGAAATAAACTCTTTTTTTTTCAAAGAGCATGCACAGACCCCTCTCCTTAGGGGAGAGGCTTGGACTTTGGCTCCTTCATGGAGAGGCAGCCCTGACTCAGACACAGAAGCTCCAGAGAGGACCATGACTGATGCCAGTGGCCAGGGTTTCCTACAGGTGAGCTCTGAATAATCCCCTGTTCAAAATGGGCACATTTTGGATTTCTCTTCCAAATGTCTCACTCTTTCCACCAACTCCATATGGACATCAGGGACAAAACTCTTTTGGAGCTCAGGAGTTTTAGGATGAGACATAGTTTTGTAGTCCGCTCAGTGGACTAAGCTGGGTAGCCAGCCTCCTTAAAATGGACAGCCACAGCATCTGCTATGGAGGCAATCTCCTTGGAGGACTCGAGAGGCTTCGGAGCTCGTGGATCATTGTTAGAAGTTCTGCAATTGTTCTGTGCCTCGTTTCTCATCTGTGGGAAGCAGTGAGGTATATTCATCTTCTCCTACTTGTTCTCTGCTTTATCTATTTTGTGCTATATTGTGAGACTTTTATTCAGAAGAGTGAATTGTGGTACTTTAAATACCACTGACATTACAGAAACTACCCATCAAACTCCTCATCAACCTAAGACAGGGTTACTTATAGTTTATCATTTCTCTGAGGTGAGGGACAGTCTGTTCTTACGGGTTTCAAGAGTATTTAACAAAATAAAGACCTAATTTTTATAGGTTCATTTCCTGTGATCAAAACACTAACAAACCCTTCACAGGTCTTTACCCCAGGCAGTCTTTTTCTGCCCAGTCTATGCATGTGACTAGCCCGTGAACATCCCTTTCTATAGGGTCATTTTAACAATTTAGCATATCAGATTAAATTAACAGATCGGTTCAGTTGACTGGATGCGCTCTAACACAGACATTTCAAACTGGAGATGACAGTATCCAGTCAAATTTATATGTCAGCAACATTTGTGCCTTCTGCCAAATCACCATACAGTTGCAGTTTTTATACTGCTGCCAAATCACCACGCGGTTGCTCATTTTCTACCACGGGCTCGTGGGGCTCAGAGCTGTCTTCATTGACTTCAGCAGGCACAAAGGTGCTATGGATTGCAACGTTAAGGAATCTTTAACAGCGGGGGATTAACGAGAAATGTTAGTACTGGCATGTAAATACCTCAGTCCACAATTCCCCTTCACATTCACAGCTTTAGTAGTCTGACTTCCCTGGAAGTGAAATGTAAATTTTGGAAAACTTCCCAAAAGCAACATACTTTCCCCTTCTTTCACTAAGTTGCTCCTAAGCAGACGTGTTCGCTGTGTATTAAGTTATGATCCTCTCAATCGGAGGCTGAATGAGAATTAAATAAAAGCCCCAACCCTAAATTATTGCAGATGTGAGCTCTAGGAGAATGAAAAGAAACATTTCAAAGCAGAGAGGAGTATCTTGACTCAGAGGTAAACATCAGTCTATCATTTTTGCTTTGGATTTCAGAACAACCACTGTGAACCACAAGATATGGCTCCCCAACTGCTTCTGTTAGTCTCATGTCATAAATATTCTAAGCTGATAGAAGCAGATGTTCATTTTCACACAGAGGTCACATATAGTGCTTGTCTGCAAGGCAAAATAATCTGATTTGTTATTTAAACAGAATTGCATTTTATTGCTGTGTTTTCCTGTCACATAACCAGAGCTCAGGTACATACGAAGTTGAAAGTTATCTGTTCAAGACATATTTGGGAATAAGATCAGGCTATAAATATGACCCTGTGACATGAGCTAACCTTTTGGAAGCCCCCACGGAATGGGGAAGTAGCAATGAATTTCAGGAAACAGCATTACAAAGCAGGGTTGCAGAAAGATAACATAAACAAGAGAAAACACTGTATATTAAAGCCATTGACTGTCCTTTTTCTTGGTAAGTTAGCTGCAATAATCTCCAACAAAATGTGCCCTGAATAATAAATGTGAAGAATTGGATGGTACATGGAGTATATGTAATAGGGAGGGGGTGGAGATGCAATTACTGATAACTGCTCCGAGACTGTGCAGAATGCAGAGCGTAGGCTATTTGGGCACTTTGCCATGATTCTGAGTTAGCACTAAAGTTTTGCTAGTAAACCATGACAACCACTGTTTTTATTAGGTTCAGCAATCGAAATGTATCAGCTTGCCACACAGCATTAGGATGCAGAGCACTTGAAAATCTGGGATGCTGCTGCAGCCTGAGGGTGGGATGAAATGGCTAGAACGAAGAATTGGTGCTACAGGAAAGGAGGCTGCCATACTCTCAGAGGGTTTTTAACACACTGGTCAAGTTTCTTGAGCTAGCAACACTCATTTGGTCCCATTCTGAACTTGCAACATCTACAACTCCTACCCTGGCAGCACAGCACCAGCACCTCCCTTCTCCTGGGGGCATGCACGCAAGCAGAACTTGAGTGGCCCAGCCCAGCAACTGCAGCTGGCCCAGGGGGACCAGGCTGGGGGCAAAGGCATCTACACTCCTGGCAGGATGTCTGCCCATTGCACAGAGGCTCCACGTTCAGGGGCACCAGAGTTGATGGTGCTCCTCCAACTCATTCCCCAGGGCATGATCCCATGAAACAGTGACGCTGGGAGGCCCTGCCTTGTAAGCCAACGCATGGGCATCTCCATCTCAAGTTCTTCACGTCTCCTCTTCACCCAGGCCCCCCCGGAGAACTCACACAGGTTTATGCAGCCACACTGCTGGAAAACTGAAAGCACTTGCAGAGTTTCCAGCCTGTCTGGAATAGGCAACCTGAACCATTTTTGCTTTTTACCTGTTGGACATGTATGGGTTCTTGCTTCTTATGGAAAAAGCCAGATTCTCAGAAGAAAAACTATTGACAGTAAGTTGCAGAGTGAAATATTTCTCACTGAACCACGCATGAATTAGAAAGTAGAGTAACCAGTCTCATATGAAATACCCAGTAAGCCATTTCATTATGGGAGTTTAATTAGCATATATCCAGCTGATTACTGTACGAGAACAGACCCTTTTCAGTTGGCATGTGTCGATTAGGACAAAATTCACCAATTAAATGACTGTTCTAATTAGAAGCTGAAAAAAATTAGCCACCACAAGCAAACTAATGATCAGGCAACATGCCATTTTGGGGGACAGTAATCAAAGATGACCCAGTGATTTTTGTAAGCAGTACTGAATTCTCAAAAGTTTCTGCAAAGCTGAAACGGCTGTCAATGGCTGGGAGGGGCACTGTCAATGGCTCACCTGGGACAAAAGATTAATATTGCTCCCACTCACTCTTTTCCAAAACAACTGGTAATTCTTTCCAAGTATTAAAGTCAACCTATCCTTGCAGCAGAGGATAGCTAAATACTCTCCAGCTCCATTTCTGAATACGATAGTGCTTCCCAAGGGAAGGAGATAGATACTGTCAATCCATATTTCTGCAGTTCCCCAGACAGAGACGTGCCAGATAAGCTGATCTAACAGCTTGCTATCACAAAAGCGGAGTCCCAGTGCACTCTTTTCCCACCTCTCCTGCTCCTGATCACAAGCTTCTCTGTTTCTCTTTACAAGGCCTGGTGCTCACTTGACTTCACTGTAAGCTGATTTCATTCATTATTTTTGGAGGAAACTAGAAGAACGAGGCAAAAGAAAATTAGCAGTCTTCTTCCAGGCTTGGTAGTTGAATCGGCTCTCTGTAAGGTCTGATGAGGGCTATAATAGAAAAAGCAGGATTGTATGGCCGGGAGCAGGGATAGGAAGAGGAGGGGAAGAGGGTCAGAGAAATGGGATTGCCCCTTTCAGCAGCAACCAGCCATCAGACCAGATGCCAGCAGGCCTCTAGCTACGCATTCCGTGTCTCTTCAGCCAATAGCTCTGTTCTTACAGCAGGACTGAAAACCTGCAGCAATTTCTGCCTTCAAGTATTCCCCCTGACCAGGGAACTGCTAACTACCTTTAATTGCTGGCAGAAGTTCAAGTGTCAGTAATTCCAGAGCAGAGGACCAAGAACAGATATCTGAAACAGTAGCTGCAGATGGCTTCACTCCCCCATCCTGGGGGGGGTGAACCTCTGCTAACTCAGGTGGTCATGCATGTGCGTGCCAAAAGAGGTTTGCGTTGAAGTTGGGGAAACATGCTGTTTATCGCGCTCTCAAGCACGCATGGCTTTAAGGCACAGAGGCAAAATCAGCTCTGGCATTCAGCACTCTCAGTACAGCCACTTTTTATTTCATGACTTGCTTGAAATAAGCAATTCGCAGCCAAGCTGTGCACACAGTGATAAAGCCTTGTAAAAATGACTTGAAGCACAGCATTCAGTTGCTTTATGGGGCCAGGGAAGCTGTATGAGCCGAGTCCGGGGTTTATGCCACAGAAGCACTCAAAGACAGAGCTTCGGAAGAACCTGCCATGGAGAGGAATAAGTTGTGTCATCTACCTGCCTGCAGGTAGTGAAGCAAATGGCATTGGCTCCAGTTATTTCTGAGGACCTCTGCACTTTTTATCAGGATGCCAGTTACGTGCATCCACTTGTGTGCCCCCGTACGCTGTGAGGTGTTCAGGGTGGAGTGCTCGTAATCAGCTTCTTGCCAAATAAAATCTGCACTGAGATAACTGAGTGCCCTGCGTACATACGTCTATTTCAGGTGTTTCCTTAGATTACAAAGGGATCCATTTTATCATCTCAGATGAGGAAAAGAACAGATACCCAACCTCAAAAGATAACTGCACTGCTTTTCATTTCATAGTTTAATTTGGAAGGTGCAATTAAAGAAGTTATTGCTTTGCTACGTACCACAAACACTATTAAACTCAAATACTGACACTAATTCTGGACTGGAAAGATCTAATAGAGGCATTATACAGCTTCCATAGAACAGCATCATTGCTATTGACTAGTCCATTAACAATGAGGAAATTAAGCGCTGTAACCAGTTACAACCAAGTAAAATTTAAATCATAATTAATTGGTTAAGGGTAAAATTTTAAAGTGTCATTAAGAATATGGTTTCCATCCAGGAGGACAATTTCACTTGTTCAACTGGGGGCCAAACTCAAAATGAAGCAAACTACATGGTTTTTAGGGAAAGATAATTCCAGCAACAACTTCAGGTAAAGAAGACACAAAATAAGGGCTGCCACGCAGCAAAGTTACACCAGATCCAAGAATGCCTTGCATTTAACATGAAGCAAGGTCAGACGCATTCTGAAATGTAAGGTCCTTCCCTCCCAGGACAGACAAATAAGTGTAATAGCGCATACTTCTCTTAATCAGGATGTGCGTAATCAGGATGGCGCCTTATTAGGATATGTCCCAGAGAACCTGTTTAGCTTAATGACAGTGAATGGTAATGACAACTGCTTAACTGGGTAGTATTAGCAAAAATTTCACTTAATGGGATACATGCAGAATGTGTCAGGGGGTTAAGTGGTGTTTAACTAAGTGTGAAATTCTAAGCCCATGTCCCTTAATAAAGAAATTGTCAAATAATAATTAAAAGAAGAAATTGAAATGAACTGTAATGAATAACATTTGTAGCCTTGTGTTTATAGACAGCACTAGAGTGCTATGTACACAAAAAATGTACTTCAGAAAAATAACTTCTTTTTTCCTTCCTGAACAGATTGCTACTTTTCAACCGTTTTCGTTATTTGAAGTAATTGATAGACAGTTTTGCAAAATGACTCTTTAGCTGAGGCTAATCTGAAGCAGTTCATTACAAGGGTTAGCTCTTCTACGTGTGAATGACTTTACCTGCATAAAGAGGCCACATGATAGGTTGCTGGTCTTTGGCTGGATGGACATAATGTAGAATTGCGTTCACAATGAGAAAAGCCGATATATGAATTTCATTACCTGATGATGCTCTTCGATATTGGCTTAAGAATGTTCGTCAGTAAATCCATTTCCCAAGAACCCTCATGATGAGAAATAAGCAAAGCTGCACTGGCAGGCAAGAGGCATTGTACTTTACACTTCAGTGGCATTTCACAGAAAACTGTTTCTAATATTAACTCAGGGGTCGTTGCTACCTCGTGGCTGAGGTAATGGTTAGGCTCCACACCAGGGAGAGCAGATCTAGCACATCTTCCCCCTACCCTTATCCCCTGCAGGCAGGCACCCACAGGAGGAGGACCTATAGCTGCTTCCAGTCTCATCACACGTGGGTGCAAGGTATCATCACCCTCAGTGAAAAGCCGGTCCTGAGCATGCCCCTAAACCAGGCTACCCACTGAACGGGGAGCAAGCTGGAAACAAACTGTGACTGCTGCACTGGGGTAGTGATCCAACGACCTGCCTCATGAACAGGACTCACGGGGAAGCCGTAACCGAGCCCTTCGTCCTAGCTAACATAGTATTTCTATGACTTGGCATCCTTCAGGCTTCTTTTATGGCTGCTTCAAATCAGGACAGCTTAATGAGGGACAACAAATGGTTGATAGATGCCCTCATTAATGAAAATTTGGTATACTATTGCTACTGTGATATGCATTGCTTTGGTATTTTGGAAAAAGTTGGCATTTAAGATTGGCTGCCAAGTGGAAGACTCTAAAGATTCCCCAGCAAACTGCCCAGATTAATACTATTGGGCTTTGTGAGAGGTAGCTTGCAAAGTATGTGGTCCAAATATTTCTTAGCTGAAGTTAGCCGTTCAGCCTGTATGACTGCTCCCATCCACTTTAAAAGTTGCTTCCATGTCATACAATTAGTTGCCTAGTATAATACAGAATCAATTTACACAGGTGGAGGCAT
The DNA here is from genome assembly GCF_035582795.1 of Mycteria americana. Taxonomy (NCBI): domain Eukaryota; kingdom Metazoa; phylum Chordata; class Aves; order Ciconiiformes; family Ciconiidae; genus Mycteria; species Mycteria americana. The sequence continues at coordinate 139,620,709 of NC_134366.1, read as the reverse complement.
ACTTTTGGAGCCTAAATTCCCTATCTGCTAGGGATTTTATTAGTACAGCTGCAATGTTCAAGGACAAACACCCCTGAACATCACAGGACTCGTAGCAGGGGCTAAGCTGTAGTCAGGCATCTGTCACGAGACATTGCTTCTCCTCCCTAACTGAATGACTAACATATCTATGCAAGATCAAGGCTTGGACAAATTACCCTTTAAACACCAACATAAATATATGTACACTGTTTTGGTTTTGGTTTTTTTTTTTTTTTAATTCCATGAGCATCCTTTGATGAAGAAGGATTTCTGGTAACAAGTAAATAGATTGTTAATGCTATTGAAGAAAACAAAAGAGATTTGCTTTTTTTAGGGTTTTTCTGAATGAATCTTGAAAGTGAGTTTTCTAGTATTTTATATGCCCTAGTCATCATCATAAGCAAAGTAAATTGCAACATTATTTATTCATAGGTAATACAAGGCCATTTACTTGGATGGGTCCAAAAATGCACAGTCTTTATTATAAAATTCATTTTCACTGATGAATTTGCAGGTTTATGTCGATGCAAATAAAATGTTAGCTGTTGTGCATCATTCGTATTTTTTATCCTTACATGGATAAAAATACGTGGATGAGGTTAAACTGTTTCATTCCAAATCCATCCAAGCCCAATTATTTTATGTCGACTTTCTGATTCTATCAAAATATAATTAAATTATGTATAACAATAAATGATACATAAATTATAAAATATATCAAATTACAGCAATGTATAATTGAATACATTTTGGTAATGATATATCACCAATATTATGCTGCTTTGAGATAATAAAAAAGCAATGCAATATTGCTGCTTTCATTCATTTGCTTGTTTTTACGTTTTGTTCAGAAAGAAATTGTTTTCTTTATGCATTGCATTCTGGTTCAAAACTTGAGAAATTGCACTTGATTTGTCTGGTTATCTCTTCAAACTGTACGGCAGCGGAGTTATTTCTGATTTACCAAGCAGAAAACTGAGCCTGAACATTTTAAAGAGACATGACAAGAGAAAAGGTGTAGCTGTGGAACTACTCCTCATGCAGCAGGTGATCTGGACGTGGCCCATTCATCACTGGCCATTATTTGTCCCTCTGTGCTCTGGCATACGGTGGATTTGAGCTTGTGATCGCGCTAGATATTAACATACTGAGCTTCTGACACAAAGCCTGTCTCTTTAGTGGGCAGCTGTAAAGACCAAGACTAATAGCTCTGGAGTCTCCAGCTCCCAGTGTTAGCTAGGATAGCAGACATCACAAAAGTGGGAGCTCATCCAGGAATGAAATGCATTTACTATGCAAAAATATAAATTATGTATGTGAAAAGTAATGCGGATAATAGAACATTATTACATAAAATAATAATTCACTGCAAACAAACTTGTGAATCCATGTGAATCCAATCGTTCCTTCTCCTGTACTCATTGCATTTTATTGGCCCGAGCGAGATAAGAGCACTGCCAATTTTCTTGGTGTTATTGTATGCAGAGCATCTTCAAATGCATGTGGATACTTTCACACCGCTACAGTCATCTATATGTCCACTGAACTGAATAAAACATCACACCAACAATCAGCTGTGGCATGACTGTACATTCCCATGTTACTTTTCTGAGTGCAAAACCTCAGCAAACAGACTCAGTCTGTCTGATTCTCAGCTGTATTTTACAAGAACAGGACTTCTTAACCCTCTGGTAGGATAAATACAGTAGGTCACAGTCAAACTATGGCTAGCCCTGTGGATTATTCAAGCATTTGGTCTATTTTCCCGTGACATTTCCTATTGTAATGAGCTTCCACAATGAAGTAAACAAGACACATGTCTCTTTCTGCATAGACATTTCTGAGGAATATCTTGAACCATTTCTGGATTGCACAGGGGAAAAAAAAAACAACCCCAAAACCAAAGAGGAGACAGGAATGATGGAAAGGCACACACATCACAGCTGTGAAAACTCCAAAGCCTCGTAATCTACAAGGGTTCTCCTCTACGCTGGTAATCTTTGTTATGTGTTGGCTGAGTTGCTCAATCCTTGGATAAGCCAGCCCTAAGACTGCGCCTGCGGAGGCAGGCGCTGCTGGGGCGGCAGGGGAGGGATTGGTTCAGCAGCCGACTCGTAAAGTCTGATTAAGTGATCTGCCGCTGGTGAAGTCCTTCAGTGACCTGCCTGCTATTTCTGTGTCTAAGTCATTTGTGAAACAGCCCCAGCATGTGATGCCCTTGCTGACGCATGCACGCACCAACTGGGCAAGGTGGCCACTGGCTTTTATCTTGCAGCTAGGAAAAAAGCCTGCGCACACCTACTTCCTCTCATTTGTTTCTAATCCGAGGACTGAAAACTTGATGTTAGATTGGAATGGGAGTTTCATTAACCAAAAAAAAAAAAAAAAAAACCAACCCAAAACAACCAAGGAAAAAGAAGAAAAGGTAAATTAAAGAGATTTCACACTAGTTTTCAGATTCTTCGATTAATTTGAAATAATTTCCTTCCCATAGCAAAACTGTCAGTCCATTTAAGAGAATCAAACTAGCTTCAAACATTGCACTCAATCTCTCTGATTTTTCACTGCTTTCTCCTGTACCTTTAATGGAAATAGACTGACAAAAAATAACCTATAGAATAGCTCAGATGTCTGTACTTCCATGAGGAAAATGTTCTGGGAAGGAGAGGTCAAAAAATTCAGTTAATGACAGCTTTTGTCAGTGCCACACCAAAAACCTATCCTTTCATTCTCAGAAATGTGATCTTTTGTGTTCCAGACAATTCAGTAGCTTGCACTGCTTCATCTGCTCTTTGTGAAGTATTTATCTATTTTGGTATCAGAGCTGGAGTTCTGTTAGACATAATTAAACCAGGACCTGCACACACAGAGTAATTCTTTAATGAAGATTCTCACACTTCAAAGTACCGACACAAATTTTTCCCTTGGAGAAAAGGGAAAATGCATTTCTTGAGTGTTAATTATGTAACGAGATTAACATGATTCATGAAAAAAAAAAAAAAGGTACTTTTGCTTATTTGAGTAACTAGCACCATCAGAAAGCCTTCCCAGCAAAGATGAGCAGGCTGATTTTCATTATTCAGTGCGTTCTTGTGCCTGGTACCTCTCTCTGTGCCTTACACAATTCAGCAATAATTATGCTTCCCATTGCTAGCTAGGTTGGGGGCATCCTTATGACAACGATGCCAGAAGCACACGTTAACTACACTGTGCTGATGTCATTCACATTTCAGCCTGCCAGAACCACTGGCTGTGATCGCCAGCGATAACGGGAGCAGCAATGGCTGTAAGCAGTAGGGTTGGCCAGTCCACCCACTATTACATATTGCAAATCCTTCCTCATGGGATAATCTAGTGGGCAAAATAAATACCCTTGTGAAACAGCACACTGGAGAAAAATGTGATCCCTCATGCTGTTCTGCTTTGGCATATTGTAGCTGTGGCTTTTTTGTACTCTAATATAGATATTGCTTGTTACCGGATTTTGGGAAGCCTCTTGTAACCTTTGGAAAGGGCGAGGGGAACCCTTCTCTGTGAATAATCTCCTACTCCACATTGTCTACCCTCAGGTGGTATTAGATTTGGTGAGTTTCTAGGAATTGCTAAACTGGGAAAACCCTTTATTTCTTTGTCAGTGCCATTGCAAGGTAGGTCTCACACTGAATCCCTTTCGATAGGATTTCCAAGCACTGTAAGGTAGTTGGGGACACATATCCAATATTTTTAGGTGCAAAATCAGAGGTGGTGGAACATTCGTTTCTGAAATTTTATCTTTAAGCACAAAACCACAAAAACCCTACATGTTGCTACTCTTGTGGGACAATAAAAGGCTGATCTTTGTTACCACTCTGCCCCTCACGTAACTACAGTCAGTAGAAACCATGGCTCTTTCTCAGAGTACTGAGAAGACTACTCTTGGAGCAATTACATGTCCAACTTGAAATAAAGGAAATACACTATCAATATTAAGCTTATATCAGGATGAAAGCATCAATTCAGATCTGACAGAGCCTCTCTCAGAACTGCTCATTCACAGCAGTTTAAAGCTGGCAGACACAGGCAATGCTCATGCAGCCAGGGCTATCAGGAACACACCTTTTTATAAAAAAGACCTGAGCTGCTTCTTGACCTCCTGAGATCTCGCCTCACTCGGAATAATACGGGAATAGACATCTGTGTACAAAACCAGCACTAGCCTTTTGGAAAAGCAAGACTATCATGGAGCATGTTTTCATTACCAGCAACCTGGAAATGGATATCAGGAGAAGCTCTCTAGGACATTTTGGCAACTGGGACCCAGTTCAGCCTTCACAGAGGTGAACTAAAAGGCATCCATGGACATAACTGGCTGTAGACCAAGTCCTCCCTGAACTGAAGACAGTGGTCATTACTAGCAGGAGGGCAGCAAGATATCCTGTAGGACACCAAGCCAGAGTGGATTGAAACTCCATGTTACCCTAGGGAGTGGTAATGACACTTGTCATGAGACTTTTCTTACCACACATCTATCAATAATTTCATACTGCAGAAAGCTACAGGTATTTTGAAAAGTGAAATGAGAGCTGGGAGACAAGCTGAATAACAAAACTAACCTCTTCAGCCTCTGCTTCTCTGTTTGCATTAACAGAGTAGGTTCAGCAGCTTATTTCAAGCACTGAGTGTAAAAACGAAACAAGCTACAACATCAACTACAATGCAATGAATTACTTCTTTCTGTCCCCCCAGACAAACACACCATCCTCAGTCCTGGAGGGGTTTATGGAGAAAACAGATGCCTGGAGCCAGACTTCTTGATTGTCGGTGCTCTGTTATATAGTGGCTATGGCTATAAAACACCTCCTTCCAAGTAAGCTCCTCTGCAAAGGCAATTATTGCTCCTGCAAATTTCTGTACAGTCTGCCATCATCAGAATGTTATGACATGTTAAAAAACCAGTGTAACCCACAGTGTCACTCAAACACCTGACCAACATGGCAATCCATGACACAATTAAATCAATTTTCCACAGAGCGCACTCTGAAGAATTAATTAGATACACAAATTCCATTAACAATCGCTTAAATGACTTGCATTCCTAATTTTCTGCATACCAATAGAAAATGTTTTCAAGACAGCGAATGACTATTATGTCTTCTGGTATCTACCATAGTGCCAGTAATCACGCTCAGTTTGATTTTTATGGAACTATGAAATGTAATCCTAGAGGGTCCTATACTACTTTAGTATCAACTAATATCCGCTTCATGCCAAGTACTCCTTGACTACTGAGGGTAAATCTGAGGGCAGATCACTCAGAAAGATCAGTCAAAAATGAGGGAAGGGTTAGGTGCCAGGCTGTAAAAGGCTGAAATTGGTATTTCTAGCAATCACTTTTTGAAAAATGTGAATGCTTTTGTGCTCTGTCTCCTACCTAATGCCACAACTTTGTATTCACCACCTGTACAAGAAAATATCCACAACCTATATTTCAGATCTAGTTTGCAATGCACTGTTTGTGGACATCACCATCTCAGAATACTTTTAACCATGCTGTGAATAGTGGCACCACCAAATTGGGCTAGCTTACCTAGAAACAAACCCTGTGTCTTGAGTTTGCCCATATTTTTCCTTGCTAATGGGTTGCAGGTCTATGAGGCCACAAGCAGCTGAAGGAGACAGAGCTGGGGAAAAATTACGTTAATCCATTTCACATTAATATTAGTCCTCTGAAGAGTAGGCACCTAGTTGTCTAGGCTTCTCTATAGTTAATGATACTTCCACAGGGCATTTCATCCCTATTTTAGAAAAAATTACTCTTTACAGTGGACCACTGAGTATGAGGCAACAAATTCTTTTACTTACTCCTTCATCCAGAAGGAGATAGATACCAGAGTCCCAAGATTTCTGCTTCATTCTGCCTTGTTCTTTTGAAAATTAAGTAACTTGCATTCCCAGGCTCGTTAAGAAGCACAAACAAGTTAATATCAATGTTTTGCATGAATGCCAAAACGTTCTTCAGGAAAATGGAATTAAAAACCACCTTTCCTAGATTTTCAGTTTAACTGTGCTAATGAAGAAAGAGCTTTTCCTTACTGAAGATCAGGGATCAGTGGATGCTCGACAGAACAGAAGGCTGACCCTGAGACAATTTCACAGGCATCCTCTCAGCATTTTGTTTGCCCTAATGGTGACCAGCAATTGAGACTCCATAAGAAATCTAACGGTAAAGGCAGTCTGGTTCGGCAGGGGTGCCAATTTCAGGGACTCCTTCCCGTCTGACACACGAAAAGCACCTGCATCTGAGGCTGAATGCTACAGCAGACTCCTTTAAGGCACAGTGACTGCCAGCTGGGATTACACTGGATTACACTGGTTGAAGCAAGCGTTACCTGAGAAATGACTCCGCATGCTACTTAAGACTAGATCAACTTATTGTACACTAATAGAAGTAATTTTACAAGGGAAAAAAAGTATTTAGAGGATGATGGAACCTTAAGAAAGACACAGTATGCAATTACGAAGAAAAAGTCTTGTGCAGACTTTATTACTTTGTCAGGTAGATTAATAAAAGTAATGAATGAAGGGAGCATGGCAGATGCTATTTGGATTTTAGTGATGCATTTTGGAGTCTCTCAGAACAAGTCTTGCTTCCCTAATTAATACAAATTACCCTGGATATAAACATTATCAGGAGGATTGAAAAATGCCTGAAAACATAAACAAAAGGTGATGATGAATGACAATGTATCAAGTAGTGAGAATGTGTCTACTGAGGATCGCAGGAATCAGAGCAAGGCATGGTTACTGCTAAGTATCTCCATTAGAGGAAGGAAATACTTATAGTAATGAAATTTGCACATAATGCAAAACAGAGAGGAGTTGAGTATCCAACTGCTGATAATAAAGCAACACAAAGGGGTCTTTAAAAGATTAGAAACATGAACAGACTGATGGTGAATTATGATTTACGCTGGGAAAATGCAGAGCCGTACATGAGTAGGAATGTACTTGAAAGCCTGTCCACATGTGAAAAGCTGCCTATACAGCTGTACAGAATAATTACATTGGTAAAACTACCAGGATATGTCCCTTGTGCAGCCATTCCCCTCTGGAATAAAAATTATGTCTTTACTCTCAGGTCAAGTCACTTTTATTCCCGAAAATCACTTCCCAAGGGAAGTTATGCTGGAGTAACTGGATGCAGCTGTGCTGTGCACTGGACTGGCTGGGGGGGTTACGCAGCAGCTCTGCCATCAGCGTGTGTGCTACACCAGCAGGATGCTGCAGCCCCCGTGGACCTCTGTACGCTGGACTCTGCGTTCTCCTTAGCTATGCTGGCAGGTCTTCTCGGGTTAGAAAGCCTCTAAAACCCAGCCGGAGAGAAAGCCAGGAAGGCAGCAATGCTAAGGGGCCTGCAGACTCCATAGGCGGTAGCTCAGACGTGATTTTGCAATGCAAAATTGCAGCAAAACTGTGTTGGGGGATGCAGAGGAATTGCAGTAGGAGAAAGGGAGGTGGCCTGGTGCTCCCCATGGTGTTCCCTTTATGTAACCCCCTAACATGGCTGTCCCAGCAAGGTGGCACCAAGCTTTGCTCGCTGTCAGAAACACTCAGTGCGACAGAGGGACATTTGAAGAGAAGCAGTGGAAAGCGCTGACTCACGAGGGGAGACCAGAGGAGTTAAACATGTAGCTGGCTAAAAGCAGGCTGAGTGGGGAACCCTGTAGTACTTCATAAATATATGACTCTGGAGATGAATTTTCTTGGAGTGACACTAGAAATCATAGCACACAGCTAAGAAAGGAAGCATTTAGAGTAAGAGCCAGATAAAACTTCTTGACAAGGAACAACATTAGCCTTGGCAACCCCAAAGGGAAGAAGAAGAGATGAAAACTCACTTAATATGTGGGAGATCATGTAATCTGATTTTCCTGACTTGAAGGAAAGGCGAATTCACAGCAGGAACCACACCAAGTGGAAAGCAGAAATGCACAGTATTTGACTCTTACTATGAAGAGGTCATGAAGGCGAGCCAGAAAATGGCTCACAACAGAAAATGGAGCAGAGAAGGACAACAGAGAACAAAGGGACCAAAGATGGGAAAAGTAGCAAATGCCAGAATACGAGGCATGTATTTACATAAATGTGTATGGTTACACGGCCACAGCAAGCAAAAATGAAAGCTAAGGTGCTAGTCCTTTCCCTTTAGCTTCAGGGGGCTGTGCAGACACTGAGAGCCTGAGGAGTCCCTTCCCCAGAAGGGCCATACTGTACCTGGACTTCTCCTGCAGCACAGGGAGCCGCGAGGGCACAGTCCTGGAGCAAAGCCTCATGCAGAGGAGTTGCATTCCCTCTGCCTTGCACTATTTAATGTTGAATACCTAGTGTGGAGACAGTTCTACGATGCTCAAATAAATCGAAAAGGATCAAAGTTTAGACTCTAGCTGCTATTTCTTAACTGAAAAGCCCGTCTGACCCTTGGAACAGCATTACCGCTGTCATGAGATAAACCGTGAGCGCAAAATCCTTCTGCCGCTCCTCAGCCTTAGCGCATGGCAGGCACACAAAGGGGGGTAGTCCTCTGCTATGGCAGACGTAAAACTAGGGGATTACACCTACCTGGATGAGAAAGTGGCACTTTGCTCAATTTGTCTTGCTAATATTCCACACTGCAGCATGGAAACTGTTCTCAAAATAGGTTTCTAATTTCTGTACAGATTAAATGCAACCAAGCTTCTTTACTTGCTGATAATTTATCTAATACCTCTTAACTGTGCCGTCACATTCACTACAATGAGTTGGACAAGGAGATATCAGGTGTCCTGTAGAAATTCAGAGAATTACTAATAAAGGAGCATCCTGCTTGGATTAGACACACATTAGTACTGCTCTTCCAGGCTGGCACCTCTAAATCCTTATTCTCTTGCTGTTGCAGCTATATCCTGCTCTGCCTGTCAGCATCCATCTCATGCTTGTTAAATTCCTGTGCCACGTCATAGCTTAGCTTAGCCCCCCTGAGAGAAAGGACCAAAATATGTTGTGAAGGATCAGGGTTTGTGTCACCGTGAAGGAAGGGAAAGTGTAGTCCAGCCTTCCCAAGGAACTAGCTCAAGTGTTACCTAAGTTAAGCAACAGAGACCACCAGAAAAATTTCCAGCAGAAAAGACAGAGAAATAAAGTTTTGTATGACTCATTCAGTGGATCCATGATCTTGTATGACTGAAGTCCTTACTTTCTGGGCAGCAGTGAACCCTTTAGGCTCACAGATCAGAACAGCATATTCTTTGAAATTCTCCCAGGATTTCTTTACAGGCACTTACTTCTACGAGGAAGAATGATCTTGCTTTTAGGTTTAAACCCTGCAAAACAGCAATACTTCTTTACTAGTTTACAATCTCAAGTATATCTGTGTAAATTAGAAGTAGGAACATTTTTACTTCAAAGCCGTTACTCTGAACTTACACAACTGCAGCTGGGCTCACAAACAAGTTGCAAAGAACTCAGGAAATTAAAGGTGTATGAGACAGAGAGAGACTCAGTAAGTGTTGTCTTTTGTATTTCAGAAAATAAGGAGCATCCCCAAAAGGGGAGTACCTATCTCAGTATCTCAAGTATGTGCTTCATGTCCCTACCATTGAGAAATATAAACTAGAAAAGAAAACCGAAAGAAGCAGATACTTCTGGTTTGTTTTGCAAAATGAATGCATCGACACAGAAAAATGCATTGATAACCAAGTTACATTTGTCTGAATTCGATGTCCAGAAATCAATCACAAAGGTCCTTCCCTGTAATAAAATAATTCAGCTACTGATGCGTGTTTTCCAAAGTGTTGGAAGGAGTTTTAGAGACCAGTAAAGCCTCTTGGTCAAGCCCTTCCTGCCCCAGCTGCTGCTGGTGGGGAATCTCCACAGCTGGGGCAGAGGAGAAAAACAGCAGGTAGAACTGAAAGCCCGAGGGAGTCTTCTGCAAGTCCTTAAGTGGAGGTTACAACTGGTCAGGAAATCACACTTTTTTCTTTTCTTTGTTAAAAGCGCTACATGAGTACTGTGACTTATTTTTTCTGAATCCCCCTTGCTCTCCTACTTCATCTATGATGGAAATTTTCTATTTAGTCAGTATGTTACTTTCTGCGAGAAGTGACTGAAGTTAACTTGTTTCAGTGTTAGGGAAGTGGCTAGAGATGCTTCTAAGTCCCCTTCTTGTGTAGGGCAAGGCAGATACAGGTAGAGAGGAGATGTGAGGTATGCAGACTGTGAGAGCTCCATGTGGCTCATAATTATCACTTATAACCAGCTGACCGTATTGTCTTTTAATTCTATTTTTACCTGCTTTATCCTATTTATTATGGTGGTCTTTATTATTCTAGGCATTTCACAAAATGAGCAAAGACATTCTCCCAGTAAGCATTCCTTCTTGCTTATTAGGAAACAGTGATTATTTCAAGTAAAGATGTTGCTATTAGTGATGTAAAGAAACGTGAGCTTTGTTGGCCAAAGCCCGCTTATACAGCAATGCCCAGAAGATGTGACGGTCTGGTGATAAATACTGCTTGCCGTAGGCCCGCCTGTTTAAGGAATAATAAAAGAAATATTAGAGGATCAGACATGTGGCTGGAAGCTAACGCATGCTATGAACAGATGCTTGCTAGTAAAGACTGGTAGTTCATTCATTTTGAATTAAACTGTAAATCAAGGAACTATGGAAGTGTGGGAGGAGTGGATTAAAAATTTAACAAAAATGCTTTTGCTTTCTTAATTCCATGATCTGTCACATCCCTCCATCTGTGCAAAATGCGTGGGTGTTGTAGAAAAAACCTGAAAGGGTGGGATGTTAAAATGGTTTACACTGAGGCTCCTGTGCAGCGTGGCTGACTTCTACGCTTCCCAAACGGCACCATTTCAGAACACCTCTGCTTTTCTACAAAATCAAGCCAGACGTATTTATCACCAGTCAGACAAAAAGCGATTTAAATAGCTGGACTGAAAATGGAAATAAAAGCCTTATCATGCTTGAAAAATGCCATTTACTTTAAAGTGAGGTTTTCCACTTTGTGAGCACTAATTTGACTAATAACATAAAATGATACTTGATATAAGATTCTGCCAGTTTGCATTCAGCGAACCTTAGGCAAAACAAAATCCACCCTTTGAGAACCAACAAGAAAGACAGATTACATGAGATGTGTCTGAAAGAAAAATGACAAATGATTCCGAGGTTTTATTTTTAGTTTTGCTCCAGGAATGGAACTTGCTTTTGCTAAGCTCCAAATACCGATTGCTACACATTTCAAAAAACAACGAAGGGAGGCTGGTCCTGAGAAGTGCTCTCTGACGATGAAGTACAGTGCCCGGAACCTGACAAAATTAACTGAAAAGTGAATATATTTAACAGTCAAAGGAATGGTTTTAAGCATGAACTCCTGAAATAATATCATATAATTCACATATCTTCCTAAGTTGCTGGATGTGTTACTTATTTTAACTGTCTGCATACTCAAGCACGGAGGCACACATCAGAAAATGCAAAGTAGTTCATCGCTAACTATAGTGCTAGTCTCTGTGCAGTGAAAGACCACAGGAAAACTCCTCTCAGCTTTGAACACAGCATGTTTTGATGCAAAGCGACTGGCAGCAACACAGCTGGCTAGAGCAACAAAAGTAGTACCAGCGGACTTCGTACCGCAACAGGTTCCCACATGCAGCTCTACTGTCATGCATGATCATCTCCATGACCTGAGCAACAGCCCACCTGGATGAAAAGAACGAGGGAGTAAAAATCATTGGTGTATTGCAACAGTGCAGAGCCAAACCAAACTGACCCGTAAATTCTTCCTACTATACAGGGATCAAAGTAGGAAAGACGGGTTAAAGTGTCCTCTCTTGCTTCAGAGCATGTGTATCTCCCTATTAATAAAGAAAGGTATTATTAATCACTACCTCCCACTATCTCCTAGGTCAGATAATTCACAATTCCCATCTGGCTGGTGTTTTAGTACAGGCCTTTCATATTTCTAGTGTCTCATTATCTCTGGAGGAGTTTCTTATGCTATTGGCAGCCATTCCAGCTTGTCTCTGACTGTGAGACTACTCACAGCATCAAGGAGGGAGAAAAATAAAATAAAAACCCACTCAGCAAAAGTGAATGATGACAACTGGAAGAAGCCTATACTGAAAACAGGAAAAGGAAGAGTCATTCAAGATGTGGGATGTGTGTGGGAAAGCCTGGTCCCTGGGGACCTAACTGGCTGGCTGGAAGGTGGGGAACTGCAAGAGGATACCTGCAAGAGAAGTACAGGAAGAATAAAATGAGAGAGATTTTTCATGAAAAGGGAAGAGCAACCGTAAATGCAGATGATAATTCCATCCCTTCTCCCCCTCCTCCACCCTACAGCGTTGAAAATGCTGTCTCAACCCCACAGATATATTTGCCTTTCCTGCTCTGTGAGTTGGATCCAAAGCCTCCCGGAGCCAGTGATTTCAATGGGTCTTACTAAGCTCAATGGGGTCTAGGATCTGATGGCCCTGTTTTGTGAGAAAATCCTTTCCAATCATAGAATAATCTCATGAGCTATCAGAAAAGAAGAAAGAAAGGAGCCAAAGAGCCCACCATCCTCTTTCCTCTTGCTACGTGACAGAGTGAGCAAACATACAGTTCCCTTGAGTCCTGAATATACAGACCACGATGTAAGAAGATCCATGGAGATATCTGGAAATTCCTATTATGGATACTCTGCAGTCCCTGTTAACTAGTGGGGACAAACCTGAATTGGCTTTTGCAGAGTAGCTGGAGCAGCACCAAAATTGTCCCAGCCTGCACAAAGCACAGAAACAGAATCACAGAATCGTTGAGGTGGGAAGGGACCTCTGGAAGTCATCTGGTCCAACGCTCCTGCTCAAGCAGGGCCACCTAGAGCCAGTTCCCCAGGACCATGTCCAGATGGCTCCAGATATCCCCAAGGAGGGAGACTCCACAACCTCCCTGGGCAACCTGTGCCAGTGCTCGGTCACCCTCAGAGTGAAAAAGTGTTTCCTGATATTCAGAGGAAACCTCCCGTGTTTCAGTTTGTGCCCTTTGCCTCTTATCCTCTCACTGGGCACAAAATGGACAAAACCCATTCAAGAAGATGGATAAAACTTGAGTACTGAGAATTTGAGCAATGATTTGCTGCATCTTCACTCCCTGCAGTTCCTGAACTGGTTAATTTAAATTTAGCCTGGGTTTGCATTTAACACATTCTAGTGCCATGCAAATCTAAGGTCCATAAGATAATCTACCTTTTTTGGTTCCCTTAGGCAGTAAACCAGATTACAAATATAATTTTTCTGATCATTACGGTACTTCAGTGCAGTATTGTAGATAACAGTGTCCCCAAAGTTACCTTTCAGTTGCAGATGTGTTGCAGTCAGAGAGGCATAGCCAAAAAATATGCTATAACAACATTACTATAAGAAGACTTCTATATATTCATATTGCATATCTGTGAGGCAGTGGCTCTTTCAACTGTATCTTTGACCATAACAGTATTAGTTTTAAAAGAAAAATGTTTGCATTTATACTGCATTCATGAATTTGTTTTCCATCATATTAGCAGTTTTAGCCTCGCTGTATCTTGTAACCAAAATATTCTTAATAGGAGCAGTCAGGAATATTTACATTTTAATTAATAAATATTTCAATAAACTGGAGCTTATTATTGGCAAAAAACAAGGAAGGAAGAGCAGGTTACTGCTATTTAATTTAATGGCACCAATCAGCTCTTTTTCACTGTGGCTTTTCTACAAACAATTTACTTTGTAAAAGTATTTTTTTGTCATGCAAATCATTCTGAACTAGTATTATACAAATTTATTCATGAAAGACTGCAAGTGCTTTTCGGAACAATAATAAACTTTAAGTGGTTTATATCAGAAATGGCTTTTCCAAGCTTGGAAACCACTGAAAGAAAAACAATGCTCAGAAAAAGTTCTGTTCAACAAGATCACAATCTGAACAAAACGGGTCTAATTCTCATTGCTTTCCGCCACTATGGCAGCATTAAGGATTGCTTAGCATTACTATAAGCTACGTTCCTAGGCCCTGTGAGGCTGCCTTATCACGTGGATGCCGGGTAAAATGGCTCAATGTAAATGCAAATCTCTTTCTCCATGTTTGTAAATTCCTAGTAAGATCCATTTAGTGAAAAGGAAAGAAGAAAATGGATATCCCAGTAAGGCGCTTCCGAATGCTCCTGTTCCAAAGAAGAAAAGGGAGGTAAAATTGGTAGAGGTACCAGGTCAGCCTTGAATGATGAGAGGAGGGGAATGCTTCTCGAGAAAAGTCAGCTTACAGTATCAATTGGTAAAAATATCTCACAGGGCTAGCATTTGATCCCTAGTCCTGATATAGGATGTACAGATGCAAAATGTATAAGCCAAGCCAAGTGTCTGAAAACATCTAACATAGTACCTAAAGTAGAGTTGAGAAACTCAGAGGGCTGTGAGAGCTCTGAAGGCCCCCTGAATGCCCAGGAGTTCCCCCCTTGGCCCAACAGCTGTAAGAGGTAGTAACTCTCCAGTCCAGAGGAGTTTGCAGCTCAGCAGGAGCCAAGAGCAGGGAGACTTGCCTTTCTCCAAGGACCAAGTTTCTCAAGCTCATGTCAGTCTTGTGCGCCGTGAAACGTGAGCCAGTACGCTGCCACTGGAGCCTGGGCTGAAAGGTTTACAATAAACAAGTGAGCTAAGGACCTTCAGGCTAATCCTGTATTGTCATCACATTGTCACGGGAAACAAGAAGGTACGCAATTATCCCAGCCCACCACAGGCAGCTTCAACCTGGAGAAAGGGGAACGGGGAGTTAATATTGGAGAGGAAACCAAGTTCCAGACAAACCTCCCAAACGTCTTCTAAAATGACTAACCAGAGAAGAATGACTCAAAGAAATTAAGCAGATCTTAAATCACATTAGTTTCATTTCTTTCTGTGTACACTTCCCATTATTCCCACAAGAACCTTTATCTGATGTTCCTCAGGTCCTGCTTGGGAAGCTGTACAGAGCTCCACCTCTTCTCCCCAGAGACCTTCCATTTGCTGAGGGTTACTCAGAAGCAGCCTGGAGGGTTCTTACCTTCTGGGGTAAGACTTGTACAGACGCTAATGGTTATAATTCCAGGGTCAAGCCTACTTCAGTAGAAAAGGAAACCTACCTAAAGGAGCAGACAAGTCCCACTCAGAATATGGGATGCAAGACACATACCAGAACTTAAACACATCTGGTATCATCAGTAGTGTATTTTCCTGCTCAGATCTGGGTTTAGAACAGGCACTTCTTTTTTCCCCACTTAATTAAATCAACTTGCAAGTCAACCTCAAACCCTCCCAGAAAATGTAAGATGGGTTTAAAAAGAAAGTAACACTGTTTAAAGAAAATGGATTAGCCTTCTGATTTCTGTGCATTTGGGCCATGCGTTTAAGTTTCTTCCCATGTCACAAACATGACAGCTAGAAAATCACTTTAAAATTATAGCAGAGATTCTAACTATCACTTGTATCTGAGCTTTTCACATTTGAGTATCATAAGGTCTACAACCAACTGTGAAGACGTGGGAACTCCGTATGGAGCATGACTTCTGGATTTCCCCAAACTCCCCTGACAAGTCTACAGATTCTTTGGTTCATTCCTTGAAGGTGCAATACGCAGGAGCTCCCTGGGTTTGCATGTAGATTACAGATAGTTGGCTATACTTTCCGAAACACTTTTGTTGTGAGAGGCAGTTCAGTGCCCAGAGCAAATCGTTGCTTCCATAGCTGCAAATTAGGCAAGAGAGAACAATCCACCACTCCAGCTTGGTACTATGCAATATAATGTATATTTTTCAAAAGCATCACCTCAGTAAACAATGCCAATCATTTAAATGTAAAGTTAAATGTTTTTAAGTCAAAAACTTTGTGAGAAATGTTTGACATGCAGAAATATAGCTAAGAGCACGTGCGGGGTTAAAAACTCAACTACAAGAAACATATATGTAATTTTATATAATGGCTGCAATTTCATATACAGTAATAATAGCTGAATTATCAAATGGCCAATTATACATCTAACTGGTCATTTGCATTTGCAGCAATTATGACTACAACATAATCATAGTAACTAGCCTTGCTATTGTCTCCCTGTTTAGCTGAAAAGTTAGGTCTATAGCTTTGCATTTTAAAACAATCTATGTAGAAATCAGGGCTTTATTTACCCATCTATCATAACTTTGGTCCAGGGACCATGTCTTTCTTTTACAGCATCTGATGCTGCTGTTTACACTAAGACAAGGTAAAGTGACTGACTTGAAATATTTTTGCCTGTCATGATGTATTGCAAGAAAAACCTGGAAAGGTTTTTAGAAGAAAATTAAGCTTTTTATATATACTTGGAGGACTGCCATTCATGTATATTTGGAGAAATACAGTAGTCACCAAGAATGGAGCTTCATTGCAAATTCAGTCATATTACTTCTTGGTTATTAGAGGTGATAAAATACGCCAGCATAAGCTCATAGGAAACCATAGATTTGATTCAAATTCCACCAGAGTCAAGGGAAACGCTGCTGTAGGGCTTGAGGAAGCTTTGGGTCAGATTTTGCGGCGTGCATGCACGGTTTCTCAGTGTGCGGGTCTGACTGGGAGACAGAGAATGGTGCTCACCAACGCGAGCCTCTGCTTCAGCATTGCAGCAAGGTCAACGCGTGGCTACAGGCATGCATGTAGCACTTCTATTTCCCCGGTGCTGGGAAATCCACAATATTAGGGCTGTCTGGGAAGGAATCTACCTGTCTGTCCGATGTCAGTGCTGCCTCAAGGCACTGGGAAATATGTGGTGGACGTGCCATGGCTGGCCCACACGTGCCGCGTGTAGCGCTAACGGAAAATATGGCCCCGTGTCTCGCCTCTCATATGGTGCCAGTACACCCCACAACTCCTTCTGTGAGGTTGGGCTTGCATTCAAAGAGAAGACCCTCAGAAAAACCTGGTATCAAATGCAGAATCAAGCCAGTACCAATGTTTGCATTATAGATGTGACACATACGCTGCGCTGCTGGGCAAGGTGGCAGCGAGCAGACCTCCTTCAACTTTTGAAATATTATAGGATCCTGCCTGTTAAAAAGAAGAGCATGAGATGTGTTAAGTGGGAAGAAAAGGACACTATCTTTCTTCCTTTTTTTTTTTTTGCTTCCCCTTTACACACTTCTGTACTATCTGGTTTTTCTTTTTTTACCTGACAACTCTCATCGCTTGGGTCCATAGTAGGAGTTTATTGAAAAAAAAAAGGAATTAAAAAGGTCATAAATACTGAGTTTTCTTTCCAGTTTCAAAACCAGCCATTGATTTTCAGATAGTAGATGGGAGTTTTGCACTCAGAAAAATGGCAGTGAGACCACAGAAATATAAATGTGATATTGAAAGGATTTTGTTATTTTCCCTTGAATATTAAGCAGCTTTGGAAACTGATGTTGCTTTTCTTAAAACCGCAGGAAACAGGTTAGTCTATTTTTCTGTTTTCATCATCTTCTGCCATACTATGCAATTTTCAAACTTTTTTGCAGCTTTTGCAGAATTTTCAGTGGCACTTTAATAATTTTTCTTTTTTACAGAATTCCTCATTTCCTTTGAATCCGAGAGCTGTATTTAAAAGATGAACGACCATTTTAAATACATTTTCACTGAAGAACTATTAAAAACAAAGTCTGAAAGAGTTCTGACATTTTGCATTTCCCCTTTTTTCTTTCAATGGTTTTGGCTAGCTGTGACAATATTGTAGCACTCAAGTTTCATTAATGAATGCTTTAACATGGTTAGATGTAAAGAATTATGGTGAGTGCAAATAATTGTAAAATAGAAGTTTTATCAATGTTTTCTTCCCCCTGTGCTTTTTCCCCTCTGTTACTTGAATCTTGGGGTCCTTTGAGACTCTCCTGTTGCATACGCTGTATTTATCTCTCGTGGTAGTAAGGAGACTGTCCAAAAATATGACTCTGCACTTTTTCAAATATCTGGTGAGGTGACATCAGAAGATGCTACACTTCATGAGATGCTTTCTGGGGAGACTGGGCCAGGTCCACATTTTTTAGCTCTATCTGTATAAGCCTGGAGGAGAGAGTATTTCAACCTTTTTAATACCAAGGCTTTGATGAGATGCTCAGAGATGGCTGGAGGAAGGTCAAAATATTCAGCCTCCATGAGCTGCCAAACACCCTGTGGATGTGGGGTGATCCCACTCAGCTCCCTTGGGCCACGAAGAGGAAAAAAAATACTTTTGCAGTGGCCCAGCTCCTGACCTGCAGACGGAGCTGCTGGCCCTTCGCACCTCGCAGCTCTCACCTCCCACCTGGGGCTGCAGGTGAGGAAGAAATGCCCTTCACTCCTCCCGTCTGGGCTGGCTGGAATCAGTCCCCATTTGACTGCCTGCTCCCCAGCTGCTTAAAATAGTGGCTAGTGATAGCTCGCTTCTTTTGCAACACTAATTGCTTCCATGCCTGCCTTAAAATACGTCTAAATGGAGTCCAAATAAATCTAATGTCCTCCTAATGTCCCAGTGCCTCTGGACTCTGATATCATGAACCTCGAATAATGACAAGATGATGAATAGCTGCATGTTGCAATTCAAACTTTTATTACAAATAAATTCTGAAACAATACACTGGTACAGTCCATTTTTTTTTATTGCCTGTTTTAACTCGGCTTTTAAATGTTTCTCATGAATCTGCAAAAAGGCCAGTCTTACACAGTTTTCTTAAAGGGGTCACATATACTTTGAGCAGAAGTTGGGAAATGAATTATAACTACATGTATGTATTTGGTTTAATTAGGTTTAAAAAATATACTTGGGTTGCAGACCTTTTAAAATGTATATTTGATTATTTTTCCCTAATAGAAAATATCCTTCTAAATTGGATTGCAGTCATCTGTGGCATATAAAGAGAAAATGAGCACATTTGCAAGGCAGGTCGGAAGAAGACTAAGGGAGAGAAAAGATTTCGGAAGACTTGACAGAGCTTTAGTTTAGCAAGAGAATTGAGTTGATCGTTACTGAAGAGACATTTTAGTTATGACTAGAGAAGTATGTGGCACTTAGAAATGCTGAAAATCGCAAATTTTTTATGGGCATTATGCAATTACTGTCCTAAAACACATCTTTCACTTTTACTGCATTATTTACTAGGCTGGTTGTAAACTCTGAAATCTCTTTTCGTGTAGATGATATTTAAAACTTACAAACTTAATTTGGATCTAACATCAGCATCACTTTGCTAGTGGTGAAGATGGAGCTACACCCCCATCTAGGAAGTCTCTGAAGCCCATGCGTACAGAAAACATGCTGTCAGAAGGAGGCTGGATGGCCTCAGCCTGCACTGAAGTGCCTTCAGCTGGGTATTGCGATGCCTGAAATCCATCTTTCTTGCCCCAGGAGGGTGACTGGCAGTGCTGGGGTTTGGGGTCCAGGCCACCCCCCTGCCATGGTGAGCTGGGCATCTCCCGAAAGGCAGACGGAGGAGAAGGCACGCACAGCCGTCTGACGGCATTCAGGTTTATCTGTGCTGGTGCTGCAGTCAGTGGGCATTTAATTATATCATTAGGCTTATAACATAATGTAAGTCATCTTATCAAGGAAACTGCGTAACTAAGCAAAACTCCCAGGGGTGGTACTGGTGCAGCATCCCTGCCCAGGCCAAGTGCCCCAGGGAGGCACCCAAAGACTCCTCAGGACAAAGAGGGGAGCTGCTGGTAAGTTTACGGGCTTCCTGCGCCAGGTTCTTGCTGAAGTGTCAGCGATCTGGGCATCCTAGGCAGCAAACTTCCATTTTTGCTCCTAAAATAAGTGCTCTTGGTTTGCCTCATCAATCCCAAAGCAGAAATGATGAGCACTTCTATCTGTATGTGTGTTGGATGTGTTGTTTCCTCAAGAAAGACATAAATGTATTTCTATATTAAATATTTATACATTTTAAATTTATAAATACATTATAAAATGTATAATATATGGATTTATACATTAAATACATATGTCTATATACACGCATTTTTATGGATATACATTTTTTTCATACTGCCTCCCTGTCAAGAGAAAAGGTATTAAATATTTTGCCAGGATTTTTCTAATCTTTAATAAAGTATGTATACCTGACAGGCTGCGTCTCTCACTGTGTTATGACCTTTGAAGACTCTGCAGTGCTTTAGGCACCACGCAAATACACGGATTGTGAGGCTGGGAAAGAGCTGGCCACACGCAACCAATAATGCTATTTTTTTTCTTATTTTGGCTAAGATTTCTCCTCAGCAAGTATTTATTTTCCCCAAAGCTTCTAATTTACAGTATTTTCAAGTCTAATTACTTCAGATTGTGACCTGTCATATCAAGGATTTATTTACATATGAAGCAGACAGTAATGGATCTGCTTAAGAGCAAGAACCCATCACTGTTTCTTCACAGCCAAAAGGCAACTTAAATTTCTTCCCAAAAATTTGCACATAGGTCACAGCTCAAAGGCTGTCAGGCTCAGAGTACATTTTTACATATTTTTGATTATAACATGAGACTTAAACAGATTAGAGTATTTTGAAACAGGGCAAACCCCCTTTTTGCAAACCACTGAGACAGCTGGGTACCCTATGATGAAACCGAAGTGGAAATCCAACAGGCTTCACCAACAGAAACAAATCAAACCCCTTTGGGAATGTGATGTGCCTGGAAGCCAGGGGCAGAGCAGGCAATTAACAGCCCAGGGAAAAGCTCATCAGGCCTCGGCGCAGGAAATCTCCATGCCTCCCTTCGTCCCGGAGGTGGCTGGGAAGCCCTGGAAAGCACTAAGGGTCAGATTGCTCACCGCTGACGTTGGTAAGCACGTACTCATATAAATAGTATAGTGACTTCAGTAAAATCACTGGTGTGAGCTGGTGTGTGGGAACAGGGCTCACTGTCTGGCCCTGCGTCAAAAGTAACGACATCCCGCACCTTTCCAGCATCTTTTATCTCAGGTTCTCAAAGTCAGGTACTTGCAACACTCCTGTTGTTTGGCACCTGGGAATAAAATCACAGCTGATAACTCTTCCCTTCATTTATTGTGAGCAGCCTGGTACTAAGTTGCAAGAGTGCGAGCCTGGAAGGAAATCTCGGACACCAAGTGTCAGGTAGGGAAGTGGGCAATTTTGCAGCAAACGCTTTCCAACAGGGAAACTGAGTCACGGAAGAGTGAACAATTTCCTACGGCCAAATAATGAGTCAAAGAAAGGGTCAGAAAAAGTTTGCAGAGTCGTGAGTATGTGTGCCTTGAAATAGCAATGGGCGATACTCTTTTGTGATACCAACGGCCAGTATTAGAGAGGCTGAAGTCACTATTTCAGTTTGCATGCTTGAATTTAAATTCCTGTCTTCTTTTATGGTTATGACCCGAATCTCGAAGATGTGACTGCACCACCTTTCATTGGTTTCACAGGCAGCCAGACATGTATGTTGTTTAGCAGAGCTAGGCCTTAGCATCTTGTTGCTTCATTTTTGCAAAGCAGGGCTTTTTTCTGGGCTTGTTTTTGGGACTACTGCACATTCACAGCTGCTGGGTGGGCTGTTACTAGCTGGTTGGGTGCGAGTCATACATTAGCTAGATTTGTTGACTCCCCATCAACACCAGCAGGATTTGAAACGTCTTGCTCTGAAAAATATGACAGATTTCAATGAGAATACACTTTTACTTGGTGAGACAAGGGATAGAGAGGGAGTGGGGAAATCCCGCGGCAGGGGGACGTGCGTGCCCGCCGCTCCTTCAGAGGGAAGTCTCAGTCATCAGAAGCACTTTTAGGCTGTCAAGGCAAAGTGTCTAATGCATTGTGCCACAACTGGGTTGGCGTTGTCATGACTCTTTTATGTGGCACCCTCCTTCCTGCCCGCGCGCTGGTGTCGGCTTGTCCGGGTGCGCTGCAGCAGCCGCTCGCTCGCTCGCTCGCTGGCGGGGGACCGACAGGCACCCAGCTCAGGGCAGGGTGGCCAGAGTGGCGAGGCTGAACCACTGCACGGGGCACAGCCTCTACCCGGGGGATGCCGTGATGAGACATGACACAGTGACTGCCCACTGTACGCTCCCCCGCTCCAGCAGTCTGCTTGTAAAGGCAAACTTGGGCCAGGTTTGGGAAAGGCCTGAAGCAGCTCAGCAAACCTGCGGCTGTGTTTGGGAGATCGGGGCTTTGCACTGCGCAACTGAATAGCACATACGAACGAATGAGGGCAACTGCATTTAAAAGTGGGCTTGGGATGGTATTTGAATCTCTAACCTACCTAATAAAAATCTGATATTTTTATCTAATACTAATCTAATACTGTGCATTTATAAAGTCTTTTTCTGACTCTGACTCTGAAAGCTCTCTCTGAGGACAATTAAACATCACGAGAAATGCACAGCGCTCCCTTCCTTGGTGCCAAATCAAGCTACAGTTGCGGGAGTTTCAACTTTGATGTCACTTAGGTGTTTCTATGGTTCCTTCAAACCCGCATAATGTCAGAGGGCCAACACACTCACAGGAACCAGAACCACACGCGGATCTTAGGTCCTTGTGAGGAGGTGCTGCAGACTTCCTCGCGGTGCTGCTGTTCCCAATGTTAAATGCACATCTCCACCACATGCTCTTTTTAAGCAAGTATTTCTCAAACTCCTGCTGGAGGTTAGATCTAAAGTGCTGCGAACTGATTAAAAATATCATGTAGTTGTTTTAAAATTGTATGATGTTGGCAGAGGAATGGCTGCATGATGAGACAGTAACTTCCTTCATGTAAAAGTAAAAATTATCAAGAATTACTTGTGCTGAGTACAAGGTGCTCCTTGAAATTTGTGAGACTCTCCTGTATATAAAAATAGCCAGCAAGGTCAGACTGTTCATGTACCTTCATGACGGGGACAGGTCGTATATGGATCCTTCTCAGGACTCTTGTCACCCTCAAACAGCTAACCCAATCTTTCCCCTGCACCAGGGGAAAGTCTAGAAATCAGAAGACTGGATAATCTCTGACTGTATCTACTGATGTGATAGAGATGCTGTAGAGACAGGAGGAAAAGAAATTAGACAGAGACCAGGTACAAGATATAGATGACAAAGAAGTTATGGAAAGAATAAATCCAACTGAGCATAGGGTTGGGAGGAAAAACCAAAAGGGTATGGAAACTCTTGGAGAAAGACAGAGAGGAGGACTTGCAGTGCTGGAGGGAAGACAAGAAACTGGGCTGGTGAAGGACAATACAACTTGAAGGAATAGGGGAAAAAAATGAAGCATCAGGAGACAGGATAAAAAGGAAAAGAGGAAAAAAGAGGAAAAATAGGGAAAAGCTATGCTGACAAATTCCTGCTGCGCAGAGTATGCCTCCGTGACTCCTCAGTGAATGCAACTACTTTCTGAGTGCGTGCTAGACTTAATTTGCCATGAATGATAGATTTCAGAAGAACTTTAGATTTCAATATGTACTGTGAAATGTTCCCTGCTCAGCCATTCCTGTAGAGTGGGGAAAATGGCAGGAAATCATTGCAAACAACAGCAAGTGTTATTTTGAGGGAGACATAATGGCTTGTTTGGTTTGACATCCAAAACAGATATAACTGCGACAAAAGCATTTAAATGCTAATCTGTCATTTACAGCGAGTAAACAAAAACTAACGTGCATAAAATCTGTGGTGCTTGTGAGCGAGTGCCCTAGAAGTCTGAAATACTGCTTAATTTAGAGAAGGCAGGCGTCTCTTTGCAGGCAGAATTTATACCTGAAATATATGAATGTCGAGAGCAAAATTTATGTACTCAAACCTCTGTTTCCTGGCAGTGGATTTGGATCATACAGCTGGGGTCACAGAAAAGGAGTGATTTTTCATTTGCAGTGTATTTCTCAGAGATGGAAATATGCAGGCAAATATTTTCCTGGAGCAGTTAACACCTGCACAGTCCTATCAAAATGTATCCCACATGTGACCAAATTCGGTAAGATGACATAGAGATCCTAAATTCATCACACTTCTGCCTTTTTGCCTCATGCCCACAAAGCAATGGTAACTCTGATCAAGAGCCAAGGAAATAAAAGGCAGCTCTGGATGAGTCTGGAGGAAATGTGTTTCCTTGATCACAGGCCAGCCTGTTTCCTAAGACACTTCCCTGAGCAACTGAGAAAAGCTTGGAGAACATTTCTAAAATCACGGTGCTGGCTACCAGCCTCCAAAGTGTCATACACAACCAGAGGTCACTGGGAATGATGCTACTGTCAAATGGCTCACCCCACTGCAGTGATGGAAAGAAAGGGTAGGTTTCTTTCCACTCTGGGATGAGTCTCCTTAGATCAGCAACTCTAGTGTCAACCTCCAGCCATACTGCAAAGCAGCAGGTCTAGGTCCTCAGACATCATCTTTCTATAAATAAAAGGAACGGACCTGAGATTTATGTTAGTATCACAGGTTTTGTCTCTGTTGCAAGGAGGTCTCTATGAATTTATAGTTCCATTAAAGCTTGTAAAAAGAAGAGGAGAAAAGAGAGGTAAGAGTAATTTACTGCAATGTATCAAAAAACACCTTGAAGTCCTTACTCAGAGAAGACTTCCATTAACTTCTATCAGGGCTGCCATGCTGTATGGATACACAGGAAAAGAGGGGAAAACCTCAGATTGTGTTGTGCACAAAAGGAGCTTGAGAAGGAAGTACGTAATTTAAGATTCACCCAGTAGTTCAAAATTTACTTGAAAACTGTATTAGTCTCGCTACCGTTCCTGCCTTCCTCCTATAAATTTTCTTAATTATTCAGTTTTGCCCAAGTTTGTGATTAGCTTCACCATACCTATGTTTGCTTCTTTTCTATATACTTTTCTTTCTATTATGCCTGCTTGTTTGTGGAAGTCTTCAATACACACATCGACAAATAACGAAAAAGTCTCTACAATGGACAAAATGTGGTCATATCTCAAGCAAGCAGACAAAATGACAGGAACAGAAACTCAGTCACCTGCTCCTTCTCCTTGTAACATGGTGTGGTTTATCTGCTTATTATCTACTCGTGGCTTTTGTCACGCAAGTCTCTGAGCTCCTGATAACTGCTGAGTAACTTGTACAGAAAACATGCTTTTATAGACATAGAAAAATATTTTAATTTCCAGTTGATGAGTGGCTGCCAAAATACACAAAAATAAAGCCTGGTGCAATTAATAGGACATTCTGTAATGATCTATCTGAATCTGACCTTGACATGGTCAGACTATCTATGGCAGAACTGGTTTTAGTCCTGGGCCTTCACTTCTTAACTTTCTTTTGTCTTTTCCCCATACACACTCTTCTGTAACACAGGAAAAAGCTATGTGTCCTCTTTGTATGAAGACCTGCACTTTCTTGTGATCTTAACATGTCCTGTTTTATAAATATGTAATATATAGCCCTGGAGTATAAATGTGAAACTTCTGTTGAGCTGGCAACTTTCCCAAGCCCCTCAAATGGATGGTCATTTGCTCTATGCCATAGGGAGGTGCTTGTTCATGGGAGGTCTCCTTCTGAACATCACTTGTCCAGTGCTTGCTGTTTGTTCTGTAACTAAAAACAGTGAAGAAGCGAAGGCTATGCCTTTCCTACGCAGAGCCTGTGTCAAAATGCACGTTAAAGACATCTTCCTAGAAATCTTAGATCACAGCTGACAAGTTCAGAACCAAATCATCCTCCGCTTATCTTGAGACACTTATCCACAGGAGAAAATGTAATCATTCATTTGACGATCATCACCAAAATTTGATGTTCTTTGTGATAATTCTATTTGTGTTTTGTTACATATTTGAAAGCACTGATAGGATAAAAATCTGCAGAAACTTTCTTCTCCAAGAAAGTTTCCAGCTCAATTTCAAGTACAGAGTTTCAAGGTGTTCTGGAACTGTCTTAAAACTATTCTGTAGGATAAACAAGCCAACACAGTATTCAATATTACATTTTGAGAGTCTGTGAAATTACTATATTGCTTCAAAATGTTAAATTATGCCTGTGTGGGCTTTGACATTGCTCTTTCAACTGACAAACATAATCTTATAGGGTGTCTAAGCCTCTCCACATAGATCTTACAAGCTTTAATCTGTTGTCAGTATCCTGCCTTGGGTTTCATGACCTAGGTTCAGTGACTACTTCAGGACATCCAGCACATGGCATCAGACATCTTGATGACACCAAACCTTGCATGCTGCTGTTTAATGACCTCTTGTATTATTTTTGTCTGTTGACTTTCTAAACCCATCAAAGCAGATTACAGCCACTTACAGTGTTCCTGTCTTCTGAGTCCTCTGCTCAGCTTAATTCAGCAAGGAAATCACCTTATCTGTCAGATATTCACTGTACCCCAAAATCTCTCTAAAATACATCATAATCCTTCAGTTGGACTAAGAGAGGATCCCTTTTCAAAGATAATTACACAATCTGTTTTAAACATCTTTTTCGTTCTGATATACATAAAGGACCAGATTTTACTTCTTTCTCATTCTGTTCCGTGAGCAGTTCACTGATGTCAATGGTGTAAGGTATGAATGCAGACAGCAGGCTATCGCTCTTAGTTATATAGTTCTTGTTTAAAGTCCCACATTTGTAAAATTACTCCAAAGCAATAATGTACAGAAACTGAGCCCAGGCAACACAGGTACACAAATTTCTCAGGCAGAATTCTTGATAGTTTTGCATACTTGTACCTGGGATAAAATTTGCTGTGATGAATACAAATGTGTTTGTCTTGCTTTAGACAGCCACTTCTTTTTTAATTGGAAAGGTGATTACAGCAGGATTTGCTGAAAGCTGTTGTTGCGTCCCCATCCTCTGTTGTGGCTCCTTCTCAGGTGAAGAAAAATTAATAGGAATAAATATATATGTTAAGGTGGTAGCAAAGTCAATGCTCTACCATTGCCAAGTATTATTTCAGAATATGTGATCGGGATTGAATAGGACAGGGCAAAAATACAAGAAATAACTTTGTCAACCTTTTTGCTCGGACATATCTTTGCTCTGGATGTATAATCTGTAACCACCAATTCACACTTGTGAAGAGAAACTGAAGCTAAAGAAATGAAAACTTCTTTAAGTAGCAGTTGATGTTCTGCATTAGCAAAGAGGTTAATGTGAGCAGTATATTTAGTTGTTTTGTTTTCTCCTCAAAGAAAGATGACATGCTACATTTATGCAGGAAAATTTACTGCCACTTGACTAAAATTAGATAGTCCACATCTATGCTTTGAGTTTATGTCATTATCCCGGGAACGGTGTGGGAGTTTAAACCTATAATCTCTGCATACACAGGGAAAGGATGAGGACTATTCTGAATAAATGCGACAGCCTCAGAAATTCAGGTCTTAGCATTTGACTCATTTTTTAATGAACTTCAAGCATAAGTGCTGGAAAGCAAAAGTGGAGGGGAGAGGAAGGACAAGTAACCAAGCGTACTATATGGGTACTATATCTGCCAGCCTGCTGTTTAACCACTCTGGAGCCTTGTAATAGTCTTAGCTGACACAGGCACGTGACCATGCTTATCAGACGTCATGGGCTAAGAGACACGCTGCGGTGGTAAGCCCCGGCACTCCAGTTTACATTGCACGCTGCAGCTCTGAGTGGGAGCTGATTTAGCTCCTGCTAGTCATACTTTCAGATGGCCAGCTACTTAACAGATAACAAAACACTGCCAGGTGTAACAACTCTTGATAGGTTTTCTGATTTTCCTGAACTTCTGTTGACAACTTCTGCTTCACTGTGTTGACATTTTTTTTTAAAGCAAGCTCAGAGCCCAGAGCAGTCTACCATCGGCAAACTGTATGGGGTGGGGGGGAGGCAACAGCAGCTCTCAGTAAATGACACCAGTTCTCAGTAAATTAGTTGTGTGGATTTGTCAGGCAATGACAATTTTCAATTCTAGCCCTCAGACCTGTCTTTCCATGGCAGCTTTGCATATTGCAGTGTATTGCGTGCTATCTCTGCTTCCTACAATAGGCTGTAAATTCAGAGAGGCAGGAAGTAAATACCTAATCCAAACCCAGTGTCAATGTTATTTTGTTTGGATCCTACCTCACTGCACTCAGCTGCACCGTGTCTTTCCAGAACTGAGCTCTTACAGTGAGCTCATGTCATAAAAACGGCTGCAAGGCAATATTAAAATGTAATGGAAAATATTGCCGTTTCCTTCAGATGCCTATTTCCCATCAACCTGATTAAAGTACTTTCTCAGTTACCTGACACATCTGTCTATCTGTAAGCCTGATAGCCTATGTTCCAGATCTATCATAAGCATGCTGGTTTGGATCGTGACACAAATCCATGACGATGAAGATATCCCTTGAAGAGCCTTAAGAGTAACTCATGAGCCTATCGAAAACTACTGCTCTTTTCATTTGCTAAAACTTCTGTGCTAAATTCTTAAGAAAATGTTTAATGGATGTAAGAAAGGTTTCAGAAATTCCTGAGAGGCTGGATCACATCTTACAAAAGGAAAAGCAACTATTATCCCAGAGAGCATATAAACAGAAACCATTCATCTAAAAGCCAGAATACAGCAAGACTCCATTATGAGGCAAATTTTGCATTAGTAAAGCCCTAGTTTCTCCTTATTCTATGTTATTTCTCCATTATCTTTCAGTCAATATAAAGCCAGAGTAGACCAGATACAGTGGTTCCTTTGTTTTTCCATGAAATTATTAACTAAGTAGGCAAGACAACAACTGTGCATCATTTCTGTAGACATCTACAGCCATGTGTGTTCATGTTTGTGCATGGGTAAATATGTGTATATATGCTTATGACAATGGCTTTTCAGCAAAATTAACAAGGCAAGCCCTGCAGGGCTAATTAGTTTTTATTGCACAAAACCTTGGCAAAAAGTTCTCATTTCCTCCCATTTAACAGTTTGGACTTGAATTGGCTCCATTTCTGTCCAAATCAAATCTAGCGTAACGGTTTTCAGCCACAATGGGAATGCTAATCCACAATGAAGAGTACTTCTCTGATTCAATGATTCAGTGCTTGGACCCATCTTTTACCGTGGAGCTGGTGCAAGGTCAGAACAATGCGCTTGACTTCAGTGGCCAGTCCTTACCTAGTCAGAACAGCTGTGAATAAGACAACTTGCAAAATGTAGTGAAGTTTTGTCCAGAATTAAAAAAAGATACAATTTCTGGGATTCTTCTGCTGTCAAACCAATTGTCATTCTTTCCTTCTGTCAGATGTCCTTTGATCTTTGTCCACCGTTCTGCCATTTCCCTTAGCACAGTATTTTTTTTCTCAGGTTAGATGTCAATATGAGAAGCAGACCAAGGTGTTCTAGTTGGAGTAGAACTGTTTCTTCCATGTGCCTTATACTGCCAGTTCAATATACAGCACGTGTTTAGTCCTGAGAATACATCTGATCTGAACTATCTCATGGCTAATAAAATGAAGTTATAGCAATGTGATTCACTTGAGAAAAATACAGAACACTGTCTGTCCCTATGTTGCTCAACAGAAACAGTAATAGAAAAGTTTATGCAGACTAGCAAATTATTCTCACAGCAGAAGACATATTTAGAGACTCTGAATTAAAAATGAGCACATATGCTTTTATTCCTGGAAGTGTGACATCCACAGTATTGGCAGTTTGGGACCCAGTGTAACAGATTCTTAAGCAGTTTCCACCCTTCTGGAGTACCAGATTAATTCTCCACAGATGAATATGATGTAAATATGAAACACTTGGCTCCAGCTCGAAGCAGTCAAAAGTGATTTGCTGACTATCCCACCAGCATTTCAGCAGGCTCTGAGCTACCTTATTATTCCTGTCAGCAAACTCTCAGATGGCCAATGCCAAAAGCTTCTGCTCCCTACCCAACAGTGTGGCAACTGCTAGTGAGATACTCAGACAAAACAAAACTGACCCCAAAAAATCAATTAAATATAGGAGTTTAATTTCAGATTCTGTGTCACTGAATCAAAGTCAACCACCTGAGGGGACAGAGGACCTGGCTGTGCTCTCAAAGTATTCCAAGTGCTGCATCAACTGTGGCAAGGAGCTTTGAGAACAGCTGTAATCAGCAACAGCATTGTGCAGGTGTGCTGCTTATGTGGTGCATGTGTGATGTAACTTTTGAGTAGTAACTGACAAGAAGAAAATAGTATTTTCTTCATTTCCATTGCCAATCCATGCTTTGGTCTATAAAAATACCCTACTAGCTCCTTCTGGGTAGGGCAGATTCATTTCCTAAGTTGATCACAGAACATAAAGCTTGGATATCACACTACTGATACAAATGAAACACTGCAAAAATGACCAGACTACAATGTCACCAGTCTTATCAGAGACCATTCGTACATATGAAGATGCATTTTGGCATTTTTTCCCTTAGGCATAACATGTACATTACCACATTGTCACAATGTCTTTGAATCTGTTCTAATTTTCCCA
Organism: Mycteria americana; assembly: GCF_035582795.1. Classification (NCBI taxonomy): domain Eukaryota; kingdom Metazoa; phylum Chordata; class Aves; order Ciconiiformes; family Ciconiidae; genus Mycteria; species Mycteria americana. Next base: position 139,590,294 of record NC_134366.1, on the reverse strand, counting down.
ATAGTGTGATAAAACCTTTTTGCTTATTTTCTATTTCTGTTTCTGTGCCTATAAAGAAGACCATTTAACAGCACTATTCTCCTGTTTAGAATAATTCAGCATGATTTGACTTAGCTGTTTGAAATTTGAAACGTTTTTATCTTAAAGGCAGATGAATTACAAAATCTATCACATCTATATGAAACTATCAACAGAACTGAGTCTGACCTGAGCGAGATTTCGAGGATTTAGAAAAAAAGGTGGTTCATTGTTTGCTTATTTTATAGAAGGTGGATCACGAGACAAAAAAGTGCTGTATCTCACCTCTGTTTCACCAAACCAATCATTGTACTCAAATGCTGAATTTTAAGAGATGACTTGCATTTAGGTACATGCTTAAGTTCAGACCAAATAATATGTACAAAATATAATCCACAGGTAACATAATGTGATGAAAAGAACAAGGTATTCCCTATTTATTCTGTAGACAATGTGATTATGAATTTTAATGTTAACTGTCATGGTTTCAAGGAGACCGACTACGACAGTTTCTAAGAAGTGGTATGTTGTATGCATGTCACCAAATTTATAGCTTTGTTGGTATAATGCAATGGAGCAGCTCTCGGGAAGGAGCATGCCTTTGTGCGACCAGCTGCAAACTTTTTCTTCAGATGCTAAGGACAGTTTAAATTAAAAACAAAACAAAACAAAACAAAGCATAAATATTTCTTCTGCTGTCTTCCAATACCTGGCCAAGTTTCTGTGGAACACACTTTGTTTGCTGCTGTGCACTTAAGTAAGACGTTGTAGCCCATTAGATGATGGATATCCACTGAGACAAATTTAACTCCCATTTATTTCAGCACAAATTGAAGATGCTGCTTGCAAAGAATCCTCAAAGCTTTGTGCCAAATCCAGCTCTTTCCTATCAGTATTTTGGAAAAGCTGCAGGTTCCATCCAAACAGAAGAGGACGGGAGAAGCTATGCAGACAACTGACCTTGCTGCCTCACAGGATGAGAAAATTGAGAGGGCTCTTGAACTAATACAGTGAAGGTGGAGCAGGACACCAAAACCTGCTTTGTCTTCCCTTTGTCCTACCTCTGGTGAAGTCAGGCATGCTGCTGTTAAGCTTTTGAGAGCTGCGTTTGGTGACGCAGTACCGGAAGACAACTTGGCAAACCCTTATCCGTGCCATGCAGGTGCTCTGCCTGAGGTCCATACTGCCAAACCAAGGCACCTACCTGAGCCTTGAGCTCCTTCTGCAGTCAGGGGAGAAGGGGATGTTACCTAAGGCTGCGCTCAGCCCCGCTGAGCTCCTGTTTTCCCTGGCTATGGATGGAGCTGGAGACAACCAGACTCCTGACTCAGGCACCTCGGTTTGGGTGCTGGAGGCAGAAGGGATGAATCCTTAGGTCTCCTGCAGCGGGACTGGGTCTGGAGAGCCAGTTCAGCTCCAAGTAACAGGGCTCCTGCCGACATAAAGGAGGGCTGAATTCAATCATAAGGCTGATGCAGATTTTGTATTAGCAATGTTGCCGAGTAATCCAACCAAGCCAACACTTTCAAAAACACATGGAATGCCTCAAAATTAAAGCTCAGTACCTAAATGATTTAGGCACCTAAGTAAAATTCAATTAATGTAAAACAATTCGGAGTGAGTTTAGATGGTCGACCTCTTCCTCTCCACTCTTTACAACTTTTTATAAGTCAAAAAACAAACCTTGGAAGAAATACTCCTTCGGCAGACTGCTATTTCAGCAGCAACTGAAAAAGCTGGAGTAACGGGAGTTCAACTACCAAGCACTTAAGGAAAAATATTACAAAGTGGGACACCCTGGGATTTATGTCAAAAACATTTCTGAAGGAACTGCTTATGTTTTCTCTTCCTCTCCATAACGTAAATGCTGGAAACTGCACTGCATCTGAATATATACATATACATACATTCAAGCACAAACATATATATACATATGTATAAAAAGACAGAACTCCTGGTTTCAAAGCTGGACCCGACAGGAACACATGGCTTGTGTCAGGGCAGGGCTGTGGCTTCTCTCCTGGGCTGGGGCTCTGGGGGCCACGGGTGAGATGCGGCTCAGGGTGCTGGTCAGGTCACCCACCCCAGCAGCACTGCTGCAGAACGGAGGCCGTGTTACCGCTCTGCTTCTGGGCTTGCTGTAGGAAACCTCTCGTGCCTTCTATTGCTTTTTTGTCTGCTGAAATTATATATAAGATCTCATTAAGAGTTCTTCTGGCTTTATACAATGTCTCTAGGCATTGTGAGATTGTAAAATATTGGTGAATGGGATTACTCCCTATCACATGACCTGCTGACCTGTGAAATGTTCTTTTGATTCCTCCTTTATTTGCACAAGTAGTTAGACTAAAGAGCCAGACACCATATCATTTTCCCTCACACAGATCACCTTATTTCCTGTTGTTAGAGAAACCAAACCACCACATATTGTGTCAAGTGACATTTCTTAAATGCCGTAAGATATAGAAAAAACCCAGTTCTTTTATGTTTTAGATTGATACCTTGACTTCTGTTTCATTTCATTGCACTAAAATACTTAAGTCTACTGGGTAATAAATATTCCTTTACTAACCCTTCTAAAAATCTCTACACAGGGACTAAAATTTGCTCCAAAGACATTTGATTCTAATGGACAAACAACTGAGAGATTATTTTTCTTTAGCAGATTTCCTAATCACATACTGCTTTTGCTTCACTAGCTGAGTATATAATGAAGTCCTCTAACAACTGCCATATTTCAGTATCTCTAGACTCCTGGAACGGAATTTTAATGAAATCAGTCACAAGAAAGAAAATTTGAAACGCAAGAGTCCAGATACAAAAAATACAAGCTCCACTTACAGTATTTCAAGCATTGCCATATTTCTACTTACAGGATTTATTCTATTCTAAATCCAGTACAAAAAAATATAAATTTCATTGATGAAACCATTTTGAAAAATGTGGGGTTTACCTCCTGGTACAGGGAGTGAGGGGGGGAAATTACTGGACTGTAATATTCTCTCTAGTCTTGAAGCCGATCTTTATGGTTGTCAACTTTTATCCAGTCACACATCTGTCTGAGAAACTGCAGGGATGGAAGCAAAAGGGTAATTGCCTTCCAAATGAATCTTGGTTTTTAGCTAACCCCTAATGAAATCAGCATCCGTAGGACAGAACGTGCGCTACTGCACAGTACGACAAGGAAGGCTTCCACATCAGCCTTGCCTGAAAGCAGACCTGACATAAGACACTCCCTAAATGTGCCTGCTCAATATTTGCTTTCCACAAGGCCTGTTATGATTAATGAGGGCTCATTTCTTTGCTATTTGTCAATGATTCACACCAGCATTCAAAAGAAAAAACATTCTCCTCTATTTCTCAGTGCAAACATTATATGACCCTGAGAAAGCCTAGTAGCTAAATGTTTTCAAGCCACAAAGAAAATAAAAAAAACACAACAGACTCAAAAGATCAAAACCTGGCTTTACCAGAGAAAAACAACAGTATCTTGTGTAGATCCAATGATGTTGCAGAGATGCTAACCAGCTGTCAGGGAGCAGCGCAGCATTGTCTTCCGTGTTGCTGGAAATGGGCCCCAGCTGGGCTTTGTCACTGGCCTCGTAACAAGGGGAGCTGCTGTGATTTGGGAGGGGGACGGTGCATTTTTCTTGCCATTTCCCTTGGGTGTCTTTTTATAACTACATTTCTGCTAACTAACTTCACCTCCGAGCTGCACAGGGAAACTGCTTCCCCTCCAGATGACAAAAAGCCCCTACAGTCACACCTTGTTTGATCAACTGTTTGGGTAGGAACAGCACAAGGACACAGATTGACTAAATAAACTCAAGCAACCAAAATAGCACTGTTAACCAGAAACAAGTAAACAAACACAAAACTCAGCTCAGGGGCCATTTGACCTTGAAATATCCAAAACGTGCTCAGCAATACCCTCTCGCTCAGAAAACTCGTAGCGCACTGCAGTGGTTGTACGTGAAAAAGGAGGATGAGCTTTCCCATAGGAACATAAGCTAAAATGTCCATGCCAGGGCAAAGCAACGGCTCACCTAGCTCTTTATCACACATCTGAAAGCGCTCAGTGCCAAGGAAAGCGTATAAAAGGGAAGAGCTCAGGGGGAGATTTTCCTCGGTATGTACTCCCAACCTCAGCAACCCATGGCTGGGGACTTCCAGAGCTGGAGGTTAAACCTGCCTCGCTGCCTACAGCAGCATTCGAGGGATCTTTCCTTGTGCTTATGCTCTGTTTTTTCCTTGTTTGGACATGAGTGCCACTTTCTGAAGGCTTATTTATTTGCAATAAAACTCTTTGATTAGCTGTTTTACCATGCCAGCTTGTAGGATTTTTTTTTTTTAATATAATTGCACCAGTTTTGTTTTTTTTTTTTTTCCCTACCATATTTGCTCCTTCAAAGTTGATTCCAGCAAATTTCCTCAGCTTTGTTGAATGTTTTATTTTGAAATTAAGTATTTCCCTAGTGGATCCCTTTTATTTTTAATTTTTAAATGATGACAAACTTCCAAACAATATGCTAACTTTAATAGCTTTTCTATGGTTGTATTTTGAAACATACATTTGGGGGGTGTAAACATCTGCTCTTTATATCACACCTTATCATGTGTTTTTTGCCTTTGCAGCCTCTTTGGTTTCCTTCAGCTTTTCACAAGCCCTGTCGTCACCCAGATGAAGCAGCGGGTAGTAAAGGATTCCATTCTTTCTGTTTATATCTGGAATTCTGGGTTCCTCCTGATAGTGTGAACTCTTCAATCCTAATGTATAGGAGCTTCCCTCCAGTGATGGGACTTACTCTGCCATTCATACATACTTTGTAGCTTGATATTACAAGTTGATGGGTTTCCTTCCATCAAGGCTCTGAAACACTTATTTGGCTAATAACCTCAAATAAAACTAGGCATTTCACTCCATTTGCCTGATTTTTTGAGAGTTATATGATTTACATAGCACCTAAATATATATTGATCTGCCTGTTTTTACATATCTGGCTTAATTAGGACTTCGCCAGCACTGTCTTTTCATTGATCTTTGTCCTGTATTTAATTAAGGAGAGCACTTTTTTTCACTTTCTCTCTAGTGGATGATCACCCTGATTTTGTGTGCTTCTTCACCTGCCATATTTTCCCTACTTTTTGTTTGAAAAAAATTTCTATAATGTCTTCAGTTCACTTGTTTGTGATGATATAGAGAAATGACTAAATGCAATGTTAGGTGAAGACTTTATCCAAGCTTACCTACTGCATCAGTTCTGGTTTTCAGAATGCGCAGCTCAGCCTATTTCTGGGCCATGCAAGAATGAGAAACTGGAACAAGGTGAAGAGAAAACTAAGGAAAGTTAACTCAATTCACAGAAGATTTGTACATATCGTCTAAGAAAACGTCAGGTGCTATTGAATCTCCAGAAGCCCAGCTGGTGTGCTGTAACAGCACCAACTATTGTAACCATGTCCCTGCACAACTCCATTTGCTGCACACCCGTGTTTTTGCTCCCTCCTGCCCATCACCTACTCAGCCTACGAGCTCTCTGAGATCGGTGGGGTGTACACAGTGATTCTCTACTGGCTCCTGCAGCACTACTGTAATGAAGATTAATTGTGACCATGAGTCACAGTGGAAAGGAAACAAATGTCTCGTCCACATCGCAGTTGCAGGACAAGTCTGACAAATTATTTACTGTTCTGAATGTCCAAATTGTTGTCTTGACTCAATACGCAATAGCCTTGGCCCTTCCCTTGTCCAACTGCAGTAAAATTTGTTTCTTCTCTTTTACAACATGTTAAACAAAAAAATGGGAAGATGCAGATCTGATCCGATGGAACTTCATGCTGAAATCAAATATCACTGAGCGTGCTGGTCCATCGACAATGCACAGCAACACACTGAGGCTGTCAGCATGGCCCTGCATCCAAATTCATAAGCCTTGCCTCTTACAAGGTGAATTAATGTGACGGTAGCACCAAAGGGTGATGCAGCAATCCAGCTGCCAGTCCTGGGTAGACCAGCTGGAATTGGCTTAGGAATTTTTGCCCTGCAATCCATTTCAGAATCTGGAGGAAGCTGACTGCACTGATTATAGATTCAGCTTGTCCAAAGTATAGTGGAAGAGTAGGCAGGTTGCAGCATCTCAGAGGAGATGCTTCATATCTGCTTACCGAACAAAAGGAATTTTCGAGCCAAAAGACCAGGATGGAATTAAGAATCAATGACTACGGATAAATATCTAAAGCAAAATCTGGATGCATCTGAAGACTTTCTCACTCTTTTATCTCTGTTCTTAGCATTTCTTTTTGTTTTCCCACCCACAAAGTCTTTTTTATTGACTTTAAATTAAATATTAATTCACCTTTCAAGCTACACTAGAAATCTGATCAAAGGCAAATGGTTACTATGATAAGTAGCAGTTAAATTCCATAAGTCTAGTGTAATCTATAAATTTTCTTTTAAACAATAGCACGGAACTAAACATGTCAAAAGACTCTGGGATAAACTGGCGTACACCATTACACAGATACACCCACAATATATTGGCTAAAATAGCTTATTTCCCATTAAAAGGAATAGAAACAAGGGATCTGAGTCCCTTAGGCTTGTAAGCTTGAAAATCTCTGCCAGCATTATTAAATGAGAACATTATTTAATTAGTAATGGTAAGGGAGGATAAACTCTGCCTGCCTTAAGTCTAAAATATGTAAGACCAGATTTCCACAGAAAGAAAAGATGATCTAGACGTAGGGGGCTGTGTAGGACATGAAAGATTTGGATCCAGCTTCCTGCTTTGTCATGAACTTTCTGTGTGACCTTAAAGTAGCTGCAGTGTACCTCAGGTCCACATTGGTACAACAGGCTTCTCTGCTCTGTCAAACGACTGTAAATCTCAAATCACTCAATATTACAAGGCACTCAGTACTAAAACAATGACATTAGGGATAGATGAGAACATACATCTACTTGTCTGCATTTAATTTGTAAGCAAGGCTCATTAATTTTACTCCCCAAATACTATAAAATGTTCATGCTTTCTTTAATAGATGTGTTTTCACCCCAGAGGTGAGCTCGTGACACTAAATCTTTACTAGGAGCGATTTACACAACAAAAAAGCTGACAATATCATACTAAATTTTTCCCAAGCACAATGTATACCTCTCTCTGGGGTACCTTGATTTTGGGCTGGTGTGGTGACATGCTTATGTGACCTAGCACAGCTGCAAAGCACCTCACTTGGCATGGTAACTTCTATATGCACATGCCTAACACATATGCACGAGCTGTCAGTAAACATGAGGGAACAGCTGTCCCCTGCTTAGTTTAAAATTCTGTCCTACACAGTTGGAGAAAACACTGTTTTGCTTTCACAGAAGGAATAATCTCACTCACAAGTAGGTTAGTCGTCAGACCTCCTCTTTCAGTAATGGCTGTCACTATGCTGAAGTTCTGTGCTATGAATTAAGACATAGAATCACAGAATCACAGAACCATTTAGGCTGGAAAAGCCCTTTAAGATCATCGAGTCCAACTGTTAACCTAACACTGCCAAGTCCACCACTAAACCATGTCTCTAAGCACCACATCCATACGCGGCAAACTGGAGAACCTTCGTATGAAATCATATGGCCACTACCTTCTCTTTTTCACCAACAGGTCTGACAATAGAAACAAAAAGTTACGTGAGATATCGAGCTAAGGGTATTTAAGAAGAATTGAGTAATATTGCCATGGCTTTCAGGTGCCAAAACCCTAATATGCACTAGGACTTCAGCATATTTAGATACTTTACTATTTTTCTCTTACTGCCTACCTTGTCCTTGGTCTTCGTTTCTGCTGATCTCTTGAAGCCTTAGGGAAATTAGCTGGTGACTTCGACTGCCTATTCCATTTTTCTTGAACCTTTACCATATGAAGTAATGTCAGCTCTACAGCTCAAACATTAGGTTACTTATACAGGATGCAAACATAGGTCTCTCAATTGCACGTGTTATTCCAACCAACACGCATCTTGCTGCTGATACAGGTTTCCCTCCTTTGACACGTAACAAGCCAGCCAGAGCACTGACACCGCGCTCTGTCCCCAGGGCAGATTTCCTCCAGAACGGGCTGCAGCTCAGCTGCCCCAGAAGCAAGCCCTCGTGCACAGCCCTCAACTCGCCCAGTGCCTTTCTGTGGCGAGCCCGCATGCAACGCTGGCTGCTGTGCGGAAGCTGAACTCTCAACATCACCAAGCCCGTTAGCCTGGAGGGGTTACCTGTGGTCACAGGACTATCCTGGAGATATATACTATTGTGCAAAATAAATAGCATTCACTGGCACAACTGTGACTACAGATTTTGCGTGGCAGGGGAAGGAAAGACTGCTTTTGCTTTTCAGACACAAGCTGACTCCGTGTTTTACTTCTTCATTTTGATCTATTATCTCACTCCCATTTTTTTAGAGTACTGTAAATCTCCTTTAACAGCAACTGTGTTTCAAAATAGCACCCTTAAGCCCAGGAAATCTACCTTATCTGTGACAACTCACCAAACAATGAATGCCAAAGTATTTGACATCATTGTATAAATTTATCAGGGTTTTTCATCCACTGAAAAATGTATCTTCTTTTTTTTCTTACACGCTAGGTCAATGTTACGGCAGTGCACACCAGAGTCAATGGGCATTTGCCTTTCTGCTATAAACACCTCAGGAGACTTAGGTGAACATCCCTCTGGAGGGGAGGTTTCACTTTAGAGAAGTTTTAAAGCAACAGTTACGGTAATATTAAAAAATAAACATTTTAGCAAAACCAGTAAAAATATTGTGAGAGTCTTCTTTTTAGACCTTATGAAAACAGAAAGGCAGCACTGTGGGTTTTTTCTCAACTTCTTTCTAATTGACTCCTTCATGCATGTATAATAGGGAAAAGAAAACTGTATTTATACAGGCATGGGGAATGAAAAGGGGAAATCCAGCTGGAAACCTCCATTCTTCTTTTGAGTTGTACTCGTGTACCTCTGTGCAGGTTCAGTGTCATTTCTGTGCCCCTAAGTGCTATTTGCCTACGAGAGAGCAGTGGAGGAAGTGCAGGAGAGAACCGCTTCTTCCATCCATCGTCACCTGCTTAGAAGAAGGAATAGTTACCATGTGTATGTACTGTTGTAGGCAAACTGATCTGCCCCAGGGATTCCCCAGTTAGCGTATGCCTTTGAAGCACTGCTCCTCCTGGAAAGACCACTCTTGAGTTCAGCCTAGTTCCCGAGGGATAACACTCCTTTTCACATAACTGGAATATAGGGAAAGGTTCAGAACTTTTGAAAGTTTTCTTCCCATCTTCCCTTTTAAAAAGGGAGGGGGAAAAAGCATCAAACGGATTTGCAGTTGTGCCTCCTGCCTGCAGTGACTGACACGGGCTCTCCTGCAGCTTGCACGCTGACTTTCAGCTTGACTTCACAAGCAGAAGACATCTGTGCCTGCGCCGTGCCCTTTGCGGCTGCACCGTCCCTTTCCAGAGAAGCCCTGGGGGAGGACGCCTCAATGAAAGACTGGCAGCAATAAAACCCTGCTAGCAACTGTGCTCTGTTAACCACTTCTCTGTCACACACGGCCTCCTTCTCAGGAACACGGGCTTAGGTAAGGGGTGGGTTTTGTTTTTAAATCAAATTAGGGGGGAAGCAGATGATCCTGGACTTATAAATGCTGAGCTTACATTAATGTGAACGCGGTATTGCTGAAACATATCAGACACGTTATCAGGGATTCAGTGCAATAATGGATATTTCCAAGATTAGGCTTGTGCTTTCAATTTCATACCCCCCTAAACTAAAAAAATTATTTTCAAATAATGACAGAAATCAGTCTGAGAGGGAAGGACACCTGTGAGTCAGACCCACCAGCTCTCTTCAAAGGAAATTCATTTGCTTTCAGAAAAGAAGAGAGAAGTATTTCAGAAGAGCTTATTCTCTGTAGAGGCGTTACTAACATCAGTGACACAATTTGTAATAAGACTTGGCCTGCCATTCCATCGCTGCTGGTGTTAGCAAGTACTAAGAATGCTTCCTAAAGAGCACGTCTAACCCTCATCTATTCTCTCTATAATACACTCATCAAGCAGATTATCCTTCAGTCCAAGATCTCTCATCTCCGGTTAGCTACTCTAGTTAAACAATTCTTTCTTCAACATACTTATTTCATCCAAAACTACACATACAAGTATGTAACAAACTGCATTGATTCTTCCTGAATTCAACAGACTGAAGAAGCTACTGAAAAGCTAAGAGGAATTATTCAGCATTTCACTGTTATTGCAGCAGCTACAGCATTTTGGGTTAATTTCCCATATGTAGTTTCAAATGAAATCTGTGCACACCAACCTCACCATCAGGCAGCAGAATATATCAACCTAAAATTCAGTTTACAATAAACTAGTATCAGGTTCACCGAAGCATGTATAAGAATTTACCTGAGGGTCAAATATTGGCTAGCAAAAGTACTTATAAAATACAATATCTACCATAAGAAACTAAATGCAACTAGCAATTAAGAAATTGCTCCTATCTGTATGTCTGTGATACTGGGCTGAATTTCCCCACTTAAAAATGGCCAAACAGAACCATAACAAATGTGAACGATTTGACCATTGGAGCAGACTTTGGGCTGGTTGAAATTTGCTATGGATATTTTTTAGCTAGACAAGTTGTTTTCTATTAAAAGTATCTTCCTTCTTTGCTTCTTTCTTTCTTTTCTTCTTTCCTTCCTTCCTTTCTTTCTCATCTACTGGTTCTTCAGAACTTCACATCTTCATTTTCCTCTCTGGGTGAGATTCCTCAGTTCATTTTTCATGGTGCATCCACCTCCCCTTATGAAAATACAGTCATGAGGAGAAGCAGGAAACTCAGTGCATAAGGCTAAAATGGGCCTAGGACACACAATCCACCACCAGAGCTGGTGGAGTTAAAATATTTCTGGTGAAAATGTTTCATTTCTGAGTGCCCCCTAAGATGTCCTAATATTCAGCTAAGGGGACAGGGGGACTTTTTCACTAGTAACTGCACCTAATCCATCCCCTAACCACTGCACCTATTAACTGACACATGAAGAGAAAGGGCAAGCATTTACACCGCTCTCTCTGCAATTTCCTAACAGGTCACTCCAGTGGCCTTATAAATCAACTTACAAAGTTTTTTTCCCCTTGGTTTTACTATTTTGAAAAATCCACTTTTAAGTCAACTTAAAAAACATTTTAAAGACCCAGACAAACTCTATTACTTAGCATTCAGTTCACAGGATTTAGCCTGTATACCTTCTAAAATAATTGGTCAGCTCTGTTCAGCTTTGTTTCCCATATCATTTCTTGACCATTGACAGAATAAACAGTAGAAGCGTAGGGATTTCTTATTCTATTTCTTGTCAAAAATAACTGGGACTTTTCTCAGATTATAATGTCTTTTATAATGAACTTCACTCTAGCATGAAACCACAACATACTTCTGTCTTCAACTTCAAGCCTTCATGTATCATTTATTAAAGTAACAGAACACCAATCCAGATTTCTAATCCTGTTTGGAGAAGCATTCTCTTTCATCCCAACACACAAGTTGCTAATCAAGGTGATCCACAGGACCTTCAATGTCATGGCTTATCTCCTGAGGAACCAGCTCTCTCACGGACCTGGTGCCACTCTCCTGACCTCAGCTAAACACCGTCAAACACAGCAAATTGTACTGCACAGACCTGCAGTTAGGCAACAGACTGTGAAACGACATAGAAAATCTTGAATCATAAAATGAAACAAAAATGCTGACCATATGCAGGTCATGGGCCAAAGGAAAGGCATGGGAAGCCACCTCTGCTCAGTGTGAAGAGCTATTAAGTGTTCTGCCAGGACACAGGGGAAAACAATAGAAGCATCTCAAAATGACTCCAGGCTTTTGGTCTTCATTTTGGATTCATGAGCATGACCTACCCATCCCCAGAGCTTTAAGTGGGTTTCCAGCCATCTGAGTTGGAGATGCAGAAGTGGCTAGTTATAATTCCTGCCATGGTATTGCAAGTGCTCTCCATTCCGGCTATTACCTTATGTATTGCCAGTAAAGAGACTAAACTGTACCATGCTGGCCTGAAGGGCTGCTAAGTACAGAACAGACTTCTGATCAGATACAGCTCGAACTTACAGCCTCAGCTCTAAATAACGCCTAAGTCATTTGTCCCTCCTGCTTGAATTCTAAAAAAGGCTGTAGGGTTCAAACAGGACTGGCCATATACCTATGTACTCTTTTCATATTAGATGTTTTGCCTTTTTGTGCTGAATGGTCTAAAGTGCTTTGAAGTCTATGCCAGTGTTTCAACAGAATTCAGGGGCTTTAACCAAGTTCTCCTGTGCTATAATCTCACAAAATGTATTTGCATACATACATAGACCGCAGACCAAGATACTTTTGGAACAATTTTTTCAAATGGCACTTAACTTCACAAAAGAATTTATATCAAAATTTTTAAAAGATAATACATGAAAATATAAAGGCTTTGTGAAAATAATAGAAATGGAAATGAGTTCACAGTTCTTCTCAGAACAAGCCTGTAATACTTTTAGATGATCTCTTGCAGTCTGCAAAAGAAATACCTTAACTTAATTTAGCAATATCCACTGTTCTCCAGAAAAACCTCCCCCAAAGCGAAACACAGTGGTAGATGTTTCAGTAAAGCAGAACACACAGGTCACTCAAGGAGCCTTCAGTAAGCAATCCAAAAGGAGATTACAGTGCTCGGGAAAAAAACTCTGTGAACGTGAGTTTGTAAACAAAACTTGATGCCATTGTTGTCTGTCACAGAAGCCTGACTAACTGAAGAAGTACAAAAAATAGGACCATCTTGGGAGTTCACCAAAAATACCATCTCTAACAATACAGTAAGCTGAGGCAAGCTGGACTGTCCCAAAGCATGCCAGCAGCCACCCCTTCCAATGGGGCATTCTGCAAGTGGCCAGTGACACCCGAAACTGTCACTGCAACTTGGCTGTCCTTGGGATAGCTCTGGCGTGTGCCATGCCTGAGCTATTTAAAGCAATGTCTAACCCTTGCGGTTGCATCAGGAGGGACCCAATGAAAGATGACTGAAGACACTGAACTCCAGATAACAAAGGTGCCTTCTGCAGTGAAGCTCATTACGCCCTTGGCAAAAAGAAAATCTCCCTTTAAGAGCTGTTTTTTGAAGAACTTTGCTCCTGTTGGACTTTTATTTAACTTGCCTTTTAGAGGCTAGAACAGAAAAGCTTAGATAATCCTAGAGGGTTTTTTTATTAGTCCAGTGAAGTGCCAGTTTTTAGGCAGGAGCTTAGAGGAACACAATACCATTCCACACAAGCAGCAGGCATAAAAGGTTCTCAGTGAGGAATGAACCTGAGCCTCAGAGATCAGGTAAGACTTGCCCAACCTCAGGAGTTCACCTTGTCATTCAGATAAAAATTTCCTCAGACTTCAGATTTGCATCCCATGTTCTGGCTCCTGCCTTTCCCTACATTGTAGAAGAAATCCTGTATGAATATTTATAACAAGTAGCTACAAGATGACTTGAAAATTAAGCAAATATGATTCAGGCAGTTTGTAGGTGCTTAAGTACCGAGAGAAAACCACTGCTCTGATTGCCTCCACCATCTCACACATTTTCTCATTGTCCAGTATTATGAGTTAAAAATAAGTCTCATCTGTCAACATTATATATACTTACACATAGGATATGCATGTCTAAAAGCTCCAACACGACCAAATACACTTTTTGGAAATAAGGGCCAGTTTGTTAATATGTAGACTTAATGGTTACAGTGCCTAAGTGTGCTTTTCAAAGACAACTTGCCCCTTTCCACTGTTGCTCAAAAACACTAAAGACCTGTCTCAGGTATGGTATGTGAAGTACAGGTATTCACTCACTCATAAGGCCATAACATTGATGTGGAAAGGATACTGTACACTTAACCAAACAACTTCAAGTGTAGGGCTGTTGTCTGGGTCCCAACCAGTGCAAATCAAATACACTTAAATGGAAATACACTTACTTATCCCACCTGAAAACCTGGCCTTATTGCATGCTTCCCCAAAGAGAGAGTTACCAAGGCATGTAAGCGCAGACTGTGGTGGCTTCATTAAAAGACTCTACTGGGATACTTCTTTGATCTCAAAGTTACTTTGAAACAGCTGTGCCAGCGTCACTTGCCTGTTTTCAATATTCCCTCAAAGGACCTGGGGTTCAGTGCTATGTGTCAAATATTCTCATATCTTCATCAAATAGAAAACTCATGAGTCTGCCATATGTCATGATAAATACCATGGTTTTTTCTGAAATAAGTAACATGTGGAAATCTCTTTGGCTTCCTGGTCACCTGAGAGCAGTTTTTTCCTCTTCTACATCTTGCAACAAAATCAGAGACTCAAACAGGAAGGCCAGTTTGCAGGTTGTCACATAGATTTGTTACGTTCTCAGCTTTACAAAAGCAAGACGGAGCCTCTTCATCCAGACAGTAAGTGCAGCCCTTTGCTTCCAACAGATTTGGTCTGGATAATCCTTCAAATAACATCACCTTCACATCATTTAATTTATTAGTGTAGCTCCCTGACAGCTGATTGTTTCCAAATATCTTACGTGAGAGAAGACAATGCACTGGCAGCTGCTTATGAAAACACGGAACGGAAATGCAACATTTTTAGGACATATGATCTGCCTCTGGGAGAAGGGAAAGGCACAACACCCTGGTCTGTCCACTCAGGCATGACACAGCTTAAGTGACATGTCACAGCTGAAAATCCAGCTCGCGAGATGCCTCTGATGTTACTGAGGGGCATGCCGTAATGCACAAAACATTACCATCCTAACCAGAAATACCGCAGTACACATTTTAAAAAGGTATATGCAATTGATGCTGGTCTATACTCAATTTATGGTAACAGCTATAAAAAAGGATATGAGCAGTGGTAAAAAAAGCAGTCATCATAGAGCTAAATTGCTCTCCTAACTTAAGAAGGACACAGGGGGCTGGGGTAAATTGGAACAACGCTCTCCATCCATTACGGCAAAGGATAGCTGTTCTCATGCAGATTGTACCTGCTGGTAATTCACTGTAATCTCGTATATTCTAAATGCTAGCACGTTTCTCTGTGCAAGAGCTACTGTGCGATTCTGTGAATGGTGTCACAAGTGCAGGCACACTCCAGTTGTTACTTTAAAACTTTGTTTCGCAAAACATTACCAATTAGATCTTATTTCCACATATGGAGAACGGATTTCCCCGGTTTTTAAAATAATTATTCTTACCTTTTTTCCCCCTTTAACAAGACTCACCATGAATCCTCTTCATTCTCCTTACTGTATCCATAAAACCAGAGCCAGTGAAGCCCCTTCTCACAGCTCCAGGAAGGAAAGATCCCTTCCCTCTGCTCATACAATGAACGGGGATATTCCCTGGTGCCAGTGCTTGAAGCCAGCGATAGAGTGAATGTGACTCACTGCATCTTTGCCCCTGGCACTGCTTCCACGATTTAAGCATCTGATTTACTGAGAATTAACTGTCAATAATAAACAGGTCAGTTCAAAGGACGGTTTACTCATTTTATTCCAATAGTAGTTTTTAGTAAGTTCTTTTATTAAGTTTAGAGCAAGACCTTTCAGCACAACACAGATAGGTAAGATCTCAGGGCTGGAGGGAACCCATATGTAACTGAGGTATTAAACACCTCTGGAGCAAGACAGATCAGATGGTAGCTCTATTCCCATGACACTTAGGCTGACCAAAAATGCTGAATCATGGGTTACATGATACTTCATACAAGAAGTATAAAGAAGGTAAAAAATCTTTTAATGACCAACTCAGCAGTGAGCATACACAAGCTCTTAAAACAAAATCAATTAACTACTGCCAGTCTACTGTGTTCCTTGATATAATATCTATTGAAAAAACAATATATTCACTTATCTTTCAAGACATTAAAACACTTTAGTTATTAAATATGAATGACTAGGATCAAATATAATCTCTTTGTCTTACAGTCACATTGACTGACTTTATCATTTGGCACAAAAAATAACTTCACCTTAAAAGCAAAGAGTGGTAATAAGTGTCCTGGCCAGAAATGATGGTGAGATGAAGATACATATTTATTACCAGTGACCACCCTCTCTGCTTTACCATAACTTAGTTTCAGCAGCCATTTGTCTTTAAAGTATTGGGAGTGACAATGCAAACTGTAACATTCCTGGTAGTACATTCAAATAAAGGCTCATAACAGGGTTCCCCCCAAAAATAAGTTGAAACCAGAGGTCAAACAGAAGTTCAACCCACACATCAGCTGGAAAACACCACTTATTTTCAATGAATGTTATCATGCTCTGAGGTATACTATATACAATACAAAAACTTGTGGGAATTAAAATAGTACAAAAGCCATTCCTCACACTTCAATTCTTAATTCTCTGCCATCTTCATCCTTGGTCTACAGTTAGATGGGAAAGCACATAGAATATAAGCTTTTGTAGGCAGAAAAGTTAACAAAATCAGGATAACACAGAAGATGTAAACCTAAACTGAGAAGAGGACATAAGCAAGAAAAGTGTTTTGTTTGTATAACATAACAAAGGATGTAAACACAAGAAAAAGTATTGCTTTCACTTGAACACTTTAACATTCTTAGTGCAAACATTCAGCTGTTGACAGACACTTTTCTTATGTGTGATAGCTCTTCTTTGCAATACAACCAACCAGCTAAAAGTTTTCCTAAAATCCTCTGAGCATATATGATGTGACCTTCAACCCTAAAAGAAGCAGTAGTGTACCATTAACGAGGGTTCATCCCTGAATGAACACTGTGTGACAATCTAGGAGATACTTTATAAGGACTTGCAAAGGAATACTGAAATGTCTTATATGACACTCAGCTCTGTTCTGAAGTCATGCATAATGACTCTGCTAATTTGCACTTACCCCAAGACCACTCTTAAGCTGCTCTACAAAGTCTAAATAGGCATGAGAGTCAGTGTGAATTATATATAAAACAGACTTACGGAAAATAAGAATTGGGCCCCCAATGTATAATAGGTGTGTTCTCTCTTGGCAAGTCATTGTAGCAAGCCTAGCCATAATGCACCTGGTAGCTAAATAAATATCAGTGGCCCTAATCTCCTCTTTCATGCTGCTGGCTTTTTTTTTTCCCCCCAAAGGAATTGTTTCACCTAGGGGATTAGTTACTGAATGCAGCACACAAACTCCTCACAATTTCCAGACAGGCTTAGGATAATTATACCTTCTGTAATCCACAATCCACTAGTTAGCTGATAAATTAGTGTGCTTTTCACAAAAGAGGAATACTCATGTTACAGTCAGTAATGCAGAGAAAAAAAAAAAACAGAAAACACCCCCCCCCCCAAAAAGAAATCAACAAAATAAAATAAGGATAAATGAGCCATGCAGTGAGACAAACAGAATTAAGAGAGAACACTTTCAACCCCACCAGGTTTCATATAACTTTAAAGAAGGTAAACTCCATGCTGCAGAGCCACAAAGGCCAATATTTTACCCTTCTGTGTATGTACATCAACAGGGGTTATGCAAAAAAATCAAGGACAGAGTGTGACTGACTAGGAATGTTTTTAAGGACTTAACTTATTTAAACTACCTTTTATACTTGATCAGTTAAATAGTCTCACTGAGCTTTAAGGAAATAGTCATGCGAGAAAGAATGACTTGCACAAGAAAGACCTGTAGAATCAGTCCCAAGCAATTACTCTCTATTTGTATCCAAAGGGCCAACCTGTGATATAAAACACCAAATGGAAAATCAGAGTGATATTTATTGATAACGTTACTGTAAGGTACTTAAAATACTCTTCTACATGAAAGGTGACTGAGTCAGTACCTTTAGGCAGACATAGGCTCTCCATTTCTCCATAGGCTCTCCTTATTTCTGACCTCATTCACTCTATATTTATAGTAGATCTTCTGCACTAGAAACATTCCATATTTATTTAGGTTTTAGTCCAAATGAGTTTCATCAACATAAAACAAGTGTGAGAAAAGAACCAGGCTCTTGGATTCTATAAACAAGAATGAAAGGAAGAGCTCCTGCATTAACACTTTGAAAGAAACATTAAATTTACGGGTTCATTTGATTCACAGTCGTTCCAAAGTAAGGCTCCTCTGATTTTAAGTGCATTGCATGGAACAAGATAACATAGATGTAGTGAAAAAGGCATCAGCTCAGCTAGGTTCATCCTTAATATCCCAGTCCAGCAAGGTGCTGAACTGTAAGCACCTATGATATCCAGCTGCAGTCAATTCACATCCACTGAAATCAATGCTCATTCTGGTATCTGTTGAGGACTTTCATACTACTGATGGTATACTTTCATACAACTGCTGCTCAGAGCTGCTACTGCTCTAAGGAAGCTGTTATAGGTCCAGAAATGGTAATTAGAAGACCTAATTATGACATTTTTTACTTCCCAGCCAAAAACTCCAAGGTGAAGGACAAGACTTTTCATGAGAAAAATGGATGTACCGTGACCCCACTCTGGAGGTCTATTCTGCTTCAGGCCTCTTTGCCATAAAGTTTCAAACTATGTTTTTGTTTTGGTTTTGCTTCACTATGCATTGGTAAAATAACTTTTTTCAAATGGAGTTTTCACAAAATACTGGTTACACTGTAAGTATAATTAAATGCCTGGTCTAGAAACTCAGATGTTACCCTGGAATCAAATAATGCCAGACTCTCACAAAACTCTGGCTTGGCGACCAGGCTTTGGGACTTCTCTGGGATGTAGGATACAAAAATTCCTATTCTTCCTAATTCCCAGCACTGCTTCTCATTTTATATCACTGGGCATGTCTGAAATGGCCGAACTTCTGGAAATCTTTGTCTTAATCCTACTTAAAAATCTTATGAATGAGACCATGGGAAAATGGAGGCAAATCCTGTATTCCTCAGTTAAAACCTCTACTGAATTCACAGAGCTTTGCTGAGGTGAGGACTAAGCAAGAACTGCTGTGCCTAGAAGATACTCATTGGTGACTGAGATGAGGTGCATGCCTGCATTTACTAAAATTAAAAAAACTCACATAGCAAAGTGTGCCTGTATTGTGCAACAGTACTTGACCTATAATATTCCTTTCTTACTAGCTAACCATAGTTTTCATTTCTTGCCACACATACTTCTTGCTCTCTCCTATTTATTGTCACAGAACCCGTAAAATACCTGCTGTTCATACACTGTCACCTTGTTGTGTCTCACCTGGCTGTAAGAGAAGACAATGGCACGCCATCATTGACCTCGAAAGGAGCAGGATTTGTCCTGAGATGCCTAATCCAAAGCGGGACTCCCCCTTAATTCAGTAAGCTTTGGATCAGACCTAGAAGGGATCTTAGTAAAATCAAGAAGTGGCAAGACACAGCCACATACCAAAACCACACCTGAGTGTTTCTCTCGCATTCCTAATCTTCTGTGTGAAAGGAATTAAAAAGCAAGCTGTTCCTGTCAACTGCTTGGATGCTACCCAGGATCTGAATGATTGAACAGGCATCTGTAGGATAGCTATGCACATTGACATGGTTTCATCTCTTTCTACAGAAGTTCAAAAGAGAGCAAATATTTGAATTCGAGGCTTCACGGTAATATTTCCTCATTTCCTCAATTTCCTATTTCCAACTTTCCACTCTTGAAATTCCACCATCCTTTCCACTCCTACAGAGGAAAGAAGATGGTTCTGCCTCTTCTTTCAGGACAAACTAGCAACTTACCACATAACAGAACAAAAAACAAGAAATCTGAAAGTGATGTTATCCAAACATTCAGATAAAACCTTGCCACAGAGCCTAACACAGTCTGTGATGGCTCCAGACCGTTTGGAAATACATCCAACTGATTCCAGCATACCTTGTTTTACATCCAACTCTGCTTCTTTGCTTATGTTCCCCAAGTCTGAATGTGCTGCGGCAGTTTTTGCTCTCCTTTATGTCATTCAGCCAAGTTCCTACAGCCATCTTTGAGATGCCATGGGTGTATCTGACTATAATTTTGGCTCATATATATATTTACAGACTCAGGGTCGCTAGAAAGAGAAACCGATTGCATGTAATATGGTGACTTCCAGCTGCTAGAATCACAGAAATCACATCAAATGGCATTAATTTAGACGGAAGGCAATCGAAATAATGAAAACCATTGCAACATGGATACAAGTGCAATGTGAAACTCCTTTTCAAGAAAGCATAGAACTATAACATGCAATCAAACCAGGAGATGGGGAAAAGGGAAATAAAAAGGTAAAAAATAATGAAAGAAATGGCCACTTTCATTTGCAAAACCTGAGGAGAAATTTGGCCTGAGTGGGCAAAGGGGGATTTTCTTAAAAGCTCAGAGTTGGCCCAACTCTATCCAAGCAAATCTATGACGGGGCACTGTTAAGTCATGAGAAGAGTTTGGTCAATGGCAAGCACTCATGCAAGTTTAACCATCCTATATTTCTTCATTTATCCACCAAGCAAAAGAATGATCAAATGCTGATCAGAGTCATAGGCAAAGAACCTAAGAATCAGTATTTTAGTTTCACCCTATTCATCTGGTTCATCTTACTGTGTTGACTCCTACCTAGTCTTAGGGAAACACTAGTTAAGCATGTGTCTCAAGCCCTATAGGCAATAGCCTTCTTTTCTGTGTTAAAAAAGAAAATGAGAAAAGATTACACAAACAGACACTCGGGTTTTCTCTCCCCTCAAATCTGCCTGCTGGGTATGGTGTGGGATGTAAGTGAGGCAGCGCCTACAGCCGGGCAGTCTCCCAGCTCGCACGCAGCGTGTCCCAGCCGCATGGCTCCAGAAGGAGCTCCTCCCGCCTGCGTCCGGGAGGAGGAGAGGTCTGTTACAGACCACATCAGTGATGTTTCAAGCCGTGCAGGACTGAGAAGCTGGTCCCTGACTCCTGCAGGCTGTGTAGCAGCTGTGTCACAAAAGTGCTGGGGGGGCTGACGGATGCTAGCTTGTACCAGGGGATCGCGGTGTGTAACACGGCCTCCCTGAACCCTTTTTGGCACAACTTAAGCCCATCTGCTTCCCCTCTGCTCCTTCTCCTGGAGAGGAACATATGGCATAGAATATGTATCTCAGAAGCAGAAAATGTATTCATATAGTTTTCTAAAATATTCTGAATACCTTATTTTTTCTTCTATAAACTTTTATTCCAGTTATGAACCTTATATTCTGGCACGATAAATAATTCTTTTACAAAAGTATGCCCTTGCCTAAACAGTTAGGAACCCCACAATGAAAAACTAAAATAAAAAAAAAATGTGTATTGCACCTCAATAGTAAGAAGTTGCTATTGCAAGAAAAACCTTTGCCAGGATTCTGGTTTTTGTCCATTCCACCATCATATTTTAATACTTACCTTAGTCCAATAGCATTGCATCCAGTAACAAATCAACAGCAGAAGAAAATAAAGCCACAGTTAAGCTTAACATGAACATCCAAACACTGAACATTTTTGCTCTGAGTGGTTCAAACTGGAGACAAGCTTCCACAGTTTTCCTCACATTAAATAGTACTTCACATCACAAATAGAACAGTGAAGTTCCTCAAGAAGCAAGAAAATATTTCTTTTAAATAGCAGCACCAACATCTATGTGTGCAGTCCCTCTTCCCTAACAAGGGTAAACTTTTCCACTATATCAGTAAGACTTTCGCCAGTTTGCCTGTTTGAAGACAGCAATACTGGTACAAGGCTTCATCTGAGTGTTTCCTCATTTCTGCCTGAATATATACAAATTTTACATATATATATATGTAAGTCTGTGTATATATATCTGTGTATATAATATATACTTGTTTATATACATATACTTGTATACATACGAATATATATGTATGTATATATATACATGCTTTAATATTTTAATACTTTTATACAGAACACTCTAATTCTTGATCGCAAAAATGTAGTGTAAGAGAAAACATACTGCAATCCTTGCCCAATGTAAAACCACGCCAGACAGCGGCTGTTGACACTATTCTTTGATAACCTATCCAGCACACCTTATGAGACACTGATACCACACCGGTGCAATGCCTGTAATAGGACAAGTAGCAATACTGAAACGTATGTTTCTCATAACCAAATGCTTTTCTAACAAAAAACTAGGTAGTGTTCTCTGGCTGTGTTTTCATCAAAGAGTTTAATGTGGAGTCCATTAACAATCACACAGATGTTTCTGATTATATACTAAAAAAGTAAAGGGTAGCAGTTGCCTAAAATCAACTGAAGTCAACAGGATTCATTCTGCTCATTTCAGAGGATCTTAGGACAGATTTGTGTGTATTCACTTCATGATATGTAGATTTTTAGATTCTTCTTTTCTCTAAATATTTTAGTGAAAGTTCTTGATTCATACATGTCAGATACATGGGTCATGAAACCATTTTCTACTGTCTTTGCATTAAGCATAGTTTATCCTACCTTTGCTGCCACAGATGAGTTGGGTTTCTCCAGCAAGTCCCAGAGCTTCTTCCTTTTCTCTGGGCAGCAGGTATTATCAAACTCTTCCCCTTCTCTCTCTCGCAGTGTCTCTGCCTCTCTCCTCAGCTCCTCATTCATCTGCTCTTTCTTTTGATGGTATCTTGCCTGGCAGCAAGATTCTAAATATATCTCATCAATCCCCCAGTAATCAAGCTCCTGGCCAAAAGAAAGAGCACACATTTCTTCCATCATATGTAGTTTCCCTGTCCTGTAGAAATTCAAAATGGAAGTGAAAGCCCCTGGGTGTCGATCAAAAAAATATTCATTTTCATTTAGATTATAGTCATCACATACTTCTAGCAGAGATTCATGAGTATTGCAGTCTCTGAGCTTTCCTAATCGTGTCCTTGGAAGTCTGTCCAAAGTCCTCCACAGCACTTCATGGTTGAGCCCACCAACATTTATTTTAACTCTCCGCGAGCAGGCTTTGCTCCTAATGATCTCCACTGGTTCCGGAGGCAGAGAAAGGGTAGACCTTGAAGACTTTTTGTTGATCCCTGGTGGAGCCTTCTCAGCCATTCTGAAAAGGATGCAGTTGTAACACCAGAGTCTTTAGCAGAATGAGCTTGGAGACTACAAATATTTGGGCAGAGTCCTCTTCAGATAGACAGCTCCATTCCTGAAGCTAAAAAAGACAAAAAATTAGAATATTGCAGTGTACAATATATTCCCCAATCACTCTCTGTCTCTCTCCTTCCACGCTTTCATATGCAGATGAAAATTTAATGACGGTAATTTGCTCTCTCTACAGTGAGACTCTTTTGTGGTAGCGTACAGAACCACTGGAACAACTGGAACAGCTAAGAGCACTATGTTTAAGCAATAGAAAAAATTCACTGGAATCTGTGCATTCATGAAAATCAACTGTGACAGTTTGTACAGAGGACTTGTTTTTTTGTTGTTTTGGGTTTTTTTAAAGCCAGTTTCTGATGCAGCCATGTTAGCTTAATCTGATTACTTGCCAATTAATGTGAGGTATGCTAATGGAAAGATTGTAGAGATATCTGTAAGGAAAAAGTGATATGGGGGCTAGCTTCCCTTTTATTGAATAATTCAAATTTGGAAGATATGTTCTGAAACTGAATAAAACAATTACAGCATATCAAAATCTCCTGTGAAACCAAACTGCTTCCCTCCCCCCCTAACCCAAATCATGATTTACCGTATTCTTTCATGGCCAAACATTACTCACCAAACAATTCAGTTGCCATTCTGACAAGTCAAATTTTCTAATACCTGACACTGCTGATTTATTTACAAATAGGTCAAAAGAATCCTAGCTCTTCTGCAGCCAACTGAACAGTAATACAAGTTATATAGGCAAGGACTGTGCATACCATTCCCTGGCTCTTCAGAAAGGCTCTTCTCTGTCCCTCCTGTCCACCTGTTAAGTTGCTGCAGGGACACTATTGCGTGACAGCAGTCAGCAATCTCGGTTTTAATAATCTGCAGGTGCATCCTCACTCGCTGTGCCTAGTGCTTCAGTGAACTCTGAAGTGCAGCTGTTCGTCACCAAATTTGGAGTATCAGTATCAAACCAGAAGGAAACCCACCTACCACCTCTACTATGGTCAATTATCTGACACAGTGCTTAAATAATAACCTAGCAATGGTACCGTGGCCCAAAGGGAAGAATGTTAAGAATGCTTAGACAAGCGTCTCTTCTGAATTAGGAAAGTCCTCCTTAGTAATTTCCCTGAGTTGATATCTCCTCCTCCCATTCTCTGCAAATCAACAATTCAACAGTCTGGTCTTTTTTTTTTGAAGTCAAATAACTCCAGCTTTAACAATCATTTGACGTGAACAAGAATTTGATCCTCTTTGCAGAGCAAGCATGAAGGTTGTGATGGGAGGGATTGTTACCTATAAATACATCAGGGGTAAACACCAGGGAGGGAGAAGAATTATTTGTACTAAAGGACCATGATGGCACAAGAACAAATGGGTCCAAACTCACCATGAAAAAACGTGAAAATCTGAAAGGGAATTAGAAGGTCACAAAGACCAGACCCTCACCAAAGCAGTGAGGATCTAGAATAATCCTTTACTAAAAGTACCAGGAAAGACAATTATTTCAGCATATCATCTGACATGCTTATGACAGGGTTGACTATGTTGCTAGTATAAAATTAAAATTACTAGACCTCATTATATCTAAGCTTTAAAAGTTCCTCCACCAACAGATAAAGTAATAATAAGGCTCGGCCACGTATGATACAGGTATTAACAGACTTCCACGTCCAAAAATGTCAGGGAAAAGGAAAATTACCCATCAGAGTAATATTTACATTTACAGATTTTTTTTTTTGGTTGTGTGCATAGCTCACTGTCTTGCTAATCCCCATACTGGCAACAGCTCAAAACACCACCATCTTAGCAGTTTCACTGTCAAGCTGGACCTACTTCAAAAACACAAGGGCCAAAATATTCTGCCTCTTCCCATCCTGCCTCCAGCACTGCCCTGTGAAGCTCCCTCCTGATCTCAGTGCAACCCAGAGCACCTCTGTGCCTATTTACGTAAGGGTTTAAGCCTGTAACATTTACCTTCATTCATGAAAAAGATAATCTGATAACTTCACTTGCAAAGATAAATGTCGTATCAAAATCAAAGCCCTGACATCAGTAGGTTTACATAATATTGTAAACCCCTTTCTGTTGTGTTTGTGTTTTGCTTTTTTTCTTCTTCACCTTAGGTTGATTTTTTCTCTGATTTTTCCCTCCTCCTCATTGCCTTAGATGCAAGGGGATGATGGGGGGACTTCTGAGAAGAGGGGGACTCAGGTCTTCACAAGGTCTCCTCACTTAAGCATCTCCTCGTGGTCTGTGAAGCATTTATCAGTCTTCTGACAGAGACGACCACATAAACACTAAGCAGTTATGAGAGGCTATTTCTCCACAGAGGAAATATTTACAACCCATTTTGAAAAAATCCTTTTAGACTTTAATGCACAATGATGTTTCTCCTTTAAAGGATGCCTTACGTAACAAAACACAAGAATTTAAGAAATTCATAGAGAGGTTCTGTCATTCTCCATTTAATCAGTCAAGTCTTCAGACAATTTCTAGAGAGGTTCACTAGTTTATTCACTATTGAATCTCAGAGATTTCTTATTTTTTTGTTAATGTGTTCCCTAATACTAGTAAAACTGAGTAAAACACAGTAGAAATCAAGCAGTTGATCTGATTAATCTTAGGTTAACCATACCCTCATTTGCTTTTCTGATTACAAAACTAAAGATATGCAAGACTATGCATTGTTTTAGCTTTTATGCAGTGTAGTTACCACACAGATTTGTTAAACAATGCAAAATTATAGTGTCACCAAGACTGGTCTAAAGCTGATAAAACATTTTCTGATTTGTCAGTATAATTATTGGTTGCATCTTCCTACTTGAGGAAACGTGGCTTTTCTAAAAAGCTTTAAAAATCCTGGTTAACTGTGGTCATACTGAAGTCAGCAGTGAAACACTATTAAGTTTAGTGTTTAGAAGACTGCATCCAAGGTGCGATGTACGTATGTACCAAGGGATGAACCAGCATTCACAATGTAGTACTCCGAAAAGATGAAAAATAAAAAGCATTTTCCCAAATGAAGAATCTTGAAATGTGAGGGCTATTTTTGCCTTTTTTGAGAGCTCCTTTCATTGAACTATATACAAGCAGTGGACTACATAACTTAAAAAAAAAGTTCTTTTAGTTTGCTTCCTAAGTGCCGTTCTTCACACCTTCTTTTGTTTTCTGCTGATAATTTTTAAAATTTCTTCCTGCGCAGCTTTTCCCCAAGCCTGGACTATAGAGCCTGTATTTAAATGTGCCTTTAACAAACATGTAATCAATAGCCTCTACTTTAACTACCTAACATTTTTAACTTTATAATCCACATTATAAATTTCACACAAAATCACCAGATCTTTCATTATAACAAAATTATGCAACTGAGGTTACCTTTACAATTCATTAAATAACCTTTCTGGATTTTAGCTACTGCAACTAACTCTTCAGACTCTGCAATTTTTGTCCTGAGAAGGCTTAAAATATTTTTCAGTTTAGTTTATTGCCTTAACCTTTTGTCTGTGTGCAACTCTACCATGCACTTTTTCCATCATGGGCTAGTAAGAAATGCAACTACCCCTCGGCAGGCAGGCAAAGCCAGCCTGCCGCTCACCAGCACTGCTTAGCAATCAGTAGAGAAAGACACAAATTCTAACTACAGATATATAAGAGCAACTCCAGATAAAAGTGATTTTCTTTCCTTGAAATGATAAAATGACTTCATAGGAAAATACCTATAATATTGAATAAAACTCTTCCAAACCGAAGTCCATTCTTTGCATTAAATAAAAGTTAAAACTGCAAAGACTACTACTCAAAAAGCTAGGGAAAGCCAGAACAAAGGTTAAGTGTCTTTCCCTACACCATATGCATACAGCTTTCAAGGGTGTGATTCCCCCCACACCAATCCCTTCTGCATTAAGTGAACGGGTAATCGTTTACCATTTCTTTTCATCTTTCTCATTCAGTATTTGGCCTCTGATGTTACTTAGCATGGCCTACTGCAAACCCAATACTACACACCGAGTGATTAATTTCCCTCAGGGAGCTCTCGCTATCCTACCTGAGTGCTCCCAGGGCATCCCAGAGTTTCCCTTCTCAACATCACTAGGAGGCCATTATTACCATTGCTCTATAATGGAGAAATGAAGATCATAGATGTCTAAAGCATCCAATAATTTTGGCTGCTCAAACTGACATAGCTGCTTTTTTCAGAGTCCTTAGCATTTTTATCACATTTGATGGGCATGCCTACGTGAGCAGATTAAACCCTCAGGCAGAGGAACTCAGTTGCCTGTGCTGTCATGTCACCAGAGCATTGCCTGGCACGGCACAATTAGGACTCTCCCCAATAATTTGCAGGGATGGCTGGAGAGTCAGCATGCTTCAAGGTCTGCTCCTAATAAGTGGTTTGTCCGCAGCCATCTGCTTTGGAGCCTAGGTGAGTTTAACCACATGCACAGAGGTCACCGTGCCAGCTGGCCTGAGCAGCGCTGGCCCCTTCCATGGACCGAGCCAGCTGTACCCTGCATGTGCAAGACCTTGCTCCAAACACGTTCACGTCCAAGCTACTTTTGCATGCCTTAGTCATAAACTTCCCTTCCAATCTTTGCCATACAAATTGCACCAAAGAATGTGGAGGTGCTCCACTACATAAGCACGCTTCACTGTTGGAGCATGTCCTCCCTGTGCATTTAAAGCACCGCGAGGAAAAAAGGACGCAGTACATAAGAAGAGGCTCTATCATAAGCCCCCCAGGAAAGGGGAGCAAATTTACTTTGTTCTGACTTTTAAGAGACAAACTTTTTCCATTTTTTGTCAGAAGATGTCAAGTTGTTTGCAAGGAAAGATTGTATTAATTCATTTCCTTGCTTTGGAAACAAATGGAAGAAGTTTTCAGAATTTGTTGAAAGTCTGTCTTCAACATTTTTTAAACAAAATCTAGATTTCTGGTTCTAAATGTACTGATGTTTAATTATTTTTTAAAGGTTAAAAAAGCTCTGGATCAAAATAAGACATTCTGAAATTATTAAACAAAATAATTTGGGTGATCCCATTCAACGTGTTCTTTTCAGGTCTGGAAAATCAAAGATCAATGTTTTTTCTTTTTCCCAGGCAAAAACGCTCACTGAAATCCAGAAAAATCTGGGGACATAATTGTTGCATTGACTAGTTTGGCTATTAAAAATGACTTATTAAAGTCTGACAACAATCAGATCTGCAGTCTGTATATAATGCAGATATGTAACACTTTCTGGAAATCTAGCTTTAGCTTTTTGTAAGCGTAATGTCAGGGGAAGTTCAGGCTGGACATTAGGAAAAGCTTCTTCACTGAGAGGGTGGTCGGTCACTGGAACAGGCTCCCCAGGGAAGTGGTGATGCCACCAAACCTGTCAGAGTTCAAGGAGCGTCTGGACGATGCTCTTAGTCATATGGTTTAGTTTTCGGTAGTCCTGCAAGGAGCAGGGAGTTGGACTCCATGATCTTTATGGGTCCCTTCCAACTGGAGATATTCTATGATTCTATGATTGATTCTAAAAAGCCTTAGAAAGCCTGTGCCCACCTCAGTGTGCTCACTCTTAGAGCCTATAAGCTGGGATACAGCAAGTTATTAAAGAGAAGATAGAGCAAGTTAGTTGGGACAAACTAATACATTTCTACTGAGTAAACAATTGTTTAGAGCTTTATATGCTGGCTTATTTGATTGTATGATTCTGCTTTTTCCAACTTCTGCTTTGCTGTAATACCTCTGCTACCACATCTCAGCTATCAAATGTCTGTTCTTTGCTTCAAAATATGAAGACCTGCAGTTTCTTAATAGTGAGCTGTGGGATCTTTGTTAATAGCATTTTCCCTTAATTTCAGTTTTTAAAAAAATGGCTGAGATGGTAGCTAAAACTCTGAAGAAAAACATGGCACTCAAATGAGGTGCTCGTTATTTCCATTTCCCACCTTTACAGAAGTCACACCTCATACAGTTAAGGATTGGCAAGCTGAAGGCAGGAGGTGTCAGGAAACATGTCAAAGTATTCCTGAGCATGGCGTGTATGCCTCAGATTCATATCCATATGCAGGAACACATGCATGTATGCACAGGAGAGGAGTAGCTGAGCTTTGATTGTCCAAACTACCTGTGATAGCTGTGTTGGCTCTTGGGCTCAAGTCCTCAGAGGCAAGTGGCTGAAACCACTTGAAGCCACATGGCCTGAAGGCGCAAAGATGGAGCCTGAGCCTGTCTCCCCTGCGACAGAGCTTCCCTGCGAGCAATGGCTGGCTCACGCAGACCATGACCATGGTCAGAGCCATCACTGGTGGGTGGTGGGGACAGTAAGAGAGCTGGGTCCTTCCATGAGCTAAGACCAAATTGCAGCTGTAGCCTTGAGAGCTCTGCTTACAGCTATGGATGGCCTGGTGTATGGAAAGTAAGATTTTGCCTTGAGAATAAATCCTGCAAAACCAGTTCTTGGGGCATTACAATGGCTAACTGGTCTAAAACAATGATCATTTCTATTTCATAACAGACCTCACAGATTATTTATTTCTGATATGTGAAAAATTAAACGTTGGCTGCACAAAGGCTCGGAGATCTGCAGGAAACACTCGAAAAAGATGGGGCCTTTTATAGACGAACTTTTCAAATCAACTAAATCAGTCTGTCTGCTAACT
Organism: Mycteria americana; assembly: GCF_035582795.1. Lineage (NCBI taxonomy): Eukaryota > Metazoa > Chordata > Aves > Ciconiiformes > Ciconiidae > Mycteria > Mycteria americana. Next base: position 139,560,535 of record NC_134366.1, on the reverse strand, counting down.
CCTTGTTCTCACCATCTTGAGCACAGAAGTGTCTTTTAGATGGATGAGCTAAACTTCACTGAGGAGCAGCAGACTCAGAGGCTTTATATATTCCCTAAGAGCCTTGGATAAGAAAAGCCAGACAGAAATAGGTAAGGAGACAGAAGACAGAAAAAGGGGGAGAGTATAACTGATAAAACGTTTGTAAAATCTTGCAGTCACACAAGCTTGGCAGTTTTTGGCCCATCTGAGTTTTCTAACTACTCCAGTAGCACTTGCAATTACTTACTGGAGCTCTTACTCAAGGTAAAGCCTTGTGGGTGGGCCCTAGACTCCACTACAGGTGATGTGGACAACTTTACACCAAAAGGCTGAATGCTCTCGACAGCATTCAGTGTAATTTTACCTCAGGACTTGTACGGAGTTTAGGACTCGAGTGTCCTTTTCAAGTAGGACCTCACGGCAACTCTGGAGCTGAGAGCTGGGTTTGGAGCACCCCCTTAGACTGCACTGAGGTCGCAAGAGAGCAACGAACGTGGCTTTGCAGTCCGTCCCAGCGCTGAATCAAGATCACCACCAGCCTTTATTTCAGACCAGCTCTGGGTCTCTGTCTTTCCTTATTGGCAACGCTCTGCTGTTGGTGCCTGTGACAAGCATGGCTATATGATCCTTACAAAACAATCCTGATGCGCTCCTGCTCGGTTTACAAAAGCAGTTGCATTTCCATTGCAGCCCAGGTTGAAGCATTTCTTGTTTAGCATGTAATTGTCTGTGGTGTCTGCACTTTACTATTTATGTTTACAACTGGTTGCTAAGGGCTGAGTTATTGCTTTCACCAAAGATACTGTCTTCCACTGCATATTTAGCCCTCCCTGGAAATTTCAGAGGGGATGATCATTCACAGAGAAGTACAAGGCCGAATGGCAGATGATTTTCTTTAATTTCAAACAACCAGATATTACAGAAATGTGATTATGTAAGATCCTCATTTCAGGGCTAAATCAGCCGACATATTTATATCCCGGCTAGCACCCTGGATCCACAGTTTTGATTGGTGCTTCCGTACAATTCTTTGAGAATGTATAGATATTATATATACAGGATACAGTAATAATAGTAAATACATTAATATTAATAAATTAGAGCTTTAAATTGCAATTTATTCATCCACTACTTGATTTTTTTTTCTAATTGCATTGCAGCGCATTAAGATGATGGAGGAGATTGTCAACATGTCATTTGTTCTTTGAGGAGGCACTATTGTAACCAGTTGTCCTAAAACAATTAGTTTTAGGGCTTTTCTAAAAATGTTTTCTTCTGTAACCCTTCAATCTTCTACTGCTCCCTACCAATAACATTGCTGCCAACTAGATGAAAGCGCTGAAGAACTTCACAGATGTCTTTTTGTTCTCCTGAACAAAAACTTGCATAGTGTAGTACTGAATGATGATTCTAGGTTTCTAGGCAGGGAAATATTACACAATATATAATATTATACTATATACATAGAGAATGATGTCTGAAGCAACGAGACACATTGAGAAGGGCCAGATTTTATCCCCCTTTGAATGAAACTGCATCCAAAACTCTGGCTGTGGCACTTTATCCAGAATCCTAGTAGTTTGAATTTTCTAATAGAGAATAAAAAAGTAACCCCACCATCCTAGATCTACAGTTAAGGAAAGCATGGTCTTATTCTTAAGTGACTTCTTTGGAAATGAAAACATTTGGGTTCAATTTCTGCCTCTGTCAAAAATTTCATTTGGAACCCTTTCTAACTGGACTGTTCGCTGATTCAGTCAAGGAAAATGGTAGGCCTCGACCTACCTAGACAACAGATAGAAAGAGACATGGCCAAAGATTTCAGTTTGAGATGGGCAGATTTACTCAAGAGATGCTTGTCTCAACTCAGTGAGTCTACCCAGCAGGAGTACAGCCTACGTTCCTATCTCTGGTGCTTCACAGAAGCACTGAAGCTGGAAGGAATGAATCAAGGCCTCGATTTTTGGGTGACTCAATTCTGACAGGCGCCTTTTTACACAGCTGGAAATGTCCTCAAGGTCACAGCATCAGCAAGTCTTCACAAAAAGCTTTTATCATTAAAAATTAAGTCAAATTTCAGGCTAGGTTTGATTCTGGTGAATCCAGCCCTTCAATATTTTGATGTCTTAAACTATGGAATGCCTCAAAACAAACCCCCAACCTACTACTATAAATTGTCGCATGGGGCCTATGATAACCTGTCATCTTATTTTGCCCATCTGAGAGAAGCAGTCATCCAGAAAGCAGAAAACATTGATTCCCGACCTTGCCTAAGGTGTTTTGGTTCCACATCCCGCACAAAGGTGCAGCTGGTTTGAGGATCGGGTAAGGGAGTGCTGTTCTTGGGAACTCCAGTTTAACACTGCAGAGAAGAAGCTACACTTCATTTTCATACTGATTTTTAGTCCTACCACGAGTGGAGACAGCATAAGTTTTGGAAAGCAGAATGTCAAGCCTAAAGGCAGCTGATATCAGGAGTATTGATATTTTTGACCCTCAAATTGACCTGACAATAGAAGAAAGTGAGGACTCGCTATCATGCACAACCCCATGCTACTGTTGCTGTAATTCTGAAATCAAGACAGGCTAAAAGGAAAACATTTATAAACCTGCCACTATAAATGAATTTATTTACCTCTATCAAGCCAAAATGTATTTTTAAAAGCCACAGAATCCTCTTAAAAAATGTGCTTCATCAGAGCCATTAGTTCAGGGTTTCTAATATCAAACATGCAAGACCCACATTCAAAGAAGGGTGTGGGAACCTCTAAGGCAGGATCAACACGATACTTCCTGGTCAGAAAGAAGATATTCTGAACTCCCATCCAGGCCCAGTGCATAGTCAGGATCAAAAGGGCCACAACTCGCCCACACGGTATTCTAAGCCTGGAAACCTCCTCTTAAAAGAGGCACATAAAACAGTCCTTCAGAAGAATTGAACAAGGTCCACTCTTTTCAAAATATACCTTGAGGTGGTGGTAGCAACCCACTGATGTAATTGCCTGGTTATTAAACATTCACGCAGGGACCACATTCATCCTTGGGGACTCAGACCTGTCGTTTATATTTTGTAGGCTACTGCTGCTACCAGTAATCCCCAGGATGGCCGCAGGGATGGAGACCACCCTCCCTGTTCCTACGGAGCAAGAATGAGGCAGCCTGCGCTCGAAAGGCAACAGGAATGAGTCTGTAGCTGAGGGGTATGAGCAATCCTTTGGCTGGGGGGAATCTTGGATTACAAGAGGTGAAATATTTGTTTGCATCATGTTAATCTAAGAAAGGCCTAAAAGTTTGATTTCCTACTTCTGGGTGAGTACCCTAACCACAAGGCCACTTGAAAAAAAGCCAAACGTTTTTGCTTCTACTAGGTGATCTATAAATATATCCTTATTTTCAGAGCAGCCAAACATTCTCATCCCTTCTTTAGTTCAAGGGGAGCAGAAGATGCCAGCACTGCTAGCACTACTTTAATAAAATGCCTAAATAGGGACTAAAGTGACTAACTACCAGTAGCCAGGCTATTCCTGAATATAATGCAAGCATAAGGCCTACCCAGTTAAGAAGTTTGCTTTATGTCAGCAATAACAAGAATGAAGAAAGCACGAGATGGAAATATTCTAGAAGGCAAGACCTTCTAGATGGCACTACTGTCAAGGTAGATCAACTTTGTGTGCTATTAATCTCAGCAACCACTGGATAAGCACATACAATAGTGTCATTCATAGCTTTGTGATTTCAAGGCTAATTAGACCAGTTCACTGTTTTTAGTCTGCTTAAATACATTAGCCGGTTTCTTCTAGCTGCTGCAGCCTGCCTGCACTTTCTGCTCAAACTGTCCCGGGATCTTTCTGATATATTCAAATTTACACTAAACGTATGGCCATAAATTATAGCAGGATTATTCAGTCATCTGAGAGTACATCCAGCTGAGATGAGGTCACCACCTTGTAGGGAAACCGAAACCTCACGCTTTAACAGAGCAAAAGACACAACTGAAAGCTGTGTAGAAAGCAGTATTATGGCCTCATTTTGAGTTGTTGAGCTTGGGTGTAATTTTTATCTCTATATATTTAAAATACATCTATTTTTCTAAAAGTTAACTATTGATGAGGTACAGTGAAAAACTATTTTATGAACTGCCTTGAGATGTCTTATTAATGCTCTGAGGCAAATTTATTCTGTATTTGAACTCTACTGCCATAATTGATTTCTATTTCTTAACTTGTTAGGCAATCAGGGGGAGAAGCTCATCTCCAGTGTCATCAAAGAAGATTACATTTGAGAGCTTTGTTCAGTTAATTATCAGCACAGCTTTGCATTCGTTTCCTCGTTACATGGTTTTACCTAAAGAACTGATGTTTATTTCCTAACAAGCTAATACCCGAATATGATGGCGGCACGAAGGATACCCTGCAAGAGCAAGCATGACTTCCCAAGGAGAAGCACTGACCAGCGTAGAGGCTTCTCCTGTATCACGTGCCGGTGCTGTGATAACAGAGCTGCTCAGCCCCTCCGTCTAGGCTCGGACTGTATCTGCCCTCGCGCAATTTCACAGCGTACCGCAGTCCCCCTGTCACGGTATTATGAGAGGTAAATTGGTAGATTGCCATTGTTCCTTGTAAAGACTACAATTGCTGCTTATCACAGCCTACTCCAAAATACTCAGAGCTGCATTATGCCAGCATGACATATATTATTTATTAGCTAATAGATTGTTGGTTCTGACTCTCTTGCTGCTGCCAGCAGTGATGCTACTGACTAGTCTTTATAGTCATCTGGAGGAGGAATAGGGCCGTATAGAAGCCAGGCACCTAAGTCACAGCTGATCTGCCATTACGGCTAAATATAGATTTCCCGCATTAGAAACAAATAAATTAAAAACCGCACAGATTTTAGCGGCCTAAGACTTTCCCACTACTGTTTCGATATTGTTCATGCGGTCACCATAATCCATGAACAAGTACATTCAAAATAATATTCATTATTTACTGATTATGCAGTTATCATTGTCATACTTTCCGTGCTGGTGAAAAAAGTAAGTCCTCAGTTTAAAAACTCCTCAGTTTACTCCAGCCCTCCAGCCTTGGAAGAAAGCAATGTATTGCACAGTAAACAAGTGAAACTTCGGGAGGATGCCGATGTGCGACTTGCACTGAAGTTTCTGCACATTCTGTAATGAGCACCAGGAAGGACAAAAAGCAGAATAGCCTTTGCAGTCCTTCCAGCTTTAATGGAGAATACAGGCAGTTTTAAGCTTAATAGATTTTAAATATCTTGACTGATGCATATTATATCTAAGGCTTTTATGGTATTTACTGATCTGGGAAGCTACACTGGGACTGTCTTTATACTTATAGCTACCCAAGAGAAGAAACTTCCAAGTTCTGTTCAATAAAAAATTGAATTGTTCAGCTTCTCTGACCACTTTTTATATTTAATAATAAGATTTAACATATATGTATATTACTTAGATTGAATTTGAGCATCACTAAACAATTTACTATAGCATGCAATATTATATCTAAAATTGCATAATACTCGAGAAAAAATTCAAAATAATGAAATTCTTTCTAAATCCTTTCCATATAGGCAGAGAATTATAGGTAAATAAACATGGGAAACTATGGGATTGCACAAAAATCTACATTTAGAATAGGAAAAAAAATCAAGTCTGTAATGTCCCAAGCAATTTATTTTCACAGTATCCCATAGAACACTGTTGTACGTCTTAGAGATCTCTGCAATTAAAATTTAGAAAGTTTATTTTGATATACAGTTAAAATTATTGTTAGGAAGTAGAAACTCATTTCTACCTGCTAAAATGTGAGTTAAAACAACATGTCCCAAAGATTTACTATAAAATCCAAGAAATTAAATACCCAGTGCCACTACCTCAGCAATAACCAAAAGAGAAAGATGCCAGTTACTTATGAGAAATCAAAAATATTTTCTCTTAGGATGCTGACATCCTGATAAGAGTACAAACAGCACGACCCAACAAAGTAAACAACAGCCTGTTTTTATTGTGCATCCAAGTTTATAATATTCAGACATCTATTAGGTAAAAAAACTTCTTTCTAAAAAGCAAAAAAATCTCCCATAGCAATACTATAGAAAAAGGGAAAGTCCTTTCAGAGGCGATGGTTATTTAACTCCAAGAGCTGTGAGTATACTGTTGCTGGGTCAGAAGGTATTATGCAATAACATGATGAGTTAATAGAAATGACCCCTGAAAACATCAAAAAAATTCATTTTTAGAATGCATGTATGTCTACTCTGATGAAGCTGAAGTGAAGTGGCTCACAACTTTAAGCTTCCCGTTCTGGCTCCCGGCTTTCCCTCCTGGGCTCTGCCTGTCAGGAGCAGCAGGTCTGTATTCTGGAAGAGCAAATGCCTTCAGAGGGGTCTGCAGCAGGATCCCACAGCACTGCAGTGCTCCCAGTCACTGCCCCCTTCACCAGGTACCTCGTCTCTCATTCACTAAGACTCCTTTCCTCTAAACCGTGCAGACTTGAGACCAGACAGCCCCTCCCCAACATGCTGTTTATATAAGAACAACATACGGAGTAAAACACTGTCTGAAATGTCCTCCAGCAGGTAGCTTTAAAGAGAGTAGCACCATGAAAAATATTTTACCTGCGCATGTAGTGACATGAAGCTCAAGGAAGTCACATAAAATCAAGATTTTCTTCTAAAAGTCACAGTAGCAAGCTGTTTGGCAAAATCCCAAATGTTGGCAAGAAAGCTATTGCGAATCTCGACTCGTCGCCTTGCCTTGAATGGCAAGCCAGAATTTGCCAATTAACTTGCACTTAGAAAAAAAGGCTGAGCATGAATAAATAAATACATATGACATGGCATCGTTACGGCAACGGGACATTTCAAAATGCTGAAGCCAATGGAAATGCTCAGACTGAAGCATGCTGCTCCAAACAGCACTTCTCCCTCATCTCAAGCTGAAGATGTTTTCGTTTTTACTGTCTGCATATGTCTGAATGAGGCCAACCTGCTGAGCCCCAGTGACAGCGTCCAGCTGAGAAAGAAGCAGGCGAGAGCAATTCAAATGCTGTTGTGAGAGCTGCCTGTGGAAGCATCATTAAAAAAAACAAAACAAAACAAAACACAACAAGGCAGCTGCGAATTTCAATAAGGCTGAGGGAGGAAACAGTTCATCAGTTGTTTGAATGGAAAAGACAGCAGCATTAAGAACCAGCAACAAACTTTTTTTGTGTACTGCACCTCATCTCTCTGGCAAAGATTTCCAGAGCTTTGCTAGTACATCTCAGGTGATCACAGAGCAAACAAATCTCACAAGTGGCATGTACTGACTGACCCTGCTGCCCTGAAAGTTTCTAGTAAAACTCCCTGGGAGGAGGATCGTGCCCCAGGCTTGGTAGGACGTTTAGTTTCTCAGAGCTTGCCCAGACTCCAAGGCTGGGTGCTAGCTCTGCACTAACTTGGATACGACTTGCCAGCTGAGCAAGCTGAGCAAACTTGAACTCTTAGTGGTTTTAAAGCAAAACCTCACCAGACAGGCTTTTCCCACTCCTGAGCCTGTCCAGCCTCACTGCTATTCCTCCTCTTCTAAACCAATCCTGGCAGCTCGTCAGAGCTAGAGGATGGGGTCACTGAAATCCTTCGCTTAGGTGTCCTTTTAATAGCAAGGTCCTGATGACTGTGTATTTGCTAGGGAATGTAGCCTCCACCTGATGCTATTAACACTTCCCTTTTACACAAACATTTAAAAAGTGACAATTTTGGCAGTGATGCTAGAGATGGTCTCATCTGCGATGAATTAAAACGTCCAAGAAACTGCAAGTATACTGCTTATTTATATCTTAATCATTATGTAACTTGAGTTGAATGAAGTCCAAGACCTACTATAAATATGGACAGTACATACATAGGGTCTCAGCAAAGGTCTACCTTCACCCGGGCAGTGAAATTCTGATGTAAGAACCATACTGAATGGTTTGTAGAAACCATGCAGTGAACATGCCCATTTATAAAGACACTTAGGTTTTTAAATCTAGGGGAGTGACAGCATGCAACGTATCTACAGAAAGCATATATGCCAGTAGATTTTAGACTAGCACAATGCCACAGTTTTTCTTCTAGAGGGGATTTTTCAGTCCCCGGGTCCACGGGGGAATTCAAATGACAGCTGTCTACCGAGAACGCTGAGGTTTTGTATCATCAGGTTCCCACAACCGCTATTAGAGCATCGGAAACAAATGACGAGCCTTTATCTTTAAAGCTCACCCACGGCAGGAGGTAGAATACTACGAAATCTCATTCCCCCCCCTCCCTTTAGCAGCTCTGAAGGAACGAAAACACAAGCCACGGTTTCCAAAGCGCTCCAGCCTGAGGGCTGCATTATTCTCCCTCAAACTGATCCAGGCAGCCAGGGAGAAAACCCTGTCTCCGTCCAGCCCCGCCGAGCGTGTCCCCTCTCCCGAGGGGCGCTCCCCGCGCCGGCGCCGCCGCCGCGCAGCGCAGCGCGCCCGGGGCACCCCGGGGCTCCCCGCCGGAAAGCCGCGCTCCCGTCCGGCCCGGGCGCCCCGGAGCCCGCCGGGGAACGGCCGGCAGTTCTCGCCTCCCTTGCAACTCCCCGTGCGAGAGGCGTGCATGGCTCGGTCTCTAAATAAAAAATCCGGATGAAACCCAGCCTCGGCGGAGGAGAGATGCCCGTCCGCTTACCTTGCTCCGCGGGCGCCCGGGGCACCGCCGGGGGCTGGAGGAGGGATTCCCCGGCGCTGGCAGGGGCTGCTCGGGCTTCCCCGGGCACTGCGCGGCCGCCAAAGCCACGGCGAGAGATTTGTTTTGGTCGCTCCTTCCCGGGGAGGGTTTCGCTCTACATTCCCTGTTCCACATCACCGCCCCCCCCGGCACGGAGAGGACCGGGGGTGGAAAAACCACGGCAAAGGCATCTCCCTCCTACCCCCGCAGGCGAAAAGCCGCCGAACAAGCAGCGCGGCGAGCGGCTGGGGTGGCGGGCGGAGGGGGGGGGGGGGGCGGGGGGGGATAAAAGCCGAGCCCGCGCTGCCCTCGCCCCGCTGTAATCCCCGGCTGCATGCGAGCTGCCGGCTGCCGGCGCGGCCGCCCGTGTCTGCGGCTGTGCGCGGCGGCGGCGGCGGCGGCGGGTCGGGGGGGCACGGCCGCTCCCGGCCGGGACACGCGGGGCGCCCCCCGCCCCCCCGCGCCGCCCCCCGCCCGCCTGCGCGCACACCCGCGCCCGCACACGCTCCTCGCTCCCCGGCCCAGGCGGGGGCTGCGCGCACACGCACGCACCCCGCACTGCCCCGGGCAGGGGGTGCGTACCCGCACACGGCCCGCATTCACAGCAGGCAGGGGCTGTACGCACGCACCCCGCACCCCTGCCCAGGCAGGGGATGCGCGCACACACACGGACACACGGACACGGACACGCACAGCCACTGTTTCAGCGGCACAGGCAGGGGATGCGCACACACGCACAACCCACAGTAACCCCCCCAGGCAGGGGATGCACACACACACACAGAGCCCACACTAGCCCCCCCAGCAGGGGATCCCCCTCTCAGACAAGGATGCACCCACATTAACACTCCCATACAGGGCACGAGCACACCCCCTCGCTACACACCTCCCTCCCCACACACCTCCTTCCCGCATAGGGAATGTGCACACACACAAAATTCCATATACTACCCCTCCCACGTACACACCCACACCGCCATCCCCCCCCTGTTCCCCCCTCCCCGTCCCCAGCCCGGGCAGGGCACGGGCACACACCCCAGGACAGGCGGGTGTTCCCCGAGTCCGGCTGGCAACCTGACAGCCCGGGCCCAGCCGTGCTGTTGGCGTGCCGGGGCCTGCCAAGGCCGGACCCGTGGCAGAGGTGCAGTGCCCGGGGAGTCAGGACCCCTCACGGGGGGGGACTCACATGCTTTTGTCATCGGGTCTTGATGGGGTAGCAGGCTGCAGTCAAGCCTTCTGCTACTCCCGCTGCCTCGTCCTCCCTCCCATAGGGTTTAATAGTTCTTCTTTATTGCTTTTTAATGGAAAGTCCTTTATCATTCCCAATAATGGGAGGAAGTCTCTCTTCCTCCTTCAGTGGTGTCCCTCTATATTTTAGGTATCGCCTTAGAAAGCGATTCTCCTTTGCAAGCTCTCCTCTCTTTCTCAGGTTTCATAACAGTTCCTCTGTAGCTTTGCCCTCTGCATTGTGTTGCTCAGGCTTCATCTCATCCTATAGCTCTGAGATTCTGCCTTCAGTGTTGCACATTTTGCTGCTGGGATGAAGGCTTTCCAACACAATGTTTAGCAGCTTCCTTTTTTTTTTTTTTTTTTTTTTTAATTCAAAGACCTCCTAATTCTTTTGAAAGCCATCCAAGAAAAGGATTGGGCAGTATTGCCACCATTATTTCAATTACAACCAACTAAAAATTAGGTTAAACTTTGAATGCTCATTTACTGTGTTAACTTCTCCCCTGTTTTATTTGCTTCGTTGCCCACCAGCTTGGGAACATAAAGATGTGTGATTTTTAAAAAAAGAAGGGGTTGGACTAGGTGACCTTTAAAGGTCCTTTCCAACTCAAACTATTATTCTATGATTCTGTGATCTTCTCCCAGCCTGCCTTCCCAAGTTTTCTGAATGGGTACCCCAGTAGTGGAAATCCTAAGTGGTGCTGATTTCAAAGTTAGTTTTCTGTGGAAACAATGATTTATGTGGAAACCTCCAGCAGAATGCACTTCATCTGAAATCTGAACATCTGTGACATAGACATCCGTGCCTGTGCTACTCAGCCTAGTCTACCCGTACGGTCAGTCAGGGAAATTCTCTTCCATATCATATATATGATAAATGAAGCTCCATAGCTACCCATTCCTCTCCTCGACTACTCTCCAGTTGAAATGTAGGAACCTATGTATTCCATACGTTCCAACCCTTGTGTGTGCATGTGTCTATGTGTCTCGCTCCTAATTTTTGAACCCACTGATCAGTTTCAGCTGAATGTGAGAGCTGGGTAAAACTCTCAAAGACTATTATATTCCTATAAATTTAAGAAAAAGAAGCCAGTTGGGTGGAGAGGCTCACTGTGTATCCCTTTGTGCCCAGAGCATGGCAAAGGTGGCGTTAGGAGTTCATGTGTTGTTACATGCCTCAAAATCTGCATGTATATGTCACGTCAGTGAGAAAAGTTCAACTGGAGCTTGTGTCTTCTTAGCCATTGCAGTCAGTAAAGCCCATGAGACAGAGCTGTAGGAAACCAGAGTTCATTCATTTGTAGGAAACCAGAGTTCATTCATTTGGATGCTCATGAAATAATAGGTTCTCAGGAGCTCCAGTGCTCCTCTACTGCTTTTCATGATGCAGTGAGTGGTTTTGAAGGCTGTAAGTGTTTTATAGAAGCAGACTATGTTTTTGTGAGATTTTAATGTTTGATTTTTCAGTATTTTTTGTACAGAGAGACTCTCGTATTTCTCTGTCATACACACACACCCCCAGACACTAATAGGACTTGCTTATTGGGAAAACTGACAGAAAGAGCAGTCGATAGATGAGTTCCCGCAGTTCTCCAGCTACGCCGGTATGCATGCTGCCTAGACACTGCTCCAGAATAAGCAATTTATCTGCTTTCAAAAAGGAGGAATTATTCTGGAATAAAAATTTCTTTATTGAGCTAGTGAGTCCACTGTAAAAATAACTTTATTCTGGGAAAGAATTTTTGCACATAGAAGTATATTATCATACCTAGATACATGTTTACTTCACTGGATCTACATTATTCAATTTTCCTTTGTAAATAAAATGCTAACTGTTCTTGGCTCGCTCCTTTTCTAGGCTTGGGGCTTTTCTGTTCGTGAACACTCGTCTTCTGCTCTTACACCACTGTGTTTGGAAACTGAAGGGAAGCCTTTGTGGTTCCTCTATGTGGTTACCAGAAAAAAAGTGTAAAATGTATGGCCATGCTGATGACCAGTGTCTTGCAGACGTTGTGGGAAAGATTTAGTTCAGAGAAATTTTGTTTCAGTTGGTCAGATAAGGGGAAGAAAGACACAGCTTGAATGAAAGAGAAATCTCTTCCCTAACAAGCTTTCTGTTGCAGGATTTTTCTCCCTCATTACAGCAATGTTCTTCAGAGCATCTTTCATCAAAGACTAGCCTCGTAAACATGCTGGACCTCTCCCTTCTCACTTCACGCCTGGTTTGCCTAGACAAGCCCACTAGGTCTCTGTGAGGCAGTGCTTCCCAAACGCCTCCCTGGAGTGAGAGGAGAGGGCGGACAGAGGAAGACGTGGATGGAGGAAGATGAACGGACTTTTGGAAAGGTATAGTTAAATCTTGATATGCAGCAGGAGGACCATTCAAAATCACAATCTAACTATTGCAAGAAATAATCTTCTCCGCTGCTGACCATGTTGACCAGACTAGTGAATTCATGTGACCCACACATTTGCTTCCTTTTGAAGAAAGAAGAGGGGATTTGTGTTTGTCAGGGCCCTGAAGGCACTCCCAGGGCTGCTGGCCCTGCCCAGCCTCCCCTGGGGGCTCCCCCAACCCCTGCCCATGGCCAGGATCCCATTTCAGCTCAACTCAGGGCTGTCAGTCCCTGCCCCAGCAACGCTAGAGACACTCCCTGTGGAGAAGGGAATGATCCTCTTATGGGCTGGCTCCATGGCTATTCCTCACTTGTAGGAGCAGATATTACAATAAGCACCAGCAATGGGAGGACTGCTGTCATCAGCACCAAAGTTGGCCTGTCTGTCTAAATAAATAGTTGGTCATTTTCCTGAGTGTAATCATCTTATTACTGCAAGGCCAAAATGTAATGTCAGGTGGTCTGGAAATGTCTCCTAATTTCCCAGTGATGAGTCCAGCAAATGTCAAAAAGAAGAAGGTTGTGTTCTAGGAGAAGAGCAAACCCCAATCCCAGTGCCCTTTCTATCACCTAAGACTGCCAGATAAAAACAAGTGAAACAAAGGCAGCTTCTTGGCCAAGTCTAATATTCTCTTAAAATAAATCCCATCGGAAACAGCATCTGGCAATAGCATAGCCCACCACAGTTCAGACCAAGTCTGGTCCGGATTAAGGACTTCCTGAATCACGGAATAGCTTTCCATGCTTCCTAATGAGTGGTTTGGGGTAGGGTTTTTTCCTCTTTTTCAGGTTTTGGTTTCCTTTTAGCAGATTTCTGCAATTCAGAAGAATATGGGTTTTATTCCTCTTGCCACGGATCGGACTCCAACACACTTTCTCGAAGCCTCGGGTTCTAGTGGGGTTCCTGGAAGGGGCTTCAGCTCTTGTATAGGATGCAATGGGACAGCAGTCTCACTAGTGTATAAAGGCCATCCTGTAGACACGTCTAGGAATGGTATGCTGCTGCACGCAAGGCAATAGTGGCAGCTTTTTCCTCTCTAGTGCAGTAAGTGGAAACTTACAGGGCTGGGTATCACAAAACCAGCAATGGAGCTGAAAAAGAGCATAGCCAGGAAGGACAGATCACGGGCAAGATGCCATCGTCAAATTAGCCACAATTTGGATGGGTTTTGAGGGTTTTTTTTGGCTGTTTGTAAAAATTGATTCATTGTTCCTTTCTTCTCTGCGTGGAATTTTTTTTTTATTATTATTCTGGACGAAGCTGCACAAGAAAATAGTAATTGCTGTCAGGGCTAAAATCAATTGTAGACACAACATAACACAAACAGAAAACAAACTTGAACTAAACAAAGGCATATCAATATGATTACAGTTGAATCAGAGTTGTACAAACTGATTTATTTCAAATTTGGGCATCGCCTCATATGTAGAAGTCTCATAGATAAGATTTACTGGCTGGCTTTTTTGTCAAGCAGACAGAATGCCTGCTGAGTGGCTCCTGGAGCTCCAGCCTGCAACATTTGGATATAGGGCTCTCCTTTGTGTAACATAAGACGGTGATGATTTCCACAAACTCAAAAGTCTTTTTTTAACCTTCTGTAATGGATTACTCTAGCTTACATTTTGATAAAAAAATAAAATCATATTTTGTAATGTAATCATCATAGGTTTTTTTTTTTAAACATGAGCTGAATGTTAATCCTCTCTGTCAATTAAAATCTTATCCGGTGTTATTCACAGACCTTTTAACTGAGATCCCTTATTTTGGCCCCATGCCAGGTCACAACCTGAGAAATGATTCAGCTTTGATCATGAGTCCCAGGTGAGGTATATTGCAGGTTTAAACTTGCTCTACTATTGGTTTCTAGAAGTTGCAGTAGCTTGGTCCAAGTTTATGACAAAAGAGCAGTCGAATAAAACCCAATCCTGTCGAATAAAACCCAATCCTGTCATCCTAAAGACCTGGCATTTCCTGATTATATTATATAGGGGAAGCCATGGGATGCTTATAGCCAAAGGTGTACTTAGCTTGAGGCTTGTCTAGGTGATCAGATACTGCCTTCTAGCTTTGAACTCTGCAAGCTCTGCAAGGAAAAAAATGTGTTTCCTTAAATACCATCTCCGAGGAGATGGTTTTCTTGTTTTTGGAAACATCCACTGCCTCTGTTACAGTCACTCGCTGCTGCGGTGCGTAGCCCTGAGCAGGCAGGTAGGGCTGAGAGCACTGGCTTCTTCCCCATCCCCGTGGAGGCAGAGCCGCACAAACGGGGCTCTCTGTTCCCAGGAGGGCTGCCATGGAAGACGTCCTTTCCAAGCTCCTTTGAACGTTTGCGGTACCTGCCTGGGGTTTATGTAGCAGGCAGCAATTAGTCTGCCTTTCCCCAGTCTGGTGAAATGGGAGTCAGAATTTTTAGGCGTTTCGCTTTGGATTATTTCTGATCTATGTCAAATATGATTTAATGACAGATTAATTAAAAGTAATCTGTCACAATAGTTCAGGCATAAGCAGAAGGCATTTTCTGCGCAGGTCGAAGCTGAAGGAAAACAGCAAGGACTGGAAGGAGGGATATTCAGCAGCTGCTCAGAATTACTGGCTAAATACCTCTCTTTATTGGCAGGGGAGAACGAAACATCCAGGAGCAGAGGATTTTGCAATGGGAAGAAGCCAATTGCAGAGAGAGGAGGATCAGACTGTGATTAGTTGTGAGAGGTATGAAGCTTCTAATTATAAGGGCAATCCCCATGCTCCTCCCCTGCAGCCGGGTAGAAGAGGATAGAGACTCTGAGCGGAGAGATAGGGCCCGGCATTTGGGAGGAGAGCTTCCTCCATATCTCACACTCTTAGCAGGCTCTTGGGGGAGCTACAGGGAGATTAATTGTCCTGAAACACAGTTTGAGGCTTTCCCTGAGCAGGACAGTTCTGCAGGTACCTGGGCACTGAGCTGTGCACAGACAGCGTAGTCCTGCTCTGACGTTGTGACAGAACTGGGGAGTGAGCTTCTCAGAGGTTAGACTGAAGTTGTTGTCGACACATCTGATAAACTTGTGCTGCTGATAAATATGATAAATTAAATGTGGATAATTTGTTTAAAACTTACTGTATTCACAAGTGAAGTGTTAGGCCTTGGAGCTCTCATTCCCATCATTATTTTTCATTTTCAACTTGCTCCCCATGGATTAAATCTTAGGACTGAGATGCAGAAAACCTGCAGACATTACCTTTTTTAATGAAATGTCTTGATATCACCAGCAAACCCTGACCCAATATTAAGCCCATGTTTCTCCAGCTGTGAATAACACATCGCATAGAACATAGTTCTGCTCCCGGCTTGCAGCACAAAACAACCAGCGAGCTAAAAAACTCCACAAATTACTTCCAGCTATTTTTCAGGGTTTATGCAGACTTTTTTTTTCCTATGGGATTGTATACGAATCTGATAGAGTAATAAGTTAACCTAATTGCTTTTTTCTCTAGCCTTCACCCCCAAGAGTTCCCTACAGCCTTTTTATCCTTTGTAATGTCTGGAAGAGAGTACTGCTGTGATGTGTAAATGGGGCACTTAGCCCAAGTGGAACCTCCTTGAAGACAAACAATAATGAAGCTGTTACCAGGTACTGGTTTCAATTTGTGAACTCTTTTTGGGAAAGAACCATATTTTTTCTTAAAGCTATCTGAAAAGCAGAGTTTCCTGTTCATGAGAACTCCTGAGTTTTCCAACCAGTGGCAGCAGCTCAACTAACAAAAATGCCAGCTTGCCTGACAAGCTGCAGACGAATTCAGTGGTAGGAGGGTGAGCCCTGCCTGGACACCTGCACAGTGAGTCCATGTGAGGGTTTTCAGGCTTCAGGCCCAAGATGTATGAGCTTGAAAGCTTGGGGAGTGAGGGTTCTCCCCGGCTTCCACCTCACTGCTGCAAAACTGGAGGAAAGCCCTGATTAGGTGGACAGTTCCCGGGTTTCCAGGGTCCTGCCTCAGACATCTGAACGTAGACCAGTATATGGGGGGTCAGCCCTAGCATGGGGGACGCCAGAGACCTACCAAGCAGATTGCTTGAGACATGGCAAGCCAGGCTCCTGAGCAGGTTAGATGATCTTTGGATGAAGTGGTGCTTGAAGAAAAAACAAGGTTCCCGGTTCCAAGGCAGCCTGCCAGGAAGTAGAGTTGGTTTGGAGCTAGGCTCTGGGACGATAAAAGTTCACCAAACCAAAGTAAATGCAAATGAGCATCTTGATACTAACACACTGGCTTTGCTGGAACATTTCAAGCAGCCCTATGTTCATAACTAGCTTCAGAAATAACAACCAGTAAGGGACTGACTTTTTGAAATAATTTCCTGAGTGATGCACAGTTTTAGAGATTGTTATTGTGCAAGTATATGTTGCTTTAGATTCCGCATACCTGAAGATGCTGGCTCTGTGGGGTTTGATTAATACATGGGTTGCTATTTAAGTCAAGGAAATCTAACTTTTTTAAAATTACATGTCAAGTCCTCAGGCTTCCCTGCAGTATATCAAATCTCAATTGGCAGGTTACATGCCATAATCTCTTCTGAAATATTTCATTAGACATTTTTGTACTTACTGTAGCTGTTTTTTAAATTCCTGTAGCGTAGGATAAATGGCATTATGTTTAAGAAACCCCACCTTGGAGGTGTAAATTTACGTATTCACATATTCCTAAATTGGCTAGAACATATTTCTTATTGTTCCCATTTAAAAAAAAAAAAAAACAAAACAAAACCAAAAACAAACCAACAACAAACAACAAAAACTTAAACTCTTATTCTTAAATTACTTATGTAAGTAAGTCCTTTGCAAATCAGTGGAAGAATGCAAAAAATATTGCATGGATACCACAGTGAAACACGCTGTTCTGAGGAGTATGAACTAACATGGTGACTTAAATGTGGAAGCTGATTAGGACTGGAAGCAGAGTCATGGAACTTCATATTCTTACTGTAGGTTAAACAGGTTGGTTTTGGGGTGTGTCCTGGTTTCAGCTGAGATAGAGTTAATTTTCTTTATAGTGGCTGGTATGGGGCTATGTTTTGGATTTATGCTGAAAACAGTGTTGGTAATACAGAGATTTTTAGTTGTTGCTGCACCAGTCAAGGACTTTTCAGCTTCCCGTGCTCTGCCAGGTGCAGAAGAAGCTGGGAGGGGACACAGCCAGGACAGCTGATCCAAACTGACCAAAGGGCTATTCCATACCATATGGCGTCATGGTCAGTATATAAAGCAGGGGAAGAAGAAGGAAAGGGGGACGTTCGGAGTGATGGCCAAGTAACCGTTGAACCGAGGATCCCAAGTAACCATTACCCATGATGGAGCCCTGCTCTCCTGGAGATGGCTGAACACCTGCCTGCTGATGGGAAGGACTGAATAAATTCCTTGCTTTGCTTTGCTTGTGTTCACGGCTTTTGCTTTAGTTTATTAAACTGTCTTTATCTCAACCCACGAGTTTTCTTACTTTTACTCTTCCAATTCTCTCCCCCATCCCACCGGGGGGGAGTGAGTGAGCTGCTGTGTGGGGCTTAGTTGCCAGCTGTGGTTAAACCATGACAGGGTGGCTCTTGTTTTATGTTTTAGTGACCTTTATCCAAGGTCAGGTTGGACGGTGCTCTGAGCAACCTGATCTAGTTAAAGATGTCCCTGCGCTTGCAGGGGGGTTGGACTAGATGACCTGTAAAGGTCCCTTCCAATCCGAAGCATTCTGTGATTCTATGATTCTACGATTCTATCTCTAACTACCTTCAGTTGTACTTGAAATGTATTCCCACAAGCTCTGCCACTTCACACTCCTGATAAGAATACTCCTTATCTTGCACAGGTACACTCAGTATCCTCCATCCATTGTGTCCCATTCCCTAGCTGCTAGTGACATATGCTGTGGGTGATTCTGAACTCTATGTGCTGAAAGGCCAGTGTTTCCACTAAATTAAGCAAATAACAGTAAAGGTGTATTGCAGCCTCAGCAGAGACACTAATGTGGGTTCCTCTCCTCTCCTGTCACTATTTTTCATGAAAGTTGATGTTTTGAAATGGGCTAATGGATTTAGAAGCGATGGGAAGAAGACAGTGTAGAGAAAATGGACTTGAAAAGCAAAGGCACAGATTTTTCCCTAGGAAGCCAGGCTGAGCTGTCATATGCAGAGCTGAGCAGGCAGAAGTGTTCAGTGGACCCTCTTGCTCACTGCCATCTAAATACTTGCTTGTATTGCTTCAAAGTGACTTTGAAGAAGGTGGGAAATCCTACAAAACCAGATTTGAAAAATATTAAATTCATTTTACATGGATGGAGATGACTGCTCAAGATGCAAGTAGCAGGAAATCAGACCCCATACTTTGCGAGTGACTTATGCACAAATAGACTTGTGTGATTGTTATTAATTTGCTTATTAATTGAATTTACTTGCAAATGGCTTAGACAAATATCCCAGTTTATGAATTGTTTGCCTGGTGCACAGTTCTTGCTTTAGATGTTCATTATTCATATTTGCTATTTGCATAGTGTTCTGGGATCATGGCAGTGCATTGGGTCTTACGATATAATTTCGCTCCCTCACCAGACAATTCTCAAACCTGCCAAAGACTCAGGATGGCAACTTGGTCCCAGCTCTGTAACACCCTGCTTTCTGCCACTTTTCTCTCCATCATTCCAATGTTCTGTTGTTGCTCATTCAATACACTGCTTTGCTAACTGTTGTCATTACCCTGGTTTTCCATCCTTCAATTTTCCGCCACCCATTTTCCATCAAAAACTCCCCGTCACATTGAAGTGTGCCCAGTCAGCTGTAGCTGACATCATGGAACTGCTTTAATTCATGGATGACACATGAATATCTGCATGTCTATGGCCTTTTCCATATATTTTGCCAAATGCATGTTTTCTTCCAGTATAAAATTTATGTAAAAATAACTGCTGCAAATGCAAATACTGTAGTCTGCATTGTTGACCCTTCAATAATAAATCACAGTACTTAGATGTCACACATGCTAGTAGAAATGCACACGGCATACTGCATGTAGCTATGAAGCAGCAATCCTCTTGCCTTTGCTCTGCATTCACACCATTGGGAACCCACCTCCATTATCACTGTGATTTTAATTGAGAAAGCATTTGTGCAAATAAGTTGTATCACAAGTTCAAAGCATTTGTTGAATGATTCTAGCAAGTCTGTTGCTAAGAAGCCATGTAAATTTACTTTAAAAGTTAAATTAGATATGCTGTGTTGTATTAGTAGTGAGCATGCAGTTCCTGTTGGACATAGCTAGCTTTGCCTCCAACTATTGTGTGCACTGGTTATAAGAGTGAGGACCAGGTTCATAAGAGTACCTAACATGCCACACCATTGCTGCCAAAGCAAATTATGAGGCAGAGAAACCCTGTGATAGAGAAAATGGTATGTTTGTTATTAGTCTGGATTGAAGACCTGAATAAGAAGACCATGCCAGTGATTCAGCTCATCCCGACAGAGAATGTGTGTCCACTTGAGGCAGAAGGAGACCGTGACTGCGGAGAAGGAGGAGACTTATGACAAGTCACTGCTAGCTTGATCTGCCACAGAAGGGAGGGACAGAAACAAGCCATGGGGGGATATAGCTCTTTTTTTCTGCTTTCCTGGCTGTTATAGTGAATACATGCTCTCCTTTATTCTCAAAGACAGATGTTAATATCAGATGTGTTTCATAAAGTGTGGCTAAGCTATTAGAACAGATTCTTGGATTTGAATCTTTTATTTTGCGGGCAAACATGAGATTCTGACAATAAGTGGGTTTTGCTATGGGTACTGCAAACCGTATCTTCAGAGTGATGAATGGCTATGACCTTCCAAGCAAGAAACCATTAGGCCATGAACTTGTGCAATCAAGTTAGGGTATTCGGGGTGAGCCCCTGGCACGCATTCTCAAATGGACGTTTCTATCTCTCAAAGAACCACTTATTTAGACAATTTGACCATTATTCAAAGGAATTCCTGCCATCATTTAAAGGAGTAACCATCCATTCTATAAACTGAAGATGAATTGGCAATTTTTGTCAGGTAGGAAAGTACCTTCATCTCTTTCTTCTCCCACAATGAGAGACTGACTTTCTCTAAAATAACAAGTAAACCCAAGCAGACCAAGAAGCAGAGCAATAAGATCTGTTTCTAATTCTGTAAACCAGAGGTAATTTTAAAGTCCACACTTGTTGAAAACAGAGGTGGATTAGCTGAAGTAAAAATCTACAATACTGGACTTCTGGTTGGATGCCTCAATAAGTACACAGCCCTTTTCTCCTCTAATTTCCTGGTTATTTAGTATGACTGGAGCAACATTTGAACCTCTTTATAAGGAGAATGCTTCCCAGAAAATACTTTCTCTCTTTCAGTTATTACTATTGAAAATGTCTAATGGTTCTCACCATCTGAATATTTTAAGCAGGTTCACTCAGAGTAATGCAGATCTGCATTATTCTATTTAGCTCCTTTTAGCAGAATAATCCTTTAGTGAGTGAAAAGCCCTAAGGCAGCAGCTGGTTCCAATTTTATGAGAAAATCTTGTGGTTTTCATCAGGTAGTGGAAAAAAAAATCTGTAACTATGGAAAAAGCTGCAGTGTGAGCTGTCAGGCACCAGCGAATTCACCCCAGAGAAGCCCTTATAAATATCCAAGTTACAGAGAAGACTTTTCATGAACTTTAATATTTAGATTCAGTGCTAACTATCAGACACAGATCTTTAGGAAATTTGGCTTCATTGGTTCTGGTGTTCGAAGAATTGCCGTTTGCTACATTATCTCTAAGTAAAAATGTGCTGAATGCCACTCATGCTTTTCTTTCTGGTACAAAGCAGAAATGCCTCCAGTGGTCTCTAGAAGAGCAGTTACATATCTAATTTGGCTGGTGTGCAGGGATTTGGCATTGAGAGCTACGAGACATCTGGGACTGGGCTGTTGTAAGGACTGGGTCCAGCGTGAGGAAACCTTCACATCCCTCCATCCCTCACAGCACCTGCATTCACCTGAGATGGGGCTGCACTGGTTTTCTTTCTCTTACTGCACAGACCACCTCATTTCCACTAGGAGTATATCCACATAGAGCAGAGAAACTCTTAGGATCGCTGTAGCCACAGTGCTGAGGTGCATGAACACGGCTGGACAGCTTTCAGTATGAGGCGTAGCTCTGGTATCTTATATACCACACAGCTATAATCTAGGCTGGTTCCACACTATGCCCCTGCTTCAAGATAAGAATGAGACTCAAAAGCAAAATCTTACCGAATCATAGTTTAAGTGATGCGGTATTTATTTAAATTGATTTTCAGTGAACAAAAATGTCCTCGGCATAATACGCTGCTGCTTATGCACAACAGATACTGTCACATTGTAACTGAGGCTGCTACCGGTGCTAGTCAGATTGGAGCTATCAAACCATTTATCAGACCATGACTAAACTCCTAAATAAGAAGCATTACTTGCCTGCCTTACTTTTAATACAAGTTTTGCAAATTAAATGCTTTAAATGTGATGAAAACATGTCATTTTCCTGAATGGTTTCTTGGCTAAACTGTTTTGTTTTTAGAAAGAAATGTGCCTATAAGTAGAGAACTATACGAGCAGGACAGAGCATATAAACTGGAACAAATTAATACCTTAATTAAATGTAGTTAAAGTTCACCGTCATGATTAATGGTTCTCTAAGCTTTCGAGAGTGCTTCAATAACCATGTATTAAATCAAGAAGATTTTTTGAATATGTTATATTGGCAGATGTTCATTAGAAGTATCCAATTATTAAGGATGTATGTATTTTCTTAAGTTCTTTAAAGATTAATGGTTACATGTATCCATCTGCCTTCCTGCAGAAAAAGCCTCCTTATACTGCATTAGTAAATATGTTTTTGGTACACTCAATTTTGTAGGCTGCTTGAGTTGGCCCAGTCTCATTGCTGGACTTCAACCTACAAAAAGGGGTTATGGTTTTCTATATTTAGATAAGCAATTCTGTACAACCTGGCTCTCCTCCTAGATTACATACATTATGACTCTTTTGAGCTTCCTTATTACATTATCGGTCTAATGAACTGTACCAGTATATTGGTTCAATGTAACATTAAATCAGTGCAAAAATTTATTAGTCGGAGCCTGAGCCATGGGCTGTGCTCCGCCTGAGTTGCATCATGCCGGGCCGCCAGCTCAAAGCCACTCTGTGTGTGACAGAGGTAGACACAGCACAGGGACAGCTTCCAGCGAGAGAAGGCTGTCATGCTGGCTCTTAGGGCACTGTGACAGGCACTAGACACACCACCGAGGGACAGAGAACATGTGTGTAGCATGATGAGTCACAGGTGCCTTGAAGCTTTTGATGAGCTACATAAATGTATGTATGCCTTAGCAACTCTAACTTAGTAGAGACTGGAAGCATGGAGGTTTCAGCTGCTAGAATTCATGCTGGCATGCTCATGCTTGCTTTTACTAGAGTCGTGCAGTGCACTCCTTGGACATAACTGGGAAATGAGCTCAATATATTTAGCTGGGCATCTACACAAATATTAAACTTCTGTGACTAGTAGATTAGAAGGAAGTGCCCACTTGAAATCCATTCTCTGGATTTTTTTTTTTAATATATGAAACAGTTGAGATACATGAATATGTATTTATGATGTATGATATGGTTTATGATACATGAAATGTTTGGGTATCACAGGAAGGAACTGAATCAGGCCTGTGATCCTTCTAAGTGTTTTGTAAGTGTCCCCTAAACTGTTATAGGTGCTTTAAATTTCCTTTTGTGTTCAGGAAGGAGATATGTTAGCACCACTTAGGACTTTTGGACCTCCTTTAAGACCTGCATCTTGATCCCTACTATTGCACTCAATTAGCTGAAGAATGGATGGACAATATCACAACATGGAAAAAAGGCTTAATTACAGAGAGTTTAATTTGTGCAATGAATCTTTCTAGTCTGAAAGCAGAATAATTTGATTAATTCCACTATCAGTTCTGTGCCCTTACATGTGTAATCTACACACAAATATAGGTGCAGTCTGTGAAATGGCAGGTACTGATAAAGATGTCAACTTCATTAGTGAAACAATCTAAGAGTTCAAGGTTAGTAATGAATCATTTCCACCATCATCTTTCATAGCTACTTCTTGGAGTTTAGCAGGAAATTAGCCTCTCTCTGAAACAGAAAAAGGAGTAGCAAAAATAATCCACCAAGCATCACCAAAATTCCTTTTTTTCCCGCTGATGCGCAGAAGCAGCATCTCCTCATCCCATTCACATATATTAACAGGAGTCGGGCATTTATGTGTTGATGGAGAGTTTCTTTTGTTGCTTTTTTGACTTGAATTGGCCTGGGGGAATCTGTCACTGCTTTACCTAAGGCAGAACCTTTGCACATGTGCCATCCTTGGTGCTGTTCTTGTTACATTTGTGTCTTGTCTTAACACCTTGGCCATTGTTGCAGGCCTAAACCTTACACTTTGCTTGTGTGGTTTTAACCATTTTACTGCAGTTTCATGGGAACAGTTATACACATTTTCTCCTTCTCTCATTTTAAAACCCTGAAATCAGATTGCAGGCAGTCAGCTGAATTTGCAGAGGCTGGGTGGTGTACATCTACGCTCATGGCTCATTTTCTCAAAAGTGTGGGAGAATTCCCTTTCGGGTTCACTTTATAGCACTCACAATGCTGTCTCAGTATAAGACATAAGGAGATCAAAATGCAAGATGTGCTTATTGTGTTACTCCCATCACATGATAAATTAGAGAGAATTATTGGTGCATACCTCCAAATAAGGTTCTGTGGATCACCCCCCACCCCCAGTATGTTATATTGTGTAATTCCTAGGAGGGAGGCTGCAATAAAGGAGATATTTTGCCATGGACATTTCCTCTTTTTCCTTTGAAAACAGGAAGATGAACTTCAAATGTTTCATAAGTTATACTTTTTCCTAGTTGCAGTGAATATTTGCTCTTTTCCAAAGGAAAGAGGTAATGCCTAGGGAAACCATGCTTTCAGATTCTAAGAGACAGATTATTGGACTGTTGTCCCTGTAATAAAATTCAGTACATCAAGTGAATGACTTACTGTTTAGTGAAACATGGCACAACATCGATTGAAGCTACCCATTAAGTCAAGACATCAAACATACCCTTGTGACACTGCACTAGGAATCACTGTTGAAATTGTGAAACTTGCTGGTAATAGCAACTGAGCTCAAGATAAACATTGTCCTTAACTCATGCCATAGTGACATTAATGGCTCATGATATCGTGCAGTGATCAAAGCCTTCTGGGAAGACATAGACGCAAAGGGACAATTTTCTTGGTGATCTATATCCATTTTTTATCAAAGAAAGTACACCAGATTTGAAATTGGATGGATGTTTACTTTAAAAAATCTAGAGAAATTCTGATCTGTGGGCTCCTTTATTGTCTTTTAAAGCTTCGCAGAAACTTAACCACTGATGGCTCTAAACACGACAGCCATCAGAGTGTTTTGTCAATTAACTATTATATCAAGAAAAACAAATAAATACATTACTATTCAGTACCTCTCAAGCTGTAAGAGTTTTTCTGAAACTACATTTGTAAAATGCATCCATAAATTCAGACTGTGATCAGGGCCCTGATCTTGCAAGCCTTATTTAAGTACTCCTTTACACAAAGTTTCTTCTTGTGGTAAATCTTCTTGACTGGGTCATTAAGAAGCCAAATATTCAGGGTCCCATTCCTTTCATGCAGATGCCAGTAAAGTGTCAGCTGCCCTGTTGTGTCCCTTGGGGGATTTATCTGATGGCTGTCACCACCTTTCCTCCCTTGTCATTCTTGTCAAGAAAAGTCAGATTTAAATTCAGCCTGGGATCTGAGGACTTTGCATAGACACCCTGCCTTTCTCCCCATCTGGCCATCACCATCCATCTACTGGCTGTGCTTATGTCCTGGGAACATTTTGGCAAGCTGGCAACCCACAAGAGATATCCCATCCATAACAGCCCTCTGATAATGTTCTCACAATCCTCCAAACCAGCCAGAAGGGATTTCTCCCCCACCAGGTTTTACAGCTGGTACAAATGTAACTTTGCCATGACTCCTGTGGTAATCATATTGGACCTTTCTGTGTTATTTAATGTGTTTCCAATACATACTTCTGCCTGAAAGCAGAGATTGTAGAATTGGCACACAGTAACGTCTGAATGCTGAATTCAGTCACAATGCTTTTTATATATCTGGTTTCGCAAGTCAGGTGTGCAAATTTGGTACACCTAAAATGACCAGGACGTGCATACCTTTTGATAACTGTTCATTCATTTCATAAATAAGTACTGTTTTGAGGCTTTACTCATAGCCTTCAGAAGCAGTTTACTTCCCTCAGGGGAGAGCACTACCATTAAACGCAACTCTGCTTCTTTATGGAATTCGTAAGCCTTTGAGGAAAAACATAACTACAAACCAAAGGAAATAATAAGTCTTCTTTGTACATGAAAGACACTAAATTATCTCCTTACAGTCACTGAATTTAAAGTTGTTCTAAGTAGGAACTT
This sequence comes from Mycteria americana, assembly GCF_035582795.1. Taxonomy (NCBI): domain Eukaryota; kingdom Metazoa; phylum Chordata; class Aves; order Ciconiiformes; family Ciconiidae; genus Mycteria; species Mycteria americana. Next base: position 139,534,618 of record NC_134366.1, on the reverse strand, counting down.
TCCTTTTTGCCTGCCAATACCTCATGAAGGGTCCAAATGTTCTATTAATTGAAATCTGTGATAGATAGAATAAGCCTTAAATTCAAATTCACTGGGAGAAATAAGCTACACATATGATTCCCTTGTTTATATATATCTGAAGCAGTTTGGAAAAGGAACTGTCCCTTATAGTTCGTAGAAGTGCCAAGCACCAAACTTCTCTGATGGTATCATGAATAACACTTTGACAATACTGGTAATTTCTAGAGATACTCCACATCTAGGAGACTGGTCAAGTAATGTCATATTTTTGCTTGCTGTCTTGTCACTCCTTATCGTCGTCTCATTTGAATACTTCACCTACAATAAGTATTGGTATTTATTAGTATCGTCTGAAGAGCAGTTCGCCAAGGAAGATCTTGGAGCTCTTCAAAATACTTGATTTCCTCTTGCAAACTGGAAATGCAAATGTTTGCACAGAAATCTTTGTCTGGAGACAAATGCAGTTTCCTAGCACTTCCTTTGATACATCATCTGTGGTGCTTGGAAATAGCAAAGTACAAGAAGTGCCATGGGAGATACTACAATCTAAATGAACCAATAACAAGAGCAATCTGTAGGGAAGCAGCACAGTAATTAAGACCCAGTGAATTCTGACATTCCCTTGAGCGGCTCGTGAGCTGGAATAACCACTCCATTTTCCACATGCAGCTGAAGAGAGGCCATCAATGAAACCACAGAATGAAAATGTCATCACACCACCCATTCAGAATAATTTCTCAGTACCAGTTACACACAAGCAATGGAAGGGCATTAGGGCATTCCCAGCTTTGGAGAAATTTGTCTCAAGATGAATACCTGCCTGCATTTTAACTATTTTCTTTAGCGTTTCCTCATCTCCCCACCACACACACACACACACACACATTGTGATTAGTAACAAGTAACTCCATCCTATTGTTACTCAAGCAGGCCATGAGTTTAAAGAATAGTTTATTTACACCTGCTTCTTCTTTTCATGATTGTCACTTCCACAAATAGTTTTCTTATTTTAACACACACATGCTTTAATGTACTGAAGCATTTTGAAGGCACAGCCAGGGACCAAATATGAAAATGAACTCTCACCGAGTAATTGCATCACCACCTGATACCATGGCGGTAGAAAAACATCATCAACCACTCATTGCAGTTCATATTTTTCTGGGCTTTATCTGGTTTGTGCTGAAGTCATTGCAAATATATCTATTAACAGTGAGTGAGTAAACTGACACTCCAAATTATCATCTGGGAGATGCAAATATTACTTTGGAAGGAAAAAACTCACATCTTGTTTATATAAAAATGCCTCCAATTGGCACTGGAAGAAGAAACCATAGAAGTGCTAGTGATTAACATATCTGGAAGATGGCTAATTCTTTATGCTATACAATAAAATCCCAGAAGAAAAATGAAAAAAGATTGAAAACTTACATGTTTGAATAGCAAACTGAAGATAAAATCTACAACATGTGTGTAAGACACAGAAGAGTTTTATGAAGCATTATGCTTCTGAGTGTGTTTTATTTAATGCCAGCTCTCAAAAGTTAAGGCTAAAACGCTAGAGGTTTTAGGAGGTGCAATTCTGCATTGACTGATTAGCAACGTTCTCTCTCGCATTATCGGGAACCAGTTCATCTGTGGCCCTCCTAAAGCTCAGCCAAAAAACCCATTTATCATTGTTTCCCTTCAAAATCAGTAAGATTTTTATACCAAAAATGATACATAGATTAGAAGACATAGCAAATTTTCTGCATGATAACCTTAAAAAAAAATGAACTCAAATATATCTAACAACTTTTTTTTGAGGCAATATCTTTTTTTTTTTTTTTTGGCATCTCAAAGTCTTTTGATGTGGACACAAAAATGCCTAATTTTGAAAAGCCGTATGGAAGTTGTGGTTCAAACACACCATTCAGACGTATTGTCTCAGCCATAGCAAAAAGTCTGGCTAGATGGACTCCACTTCCCATAAAATGTCTCCAACCTCCCATCTTGCTGAACTACTCAAGTGAATTAGCTTTCACAGTGCATCATGGGTTGCCCCGCTTTCCAAAAACACAGGCATATGAGATCTCCTAAGTATGGTTTTTCATTGCTTTGTTGATCTTCTGGTTTTGACTGAAAGTCATAATTTTCCACACAAAATTGTGAAAGATGATGTTCAGAAAAGAAGATTTTCCCTAAAATTGTCAATGAAAATTTCCAGTTGACTCTAGCATTCACATCATCATGGATCATGTTTTGGGAGAGAACTTGAAGCGTGCTACTTCCTCTGTGGGAGGCGATTAATATTTTTTGCTAATGGACATAATGCATCTGCAAAATACACAAAATCCATTCCAATAACTTCAGATTTTCACTTCTGAAACCAGACTTGAATTTGGCCCATTATTCTTTTCAAGTGAGGAGGAGAATAATGCCTTATGTTGTCATATGGCACTATATCAAATTGTTTCTAGCTATCAACACCGAAATCAGCTGCATCCACAAGGATTTGGCCCCATGCTTATTAAACAGTAATATTTTTGTCAACAGATGGATTTTACACTGCTGATATCCTGACAAGTCACTAGAATGAATCTGAAGATTCCCAGCCATAACACAATCCTATTTTAACCTTGGTTATTTTTAAAAACCCAGTTTAAAAAACATGACAAGCATCGATGCTTAATGCAAATGCCTAGCAATGCGTGTTACCTGGTAACCACATGGATGGTATGTTGGAGAGGGAAGTGACAACAGCAAGTGAACATATGCCAAATCAGCTCCTGGCAGATATAGAGATGGTCACCATGGATTTTGCCACATCGAAAGAAAAGATCATCATGACCTAGTATCATTTCATGGGAGAAGAAAACAGTATTTTCCTTTTACACGCTCCTGTGAAGGCAGAGGACATTCATAGTCTCTGGTATTGTCTGTCTATCAGGGACAAAATTTGCCGCAAATAGGGAAGAAAATGTACCACATTTGTCCAATGAAACAAACCTGGAAAAGTGAACTGTGGCATCACAGGGGAACCTGGTCACAGCACAAGGTTCCTGAGCGACTGGCAACACTTGTTCTGCTTCATTTGCCAAAACAGAGAACTATTTCTTGGAGAGATCAGGACTTATTTTCTCTCAGTGGGTTCAAAGATTCGTTTCTTTGCCCTGGCCTTTCCTCAAAAATAACAGGCAAACCTGACTTGCTGGAAATTAATCATCTCAAAAGCACAAGGCATTTCTTGTGGTTGGCAGAGGCAACGTGAGAGCTCCGTCACACCGGGATTCACCAGGGATCACGTGCTAAAGCTAAAGTAAAAGCTTGAGGTATGATCATAGTATCCAAATAGATTGTTTTCCATGAAAACAGGAAAAACAATTTTTCTAAAGAAAACTTTTGCTTTAAAATGCTTTTAAAAGGGTTATCAAAATAGACTACAAAAGAAGTAGAAAGAAAATGATGCTGATAGGAACTAAAATATTGAAGCATCATAAAAATATTTCTATTTAGGGAGGCATCGGTGTATGTTTTCTATTTCCCAGTGATATACAGGACAACCACAGTTTATGTTGCCTTTAAAGTGTTTGGGTTTGCAAAGCAATCTTAAAATAGCTTCCAAAAATGGCTGTTTTTCTGAAGCTATTCTTGGCTGATGCCTTATGTTGCATCATTTTAGACTAACGCTGGGAGTAGAAGTGTCAAAGGCCTAGGTGAAGGAAAGGAAAATGATGAGTGCCAGACAGTCTGCCATACCTTTACAGAAGTGACACGCGGTTCTGGACTCTCATAGTTCATTTTTTAAGTCTGTACCAAGTGGCATAGTCTGCACTTTCATAGGAGCTGCAGAATCCAGCCCTTCCCAGGACCTATGGTAGATTTCAAATGATCTTTGTTACTGGGGAACGTGCTGCAAATAGCCAGCTTAGCAATATTGTGATTTCATCTATGAAACTTCAGGCTTCAGAAGGAAGAATGAAGTCCAGCTGTTAGCAGAGAAGGCACTAAATCAGGTCACTAGCACAATTAGTGATAATTAGAAAAAGGCCAAAGCCTGGAGAAAAAAGAGCGCCCGTTCCCCAAGGAAATGCTTCTTCACAATGGATGCTTTCTGCTTCTCTCTTAAGACCATGGGAGCACAGTTTGTGCTTGTTCAAACCACAGTCAGAGCAGCTTACTTCGTTAAGATCCGTATCTATCTGTTCTTCAGTTATTTTCCAGATTTGTCAGTCTGGCCCATTTATTAAATATATCCCAAATAACTAATCAAAAAGCTTTTAAGAATGTTTACATGCAAAGATGAGGAATAAATTATTCAGTATCTGAAATCTAATCATACACAAATTTCTGGAAAGTACTTAACTACATGCTTACATCCTTCCTCAGGAAGGCAGTAGGCATTCATCAAAGAGACACAGGGCTCGTGCCATCCAGCTCTGCTGTACTGACCAAGCTACAGCCCCAGCTGGGAATGGGTTTCATACTGCTAAACTGCTAATTTCCAGATAGACTGTGTGAGGAGAGAGAGGCTGCAGGACTGCAATTCTCAACAGCCATGGCGTTGGATGCTGGGCTACATAAATCAGCTCACAGGATTTCTCCTTCCCTGGCCTGCTCGTGCATTTCATCGTTGATGGTCACTGGATAAAACTCAGAACAAATCCATGGAGGAGGGCCTTGGAGGCTCTCTCCTTCCTTCCCCCGACCACTTTCGTGGTGCTGCGTTCCTCCTGTGCTTCCCTTCCAGCCTCCCCAGACTCTAGGAGCACTTCTGTCCAGACAGCCCTGCCACCGGTGTTCAAGGGTCCTCTCTTGAGCATGTGAGTTACTGGTTCCATCACTACATTTTCTTGTATTTAGGCCTGGCTGGCACCTCAGGCATCTAAGTTATTGACTAAATGCCTTTCTACGTACATGCTTGATAATACTTAAGCACTTGAAATCAAGTTTGTGTCTACGTCAAGCCCTGTGCTGAGTGAAATGCTCTCTGTTCTTCAGTTTTAGGAGGGAGATCTGAATCACGGACCTGCCAAAAGAGGGAGTCTGCTATTGGAAACGTATATAAAACCAAGCAGAATGAAAAAATAGGTGTTGCTTTTCCCCCAACATTTGGAAGATCAGCACCATTTTTTTATGCTAGATACGTTCGGCTGATACTGTGATGGCAGTCCTACAAATGCTTGCAATAATAAGCGGAGACTATTTGCAAAACCTTTTTTGTCTGGAATCTGTAGGCAGAGATCTTGACCTGGTAACTGTACAGGGAAGATTTATGTGCATGCAGCACAGCAGTTTCTAAACATGTTCCCAACGTTATTTAAAGAAACTGTGTTACAGCTCCACCATGGTTTATTTAATCCCTCTATAGATTCACTCTGATCTTCGCACAGGGGGCTGTTTTTGTCATTGCATGTTAAATGAATGGAGTTGCTTAATATTTTTGCTAATGAGGACGCCAAACAAGGAACTTCCACTGGAGCCCTTGGCCATAGGGATTTGTTTCTAGCAATGTGCCATCTCCACTTCAGTTCTCAGTTACATTGATGGCATTACTCAAGTGACAAAAATAGCAAGATTATTGCTCATGTATGTATGCATTGGAGTTATTTGCATGAGATTGACAGGGAATGCCTGCCTGTCCTTAAAAACAAGCCAAAAAAGGAAAATATCGTATGATGTTGCAAAATGGCACGTGAATTACCTCACTTTCTCATCTCAGTCTGTCTCTCACTACGACTCATGTTATAGACACAGTGGAATACTCTAAAGCTTGAAATGGATCTACCACTTACAGCCAGAGTACTCTTTTAAGCTTGCTAATCCATTGGAAAAATAGCTCATTCCTTTGGCCAGTGGACACTATCAACTGGAAACAGTCTCAACACTGAGATTTTATAAATGAAAACATAGATGTATGTACAGAAATACACACAGTCATATATATGTTTAAATGTTTTTTATTTATACACATGAACACACATGTGTGTATATATATTTTGTGAATGTATTTTATGTATATACATGTAGTAACATACAGAAACAAAAAGGTGTTCCTACAAAATAATGTGGATATGAAGAAAAATCACTTTTCTGCAATAGTTGCAATCAAGTGTTATGGAGCTGCCAGCAGGAAAGTTAAAATGCCTATAAAGAGTTGAAATAATTTACTTAATTTTAATGATCTAAAGTGAGGGGAAAGCAAGGGAGTAAAAAAACCAGCAGAAACCAACATATAACATTTTATTTTTAGAATACCTACCAGTTAAATAAAGCTGGGCTTGCCATTATTATCATATACATACAGTCCTGCCTTCTGAAAGGTCAAGTATCTTCTGCGAGAAGTTCATAAGATACAATATTTAATGTCTAACTATAAAGGGAAAAGAATGTAACAAATTCCAAGCATTAGCAGAGTTGTGTGCATGCTTACATGCATATATACGAGGACAAAAAGTAGGAATCAAAGAATCTGAACGATCTGGCCAAAAGAAAGAGATACTTGTGTAATTTTTGTAATGGCAGGTTGCTAGTAGCAAAATGTACTGATAGTCTTTTGAAGTCAAAATCCAAAGGAGTCACTTTATTACAGACCGCAGTGAGAGCTGAAGGCCGGCCGCTTTCTCTGTGAGCTGTGTTTCAGTTGAGGTCATGAGAAATCCTAGCCAGCAGTGAGCATTAATGAGAGGCTTGCTGCATGTTTATGGCATCGAGCTCGCAGCAGTTGAGGAGAAGGCAGAAGGTATTAGCACAGGAATTATTTACCAACTTCTCCGGCAGTTTCTGCTGTGGTTCATTTCTGAGTATTCCTCTGACTCTCTTCATTTTAGCTGTGATCTCAGTGTACAATAGAAAAAATCATGAACATCTGACTGCCAAAAAAACCTCTCTTCTGTCTGTCTATTGCCTTTTGGATAAATGAGACGCACAGGAGAAATAATTACCCTGGGTCAGTGCTTCTGTCCCCCACTAATCATAGTTTCTAGAAGGCTGTTAAGAGCACTGAAAACTAAATGTAAGGTTTTCTTTGGGTTATCTCTGTAATTGTAACTTCTCAGACATAGTGATTTTAAAGGCTTGACATCTTAGATGCAAGACGAGCATGCTAACACACACAATCATTTATGGAAATTTATTCGCTGAGTATTTCTTTTCATGCCCTCTGGCACATGAGACTTCGGCACATACATCAGTTTATTTTATCCTTTTTACAGCCCACATTTTTAAATAACAACTGAAGCAGCACTGAAGGCAAAGACTTGGCAAGCTTAAAAAATGTAGTAGATGGTTACATAGGCAGCAAGAAGAGACAGTTATAAAAGCAAACACTAAGAAAAATAAAGTGGTTTAGATGCATAAACCCCTCAGGTTTTATAGCTCAGTTGTAACAGTATTTATCAAATGATCTGATACATTGTCTTAGAATAAATTCTGACTGTGGCGTGCCCACAAGCAGATTACAGCATCCTCCACTGCCTCTGTATCTGCCTATCCCTTGCTCCTAATGATATATTTACTCCTCTTAATGGCTTGGATACTGAGATGATTTCAAGTGTAGATTTTCATGGGGGAAGGAAGGGCGAAGAGGCACTCAGTGTCCCTGACACATAGTAGTAAAACAATTGAGACATAAACATGCAAAAATGGTACTGGCAGGGACAGGCACAGCTTGCTACATGTATTTTTCCAAACTAAATCTGAATTTCTCTTCACCTACATTGGTAACTTAGCCAGAAATGCTTTGGTAATGTGCAGGACATGAGATTTGTAATTTAAAAGAGGTCAGTAGTACCAGGACTTTGTTTCTCTTTGACACTGACCAGGATAACCCGCTTCAAATGACTGCAGCATGAGTATTTTCCTGGCCTGTTGTTAGCAATACAGAGTTTTGATCCTTCACCTGGGACCCTCTGAAGCAATTAAGCCCATTTTTATTTATACACATATCTAATCCTACTGTTTCAGCCTCATTTTTAATTTGTGACAATGCACCCCTCAGGTTACCAAGCCCGAGCCTTTGAGTTAAGCCAACTTGTTACAGAAACTCAGCGCTTCATGACTGGGTCAGGGGAGCACAGCTTTGCATATTGAATAAACCACTGCATACTCTTATCCGCTTAAAATCCATTTCCTTTCAATTTCCGTGGCTGTCTGCGCTTGTATATGTTCTCATATAAGGGTCATGACTGATTAGCATATAATTACAAAAAGAAGAGCTTAGCAATGTGATTTTTTAAAGGAAAAAAGGACTCTTCTAAAGTCTTTTTAAAGGAGTTGCAAAAACTTCAACATACGTTGTTCCTGAGTGTGGGTTAATAATTTTGCTGGGTCAAATGTATTTATATCCCTGGACTGTCACATTTGGAAACAATGATCAGAGGAAACTATGAGAGAGTTAATTATGTCCTGTCTGCAATCCATGACATATTAAATACTTCCGCTGGACACTACGACTTTCAAATTAGATCCAACATCACCTACTGTGGCAATTACCTTTAATTTTACCTTGCTAGAAATACTACTGGGATTGGAGAGATTAAATTTTACATAACTAGATACATTATGCAATTAGGTGTATTCTAGTGAGGGTTTAAAGTAACAAACACATTTTACTAATTTGTTGTTAAGAAGCTTTTTTAATGATTTATTTTTAAACAATTCTATGGGATGTTTCCCTGACTGAACTGAAAAATCAATGCTGAGGATAGTATTCATCCAATTTAATGAGTTCTTGCTCCAACACTTATGAAGCAGCATTGTTGTATATTCAGTGTTATTTCAGTATGAATATCCGATTTCTTAATGAACTAGTCAGTTTATTTCTATATGATCTGACAGAAATAATTTTCGGCAAATACTGTTCCAACGAGAATCATTCATTATTTTTCTTTCATTCTCAGATAAATAATGCTGGAAATTTTAGAAATGCTAGAAATATGTCCAGTGGCTGAAATTCTTCCAGAAGTCTCCCTAATGATGATTATTTTTATGACAATGTCATGTGTTTGTCCGAGTCATATGGAGTTCAATTAACACTCTACAAACATACAGATTATATTTTATTTTTAAATTAAATTCAACTGGCTCATGTATGTACAAAGACATGAATTATGAAGAATTGTTGAAACCAGGTGAAGCTCAAAAGCCACATACTTAACACACCAGTTCTGGCAACAGTCTTGTTATTGTGCGTTGCTGTTGTATTTTGCAAAGCAATTCAAAGGATGTTGTCCTATGACAGCCAGTCTGGAAAAATGTGACTTGAAAGTTTCTTATGATCAGAATCCTCAATAAATCCTTGTACAAGAGCAGTTGCCTTATGTTCAAATTCAATACCATAAAGTTCAATGTTATAGATGACAGATATAATAAATACTATAAATTCAGTGCTATAAAATGATAGGAGCAATCTCACAGCCACTCACTGAGGAACCATTTTGCTTCAGCAGCCCTTGAAAGTTAGAAGTAGTCTTTTGACCCTAAGCCTATTCTGGTTTTGCTGCAAAGCTGCTTTTTGGGCTGGGTTAGCATTCATGTGGTGCTAAATTAGGCCAGAATTTCCCCTACAGTAAAATCAAAACATTGTTTTCAACAATTTGTTTTGCACTGTTCAAAAAGCAAAGCCTGCAAATAGAAGCCAGCTGGTGAGCAGCACCAGTTCAAGGCTTAGGATAGCTACTGGGGTGCCAGAGCTCCCGCGCGTGTCCGTGATCCTTGGTGCAGCCATGAGGTAAATGGGGTCTTCAGGCAGCGGTGAGGAGGTCTCAGGCCACTGAATGGTTTAATGTTTCAAAGGTGTGTCAGGGGAGGTTCAGACTTGACCTTAGGAAGCATTTCTTTACCAAGAGGGTGGTCAAACACTGGAACACGCTGCCTAGAGAGGTGGTCGATGCCCCATCGATGCCCCAAGTAAGTGTTTAAGAGGCATTTGGACAATGTCCTTAATAACAGGCTTTAACTTTTGCTCAGCCCTGAAGTGGCCAGGCAGTTGGACAAGATTGTTGTAGGTTCCTTCCAACTGAACTATTCTATTCTACTCTGTTCTATTCTATTCACTGAAGGGCTTCATGGAATGCTGATATTCAGGATGCATTTCATTGCTATTGGTCTAATGGTAAGACATGGGCTAGAATCCAAACTAGCCAGTTCACAGCGGTTTGGGGGTTGGTTTTGGTATCCCGTGGTATCCCATAACCACCTTGTAGTTTAGTTCTTTTGAGCAGATTCCACTTGATTCCACCTGATCAGATTCCAGTCACACTACGGAAAAATTAGTATTAGGGAACACAGCAACAGGGTCAGATACTCAGTTTCTAGTTCTCCAGGCTGTGATCTGCAGCTTCACTGAAATTCATGAGAACAGGATTTAAACCAGGCTGTGATCCCTACAGCTGCCATCTTGGGTTACCTTTCAACTTGTAGAAAATAAGCCAGCCTCTTTCAACATCCAGAAACTGCATATTTTACATGAATATCTATTTTAAGCATGATATTAGAAAGGCAAGTCTAGACAATATTGAACAAAAACAGACCTTTACGTATGCCATAAAGGAAAATGGGAGCTGTCTCCAAAGGCTAAAACTAAGTATTAAATATGACATATGAAAAAAATCTCCATTAAAATGAAATTGTGCAGTGGACTGCATTATTAATACTGAAATTAAATGTGAACAAATAAGACAAGGAACTGAATGAATAAATAATCCATTTAAAAAGGTCATTTGAATAGTTCAGAATAGCTCTGTGGGATAATTTGGGAAGGAGAAAATATTTTATATGCAAGCTGTATTGAAATAAAAACATCTTTATAGCTATATGAATGATAACTTTATGTGAAAGTATGATGCTGGAATGTAACTTAGAGTGTTAACAGGTTTGAACTCCCTAAAACTATAGACTCAAGTGCTGGCAAAGTGAACACAGACCTTTTATCTTTCTAAGTCAGACCAGTTGAATTCCATACAGTTTTCCAGACGCAACTTCAGAGACTTTGGTTCTGGAATTCTGGACATGAGTTTGGTACTCACCAGTCCCTGACTGCGTGTGCATATTTTGTTGTTTGATATTTCTTATTGCTTTGTCAGTAAGAAAAATAACTTTATATGCACAATTAAGACCACTTTTACACAGTACTGATAACTGAAATTTATCTGCTGTGTATTTAACACGTAAGGCAGAGCTGATTATATTCCTGTGATTCAGCACATGGTATACTGTCAAACCTTTCTGAATAAATATATGTGTGTGTGCATGTGCTTGTGCTTGTAAATTATTATGACAAGAACATTTCTAAATGGTCACATAGTTGTTTGGTTAGTCTAAGTTGCAGGATGCAGTGGAAAAGTTGGACAGAAAATAACATTTCAGCAGTTTTTTGGAAGGTGTGAAAATCTTGTAGAATTCAGACTAATGGTAGTCAAATTAGCATAGTTCCAGTTACAGAATACCATGAAACTGAAAACATTTTTTTGACACACTCTGTTATATTTCTACGAAGATTACTCATTCACAGCTCTACCCTCTGTTTCCATTTTGCTACCATCTTTGGGTTACAGGACCTAACCAAGGAATGGCTGGTTGGGTTCCCTTCAGTGAAGGTAAGCTGATTCATACCGCATGATTTCGGGGACACGAAACGCTATGCTTTACCTACACAGGGAGTCATCCCCCTTACTGAACTGAACCATTGCTCTAGTGGCAGATGCACCCTGTACTGCAGTGGGCAGTGCCCTGTTGGGCATCTGGAAATCCCAGGCAAGGGGCTGCAGTGCCAACACAGAGCAACTCTGTGGTGCACGCACAGGGAAGCTGTCGTTCTCATATATTCAGGGTGTATGGGACTACCTGTTCAGACGAACAATATGTGAGAGCTACCATTTTTGGACTATATGATGCCAGTAGGTCTGCATCAGCATGAAAATATAACTGAGCTTCATTTAGACATTACTCCTTCCGGAAGAGTCATGTCTTTCTTTGGCTTTCATGTGGCCATAATCACATTCTTAAACAAATATGATGTCCCAATATTAGCTAAAAACTCATGTTAATTTCTTAAAGAAAATATTATTCTCCATGTTCCAGGATGCCTTCAGAGCAACCCCCAAATTAGGGTTACCTCATGGAGAATTTAGAAATATTGTAGTCTTTTTTTCTTTTCCAGATTGGCTCCCTAGGTATGCCATGATGAGTACAATCTCCTGTTCATTGCTGTCCTGTCATAAACTCTGTATACAGATCAATTGCCAAAGGCCCAAAGCTGCTACCACTCTGCAAAAAAATATTTCTGATTATTTTACTGACACATCTGCCAACTTCAGTCCTAGAGGACTGGATAACTGAGTCCAATTCAGTCTGAAATTTGGAAAGTTCACATCAGTTTGGATACGGAACTGGAGTCAGGTCCTGACCTGCTATAAATTGTTCTATAGATCTAAAAAGACCCCTTATGGATCTTTTTAATGGAGCCTCAAGCTTCTGAACATGCAGAGATTGTCTCATAATTGATCTCAACTGGATGCACAACAATGAGTTGTAGTGTGACATTGGAAAATTCTTAAAACACTCCAGATGGCCGTAAATCAGGAAAGCTGGTGTTGACTGCTGGCACTGAAAGTGAATATTTGACTTTAGGACAAGACTTTAACCTTTTAAATCCATGTATTAAATTGGAGTACATTTATCCAGACTATTGGGATTTTGGTAGGCTCAGAAACTCATTACTGTTTACAAAGTACCTTTCAGATTTTGGCAAGAAAATACTATAGAACCCTAATGTGTTATTATTATCATAATGATATCTTGAACACTTTCAGGTTCTTGAATACCTAAAATAGTTGATAAAGATGAATGAGCTGATTAAACAAAGGGAAGCTTAATATAGCTCTGTGGTGAACATCACCAGTAGAGGAAGAGGAAACACACAAAAGTATATAACATTTCAACTGAATGTTAGAAAAATATACATTTATTGAAAGGTTATCGTGCCTGAACATGCCAATGTTCTTAGCAATTTGTTATAGCTTTTAAATAGTCCTCTAACAAAAGGGTGTTACTGCAAAATGCTGTAAGAAAAGACAGCAGATTTTACTGATTTTTTTGTGGTCCCCACTGAAGACTACCCATCATTCTAGACAAACAGGAGGGGATGAAACATGCTGCAGAAAACATCAAGCTAAAGAACAGGATGTTCTATACTTTTAAGTCCCAAAGATACTGGCCTGTATTCTGGGCAGGTTAGAGAAACCAGTGAACTATCACTGGGCATCTATTTTCAGGGGTTTTTAGGTTACAGCTTAATTTTTCATTCCAGACTGACTGACAGAGCTATTTGAAGAGATAAGACTTTTAAAAACTAAACAAACAAAAAAACGCACTCTTTTCCGAGTTGTTGTCACAGAGGTTGCAGCTGATTTTGAATTTGCTAAGGCCAGCAAGAGATGAAAAACAGAAGCAAATAAGGGGGTCTGGGACAACTCACTGGGACAGGAGACAGGTGCTACCTAGACAGGAGTGCACAGACACTGGATCTGATGGAGCACAAGGAACTTCAGGAACAGAACATCTGGTTGTGACAAACACAGCTGGCAGTCCCAGGAGGATGGGCTACAGTCCCCGAGTTATAAAGAGGTTTTTGAGGTTTTGTTGATACTGTAGTGAAAGCAGAGGTGTAGGAGAGAACGGGTCTGCAACAGTGAACAACATAGTCAATAATCTCTGGCATATGACTACCCTTAATTGCTATATAATGTGAAGAGAGCAATGCACTCCATATTGTGCCTCTCATCTTTGTAATCTACTTGATAACTTTATCAGGGATAAAAGCAGTAAGAAAAGTAGTAGGTTTTATCAAATTATACTTTTTTATGCTTTTAAAAATATAGGTAACATGCCCATATCCAAAGTATCTTAGTTCTTTTTGATATCAGAGCACTACCAGTTGATACAAAGCTACTTGAATAGATAGTCCCTGTTTTCCACTGAAATATTGAGTGAAAAGGACATGAACAAGCTAATAAATAATGATCAAAATGTCATGTCTGCAACAAAATCCTTTCTTATGTTGATTTCCTTATTCTAGTTTTCATTCAGCTCTGTTTTTCTGAGTTTTCAAAGATCTTCTCAACATGAATTCCACCTTGCTTAATTGTGAAAACCTTTCTCCATGTGTGGAAAGTATATGGTTCTACTAAATATTGCAGATTTTCTATTTTTTATTAAGACTTGAATGTTTTGCTACCATGAGATTATGTTGTCATAATGCTGTCATGGCATAAAACATGTAATTAAAAATCTTGTATCTGTAGAGGGGCACACTCTGCCTTTCTTTTACACCTTTAATAATTTACTATTTTTTTGCAGCCACTGGGATTGTTCCAATTTCCACTGGTGTAAACCAAAAGACACTTTGACCTAATGGGCCATATTTATCCTACTATAATTCCACTTAGTTTAGAGGCTTAGCTTAAGGGTGAATTTATCCTTAGATATAGTAATGTTTGCTTTTTATATAGAACTGAATTTTGAAAAGGTATTCCCAATAACAGCGTTTCTTTTCATCACAGCAGGCAGTAGCTGAGATTTCCCTAACAATAGCAGAACTAACAACAATTTTGCTTGTTCTTGCTTCAATGCCTTTCAACTTTAAAACAGCTTTACCGTTCTCAGAAGAAGGCTTTTTCATAATCTGATTTATAGTGATTCCAGGCACTTGACTGAAAGCAAAAGGGAGATGGGGGGAAGGAAACAGAGTCTAAAGGGAAAAATCAGCTAGGATTCAGTTCTATTTATAAACAGGAACACTATAATAAGATGCCTTCATTGGCAGTTGCCTCCACGTTGAAATGACATTATGACCAGTTACAAGGTTTGAAATGAATTATAAAACATTCAAAGGAAATTAGCCTTTACTGGTCCATTCAACTAGATCGACTGCTACAGCATTTTATTTCTATGGGGTGATATATACAGTAGCTTATTCATGTAGGACCAGAGCGTTAATGACATTACCTATCATTTTTAACAAGGATGTGCCAAGATAAACTCCTGCTGTATGTTGCAAAATGAATAGGAATACTAATAAAACACACTTGCTTGGCATTCTTCACCTTTCATGTGCTGTACAAAGAAAAAATTCTGAATTCTCACAATGCTTTTGTGAAGAAGGGAAATACCAATTACAGTATTCCAGGAAAAGGCTATAGCTGCAACTATGTGTATTTTTAAGGTGTGACACTGTTAACACCTAGTGGATCCTTAAAACATCCCCTCCACACCCATTATCTATGTTGTTATCCAGCCAACAATTCAAAAGCACAGGAAAACACTTAAAAATACAGAAATATAAAAGCCTTCAGAAGCTTCATACGTGGCTGTCACAAAACCTCTAGAGCAACTTCCAAAATCTAGCTAGAAAATATGAGAGTATTCTTTTCTTAGAAACAAAATGATAGTGTATATAATACAGATTGTCTAAGCTGACAATATAATTAGTACATTCATAAATGTATGCTCTGATGATTTTTTTGTTATTGCTACAATTAATATTCTGTTTTTAACCCTTTCCAAACTGCAAGTAGAGCAGGGAAAATTTTCAAAGCAGCTTTTTACTTGCAGAATACGTTTTCTTGGTATTGTCCAGTTTCTCCCTCCTGAAAGGGCAGACAGCAGTAAAAGGCAAAAAAGTAGCTTCCATTAGTTCAGGGTAATCTTTTCAAATGCTGTAGGTGCATACATGCGGTTAGTATCTTTTTGTGATGCAACAGGACAGATCGGTTCAGGTTACAATACCTTCCCTTCTTTCATTGTAGCAAAGGCACCCGAATACAGAGCCTGTCCTAATAACATCAAAGAGATTTCATGTCTAGGAATCAGATGCGAGTCCAGATGGGGACTGGACACTGCCTTAGCAGGACTAAAAAAGTAAAACACTGTTAGATGTGGAAACAAACATTTGCACCTTCTCCCAGGTTTCTTATCAGAGATTTGTAAAGTACGTACCTCTTTCTCCCTCTGTGAACCTGTTCTAGGTACACCCCATTATAAGGGGATTAGCAAGGGATAAAATTGCCAACATATTAAATGTTTCTGTGGGTCATGAAGTCCAGCACCCCTTTTAACAGTGGGCTAAAGTGGGTGCCTGTAGAAAACAGGACAGTATACACTTCTCCAAGTACTCTCCAAGACTCCAGGTCTCAGCAGCTCGAAGACTTCCTAACGGAAGATGTGGGTTTCGTATATTAAGAGCCCTCAGTGAAATCCTCTACCAAGAAGTTGCCCATAAACCTGTTTCCAGGAACAAGGAGATCCACAGCTTACCTGTGTTCCCTTCTGTGAAGAACAGTCTCCTTCTGTTCATTAGGGACCTGCCTCCTCCTAACACCACTTGAGGGCCACTGGCTCTTGTGCCGGAGCAGACAGTGAACAATGGAGTCCTCTTCTCTTCCCTGCCATTTTACAGACCTCAGTCATATCCTCCTTCTCCAGACTGAAGAGATTTAGTTTATTTAGTCATTCCTCACATGGAAAATGTACTGTACCTGTGACCATTCTTTCTACTTTTCTCTGAAGTCTGCTGTTGCTATTATACCTTTCTGGAGATGGGAGAACCAGCCATAATGGCCATAGGAAAAACTCTCTTATATATCATAGCCATTCTATGCACCACACCTCACTGATACATGATGTGACATTGTAGAAAGCTTAGACTGGGCTCCCACCAGTGCAACCCCTTCTTCAGTGTTGTCCAGCTTCTGTGGGTAGCTGTCATGAGCAAAGTCAGGTATAACATATCACAACTGTTTATCTGAAGGCAGCAAGCGCATGGATCGCTATGATCAGGTCTTCATCTGGGAAAAAAGACTAACAAATATGAAATGGAGAAATGAATTTTAGCAAACTGATATGTAGTTGAACGAAATGAATGTGAAAGAACATTACATGCAATCAAAACCAGGTGGTAGTGTTTCACCTCCACTATGCACAGATTTAAAGACTGTAGATGAGGGAAAATGGTGAGAATGATGTGTCTGGAATTCCAGAAGAGGAATCATAGACCACAGGTTTTGGTTTGGACCCACTGCTGTATAAATGCACTAACAAGGCTGCTTTACCTCTTAGGATATTTTGCCTGCAATTTTCTTCTGGGATTCCTGTTCAGAGTTTGTGAAAGAAAGAAAAAAAATGACATGTGGAAGAAGAAAAGGTACCTAAAGTAATGATAAAGAAGACAGGGAAGATTACTCTATATAAACTTTCAGCTTAGTGGCATATCTTATATCATCTTGCGATTCTGATCCTCTAAATGTGAGAGCTGTTTGAATTTTCTAGTGATAAAAGTGATTAAGTGTGCACAGCATTAAAGATTCTTAGATTCAAAACCAATAGAGTATGTTCTAAGTTCATCCCCAAGAAAACAGCCAGAGAAATGCAGACAGCTTTCTCCCTGACTGCCTCACATATCAAATATACTGGCTTTGCAAACAGTGAAACATATCACATTGAAGAACAAGTTGCTGAATAGGTTCATGCTGGAATAGCTGTATGAAGATCACAGCTATTCCAGCATTTAAAGTAATTTGTGGAAACTTTAGCTGATAAAAGAAATTTAGTTGGCTGACATTTACGGAAAATAATATACTTTCAATATTTCATATTGATAGAACAGAAGATTACCTAGAATTGCATGAAATACTCCAGAGGAAGTAAGTACAGATATAAAAGAGTTGGGCTGCTTTCCTTGTCTCTTCCAGTGGCACATCTTAAAAATGGATGCTATGACCAAGGATGTTGTTCTGGACAAAGAAACACATTTTGTGTATATCAAGACTTGAAATTTCTCTCTTTCCACTTAGAATACAAACATATGCAAAGCTTTTTGCCCTCTTCATGCCTCGCATGGCAAGCACACTAAGCATTTGTATTCTTTAAAGGATGCAGCGTAATTTTCTAGTTGTAGCATAAAATACAGCAACTCCTTGTTAGTCAGGCTGCAAGTCACACATTCAGGAAAGAAATGCATCAACCCTTAGGGATGAATTAATTCTTCTTGTGCTAGAGTGCTAGAAGTGCAGTCAGCATAAGATCCCTAAACAAGTCTGTACAGGTCCCAGATTTTTTTCTCTAATTCCTTACAGTGAATAGCCTAATTCTAAGACTGATAGCAATCTAATGGGAAAGAAGAGATGTTTCACTTGTGCATCCAACATTAGTCATCCTGCTGCAAGTGTCCACCCAGTACACAGTTCACAGATTATGGGGATAAAATTGGAATCTGCCCAGGAGATAAAGAAGTCATGAATATGTATCCAAATAAGAGGGGAAAGCTAATTGTCAATGCCAATGTTCACAGTCTCCCAGAGGCTGTGGAACTTCCGCCTTTTCCTTTAAGGAGAGACTGCTTCTACCTTCCTCAAGTTTTCTCTGGATATTTTATCCTGTGAGCCTCTATGCCTTCTCTTCATCTACCTGTATGTAAAAAATAATTGATAAAAAATGGTAAGAAAAGTAAAGAACTGTCTGAATGGAACAGAAGCAAAACAGGAATGGCATGAGTAGGTTTACGTTAAACAGTTCCTATACTGAAGCAAGGAAAGCTACAGCTGTGACAGCGCAAAGTAAAGAAGGGAGTCATTTGAAAGTAATCAATAACTATAAATTGGGGAGCTGAAGAAGTCATGGAGAGAGAGAAGTATGAGGATACTTCCCATTAGGAGCTATAGCTATAGGTATGTGGGAGACAGCGACCATCCATCAACCACTTGCTAATAGGGTAGAGAAACAAGATTTTTTTTTATGTGCAACCTGGTCCAGACAAAAGGCGCTTTGGGTTTCTCATTACAAAATGTGACTTATGTGATAGTAGAAATAATTTGCACATGGTCAGGAAGTGTCTAAGAACTAGAACTTTATGTCCCACTCCCAAAAAAGACTGGAATCTCTGCTAGGAGACACATCTGAGGCACCGCCAGTAACTGATCTGGGGATGGGGCATGCCCCTGGGGATCATTTCTACATCGGTTTTAAATAAACCCCTCAAATGGTGGCTAGTAAACTTGTCTCTCGCATGGGCATCTCTTCAGGGTAGGAAAGAGTTCAGCTGAAACCGTCAAGTAAATCAAACCAGGTTTATTAGCCTGTAATGAATGGTATATGTGAACTGAATCAGGTGAGAAGAAAAGAATTACACAGAGCAAATGGGCACCTACTGTACTACAAGCAGCTGTATAGCTAGTGAGCTTATATAAATTATAGCATATTGGATTTCAGACAAGGCCACCAGATTTACCCAGCACAACACTGATGAATTCAGAAGGAAATGAGAAATATTACTGCAGTGCAAAAAGCACTGCAATCCAACCTGTACAGACCTTCCCCTCACACAGAGCTGACTGTGTTACTCATTTAGTCGGGGAATTTCAAAGCAGTGAGCCAGGTGCCACACTGCCATTGAAAGTGCCTTCCTTAGAGCCCTTTGACAAAGCAAACCCTAACAATTAATGCAGCTTTATTTAACAAAACCCTTTTTGTTCCATTTTTTTTTTCCCTGCTGAGTTCTGGTTGCACAATCCTGATCTGATTGTATTATGGCATCTGCTTTCAAACATGTTTTCATAGCTGATGGAAGAAAAGCACTAATATTACACAAATGGAAACTGCAGGTAGAGTTCTTCCATTGCCAGTTTTTAATTGGTTTGTGTTTGGCCTGAACAGGTATAATAAATACCTTACAAGAAGGAGTGGGCTGGATAGCACTTTCTTGTTTAATTCACAAGGCTTGACTTGGAGTTAGGGGAGACTAGAGAAAGGGCTCTCATCAGTCATTTATCTTTTTTTTTTTATATATTAAAAATGAAGGTACTAAGTTTCACAGCCTGAGGAATTTAATAACTTAAATAAGACCAACAGTGTAACTAAAATTAAGAGAACTGTGAAAACTGCCCAAAACCTAAAGAAGTGACAAGAAAGCAACAGAAAAATGCTATGTCTCAATACGTTTCTGTTTTTTTAATGGACAGTCCAGAGCTCTGACAATCTAAACAAGTGGAGTACATTAAACAAAGGGGCAGTAGAATTAAACCCACTGTGGGGTTTGTGTGTTCCCAAACTACTCATGCATGTTGCTTTATAGATGATCATAGCATCAACATTCACACACAAAAGACATGGGTACTTACTCTTTTTTTACAGAAGACCTGTATGCGAACTGGGAATTTTTCAGATCTTCTGTGAAATGGACATTGTTGTGAGATGTCTGAGCTCTATCCAAGCCTTGGGTGCCAAAAGGGAATTATTCAGATATCAGGAGTCTCCTCTGGCAGGGAAGCAGCTCAGTACATGTGTGTTGCATGGTCAATAGGCCACGAACAGGAGATATACGTTCCTCTGAATCCCAAAGGTAGCTCTCCCATTCATCTCAGCCTACAAAACATCCTAGCCAGAGAGATAGCTGCGCACAAAAATGAAGGCAAAAAAGTAATTATGGTCCTTGATACGCTAGGAAGTGACAGAAGGTTGCAGGGCCTGTCAACCTTCTTCAGTGAGCCAACAAACGCTGTGGTGCTCGACAGCCCTGCTCGCTGCATAAGGCTGGAGAGCAAATCCCAAGGTGCCGCAAAGCCAGCCCAGCTCTGCTCTTGAATGACATATTCTGAGGTGCCAGTGGGCACTCAGCGCTGGTCTGCCCTAGGAAATGCTCTGTGCTTTGCCACATCTTCCCCCAGAAAGCAAGCCATTGAGTCTCAAGTAAATAATATATTTGGAGATGACTTTTATAGAAGAAATGTTTTGATCAAACTGAATTTTTGCTTTATGAGGTATTAATTCACAGAGGGATTCCGTTTTTTCTCAAAACTTTTACTCTTCATAGTTCATGTTCTTCAACGGTCACCTTACAGAAATATTTTGGTACTCTGTTATAAATGACCTAACCTGCTTTTTCTGGGTCACTTTAATGAAGCTTAATGAAAATATCTCTTCACCTATACCTGACCACACAAAGCTGTCTATCTGGATTTATTGTTCAACTTATTTTGGCATGCAGAATTTACGTGGAAAGAAGGAGGTTCTTGCCTTTTTATCAGCTCTCCTAAATCACAAACCCACTATTAAACTGCAAAAGGTTAATGAAGTCCAGACTTGTCTGTCAGATTCCAAAGTGGGAAAAATGTCAATTGCTGTTACTTAAAAATGTCATTAGCACGTCTGTTTAATTATGTATGAGGGACATCGTTAGCAGAGAGCCTCTTGGCTGCCATAATGTGAGCAAAGGAAAATTTTTAAGAGGCTGGAAGTCCCTGACTAACCCCCTATCCCCTCTTGCTGCCCCACTTGTGTGCATGCACACAAACATACTTATATACAAATATTGGTGAGTCTGAGTTAGAAAGATATACATAAAGTGAAAAAAAAAGGATTCATAATGGAATAATGCAATAAAGAAGAGGAATTAACTGAAGAGTGCACAGAAGAGAAAAAGGGAAAGAAACCTGAGGACTGATTCTCAAGAGAAAATGTGAGGAGTGGAGATTGCTTATCCTCTTCTCTAGCATTTGAACTTCATCTGCCTAAATCTGGGGCTGACAGATGCCAGCCCCTTACCCTGAGCACGATGAGTATGTATAACTTTCTGACTTCTGTGAGAGCTGCCTGGGTCGCTCCTTCCATTGACAGCCCCTGGGGATCCTAACACTCAGGAGGGACGCAAGAGAATCATATGAAAATGGCACTGGACAATGCAGGGATTTATAACCATGCTTTATGGTTGGTCATTTATGAAAAATGTCAGATATGTTTGGAAAAGGGCTGTTGAAAGCTTGCAGCTGGAAATGGCAGTTCCTCACAATTTTGCATCTGCTCTCAGAACAGAACATGGGGACTATGAATCCACTGGGACTAAAGCAAAAAAAATACCTATCTGCTTGATCTGGCTAATGTTTCTTCAGATTCATCCATCTCGATACACATGGGCAGTCAGTACTGTTTCCATGCAAGATTGCTCACTGTGCATAGCAGCATTAGGCTTTCAGCTATTGATGGGTGTTTCCGTAGAGGCTTGAATGTCTTACATTTGCCCAAAGCAGGAGGGCTACCTTTCTGACTGACACGACATTTTGCCAGCAGATGGGTTTTGTTTTTAAAAGTTTAGTTTCCTTACCATAGGAAGACCAACGACTTCAGATAACAAGACCACAGAAAGGGATATTACCCTTGCTTTGGAAAAGCATCACTTTCTAATTATTCAACACTTTCAGGCTTCAGAAGGCTTCAGTGCTTTTTAAAGATATTCCTCTGCTATTTTTCAGCTTCTCACTACCATGCTGCTCCCCTCGCTGTACCAGCAGAACAGTAGCAATTCCTTGCTTTGCTGGAGCCTGGGTTGGTTACCTTCCTGGATGCACTGGAAAGCATGGTTTACCTCCTGTATCTAAGCAAGGCTTGCAGACTTCAAAATGTATTAAGTTAAAATGTAAGGAGCTGCCTGCAGAAGTATTTCTTGTCAAATCCCACATCTGAATACTGACTTCTGTCCTAGCTCCAGATGATGTTCACCAGTATAACTCTGCTGTCAATTGCTTTTACTTTTACCAAACTTAAAAGACACACAATGAATAAGGCTGAAAATGTAAATCACCTAGCCCAGATGCTACTAAACAGGATCATACCAATGGCTTGACAGGATTTTTTTGGGTTGTGACATCTGTGTAGAATCACGGCTACTGGTTGGGACTGTAGCTGCTGTAAGCTCCATGAGTCACGGTAACGCTGCTGTGGGTACAGGGGAGCTCTCTCACTGCAGCCCTCTTTTGCACTATAGTTTACACACATTCCTAATGTATTTTCTGGAACAGGCAACAGGTGCTGATCTGCTGCAAGGATAGCCCATCTGCAGCGCTTGCACTGGCGCAGCTTGCAAATGGTTCAAGTGCAACTCCTGTGCCATGGCTGTGCCGCCTCGCTGCGCTTGCAGCACACCAGCCTGGCTGCAGAGGGTGATTTAATCCCTCATCAGGGCATCCTCTGCCCCTCGGCTATCTTCAGTCCAGATTTAGCCCACATTAGGGTGCCAAATGCCCTCTAGGGTTAGGGAAGTTGGCTACAGATACGGGGTAGAAAGCAACGTTCCCAGTGAGTTATAATTTTCACTTAAGCTACTAGAATCACCTACAGTCATTTTTTTACAGACTCAATATTGAAATAGCTGAAAAGGTAGTCTCCTTTATGGAGGAGAGGACAAGGGGGTTATCTTCCAAAGGTTGTTATTTCCTTTTACCTCACCGAAGAATGATCACAGAAATCAACTATTTCTCTTCTTAATTTCTCTGTTTTAGAAAACCTGGGTGACTATAGGGTCAAGCTATTCTTCAGTGACAGCTGGCTCGCAGGATCACCATGTGATACTACCTGGCCCGTTTTCTGCTAGTGATCGGAAACCCTGAACAGGGTAATAGGAGTTGACCATCAGAACATTTTCACTGTAACTGAAGAGAACCATTACAGCTTTGCTACTGAATATACTCATCTCATCTCACTGGGTATGCTATGAAAATACATTGGCCTGTTTTTTTCTGTTCCCCTTTTTTGGTTATGCTTTTCTAAGGAGAAATTCTATCGTATAGGATAGCGTAGTGTACTGTAGTGTAGTATAATATTATTTTAAAGGCGTCTGTTTCCCAGCTCTTCCCACCCAGCTGTCGTGGTTTAACTTCAGCCGGCAACTAAGCCCCACACAGCCGCTCACTCACTCCCCCCGCAGTGCAATGGGGGAGAGAATCGGAAGAGTAAAAGTGAGAAAACTCGTGGTTGAGATAAAGACAGTTTAATAGGTAAAGCAAAAGCCACACACACAACCAAAGCAAAGCAAGGAATTCATTCACTACTTCCCACTGGCAGGCAGGTGTTCAGCCATCTCCAGGAAAGCAGGGCTCCATCACGCCTAATGGTTACTTGGGAAGACAAATGCCATCACTCTGAACGTTCTCACCTTCCTTCTTCTTCCCCCAGCTTTATATACTGAGCATGACATCATATGGTGTGGAATATCCCTTTGGTGAGTTGGGGTCCACTGTCGCAGCTGTGTCCCCTCCTAACTTCTTCTGCACCTGGCAAAGCATGGGAAGCTGAAAAGTCTTTGATTTAGTATAAGCATTACTTAGCAACAACTGAAACATCCCTGTGTTATCAACACTGTTTTCAGCACATATCCAAAACATAGCCCCATACTAGCTACTATAAAGAAAATTAACTCTATCTCAGCCAAAACCAGCACACCAGCGTATCTTTATCTTTTAATGGTAGAAAATACGTATTTCGCACTTATGCAAAATCATTATTTTGTCTTCTGAAGCAAATTTGATGGTGTGTCTGTAAGTCGGTATTCTCCTTGCGCAGAATGTTGGAATCCTTGAAGCCCTAGATTTCCATGAGGTTAATACTTGAATCTTTGCTAAAGTGGGTTTGCAGTCTGAAAGATCAACATAGGGAACAGATAAATGTCTTTGGCAAAGGTGGAAAGAACACCAGTTGCCTGAATACCAGATTTCAATGAAGAGAATATGGGTAATAAACACCAGATTCTCATTCCTCCCTTTCACTAATACAGTATTATGCACTCCTCAATAGCAAATCTCACAGACTTACATAACAAACAGCATAGATCTTGATGTGGTGACAACATTTAAAAATAATTATATGCCATTAGTTAAAAACACTAGTTCAGGCTTTCAGTGTTTCAAGGTTTTATTCCTTGTCTTCTCTAGAAAAGTTCAATTGTTAATGTGATTGCACATTGAAGGAGAGAAATTATGACTCGTGTTATTCTCATCGTTCTGTTTGTTGTCACCTCTTGTATTTTCTGGGAAATCTACATCACACGATAACCACAGCAGCTCCTTTTCAATAAGAAACAGTCCTTTTGAGATTCCATAGTCAAAGCATACAAAGGCACAGTGTGCTGAGAGTTCTCCTCTTTCCATCTTCAGTTGCTGTATTTGTCTTCTCAAGTCCTTTGGATATCCACATAGTAGAAGTAAAAAATTATAGAAATAGGCTTTTCACTTTATCAACTCAACCGGTGTATGATAACATGCATAGGTTGGGTGTGAGTCCTTTTCTTTCTTCCAGTGCTCCTGTTTGGGGAAGAAAATGTTCCTGCTTTGGGTAATAACTATTTTGAGCTCTGGCACAGAACTCAGATTCTTAAGAGATCATTTATATTACAAAGGCTCACTCTGTACTTCCTCAGTGCTTGGAGGCACATTTCAGCTTCCAAACCAAAATCTTTTTATGGTTTTTGAAAACAAATTAGGGGTTTTACTTGGGCTTTTTAGAAAGAAAAAAAAATATATGAAAGCAAAATTAATATACCATTCTGTCTGAAACAGAAAGAAAGTTGGTCCATCCTTCTCTATTTTTCAAACTGTTCTCTGAAATATATTTGACCCTCACACAGTGTCTGTGTAAAAGGGATTGTATTTCTTAAAGCCAAATGGGAAAATGATTCATAACATCCTATTCATGATGACAACTGGGCTGATGGTCTAGCTAACTACGTATCTATTTCCAAATGTACTAAATTTAAATGGATGTAATCATAGTATTCAGTACATACGTGATGTTGTATGATGGCTAGACAGATTAGATGCATTCTTGCCATAGAAGAGTCTAGCACATGAGGCTGGGTTTATTCACACAGTTTAGACCTCCTATCCTTCAGCCTTTTTGCATAGATGTTCAGTCCACTTGTAGGCCAGGGACAGTTCTCAATGAGGCCAATGAAAAATTCACTCAAAGATCAAGGGTGCAATACAGTATATGTCTCTTCATATTATGAAAGGGCTTTCTGTTCTATTGCCTGAAAGCAGAATTTTGATCCTTAGTATTGGTTTGGTAAATTTTCAAGTATTCTATTTGACCTTCCATAAAAGATAATGTATTGCTCTGTTTGAGATGATACGTTATCAAGGTGGAAGTCTGTTTGTCCTTCTTAAATAACCAAAGGAAAGAATGAACCTCCTGTATTACAGATAAATATAGTTCAATGGGACAAAAATAGGAGGAAGGAAATCAGTTTGGAAGTATTTTAAGACATCCTTTCTTTTCTGTTGTTAGTGTTTGATTCCCATTATTTTAATTGACTTAAATAATTGATGTGTATCCAGTTTGATGCTTTGAATTATGTTTTTAAAGTTCTTTCTTCATGCTCTTACGTGCTTTCAGTTTTTGAGAAAGGCACTTGACTCTACCACTGAGTATGCTGTTCCCAATGAACTATGTGAGCTATGCTTGCCATGGGAAACTGCCCCTCACGGAGCAACAAGCCCTGCTGCTCTGCAAGATGTGACTGAAGAGAAGAAGGGAAAAGCAAGAGCAACAAAAGAAAAGGAGAATAAACCACCCAAGAGCTATTACATATTATCCTGGCGAAAAGTGCTTAGGGGGGAAGCTGAGATGCTATAGGAGCCCTTTCAGGACAAGCAAATCAAAGGGAGTGATGGATAACTTGTTTCCAATCTCTGTTTAGGGAAAGAGAAAGTGTACAGATGAACTTAGCAAAAAGTTTGTGGGGGTAAATTTAGTCCCTCTAATTAAACTGAATGATCACTTCATAGGTTTAATTTTGCCCCCCTTTATTCTGGTCAATAGTCCCTTACTTTGAGTATCCCATGAGGTATCCAGGTGTGACTGCAGCTCTGTGTGAACCCAGATAGCCCAAGCAGCTCTGTCTAGCAGGTGGCAAGTGAAACGCCATATATAATTTTGTATTTTTGCATGCAAATAATCAGAATAATTTTGCCAACCAGCTGACAGCTACTTGTAGAAATATTTAGATGTTATATAACAAGTTTAAAATAAGGAATAGCTTTTCTCTTTTTGTATCAATATACACCTGTGGCCGTTTCTCAGGAGTGTTTTAAATAATATAAAAACTGTGTGTTCTTCTGGGAAAGTCTTTCCTACTGTTTTCATCTTCTACACCTATTGTCTAAGTAGCTCCTACCCACTGTTCTCATGCATCTAAAGGGCTGCATGTGTGCAAGCCAGGTAATTGCTAGGGCAAACCAGCACATTAGGTGCCTGCAGATCCCACTAGAACAGGCTTTGTCCTTCCAGCTGAATCAGACTGAAAGGGGTGTGAATTATGTTTCTAATATTATTACTTTATTGACTTCCACATGGGAACTGTCCATCAGAGCAAGACCACATGAATGACAGCAAAGGCTTTGTGCTCCTGGCTGATCTGAGAACCTTTGCAAAGCATCTGTCCAAGGGGATGTGAAACTGAAACGGTATCAGGTAAAGAAATGTACCGCTGGTACGCAGAAGGCATTGTAAAACCCGTGCCTTAGAAATTCGTTAGTGATTCAAAGTCATGGCAGGAGGGAAGTGACAGTAGTTGTTCAGGCTACAGCGCTGAACTGTCATAAATTGATACAGAAAAACTAGTCTGTTTTTCTCTATTTCTGTCTTGGGCATCCGTGTGGGATTCCCTCCCACACACAGAGTCCTTGCTGCTGGTGGTGGCTAGGTAGGTAACACAAGTTGAGACACCTTTGTGTGAGAGACGGATGCAGCTGTAAATGTGCCACTGATGAACCAACCATCTGCACATGACTCATAACTGCTTAACTTGGGCAAGTTTGGAAAGAAAACTCTTGGTACAATTAATAAATAAAAGGCTTTTATTTTTACATTACTCGTCTCTCAGTGCTCCACAGTTCTGCTTATTCTACATTTTAGGGGCAAAAGGTATGCTGCGGGGGGTTTCACTTCTGAAGACAATAATTTTTGTGTGAAGTAATCTGAATGGAAAAGTCCCATTTTTGTTAGGATTTTGATATATGGGGGTTTTGCCTTTCAGTGTTAATTTGCAGGTATCCTGAATTGTTTCTATCTCAGTTCTGGACCATTTTATGAAATGAATTAAATGTAGAAGGTTACCTGGATCACAAAGCCGTCATCTAGCATTTCAGATGTGCAAATTCTAAAAATATTTTAGAAATATGTTTGGTGGTTTAGTTTTTGGGGTTTTTTTGGTTGGTTGCTTGTTTGGTTTTTTTTTTTTTAATTTCAGCACAGGTGTAGTGCAGCTAGGTCCTTTGCAAATGTCTCTAAGGTATTTGGCAAGGTACATAAACACTGGCCAGTGAAAACATGTTTTTTAAGATTAACTGGGTCCTTAGAGCACAGGATGCTATTTAGCTCACAGTGTATGGCTGTTAACTGTGGACAAGTATTTCTAAGGGAATAGCAAAAGACTATGGGGAAAAAAGATTTTCCTGTAGCAAGTGTGCTCCAAAACCAGTGGGTGTGACTGTAAAATACCTGGATCTCATCTGAATATTCATATCAGGCCAGGATGACTATGTGGGACCATGACAGAGCAACATGACACTTCACACTGTTTATCAAGTCTGAAAGACAGACCTGTGCTCACCTACTTTCTTTAAGTCTCACCAATGTCCACTTTATCCTCCTGTTAGGATGTTCCATCTGTGACACTAGGTCATGCACAAGCAACAGAGAAAATGTAGCTGTACACCTGTGCATGAGGTGAGCATGAACTCTTCTGCATAATCTACACAAATAAAATGTGACATATCCCATCGCAAGTTAGATACGTCCTTGAAATGTTAAGGTCAGTAGCAATATTGCTTTGTGCTTCATGTATGATCAGTGGAGAGGAAGAATCATCTGCAGGAGGCTGCTCTGGTCTTTACATCTGAATGCCCTGCAGAAATACTTGTCTGTCTCCCTTGCCACGCTCTTCATTGCTAGTAATTTAGGTACTCCTTTCAAGAGATGTTACTTCAAGAATTTGCAGGCCAACCAGATCACAAAACTTGAGGTGCTGTTGCAAGTTGGAATGCCAGTGAAAGCTTTCTGCAGTGCTTGCTGAAATATTCAGTATATTTTCTGTGGCTGATGTCTGAGAATTCCAAATGTTGACTTCCGAATGGCATAAGACGACTCTAATAACTACGCCTGTATTTCAAATAAGGTGTCTTTCTCTTCCCTTAAAAAGTCCTTTCATACTGTTCTTTTTCTGACTTCACTGGAAATGATCATCTGAGGTACTTCAGTAGAGGAATGAGAAGAATGGAGGGCTAGCTAACACATTTAAATGAAGATATGCTAGATACCTGCTTCCCTCAGTGATTCCATTGTAGCTGTAAGAGAACACTCAGGAGACATTAGTTTCTCTGTACATCACTTTTATACTACAGTATGTTACTGCATGTGATAGGTCATTTGAATAAATGGGAGTTTGTCTAAAGACCTGTTCTTGAATGATTAATAGGAAAGTATTAACAGTTTCTTTGGCACATTACACTGCTTGCTGTGTGCTTCTCACGTTGCACGTGTTAGGGAGTT
Organism: Mycteria americana; assembly: GCF_035582795.1. Lineage (NCBI taxonomy): Eukaryota > Metazoa > Chordata > Aves > Ciconiiformes > Ciconiidae > Mycteria > Mycteria americana. The sequence continues at coordinate 139,505,251 of NC_134366.1, read as the reverse complement.
GCTTAATCCATCAAGCTGGTAGAGGCAAAGCTGCCACAGCTCCATGCCCCCATGTCCAACCAGTAACGGGGCTGAGCACATATTCCCAGTAGGCACACACAGAGCACATGTATAGACCGCATATATGCATATATACACAGCCAGCCACACAGAGAACACAGACAGAAACACTGAGCACTCACAGAGAGACAAACAGCAGCAATGGCCTCATCCTCTCTGGCTGAGCAGGATGGAGGTCCACTAGTGAGAACATATACATACATATGTGCAAGGTGGGTCCTCCAGCAGCTGGGCTCAGACACCCAGTCTGCCCAGCAACTGCCCCTGTATCCCAGTCTTCCCAGTTGCTGGCAACTGGACATACGAGCTCCTGAGGCTGCAGGCCCACTCCAATTGCTGGTACAGACCATCACAAACACACACACTCTAGGTCTGGCCCTATTTATTCTTCTATCCCTCTGTTTTCCTGCTCATTCCTCCCTAAATCACCTTCATCTCTCCTCACCTTGGGTTCCTCCTTTAACCATCCCATAATAAGCCTTGTGCAATTCCAAAATGCTTTTTCCAGCATCTCATAATGTGTCCCACACTCTCTAGGCATCTCATAACCCCCTGCAGTCATAAGGTGCTCCGGAGACCCCCCCCGGCCTGTGGGGCTGAGGCTCCCCTGGGAGAGCCCTGGAGGGGATCAGGCAGGGGGGCCCTTTCTCTGACCTGGCTCTTGGGGCTTATCAAATGAAGGACAAGCTCAAACAACACTATTTCACAAAACAGCCAAAACCACACGATAGAAACCAGTAAGAAACAGGGGTAAAACAAAATCAATCAAGACTCCGATAACATTTAACACATAACAGGTTCGAGGTGTCAGCTGGGGCTTTGTTACCACACGGCAATACACACACGAATGATGATCCAAAGCGCGCACACACACTCACTCACAAAGGGGGAAACTGTCTCTCGTGGGTACCCAGAAGATAGAATCACTCGCCCGGGGGGTGGGGGCTCCCTCAAGGATATATCCAGAAGGAATCACTCACCACAGGAGGTGAGGGCACTCAATCCCGGGAAGTTTCCTCAGGCAGCGTCCCAAGCCGAGGGTAGAAGTCCCGAGCACAGCCCCGCTGCTCCGAGAAGACCACGCTCAAAGGGGGTCTCCAGCTGCGCCCCATTTATACCCTGGGTCGGATCGGAGCTGTGGTCATAATTGGTCATGATCTAGAAGCTTCCCCGAGCCCAGGCGCCTCACTGGCTGTGGACCCTGTCTGGTGACCAAGGGGTCCTGCCTCTCCTGCTTCCCCTGCCCAGGTGTGTACGTGCCTGGGGGCACGGCAGAACACAAAAGTCCTAGGGTGATCAAAAGAGACTTGAGGGCCTTGGGACGGCTAGTAAGAAACTCAGGAGCACAAGTTATTTTCTCCTCTCTCCTTCCAGTGGTGGGCAGTGACACCAGAAGGAACAGAGATGCCCAATCTATTAATGCATGGCTCCGTGGCTGGTGTCATCGCCACGGATTTGGTTTTTTTGACAATGGGATGGCCTACGCCGCAGCGGGTTTGCTGGCATCTGATGGGATTCATCTTTCTCAAAGGGGAAAGAGAATCTTCGCTCAGGAACTTGCAGGGCTCATTGACAGAGCTTTAAACTAGACTCGAAGGGGGAGGGGGATAATATCAGGCTTGCCTGAGAGAAGCTGAGGGGCGACGTGCCATGGTTAAAGGGAGCAGCTGCCAGCGAGGACACTCGGCCTGAGTCCTCGAGATGCGCGGGGTACGCTTGGGCACAGCCGAAGTCGAGCGGAGTTGAGCCAGGGGATACTGAGGCAACGGGAGGCAAGAGGGAAACACCAGTGAAACGCCTCAAAGCACGCAAGGGGTGTTCTTCTGTGAAGGAGACATGGATGACAGCCCAGCTGAAGTGCCTCTACACCAATGCACGCAGCATGGGTAACAAGCAGGAGGAGTTGGAAGCCATTGTACATCAGGAAAACTATGATATGGTGGCCATCACGGAAACGTGGTGGGGTGACTCGCACAACTGGAGTGAAGCGATGGATGGCTATAAACTCTTCAGGAGGGATAGGCGAGGCAGGAGAGGTGGTGGGGTAGCCCTATATGTCAGGGAGTGTCTGGATAGTTTAGAGCTCGATGATGGTGATGATAGGGTGGAGTGTTTATGGGTAAGAATCAGGGGGAAGGCCAACAAGGCAGATATTGTGGTGGGAGTCTGTTACAGACCCCCCAACCAGGATGAGGAGACAGATGAACTATTCTATAAGCAGCTGGGTAAAGCCTCACGATCGCTAGCCCTTGTTCTTGTGGGGGACTTCAACTTAGCAGATGTCTGCTGGAAATACAATACAGCAGAGAGGAAACAGTCCAGGAGGTTCCTGGAGCGTGTGGCAGATAACTTCCTGACACAGCTGGTGAGTGAGCCAACGAGGGAAGGTGCCCCGCTGGACCTCTTGTTCACCAACAGAGAAGGACTTGTGAGCCATGTGATGGTTGGAGGCTGTCTTGGGCAGAGCGATCATGAAATGATAGAGTTTTTGATACGTGGAGAAGCGGCGAGGGGGGTCAGCAAAACTGCCACCTTAGACTTCCAGAGGGCGGACTTCGGCCTGTTTAGGAGACTGGTCGAGAGAGTCCCCTGGGAGGCAGCCCTTATGGGCAAAGGGGTCCAGGAAGGCTGGACATTCTTTAAGGAGGAAGTCCTAAAGGCACAAGAGCGGGCTGTCCCCAGGTGCCGAAAGACGAGCCGGCGGGGAAGAAGACCGGCCTGGCTGACTAGAGAGCTCTGGCTCGAACTCAGGAGAAAGAGGAGAGTCTATGACCTCTGGAAGAAGGGGCGGGCAACTCAGGAGGACTACAAAGGTGTAGCAAGGTTGTGCAGGGAGAAAACTAGAAGGGCCAAAGCTGAGTTAGAGCTCAGTCTGGCTGCTGCTATAAAAGACAACAAAAAACACTTCTTCAAATACATTAGCAGCAAAAGGAGAGGTAAGGAGAATCTCCAGCCCCTAGTAGATGGGGGAGGAAACACAGTGACCAAGGATGAGGAAAAGGCTGAGGTACTTAATGCCTTCTTTGCCTCAGTCTTTATTAGCAGGGCCGAATGTTCTATGGGTACCCAGCCCCTGGAGTTGGAAGATAGGGATGGGGACCAGACTGGAGCACCCATAGTCCAGGGGGAAATGGTGAGTGACCTGCTGCACCACTTAGACACTCACAAGTCTATGGGGCCTGATGAGATCCACCCGAGAGTGTTGAAGGAGCTGGCAGAAGAGCTCACCAAGCCCCTTTCCATCATTTACCAGCAGTCCTGGCTAACTGGGGAAGTCCCTGCTGACTGGAGATTAGCGAATGTGACACCCATCTTCAAGAAGGGCCGGAAGGAGGACCCGGGGAACTACAGGCCTGTCAGCCTGACCTCGGTGCCGGGGAAGCTGATGGAGCAGATCATCCTGAGTGCTATCACACGGCATGTAGAGAATAACCAAGGGATCAAGCCCAGCCAGCATGGGTTCAGGAAAGGCAGGTCCTGCTTGACCAACCTGATCTCCTTCTATGACAAGGTGACCCGCCTAGTGGATGAGGGAAAGGCTGTGGATGTCGTCTACCTAGACTTCAGTAAAGCCTTTGACACGGTTTCCCACAGCATTCTCCTGGAGAAACTGGCTGCTCATGGCTTGGACGGGTGTACTCTTCGCTGGGTAAAGAACTGGCTGCATGTCCGGGCCCAAAGAGTGGTGGTGAATGGAGTTTACTCTGGTTGGCGGCCAGTCACAAGCAGTGTTCACCAGGGCTCGGTGTTGGGGCCAGTTCTGTTTAACATCTTTATCAATGATCTGGACGAAGGGATCGAGTGTACTCTCAGTAAGTTTGCAGACGACACCAAGTTGTGTGGGAGTGTTGATCTGCTGGAGGGTAGGCAGGCTCTGCAGAGGGACCTGGGCAGGCTGGATGGATGGGCCGAGGTCAATTGTATGAGGTTTAACAAGGCCAAGTGCAAGGTCCTGCACTTGGGCCACAGCAACCCCATGCAACGCTACAGGCTTGGGGAAGAGTGGCTGGAAAGCTGCCTGGCAGAGAAGGAGCTGGGGGTGTTTGTTGACAGCCGCCTGAATATGAGCCAGCAGTGTGCCCAGGCGGCCAAGAAAGCCAATGGCATCCTGGCTTGTATCAAAAATAGCGTGGCCAGCAGGAGTAGGGAAGTGATCGTGCCCCTGTACTCGGCACTGGTGAGGCCGCACCTCGAATACTGTGTTCAGTTTTGGGCCCCCCACTACAAGAGAGACATTGAGGTGCTGGAGCGTGTCCAGAGAAGGGCAACGAAGCTGGTGAAGGGTCTGGAGCAGAAGTCTGATGAGGAGCGGCTGAGGAAGCTGGGACTGTTTAGCCTGGAGAAAAGGAGGCTGAGGGGAGACCTCATCGCTCTCTTCAACTACCTGAAAGGAGGTTGTAGAGAGGTGGGGGTCGGTCTCTTCTCCCAGGTAACAAGTGATAGGACAAGAGGAAATGGCCTCAAGTTGCGCCAGGGGAGGTTTAGGCTGGATATTAGGAAATTTTTCTTCACCGAGAGGGTTATCAAGCATTGGAACAGGCTGCCCAGGGAAGTGGTTGAGTCGCCATCCCTGGAGGTATTTAAAGGACATTTGGATGAGGTGCTTAGAGACATGGTGTAGTGGTGGTTTTGGCAGTGTTAGGTTTATGGTTGGACTCGATGATCTTAAAGGTCTTTTCCAACCTATATGATTCTGTGATTCTGTGATTCTGTGATTCTGTGATTCTGTGAAAAGGCGCGAAAATGAGGCGCGAAAAGCCGCTGATCGCCATGCCAAAAGCCCGGATCTTTGGGGGGGGGGGGGGGGTGGTGGTGAAGCGTACCTGTCACAGTAAGTGTAGAGCACGGAGTGGCAGTGTTCTCGTGGAAGACATCCCAACCTTGGCATGAATTAGGGAAACCAGATCTTGCCTGTTCTGGATACCCACATTTCCAAAGGAGAACATGCGTCCCCGTACAGCAGCCACATGCAGTCCTGGAGGTGCCAGAAGCTTGGAACGCCCATGGCAGCGGCCGGGTCCCCCAGCAGCGATGCAGCCCTCGCCTCCCGCTCTGCGTCCCCACGCGCGGGGCTCTGCCAGGCCCCGTGTGCCCGGGATGGGTGGCGGGGCAGCATGTGGGACCCTTGCTTCCCAGCCAAGCGTGCTGAAGGAGGCTGAAGAAAGCACTTCAGCGATCAGGGTGTGAGATGTGACAGGTCTTCAAGCCTGGTGCTGCATCCTCGCATATGTTTTCATCCGTGTGCATTAAGTAATTAGATGCTGACCTCTTTAGCTCCCATTTATTCAGTCATCACTCTGGCAGGGATTTCAATATATGAGGAGTCGCATAGGCGGTGCTACACAGAACTGATCAAATAACGAAAAAATGGCTTGGGAGACAGTTCGCTGAACAAGAATCTGATTAGCCTGTATCTGCCCTCTTATTATTCATTGCTTATATATGCTCCAACAACTGAAAATGTGGTGCATATAAATATTTTAAGAAAGCAAATTTCAGGCTTTTACTCGTGACTACTAACATCAAGGAATTATTCTGTCATTCATCTTTTGTTGAAGCAGAAGTAAATTGTATTTTAACAACAGGTTTTTGTAACAATACCTGCTGCTGCAGGTGCTGAAGCTCTGCCCATGTCAGAAGCATTATCTTTTCTTTCAATTCTGGTGCATGAGATCCATCCAGAAAAGTGAAGCCATTTTCCAGCATTGCCAAATGAAATACTTGCAGTCATACCTTCAGTGATAAGGCAACATCAAGTGACTTTTTAAGTGACTAACCACGAAGCAGAAGTGCTTTGATTAAGTACTTGAATAGTCGCTGTGATCAATTTATGAATAATCTGGTGATCAAAGAGAATCACGAATATGATTGGTCTAATCTTTCCAAGTAATGAATATATCAGTATAAAGCAGGATCAGAGACAATTTGTGAGCAGAGAAAAGTTTTTTAAGTCTATCAGTTAACTGGTCATAGTGAGTAACGTGACCGGCTTCAATAATGGAGCAGAGGAGACAGAGCTCTTTCAAAATAGAGAACTCCTCTTTTTCTGCAAGATCTGAGAGACATCTAAGAGAGTTGCACTAAAAAGCATAGTTGAAACAACGCCGTGAAGAAAGCATCAGTACTGCTAGCAACACTGGCAGCTGATGGGAATTAGGGAGCAGAGGTCAGGAGTATACCGCTGCGCTCCAGCAAAGAGCCGCAGGGCAGAGCTGCCAGGGGAGCCTTCCTGAGCAGTCCCATGGTGGCTCTGGCAGATCGCGGGGCTGCCCCGAGCCCAGCGGGGTGTAATGCAAGGCTTCTGGAGCTTTGCTTGGGTTCACCTGGACTTCACTCACCCTTACTCAGCACACTCTTTCTTCCCCATGCTCTTCCTCCAGCCTTGGCTGGCTTTCAGGGGTACTGATTAATAATGAAACTAGTATGTTAAGGACTGGATTTCCTTCTACAAATACCTCAGACATTTCCGTTGCCGTATGACAGCACAGGACACCCAGTGCAGTAGGCAGATGAGAAAATCATGGACAAAGCAGAGCGTGTGGGACAGAGGCAGAGGTGAGGCATTTCTAACTTCTGAGTTGATTTTCAAAGTGGTCAGTGTATCTGGACTATCTACAAACAAGGTTGTCAAAACTTTATTTTTTTGAAAAAAAAAACCTTCTCACTGTAACAGGAAACATACAACCAACTAAAGGATGAAAATGCAACACCAATACTGTATAAATCATCCCAAAGAAACAACAAGAACCCCAACTCAAACCCTCCCCAAAGCAAGTTTTACCCCAGAAGGGAGGAGAGCCAGAGACACCACAAAGGCGATTAGGGCATAGTTTCTGGCATATGCAAGCATGCAAATAACAGCTCATGAGGTCTGAAATTGCCAGCAGGTATCTCTGGATGATATCAGACACCACTGAATGCATAATACTTCCGGATGAAAGCATATAACTACAGAAGAAATATGTACCAAGATAGTTCCTTGGCAGGACTTTGAAATTACTTAGCACTGGAAACGTTGTAAGTATTTAGTCACTGAAACAAAAGCCTCAGGTCAGATGTCTAAGATGCCTTTTGGAGGTGCAACTGTACGAGGTTAGGAAGCAAAAGTAAATCGCTGGTCAGCAGATATAAACAGATCGCTTTGGACCACGCCAGGACAGTTTTACTGCTCTATTACAAACCTGGGATGATCTCTGGTTTTCATTGTAGGTTTTGTATTTTCAAGCTCTAGGTTCAAAGTTTGCAGCTGTAGTTGTGTCAGAGCCCAAAAGCCTTCTGGAAAAAATATAGGCAAAGTTCCTGTTTCCAGAGATTGTGAGAATCGGTTTCTATTTTATTTCTGTAACATTTTATTGAGTCTCTGAACAGTTAGTTAGTCACACCTTCCAACCAAGGCTAATTGTACCCTGACAAAGTTTTTCATTAAAGGGAAGGATGAATGGCTCCTTAGCCTCCTGTTTGTCACCACAGATGCAGCCAACCTGCTTTTCACTAGGGTCTTTACAGACTTCCACCGGGTTCTTTTGGCTGCTATTGTACCTCTTCTCATAATGAATTCTGCTCTGCACTTGGGCCGTGTATTTACAAACAGTCTCATTTTGCTTAGCGGCAGTTCTTTCCCCTCAATTAAAATGTGTGAAACTGCTGAGCGTGAAGCGCTGCTGAATTTGTGCTGCTTTTTAGTAATCCTTGGCAAAAGGAGAATGCAAGAGTTAGGAGAACTGATGTATTATATCCTTCAAATCTTAAAAAAATTAGGATTGCTTTGACTTGCTGTTACATTGAAAACTATGAGAAAAGCAGCATAAGACGGTGTGGTTAAGAGCCTGCTGATGATTTCTGATGTAAGCAAACAACCAGCCCCCATGGGATGGGGGACTGCTGGGGGAGCAGCGCAGTGCAGGGAGCTCCGCTCTTTCTGTGAGCATCTGCGGGAAAAATCCCTGGAAGGAGGTCTGAGGATATGGACAAAACAAGGAGCAATTGCTCAAGAATTGCCCCAGAGTTACACTTCTACACCAATAATACCACTGACATTGTGGTGGTTCTGCAGCTCCTCTCCTGCCCCTCTCGTTCACATTGTCCAGGTAGCTGCGGTCTCGCCTGCAAGAGTAACCTGGCCTGCACAAGAGAGGAAATCAATGATGCTGGACTATGGTGCATCATGGCATTGTACTGCATGTTGGCTTTATGTTAGTAAAAGCATCATACCCTTAACTCGGCGTGGTTCACAACCTGAGAGTAGTTACAACCTGCTTTTCTAGTCAGAAAACTAGAATGAAAAAAGTGAACAAAAAAGACCTCCCAGACTTCAGTAGCGGGTATATGACTTTTTTTTCCAGACACAGGAAGAAACAGATATGACTGGGTTTGATATGCTGGGACTTCAGAAGCCCCTCACATAAAAAAAAAAGCTTGTTCTGTATGTGAGATTTCATCCAACTTGCTTTTGCTTGCTCTAGGACCTTCAGTACCGTTCAACTTTAAAACTGTACCTCCTCCCTCCCTTCCCAATCCCCCCTGCATGAACGCCAAGAGGAGCCCAAGGGACCCAGGAACACAGCTATTTTTGTGTTCATAAAGACGTAAAGCCTCATTCCAATTAGGTAAGGCAGAATTAAAAACGTGCTGACATATGCACATCGCAGCACCTGCCTTTTCTGTGTGATCCCAACATCTCCGTTATCAATTTCTGACCTTCAAAGGTTTAGGCGCTTTTATCAGATTAAGAATTATCCCCACCCAATGAAGGATTTACACTAGGAAAGGTTTATTGGAGCACAGACATACTTGTGAGTTTGCCATATGTTATGATGCATTGCTTACCTGGTGTGTCAGGTCAGCTCTAACCAGTTATCCATGTTTACCATTATGTGACTTTCACCTTCTATCTCTGAAGACAGAGATCTTGAAAATAAGTCTGTTTTTTTTCAATTAAAAAATAAGTTTGTATGACAAAGCATTAAAACCATACCTTAAAACTACATGCAGATATACTAACTTTTGATAGGAGTCACAATGACTTTCAGGAGCTGTGAATAGGATGCCCTGAGACCCATGTCAGCCTGCGTGCCAGTTGCTCTTGCAGCCCTTTGGGGACTCTGTACCACCCTCAGTTTCCAATTTACTTTGAAAGATTATTTCTGTAGTTGCAAATCCGTATCAAACAATAAATTGCAATTGCCTTCTTCAGAGCACAGCTCAAACAAGTCTTGATTCACTAACAGGATTTCTTTCCTTTTAAAATTTGCAGCAAATTTCACTTTGTTTTTGCCTCTTCACCTCTGCTGATAACCAGGATGATAATGTGATTGCAGGTGTGTTTTGAAATCTGCTGATCAGACTTGACTTTGCTTCTCTGCCTCTGTTTTGTATTTCTTTGCAACACTTTGGTCAGTGTAGCCAATGAACTAAATTGTAAAAAAAGAGTAAGGTCTGTGTAGGAAAAGTGCAGAGCCCCACAAACTTTGGCCTAGCAGTATTCATAGCAACAAGCCCCATTACTGAATATAAATGAGTGTCATGAGAGTAAATTACATTATCTTTTTGCTGAGGTTTTTTTGGAGATATTTCCTTAGTGATCCTGTTTTACCTACAGTCTGAGGATGCTGACGTCTGAAACTAGATAAATATCCTATCTGATGCACTTTTCTTTGTAATTAATCTGTATAAACATGCTGGAGTCAAAGCAGTCTCTGGTTGCTCCTAACTGCGCAATCCTGCCACGTTTGTATTAGTTTCAGTTCTAATGTCTGCTGTTTTACAGCTGTGTGAGAAGAATTAGATTAATTTCTGAGAGAGGGAGATTGGGAATTAGGGATTTAAAATTTTAATTAATCCAGTTCGAATATAGATCAGAGCTGCAGAAAGAGCAAAACACATTCTTATTTCTGCGACACAAAAAAAATGAGGGACAGAAACGCTAATTTAGCTAGGGCATTACATTTGGAAAGAAAATGGAAACTATTGATCTGCTAATAATATTTTTGCCTTAGGAATGCTTGAAGCATAGAGTGCAATTACATACCTGGTATTTCAGTCCGGTACCGTCTTCTTCACTAACATGAATGCATCTAAATGAAAGGAAAGAACAACAGTAACAAATACAAGATTTGTTCACTATGTCTGAGTGCTATATTTGCTATCAACAGAGCAACTCTGAGAAAGTCAAACCATGACTTAGTGGGTGGCATCTTAGATGAAAGATAGTAACAGCCAAAATAAAGACATCCAAAACCCAGTGTGCAGTGCATACCCATAGCAGCACGACTGCTATGTTATATACCTAGAATGCTCTGTCTACTTTACTGAAATGGGCTGAAGTTCCTTGCTAATTTGGGAACTAACAATGTGTAGAACATTTTTTTTTAATTTCTTTTTTTTAATGATAAAATATAAGACAAATTATGTGAGCTGGTTTTGTAAATAATAAAAAAAAGAAGTCACCCTGAGAAAATCCTAATTGTTTAACAAATCACTTGAAATATGGAGACATCTGTAAAATGCAGTCTCTTCTGTGGTCAGAGAGGTTTGAAAATACACACAGTTAGAATCATATCAGCAAGAAGGAAAGCGGAGATAGATTCAAATCTATCTACACTGGCCTAATTGATTTAGCAGAAATGTATTTGATTCTTCATTACCTTGCACATTTTCCTTATCTATCTATCTGTCTACCCATCGCATGAGCTAACCATCAATACTCCCAGCATTTTCAGTGTACTGGTCCTCACATCATCCAATGATACACCTCATGTCAGAAAAATAATATCAGAAAAATAACATTGCCTTTATGTAGGACAATCTTCCAGGCTCAAACACATGAACAACTTAATTTGCTTTACAGAGCTATCATGTGTCAACTCAGCTCTAGTAGCTGACTGCATCTAAGCTCTTAACTTCCAGAAAACTCAAGGTAAGACATGCAAGCTTAAACCCTGTGTGAGGAGACAGATACTCTCCCCACATGACTCTCCACTTAGGTGGAGAAGAAAAGTTCCTCACGTACTAATGTACACACTTGAAAGACCATATATAGTAAAAATTTCAAAAATTTGTGTCCCCAAGGAGTATTTCCAATATTCTTGGAAATTCCTGCCAAACTTGTTCAAGTCCCATGAAGGTGCTAGGTGCTAAGCTGACCATGGCACTCTAAAGGTCTTGGTAATGTAGGAATCAGCCTGGTGTCTAAGGCACTCTGTTAGACATCAGTGGTGGCAGCCTTTTGCATGATGTCAGCCGTTTGCGTGATGTCAGCCTTTTGCATGATGTGAGCCTTTTGCCTCTTGGAGCACTCATCAGGACATGGGAAACTTCAGTTCTTAGACAGTCACAGTGTGGAGGCAAAAGCAGTCTTTTCAAGTTTATGAAATTCTTGTTGAATCTTGGATGTTGGGCATCTAGGAGTGGGAGACTCATGCAGGCAAAATGGAGGAAATTACTTTGTAGCTTAGACAAGGAAGGATAATAGGGTTTCAGTCCCCTCTGCCTTAATTATTTCTACTTTCAATTTTTTGGGGACAATTGTTGTTTGTAATGGTAAACATGCTCTATTTTATTCTATTCCTTATACTGCCCTTATCAGCATTACATCTGAGCAACAGAAGTGCATCCTTTGGTACAGCCACTGCCAGTCACATGCAGTTCCTTTTTTTGCAGCTGGTCCCTAAGGAAGAACTGTTTGCCGTATCGTGTTTTGTTCTATATTGCTCTTCCTTCTAACGTGCACTTACCTAAGTTCACGGACTGGAGCCTTTCTAAGCGCTCATGTCCCTCTTAGGTAGGTTGGTGTATACCAACGTCACAGGATAAACATCAACTACAAAAGTGTTGTCACTCAAAGTGTTAGCACACTTGATATGCACTGGCATCTACCTGACAGGCAGGTACTAACAGCTGCTACACTCTAAAAGTTGGCACATTGAATAACAAGGAGCTGAACTGGCCCTTGCATAGGCATTTGGACCGGTTGATTCCAGTTGCCCACAGAAGCATCAGAGGCAACCCAGGAGTCACACCAACGCTGGCACTCCAGCTCTGCTGCCATCTGATCCCAGGAGGTTACCATTTTTTTGAACGTGGTGGTGAATGGCAGTCTCAGTGGCTCAGTTCCTGAAATGAAACAGATTATCTTTGTTTCACGTGCTTATGCATGAAAAGTTTGCTGTTCTTCAATCTTGTATTTACAATACCTAGCTAGATAATTTCTAATTCAGCACCTATAATTTGCAGATATCTCATTACATCAGCAATAATCACTCCTGAAACTATTATTTCTAGCCTGTTTGGCTGGTGATGATCGAATCAGTGCCTTTAGATTAGTTAATGAGATACTAAAACTGACCTATATAATAATAAGAGTTATCTAAAGAGGCTTTTATAAGAATATAAAAATTTCAGAGGCTCTGGCTTCAAGATTGATTTACACAATGAGGAGAAAGGGCTGAAAAGGGCAGCAGCCACACCAAGGAAGGTCAGTGGGGTTGGTGAAAGGCAGTGAAACTGAGTTGCAGAATCATTCAGGCTGTGAAACAGGCAGTACGCACTGGGACAGAAACCATGACCTCTCTTTGCCAAAGCATATATAAAGACCACATCTAGGTTTCAGCCCAAGGACAAGTTTAAGCTGATACCAGCTGCAGAGGGGGAGGTGAGGGGCTGTTAAAAGACTTCCTGCCTTTCCTGGCGGAGGGGGTGTCTGCAGGCTGACATAGCCCTGCGTACAATACAGGGCAGCTATAATTTTTAAGAGGTCACTGTATGGATGAAGACAGTGTAGGCTGTACAGGACCTATACCTTCAGGGCCTCCTCAGATTTTTAATATGCACCAAAAGCCAGTGGTCAGCTGAGTGAATGTTCCACCCCAGTGAGATTTCCAGCGTATTAATGTTAGGAAGTCTTCGAGTCCTTTTGTATCACTGAGGCACAATTCATAAAAAACATACAGCAGATTTAAAAAGGGGATAAAAACTACCATACTGTTTCTATATATATTAGAAATGTGGTGAGCACTGCTGCCCTATGGAGAAAGGGTATACAAGTATGTTTGCATAGCAAAAGATGTGGTTACCAGGGGTTATTGAGTATACGAAGCCTGCAGCTCTGCAGAGTAACGTAACAGAACTGCAGTTTAAAAGGAGAAATACTTTTTGTGAAAAAGAAACATTTCACATTGGGCAAGCCACCTATCTGCCACTTGCATCTTCTTATTTTTAGCTGACCTTGGTTGTCATTAGTCACATAATAAATTAATCTATAAACATAGCTAAATCTGCATTTTATATGGATTGTATCTATATAAGGCTCAAGAAGAGTTGTATTTTCTTCCCTCATGATGTATGTGTCACTTCACCAATTTGCAGATTGCTCTAATGCAGTTTGTGTATAGATTTGAAATGGGAGACAAGTGGAAGGTGTTTTTTTCAGGGAATACTGCACTTTTCTATTTGGTTTCTCATGCCTAGAGAGCTAATAAATTAGATGGATAGACTCTCATCTGTAGTTTCCTCTCCATTTCTCCAGGCTAAGTGCTACTATCAGACCCCCGTGCCACAGCCTCTTCCCTTGGCAGTCCTAACTAATCTGGGAAACAGCGGCTGATTTAGTACCTGGAGTGTCATGTGCAGAGTGGACCAAAGGTGGATGTGGTAATCTGTGATTCTCCTTGTGGTGCCCTGCCAGCTACTGAGTGATTCCCATCCTCCTCCTGTCGTGGCTGCTGCTGGAAAATGGAGCGAACTGAGCTTCTAGTACGTTTCTTCCATTTAAATAGAAAGCTCACTACTTGGGAGGTGTATCATTTTGCGTGTCTAACACGCAGCCTTGTAGGAGGTGGCTTTGAAGTAGCTTTTTTGATAACTATTCTTTTTTATCAGCCTTTGTTTCTGAGTTGAAATAATAGTCAAAGAAATCTAATGACACAACTACAAGACAAAGCCTGTAATTCAGGCTTTTTAAAGTACTTGTATGTTTAGATTTTGAGCAGGTAGAGCTGTTTGAGCAGGTAGAGCTTGATATACATAAAACAGTCTTTGAAACTCCTTTAGTGTCTGAATTGCTTTGTTGCCATCAAGTGGTTTAAGGAAGCATTTCACTGCATCACGGTTTGATAAGCCAAAACAATTGAAGTTACAGTATCAACCAAAATTAAGAAAGGTGGATTTAAAATACAAACAGAACTTGTGTGGTAGCTTTTCTTTGAGATAATACTGAATGGTTTGAGGAAAGTGAAATACTTGCACTCCAGCCACAGTGATTATAAATTACTGCTGTCAAACAGATGTTGTTAGAGAAAATGCCATTTATTTATTCTAGCTTTCACTTTCTTGGCCAAGCACAATATATTTACAAGTGAGCGTTATAGATAAATGTTGTTACCCAATACTGTGACTAAGTCAATGATTTTTCTGACATATCGCAGTGTTTTGTTCAGCATCTGAATTCTGTTAAGGCAATGCTGATGCCGTTTATGTTTTTGAGGAGTTTTTGTTTTTCTACTGATATTTCCTTACAATTTTCTACTGATACTGTTCCTTACAATTAATCTTACCCTTATTTCCAATCTTCTGTCATTCTTATTGTGTTCACAAGCCATGCTTCTTAGAGCACCATATCCTCATCATTTGCTTGTATTGCCTTACATAATTTTAAGTACAGAAGAACTTTACTCACTAGAGAGGTGAAGAGATTCCTATTTTCGGATTGTAAAAGCTGCTTTGAAAAGCAACAGAAAGGCCTGTCTACCTGTCGATTTTGTTAATTGTTTTCCAGCTCACCAGTGAAATTTCTAGTGGAATATATTAATAACATTCAATGGTAAGGCATCTCTTTCATTATTTCCACATTTTTCCCCAAATACAGCACAATGACGACTGCTGGGTTTTTGCTACAGAAGGAACTGCGAACAGTCAAATTTACAAGAGATGAGACTTAAAGGAAAAAATAAAGTTCTTAGTATAATCCAGCTTTCGACTTTATGTAAGCACTACACAGACCTAACTTAAAATTTCCTATTTATATGTAGCCTGACAAAGAATGACATAAAGAAACCCAAAGGAAAATGATGTGCGTCTAATTCTAATTCTAAGTTATTTTTCTAGTGATACAATAAAAGAGCAGGGGATGATTTTAAAAGGCTGAATACTTACATTGGCTGAAGGCTGGATAACTAATTCATACAGTAATATTTTATTTAATGCTTAGCCATTTTTGTGTTCATAAATTGGGCACTAATAGATTCAATGCAAGAAAAAAATATCCTTTGGCAATTAACTGCATTGATCTGTAGAGTGCTTGAAAATAGCTATTTGTGAGTATTTGATATCTGATGTGTGTTGTATAGTTTGAACAAGAAAAGTGAGTTTGTAGTTGTAGTTTCTGATATCTGGCAGATTGACTAGATTTGATTCTTAGAATCAGATTTCCAACATGAGGAAGCCAATGTACAATGCCTAATGTCTTCCCAAGAACAGGTACTAATAATTGCCTAAAATGTTTTTTTCTCTGCAGACAGCTCCCAAAGTCATCCTGCTCTGTTTGCTGGCAAATGAAATGAAGTGGGTAGCTCATTTAATTTTGTATCTAAGCAAATTTTAGCAGAAAAATATTTTGTTTCCGTAAACTCAGGTTTACTCTGCTGTTAGCGTGAGAATTACCTCAAGCAGTCCTGGCTGGACTAGCTGGACTGTATATAAGTGACTCAGCATTGTCATGTCCTGAGACCGTACAAATGCTGCCTTCCAAGCACTGACTCAAGAGAAAAAGTAAAATACAAGAGAATACTCTTCATGCTGTTTCAGAAGACCCCATTATTTTCTTAGCAGTACATCAGGTGAATTAAATAACGGAACAGTGAGGTTCATGCTTAAAAACCTGAAGCTAGGAACAGGCAAATATGTTGCAGGACTCAGTTTTTTACAGAAATTTTATTCCAGCAAGTAATGCACATATATAACCTGTAACACCTAGAGCATTAAGACGATCCCTTACTGCTTAAGGGTTATAATTTGGTGCATTTTTATAGTATAGTTCAAATGAAACAGGATTGATTACATCTTTTTATCTATGTATCCATCTATCCATATATATGTGTACATACATATACACATGCTGTGCATAAAATTACACATGCTCCGAAGAAGAACCAAGCCTAAATTAAAGCAAGTTGGAATTCCGTGGGCATTTCCATTCATGTTAGCTTACTGTGGCACCCATTATCATGCCACGGCTATGCCCATCTCTGAGATACAACAGGAT
The DNA here is from genome assembly GCF_035582795.1 of Mycteria americana. NCBI lineage: Eukaryota > Metazoa > Chordata > Aves > Ciconiiformes > Ciconiidae > Mycteria > Mycteria americana. The sequence goes on along the minus strand of NC_134366.1, from coordinate 139,488,936 downwards.
GTTAATGTGAACTGTTAGTAGGGCCTGTAGCGATAGGACAAGGGGTAATGGTTTTAAACTAAAAGAGGGTAGATTCAGACTAGATATAAGGAAGAAATTCTTTACGATGAGGGTGGTGAAACACTGGAACAAGTTGCCAGAGAGGTGGTAGATGCCCAGTCCCTGGAAGCATTCAAGGTCAGGTTGGACGGGGCTCTGAGCAACCTGATCTAGTTGAAGGTGTCCCTGCTCTTGGAGGGGGGTTGGACTAGATGACCTTTCAAGGTCCCTTCCAACCCAAACCATTCTATGATTCTGTGAAATACCTTTTGAATCTGTTGCATAGGTTGGCTATAGGCTCAGACAAACATTGGCAGACCTGTGTTGGTAAGAGGCTTGTATTTGCATCTAGCCATTTTCTACATGTACAGACTGAGTTTCTGATCTCACATTACTTTAAAAGGTGGGAAAGCCTTTTTGTAATCTAGTCCTTTACACATACTCTTTCTTATATATAGTGGCTTACACAGTTACATTCATCTTTCCTTTCCTTCCTAACTTGTATTGTAAAATATAACTTATAATACAGAACATTTTGACAGGTAATGAGTGCAATAGGAGATGTAGAGATTAAGTATATGTTTAGAGGATAGACTGGTATAAAAGAGCAAATAAGGGGATGATACTTACATATTGAAAAGACACAAATATTGAAAAGACAATGTTGTGGAGAAGGCTGACTAACTACTTCTGATTAATCTCCTCCTATTCAATAAAAATAGGAGGATTTTCCAAGTCAAAAGTAGCATCTTTAAAATGAAGAAAAGCAAATGAACCAGGTGCATAAACAAACCCAAGTGATCCACTGTCAAAGAATACAGAATAGAAAGCAGAAGACCTTAAAAGTCCCTAAGTCCATTCTCAAAGAAGGATCAACTATTCGCAAGAGAGAACTGAGGTAACGAATTTAGCGGGATTCAAAGGGGAATAGACATTTATCTAGATAAAAAAACCACTCCCATTTATGTTTGTATTTTAGAAGACCCATAGGCACAGTCTTGTGTTGAATACTACATTAGTAAATACTAATTTCCATTTAATTTTTATTTTCATTTATAGAGGAATGAAACTGGACAGCTGAAGAGAGGGACTGAAAGGTGGAATTAGTGAAAAAGATAAATTAGGCAGCTCAACTGATAAATAAGCAGACTATTTTAATATGAAAATAATAATCTGCAAAGAATGGCAAGATTTTTTTTGCGCAGTTAAAAATACCTACTGAGCTGAAAGAACTGCCTCCTTCAGCCTGTCATCCCGCAACATCAGTGCAGAGAATAAGACCTTCACTGAACAAGGTGTGTTTTGTCACACAGCTCAATGCAGACTTGCATCACCTTCAGTGAGACCAGGCATATGTCTGGAAGTACATAGGTACTACCTACGTACCTAGTACCTACACTGACAAACAAGTCTCCAGTCAGGAGTGGTATGATGAGATCCATAGGTCCAGGCAGCACTGGATTTTTGTGTTTGATTGATTACTGAGAAACAGTGTAGGTTCTCTGGAGAGCCACTGGACATGGAGTGCTCAGTAGAGGCTGAACGGGCTGGGAATAAGGGGGTTAAATAAGAGGACTGAAATTAAAAGCTCAATTTCAGAAGTAGTCAGAAGAAAGAAGAACCTTGAGTGTAGAGGGCATGGGACTGGTGAAAAGCAGCTGCCAAGGCTGTCATCCAGAATGGGCACACTAGGGACAGGGATAAAGAGAGGTAGTGGGATTGTGCAACACTTGGGAGAAGAAGTCAAATGTGTTTTGGCTACCATCTAGTTGTACTGATTAATCAGACTAGGCTGCAATGCAGGACAAAGGCTAAAACAGGAAGGCATACCACTACTACCACTTCTACTACTACAATTAAATAGTCCTTTTTGTTTGAAGATGTGATAGGAATTTTTTTGTACCTCCACATGGCCTCAGAAATTAACTGTGCAAGGGAAGGTCTAAATAATCCAGAATCTTTCACCCAAGGTTTTCAGTGTAGTGCTCCATAAATGATTATGCAAAACACAGAATAGTTGTGTGAGGCCTGTAAATTACAGCTGGATGCACAGAATCAATGTAGCATGGCTAGATATGTTTTTCCAATCAACCTAGATCATTCTCTGCTCTGTGATGGTCAAATATGGTACACAGACCTTGCACACTTGTGGAAGAGGATAAAAATGACACAGACCAGCTTGATTTTATTTATGTAGTCATCTAAAAACTGTAATAAGCATTTCTATTGCATATAATTAGAAATATACATCATACAGTTCCTTAATATAAGAAAAAACTTGATACAAGCAGTAACAGTAGTAGATAGGATAGTGCAATATGGGAGCAGTTTCTTTTGAAATTTTAAACTTTCTTTTACCACATCAGCATTTCTAATGCCTGTCTATAAAAGGCTCTGGAAAAGGAAAGGATTTGAATCACAGAACAGCTGAAGTTGGAAGGGACCTCTGGAGGTCATCTGGTCCAACCTCCCTGCTCAAGCAGAGTCACCTAGAGCCAGTTGCCCAGGACCATGTCCAGATGGCTTTTTAATATCTCCATGGAGACTCCACAACTTCCCTGGGCAACCTGTGCCAGTGCTCGGTCACCCTCACAGTAAAAAAGTGTTTCCTGATGTTCAGAGGGAACCTCCCGTGTTTCAGTTTGTGCCCTTTGCCTCTGGTCCTGTCACTGGGCACCACTGCAAAGAGCCTGGCTCCGTCCTCTTTGCACCCTCCCTTCAGGTATTTATAGGCATTGATGAGATCCCCTGAGCCTTCTCTTCTCCAGGCTGAACAGATTCCAGCTCTCTCATTCTTTCCTTACAGGAAAGATGCTCCAGTCCCTTCATCACCTTAGCTGTCCTTTGTGGGACTCTCTCCAGTGTGTTCATTCCTCTCTTGTACTGGGGAGCCCAGACCTGGACTCAGCACTCCAGGTGTGGCCTCACCAGTGCTGAGGAGAGGAGCAGGATCACCTCCCTCCAGAACTGGCAACACTCCTCCTAATGCAGCCCAGGATACCATTAGCCTTTCTTTGCTGCAAGGGCACGTGGCTGGCTCATGTTGAACTTTGTGTCAACTAGGACCCCCATGTCCTTTTCTACCAAGCTGCTTTCCAGCTGGGTGCTCCCCAGTATGTACTGGTGCCAGGGGTTGTTCCTCCCCAGGTGCAGAACTTTGCAGTTCTCCTTGTTGAACTTCCTGAGGTTCCTGTCAGCCCATTTCTCCAGCCTGTCTAGGTCCCTCTGGATGGCAGCACAGCCCTCTGGCATATAAGCCACTTCTCCCAGTTCTCTGTCATTATCACACTTGCTGAGGATGTGCTCTGTCCCATCATCCAAACCATTAATGAAGATGTTAAATGGGACTGGACCCAGTATTGACACCCTGGGATACACCAATAGTTACTGGCCTCCAACTAAGCTTGTTCCAATGACCACCACCCTCTGGGCCCAGCCGTTCAGACAGCTTGCAATCCACCTCACTGTCTGCTTATCCAACCCATACATCAACATCTTCTCTACGAGGATCTTATGGGAGACAGTATCAAAGGCTTTCCTGAAGTCTAGGTAGACAATATCCACTGTTGTCTCCTTATCTACCAGGCTAGTCATTTAATTGTAGAAGTTTATCGGATTGGTGAAGCATAACTTCTCCTTTTCATCAAAGATGAAAAATTTACCTTGCAGCCAGGTAGATCATTGGAGACTTGCTGGTGTGGGGCTGTTATGTAATATTTCCCAAGTATGCAAACAATAGATAACAGGGTATTACCTAAACACAGGCTAATTTTTCACTGTCCAGGAGTGTTCGTACTCATTTATGCTAGGAGAAAATAACTAACTTACATCTTTCATGACAGCAATGATTCTAGAACCTGCAGCCTAATGGAGAACCAAGCCTACAGTCCAGTGTTACAATCACTCTGTAATAACTTAGCATGAATTCTCCTGACAGCTAGCCTGTTGCGTAGTTCTGCACGTTTCCATGTGTATAGCCGAAAAAAAAAAAGAAAAAAAATCACCTGAAATATAAAGCATAACTGAGAATGCAGTTAAAGAATTACAGTAAAGAAAAGAGTTGCCATAAAAAAGCCACAATTTATACTGAATCATCCAAAACAAGTCTGCAAGACTACATCAAGATTGCTATAATTTAAGTGTGTTTTACAACAAAATATGCTCTGGCAATCATTTATGCCTATAGTAAAATTAGGTATTAAACATAAATATTATTACCAAATGTAGTAACAATTGGGTCATCACTGAAGTCCTGAGGCTGGCAAAACTCTCCATGAAAGTGATGGGATGTTCTTTTGACTGAGTTCTTGAAATAGGCAGCTTCTACAGCTGAAGTTGTTGGAGGGAGAACAGGGCCTTATTTTTCATTTCACCCGTTCCTTAATTTTGGAATGTCTCTCTCTGGATTAAAGACCTAATATATAGGGAAAACTGACAGATTGCAATGGATGATCTCCATCAGGAAAAAAAATGTTTTGGTTTTGTTTTTTTTTTTTGGAAGGCAGGTTTTATCATATTGCAAATATTCTTCCAGACAGATGCAGACTTTCTTGAGAGATAATCTGATGATCCCTGCTCTGGCTTTCCTCTTTTAAATACAGCTCAGCTGATGAGTCAGCTGTTCCATAGTCTCTTTTGCCATCTGTTTTGATTTAGAAATTAGTTTAAATTACAGATATGATTTTGGTCCATTCTTCCTTTTTCCTGCTGTTTTTAAAGGAATGAATTTCTAGTAGGAAAGGAAGAAAGAGAGAGGACCATTTGATTAGCAAATGTCAGTAAAAGATGTAATCATTTACTACTGTCACAACAACTTAATTTGTCTTCCTCAGTTGACCTTAGAGGAGTATTTGGCTACTTTTGATTTCATAGAGAGTAATTGTTGGGGTAGTTTTGTTGTCTCAGCTGGACAATTGTATAATAAATGAGAGAATATTGAATGAGTTCTCAATTTCTAAAAAGTCAGACATTCAGAGAAACCATCTAACTGACAGGCATTTGTGCCAGTATATCCTTGTAGCTGAAAACCATATCTTTATACTTAAGGAAAAGCAACTTTTCTTACAGTACCTAACAAAAGCAGCACGATGAATTTTGTGGTGAGGGTTAGCAGTCACTATGCCACCGGCTGTGGATAACCTACCACCAGAAGAGCTCCACGAGGTCTCATGGCCATGTTTCAGGCACAATGCCTTCTGAAAGCAGCACTCGGCGGCCGCACATCAATGGCATGAAGCATTTGTGTTGGCACACCTGCGTGCAGAAGCAGTGGACGACATACCAGAGGTCTGCGCTGGCAGTGTTGCTTGTTCTGTGAAGCCATTCCAGTCACTGGGTTCAAATGGACCTCCACCTTTTTCTCTCTGCAACATGCACCAGAAAGTAGTATAAAACTAAGTCATATGCTTGTGCTTGCAATCTCAGACCTTTTTATTATATATGTGGTAAGAACTACAGACTCTGCATCGAGCAACTCCACACTCGGCAAGGAGCTAGTTCCCATTTCGAGTTCGAAAAAGGGGCACATATAGCTGGGAAAATGTGAAGCCAAACAATGAAAAACTTGTTTGTTCTGATCTTCTCACAAGTCTTATTTGTATTTCCAAAATATAATATGTGTCTAAGGCTCACAGCCATGGTGTAAGTTTCATACACAAACTTCAGCATTTCTCTGACAGGTATTTATGCTAGAATGACACAATAGTTAAAGAAAATGAGTAACATGGGTAGGGATAAGAATCAGAATCTCAATAAACTGATCGGTGATGCTATTGTATACTTCTCCACAATACGCCCTGATAGATTTCAAAACTGGAAAGACCACTGCATGTATTTCTGTTTCCATTCCCACTCATTCCTTTGCTGATGATTTCTATTAAAGTTATCTGTAATAAACACATCTGTTTTGTTTAATACTTGAAAACTGGCATATCTCAGAAGTTTCTATTCTTCTGGACAAGTACATATAACCACAATGATGTTTTTATGATTTGAAATAACTTAGAACTGTAAATTCCGGAACAAGACAAGAAGATGATGTTGCAACACTAATTTTCATGGCCATATATCTTGTAGAAGTACCATAAGCTTGTTTGTAGTATTCTTTATTTTGGAAATAGATGAAAGAAGAAACAGCAATATTAACTAAAGATCACCCAGGAGATAAAGAACATGTCCACAATGCGTAAATGAAAAAAATACTGACTGATAGTTAACAAATTCTTATATACATCACATCATTATTTATGGATGATAAACGGTTCTATCAGTTGCTAAGCATTTAGTTGGCAGCAGATGAAAAAGAAGTCTGCTGTTGATTCTGGCACAGAAACCTAACGTTACTCAGCAACATAGTTATGAGCATAGTAAATACCGCATATGGAAAAACCTACAAGCGGCTGTTTGGGTGTGTAAGTGATTAAAATTCCATGTACTTCATTGTGTAAGGTCAGCTGTAAACACTCATTAAACTTGAGTCTATGTCATATATCTCCATTGCTTAGCCCTTGCTTCTTTTCTTGGAGTATCTCCTCTTATTCTTCTGAGCAAGAATCTTTAAAATAGACCTCTGATTATGTCCTGGTAGAGGTCAAATGCAGATCCCCAAATCGTCATGCCCTTCTGTCTCACTTTTACCTGCCTAGATGGCAATGGTCCTGTCTAGAAGATGAAATGGAGTGAATTCTCAGCTGAACAACAGTCATGGCAGCAAAGGTCATTTGTATCTCAGTCACATAAATGTCTGTGTATAGTATGTGTGCCTTTGAGCATCATTTTAAAACAGAATGCGCTAGAGGTGGCTGTGAATGTAGAAGGGTTATGTTAACGTTGGGGTTTTTTTATCTGGAAAATGAAAAGAAAGAAGTGGATGGTGGAAAAGAAGATAATTCCTTACTTTTTTTTAATATCTACCCCCTTAAGGGAAAAACTCCAGTCGATTTTGGTAGGGCTGGGATTTCTACCTCTTCAACATGCCCAGACACGCCAGTCCAGTGTAGCCGCCAGTAGCCTCAGAGCACAGGGAGACCCATCCCAGGGCACTCCATGCCCTCCGCTGCGGCTGCCACCGCCGCCACCGCCACCAGCCCTGCTGCCCACACGCGACAGCCCCATGGCCCCGGCTGCCCTGTTCCTGCCATGGGCACACTGCCGTTGGCAGGGCTTTCCCCAAGCTCATGCCTTGTAAAAGCGCAAAGGGGAAGAGGAGGAGTCAGGCTGCCACTGGGAAGTACCTGTAGCCAGGGCTTCTGCTTGCCTCCTCTTTTTTCTTCTTGGTTCCTCCACACCCCCCTCCTTTTTTTTTTTTTTTTTTTTTTTGAGAAATGTCACCTGCATTTCTCCACTCCTGTCACGGTGTACCTGGGATTCCTCTGAAAGCACTCGGGCAGTGATTCAGTGACCTACTCTGTCATTAGCTGGTAACATGTCATTGCTTACGTGACAAATCAACTATAAATATTATGTCCTCACCTGAAAATTAATTTCATTTTTGGGTATTAATCTCTAACTGGGGTGGTTTTATAGCTGAACAAAGAGAGATTTCTCTTTGATTGAAAGTCTGTCTTAAAAGAAAACAAGCTCAAATGCTCTGAAGGGAAGAGGAATGTATAGGGCATCTGTAATGGCTGCCCTAAGCCCCAGCAGTGTGTGACACTGCCTGCTGCCAGCAAACCTTATCTCCACCCCACTAAAAAGAAGGCAGCAGCACTTATTATGGAAGAGTACAGGATTAAAAAAAATAAAAAAATAAAAAACAGTAGCAAGTTAGTAAGGATATTGAATTAATTTCAAGCCTGCAGTCACGGTACTGGAACAAAAGCAGGTTTAGCTCTGATGTAACTGGTGGGGAATGGGCTGCTATGCAGGACTGGATCCATGAACACATTAAACAAGGTAGAGATGTGCATGACCAGTAGCAGGTGGATGGGAAAAGTGACTTGAGCTGCTCTAGCCCATAGGAGAGCTATAGGTCAGGCGTAGGGATAGGGGAAATGCCGTGCCACTATTTATTAGTCAAATATTCTGCCTCTGGCAATGGCTAATACTATGTGCTTCAGGGAAGGGAAACTTGTAATAGGGCATCACTATGCTGCAAAGAAAACTTCTCTCCTGTAGCGAAGGATGAGTTGCCATCATGCAATAGTAAAACTGTATTATGCAAGTATACGTATTCATCTTATTCTGTGGATTATTCTTCTATTATTTCAATTAACATTATAATTTAGTCATGGACTGGCATGACAGGAGACAATAATCACCATATGCAGCTGGATTTAGTTTTGAAGTTCATGCACAGGGCCTGTTCCCTCATACACATGAGAATATCCAGGGGTTTCCAGCTCATGTAAAGGATGCTGATCTCAAAAAGAAGAACATATCTAGTGTTATGACAGCAGCTGAACAGGCCACACATTTTATGGTTCCATTAGTTTCAACTGAATTTGCCCTGGTATCAAGTGAGCATGTAGCCTGGTTACTAATGAGGTTTCAGACTTCCATCTCCTCCTTTCCCCTCTCTTCCCCAATACCTGCAAAAGTTGTTAAAGGAAATGTGCATTCATTTCCCTCCTCAACACATGGCTAATAGCTGTTTCCAACTTTCAGGTGAGTTCCTTCAGCATTTAGCAGAGGAGCAGATTTGGTAAGGGGTGGAGGACAGGAGAGCCACTGCCCGCCCTCCCAGGTGATCCTTACCCAGAGGTGAGCACAGAGTGCAAGGCTCACTGCACTTTGCAACCAGGGCACCCATCTGGAGGTGATGGTGAGAGGGAGCTGGGTCCCTGTCCCTCCTCTGAGAGCTGCTCTGCCTCCTGCAGTGGTTGATAAAGGGCAGGACCGGCCCTCGCCTGCTTCTCTGTAGCTGCATGGGCTCCGGGGAAATGCCCTGGGCAGAGCTTGTGGGGAGATGGGGTGGAGGAGTGCCTGCTTTCCAGAGCTTGCTTTCAGATGTCAGCCCAGCATGAGCTTCTTCATCCTGTCAAGAAAAGGATTCACCCACAAGGCAGTAATTTTTCTTAACAACTTCGCTTTTCATGACAGCAGATGTCAGGGGCGGCAGGAGGGGGCTGCCCTGCCAGGGGAGGTGAGCCAGGGGCTGCGGGTGACAGCCAGGCTGGCAGGGCACCGAGGGGCACCGTCCCCCCATGCCCAACTGGGAGAGCCGGGCAGGGCCAGTGACTGGGACCAGAGATCCCAGCCAGGTCCCTTGTGATGGGGCAGGTCGAGGCTGCAGCAGGACCGTGGTGGGGCACAGGCTGTGCGTGGCCCATGGGGCCGTGACACATGGGGCAAGAGCAAAGGCGAGAGCCTTCTCCTTAAATGCAGCTCCCGAGCGAGGTGAGGAGGCACCAGCTGAGGCTCTCGCAGCTCTTCCTCCCACGGCTGGTCCCATGGCCATGCAGTAGCAGGGCTGGCCCTGGGCACAGGTAGCCAAAGCTCTCGGCAGGGGAAAGAGGCTATTTCAAGTACCTCAGTGCTCTGGTTTTGCATCTGGCCCATTGCCTTCAGTGCTGCAGAGTGGGACTCCGCATGCCACAGACATCCTTTCTCCTTCTGCGCTTGCCAAGCTTTTCCAGGGGCAGGGTGATGGCTGGAGGCCTGCAAGATGGTCCCCGCCACCCTCCCTTTCCCCGCGCATCTATGCCCAGCCAGGCATTATACGCTCTGAAATATTTCCTTCGCAAAGTGACATCAGTGAGGTGACGCTGGCTGAAAGACACTGCAGTAAGCACTTCAGAGTAACTCAGGGAATATTACTAAGATCTTAAGTAAAGCCCTTTTTGTTAACTAAAGTAGTACAAGGAAGGGAAGGGATAATACAAGAATAATTGAAGATTAGAGAAAAAGAAAGACAAAACCCCTGAGCTTTTTATAATAATGTAATTAACCAGGAAATACTTTTTTTCAATAATATTCTCTTACTGCATAACTAAATTGTGAAAATACTGCCATCGTCTGGATGACTAAAAATATAATTCTGATTTTCTTGCTACTGTTCAGGAAAAATATTTGAGAAAGTAACAGAGTAGATTTCTGCCTAAAAAAAATTGTGCCAAATCACAGGAATGAATAAACAACTCGTTTCAGGGATAGAGGACTGCGGCTGTACCTGTGATAGTCTATGGATGTAATGAGGCCAGGCTTATAGACTGATTCATGTAGCTGTGTGTTGGAGGGGTGTTTGGGGAGGAGGGGGGCAGATAACCTTCAAGGACCTGCAAAAGTGCTTCTATGTCCTCAAAGCTCTTACAGAGCTTGTCTGGTTTTGAGAGAAATTCATAAAAAATGGCATGAAGCTTCATAGTTTTCTTCTGAATGTAAACTTTCTTTGGAGTCATGTGGGTTTTTTTAACTTGGAATCTAATTTTTAGATGCCATTTCTGTCACACTCCTTTTTTTCCTCTATTTCTTCCTTCCAATGATAACCAAATTTGTAGGTGTATATGCATTAAAAAATTACTAGTATGAAATATTGTCACAGACTCAAATCTCATACCAACTTTGGGGCATAAGACTTGTAAAAACTAGTTTTTCAAATATTTTTAGCTGTTGTGCAAAACTTGGTTCTGCTTATTATTTCTGTATTCAGTAAAAGGCGGTAGTTTAATTCAATTTTAAAATATGAATGATCTTTTCATGCATGTACTTGAGCAAGTTTGTTAAATGAACTGAATCTTCATTGACTTCTTAAATTAACAAGGACATAAACGACTTGGAGAAGGGAAATCTACTTTATTTTTTGTCCGTTAGAGAAAAACACAACCTTCCCACATTAAAAAATAAAGACTTATTAATTCCTTAACTTTTGAAGTCAATCCAAATGGCATAGTGAAAAGATAGATAACACCAGGAAACTCCGTATTTTATATTCATTCCTACTAATCTAGAAAATATATGGCTCTCCAAGGAGGGCTGTGAAAACATCTTGGGAATACTAAACAGACAAACTGCGTAGTTTCAGAACAAATCCTTCCACAAAGGGACTCGATTACCACGGCATCTTGAGACTGTCAGCAAGCTGCAAAAGGCCAGCTTTCTAAGGTCTTTCTGAAACTTGGGGTTGTTAACTGAATTTCAATTGCCATATCTATATTTGAGTATACAGTATATTTCTTATATGCATTATACTAAATATCTAGAAATTATAGGAATAGAGAGGAGAGAGAGCAACTTAAATTTAAAAAGTCCATGGTTCTTGCAGGATAAAATCTGTGAAAGTGATTGCAATCATTGATCCTCATATGTACACATCACCATTTGTTATTGCATACTCTTTTAACAGGAATCTCCTTATCAATCTATATAAATTAAGCAGTCTGAAATACCTAAACCTTCTGCATATGTAGAACAATTAGGAAATAACCATAGCTTGAAGGTAGTAAATACAAATCAATATATTTTTCTAAAAGGTGATTATCCAGTCCAATAGAAAATTGCTCAATGGAGGTGGTGAACACAACATATTATTCAGGTGAGGATGAAGATGGTATGGATAATGTCTGTATAAACTTGTGTAAGCCCAGATAAGATAACCACTATAAACGATATGAACTTTCTTATCCCAGAGCCAGTTGATCAAACACCACCAAAGTTTGCAAAGCTCAGAAAGCAAATATTGGGAACTGCACTTAGTCGTGTTCATAGATGTAGTATTGACAAAAGTCAGAAACAGAAGCAGAGGATAAACTTTGGAAGTGAATTTTAGAAATCAGTATGCAAAGCATAAGCTTGGCTTCGGAAAAAGATGTGAACTTGCTACTGTCTTTCTCAAGGACAACAGTATGCCAGGTCAAGTGAAATACTGCACTAGGGATGTTGGAAAAATGTGGTCCTGGTCTGTTACATAGCAGCTGCGTACGTGGGAGTAGCTGCGACATTGGAGCAATGAAGGCAGGGGCTGGTGGTGGTTTGGAAAAGAAAAGGCATCCCCTTTCTTTCTGTTAAAAACTGTAAACAAATATTTTGTGTTCATATATCCACAGAGGATTGCTTTTTTTTGCAATAAATTTATTTTTTGCAATAAATATTTTCATTTTGAATAATAAATTGTTGGTTTTTTGCTTCAAGAACCAACTTTGTAATTGTTTGGGGTACGTTCCCTGCCTGTGCTTTTTTTCTGCCTGGTTATTGCTGCCTGTGGGTTTCAGACACCCAAAGTAGGAAGAAGAAGAGGGAGAGGCAAGCCAGACCTGGCTATTCTGCCAGGCACCCCAGCAGGACTGGCTGCCTTCACCAGAAAAAGAGAAGCTGCACAGTCGTGAGGGGTGAGGAGTACCCAGGGCACCTCCGATGCCCTCCTGGTGAGGAGGAAGGGTACTGCTGCCCCATCCATGCCGTGAACTCAGGGCACAAAGTATTTCTATATCATCAATAAGAAATGGTCTTCCGCAGGGATCCAGGCAAGTGAATTGCACAAATGTTTTACATGAAAGTGCAGGGTTTTTTAAAGGATTGCTGATACAAAACAGCGGTATCCCCATCAGTTTGAGGTGTCCATCATTTCAATTTATTAGTCTTTTAGAATGAAAATGGCTAAGTTATCCAAATACTCATCCAAAACTTTTTATAATTCAAATCTGACATGGGCTGAATTTCTCCTCTTCCTCCACTGACAGTGCTTAGGATTGCTAAACTTCCTATAAATATATCTCAGTTAAAAGCCTAATGGGATGCATTCAAGCCTCCATGTCTTTTGATGTAGTCCACCCAGTAGTGTGTTTTTTCTATAGTAGAAAATATTTTATGCTAAAATAAAGTAACCAGCTTTTATTTCCACATTTTATGTTTCATTAAGATTTCACCAAATATTGAGTAAATATGAGACTGATTACAGGCAAACAAACCTTGATTTCTGTTACAGGTTCTTCATGGAGCTGCTGCGTTTGACAGTGGGACCCACAATTTTTGGGCTGTGTCTGTAGGTAGTATTCACAATTACATGGAGTCTATGCTCCTACGTCTGTCATTTAAAGCCAGAACTGTTTGCTTGGATAGAATCCTGAGTCTCTTGGTAACCTGCCAATGCAGTTCAGTGCAGTACTACAAACCTTAGATGCTTTTGCATCTCAGGAAGATGAATGTGCATTGAGGCACCCTCAAGACAAAAATGGAGATTTTTCCAAATGTGTAAGAGAAGATCTGCATAAGGGACAGAAGGATTTATTTTCGCTCATTCGTTTACCCATGATGTGGTAGCTAAGAAGCTGAAGATCCAAAACCTACAGATCTACTGTAAGCAAATACTGTCAGTTTGGAAATAAAATTAGCAAAAAATTTCCAGTGCAATGAGATTTGTCAGAAAACATCAATTCCTTGACAGGGAAACGTTTCAAGAAAATGTACTGTTTTGTGACAGCTTTCTTGGAAGCTGCTTAACTGCTGGCTCTGGGCAACCTTGCCATGAAAATAGTATTAGTGGTGGGGACTCCGGAGCTGGCGTGTGCCATTCTGCCCCATGGGCCGCCCCACAGGCTCCCCCACGGGCTCAGGGCCTCCCTGCACTGCATGTGATGCCCTTGGTACCCTGAGGCGGTGAGGACCCTTAAAATCCAGGAGGTGAGGCTTCTGAACTCGATTTTATTTTTTAAAATATTGTAAAGTAATGATTTAAAACAATTCCTTTCTGCAAAAAATGTCAGCATTCTTCTTGTGTGGGGCACAGTGTCCCTCCCACAGCGTCCCTCCAGCCTCCTTACCTCCCTTATCCCATCCCTCGCTCCCTGCAGAGCTGGTGACTTTATCTACCCTCCCGGCTCTTTCCCCATTCACTGGGATCGGCCGGACTCCTCTATAGCAGCGGTCAGGTTGGATGGGAGCGCGGGAGGTGCCTGATGCCAAACTAGATGGTACAAAACTATGGAGACATCTGAGAAATCTCCTGTTGCTTTGACATAAGGAAGAGTAACTCACCATACTTATTCAAGGCAGAGTGTGCTACTCCACTACTAAGGAGAAGAGAAGTACAAGTACATTGCTGTATTAATATATTGTTTGCAATATTTTCTTCTTTTTAAATAGTTAAATAGGGTTGGACGGGAACAAATAATGTATTATAACATAAACCATTACACGAATGATACATCTGCAGCGATCTACTCAAACTGCCAAGCAGCATTATACAACTTTCCTGATCTTTTACTAGTTCTGGCTTTTTAGTAAAGCCTGTATGCCCCAAATTAAAGTTACAGTGTTTTTGTTTAAAGGGAGAGGGAGGATTGTTTCTTGGTGATTATCTGCTGCTTACTGAAACAGGATGTTTCATGTAAACTATGGCCGACAGTTTTGAGCAACTGGCAATTCCAAGAATCAAACTGTGATCACGAGGAAACCATTCAGAAAACATTAACTTCTTTGGATTTGTTGCAATATTGTGCATTCACAGGGAAATTGTAAAATTGCTGTTCCACAGACAGAAGTAAAATCATCCTGGGTGATGTTTCATTGCTGTTATAAGCAAGTCTTAAAGTAGTCTTTAGAAAGCATGAGTTCTGCCGAAGTCCTGGGATTAAATTGTTCAGAGTACTGATGCTGGAAAGGATGGCTTGTAAAGGGAGCACTTGAGGTTACGAAAGAAGGAAAGTTAAAGGGAGATGGGAAAAGAGCAGGGATGCTTAAGGCATCCGTGAGGAAGGGGCATTCTTGTGTAGGCTCCAGTTCATTAGCAGCCAGCTGTGATTTATGTTGCTCCAAGAAGGTGCAGCAAAAGCAACCTGTCTCTGACAGCCTTCCTAAATATTGTCCTGTCTGCCTCAACCCCCTTCGCCGTGCCTTATGAAGGAGTAAGATCAATGCATATTTTTACTTAATTAAAGTGTGCCTTCGATGCAGAGGAGTGGTTTGACTGTTCAGTGCACTAAATCCTGAAAATTGATAGGCAAAATTCATTTGAATACAGCAAATGCATATTTTAGTGGACTTAATTAAAGGCTTTCTGTGAAGGCAAATTGATTGTACATCACTTTTTCTTAGTTTACTTAAAATATTCCAGCAAAGAAAAATCTGGCTTTATTTCACAGATCTGTATGGTTTTGTCTTCATCTTGCTAGGCCCGCGTAGCATGTCTAAATCTCACTCTCTCAGCTCGCTCACAACAGGCTAAAATTCTTTTGGAAGTTAATGCGCTGCTTTGAACAAAAGGAGTCTTGAAAATAATTAAACCTGTATAGACTAGTATTGGGGAAGTCTAATTTATTTGTAGTCTTATGCAGAGTATGTGAGTATATTGATGAATTTGTATCCTTGAAAATAATACTCATTTTAAAAACTAATCAAAGCTAATGCCTTTGAGTATTGTCCTCTAACTTCGTCAAATCCTTGTTGCCTTTTCTCTTTCTCACCATCATTGTTTGGCGTAACAGAGAAGAAGAGAAGAGTAATGGGAAAAGACCATCAAACAGCCAAAGAAATCCAATATTTCTCTATAGTGGTTTCTCTGGCAAATATGCTACATTTCTTAGTGTAGTAATCCCACTGATATATAAATTAGCATGATTTGAACATAAGCATGATACAGGGACATGTCATGTATATCCAACATGCGCATAATTTGTAGATTTGGGCTGTATAATAAATTTCATAAATCAGCAAAAATTGTTAAATAACAACATTAGAAATTTATGCTGTGTTTTATTTTTACAATTCTCTGAATTTATTAAACATCAATGATGTATACTTTGAAATTCTTATTCTTCGTTTTTTGGATTAGGAGTCAGAGGGCAAATATGTAAAAAGGCTTTTTTTCTATCATCATGCTGGAAAATGTCAGGAGTTCAGGCTGCTTAACATTTCCGATGCCAGAACTGAGCTATGTTTGAGATGATTGTACTTTTGGAAGCCCAGCTGAAAACAGAGTCTG
The DNA here is from genome assembly GCF_035582795.1 of Mycteria americana. Classification (NCBI taxonomy): domain Eukaryota; kingdom Metazoa; phylum Chordata; class Aves; order Ciconiiformes; family Ciconiidae; genus Mycteria; species Mycteria americana. The sequence goes on along the minus strand of NC_134366.1, from coordinate 139,473,044 downwards.
AGTCTAAATCCCATAGTAGGATAATGATGCCCCCTGAATGGCACTTGCATTTTTCTACAGAAGGAAGACCTATTGGTTATACATTTAGATATCTGTTCTGAGGACTAGGAATGAAACATAAAGAGCCAAATTCTCTTATATAAAATACTGTTTAAACTAGTGGAGTTGTGCTGGTTCATACTGGTAGTTAACTCGTCTATGTCTTAGAATTTTGATAACTAGTTAGGATATCTTTTCAAAAATATACTTGTTCTTGTAATAGAAAAGTAATAGGAAAGCGTATGCCTTCTATCTGGCAGTCAGGTCTCTGGTTACTTTGTCCTTAAGTCCTTAAAGCTCTTCAGTGAAAAGATGGGATACTCCTCCCTGCCAAAAGGAATTTCATCCAAGTCCAGGCTAGATCAATAGCGAATGTAAGTCACATTTTCCTGAACATTTGTTAGAAATATGTGAAATGAACTGCTGGTCGTTTCCTCTTTCTGCTGGACAGATGTGTTTACAAACTACTAGGAAAAGGAATTGAGTTGGCAGCAAATTTAACACGAAGGCAAAATAGTGAATGCACGTGGAGATATTTTAGAGCACTTTGAAGGCACTATGGGAGCGAATGGAGAAAGTTACATTTCTCAGGTTCTTTAGCTTTTGAACAGATAAATATCAAAATTGGCTCTGAAATATTGAAATTGGCTCTGAAGTGGTATCCTGCTACTATCTAGACAGTGTGTATGCAGACTTATCCAAAGAGACAGGCAGAAAAGGGATTTGAATAACGATGCTGTTAGTTCTTCTAAAGGTTGTATTAGCATTTTACATTTTCTCATTATAAATGATAAAGCTATATTAGGAGAAATAAAAAAATATTAAGAGAAGACAGAAGAAAACCATAAGCAAATATCATAAAAATTCTTTCAGAACAATGAATGAGATGGAGCTAGGTGCAGGATGTAGTGCAAAAGACAGACAAAAATATGACATTGGCTCATGGACAACGGACCGAGTATACTGGTAGGATATTTAAAGCTACAAAGCTAGTATGAATGAAAGAATCATTAGGCAGATACTTTGCTCAACATGCCCCACAGTAACACTGCTGAATCACACCATGAGAACTGAGAGGAAACCAACCACATACAAATCCCAATATACTAAAAAGACAATGTCTCTTCAGACTTCTGTATTAAAACCAGATCTTTTTATGTCACGTATGTCACGTATATTAAAGTAACTTTTAAAGTCATAAATGGATAGTAGTGCCATCTTTCATTGAGGCCTGATAGAACATAAATGAATTATATTTATGATGGTGAAAATCAGCCCTTGCCATCATCCTAATTAGTGGCAAAACATACTCATTCTGCAAATGAGCAAAGCAAGGATTATACCTACTAAATTTCTAATTTTTCTCTTCTGTATGCAGAAGTTCAGACACCACTTACTTATACAGTGGAGGGAAAAAAGCCCATTCAGCTCATAACTGTCCCTTAAAATCATATTTTTTGCCATAAGGATGTTGTTGTTGCTTGTGGTAAGAATTACATTTCTAAGTGGTCAATAATGTTGTTTCTTTTTGTTGAGTAGTAGGCTAGACATTTTCAATATATTTCATTTTAAAGCATTTTAAAATTGAAGCAAAGTTCTGTAGTACAGCAAGTATTCTGCTTTATAGGGAGTTCACTGGCAATAAAAGCTTTAAGAAAGGCATTTCAAACTTGCGCACTAAAAGCAACTAATCCCAGTATTGCCTTAGAGAGCTGAGGTTTTGTTTAATATCTTAGGTTGACGGTTTCAGCCACAATTAGAAGTGTCCTACTGACTTTCATGACAAATGTAAACTATTTCAGGAAATGGTTCCTTTTTGAGTGGGTGAGGAAAAATGTTTAGAAAGAAATGTACTGCAGAGTCCACAAGATATTGGCTGTTGGCAGAATGGAAGAGGGTCGATAAACCAAAGGGTTTAGGCACTTAAGCTCATCCCATGTCCAAGAGAAAGATCCTCAAAATGCCCATCTCACACGCAGGTGCCTGGCAGGACTTCTGCTCATACATGTGCCCAAAACAGCTGTCCTGTTGTCATGCTCTGAGGTGCACAGCCTTGTCTCTCACAGTCTTTCTTAGACGATTTGGTTTAAACATCTGTCTGCATATCTGCTGTGGCTGACCCAGTCCACGAGCTTGGGCCATTCTCAATGCTTGCTACCTTGGGTTCCTTAAAAAATATTTCTATCGCATTCCATTTCATTTGAAGCAGTACCTGTCTAGCTTGTACTGTATGTATTAGGCTAGTTTTTAATTAGTAGCTTTTCTGATTAGCTCACCCATGCAGGAAGTGAGAAGCTTGCATTTAGTTCTCTCTTAGTGCAGAAGACATCCAAAGCCGTATGTCACACTTCATGAGTGTGTCAACCTGCTAAACCAGAGGGCGGGTAGGGTGCAAGTATTCTCTGGGATCTTGTTGAAGCCCTTCCAGAAGAGAATGCAAATGCTTCTGGCCATGCAGCTGAAGCACTTCAAATACATTTTAAAAGGGACAGAAGCGTGTCGTGGTTTAGCCCCAGTCGGCAGCTAAGCACCACACAGCCGCTCGCTCACCCTCCCCCCGATGGAATGGGGGAGAGAATCAGAAGAGCAAAAGTAAGAAAACTCGTGGGTTGAGATAAGAACAGTTTAATAATTGAAATAAAATAAAATAAAATAAAAATAAAATTGTAATGAAAAGGAAAACAACGAGAGAGAAAGAGAGAGAGGAATAAAACCCAAGGAAAAACAAGTGATACAGCCACTCACCACCCACCGACCAATGCCCAGCCAGTCTCCATGCAGCTATTGCTGCCCCCCGGCCAACTCCCCCAGTTTATATACTGGGCATGACATCATATGGTATGGAATAGCCCTTGGGCCAGTTTGGGTCAGCTGTCCTGGCTGTGCCCCCTCCCAGCTTCTTGTGCCCCTGGCAGAGCATGGGAAGCTGAAAAGTCCTTGACTAGTGTAAGCACTACTTAGCAACAACTAAAACGTCAGTGTGTTATCAACATTTTTCTCATCCTAAATCCAAAACACAGCACTATACCAGCTACTGGAAAGAAAATTAACTAACTCCAGTCAAAACCAGGACAAAGTGTAATATATATTTTGTGGTTCATCCATACTCAATTTCACTCTGAAGGTTTAAGTCCAAAGTCTGTCAGTCGACTAAAGGGCTAAATGCTAAATTGTTATTTTTAGTGCTTCAGCCCAAAATTTATATCCTAAAAACCTGCTGTCTAATTCTGGAAGTGCCTGTGGTCTATCGTCAAGAATGACAGGAGTAGAGAAAGAGCCCAGATTCTGCAGAAGACTCCTTAAGCTAAGCTTTATCCACCTAGCTTTTGCTATGTAGACTCAACTGATACATGTCCCACGAGCACATTTAATAATGCCAGGCCTGCACAAGAAGTTGGCAGCTGCAGAGGCTGCGTCCCTTTTCTCTGTGGCTCAGTTTTTAGGGCTATTACCTAGAATATTAGAGTCCTAAACCTGCAGTATTCTTCTTCTTTCCACCAGTTAAGAGTGGATCTGAACCAGTTCCTTCTAATTCTCTAGGAGGAGCTTAACTTGTAGGCTACAGGATATGCTGGCAATAATTCAATTTCAAATGGTACTTAAACCATTAGCAAAGTTTCACAACAGTCTTGCCTTCTCTCTGTCAGGAGAGATGCTAGTAACAGGGCTTAATCCTCACATATATTATATGGAAAATTGGCTTTGTAACTCCAGTGGGAAGGTACCAGGAATATAGATATTGCCCTTTTTGACTTTTACCGTGTTTCCTCTCATGCTAATCAGTATAGATTATAAGTATCAATAAGGATGTATGAATCAAGAAGCTGATCTCTTCAGAAAGTCTGATACTTTTAGTGAACTTTTATAAAGGTCCTACCACATCCTCACCAAGTGACAGGAGGTAATTTATCCTGGAAAGTCTGACACTCTTGAGACCGAAAGAACTCAAAGTTTAAGGCACTTTCTAAATCTAAAAAAAAAAAAAAAAAAAAAAAAAAAAAAAGAAAGCATGAAAGAATGAGGTCATAGTGTAGTCACTGAGATCAACAGAAATTGGAGGTTGGTAGGAAGTAACTGTTCTTCCCAGCCCCTAGGGAAGCACAGAGAAGTCTTTCTACTAGATAATGTATCTGCATTGGGGAACTTTACTTTGTCTGCTGGTCTTCAGTTTTGGCATCTCCTTACCTTTGCGCATTTGGTACATTGTAAACCTTACTGTGATCAAATCCCGCTGTGGGTAATCCAGTGACATCAAGTAACAGAAAGTCATTCTGCTTAGGCATTTTGAAAGTTAAGTGTGTTTTAAAAAGCAGGTGTTATAAAAACTAAAACATTAAGGATGTTGAAGTGCTTTAGGTTGGAGGTAATATCTGGTTTTATCTAGACACGACTGTAGACTAAATTTGTGGTTCAAAATATATTTTCTTTCTCAGTACATTTCATAAAATCAGATTGTCAGTCAATAAAACTCTAATTGCAGTTTTGTGGAGCCTATGGAGGCAAGAGGAGGTATGGACACAAATATAAGGCCTGAGGTTTAATCTGCATTTCTGAGAAAGGTTCTCCAGGAGGAACGAAGAAAACAGTAATTGCATCTGCTTAGGGTGGATTTGTACAGTGAGGGCCAGCTGCTGAGGCATGCGCCCAGATCCACACTAGCATACTGGTCTTTTGTAGGCTTTCTTACCTGGGGCAGTACGTCCCACTCATGCAGGGAGCTGATGGCTTGCCTCTGGCTACCTCTGTGTGGGTGAAGCAGGCATCTTATTGAGTGCACCCCACATACCCTATGAATCAGTGAAACAGATTTTATACAGGAAGCTCCTCTTCCTTCATAACTATTCTCCTCGGTAATATTTTATATCTTTCTTGCCATTCTGGTTTTTTCCTCCCTCTCTTCAGTTTGAAAGTGTTTGGTCTTCCTCTCTACAACAGGGAGGAGGGGGGAAGGAAAGTATGAATGCTATGAACTCAGTTTTACTGTGGACATAGCATCTCCATTCCTCAGATATTACAATAAATGAATGACAGGAGATGTATTCCAGCTTTTTTGTTTTCACTGACAGCAGCATAAATTGTGTCTAAAGGTTTGACAGGTCTTGTATGGATGTTCCATTTTGTTCCATTTGGATGGAAATGTTGTTTCATACTTGCACTTTACTACCTGTGCACTTAATATGGACATGACTTTTGCTGCACTAGAATGCATACATAGGTTCGCAGAAAGGTAAGGAGCGTTCTGAGGGTAGGCCTATGGAGATGAAAACATGGAAGGAGATTTAATGACAAAACAGAAAGCTAGATTAAAGGGTGGCATCTTTTCACTGTGTTGCTACCTCTACTAATGTATGGTCTGCCTCACTTGTACTCAAACATGTATGAAGCAGTAGGGCAGTCTCCTGCAAATGGGCTGTGTCAAAACAGCATACAGTAAAAGGTGCACAGGAACATTTTGTGCTTTTCTTATTCCACCATAACTCATTAGTGCATCACACCTGGCACTAATGTAAGTACTATAGTCTTGCTGTATTTAAACAGACATTTTGAAGTATAAATATGAGAAGAGAGAAAATATTCAACTGGATGTGTAGAGCAGTGACTTATTTTTCTCATTTAGAGGCTGACTCTCAAACAACAGGTGTTTTCCCCTGCTTGTTTTTTATAGATATGTTAAAAAAAAGTAAATTAAGTTGATAAAAGAATAGCTTACTTGTCTGAGCACTGGACTGAGAGCTAATACTGAGGTGAAACACTCTTTTTTCCTTCCACAGCCTTATGCAAGTTGTTTGACCTCTTTGCCCTCTGACAGGCAATCTGTAAAGCCTATGGGGAGAATGAAGCTCCCTACTTCACTACAGTATTTGAATTACTCGATGTTCGTAGATTCTTTGAATTAGAGATCAGTCAAGCATGAATACAGCTCCCCATGAGGGGCAGAAGACAGTAGCCTTCCACTGCTGGAATTTCTGGGATGAACCTGTGTCCTGCTTCCACTCATGCTCATAACAGAGTCGTCATTTTCTCTTTTCATTGACTCCTAGTCTCTTTGGTTTGGGAACAGTGACATTTCCCAAGTTCCTTTGCATCTCATCTACAATAGAATGATGTATTCAGCTACTTCAGACATGTTTTTCCTGTTAAATAAGTATGCAAGAATTTTTTTTTCCAATTTCAAATGGAGAAAAACAGTACTATTTTTGTGAAAGGTAATTCAAATCCAATTTTAATCTTACAATAGAAAGCATTTTTTTCCATTTTGCCATCTACATTTGTTAGATTTTTTTGAAAGGAATAAAAAGAAATTCAGAAAACAATTTGTTTATAATCACAAAATCCTATTTGGAAGATCACAACAGGGTATTTTCCATTTTGAAGCGGGAGTGCTCTCTACATTCAGACTGATTATTTCCCAGATTTCAACACTGACATGATGGAGATTCAAGAAACTGAAGTATCTGAGGTGTGTTTTACTTACTGAATGAAAACCGCAGGACTAAAGTGTTCTACCTTATCCTTACCGGTTTTGGGTTTTCCAATGCAAATTTTCTCTGTGAGTACTGACTTTTGAATACGTGAATTCTTATGATCATAGAATAAGCAGTTGTGCCAGACTGAGGCTTATCTGTGGAGGGCAGTTGTTAGAAAGCCAGTGACTATAAGTAATCTGCAGGCTGCTCAAGTGCCTGTAACTCCAATAACATAGTGCCTTTCCCACAGTGGAGATGAAGGTCAAGGTGTGATGGTTTATTGCTCCTCATACCTATGGAATTCACAGCCACTTGGTTATCTGCATGATAGGGCTTTTGCACGACTAACAGTGTTGTAGAGATAGCAAAATAGAGGAAACAATCTGGCCTGTGTTAGACACTGTGGAGTGTATCAAAGACAGAAAGCTTATCTGTTAGCTGGGTACATCACACCTTGTAATGGTAAGGGATGGCATGTCAGCATCACCAGAGGTTCTGGCCAAAAAGAAGGATGCCTGTGTGATCATAACCGAACCAACTGTCCAGGAAATTCTAACAGCACTGGAAAGAGCCTGTACCAGTAGCAGACTGTTTTGTTTTCACAACATTATGAATGTACTTATGTATTGCTAGTACCATGTATTGAGTACTTACATATTTCTAGCCCAATACATATTTTTCATTTATTTTAATTGCTCTTTTTTACCCCAGTTCTGCAAATTACTTAAGTCTGTGTTTAGCTTTGCACTTTGTTGAACCTGGGTCATAATGTTGAACACCAAACTATTATTGGATAGATTTGCTACTTTTTGCTTTACATTAGAAAGTCAAATTGAGGGGGAAAAAAAGCCAAAACCATCTTTTTAGAATGTATGGAGAAAAAAGCAGCACTTACATAACTTACATGATATTTCTCATACAACCCCATGAGAAATGCATGTAAGTATTTTCTACCCAAATCATAAGAGACAAGACAGTTTTGTGATGGTGGGTAAGTGGACAGTTGGTGATAGTGGGGAGCTTCATGATTTCATAGTCACTGAAGCTAAAACATTTTCAGTTGCATTAATAATTAGTTGTTCGTGACCATTATCTAAACACACCAGCAGCTTGCACAAATACCTGTTCATCCTAGTTGCAAATCATGCATGGTATTTTTCCATCCAAAGTCTACGTGAGCTCACTCTCAGTAATGCCAGGCTTGATAGCGCTGGAAGAGGACATTCTCTTCTAAATCATAGAACATGCACAGAAGATGACAAGCTGTGGTGTACTAGGTTGTATTCAAATTTTCAATAAAACAAGATTTAATGTCCAGAGCTATTTTCAAGTTACTGCAGACAGTATAATGAATGTTACATTTGCCCACATCAATACCTCAGAATCAGCATTTAAATTGCTAAAATTACTTAGAATACCTAGTGGGAAAAACATTGTAACATAAAACTAAATTCTCAACTACTTTGAAATGCAGAATGAAAAACCTGGAAGAAAAGGCAGTAAGAATGTGTTTTGAATCTACTAATGCGGAATGCTCAAATGTTTTTCCAGACAATACATAAAAGTGATTAAAAAAAGTTAATAGCTAAATTTCTGTGGTTTATTCTTTATTATGTTGACTGAATAATGTATGAGACAAAGACCCAGCTCTACCAAATATTAGGAAAGTAAGGCCATTCCTAACTCCAGTGACCTCACATTGAAGCCAGTGTGATGTTAGGTGCAAAGCATCTTCATGGATTTGGGCTTTGAACTTTTTGCCATTTGTGAGTCATCAGCTGAATTTGGCAAGGGATGCAAAGAATAATAAAGGCTTCTACAGGTACATTGGTCAAAAAATGAAGATTAAAGAAAATTATAAATAAGACAGAACTGGTGACAACCAACATGGAGAAGGCTGGGCAACTCAACAATTTTTTTTCCTCAGTTTTCAATGGTGATCTCTCTTCCTACATCTTACAAGCCCCTGAACCTCAAGGCAGGGACGGGGGCAATAAAGTCCCTCCCATTGTAGGAGAAGATCAGGTTCGAGACCACCTGAGGAACCTGAACATACGTAAGTCCTTGGGACCCGACAAGATGCATCCCAGAGTCCTGAGGGAATCAGTTGATATAGTTGCCAAGCCACTCTCAATCATATTTGAAAAGTCATGGCAGTCAGGTGAAGTCCCCGGTGACTGGAAAAAGGGAAGCACCACACCCATTTTGAAAAAGGGTAAAAAGGAGGACCCTGGGAACTACCCACTAGTCAGCCCTACCTCAGTGCCTGCCTCAGTGCTGGTAAGATCACGGAACAGATCCTCCTGGAAGACATGTCAAAACATGTGGAAGACAGGGAGGTGATTAGAGGCAGCCAACATGGCTTCACCAAAGGCAAATCATGCCTGACTAATCTCGTGGCCTTCTACAGTGGACTGACTGCGTCAGTGGACAAGGGAAGAGCTACAGACATCATCCACCTAGGCTTCTGTAAGGCCTTTGATACAGTCTTATAAGGGAGCTTATAAGAAAGACGGAGAGAGACTTTTTACCAAGGCCTGTAGTGTTAGGACAAGGGACAGTGGTTTTAATCTGAGAGAGAGTAGATTAGGTTGGATATAAGGAGGAAATTTTTTATGATGAGAGTGGTGAGACGCTGGAACAGGTTGCCCAGAGAAGTTGTGGATACCCCATCATTGGAAGTGTTCACGGTCAGGTTGGACAGGGCTTTAAGCAGCCTGATCTGGTGAAAGATGTCCCTGCCCATGGCAGGGGAGTTTGGACTAGGTGATCTTTAAAGGTCCCTTCCAACCCAAACCATTCTGTGATTCTACTAATATGTAAAAGAGCACAAAGAGCTCTGGAGAAGAATAAAAAGACAATATATGATGACAATACCACAGGCAAGCACTCTGATCCTATTTCAGCCAATCTATGACTGTTTTCATCACCTGAGGATTTCCTTATCATATCTATATTACACCTTTCATTTGCATGACTAGGTAATGCTGGTCCCCACTCTCATGGGCAGAATGGCCTAAATATAGAGCTGGTATCATTCTGTTTTTATGGAAACAAAAATGTGTGATGTCTCTAAGTGTCCTTTCTGGCCTCAAACTCATTTACACCAATTTTTCCTAACCTTTTTGCTGGGCATCGCTGCCTGCAGTGGCATCAACAGGCACCACCAGTGATGGCAGCAGCCACTGTTCTGGGCTCCATGACATGCTACATGCGATTTTCAAATGGCGTGACCACGATTTGTATTATATTATCTAACAATGATACATCTTTAAGGCTACGACATGCACAGATTGTTGTTGTGTGCTTAAGTTAGGAGATGGGAACATACAGCAGCTGAACAAGTCTGTCAGGAGATGCCATAGATTTTAATGGATCCCTATGAGTTTCTCATGCAGGCAATGGTGGCTGACTCTCAGGCCAACATAGCCCAGTTAAAAGAGTGGGGAAGGAAAAAAGCATTTGCAGAATCTTCTGAAACCAGTTATTTTTGGCAAAACTAGCTCTCTGTCTATTTGATGGACTTATGTACGTGAGGGAGATAATATTCCTGATCCTAAGAGCTACCAGCCAAAATCATTGTGTAGCCAGGAGTCACAACATACACACTGAAGAAGTACCCAGACAGATCAGCAAGCTGGGGACATCAACCACAGGTGAGAGATGTTTAAAAATTCCTTAGGGTTAAATATTTCAGGTCTATGCATCTTGGGGATCTTGTCATATGCCAGCGTCATGCTCTAGCAAGAGAAAACAATGGCAATTTTAAAAGCCCTCAGAGCTTGGAGGCTCTGAATGACTTGTGTTCATCGCTCTAGGGAGTCTCTGGAAGAGCAGACGACTGAACTCAGATCCTGTCAATGACAGGCATGTGTCCGAATCAACAGATCACTTTTGCTATCTTAAGTTTTCTGTTTAAAGTTCTGAAGTTTAGAAGAGTTCAGGTTTTAACGTGCTGTGATAGTGTAACGTGCAGGTCATAGTGATGTTGTGAACCCACGGAAAAGTTGTAAACCTGCACATTATTTTCAGTTTCATAAACCTAAACCAGCCATGGGAACGTAATGCACTGTGGAAAAATGTATTATGGTTTTAGCTTGAAAACAAAAGTATAACAGTTTTAGATAGAAGAAACAGTTTTAGATAGAATAAGCCAGTAAAACCTTGCCTATTTTCCACTGCTGTGCCACACACACTGAGTGAACTGAGTAAAGCATTGCGTGTTAAAGCTGAGAACTTTAATTAGTCACTTTAAAACATTTATATGAAAATATAATTACATATATTTTATAAATATAAATTTTATTAAAATAAATTTTATATAAAAATATATAATTATTTTATATATATATTTCTATTTCTAAACTAGGAACTGAGAATACTGCTATGGCAGAGGACAGTAAAAATCACTAACCTTAAAATGGATTTGGCACTATCCACAAAGCCTCAGGTTAGCTGTATTCTCCCTTTGCTCCTGCTACCTGTTACATCCTACTGTGACCTGGATTGCAAGGCAGGTGAAGTGAGATCTGTAGCTCTATACTGTGCACAGGGCTAGGGAGCCCTGGTTGTAACATCTGGGTGCTACCTCTGAACAAAGACCAATTGCTTGTTAAATCTGGTTACAATAGAATTGAACATTGCCTACACTGAATCGCATATTGTGCTTGCATTGTCCACTTTCGGGTCCCCCTGTGCTCAAGCATCTAATCCTCAGTAGCCTGACCCAATCGATTTACAACTCAGCATATAATTACCTCATTTTATCTTGATTTTTTTTTTCTGACATAGTGTGCCGCTATCGTCCCTAACATGCAGCAACGCAATTGATGGTGAAATTTCTCAACCCAGTCTGTTTTTTAGCCACAGGCTTTGGTCAGCTGTTGGACTATCAAATCATAGCAGTGTTTCATCTACCGTTTTCTGCAGCTTTCTTCTTACAAAATTAAGAACTCTTCCACCTGGATTGTATATCTCCCTTCTCTTCTTGAGGTTTTCTTCTTCTGCCTTTCTGGAGAACTTTAAGAATAGCTTTTTTATTTTCTTAAAAGATCTTATCACACAGTTTGGAGCTGATTACTGTCAGGTATATATAGCTGTATAACATACTATACATCTCAACCCTATTTTTTAAAGCAAAAATATGTAGCTAAATATAAACTTGTAAATGCATATGTATAACTATTTTGCTTTGGATGCTAAATCTTGAGCCATTTTAATCTCTGGTCAACACATATGTCAATACATTTTTTGTTAGCCAACTATAGTGAATATAGTTCTCATTATCTGGTGAGAATTTTGGCCACTGATTCTGACTTTGTTCTCTTCTGAACAAGTAACAGCCACAGAATGCATGTATTGACATCATATTGCACAAAATCAAGAGGTTTAAAATGGATTTAAAATGGAAAGACTGAGCCCATTTGCTAGGGCAAATGGTACTGAGAGAGAATTTATTAGATTCCCTTGGTAGGTGGGCTGCCTGGACCTATTTTTAAGGAATACTATGAGGAGACTGTCACGTTACATTGTTTTTTCTAAGTGGTTATTTCACAACAACCAAGGTCTTGCTCTTGAAGCTGGACTGCATAATTGAGGTTATTTTCTTCTATTACTCCTCCTATTACTTTCTGATTACCTTGCTCTATTTCCCCTTTTTCCTTCAGTTTGTCAAACCCATAAGCATCATCTATAATGACTATGCTGCTTTCACTAACTAATAAAACATTCCACTGAACTCAGGTTCATCAGCTTTATTGCCCCAAAGTTGATAATTGGTTTAGATCAGTTCAATGTAAGTGGCATAAGCAGACTGATGGCTTTGTGCAATTGCATGTCAGGTTTTCTCTCCTGTCATTAAAGAAGTGCAGAAACAAACTGCGTGTATATACTGAACACTTCATCAGCTGCGATCTGCTTCTTGTTGTGTTGTTTCCAACAATATATTTTTTAATTTAGACTGAATAGGGAAGCAAACAAAGTCACAGTTTACCATGTTTGCAAGAACGCTATTAATATCCAAGCTAATATTTACAGTCCTAACACAATCCGTGTAATAAAGGTTCTACTAACATTATAAACACAAAAAAGGGACCCAGTGTAAATATTTAAACCACAGAGATCCTTATCCAGCCTAGGCTAGGGTATATGGAGGTGGCAGCTGCAGGCAGTATTTCAAGTCTTTTAGTCAGCTTCTGACACAGGCAAGGCATGACCTAGCTCTGATGCAGAAGTCATACAGCCTGTTTTTTCCATCATCTGATGTCTCAGTTACTATGAGCCAGTTGAAATGCTCGCAGCATTTTCAGACTTTCAGCTTGTATAGCCGAGACTCTTTCAGACACAAACTTCTTACAGATCTTTCTAACGCATTCCTGTTTTTCAGCAGCTCTCAGCTGTATTTTCATTTTTCACGGCAAGATATTTTTGGCTGGAGTGACTGATTAGCTTGGTGTAGTTTTAACAATACTTTTAGGGAAACAATTATGCTTTGAATGGCTTATGAGTCTCAATAAACAGAATGAGTCATATTAACGGATATGGTAGTATTGCCTGTTATCAGACGTAAGCATACTGCTATCTTGTGATTTCCTATGCGACTTAATTGATTGGCATATGGCTGTCATCCTATTTGTTGCTCTCTTTAAGTAATGCAATCACTATGGCCAAACACACATTTGGAAGTTTAATGCAGTGGGCAAAGCTGACAAATGTTGTAAAAGGGTAAATAATTTCAGCGGGTCTAAGAGAGTTATGAACCACGTTTTAATGGAGTATTTACTGCTGTGGGGATCTTTGAAATGTCCTAATAGGAAATAAAGTAAATTGGCTACTCTCATGGATGCAAAAATACCACAAAAGGTCAATCCAGTTGGACTATTTATAAAAAATGATATGTACATACAAATCAATTTGTTTATTGCCAAAGAGGAAGAGAGAGTATGGAAGCAGTAGTGGCCAAGAGTTCTCCTTTCCTTCCCTCCTGCCCGCCTCCCTCTCCTTCCTGCCTTCTGCCTGCCTCCCTCCCTTGGCCTCCCAGCCCTTCTTCCCCCCCTTTCTTCCCTCCCCTTCTTCCCTGACATAAGGTTTGGGCTATTTTTAGTTCTCATTGTAGAAATATCTGGAATTATACGTATAAACTCGGGTTCTCTATGAACTTGTGAAAGACAGAAACTTAAGTCCCTACTAGTTTTGTGTAATTCACATGTCATTCCATAGAGTTTCTGATAAAAAGATTATTCATAATTATTTCAGTAAACTATTTTATCTAAAAATCTAATATCATTTCAGTGACAATGACTACTAAGATGCACTATAACAGGACCTACTAGTTTTTCCAGCAACTGAACAGTGACTGTTGGCAAAATCTGCAGTTCTAATAAATAATTATTAAATAATTACTTAATGTTAATGCATGATTTTTCCATTATAAGCATTCCCATAAAATCTACAGGTTTTGATAACAGCAAATATAATGGCTAATAATATTGGAAACAGCACCTCCTTCTTTGTCTTAAGATAAAGTATAACTGAAGCTTTACTAACATTCTGTTTTCACATCATATTTCATCCAGATCAATGCATACTTATATTTTGACATATAAGTTTCTGTCTGTTCTTTACATCAAACTGAGCACATTTATATAGAAGACCAGATAAAATATGTTGATTGCTATTTTTAATTCCTGAGTATAAATACAGAATCTGTCTGATACTCAATATAATATACTCAGGGAAAGCATATGAGCTGGTTAGACTTAAGAGGAAAAGAAATTCACAATAGCTCATACTTGTTTAGCACTGGATATAGGATATTTGAAAAATTCAACTATTTGTTAAGTACTAAGACAATTACAGAACTGAGGAATGAGTCCTACCTAGTTGCTTGAATCTCTTTAGTTTTGAAATCAAAAGGACACATTTTCCATTGAAGGCATCCCATTATGCCTTTCTGGGTTTGTGAAACTGCAAAAATACAGCTGACATAGTTTTTATGCACCCAGTATTTGAGAATCCTATGCTAGGAAAAGAGTGGCTTGATGCCATCTCTTTCCCACGGCGGTTGCAAAGCTTGCTAATGGCCTTGGTGCTGAATCAGTAACTCCAAGACTGGTACAGCCAGTGTATTATTGGAACAATTTTGACATTCTTGTAATATACGCCAGAAATCACAGTGGAGAAGAAATGAAGGAATTTGAAGTTGTTTGAAAGATATCTTCTGGTTTGGCAAGAAAGATGAGGTAATTCATAAGGATTTGTACTGAAGTAGTTCTGTCAAAGATTTAAAATTCTTTAAGTTACATACTAATGCCTTAAATATACTGGATAATACTGCACCCTGTCATCCCGCTGAAGTCAGCTGTATCTGTAGTTATCAGAATTTTCACTAAGTAAAAATAAATATCTATCCAAGAAGCAAAGGTGTAATGCATTGTTTGTAATGTGACATTAACTTTTATATTTTAATTAAATGAAGTGATAATGATATATGAAAAAAACCCCTTTCTTTTCACGAAAGCCACACATTCATTGAGAAGATAGCACAGTGCAAACACTAAGCTTGAACTTAATACAAGTTTTATCTTTAGGTATATATTCTACATTATTTTAGCAACCTTGATCTTGCTTCTTGCTTCAAAATCTTGTGCATTATCTCTGTTCCAGAGAACAGAAATTGAGTCATTAGGCAGAGAAAATGTTGAAGAAAAATCAACAAATTGTCCAGGGTATATTCAACTGGATGTATTTGGACCATATTTCTGATTAAAATCTTCTAATTGTGAACCTAACCTAAAAGGTGAAATGGTTTCACCTTTTACAGTGCTGAGTACCTGGTGTGTTTTGACATTATACATGAACTATGCAAGTGTTTTCTCATCTTCATTTTATAATGAATCTCATCAAAGCACAACTTGCCTTCAAGAAAGAACACTTGAATAGTATTTTACTAGTTTCTCAACTACTCTCCACTCTCCCTTCCTCACAGTACTACCATATGAAGATACCCTCTCAAAGCCCCTTCTATCTCTCCATTTATCACTTTTTTTACTTCTTTTTTTTTTATCTCAGCTCTGGACTCATGAGATGTGATATCTAAAATCTTTACTTTCACTCTACCACTTCTAGTCCTTCACACTTTCTCCATTCTATGGAAGGTATTTTCACTAAAATATCTTTCAATTTATCTTTTTCTTTTTTTTTTAACTTTCATTCTCTTTGCTTTCTCTGCTGGTTTTGATTCTGTAATACCATCTAATATTTTTCTCTGATATGGTGTACTTTGCTGTCCTTTTCTGTTTTTCTCTGTATATGTTACCACCAGCTGCCCCATGACTTATGGAGCACTGCTAGTTCCTCCCCAAACTCTCTCTGACTTGTATCACTCCTGCAACAGAACAATAAACTTTTCACAGGTAGTCTTCTTAATCCTTTAGTGTTAGTCTTAAAAAATGAATTATTAAAATGGATAAATGATGCAGGTTTGGATCCTTCTGGTATTTAAGCATCTAATTCCCATTCATTTGATCAGAGCCTATTTTTAATTGGTACTTAATGACTTCAAATATTAAAGAATGCTTTCAATACTTATGTGACGAGGTCTATAAAAGATGCTGCAAAGTTTATTTCCGCACTGTATGCAGCCTAGGCACTCCTCTGGCTGACACAGTTGCATCCTGGAGGTCTTCCTTCATCACGTTATACTGTCTCTTCCTTGCTTTTTCCTTAAGCGGGGTATCTAGGATTTAGGGACCTAAATAGCCTTGAAGCACAGGTCCCAGTGGTTCTCAGCCCTCATGCTTGATTTGTAAATCCCTACCCCCATAGGGATACGAGGAAAAAAATACAATCTGACCACCAGGAAAAGACAGAGGGAGCTGTCTTTGGAACACTGTTAGTCTATGTTAGTCCTAACACTGTTAATCCTAACACAAGTCTTAGGAGGAGTGGCTGAGGGAACTGGGGTTGTTTAGCCTGGAGAAGCAGAGGCTGAGGGGACACCTTATCACTCTCTACAACTACCTGAAAGGAGGTTGTAGTGAGGTGGGTGTCAGTCTCTTCTCCCAAGTAACTAGCAATAGGATGAGAGGAAATGGTCTCAAGTTGCGTCAGGAGAGATTTAGATTGGATATTAGGAAAAATTTCTTTACTGGTGGTCAAGCATTGGAACAGGCTGCCCAGAAGGGATGAT
Organism: Mycteria americana; assembly: GCF_035582795.1. Classification (NCBI taxonomy): domain Eukaryota; kingdom Metazoa; phylum Chordata; class Aves; order Ciconiiformes; family Ciconiidae; genus Mycteria; species Mycteria americana. Next base: position 139,456,349 of record NC_134366.1, on the reverse strand, counting down.
GGAGTCACCATTCCTGGAGAAGTTAAAAAACCGTGTAGATGTGGCACTTCAGGACATGGTTTAGTGGGCATGGAGGTGTTGGGTTGACGGTTGGACTAGGTGATCCTAGAGGTCTTTTCCAACCTTACTGATTCTATGATTCTGTGATTCTATGATTCTATGTTTGAGTAGTCAAAAGTATGAGTTCACTCTCAGGGCAACAGAAGGGGTTAGAATGAGTTCTTTAGTCCCATTAAACGTTCTGAAATTAAGTCCTAATGTACACCTGGAATTCTTGAAAGTGCTGTTACTTGTGTAGCTGCCACTTAATATTTACAGAAGAAAAAAACCTACAAATTGCTATTTGGAAACGGTAAGAACAAACAGGAACAGGTCCCAAGAGGCTGTTAGGATATTTGTGAAGAAGATGAAAGAATAGTTTGGTTTGCTGAGTCTGACAAAATTAAGGCTACAAAGGGCTACCATTGTTCTCTTCAAAGTAAATCAGAAGGATAGACACCATGGTGAAGGAAGAATAGCTTAAAACAGAAGACAGTGTTAACAAAGAGAAAATGGTCATCCCTAGATCATGAATAAATTTAGTTTGGAAATTACAGAAACATTCCTAACTATGACAGCAGTAAGGTATTGGAGAAGCCTTTTAGCAGGAGCAATAGGGGCAAGAAACGTAACTGGCTTTAAGGTAGAATTTGTTCACCTGATGAATGACATGGTGTAACCACAGGGGTTATCAGATGACTGAATTTAGTGACTGCAGAAATCCCTTTTTAAAAATGATTCATTTTGAAGTTTCCCCACAGAAAATGTCATGGTGATTTGAACTTGTGATTTTGAGGAAATTAGGTTTGCTGATTGAGAACCACTATTCAATATCCACAAAATTCCAACCACATCCATGTTCATGAACCAATGCACTGTATCGTCTAGTTACCTGCTGTAACAAGAGTCTGTGAACACAACACATTTCATGGTTCGAGCGCTGTATGGCGGCTCTGGAAAATAACTCAAAGTACACCAGTAAGTCCACAAAGTCTATCAAGACCACTCTTTCTCAGGTTCTGTATTTTTAAAAGATAATTGTGTTTGTGCTGTAAAGCTTCAACTATCATTTAGACTATTTTGTGTGTGCACCTACTTCGTATTTACTGAGATAGAGACTCCATATCCAAAGACACAGACAAATAGGATTACGTAGTGCTGGTAGACAACTTTTGTAGGGAGAAATGTCTAAGTTGCTTGATCGTTGAGAGGTTAGAAAGCTGTTCTTCATCTGTCTCCTTGAGTGACAAAGCTATCCTGGTCACGACCAGAGCTAGCATGGCTGAGTTACAATGCTTGGTGGGTTTCAGCAGGTGGGGAAAGATGAACTGCAGAATCAGAAGCTCCATCCTTGTCAAATATCAATTTAGGAGATTTTATTTAAATTTCTTTATCTAAAAGTAAATTTAGATAAAACTTTATCTAAATTAGAACAAGTATTTTATTCTAAATATCTTGGCGTTTTCCAGCTTCTATGTGATCAAAACGATAGAAAAGCTTGAAAATGTGCCTCTCTGAACCACAAATTGAATCCTTTGTTTGAAAATCAGTAAGGCTTATAGATTCTAAAACAAGAAGATGAAATCACACAGAACTTAAATTTGTGATACTGCTTGGAGTATATGAGCTACTTTCCCCAGATTGCACAATTACATATTTTAGTGTATGTGGTAAGACTATTTGATTGATATGTGCTAGCACAAGGAAACATTGTTCTGCATCGAAATGCTGGCCACAGTAACTGTTCCAGCATCAGAGAACCGTGTAGTCCGACTTTCAGTCTCATGCAGATGGGGCCAAAGAGTCATTTGAGAATTAGTTCAAATGAACTGAGCAATTTTGTGGTGCTTTGAAAATAAAGTGCAGAAAACAAAGTATGATTTATATTTCAAAAAGAAAGCACATGCAACTCTTATGCTGCCCCATATCGCATTAGGTATTGATCACAGACCACTACTTTTTATATGGCAATTCTAATTTTTGAAACATTTATTAGTAAAGTGAATCTTCATAAGGAGACAGTATTCCTCTTTGGTGATGTTTAGATTTTCCATTAGAAGCAATTAGTTCACTGCAAATAGGTAAACAAGTACCCTCCAGTGACTACCTAACAAAACTGAAACTACTCTAAGATACCGCATTAGAAAAAAACTTCTGGTACGGAAGGTACATTTGCAGCCAGAAATGAAAATGGATGGGGTTGGATCAGACGTATTAAAAAAAGAAAGTTTCAAGGATCACTTGATGAGTATGGATGCTCCTCCCACACTGAGCAATGCATACCTACCTCTTTTAAATAAGCGTCTGTCTATACAGAGCAAGCCACCAGATGACACAACTGGTGACTTCACACGTCACAAGAACTTACTGATATAAGGATCAGATAAGGATTCAAACAGTCATATTTTTGTGTTCTTTATATATGTGTTGCTTCAGAGAGAAATCACCTGCAAACTTCTTGAATGGTAAGCGTAATATAGTTTTCCTGTAGCTCAGATTCTGTCGCTCAAATTTTTGTTGGGCCTGTCTTTCTTTTGCTTTTAGGGAGCTTTCTGTGTTAAAAATACAAGGTAGAATATTCGGAATTCATATTTAAATGTAAATTTGGCATAATTTCAGCTAATTGAAGAACTGTATGATACATGTCTTAGTGAACTTTAATAAAATCTACTTTTTCCAAGCAGGAAAATGCAAGTAATATACAAATAATATTACAACCTTTCTCGTTCAGTATGACTTTACATTTCTTTTTATTGGCAAAACTTTTTCACAATCTAGTTTTTCTTTTGGACACTAGACATTGTTTATTTTCCCCAATAGATCCATATGAAAAAACATTCTAAGTATTGCACCTTCCTTACTGTAGATATTAGCTCTATTTCCAAATAATGTTTGTAAAAATGGAATATTTAATTATATTTGCTTAGGCTAAAATGGACCATTATTACTGAGGGTCTGGTCATAGTTTCATATCTACTAAATATGAAATAGAAAATATATTTCAAACAAATACCCGTATCTATTTCATCTAATAAGCATACAGAACTTAACCTTAGTCAGTGAAACACAATGTCTGAATGACTTTGTATGACCACCATCCTTCAGTTAGGACAGGAATGTCCAGAACTTGGGGAAATCAAGTCAAGAGGCAGCAAGTCTTATAGACTAGCTGAAATATGCCATACTGTACTTAAAGTAATTTCATTAAGGTATTTTGGCCTTTTTCTTCTTTCCTTAATTATATTTGTTTAAACTGACTAATTTTAAAAGAAACTATATATTTCCATATTTTACAAGTTCAGCTATGTAAGCATCATTTTTACCCAATTATATATGTAACCATTTCAAGATAATGTTTTCTTTTATTTTTAAATAAAATATATATATAGTTTATTTGCACTATATAACATACATTTTAGTAATTCTAGTTTTTAACAAGTCTTTTTTTCCTAACCTGATAGAAATATAGTTTAATATACTAAAAGTTCTGCTTCACAATTTCAGTGCAATTGCATGGGCAATTCAATTGAGAAGAAATAAAAGTGATACAGACATCTTGCAAAATAAATTACTGCTATTTGAAAGAAGTTAAAACCTGAGGTGTAATCTGACATAGATAATAGGAACTGCATTCTATTTTGAAAAAATGATATTTTATTGCAGTTATACCAGTCTGTGATGATCCATAGAAAGCATTTATTGAAGACTTCCAGCGTTGGCTGCTTCTGCGATATAAATTCTTTATTCCCAGTTACTTATACAAGAGGTTCAGGTTAACCACTGGAAAGGTAGGATCCATGTCTCTCTTAGGTATTAGAAATGATGGAAGTGCTTTCAGAAAATGCTTGTACATAAGAGAATTAGAGCTAGGTGAATCCACTTAGTTCAAAAAATGAAAGTATAGTCAGCAGAAGGTAAGGGAAAGTCAGACTTTGGCTGGGTAATATATACAGAAAGAAAATGTCAGGGAAAGATAAGAAAGAGGATCAAGCAGCCTTGAAATATAAACAGAGAAGCGAAGGGAGAAGAACAGGCAAGAGAGGAGATAGTAGGAAGGATAGAGATATGGTCATAAAAATAAGCTTGAAATGCCAACATGAAGACAGGTGGAAATAATGTGCACTATTGTTTTACTAATGCTACTTTTCCATGGTTGAGGTTGCCACCCTTCATTTTCTGTGCTTGCAAACTAGTGGCAGGGGAAACATCCATGAGATTTTCCATCAGTGGTTCCCCAGAACAACTATGAGCATTGAAAAGTTTGATCATTGTGGTTTAGCAGTGAGATGCACACCTCACTCTTTGAGGAAAATAGTATCAGTATGTCTCCCCTGAAAACACTGACATGCATTTTTCCACAATTTTACCTATTTTTATGATCCTAAACTCTAGTTGATTTCTCTCTGTTTATTTGGGTTCCCTGCCCTGCTCCCCCTCCAAGTTGAAACTGTTCTACTTCATTCTGATTTCAAGCACTTTCTGGCACAAATCATCTTTGATATAATAGCTATTTTCTACAAACATGAATAAGTATGGCTAGATTCATACTCATCTAGTAATTTGTAACATATTTCTGTCACTATTTTAATCCGTTAATGATGATATTTCTTTTGGAAAGCATCTTACATTATATCTAAAAAAGTATATGAGATGTCCTACACAATAGGGAAACTCCAAGATAGTGAGCTTAGAATTTACTGTGTGTCTTCATTAGGAAATAATGAATGCATGGAAACATTCAACAGAATAATAAATAAAGCACTTAATATAGTTGTAATAAGGAATTATTCCTACTTATTTTGCCTTTCTGTTACTGTATATGGTAAATTCAATTATATTCCTAAAAAGTGTTATGAATTACAAGGACACATTCTAACAGGTTTTCCTTCATACAATCATTTTTAAGAACTTCCATCTTTAATGACGTTTATCAATAACAGGTCAATATCAATAACCACCAATGACACTATATCTCTGAAAGAACAAAAGTCATTGAAGGCTCTTTCCAGCTTTTCAGAGAAGAAGAGAGAGTAGGAGTTGTGTGATTAACAGGTCTTTATAGAGGACAGATTTTGCTGGATAGGATGTCCAGAAGAGAAAAGGGTTTCTAAGTAGGCAGACTAATGAATGAAAAGCACCTCTGCAATGAGGGTGCTGTCCCCTGACAGGCATGGCAGCATATATACTGTGAAGGAGAAATCTGTGGATGCACATTAGGACAGCAATGGCGACGTAAAATACACAGCTGATGAGGAAAGATGAGTAGCACTAAGAAATAATATGTATTATTGGTCAGCAAGAAAGTGCCTAAATTAGATTGCAGGTAGGATTTAGGCTTCTGAAATCTAGGATTGTCTCGCCTAAAACAAACCCTTGCCTAACCCTTACATGTACGAATATCCTGAGGCATCTGTATCTTCAACCTGATCTAGTTGAAGATGTCCTTGCTCATTGCAGGGCGGTTGGACTAGATGACCTTTAAAGTTCTCTTTCAACCCAAACTATTCTATGATTCTATGTATTTCATTACTAAGATTCTCTAGTTTTTTAGAGTTGGTACGACTGGAGGTGTATCTTCACAATATCCAGAACTGAAATAAATTTGTCCATAATAAGCAGCGTAATGCATATATACCATGCCTCAGTCTGATTAGACTTTATGGACCAAAAAGGTTCTGAAGCCTGACAATTCAGCTTTTCCTAAATCTCATAGTTAGGGGAAGCCCAGGATTGAGGTCCCTGCTTCATAGATGATTGCTGGGTTTGGTCAGTGGTAGCTGAATGTAAAACCACAAAAACAGTCCTGGAGGCAGGAACAAGAATGTAAGTTTTCCAGTGTGGTAGGGAACCAGAGTATGTGGTAGGGAACCAGAGTACTTCTTTATTAAGAAGTAGACAGAGTATGTTTTAATCTCTTTAGTTTGAGGGAGGCGTACGATGTCTGGTATGTAAGAGCCCCTCCTCTTGTTTAAAAGATAGTTTGCAAGAGATGGCTTAGCTCCCAGCTTCACAGGAGGATTACTGTCTGAAATGAGTACCTAAGTCACCCCTCATGTGTGCACACTCCACTCTGAAGCATCCAACTCTCACAGGGACAGGGATTGCATTCACTTTTGCTACCATACACCTAAACCTTTTCTAGATCCAGCGTATATACTTGAAAGCTTTTGTCTAGGAGTTAACTTGAAGCCAATAGTCAGTGCAATTAATTGCTGGGCTGTACTGGACACCTTGGGAAGTATCCCTACCAAGAATGTTCTCATGGAGTGTCACCTCCCTTATTTATTACAATTGATATTAACCATAAGATCAATTTATACTTACTTTCAAAGATAGATTATACTCTGTGGGCCTCTATTTAAATTTCTTCTTGTCCAAAGCATTAAGAGTAGGACTCAAAATCTGTAAGACATTATTTCATATCTGATTATCATTAGGAAAAAAAAAGACTCTCTGGTGTAGTGGAATGAATTATTGTTTTTTAAATCCTCTTTTTTAAAATGAGGTATGTAATAAACCTATCAATAACTTAAATCCTTCTGCTGAGCGTAGCAGCATGTTCCTTACTACAGCAAAATCTCAAGAAGAAAAAATGCAATGAAAAATCCATTAGACATAAATGTAAAATATGAGTTAAATTCACCTTGCTGGTTTAAAAAGATGGTAGGATTTTTCTCCATGGTAAGTACAAGCATGTTTCTGAAAACTTGTAGGAGACAATGCATTCTTGTTTGTTTAGGCAGTAGCTTGGATTAATTTCTGGATGACTGTAATCAATATCTGAAGTAGCATCATGAATTCATTTGTCTTGCTGAATTAAGCTGACAACACAAAATCCTAAATATCATTTTACATGTCATAATTTGTATAACACTGTTGGCAAATAAATCACTTCCAAAGAAAAAAAGCATACAGTACATCCTTTTCATTACTGATATTTGCTTGAATTTACAGTTCCTAGGCCTGCAAAATTAACAAAATTGCAGTACTGTATTACTAAGACTACAGAACTGGAATGGTGCATATTTACTGTATATACAATTTAATTATTAAACAATCGTATTTTTAATGAAATGCTGCTCTATGATTATCTTTAGTGAATTTTGCTTGTACTAATGGATCCACTATTCTACCATTAGCAAGGACATGTTTGAAATAAAATGGTATAAATGTATTTTAATCCACTCCTGGGAAAAACAGCTGTAAGAAAAGTTACTCTCTGACTACTTATGTGAATTAGTTCCTTATGTCAAATCATTATGCAGAAATAAAAGCTGTGGTCAGCCCACTTAAAATTCCATTTGATTCCTCCTGGGAATGGAAAACCTTTGTATTATTTTTCATGCTCTGAAAATTCTTCTGAACATTTACTAGAAGACTGAAAACTAACAGTGATTTTAAAAGAAGGGGCAGTATTATCAGATTCAAGAAAATAAGTAAAAGTATGGTTGTTTGAGTATCATGACTTCTATTGTTTCACAGCATTACTCTGACTGCAATTTAGGGGATTTTAAGAAAAAAAGGATGATAGATTTACTAATGCTTACCAATGTTTCAGTGATACCTCTATTTCCAGGTAACGATTCTTGCAGAAAATAGCATTTATTTTCTTTATACTATATCTAGACTGTTATTTGTTGAGTTTAATTTCTCATAAAGAGGACTATGGGCAACAGAAAAGTCAAGGCCAGACAGGGAATTCAAAGGGACCTCACCATGGCAAGGTGAACAGTCTCACCAACTGGGGCTGCTCCTAACAGAAGTACCAGGAAAAGGGTTTAGAAATACAGAGGGCTCCTCCAGTGACTTAATCCCAAGTCACAGAATTAGAACCTCTGCAGGCACTAATGGCTAGCTTTATTGAGTATAGCTTTCTTGCTATAGCATAAATGACCCTGTTTCATTTGGTCACAATTAATGATGACATAACAATAAAAATGTACCTTAATGCACTGCTGTTGAACGTATGCAACAGCTATGGCTATGGCAGAATGTGGGCTGAAGAAACTTTTTTTGTTCCATTTTTTAGTGTTGCCTGATAATTAATAGGATCAAAGCTCTACACCACAAACACTTAAAACCACCCACTTAGTCTTAGGACTATTTAGTCTTATGATCTTAAGACTACTTAGTTAAGCTTGGGTAACTTAAGCAACTTACTATAACCGATGCTGGAGTTACAATAAACACAGTGTTTGTAGAGAGAAGTCTGGCGTTGCATACACTGGTGAAACTCTCTGAAGGAATCAGCAAGCATAGAGGTACAAATGATGCCAGTGATAAGTGGATCTGGGAAAGTTCTTCCACAAGGTCCCTCCTCATAGTCTCTTAACAAAACTAAACTGTCATAGGACAGGCAGGAAGGATTTCCTGAATCTGGTTAAGGGTTAAAAAATATGGAATAGGAATACATCTTTGCAAAGCAGGGAGGTTCCTTAGGACCCCTTACAGTCAGTGTTGGGATCAACGGTGCAAAGATATTCTGGTGATCTGGAAGGCGCTATTGAATTTTTCAGAATGACCAAAAATGCAGATGATTGTGGGACATCTCACAAGATTTGGTGATATGATAATGAAATGTCAGATGAAATTCAATGTTGATAAATGCTAGGTGGATACACAGAGGAAACATAACCCTAACTACCCTCATATGAATGAGTATAGCACGAGTGCTATTTATTTGTACTATCACCACTCAGAAGAAGGATTGTGGTGGAGCAGCAAAAATTCTCAGGAAACTTAGCTCAGTGGCATTCAAAAAAAGCAAATACCTTTGTGAGCATTTAGGAGAGGAATGAAGAAAAAAATGAACAAACAATTAGTACTATTGCTTGAATATACCTTGACTTCAGCATGTAAGTCTTGCCATCCCATTTCAAAAGGAACATGGAAAAGATGCAGAGTAGCAGGGCAGGATGATGTTCAGAGATACAAAATGGCATCCCTAAGAAGGAAAACCATATGAACAAAGCCCCATCAGTGAGCAAAGAGCTGGAAAAACTTTGTAAAATTATGAGAGCTAACAGGGATTAAAAAAATGGGGAACAACTCTACACTTCTCAAAATAAAAACACTAAGGAGCACTAAGTGAAGCTAGTGGTAAAAGAAAGCATTTTTCACAAACACATAATGAAATTATGGCACTTAGTGCCACAGGATGTTGTGGCACAGACAGTATACAAAGGGTTCAGAAAGGGCATGAGCGAAGTAATGGAGAGTTGCCAGCTGATGGCTGCTAAACAGGCTGGACTGGATGCGACACCTGGTTCTGGCAGTCCTTAAGCTGCCGATTGCTATAAACCATGAACGTAGAGGCAAAAAGCCATGCCATATGCCTCCTATTGCTTTTCCTAAGCGCCTGCCCCAGCCGCTACCCGACCTTTGGTAGGACTGTGCTTATCACATTAAGTAAACTGTTAGTTCACCGAGTTACAAATGTTTCCGTTAAAGGCTCAGCAAGAATGACTCAGTTAGTTACAGTCGCTTTAGTAATTAACCCTTTGAAACACTTTGTGCTGCTTCTTTCTATACTCTTCCTATAGCTTTCGTACGCTGCTCCAAACTTGCTGGCAAAACAAATTCGACAAGAAAATGTTATGACTATAAAGTAAATGCTGAGAAGTTAATCGTAGAAAACTCAACTAACTATTTTAAAGTTGCGAGGCTGCTGTAGACCAGCCTCCTCGCCACGGCAGCAGCACCGCCCGACCGCCCTACGGCACCCAGCCCTGGCAGGACAGCTTTTCTCCTCACAGGTTGCACCACAGGCGCTATGAAGAGCCTGACTTCGCTGCTCCTGGTTTGCATTGCATTTATTTGTTTTAATTTTTGCACATCGCGCTCTCCACGCTGCACTTCTTTCGTGTACAGTGCGCACATCTCCAGGGAGAGGTCCTGTCTGACAGAGGTGTCACTGTCAGATACTCAACCAGGGAATGAAAAAAACCCCTCCCAAAACCCAACGGGAATCGCTTAGCCCTCTCCCGCAACTAACGCTGTCAGCGGCGCCTCTGGCCGCCGCAGCACCCCAGCCGGCTGCGGGGACGGCCGCCAACCCGCCAACGCCCCAACACTACTTTAGGCGGCGGCCCCTGAGGGGACTGGGGTTCGCGCCCCCGGGGACCGCCCGAGACCTGCCTTTCGGCGGGGGGAGCCGCCCGGCGGGGTGCCCGCCCGGCGGGGAGCGGCTCGCCCTCCTGGGGGCAGAGGCGGGAGCGCCGCCGCCAGCTTTCCCCGCCTCCTGCCGCCGCCGCTTCGGCGGGGTGGCCGGACGCGGCCTCGGCACCGGCCGTCACTCGGTCTTTCGCCTCGCAGGTCTCCGGAGCGGGCGGGACGGGTGCTGCTCGGAGCCGGGCGGGCGTGCGCCATGAAGCGCTCTCTGCTGCGGCTCTGCCAGTCGCGGGAGAAGGCGGCCGTCTCCAGCTCCTACCAGGGCGTCGTCTGCGAGGCGGATGCCGCCTCCGTCGCCTCGCAGGATGTCTTCAAGGTGCGTGCGGAGTGGCGCGGAGGAGGTGGGGGTCCCGGGGGCTGGGTGGTGGCTGTGAGTGTGAGGGGACAGCCTCGGGCAGCCGAGCTGCCTGAGACACCGGGGCTGGTGTGGGACAAGATGGTGCCCAAGACTGGGGCTCGCGTGAGGGCGTTGGGACAAGGAGGGGTGAAGGTGAAGGGTGAGGTGGGCAAGGGTGAGGTGGGCAATGGTGGGGTGGGCGCTCTGGAGGCAGCTGCGCGGGCTTGGCGTCAGTTATGTCCCAGAGACCCTTTCCTCCAGGAGGCCTTTTCCCCTCACTCGTCAGCAGAGCTGTGAGGGAAGAGCTGTGAGGAGGGGGAGACAGGCTGGGAGCCGCCCTGGCCATGGGGCATGAAGGCACAGGAGACCGTGGCATTGTGTGGCCAAGTACGGACCGGGGCGAGCGGGAACGCAGGAGGGGAGCAGGCAAAGGAGGATGCAGGGTGGCAGGGGCGGGTGGTGGGCAGCAGGTGGCTGCCGTGGGGCTCGCATGCCCCCTGGGCGCATGGCTCCCCAGAAAGAGTCCCCCTCTTAGAGGGAGGTCCCGAGGTCACGATGGGAATGAGTAGACCATCTAGCAAAAGTGTCCAGAAAGGAAAGTTTAGAGGCACTGGAACTGTTATGGCGGGAAAGGGAACCAGCAGCACAACCTACAAATGCAAAATTGCTGCCAGGAAGGATATAACCTCTTCCCTTTTCCATAGAGAGTAGGAGAAGAAGTGATGTATTTATATAGCTGCTAGGGAGACCTAGACCAAACGTTAGGGAAGCCTTTTTTAATGGTGAGAATAATTCAGCAGAGGAAGAGGTTGCTTACGGGACGAATGACTTGGGTAACTCTGGAGATTTTTAAGAGCAGGCTAAACAAATTTGACAAAGTATGTGGATGGGTTTAAAGACCTCTTGAGATAATTTCCAGACTTGTTTTCTGTGTGCTAGCTATAGTCCTGAGCAACACCTCTTCAACATAACATGGCTTGTCACTCTGGTGTGTGATTTGCCACTACAGAGCTGTTCAGGCAAAGTGCGAAGGAGCTGCTGCTGTTTAAAATAGCTTGCTTTGCTGTTTTGAATCAAATGAAGTACTGAGAACATCTAACTGATTTCTTCCTTTCCTATTTTGTTAATGAAACACTGCAGTATTGGCTGAAAAATCTTATTTTTGTTGATAGAAATTATCATTGTGCCACATTTTGGCCACATTTTGTCTTAGATTGACAAAAAATTCCAATGTCAAGAGTGGTGAAATGTGGTCTAAATCAATAGAAGGATTTGAAATTCATTACAATTAAAATTAAGTTAGAATATTAGAAGGAATAGAAGATACTGGGGTCTGTAATAAGTTTTTCTTAAATAGCTTTTTGATGTGTATAAAATGTATAGATATTTGTGTATGTAATTGACCTCTTATTTTTATGACAGTTGAGTCATCTTAAATACCCTTTCCACAATTATATCACCTGTTTTCTATTAGCTTTTTCTAATTGTGCTTTTGAAGCAGAATGCTACCCCTGTATTTGGCCCCAGTCTTCTAAATCTTTAAACACATTTGTAACATTATTCACATGAGTAACCTCACTGAGGTCAATGGGACTATTAAGCTGAAGGAAGTTAAACACGTGCTTAAGTGTATGAATGGGCTGCCCTGTAATGTATATTTGCTTAATGACAGCAAAAATTGTTGAGTCTTTGTGGCTCAGGGGATCCTGGACAGCAAAATTTTTCTTTTCTTTTGCAGCTGAGGAGGGAACAGTGATTTTAGGGGATTTCCTTTTTTTACCCTTTGCTTGCTTACACATCTTTGGGAAGGTTTGCATTACCTTTGATATGTATTTTTCTCTTTTTTTTCCCTCCTGATTTTGTTGAATTGTTTTTCTTTTTTATTCCCTTTTAATTTTTTAATAACTTGTTTTTAAATTCCTGCCCATTCTACTGCAATCATTTTTTTCTATCACTTTTCTTCATATACAAGTATGGGTTTTGAAACACTCGAATAAAAATATTTGGAGAACATAAAGTAAGAATCAGCAGGGTTTCCATAGTGGGCTTTGGCTGCAAAGCACAGTACCAGGGAGGTATCAAAGTGTCAGAAGACTGAGCTGTTGGAGGGGGGCTTACTGTATTACGCTGTGAAGACACTGGGTTGTTTCAGACTGAGATAGTAGCCCATGGGATGTGCTTAGGACACTGCTGAAATTAAAGAATGTATTGGTTGCGCTGACATAAAGAACAAACCCAACGGCTGAACTTGAAAGCCCAGGACATAATATCAGTCTCTGTAGAAAGATGTAGAAAAGGAATTTATCAAGATTATTAATTTTTCCTCTCTGTTGAATTCATTTGACATGGCCACAGCTGGAGAGAGTATAAAACAGTAAGTGATGAATTTGCTTGTTTGAGATTTTCCATGGTGGAGGGAGGATCCTGAGCTCGCTAAAGAAGACAAAATAATGTATTTGAGATAATTTCCATTTTTGTTAATTTTGCACTGTTTCTCATCTGGGTCTGATTTTGCAATCAAATCAATCTGAGTTTCACTGTTGACTCAATCTGATCAGGATTTGTGTACTTCTGTATGAAACTAAACGGTTGGGAGGGAATTATTAAGTGGTAACATGCCCACAGTAACACATTATAGTACTGCTAACATCTTGCCTATTAGGAGAATGAGAAAATGAGAAAATTTGTGTCCAAAATAGGTGATTTCAGATGGAAGTGCCTGTAGGCTACGGAGCTTCATTAAGAAGAATCGTTCTGGGCTTACCAAAGTGGATGAATTAAATGCCACCCCACTGCATCATGCTGCAGAAGGAGGTCAAATAGAATTAATGCAGTTGATCATAGATGATTCTTCCTGTGAAGGTAATACACATTTTATGAACTATTTTATTTAACAGAATAAAAAAGTTCAATAATCAAAGTGTTTATTACCCAACTGAACCAGAACTGGTATGTGTTATCTACATTTATAGATTTAAATACAGTGCAAACTGTCTGCCACAGTTTGCAGTGTCTTGGGTATGGTTTTGGTTGCCCTTGTTATGTTAGGACTGTTTTCTCTCTAATGCAGTGAATCGATATATCTTATTTTGTTTGGGACTCAGATTTACAGTCTTCAGATATGAAAAAGAAAACTGCACAGAAGTACAGTATGCCTGAATTTTTGTCTTCCTTATTTATGTGTCTTTTGTTACATTTATAATACTGGAAATGTAAAAGAGAATTAATTTGGTTTCTTATACTTGTCATTCAAGTTGTCATCACAAGTTGTTTACTTAATAGTGGGGAAGAATAAACATTTGATGAGATAGGCCATCTAAAGAAATTTGGGGAAGACGTGGTAAGTAGGAGATCATGGGGCCTTGAATGATGGAAAAACACACTGTATAAAAGGTGTTGTTTGGTAGTTATTAATAAGCATTGTGAACTACGTAGGACTCCACTGATAGACTGTGGGCTACTGAGCAAACATACAATGGCCCTTTCAGCTCATTTTTTAACCTAATGATGGCCAGTCTAATTTCAGATTATTCTGGCTGAAATACATTCTTTTTATTTTCAGTATGTAATTTTTGTCTTAATTTTTTACAATATTTGTTGAAGTTTATTTGCAATTTTGAAGCTCAAAACATATGTATAGAACAAACCAGTTTTATAACTAGTGTGAATTGATTTACTTCTGTGTTCTTAAGTGAATCAGAATAGATATGGTCTTTAATCTTCTTACAATTTGCAAGCATTTATTATCTCTTATGTTAGTTATTCACACTCACTTGTTCTGTGCAGCCTCTAAAGCAATAGCTGCAAAGTCAAATAAAATAGGAAAGAGAAGAGACAAGGAAAGAGGGAAATCAAGTAACTCTTAGGGGGAGAAAAAAAGGCATGTAATCATGGACAAGAAATAGACAGGTGTTTCACCCCTCCCATCTAACCAATACCATGTATACAGCACAATATTTAATCAATTTAACACAATGCACTGTGTGACATGCAATCTTTCACTTTTTCTTTTCAAAGAAATGCAGTAGCACAGACCTAAACCTCCATTGAAGACACTTTTTTTCAGTGCGATCAGAACATTTGATGGTTTTGCTTTGGTTTTGGTTTTGTTTTGTTTTCTCTCCTTTGGCCTAGTATTAAATGTGATGGATTCTTCTGGAAATACCCCACTGCACTGGGCCACAAAGAAAAACCAGGTTGAAAGTGTTAGTTTGCTTCTCAGCAGAGGAGCCAATCCAAACATTCTCAACTCCAATATGATGGCACCTTTGCATATGGCCGTGCAGTCCTTGCATAATGAAATTGTTAAGGTAAGTCTAAAGTCCACAGAAATATACAGACTTGATAAGTAGCTCAACAGCAGCTGCATACAGAACACCAAGACCTTGTTTATATATGCTGTATCTCTTCATATGCTTTGTTTAGTGAGCAGGATGTGTAACATACAATGCTTATAGAAATGTTTGTGTCTTCTTAGCACAGCAAGTAAAAAGTAACTTACTGATTTATATAAATACTTGTATTTGTGCTATGATAGTAGTCATTATGTTTCATGGAAAATTCTTTTAAATTTTTCAAACACAAGGAATTTTCTTTAAAAAGGTTCTTTTTAACACTAACATTTCATGTAGGCATGTAGGCGTGTTATTTCAAATGTTTATGTTCTGTTTTTTTTTTTTTTTTTACAATTGCATAGGGAGTCATAGAAGTATCAAAATTTTCTTGAAACTAGTGGGGGTTTTTTATGAAAACCAGATTAAAATTAGTCAGAAAACACAGTTCTTAAAACCCACGTTGTAATAATAATTTGAATAATAACAGCACTAAAGCTGCAATTAAAAATCACAAAAATATATTGTGAAGACATTACTAAGGTGTCCATTTTGAACCTTGTAAAATAGCAACAGCACTGAGATTTTAAGCAGCATAATTTTTTCATCATTTGTCCAAGTCCAATGAGAATGTTTTCACTCCATATGTGGCATTTGGGTAGAATTTTAGAAATTGTAAAGTTCTTGAATTTACTAGGTGAATACAACCTTAACACCACATCACTTGCTTTTCCCTTTAAAATTGTCTCTTTTTCTAGTTCATCCAAATGAAAGAGAGAAAAAAATATTCCTGTATTCAAGACTTAAAATTCTTTAGAGACTTTTAGTGCTAAAATATTTCACTGTCCTCACATCTTTTACAAAATCCGTATTTATTATAAATTAAGAACAATAAAATCTGAAATACAGTGACATTTTTTAAATGGGCCTTGTATCAAGTTGTGGGTTTGGGTTATTTTACAGCTCTGCTCTTGACTAAATATGTGCTCTCATTTTTTCCCCACTCTATTTTTTATTCAAGCTAATTCTCCTTTGGTTTCTATTGTCAGATTGCCTGAGAGTGATTAAAATGTGCCAGTTCCTCCAGTACAGAAAAATTCATTGGAATTACTGAAAGACAATTAAATAGATATCTAGATAGAGGAATAAATATGCAGTGCAGTATGGTCATTATCATTTCCAGATCCTTTGCTTCTCAAAAAATTCTGGAAGCAGTCATAGAGGTACTTGGTGATACTGATAGCACAGTGTTAGCTGTTAACATAGGACTGAAGCAGGAATTAGGACTGGAAGTGTCCGTGTTTTCATCAAGTCCCGTCTGCCTTGATCTTATATAACTGTCCAATGGATGCCAAATTGAGCAGCATCTACAACATTGCAACTTCCCAGGGTATACAGAATATTACAAGACATTATAACAAACTTCAGTTGAAAATCTCCATCTGCAATTTCCTACAGAAAAGGGTTTCTCCCAGTATTGGCAAAATCGTTAAATAAAACTTTCAGATACTCTGCAGCTACATGCAGTGTTTATCCTAGTTACCCAGCTGTCTGCTGTAAAGAATTTTACTTTTCTTTGTCTGTTCTCACCTACATTTTTCGCCTGCATATTTTTACATTCTCCCTCATTTTGTCCCTCCTTTGCCTATGCATTGTGGGCTGTTGTTATGCAAAAAGAATGAGTCACAAGAGTGCTATGGGTGATAAACAACAAAAGTAATGGAATAGGCCACCGTTGTTGTATTTGGCTTATGGCTGACCCAATGTTTTCTTAAACATTTAGATTTTAGTCCAGCATAGCAGTACAGATGTTAATCTGGAAGGTGAAGCGGGGAACACACCTATAATTGTAGCATGTTACAAGGATAATCCTGAAGCACTGACACTCCTGGTGGGTATAATTATCTATCATCTTTTGATGTGA
Source organism: Mycteria americana (assembly GCF_035582795.1). NCBI lineage: Eukaryota > Metazoa > Chordata > Aves > Ciconiiformes > Ciconiidae > Mycteria > Mycteria americana. Next base: position 139,439,548 of record NC_134366.1, on the reverse strand, counting down.
TTCTGTTTACCTTGATGCAGTGTTATTCTGTTCCTGTGTTCTGTCTTTGTTAATGGAGGAAGGTTAATCATGGACCTAATATTCAATTACTTTGCATAGGTTACTAACAAACTTTAATCTTTTAAGAGCATATGTAAATATATCTGAGTGGCAAACAGAAAAAACTTAAACTAATTTTGAAGGTCATCAGAACACAAAAGGAAGCACATGTTTGTATAGATGTATGGATATAACGTGCAAAAGACGTTTGGATATAAACTTCACAATGCATATACAACATAAAGAAAGGAGACAGCTACCCAGGAGACTATACCTGTAATAGTATGTTCATTAGTCAGAATTTTCTTTATGTCATTAAGCTATATCCAGGCATTATTTTTCAGATTGAAAATGGAGGGAAAATATGTAAACCAAACAAAACGGGATGTATGCCTATCCATGCAGCTGCATTTTCAGGTGCAAAAACATGTATGGAAATTCTTTTAAAAAAAGGTAAATACGTTGTTCCCAAGCAATCAGTAAGATTTATTATTTATAGTATCATTACCAATTTACTGCTTTAATTCTCAAAGAACTGTGCAAACAAGCCCTTATAACTGTGATTGCACAATGCAATTATTCCTGTAGGCAATTCATGCTAGTAACTTTTGTAGGACTGCAGCAGCAGCTTAACTGCTTTCCTAAATATGTGCCCATCCATTGTTTAATGAGAGATGTGAAAGGTTCATATTTTGAGGGGGAGGATATTATTCCACAGTTAATATACTTGTTTTGAAAGCCTTGATAGCTTCTGTTATCTTTCTTGCTTAAAAAAATTCCATTTATTTTCATTTCTCAGGTGAAGAATTGGGTCACTCTGCTAAAACCCACATCAATTTTACCAATAATGGAAAGTGCAGTCCACTTCATTTGGCAGTTCAAAGTGGGGACCTTGAGATGATTAAAATGTGCATTGAATTTGGAGCCCAAATTGATCTAAAACAGGTAAAACTTCGAGTGGAGTGAAATATAATTTTGAGAAAACCTAGATATCTCTAAATCTCTAAGTCGTATGAAAAAAAGGTGAGCAGATAATCGTGGTTCATTGTCTCTTCCAATGCAAAACCTAGGGAGCAGCAAATGAAAAGAAGTCTCTAGTTCAAATCAGGCAAAATGGCAGGTTTCTTTACACAAGTTACATAGGATGTTGTGGCTATGAAAAGTTTGCATGAATTCAAAATGCATTTGGGCAGATCCACAGAAGAAAAATAAGTCCTCAACTACTGAATACAATGACATCCCCTCTGGCTCAGGAAGTCCTTGAGTCGTAACCAGATGGAGTCTGGGAGAGCACTCTGGAGAATGGTACAGCCTTCTTCACAAACTTTTTACTATGCACCTGCTATCATCTGTTCTCAGAGATGGGATCTTCGATCTGACCCTTCCTCATCATTCTTGTTTATCCTCAGCCTTGCCCTGGCCTTTACAGTATCTTCTTTGTAAGCAAGCGCAAATTTGTGATACTACTGCTGCTACCATGATACTGTTGATGTAAGGGCTTGTGCCCAGCTTCATGATGAATAAACATTTCTGAAGATATCTATCATTAATCAAATTGTTTGCAAGGCTCAAATCAACTCATGAGCACAAAGATAAACATGGTTTAGCCTTCTTTTATTGGTTTGATTCTTTGAACACACAGCCTTTGAATGAGATGATTTATGCTGCTGATTTTGTGATGACTAAGACTGTTTTGAGAATGCTTATGGCATTGTGGAAAAGTCCATTCCAATGCGCTCACTGAAATGTTCCTGTTCTAAAAAGGAGAAAGTCAAAACCCTCAGGCATGTATCAAAGCTAGTTTGTCCCATCTAGCTAAATGAAATTCTGTTTTGGCAAATCTTGTTCTCATCATTTATTTATTGCTTAACAATTTTATGACTGTCTAGCTTATAATAGTTTAATAACATATTAGACCAAGTTATTTTTAATCTGCAGAAAATTTTATTTAAGAATGACATCTAAGGAAGATTCCATTTAAAGAAGTCAAAAACATTTTAAAATAATGCATTTTCTGTATTGTACAGGCACATTTATTTGCTTATTCATTTGTACTGGTCTACCTATGGTTTTCAGTAGTTTTCCTTTGCTTCATCTCTTGTATTAAAGGGTGCTCTGTGTGTCTGTTTATTAACTCAATTACACAAGATTGTTAAGAGTGTAATTATCTCATATCTTAGGGACTTGGCATAGAATAATAAGAAGCTTTGTAGTGATCCTTTAAAACTATCTCTCTAGTCTTTTCTAGTCTTTAAGATCTCTTTAGAGTTCCACTACTTAAGTTAAAGACTAAAATTTCATTACTTGCATAGAAATTTAGGCATTTAGGAATTATGAGCCCTAGGATAGATCACTAGTGTATTTAATATGTTGGAGGTTAGGTTGTTGAGGTTTAAATATTTAAATGTTGTTTTATTTTCCCATTTACAGAATGAAAAATGCACAGCACTTCATTTTGCTGCCACTCAAGGAGCAACTGAGATTGTAAAGTTAATGATGTCATCCTATGCTGGTGAGGAATCCATTATTGATGCTGTAGATGGGAATAAGGAAACATTGCTTCACAGGTAGGAGGCTGCTCTGCCAGACTTCACTATAAATTGTGAGCCAGGATATTCTTAGTTATTCTCAGTATCCAATTATACTTTATATAGTATACTTTGGAACACCCTTCCACATGGATTGGAACTTCTCCATAGGATGGGGGATGGTTTTAGTACAATATGAAAGAGTCAGTAATTTGGTCAGAATGTTAAAGATTTTGGTGCTGATATCAAAATCAAAACCGTTCCAGTTACCTTGGAACCATGTCAAGGAATGGTCACTGTCGTGGTTTAGCCTCAGTCGGCAACCAAGCACCACACAGCCACTCACTCACCTTCCCCCCCGATGGGATGGGGGAGAGAATCGGAAGAGCAAAAGTAAGAAAACTTGTGGGTTGAGATAAGAACAGTTTAATGATTGAAATAAAATAAAATATAATAATAATAACAACAACAACAACAACAACAAAAATAATAATGAAAACAATGAGAGAGAGGGAGAGGAACAAAACCAAGAAAAAACAAGTGATGCAACCACTCACCACCTGCTGACCAATGCCCAGCCCGTCCCCAAGCAGCAACCGCTACCCCCCAGCCAACTCCCCCCAGTTTATACAGTAAGCATGACGTCATATTGTATGGAATACCCCTTTGGCCAGTTTGGGTCAGTTATCTTGGCTGTGCCCCCTCCCAGCTTCTTGTGCACCTGGCAGAGCATGAGAAGCTGAAAACTCCTTGGCTAGTGTAAACATTACCTAGCAACAACTAAAACATCAGTGTGTTGTCAACATTTTCCTCATCCTAAATCCAAAACACAGCACTATACCAGCTACTAGGAAGATAATTAACTCTATCCCAGCCAAAACCAGGACAGTATCCACCCCTTATTCTATACCATCTACATCGTGCCCAGGTCCTACCTTTTCCAATACATTCCAATTAATCACCACCACTTTCCCTGTCTTTTGATATATACACACAGATATAATTCCCTTAGTCTGTGGGCCATTCCCCTAAAATGTCCATTGGGTTAATTTAGTCCATGACTTTGGGCTCCATCTGTCATAACAGTCTTTCAGGGCAGGAGAGATGGTGTGTGGTGTTGGATTGTTCTGTGCTGAAGCCAGTTCTGGTTCCATCACCACTGCATTTCTCGGTTTCATCAAAGTTCATTCTTCATTAATCTGGGTGATTCTTACTGTAATAACATTGATATGACATATAGCAACCATAAAAGTGATGACATACAGTATTACATAGCAATTAACATCATAACATTCAGTTCATTGGCTATTTTCACCCAAAATCAAATCCCCTTGAGGTACACATCGGAATTCTCCATCCTTTCGCATTACCTACCAAGTGCACCCAGGTCCTTGAGCAAAAGCAATCCCACAAATGGGTTTTTGGGATTTTTGCCTTTGCCCAAGGCAGGAGTAACCCAGACTGTCTTCCCTAGCATATTTATGTGCACTACAGGGACCTTATCCCCCTCTACAGTAGTAAAAGTTTTGACTGGGCAGGGCCAGCTCAATTGGCAGATCTCCTAGTGTTGACTAACCAGGTGGCCTTTGCTAAATATATATCCCAATGTTTAAATGTCCCACCACCCATTGCTCTCAGTGTAGTCTTTAACAGTCCATTGTATCGTTCGATTTTCCCGGAGGCTGGTGCATGACAGGGGATGTGATATACCCACTCAATGCCATGCTCTTTGGCCCAGGTGTCTATGAGGTTGTTTCGGACATGAGTCCTGTTGCCTGACACAATTCTTTCTGGGGTGCCATGTCGCCATAAGACTTGCTTTTCAAGGCCCAGGATAGTGTTCCGGGGAGTGGCACGGGGCACAGGATATGTTTCCAGCCATCTGGTGGTTGCTTCCACCATTGTAAGCATGTGGCACTTGCCTTGCGGGTTTGTGGGAGTGTGATATAATCAATCTGCCAGACCTCCCCGTATCTATGTTTCAGCCATCGTCCTCCTTACCACAGGGCTTTAACCACTTGGCTTGCTTGATTGCAGCGCATGTTTCACATTCATGGATAACCTGTACAATAGTGTCCATGGTCAAGTCCACCCCTCGATCACGAGCCCATCTGTATGTTGCATCTCTTTCTTGATGGCCTGAGGTGTCATGAGCCATAAATAATTAACCCTTATGCTCCAGTCCAGATCCACCTGAGCCACTTCAATCTTACCAGCCTGATCCACCTGCTGGTTGTTTTGATGTTCTTCAGTGTCCTGACTCTTGGGTACATGAGCATCTACAGGACATATTTTTACAACCAGGTTCTCTACCTGGGCAGCAACATCTTGCCACAATGCGGCAGCCTAGATGGGTTTGGCTCTGCACTGCCAATTGTTCTGCTTCCGTTGCTGCAACCACCCCAACAGGGTATTTGCCACCATCCATGAGCCAGTATAAAGTACTGGCCACTTTTCTCATTCAGCAATGTCTAAAGCCAACTGGATGGCCTTTATTTCTGCAAACTGGCTAGATTCACCTTCTCCTTCAGCTTCACTTCTCCTTCACCTACAACTTCTAGTATAGGACTCCATACAGCAGCCTTCCACCTCTGATGCTTTCCCACAATACAACAGGACCCATCAGTGAACAGGGCATATTGCTTCTCACTTTCTGGTAGTTTATTATACAGTGGGGCCACTTCAGCACGTCACCTCCTCGTCTGGCAATATTCCGAAATGTTTGCCTTCTGGCCGGTCCATGATCACTTCCAAGATTCCTGGGTGACTGGGGTTTCCTATTTGTGCCCGTTGTGTAATCGGTGTGACCCACTTACTCCACATAGCATCAGTGGCATGATGTGTAGAGGGGACCCTCCCTTTGAACATCCAGCCCAGCACTGGCAGTCAGAGTGCCAGGAGGAGCTGTGCTTCAGTACCAACCACTTCCAAAGCAGCTCGAACCCCTTCATATGCTGCCAATATCTCTTTTTCAGTTGGAGTATAGCAGGCCTCAGATCCTCTGTATCCCCGACTCCAAAACCCTAAGGGTTGACCTTGAGTATCCCCTGGTTCTTTCTGCCAGAGGCTCCAGGTAGGACCATTCTCCCCAGCTGCAGCACAGAGCACATATTTTACATCTTGCCGTGCCTGGACTGGCCCAAAGGCTACTGCACGAACTATCTCCTGTTTAACTTATTCAAAGGCTTGTCATTGCTCAGGGCCCCATTTGAAATCATTCTTCTTCCGAGTCACTTGATAGAGAGGGCTTACAATCAGACTGTAATTTGGAATATGCATTCTCTGAAAACCTACAATGCCTAAGAAAGCTTGTGTTTCCTTTTTGCTAGTTGGTGGAGACATAGCTGTTATTTTGTTAATCACATCCATTGGGATCTGATGACGTCCAATGTGCCATTTTATTCCTAAAAACTGGATCTCCTGTGCAGGTCACTTGACTTTACTTTGTTTTATGGCAAAACTGGCTATCACAAGGATTTGGACTATTTTCTTCTCTTTCTCAAAAAATTCTTCTGCTGTGTTGCCCCATACGGTGATGTCATCAATATATTGCAGATGTTCGGGAGCTTCACCCTGTTCCAGTGCCGTCTGGCTCAGTCCATGGCAAATGGTAGGGCTGTGCTTCCACCCCTGGGGCAGTCAATTCCAGGTGTACTGAACGCCCCTCCAAGTGAAAGCAAACTGTGGCCTACACTCTACTGCCAAAGGGATTGAGAAAAACCTATTAGTGATATCAGTTGTGGCATGCCATTTGGCTGCTTTTGACGCCAGTTCGTATTGAAGTTCTAGCATGTCTGGCATGGCAGCACTCAGTGGCAGCATGTCTTCATGCAGGCCACAATAGTCTACTGTTAGACTCCACTCTCCATCAGACTTTCGCACTGGCCTTATGGGATTGTTAAAGGGTGGGTGGGTCTTGTTGATCACTCCTTGGCTCTCCAGTTGACGAATCAGCTTATGGATGGGAATCAGGGAGTCTCAGTTGGTGCGATATTGCCACCGGTGCACTGTTGTGGTAGCAATTGGCACCTGTTGTTCTTCAACCCTCAGCAACCCCACAACAGAAGGGTCCTCCGAAAGACTGGGCAGGGTGGACAGCTGTTTAATTTCCTCCCTCTCCAAGGCAGCTATACCAAAAGCCCACCAGTACCCTTTTGGGTCCTTGAAATACCCTCTCCTGAGTCTATGCCAAGGATGAACGGAGCCTCAGGGCCAGTCACAATGGGGTGCTTTTGCCACTCATTCCCAGTTAGGCTCACTTTGGCCTCCAATACAGTTAACTGTTGGGATCCCCCTGTCACTCCAGAAATACAGGTGGGTTCTGCCCCTGTATAGCTTGATGGCATTAGGGTACACTGTGCACCAGTGTCTACTAGAGCCTTATACTCCTGTGGGTCTGATATACCAGGCATCGAATCCACACAGTCCAGTAAACTCAGTTGTCCCTTTCCTCCACCTGGCTGGAGACAGGGCCCCTCTAGTCCTGGTCATAGTATTTGTACTTCTGAATATTTACAAGACATTTGTACTTCTTGTAAATATTTACAAAACATAGTATTTACACTTCTTGTAAATATGAGTCAGCAGTTCTTTCATTAAAATCAGGGATAAGAACTGCCCACTGGAAACTGGAGCAGCAATTTTCCTGCAAGAAGCCCCTTGTGTGATTGTTTTTTCTTGCAACTCATGTACTCGTGCCTCTAGGGTCAAGGTAGATTTTCCATCCCACTTCCTCATACCCTCTTTGTGGTCACGCAGGTAAAACCACAGGGTGCCCAGTGGTGTGTACCCTCTATATCCTCTCTCTTGAGCAGAGGAACGCTGATTCCCAATAGCTGAGATACTGGTCCGTACAGGTGAAGAGTAGGACCCATCCTCTTTGAGTTCCTGGACCTCCCAGGACAGTTTCTCCACAGCCGAGACAAGGGAGGAAGGGATACTTTCTTCGTATTCCCGGAGTTGGCTAGCCGCTTCATCCACCATTGGTCCGTCTTCATCTTTCCAGGTCAGTATTGCCAATGAGTTGGCATATGATGCCAGTGCACTCCATATCAACATCTGCCACATGGGTTGTGTGCACCAGACTTCATCTGGATCTTTGGGTAACTGCTTATTGCCCAGGTCACCATAAATCACCTCCAGCATGGCTAATTCCCTCAGGTACTGAATACCTCTCTCCATGGTGGTCCATTTGCCTGGGCAATATATAACATCTTTCTTGAAAGGATATCTTTCCTTCACACCTGACAGGAGTTTCCTCCAGAGGCTGAGAACTTGTGCCCCTTTTCCAATTGCTTTGTCAATGCCCCCTTCCCTAGAAAGGGATCCCAGCTGTTTGGCTTCCTTACCCTCTAATTCCAGGCTACTGGCCCCGTTATCCCAGCATCAGAGCAGCCAGGTGACAATGTGCTCGCCTGGATGACGGCTGGACTCTTTTTGCATATCTCGCAGCTCACTCAGGGACAGGGATCGAGTGGTTACTGCCTCATTTATGAGTTCTTTCTCTTCCTCCTCCTCTCCTCATGATGGCTCTGCTTTTTCATCATCCCTTTCTAAATGAGCTGACTTTCGCTTCCAAGATTTCTTCTTGTGTATAGGGGCGACATACCAGATATTAGATTGGTTCTTAGGTTCAGCTGCAGTGCCTGTTACGGGGGTTGGAGTAACTGCAGTATATGTCACCGGGCTTGGAGTAGCCATAGTGCCTGTTGCAGGGGTTGGAGTAGTCACAGCGCCTGTCGCCAGGGTTGGAGTAGCCGCAGTGCTTGTTGCTGGGGTTGGCGTAGCCGCAGTACCTGTCGTTTTGTCATCAGATCCAGAGACCTTCTGTTCCCCTTGAGGGTACTGAGTAGTGTTGAATAGGGCTCGGTAGGCATGGGCCAGGCCCCAGCACATTGCAGTGATTTGTGTCCCCCTAGAATTGCCAGGGTGACAGCACACTATTTCCAAATATTCTACTAAATTTTCAGGATTCTGCACTTGTTTAGGGGTGAAGTTCCAAAACATTGGAGGTGCCCACCGTCCTAGGCATTTGCCCATGCTATCCCACACACCCTGCCACTCATAACTATCCATCCTTGGGGCAGATGTCTGGATGATATTCTTAAATTGCCTATTAACCTTAGACAAAACCTAAACAATATTCCCAAGAAATACCAATAGAAGTATCTTAAGTACCCAAGGATGTTCAAGATACTGAAAAGTTATTGTAATGGAGCACAAAACATCATAGAAGAAGGTAGCAAAGGTACCATTCTGTATTTCCTCCATAAAAAAACCTCTGAGGAAGAAGTATAATTGCTAATTGTCTCCACGAGGTGGTACCCGAAGTACAGTAATGGCTTCAGTACAAAGCTGAAACACCAGATTAAGCTCAAGGACAGTGTTTTAATAACGACTCTCCCAGACGAAACCTAATCACTAATCGCTAATCACTGCAGAGCACAGCAAACTGCAAAAACCAACACTGATCTTTAACATGTACAGCAAAAAAATGAGCATGGTGCAGATCAGATAAACTAATATCGTAACAGATGAATCAATATCGTGACCCACAACTGTTAACAGATATAAATTCCTTAATACACTCTGGTTAATTTGTCATTATCTCAAACCCTTTGAGCCCCGCATTGGGTGCCAAAAAGGACTGTTGTGGTTTAGCCTCAGTCGGCAACCAAGCACCACACAGCTGCTCGCTCACCCTCCCCCCTGATGGGATGGGGGAGAGAATCGGAAGAGCAAAAGTAAGAAAACTCGTGGGTTGAGATAAGAACAGTTTAATAATTGAAATAAATATTATTATTATTATTATTATTATTATTATTATTATTATTATTATTATTATTATTATAGTAATGAAAAGGAAAACAACGAGAGAGAAAGAGAGAGAGGAACAAAACCCAAGGAAAAACAAGTGATGCAACCACTCACCACCTGCTGACCAATGCCCAGCCAGTCCCAAAGCAGCAATCGCTGCCCCCCGGCCAACTCCCCCCAGTTTCTATACTGAGCATGACATCATATGGTAGGGAATAGCCCTTTGGCCAGTTTGGGTCAGCTGTCCTGGCTGTGCCCCCTCCCAGCTTCTTGTGCACCTGGCAGAGCATGAGAAGCTGAAAAGTCCTTGACTAGTGTAAGCACTACTTAGCAACAACTAAAACATCAGTGTGTTACCAACATTTTTCTCATCCTAAATCCTGGTACACAGCACTGTACCAGCTACTAGGAAGAAAATTAGCTCTATCCCAGCTGAAACCTGACAAACTAACAGTTGGTATTGAAAATTTACTCCAGTAAAGTAGTAGGTGAACAAGTCTATGGAATTGTTAACAGCTTCTGAAGTTGTGGAACAAATGCCCTTGTCCAATGGGGTTATGTTCTCCAGAAAATGAATGAAAAATAATATAAACAATTTAAAAAATATTTTCATCTTTTTCCCTAAAACATTATCTTACACCTGATCAGCTACAAGTAGATGTTGGTACACTTCCCTGTGACTACAAAGTTGCAGATGGCATTTGTGTATGTAATAATCCTCTAGACTTCTAGTCTTTCACAGTCCATTTGAAACCAGAGCACTAGACTGTGGAGAAGTTTCCTCAGTCTTCTGTAGCAGAAAGATGCTTAGTTAAATGTGCTGGCTACCAACTCTATGGAAGATAGTATATTTCCCCATCTATACATTTTTTGCAAGAAAGATATGTCACTGCATTTAAATGTAATAATTTTACAGTGTTATTCTACAAGGAATTTTACAATATGAAATAATTGGTAGAAAGTCAGAGACAGTAGAGGTGATTGGTCTTTGGACACAGTATAAAGTGGAATGATTCAAAGATAATTGAAGAAATTAAAAGGGGAGTGTGTTGTAAAGTTAAGATAAGTTTGGGTACACTTGGAAATGCTACTGCGATAGAACACTGTTGAAGACAAAGTGATGACAGAACGCCAAAGAAAATTGTGCAGACACAACGTACTACTTAATAGATAACTGGCTGTCATATCCATGAAAATGATTGTCCTTGGAAAAAGCTTGGAAAAAGAATGACACTCTTTTACTCCCTATGTTTGTGAAATAGGAAAAAAAGTATTATCAAGAATCATCAGAAAGGTAGAAAATCACCCAAATCTCTCAGAATATAAACAAACTGAATAGGAATGTTAACTTGTTGAGAAGTGAAGGAGCAGTGAAGCATAGACAGGACTTGATCCATTCACATTCCTACTGTCATGTTTCCATCTAAATATTTTATAAAATGACTTCACTCTCTCTTCGGGCACCTTGGAATTTATTTGGAGTGTGAGTGAAGCATTCATTGTTTATGCCTGGCTGCAGGGGTCTGCTATAGATAATGGAGCCATCTCTACTTATTTGGAACCATGACATGATTTTTAAAATACATCTTTTGAGTAATCAGTTCTAACTATAGTACATCCTGTGTTATTACCTCTTACAATGCTAAGGGAACTGTTATCTTTGAGATACAGTACAACCTTGGAACTGTCCTTCTGTGTTGCTTACTGAGTCAAAATATTTAATAGGGGTCTGACTTCTGAAAGCATTTAGAGTGTGTGTATTAACTGTGCTATACTTCCTGCTTTGACCACTTTTTTTCCTATAATATATAGTTCAATGTCTTATTGTAGAATAAAACCTGAGACTTTCTCATGTGTATAGACAGCTTTAAAATATTTTTAGTAAATTAACAAATGTCATCATGATTTATATCAGTATATTTTTTCATATTTTTTTGAGTAAACTTGCCTGTTACAGTCAGAATACATGTTTAGCTAAGCCATTGCCATATTACCCCCATTCTAGCATTATTACACAAAATATATAGCAAGTTATTTTTAAAGATTGGATCAATGAAATATATTTGAGGCTCTAGGTCTGCCTGGAACAAACTGAGTCTGAAGTTTATGGAATTCTATATTGACCTTGTGTGGTACAGTGAAAGATCTGACATATAAAATGACTGGTTCTGTTAAAAAACAGTGGTAAAATGCCTGTTGACCTATCAGTGAGGTCTTTGTTTCCTGCAGTGAGTTTTTAATGTATTAATTGAACTGAACATAGTTTAAAAACAAAACTGCATGGCAAAAATGGAAACAATTTATTAAAATGAATTATGTAATAAAGGTATCTCTCTGTCTCTTTATTTTAAAATGTATTTATTTGAAAATATTAGAAAATAGAGCAAATGGAGAAAAATACTACCTTTTGCTTGAAACTTCATTGTCCTTTCTAATGTTGCTGTATTTTTGCATTTTTCTCCACAGGACAGCATTGTTTGATCATTACGAACTGGCAGAGTATTTGATTTCAATGGTAAATATTTAATCAAGCAACATGTTTATAGAGATTATTGCTATCTATTACTACAGGTCTGCATAGAGAAATTCATAAAGGAGAATGTGTTCTCAGGTATAGGTTATTTAGAGAGAGAGAGAGAGATAGTTCATAATGCATAATTGACAGTTACAGTACAGATGTAGTTATGGCTCCATAATAGCATCCCACAGTTATAGAGGATGAAAACTTGCATTTTTATTTCCATTTTACTTACTCAGAAAGGTTTCATAAACATCTTTTACCAGATATGACAAACTGGTTCAGTCATCCTCACTTTTAGGATATGAAATATGAAATAAATGCTAAATGCACATTGAATTTAATCTGATTTTTCAAGAAAGAAGTCCTTTCTTTGAAGTATGTACATATGATTGTTCTGGGATCACATAGCCGTATATTGAAGTTTGTGCATGATCTAGAAATATTTTTTACTCTATGTAGTTTGGTTATATTTCTTCACTGAACAATTATAAGGGAGAAAGAGAAGAAACATATCCAGGGATGCTACTGGCTATGCTCCAAGTGTCCATTTATACCAATTAAACTAAGGCTCATATAACCATTATATGCCCCACTCTGATGAGGAAATTTTCAGAAGTCAGCAGACTTCTTTTTCATTTTATGTATGTTTAGGTTTTTTACTTAATTTCATGACAATTGTGTTAAGAAAAATTCTCTTCTACATTCAGTTTTGCTTTTCTCAGAAACTCTGTCATAGGGATTGGATTTAGTCAGAACTAGATGTTATGCTTATTTTTATTCAATTCAATTGTGAAATGGTGAGATTTGACTGCTTAAACTTGTCTGACAACAAAACCTATCTACAGAAGTTATTACCTGATAAATACAGGCACAAGTTTTTGCATGTGGAGGCTTCTGTGCACAAAGTTTTAGAGGGAATATCTTTAACACTGTAGTTGCTTAAGAACAAACTTGTTCCTTCAGTGTAATTTTGACTATTTTGGCCTCTTTCATACAATCTATGCTGAGGGTTTGTTTGTCTTTCCATGTCAAGTATGTCAGTTTTGAAGTTTTAGGACTGTTTGCATTTGCCCTGTCTGGGAATGGATCAAAATATGCCAGCTGGGGTTAGTGGGATGCGGCATGTACAACCTGTGCTGCCTGCTGTCTTGGACTCCTGGCAAGATCACTAGCTGTCACCTATGCTGTGGTGTACACGAGGGTGAAAAAGAAAAGATGGAGCAATGTTACTGCTCAAAAGGAATAGCAAATTCCAGTTCAGAATGGCTTTCTGGTTTTAATAATGAACAAAATTTATTTATTTTATACATTAAATATCCACATTTCATGCACATTAACTTACAATGATTACTTCCTTTATCTTATTTTTGGTACTTTTTGTGTCTGAAAATAAAAGCCGTTGTATACAGATACAGTGTTACATCTAGGTCTTCTAGATAGAAAAGGTAAGATTAGCTATGCTAAACAGAATTGTCCAGGCCCACAGTGTATGTTATTTACATTTAAATTAGACCGATTTTTTTGTAAGTTGTAGGTCAATGTGCTACACAAAAAGCAGAGAATCAAACTCTACAGATATTTCTTGCAGAACTTTTCATTATTTTGCATTTGGCCTCAACATAACATGGCAACGAGTACATGCTCTTGTTTTGGTGAGATGTACAGCTATGGTTTGCCATAACTGAAGGCTAACCAAAGCCTTTAAAAAAGGCAGAAGACAGAAACCTGGATCACTATTCCCAACTTCTAAACATTACAAAACTTTATAGCTTTAAAGAAATGCTACTTACAAATTGGTTTGCAAATTAAGATTTTAAGCACAATGACTTTAACAATAATGTCAAAGTGGCCATTGTCATATTTGACAGTTAGGTGCACATATCTGGTCTGTGCATGAAAATGGTGTGATTGTATTTACAAGTTATGTACACAACTATAAAGAAAGAATAAAGACATGAAAATCAGAAAGTTCTCATGATTTAGCTAGTATCTTAGCAATTTCTGTGCATCTTTTAGTGTCTTTTTTTTTCTTGTGTACTGGACAATTTAGCATTGAGGTGTGTGGTGCTTCCTGAGTTTACTTCATTAATTTTATTGAAATGTTCTTATTCAAAGTAAACAAGCATTAATTTTACACATTTTATTGCTTCTTTTTTTGAACTTCCTTTTTCCCCTTTTGCTTCTTTTGTCTTCACTAAAAGAAAAATGAAATATTAAATTATAAATATTAATATTATATAAAAATATTAAATATAAATTAGTATAAAATTTATATTTACAAAATTAACATAATGTTTATTTTTATATTAATGTCTATTTAATTCATATATATTAATGTATAAATTCAAAAGTAAAAGGAGTTCAGAAACTAAATTTACAAACTCCTAATTCAGCTGTATCATAAATGTAAATATATGTGGCAATATATAAGTTACTCCTTATTGTGATAAATAATGATGAATGCTGCTGAATTCATTTTGCTGAAGGCTGAACAATTACATTAGCTGGAGGGAAGGTGATTAAAGATTGCATTATTAACTGGAAATTTCTGCCCTGTATTCACTGAAATTAATGAGCCACCTGGATAAAAAAGGTCTGTTTCTTTGATGAATAATTACATTTTTAAGAGATTGTCTGACCTGGTAGAAAGGTAACTGGGGAAAGGGTCCTGCATGTGTTACTCTCAAACATTTCATCAACATACATTGGAAGCTTCCTGCTCTCTGTGGTAAAGTAATCATCGCACATTTATTAAATGTTTCTTATTACTACATTACAGGTTTTACCATCCTAGAAAGTAAATATTGCTCATAATTGTGATTAATTCTCTCTCGAATTAGGACTGGACCCAGAGATGATTCAAGTTAATGGAAAAACTCCCATTGATTTATTTTTCAATGATCTTTGGATATAATCTGAAATAAAATAGATTTTTTGTGTACTTTGTTCAACTCATCCAATTTGACTTGCAACTCAATATCTAGAAAAATTATATCTAAAACATCATAAAATATACATACATCTCATTGGTTCATTTACTTGTATCTTCATACTCCCTTGTTGGCAGGAGTTTTTAGATAGATACATTTATGCTCACAGTATTTTGCTGATATGATCATAGTGATACTGTGACCATAGTGACCATACTGTCCTGGCAATATGTATCTTCTGCAAAAATAGACAAAATAGCAAAACTGGGCTTTTGCCAGAATATCTCATTCCAGTCCTTGTGCTTCCCCTAAGAAGAAAAGTTGTATCAAAACCCTTGAGTCTGGAGAATAAAAATGTGTCCACTGTTGATACAGCTACTTTGGAGTCAAAATTAACTTGGTTCATATAGCTTATGATGAAGATAGAAACTGGAGGTAGATCAAGCTATACAGTTCAAACTATACTAGTCTCTGCGTGCATTACGTCTTGAACAGTATTCATATAGCATAGAGGTTCAGAAGGGTCTTGTTCTGGTAATTGTTTGATAGGTAAGACCACATCATTCAAAAGGGCTGCAATTTTTGTATTTTTGCAGAGCTTCAGTCCCAGTATTTTCAAGTTAGAATTACATATTTTGAGTATTTAAATGCATGGAAAGGTACCCTAACAAAAGATCATGAGTTGTGAATTCAGTATACCTAGAAGTAGGCCACTATTATTTAGGCATCTAAATGTATACGTATAGATGACTGGGCTGTGGCAGATAGTTTGAAAACATAGTAGTTTTATATAGAGATGCAATGTGTTTATTGAATGTACTTATCTGGACCATCTGGAGTTACTAAGAATGCCTGTAATTCTGCTATACTTATAAAGAACAGCACCATTTTAAAATTTCATTTATTCATTATTCATTATGAAATTCTTTATTGCAGGGGGCTAATATTGATAGTGTTGACATCGAAGGACGATCTCCGCTTCTGTTGGCCACTTCCTGTGCATCATGGAAAATTGTGAATTTACTGCTCTCAAAAGGTAAACAGGAATATACACATATGATATACTTCCTTTGAGCAGGGTTCACACATGTTAAAACTCTGCATCTAACTTTCCTCTCAATTTCAATTCAGTACTTCAGCATACAGTCCAGGAGCAGCTGAGCTAAACAGCTGCACGGTGCTGGTATCCCCTGAGATAAAGGAAGAATTAGTGTGATGATTTCACCCTTTTTAATACAGAGTGAACAGGCTGTAGAAAACTTTGTATGCCATGTGTCATGCTTCTGAAGGTAGAGATGGCACTGGTACTCCATCCCCGCATTCCTTAGCAGTTCACAAAGTAAGCAGAACTGTGGAATAAATACACCACTTACACAGAGTCATGTTTCATACTAGCAATCAATCTTTAAATGTTAAAGCCCATATTTCAAGCGTTACCTGTGATTTTATATAACCACAGTCACCTTGAAAATTTTTGAGCTATATCTTTCAATTGCTACACTTTTGGTGCAAGCTAATTATTGTTACTATATTTCCTCTTGTTAATAGTAATATAACTGATTTTGTTAATAAGCCCTGTAACAAGTTTTGAAGCTGTAACAAGATTACAACTTTAAAAGATTAGAAGAGGTGATTATCTGCATCTTTACATTACTGCTTGATTTGTGGGTGCTCAGTATCTGTGAAAATAAAGGCCCCACATAAATCTTAGTGCTACAATGAAATACAAAATGCATACACACATAATGATGAAATCTGAGTGTCAGTAGGGGGTTTTTTGTAAGTAAAATTATATGTTATAATGTTGACTTGAAATAATATTTGTTATTTTATAGATTTGTAAACACATTTGTTCAACATTTGTTCCTTCATCTTAAACATCATCAATTAGTGCCAGGGTGCTACATATAGGGTACAAATTCAGTACTACATATAGGGCTACAGCTTGATATATCCTCACTAGATAAAGAAGGCCAGCAGTTTTGAAGTTGCTGGTATTTATTTCCATATTTATCTAGGAGCTAATGTATCATTAAAAGATCATCTTGGTCGGAATTTCTTGCATTTGACGGTATTGCAGCCTGGAGGATTACAGCATCTGAATGAGAAATTTCTGCAGGTACAGTAAGCATCAATTTATATCTTTCTGTTACCCTTACTGGAAAATGTAAAGAAAAAAGCAACTATAATTTTATTTTGGAATGTTTGTAAAAGTTTGTGGTACTTGTTAAGTTGCCCAGTGTCACAGAAAATAGTTTGAAGAGGTACGTATCTCTCGTGAAAACATTTCAAAGCCAATAATACAGTTTTCTTATTGCCAGGCAAAGGAATAACATAATCCCATAAATTATTTTGCTGTTGGGGGATTGAATAGCTCAAGAGGTAGGCAATAAAATATAGAACTTTTCACTTCTATTTTCCCAGCTTGCATGCAGTAAAGCTAGGGGACGTGCTCATATTCAGTCAAACTCTAGGACTTAAATAGCTTACAGCATATTCTGCAGGAGCTTTCTGTGGACTGGACTGTAATGAAGTCTTGGATTTAGTTTTAAAAAGGATTTCAAACATGGATTTGTATTTGGCTATGCTGAGGTGAAACACTCATATTGCTAGAGCCCAAGCTCGCTTGAAAGAGTTAAATTTGCTAGCCTCCAGAGCTCCAGGAACAACCTTTTGAATGTGAATCAAGTATAACTGATCTTCTTACAATATCTGCTGAAATCTGTAAACAACTTTGATGAGTAATGCGAAATGGATTTAACCTCCCTTTTCAGCAGATGTAGAGAATCAGTTCTAAACCAGAGTGGTAACTCTCAGTTGTCTGCATTGACTTTCTAATTATTGATCATACTAGTAATTCAGACAAAGGAGTGGAGCAGATCGGGGGAGGAGATTTTTAGTTGCTTTAAGAAAGGCTGTGTAAGAAACACATAGGATAGTGTTAGACAAGGTATGGAGGAAAAACAGGAAAATGAAGATGAGAAAGAGAAATGGGGGAAATAAAATTACACCATAAACCAGTGAACTGATGGTTCTTGACAGCCAGAAGTTTTGCTACTGAATATAGATGGTAGACTACCCTTATGTTCTGTACAAGCCTTCTGCTGACAGCAATGAGTATTATGATTGAATGGCAGCAAAGAAGAATCTCCTGTATTGTACTGTGGATGGACTGCAGTAAGGGTGCAGGATGGCAAATTGCTTTGTTCTTCAGAGAGTGGTTGTTTGAAAAAATGGTGACCCACAAATCAGCAGACATTAAATGCTCATTGTTGCTAAATTTACTTTTCCCAAAGTTTGTTTCTTATTTTTAGATACTGCTTTAAAGTATTAATGCTATTGTTACAAGCTATTAGAAGCTGTGGAGCATTAGTGATATAAATGTAATTCTGTGCTTTTGGGGTTTTTTTGGGGGGTAACAGATGGAACATATTAAAAATCTTGTAGTGGATGAAGATAATGAAGGATGCACTCCATTGCATTATGCATGCAGACAAGGTGTGGCCCTCTCTGTAAATAATTTACTCAGCCTCAACGTTTCCATCTACTCTAAGAGCAGGGACAAGAAGTCACCATTACACTTTGCTGCCAGGTTAGTAGTGCAGTCTAGGCAATGGAATCAATGCCATTTTTTCCATCGGTATTTTTTTGACATTAATTTCTATGTTTATCTTTCAAAGCTATGGGCGCATCAATACATGTCAACGACTTATAAGAGACATGAAAGACACAAGACTTTTGAATGAAGGTGATAAGAAGGGAATGACTCCCCTCCATTTGGCAGCCCAGAATGGTCATGAGAAGGTAGTTCAGTTTCTTTTGAAGAGAGGGGCCCTTTTTCTCTGGTAAGTATACAGATTTCCATTCATTGGGGCAAAAAAGAACTATCACCCTACATTTTATGTCCATCTGCTGGGAAATTAATACAATATAAATATAAATACAATATATGAAAATATTTAATATATTAATATATACAAATATAAATATACAATATAAGAGCATATTTCTAAAATATTTTTAAAACTAAGCTGATTGTGCCTTCCTTCAGCCTGACATATAGAATCACAGCTAGCTGTAAAGCAAGGCTTCTAATGCTGGGGAAACTGAGGCTTCTCTAAATCCAACTGAGAGAAGAATATTGAACCTTTTGATGGGAAAAATATTGTTCTGGAAATATTATAATCATGTCAGCTTCACTTACAGGCTTGAGTAGGGGTTCTTAGGATTGGTGATTCACAGGCAGCTTGCCTTGCACCCTAAGTCCTGATTTCAGGTTAAAGATTCTCGGATCATTGGCAGCTCCACAGAAACTTCCAGGCTCACACCTGTAAAGTCAGGAGCCAAAGCTACCAAAAGTTGAGAGTCCTGTTTCCAAGGCACAGTCTAGAGCTTTAACTTTCAAGTCCTGAGCTTCCACATCCACTGCAGCTACACCTTGGAGCTAGGGGCCTAAGCATTCTGAGGAGATCCTTTAGCAAACAGACCTGTCATACGTTCATTATTTGTGACTGCGGAGGACCCACTAAATGGACTACTGTCAAACCCTTTATTTCCCGTGTTCTTAGCTGGACTAGTACACCTAGCAAGGATAGAGATGATAATATACAAATGTATATAAAAGTATATATATGTATGTATATCTATGTGTACACATGTATGTGTGTATGTATTTAGGCTTAATTTAGACTTAAATCTGGCATTTTTTAAAGAAATGTCCTGCTAGGTTCTATGTGATAAAAGGCTTAATGAGTTTCATTATACTAAGATGAAGTAATATTAATAGGAATAGATTTGTGTGCTTATAATGTTTTGTACCTTCACTATCTTTAAATGCAAAATTCCATAATATGGCCATGATCTATGCCACGTCTGTTGCCAAGTATTAGTCGCAGAATATTGCAAGCATTTGTGTAATTTTCAAGGGACATATAAGAAAATGGGCACAATCCAGATACATACAGAAATGGAGAGAGAGAAGAAAAGAGAGAGGGAGACCAAAATACTGTTATTGAGTTGAACCTTTTACTTCCAAATGATGCATTGATAATCACATAGTAGTTGACAGAAGGCATGGACATCTCTGCAGTAGTCATGCCAAAGAAAAGACGTTTGAGTCAAAGGAGGAGACGTTTACATTTACTTTAAATTTATAAAAAGTTTTCCATTTATAATTACTAATTTTGTACCACTACATGTAAGTGATTATAAAGGCTGGACAGCCCTGCACCATGCTGCCTTCGGAGGATACACTCGCACAATGCAGATCATTTTGGATACTAATGTGAAGTGTACTGACAGAGTGGATGAAGAAGGGGTATGTGTTCACATAGCATTATTTGTTTCTTGTCTGCTATTATTTCTAGACCAAATGTCGGTGGTATGCTATTTGTAGTTTTCCACTGTGCATTACATGTGTAATATTTCATTTCCTGTGGCAGATTTAAAGTCTTTATATTTCCCCACTGTTAAAGTTTATTGCTTAGATTAATATATGATTGCTGAAATTCTTATGCAATTCTTGTAAGAGGGAGACAAAAAAAATGCAAATAGCCTCATAGAAAACATAAAATACTGAGTATGTTAGACATGTCCCTCTTGCTCCCTTTACAATGCAAGAGTATTTTAACAATGTAGTACAAACATTTGTAATTTAAATTTAAAGAGCTTATACAGAGTAAAAAAAATCCAATATCAACTCTAGCTCATTAACATATTTTAAATCCATCTGTTCTGCACAGCGATGTCCAACAGTTACAGCTCCTATCTTGCTCTGAAGTTTGGACAAATGCAGTATCTGTTGGGTCAAAACAGAATCCATTTCCTGGATTGGAGACCTCTTGTATGAACCTGCCTAACAGTTCCCCATCAGAAAACATAGGGTGGTCATTTTAAAGAACTATTCAGTTTCCAACACAGAAGGTGTTGCTAATTGCTCTGAGAACTGGTGTTGAAAACATTTACAGTCATTAGATTAGGAACAAACCTTGCCTAGAAATTAATGAGAAGCCGACGCTTAGTTCTTAATTTCCCTCAGAAAAATCTGGGTGAGTTGGGAAGGCTTTCAAAAGTCAGTTTCAGTGTGACTTGATTCCTAAACCACTCATTGCCTTACTTTTATGAAAATACCAAAGAAAAAAATGTTCCTCTTATAAAACTGTGCCTGCAGATTTTCTTGCAGATTTGTTTGTATGAGCACATCTGGATATAATTGGATGCTTCTCTTCCTGATTGTCAAATGCAGGTGTTCTGTATCTGTAGATACCAGCATTTTTACTTATTTGTGAGTTGCAGGTTGTTAGTTACAAAATTAAAAGATATTAATGAAGATATTAATAAAGCCTTTCTTACCTACAGCTGAGTTTCCTCTTCAGATTTAGCACTACTGTAGCTGTAGACATAGAATAAAGAACTTGTCTATAATCTCTATCAGAATCTCTGTGACAATATTCTACTTTTTAATGTTGCTAGTAAAAGTATTCAGGACTTGCAACTGAGAATAGCATGTGGTTTTTCAGTGCGGGAAAGGACTGAAATATGTACTCTTTTTTTTTTAAATTATTCTCATGGATGCATTGCTGTACTACTTTTCTGCACAGAACACAGCTTTGCACCTGGCTGCAAGAGAAGGACATGCAAAAGCAGTAAGGTTACTTCTTGACTATGGTGCAAAAATTCTGTTCAACAAAGCAGTAGCTTCTTTTTTCCATGAAGCAATACACAATAGGAGAAAAGATGTAGTGTCTGCGGTCATTTTGCACAAAAGGTAAGGTTCACAGAAAATGCTTTTTAAATTTATTTTCCATTGTGTTTTGTTTTGGTTTTTTAACTGAGATTAAGTTCTGAAAACCTGTAGTTTAATAAGTAAGACTGAGTACATATTTTAAAATTCCAGAGATTATATTGTGTTCTAGTGAGGGCAAATAAAAAATGGCATAATTGTAATGGACATTGGATATATGGCAAGTTGTTTTCCATATTAGATTGAGTATTCAGATTCTGTTAAAAAAAACATGCAGAAGCCATTAGAAATAAGTAATCCTTCCCATGTCTTACCTCTTCTTACATACATAATTTTGGCCTTTCACATAATGCTTCAGTACGTACAGAATTTTAATCAAAATGTGAGTACAAGTGATACCATTCAAGAGATTTAATTTAAAATTGTTGTTGTTTTAAATGTTGCAAATATTTTAAAATGTGGCAGTTCAACTGCAGTTTAGAATATTTTATTTTACAACATAGTGAAGCCCCGCTTCAGGAGTAAAAGTGTTGCACCATTGCCTAATGATCACATCTTTTAGTAAGAGTTGCAGGAACACTGCCAGTATTTTACTGTATTTATTATTACTCACCTAATCTTGTAACCCAAGATTCCAGCTTTAGTTCATATTTTTTAGAAGGTCTTAGCATAGTTGAAACATTTCTGTTTAATTGATAATAGAATTAAATATGAATCATTCTTAGAGAAGCATCCAGAATGTTGCTCAATTACTCCCCAAACAGCTGATTTTCCAATTGATGGTGCATAAACTTGTTATATATCTTAAATAAAACTCAAATAATCTAAAATCAGTTAATTTAAAAGAGAAGCAACTAATTAATTTTCCATTATCTCAACTCATTTTTGCAGATGGGAAGAAGCTGTTGTGACGTTCTCTCACTATTCTAGTGCCAATAAGTGTCCTTTGCTGGAAATGGTTGAGTATCTTCCTGATTCATTTAAAGTAAGTTTTCTGCACATATTAAAGAAATATCTGCACAAAACCCCCTTAGTTACGGTGCATCATTTGCCATTGTTTTTCTAATGCTGTCCTCACTAATATGTATTATTATAAAATAGAAACAATATAAATTCGCAAATGGATTTAATTGTACTTTAGTGATAGTTTCAGTTTGGCCCGTTTAATTTCTTTAGTATTAGAAAAAATTCTTAGCTTCCTGAGGTCAATGGAGTTATAAGAGCATAAAAGTAGTATAAAAAGGAGTATAAAAGTGATGAAAGTCAGAAGAGAATTGGGTTCAAAACCATTTGAGATCTTTTCACCTTCTGAGCTAACTGTTAAATGACGCTACAGAAATACTTTTTATTAAAATAGCAAGTGACTTGGTAGGTATATATTCATAAACACTTTACATTTTATACTTGTAAACTAGCATGTAGCCTTGTAAACTGCATAGTTTCATTATTTAACTCCTACATGTAAACTCTGGAGTTTTATCTCTTCAAAACATACACCATAAAATCTGACTGAATCATCACTTCCATTAGATGACTGCTGTATTTGAAGGTAATTTTCTTCAGGTACAAACATTGTATTCTTTCTGATGAATGTTATCTATATCACTTTAATTCACTTTTCTTTTCATCTGCAAAGCTGGTTTTGGACAACTGCATAATTGAGTCTTCAGAGGAAAAGACAAGTCGAGACTTCTATGTAAGTGGATTAAAAATGTTATGAAGATAGTACATTTTATGGTCTTAGGATGGAATATGTCACAATGTGCCTGGCTATATGTTAGCAGCAGTACATTATTTGGGTAATAATTAAGTTAGAAAATCATCAGCTTGACTTTTAGCTACTAATACTGGACTAAATTCTAATACCTCTTGAATATTTTCTATAGTTGCAATTATAGTTCTATAGTTGGCAAATTGAAATCAGCCAATATTTTAACTTGATTTAGGAATAATTCAATGGTTATTCACCAATAATTGTATTTTAATCTGTGCTTTTAATATGTATTTGGCAAAAAACTCCTCAGTATTAGGATGACTTTTAAAAATCACTCTATCGGATAATAGCAATCTTCAACTATTAGTCTCTTTTTTTTCCTCAGCAAAGCCACTGATTTAATTCTCTTTATTGCCTCTGTGACACTGAAATGAACACGTTTTTTGACTTGAAAGTTCGGGAAATACCCAATATGTATACTTTAATGTATATGTCAAGTTATATGGATAAGATACACTTGTAGATGAATATCAGATCTTAACAGAAAACACAGGTGACTGATCTTATTTTATCCTTTGGGCTGTAAACAGCTTTGAAGTTCAGTTTCTGTAATCTTCATGCTTCTGCATTTTAACAAGTATAACATTAAACTTGAGCAATCTATAGATTTTATCTTTGCTGTGTTAATTCTTGCAATCAAGCTGGGTATCAGAGGTTATGGCTATTTCAAAATAATGTGATAGAAGGCATAATATCTATTTATGCATATCAAAAGCATGCCTATCAATAGTAGTACAATTATCATCAATAATTCAGAGTTCAACGTGTTTCTTTTGTGTAAATTTTTGTCCAAACTCTTAAGCAGTAGATTGCTTTCACAATGCTAAGGAGGCATGAATGTTCTACAGTTATGTTACCTTTGAAACCATATTGAAAACCACCTTATCAATTATTACATTGGGTTGTGTCTACATCATTAACAGAAAACTTACAAGTTTTCTGCTACTGTATGTTTTCTTTATATTGTGTTTTCAAAGCCATATAACTTTTAAATACAAGCTTTTCTTCAAAGTCAACATTAAAACAAATTACAGTTATGAGAATGATCTTTTTAAACTGTAATATTTGAAGAAGAAATGTGTACTTTTTATTTTACAATTCAAAATGGCTGTTTGTTTAATCATCTTACAGTCACAAATGTGTATCTTGATGGCATGTGTTCACTGGCAGAGTAACTACAGTATACATCAGTGTTCTAATTACTTTGACACAATATGCCTTTTTTTTCTCAAAAGGATAACCTTTTTAAAATTAAGCACATTATCTCAGTCTTAGATTATCAGTTTCATCATATTTAAATGCTGGTGTATGTTTATTATTCAGATTGAATATAACTTCAGATATCTTCAGTGTCCCCTGACACTTAACAAGAAACTAAAGGATGGTGAAGACATTTTCTATGAACCACTTACCACTTTAAATGTAAGTTATTTATGTTACTCTGACATCATTCCATGCAGTCTTGCTTTAGATAAAATCAAGACGTTTGAATTTTTCATCATAATATTTCGTCTCCAAAGCCCATAACTCTGTGTATTTAAAGTACATTGGAATGAAGTATGGGCCAAATTTCTTATAGTCTAAGTAATAAATAACATTTCTTTTAGGTTTAGATAAAAATGCTTAGTTTGTTTAAGAAACTATGAATGTTTCAAGAGAACATGCTGTATGTGCAAGTAATACATCAAAGAAAACCATACTCCAGTCATTGTAGTGACCATGCACTGGAATGTAAGGCATTGAAAAAATTGACAAAACTGATTTTTTCATATGCTAATTGCAAAATACTTTCTGTGCCTGAAACAAATTTTGCTGTTCTTTCACACTGCCAGTCTGTTCTCTCATTCTTTGTCAGAAAATGTTTACAGAACAAACTTTCTGGCTTAATTTGATTCCTTTTTGGGCTTCCTGTTGGCAATTAGACTTGGTATACTGTCTAATAATAAATAAATAAGTATTTTCTCATTAAAAGTAACTAGAAAAGCTTGATCATCTCACAGGTATAGTTGGCAATAGTCTGTACAATTTTTTAAAGCCTGAAATACACTAACAGAGCAGCAGGAGAGAAGCTGAATGCCTCAGTAGGCAGAGAAAGCAAGATAGTAATAGCTTTGGGTCAGAGTGCATAAACAGAAGAACTTTACAATATCTTACAGACATTTTATTTTTCATTAGGCTAATATTCAAGTAAAGAAGGTGGCCTAGCCAGTTTTGTAAGCACTTTACTTAGCTAGATGAGATAAGTTCGATCTTTCTGCTTTCTTGTTTTGTAGGCCATGGTACGCCACAATCGCATGGAGCTACTCAGTCATCCCGTGTGTAAAGAATATTTGCTTATGAAATGGTAGGTGTATTTTAATGTACATAAAATATAATATTGCCTGTCAGGATGAAGGCTATTGTGCCTGAGAGTTGTTTACTAAGATGTAAATATTTATAGTGTTGACTGAAGTAAATGTCTTTTCCATATAACCTCTTATAAGCATATTTAGAATATGCTGATGTTTATCATATAAAATGTAGCTTAGCATTTAGTAATGATTCTTCGATATTTACAGCAAAGACAACCACTATCTTTGTTTCCACTTTATTGCAAAAATATATAATAGGGTTGCCGAGTTAAAAAGAAAAGGAGCAGTATTTCAGAATGGCCAATACACTTGTCCACATAAAGCTTGATGAACACATTCATCACAAAGGACGTTTTAAGAAATGTTTATTTCCTCATCTTGAAAACATTGTTGCCTGTTACATTTGAATGCATGCTCTTCTAAATTTGTAAAGTGTTGTAACTTTAACATTCTTACTTTCAAGGATGGCCTATGGGTTTCGAGCACATCTGATGAATTTAGGCATATATTCTCTCGGTCTCATCCCACTGACTCTTCTGGTCACTCACATACAGCCAGGAAGACCTTTGAATGGAACAGAAATCTATGAAGCAAGACCATTAGAATATGAGGTACCAAGTTCTCTTACTAGTTACAATAGGTTTAGGATTTTTATAGCAAAAGATATTATTATTTAAACAATTTCTAGAATTATTTATGATTTAGCAACTCTAAGGAATAGAATTTAAGTGTATATTTTTAAACATTCAGCAGCAACTTCTGTAGATAATTTTCAGTTCTCATTTCTTATTTTTGATCTTTTCTGAAAATTTTATATCTGCTACATGGTTACTTCAATTTCTTCCCTGAAGTTAATATTTCTTTGATGTTGAAGAAAAAAGATTAATGTGTATTTAATTATGAAAAGAAAGAAAACAGTGGATTCTTTAGCTTTCTATGTCCTTTTAATTTTCAACCAAAATAACTGGATATTGCACATTTAAAATTTGACATAGAGAGAGTAGTCAATAATAAAGTGCTTTCGGGTATTCAAATACATCTTTCTTTGCCCATATTATGTATTACTTTCCCTTGCAGGCCCAGTATTTCTTTACTAGGCTCATAAACTATGAGGCTAAGACAGAACAATTTTTGCCAGTCTGTATATAGGTACCTCATGTACAACAGTAGTGAAAAACATAACAGCAGAATTCAGTCATATATGGATGGAAAACTCTGTGAAAGGTTTTTAAGTGTATTGGAAGTTTCCTATAATCCCTGTTAATAAACTTAAAAGAAAAAAATAGAAAAAAATGTGTTGTGCTAAAATCTGAATGATATGCCCTCATTTTGGAGTTATGATATCTCAAAATGAATAACTTGATTAGGTAGCAAAGTACATATGCATCATAGTGACTTTTGAATATTTGTCTCTCAGTCACAGCTGTGATAGGTGTGGGGCTACTCTAGTAATTTATGAATATTGATCTCGTTCATGATGTGTGTTGGATGGAAATGGATGCTTTAGTTGGGGCCATAAGGAAACCAAGCAAGGATGAACGCTGTCTCGGGAAAAGCCTGTCCTCCATGGATACTTCGGGGTTATTAAGAGACAAAGCTCGAACTTTTTTTCAGAAGCTGGAACTGGAATAGTTAGGACACTATAGTGAACTGAAGAAGTTAGATTTGCCAGGTCCACTGCTACAGGAGAATGAGGCTTTAGAAAAGAAAGACATTGGTGCAACTGGTTGATGTCCTTTTTGTAAGTGTTTCCTTCCTGCATTGAAAACTAAGCAGTATTCTGTCTTTTAAGAAGGCTGTGTTGTCCCTAAGCTGAACATTGTACTAGACTTCCAGAGAAGGAACTGCAAGTTCTGCTGTTTATTGAGCCTGTGAGTATAACTCATACATAGTCTTACATTCCTGTGTCCATGTGAAGGGCAGGAGAGTCACAGACCTCTGTCTCCAAGACATGAAGTCATATACTCTGAGAAGAGACACCTGTGTCATTAGCCCTGAAAGGGTTACATACTGGTGTTAATGGAGACAAGTTTTTGTTGTGTGGTGAACTTTTCAAATGATCCATTTCAAATAAGTGATTTTATCACTAGAACCAAGGATTTTGGCAAGAAAAAAAGAGGCAAGAAAATATTTTACAGTTCTTTTGGGAGAGAAAAGACATAAAACTGAAATAGGAACTCAAAAAGGATATGCTAGTAGAAATATGAAATAAAATAAACTCAAGGGATATAAAAGGTTCATGAGGATATCCTGATATATGGAAAAGTCTGGAGAATCACATGCCCAGCCCAGCCCAGTACATGCCCGATTCTCAAAGACTCAGAAGCCAGAAGAACTGGAAGAATTCATGCTCCACTAACTAACTCATCTTCCTGGTGGAAGACAGGAGAATGATAGGAGCTGCATACAGCAGACACAGGAATGACTCAGGCTGATCCAGGTCCTTGAATCACCAGAGTCTGGGTGGAAGAAACATAGTTGGAAGAGGGAGTCCTGTTCTTCAATGAGGAATGATGCCAGCTGGTGGAGAAGCAGTGCACTGAACAGGAGCTGTGAAGGTGCTGCCTGAGAGACTAGAGCAACAGCAGTATATATGAACTGTCATGCACTGGAGGAGACAGTGTCCTGACGACCCAGTAAGGGGAATGAAGTGGGGAATGCCAGCTCTGTAGGGAGCACAGTGTTACAGAACATGGTGCTATACTCTTAACGCAGGTTAAAGAGGAACATCACAATGGGGCAGATGCTGATGTGTATTGCAGTACCACTGAAAAGTGAGTGCCATGAATTTGTGGTCTGCCTATAAGTTAATGAACCCCTCAGGTGGGGAATTAGCTCTACAAGTTGAAAGATGAAATTCACTATTGTTATCTATGCCAACAGAAGGCTTTTCACAACAAAGTTCTCTTTGCCTATACTGGTTGTAAAGGGAGACATCAAAGGGAGCAGCCACATAAAGATGACAGGGCTTCCAATTTGTCCAAAGACTTCTATTGCCATTCTGGATACTGCAATATGATAGTGAAGCTGTGGACAATGGAATTTGTCTTTATGTTCATCCAGTGACAAAACATACTGAAAATGTGGCATAAGTACTGTGATCTCAGTTCCCAAACTCAAATAGTAGTAAGGAAGCTGTACAGCAACTATGTATCATGGGAATGCTCAACATTTGATACTTGGTTTGAATTACTTAAACACAATATACATGACATGGATTTCACAGTAAATATTAATAAACCAGAATTTAGATAGTAATAAGTTTATCTGAAGCAAGCTAACAGAGTTTCTTACCTTGGCAATATAATGTATATGTAGTAGGTAGAGCTGAATTAAATGTTCATTTAATAATTTCTAATTTGTTTTGTGCTCTGATTTTTGTTTCAGAACTCATACTTCACAAGGGTGTGTATGTGTTTAGTTTTAATTATGAGTTTACTGGGAATCTGCAAAGAAATATTTCAGCTCATTCAGCAGGTAAATACATAGAGAAATAACATTAAGCAGACAGTGTGCTTGCATAGCAGTTCGTGTGATATTGAAATAAATCTGATTTTTCCCTAATTAAAAGGGACATACCAATTTATATAAGATTAAAAATGAGAAGAGGATTTAAACAGTGTATTGAATTCAGTCATTTAATGATGCATGACTTATAAATATGTATCTGTCTCTCTTAAATCCTAGAAATTGAAATATTTGTTGGATTACTCCAATCTACTGGACTGGACAATTTATACTACAAGCATAATTTTTGTGTCTTCTTTATTTATTAATACACCAGCTCATTTGCAGTGGGAGTGTGGAGCAATTGCTGTATACCTGTCTTGGATGAACTTCTTGCTTTACCTGCAACGGTAAAAGTTATTTACATGCTTTACAATGAAATATTTTTAATATTTTCAGATATTTTGTATATCTTAAACCATGACTGATCAAGTGTGGTAGCCCTATTTTTTATTTTTATTTTTCTCAAGCTATACAAGTTTCCAGATGAGGACCATAGGAATTTTTTAACCTAATGAACTGTAAAGTAGTTTTCACTGTTTTTCATGTAGAGAATCACAGCATGTGTTATGGCAACTGAAGAAATAAGATTTATTTTAAAGTTAAGTAAGCAAAGCCACCACATATATCTTTTTAAAAACATGTTTCATTATACTGTATGGACCTTCACTTAAAAAAAAAAGGATATGAATTACAGGAGGCAAAAGAAAGTCTATTTTTATAAGTAATACCTGGAAGAAGGTAAATTATTTTATCATTTTACAGATTAAATGGCACACCTCACTTTTCTACACCATAGTGTCCTGTAAAAGAATTATAATGGATGAAATTATTATATGAGATATGAGATAACTATAACAATGAGATAAATTATTATATGAGATATAAGATATGAGATTATCTTTATGCTACTGCCTCTGCTGGCAAACCTTGTCCTACATGTGTCTGACCTTAGATAACTAATGAATGGGCGTGTCCTCTCTGCTGTGTGCTGTGGGCAAAATGGGAGTTGAACCTAAACAGTAAAAAGTAAATTCATGATTGCCCAACCTTCCTTCTTCTGCTAGATGAAATGCTTCCCTGGCCTGAATATTTTTCATTTGTATAGCAGTAGAACTCTACACATCATTTTTCTAACTCATTCAGGCCATCTCTTCTCAAAGCAACCTGTAGCTCCATTGACTTCAATGGAGTTTTGCCTAATAAATGCCTAATAAATAGAAGATCAGGTTTGCTTTACTTCCAGCTTGATCTTTTCAGCTTTGCAAATAATATTTCAGAGGGAAAATCCTGTAGAGGGATTTTCTCAGTTGCTAGTGTTTGTTACATAAAACAGTCATCTCATCCCTGAATCTGGCAAAGGACATAAATTCCCAACTTCAGGTTTGGGGGAAAAAGTAGTTTAATCTGCTTTATGACAACGCATGTTCTGAGATCTAGTTCTTGTTTAAATCAAGAATGGGAGAGGCTTGACGGATGACAGACTGTTGTTGGAAACACAGGTGTCTTAAAATTGTGCTACTCCCCTTCTCTTCCTGAGCAATGTGTTTCTTTTTGTTTGCTTTTTTCCCATACTTTTTAGTGTCATAAATAGCAAAATCTTTTTAAATCAGGCATGTGGCTGCTAGATGGATCATGGTGCCAGTTGTACTTTGTTCTGGTTGCTAATTTGCTTGGAAAAGCAGCAAAAAATGGGATAATTTCCTAATGTTATTATTCCAAGTGCAACAGTTGTACAATATTGTACTGTCTGTGGCTATGGAGAGAGTAAAAGTTGTCCATCAAAAATAATATCTTGAAGAAGTACTGCTCTAGTGCATTAAAATATAAGATTACGTAGTTTAGCTTGCTGTAAATAAGACCACTTTCATTCTTTTGGATGTGAAAGTATGACATGTTCATACCGTGTCAGAATGTCTCGAGAGAAGCAAAATGTCTCTTTTCACACATGAAAATCAGGATTATTTATGGCCTTACATAAATAACTGTAAGGGACTCTAACTTCAGTATTTAATTTTGCATATCTTTTCTGTTTACTTATTGCCTAGATTTGAAAACTATGGCATTTATGTTGTGATGTTCTGGGAAATTTTGAGGACTTTGATTCGGATTGCTGTCGTTTTCTTTTTCCTGATATTGGCCTTTGGACTGAGTTTCTTTGTCCTTTTGGGTTCACAGGTTAGTTGAATGGCATAATTAATTTTTATCATTATAAATACTATTTTTAACTAAAGAATCTCAAGTGGTTATTTACAAATTTCATCAGTTTGGTTTTTTTCTGGATTTTGGTGTTTCTTCTTTTTGCAGCAAACGTATAGCACACCTCTGCTTTCTGTAATGAAGACATTTGCAATGATGCTGGGAGACATTAATTACCATGATGCATTCCTTGATCCACTACTAAGCAATGAATTGCCATACCCATTCCTGAGTTACACAGTTCTCATTATATTTACCTTGCTTATTCCAATCCTTCTTATGAACTTGCTAGTAAGTAAACTACTTATTAATATACAAAAGTGGTTAAGCACAGGCTTATACACAGTTTTAGCATATAGAATTACTTTAGTGCTGATTCATGACATTAATTCACTATTTAACAAATTGATATTTTCAGTAACGTATTAAAAAGTTGCCTTTCCCTGGACTCATTTTCCTTCCAGTTTACTGTTCTGAGTATTTTCCCCCAGTTAACTCTTGCAGGGTTATCTTGTATATCTTTAGGTAATAACTGTGATGGAATTTGAATTGGAGCTGCAATGTATTATTATGAGGTCTTGATAAAGAAAATTGGGGAACAATGTTTTTAAGAAGTACTTTGATAAATGTGTGCCTCCTAGACTAGACATAGTCTTAATAGTTCAACTCCTTGCTGTATCATAACCTAGCACTAACAATATTAAAAAAAAAAAAAAGTCAAAACCCAGATCTTCATTGCACACAAAACAGCAGTCAACAGTAGTGTTAAAACAAACTAATGAGCCTGACCTGAACAAAAAGAATCAGAAAACCTGGTAATGGTGAGAAAGGGGGAAATAAATAGTAATACATCTTCAGCCATGTTCCACTGAACATCAATTTTTTTTAGGAAAACAGGTTTTTATACAAGCTGAGCAATAAAAAACAAACAATTTGGGTTTTTCAAGTTATTTATTGCTGCCATGATCCTGTTCAATCAAGAGGCCAACAAGTTTTTTAACATAACAGCAGTAATGAAGAATCAAAAAGAAGGGATGTTATTCTTGACAAATCTTTGAATTAGCTCTTCAGTGCCTTACTGGTAGACAGATAGTTGGCATTAAAGCTTACTACATTTCTTGGTATGGATTTTCCAAATATGCACAAAAGAGGTATGTTTCCAAATTCAAGTGAAACAAAAAAAAATTGACTTTAGAGTAGTTTTGGATTTAAATGTGAATAAGAAATACAATTGAAATCACAGACTATGCAAAAATAGATAATGAAATCTTTCCTGGTATTTTTAGATTGGTTTGGCTGTTGGGGACATAGCTGAAGTACAAAAATATGCTGCACTCAAAAGGATTGCAATGCAGGTAAGTAGCATACCATAGAAGCACCAACTAGTAGATATCATTGTTAGAACACCATTCAGATAATTAGCTGATTTGTCATCAACATCCCTAACTAACATCTTAGCATCTCTGTAGAGCAACTTGGTGAACATGGGCATCCTATTCTGAAGCTCATTTTCAGTCATGTGAGTCATTGTCAAAGAAATGTATAAGCAAATGCATTTTTAAGGAACTTCTGAACAGTTAGTTCAATGAATTCTGAGTTATTCCAACAACAGAATCTCAAAATGAGTAAATGCAATGTTTGAAATTGGAGAGTTGCCTTTTAAGGAGAGAACTGATGCACTGGAAAAAAAGTTAAGGTACACAGAAATCAAAAGGACACCAAATTCATTACATTCTACTGAAGACTCATGCTGGTCTGCGTACTGAGGAGACACTATGCAAATAAGGAACTTAATGTCACATTTCTAAATGTTTTTAGTTACCTTAAGATGTATAAAGACACCTAACAGAATTTCTGTTGAAATCAGAAGAGTTTAGTAACCTATATGCATTAGAAAACTATATGCATCTTAGATTTTCAAAGTAGCTTTTGCAAACATAGTCCTTACAGCTTACATACTGGGGCTAGGGCAATAGCACAACCTCATAAAATTTTCATTTTAAGAAATTATAAATTTTGCATACAGTTTTCAAAAGCTTTTTTTCCTTGTGAACTGTGTATCAAGCCTGACTTTCACAAGTGGAAATACACACAGTATACACCTGTCAAATAAAGAATAAAGATTACTTCTCAGCAACATGTTCTTAGAAGCTATCTGTACAGATGCTTCCTTGAATTTCTGCTCAAAGTCTGTATTTTGAGAGGAACTGACCATTCATAAAATTGATGCAGGGAGTGGCTTTGCCTATGTTCCCTGCTGGCTCTGCTTTTTCTAAAAAGTTTCAGAGCCTACCTAGTGGCTGAGCATAAAGAAGATAGGTGTGCACAGACAGAATACCCAAGAACAAGAACAGCTCAGAAATAACTTCTGGTAGTCACATAACTTTAAATTGTGTGGTGTACTTGCTTAGCTCAAGCGTATTTGAAGAACTCTCTTTTAGAGTAACATTTCCTCCCAAGAGATATTTCTTTTGCTAGAGATACAAATGACTAAAGCAGAGGTATAAGGGCAGTTCTTGTAGCAGTATTTCTTTGGTATTTCTTTGCCAACAGAATGCTCAGGAAGGATGGTGTCTTGCAACTTCAGACAGTACTACAAAATCTTTATTAAGCATGTAACTTTCTGTATGTTTGACAGGATTATGGATGTCTGCAGTAGGCTTATACTGTACATCCTGTTCTTTTAGGTACATATGTTCAGTATTTCTGTAGCAATTTGAGGACAACTGGAAAAGGTAGCATCCCCTGAAAAGGCACTCATATATAACATACTTGTTTCTACCCAAGGGAAAACTCATTTTCTTACAGGCATTCCACTGGCATCTTGATCTCTACTGACTCTGTCATAATCTAGTAAAAGGATATAGCACAATTAAAGAGAGAAGGATCACTTTCCCATTATTATTTGGTCTTAAAACCCATGGCTATGATAGGTATTCTATCTTTTGAACATTTCTGCCGTATAATTCTATACTGCAACCCACAGTGTACTAAGGAGCTATTTAAGCCATTACAGAAGAGCTAACTCAGTTTTGGAACCATTTTAGTTATAAGAGTGCACAACTATGTGGAATAATTAAATCTGCCAAGATACTCAATAGTGCTATGACTAGATGGTTTTAGTGTCTGGGCTGGACTGTTCAAATATTATACCATTGTTTGCAGCATAGATATCCTCTGAGACTTGACATCTAGTAATAGTGATCTGAGTATAATGACATGATGGTTATTTTCACATGATAATGTGTCTTTATCTTAAGCGAATTATTCTAAATGCAAAACTACGTTTAGGTTAATCTTCACACCAATTTAGAGAAGAAGCTACCATTTTGGTTCTTAAGTCGGGTGGACCAGGAATCAATCACTGTATATCCCAACAGGCCGAGATACTGTGGATTTATGGTAAGATGGTGAATCTTAGACTAAAGAATTCTTACTAAAATGTGATATGACTGACTGACTTTGTACACAGATTGTTAGGAATGTTGCATTAATAAGACTCAATCATTAATTAACATTAGTGGAATTGTGATTAGGCCTTGACTATGTTCAGTGAAAATGATAAATCAGTTTGAGTATAGCCTAACTTATTCAGATATAATTAGTGTCTGAATTCTCAGTGGTCTGTGACTTTACTAAGTGAGACAAGCTACAAAGTTATTCAGACAGAAAATAGAATTACTTCCCTTTGGCATTTCTTCTTTTATTTGTTTACTTTTCATTTCAGCTGTTGTTGGTAGACTGAATTTTCTGATTAAACAAATTTTGCAAAACAGATGTTTAATATACAAAAAATAACTTCATAACAGAAACTCTTTTCAACTTTAACACTGTGTGGAGACTGTTACCATCCACTTATTTGGGATTTTTAATCTATTGTCAGACTATAATATCTGATTCCAGTTTGGTTCCATGTTTTCTTTAGAGTGTGTTCCAGTATTGCTTTGGGTGTGAGGACTCTACCACAGATGCACAGAGCACTGATACAACATTAGAACTGGAAGTTCTGAAGCAGAAATACAGGTATTCGTTGTGTTATTTTACTGCTGTAAAAATAAGTAGAACCAATATTACAAATATACTCCTATTTTAAAAAGTGTTCTAAAGCTCTGTACTGTACCTAAAAAGTAAAATTCAATTTATCTAGTGTCCTTAAGTAAGCTCCCTCACTATGGTAACTTAGTATGTTATATTCTGTAGTGTATTTACCTTCAAAATACTTGTGTGGTAGAGAAATATTTTTATCCCATGGCAGAGAAAGAGAACAGGTTTGTTTGCTTATTAAAGTAAACTGAAATAATAGGGAAAATGCATTTTCATTTCATAGAATCATAGAATCGTTTAGGTTGGAAAAGACCTTTAAGATCATCGAGTCCAACCGTAAACCCAACACTACCAAGACCACCATTATACCATGTCCCTAAGCACCTCATCCAAACATCTTTTAAATACTTCCAGGGATGGCAACTCAACCACTTCCCTGGCAGCCTGTTCCAATGCTTGACAACCCTTTCGGGGAAGAAATTTTTCCTAATACCCAGTCTAAACCTCCCCTGGCGCAACTTGAGGCCATTTCCTCTCATCCTATCACTTGTTACTTGGGAGAAGAGACCAACACCCACCTCACTACAACCTCCTTTCAGGTACCTGTAGAGAGTGATAAGGTCTCCTCCTGAGCCTCCTTTTCTCCAGACTAAACAACCGCTCTTCATAAGACTTGTGCTCTAGATCCTTCACCAGCTTCATTGCCCTTCTTTGGACATGTTCCAGCACCTCAATATCTGTCTTGTAGTGAGAGACCCAAAACCGAACACAGTTATTCGAGGTGCGGCCTCACCAGTGCTGAGTACAGGGGCACGATCACTTCCCTCATCTTGCTGGCCACACTGTTTCTAATACAAGCCAGGATGCTATTGGCCTTCTTGGCCACCTGGGCACACTGCTGGCTCATATTCAGCTGGGTGTCAACCAACACCCCCAGGTCCTTTTCCACCGGGCAGCTTTCCAGCCACTCTTCCCCAAGCCTGTAGCGTTGCATGGGGTTGCTGTGGCCCAAGTGCAGGACCCAGCACTTGGCCTTGTTGAACCTCATACAATTGGGCTCGGCCCATCGATCCAGCCTGTCCAGGTCCCTCTGCAGAGCCTTCCTACCCTCAAGCAGATCAACACTCCCGCCCAACTTGGTGTCATCTGCAAACTTACTGAGGGTGCACTCGATCCCCTCATCCAGATCATTGATAAAGATATTAAACAGAACTGGCCCCAATACTGAGCCCTGGGGAACACCACTTGTGACCGGCTGCCAACTGGATTTGACTCTATTCAGAATTAGAGGTTTGTGTATGGAGGTTTTCAAGGGTTATTTTAAACTCATAACTGATGTAATTCCAATTGGTTTGCAAATATACACAATCTGTAACTGACTTTCCACTGGTCTGATGATAAATCTGCTTCAGATTGTTTCCCCAAAAATGGATTGGTGTCCTGGTTCTCCTTTGAACAAATCATCTGTTTCCCAAAGCTTTGGAAGGAATTCTCTGTACTTACTTTCCTTACTCGTCTTACCAATATATCTGCAAGAATGGTTTCAGAAAAGCCTTCTGTGAATGTACAGCTAGGAAAATCTGTTCTTTCTCACTCTTTCTCACCCTGTCTCACTCTTCCCTGCTCCTTTTCTCTCTTTTTTTTTTCCTTTCTCCCTTTTTTTTTTTTTTAAATCTACTAAATTTTTGTGTCCCTGCACAGATTCTGATCAAGTATTTTTTTGCATGAAGGTCTCAGCAAGAGTTGAAGGGGTGAGAATACACCCTACAGATGTAGGCAAGCCATGGAATTTAACAAGTCTTTCTTCAAATCCATACTGCATAGAACATACTCTTTTTTTTTCCCTACAGAGAGGAAAGAAAACTATCATTTTATAAAATTCTAAAATTATTTGGAATAGAGTAACTTGTGGCCATTTCACTATGGGAAGTTTTATTTACTGCTCTGAAAATATTGACTGAAAACTTTGTTTTACTATGTTGCCAATATACTTTTATTGTCAGAGTTCAAAACAGAGTTCAGTTCTTACTGAAGCTAGTGGCAATCAGTGTATGTGGTTTTGTTTTTTGATTTGGGGTGGGATTTTTTTTGCTTTGTATTAATGTTAGCTAATTGCTGCACTATTTTGAGGAAAAAAAGGCAACTACATCTAAAAAAGCCCCAAACTGTTCTTCACAGAGAACCTTTTCAGTCACAGTGTATATTTAATGCTGTAATTTTGTGAGTTTAGACATTCTGAAAAATAGATTTTCAAAAAGCCTGTTTGGTAGTTTTATGAAGACAGTTTCTAGACACATTTCCCATTTCTTTCATTGTTTCTTAAAAGATAACAGATAGTATGTTCTGTATGCATGATGCTAACTGATATTAACTCTTCATTTGTATCAATTGCGCTTTGGAAAGCACTTTGAAAGAGATCACTAAGTGCGTGCCTCATCAGTATCTCTTATATTAGCTGTTAAAGTAGTTGCGAAGTTCACTAAATGTTTGTGGATGCTTAATTGCCATTGCAAATCTGGCCCTTTTTTCATGCCAGACTACTTCAGTCAATAGGAAAAACTTTTGATAGAACTGTTCAGAATTTTATTTTGAGAGTGAAGGTGCTCTTATCTTAAGTACACAGTAGTTACTTTTCTCAAGAACCAGGAATTTGTTCTTTAATCTATTTCCTGAAATCTAGAGAAGTACCACAGCTTGAAAAATTAAATGTACTCCAGATAATATTCTTTGTTAGCAGACAGGTGAAGTTGAGGACTGTCAGGTCTTTTACGTCTGTAATTTTAATGACTAAAATGTCCTTTGAAAGCAAATGACAAAGCCTGCTGTATGCATATTTTTTTCTTTTTTGGTTTTTTTTAGGCTCAAAGATATATCAACACTGTTGGAAAAGCAACATGACCTCATTAAATTGATTATCCAAAAAATGGAGATAGTGTCAGAGGCTGAGGATGAAGACAGCAATGATTTATTTCAGCACAAGTTTAGGAAAAGGCAGTTAGAGCACAAGAATAGTAAATGGGATACAGTGTTAAAAGCTGTTAAAACAAATATGCCTAACCCAAGCACAGAAAAGAACAACAGCTTCTTCTAGACATGGCTATGATATCATGTTGTATTATTCTTTTGTTTTACTTCAGGGTCACTTCTTTTATTGTCTGTGCATAAATGTTAATGTGATACATCATGTATTCAAGTATAAAAAAAGGCCAGATCCGAAAAAAGGATGCAGGTGCTCAAAACAATATTTAAGGAGACTGAAGATGTCTACATCCAAAACTGTGATCCTAAAAGTGGCTGGCTAATCAGGAAAGTGCCTAACTCACCAGATGCCAGCCTTGCTGTCCTGACAGTTCCCAAGGCTTCTGTCTGGATCTGTTCCTGGATTTGGCTCTAATACTGTTAGGCACTTCTGTACTTAATTACATTATTTTCTGTTACGAATATTTTTAGAATTTCTGAATTTTTAGAAATTCAAACTCTAATAATTTAGTATTCAGATGTTTTGAGAGAGCCAACGGGCTTTATGTAGCTTAAAGAAAAAGTAAGAAACTAACCTGACGGATTGCATTGGAAGTTTTGCTGAGTAAGGACTGCAGGATCAGGCCTGAAAGGTAAGAAAAAGATCACGAAAATGTAATGTAAGGGAAGGACTGTTTTCTTTTGTAGATAACTATATGCAATTCTCAGAGGGATCATTTGTACTAGCATGCATATAGCAACGATAGAATAACATGTTAAATATTAGTCATTTGCGACTTGCTGTCCTTACACTGCTAATGTGATTTTGGCCTTCCTGATAGCCTGAAAACTGACCTTGCTACTTTAATCTGCACTTTGGTTTTATTATTTATTTACTGGATATTCAGTGCATTATGTAATATACAGTAATATATCAAATGTGGAAATAAACATGAATTAAACTGTGTTTAAGTACCTGAGTATATTTGTTTCAAAAACAGTGCTAATAAACTAATTATGACTATATGTGGTTGTAACGCTCTGTGGTCTGCTTTTGAATTCAGACATTTTCTTTAAGAACTTAATATACGTTCATTCTTCATATAAAGAACAATTATTATTCCTGTTTATTTAAAAGCTAGCCACTAGAAGGTAACTCACACTGTACAGAACTTGTCCAATCTTCAGAAAACACAGGAAGATGCACTGTAAATTGGTGAGACTTGTGCCTTAAAATTGCCAGGGATGACACACTGCTCAGTAGAGAAGATGCTTTCTCACCCAACTGCTTTATCCCAGCTTTGAGACTTTAAATCCCTGCCTGGTAAACTAGAGAAAGGAGGAGGTTATCACTGGTTTTGCCTATTCTACTACACTTACTAAGATGAACAGTTGCTTAATATCAAATGGTGGATGGCATCTGCAGAGATTCAGGAAGCATCAGGAGTTTTTGTCTTCACTAGCAAGATTCATTGATACCTTTGAATCCTGTGGCATAAATCCATGCCAGTTGTAACTGAAGATGTTTGCTGTTAAAACTGAAGTTCTGTTCTGGGTTTGCCTTCCAGAATGTGCATAGACATTTTGTGTTTAAGTGTAATTGTAATGGTTTAGTTAAGTAATAGTTTGAGGCAGAAAATAAGCACTTGGCTACTCCATTCAAACAGCAAATTGGGGGCATTGGCATACATATTGCTGTGTGACTGTGTCCACAAATGTACTCTTGGGTGCCCCAGAGGCCCCATCCTTAAGTCTGCCTCTGGATCACGTTTCTAACTGTGCTGTTGAAATCTGGTGTGTACTATTACTCTCACATACCCAGGTGGAAAGAAACGCGGTGCATAGATAGTGGAACATAATAGTGTCTCCAGTTTTGTCTTGACAAGTAGAGGATGAGGAACGTGTGCTGCAAAGCACGCTGCATCTGCCCTGCAGGCTGCAGGAGGAGCAGCTGTGGGTTCTGCTTCAGGACCAAGTCTGGTGTGACACAGTAAAACAGGGAGAGAGAACCAGTAAGTAGAGTCAGAATCAAGGAAGTAAAATTGAAGGTAACTCTAGTCATTGAAGTTGCATTGTGGCCTCTAAACCCAAATCTATTCCTATGAATAAGCTATTTGGGTTTTCTGAGCTACTGTGCATCTGCAGCTCCCTCTGTCAGTGGAAACAGGAATTTCCAGGTTCTCAGGATAAGGCCAAACTTGAAAAATGTAAATTTTTAATTCCTAAAACCAGAAAAGCAGTTTTAAGTTCCTGACGATCTGTACCGTTAACACTAGATGGCAGTGAGTGATAACATTTTTGAATAAGTAAACTGGGCCTAAATTCATAGTTTTAAGTGAAGAGGAACAGCAGTATGGTTACAGCAAAAGCAAAGCAGTCAGCATTTATAGTTTTAAAGTTTTAGCCTTTCAAGCCTCTTTAAACAGAACTCTGAGACGCTTATACACAGCAGCCTCTCAGGACAGGGATTTAATCTTTTCTGAGCTTTTAACTTACAGTTTGAGAAATTTCCTCCCCCCCGACTTTGCTTCTTTCACTCATTTAGCAGCTGTCATTATGGTGGAAAATATGGATAACCATATCCACCCTTCCCACACACCCCCCCAAAGCTGACCCTAACGTCATTGCATAGTTTGCCTGCATGGAGGACCATTTGATGGTGGGTGTTAAGAAATTTCCAGATCGCTAAGTGGTTTTGTTTTATTTATTTTATTTTCTGTGACTTAGCTGTAGCAGGTTCACAGCCTGTTAAAATTCTCAGCAACAGCTCTTCCACAACCCAGAGTGACTAGACAGCTTGGACATCCAATGGGGATCTCAAACCAGTATTGGCGCATTATTAGGAAGCCAATGCGCGTCATGGCATACAGAAGTGACTTCGGTAATGCAAACGCTTCTGACAAACTCCATGGCGTGTCATAATAACATTTATAAAGGTAAACACATCCATACAATTAACTAAATTACTCGCACTTTTATAATGTAAAAGCTGTTATTAAAGTTGACCTGTAACATTTTCAACTCTCTGGATTTAAGGAAAAATTACCAAATATACATTGTTTATGGGCTAGTTTGCACACCAATAGGTAGTTGAATAGGTATTAAGGTCTATGATACATTGTTTTAGGTAGTTGCTCCTGGGTTTGGTATGCATTCTCAGGCTACCAAAGCCATCAGGATAGATTGGCAGAGAAATGGTCATTTCCATTGCGGTGACAATAGGACTGTCTAAACCAAGGGTGGTAGAAAAATTTATGGTGGGTGGGATATGGAGAGTGCCTGCAGAGCAGGACTGTCTTGGTCCTACACAGAACCAAAACTGGCCAATTCCTGGAGGAAAACATGGATTTTTAAAAAAGGTGTTTCCTGCAGTTTAAGGTAAAGATGCAGGGTTAGAGCCTGGCTTTTAAGCTACATGAAGGAGCAGTTCTCAGCAGATGTAGAAATAACAGTGGATAGAAAACAGTTAAACCACCGGTATGCCAATTAATATGCAAACAAAAAACAATTTTGATCAACAGCTTTTATATGGAAAGACAGATAGAAGGTATTTTATAACTAGCTAATATTACAGCATTGAATTAGTTAACTTTCTATGGAAATCATCAGACTATGATTATTTAAGTGCCATGCAATAGAAATGTATAACAGAGTCTAAGTATTAAAAGTATAGAGCTTAAGAAACTTAATACATGTAGTATCAATTGGAATACAAATCACAGTTGTGTTTGAAAAGAATTGTGTAGACTGAGGTGAAGATGCTGGGCCATTTCAGCAATTTCTAGAAGCAATCCTGTTAGACACGTCCACATATACTCACTGAAAGTGTCGTCATGTGAATTTTTAAATTCACACATAGGAATTAACATGGATAAATCCAACTGAAATTTATTTTTGGCTGTGAATATAGCATCTGCAAACTGTGATGGGTGTATATCTGTATTCAATCTCACTCACTTCCCTTTAATCTGTATGGAAATACCACCTGCTTTTCATTCAGGGTACGGACAGTTCTGTAGGCATAGGTGGGCATCATTTCTCTCCCGCAGGATTGTGTATCAAGTATTTCTGATGGTGAGGGTAAATACTCCAGCTCATCTCCTGCTGCTCAGCAGTTCTGGCAATGTTTTCTCCTCAAAGTGAAGAGCGGGTCAGGCAATGGCACCATCTCCTTCCACCAAACCAGGGCGTCCCCAGGAGTTCTTGCCAGGACGGTTGATTCGTGCCTCGCCTGTGTGACACGCAGGAAGGTCACAATCTGGGACAAGAAATGCCATTACTGTCTGATTTGGCAGTCTGAAACAAGTTGGCAGTCCTTTGCTGAAACCAAACATCCAGAGGCCTGGCTTTCTAGTGAATGCACTGGACTCTTGCTGAGGAGGACTGACATAGCAAAATACTTTGCCCAAGTGAATTAAAATCAGCTAGAGCAATAAAATGCTTCCGGACAAGAAAACCTGAAGTGCCAGAATGTGAAGTGGCCTAGAGTGAGACTATTTTAGGGCTGGAAAACCCAGCAGGTAGGAAATAACCTGCTTCAAGCTGTCTAGTGTGCATATTTGTGTCCTTTATATGATCTTATGCTGCTGAAACAAAGACAGAGCCACTCTGTAAGTAAACCATCATTTTTCAACTCTCATTTTGTCTCCAAAGAAATAGCCTTGCACTGTCCTTACTGTGTTGTATAATACATT
The DNA here is from genome assembly GCF_035582795.1 of Mycteria americana. NCBI lineage: Eukaryota > Metazoa > Chordata > Aves > Ciconiiformes > Ciconiidae > Mycteria > Mycteria americana. The sequence continues at coordinate 139,396,445 of NC_134366.1, read as the reverse complement.
TTCTTACCTGTAACATACTGTAGATGTGGCTTTCTAAAAAGTTTCACAGCAAAATGTCATCCCTTCAGATCTCGAGACAGTACCTGCTATGTGAAAAATTGGATTATAGAGGATGAGTAGAGGAGAAACCCCCTGCTGAAATCAGCCAGGAAGGATTTAAAAATCTTGGGGATACATGTATTGAGGAAGAATAGACATCTTTATGAACAAAGTGGTGGTCCTCCTAACTGCTTAGGGTTTTGTTTTGTAAAATGAAATGCCCATAAGCAGATTGTGTAGCGAGACAAAGAAAAAGAGGTGAGAAAACATCCTTAATCCATACTGGAGGACCCAAGAGAAGAAACCAGAGCCAGATGTTCCTTCAGATTAATGCCCTTTTACCCCACTCTGTCACTGTCAGGAATTGTTTAGGCTGCAACATAGTACGCATCAGTTGTAAGATATCTTTACATTGATTATCTGACAGACGGGGTCTCACTGTGGACAGGAATTAGGCCCATGTCATCAGTAATGAATGGAGAAAGTATAGGAGTGTAGCAAACCTCGCCTGGAGTTACAGACAGCAGGAGACTTTTTTTGAGCTTTCCTTTGGAAATGGTTGAGAAGCTATGGCACACGATATGAGAAAATCTCTGATACGAAAAGTAAGAGTACTGCTTAACCGTAGCATTTTCTGAGCAGTACAAAGATACTAGGTGGTGCCAAGGTGGCACATGAAGTGCAAGAGAGCTCCATATCAGCCTGTGCATCTCTGTACCATATTTCTAGTTCTAGGGTTGGTCTGTGCACAGGCCACTCAAGCATGTCTGAACCTGTTAGGTAAAGGTGTTGGCATCCTTACAGAAATGCAGCAAAGACAATGTCACAATAATCACAAGAAAAGGTGCTTCAGACACTTGAACAATTAGCTCAGGCAGGGAGAAATCTCAGCAATGGTAAGACTTGGTTTAGAAGTCAAGATGGGAATTAATGCAAGTGATGAGGAGCAATGCATTTTACGTCATTTCATGATTGGGAATCACAGCTTAGAAAGCAGAGCAAAGTTTAAAGCTATTCATTTCGGAAATGAGTAATAGTATTGTTAATATTTATTTATCTAGAGAGGTGACTGCAGTCTAAAATCAATCAGCAGCAGGAAACTGGGGATTGAGAAAAACAGAAAGTTCAAACAGGCCAGTAACTTGGAGAAAAATGAAGGGTGAGAAACTGGGAGTAATATTGACCTTAGTGTGATCACACTAAAAAGGACCGAAAGCCCCAAAACGCCACTGGCCCAGTGTGAGTACGATGGCGGTGCTCACAGGAATGTCAAATTCAGCTGCATTCAGCCATGTGAGATCAAGGACAAGGGGAGTTAAGACCATTTAAACTTTTAAAACCGGAAAGTATGCTTCTCAACTCAGTCCTGATGATAATCCCTGGAGCTGGCAACGTCCATGGGAATGATTCAGCAAGGCAGCATGGAAGCAATGCAGTGATAGATAGCCGTAATGGACTTCAGAGTCATTTCTCATCACTTGAGCTGACTCACTTCCTGCATATTTGAATTTTAACATGTATTGGCATATTTTCCTAGTCTGTGGCATAATTACAGTTGCATTAAATGGCTGAAAGTAGTCGTGGTTAAAAGTTACCACTGGCATTGTTACTGTGTTGTGAAGAGAGGAGCATGTGTATTTCAAAGGATTTGATGTGCCTCGTTTCAGTTTGAAGGTTATGTCCGCATCTTGCATGCATGAAGAATTGAAGTATGGTGGCTTCACCCTAACAAGGGGAAGGGATTCTCAAGGCACAGGACAGCTGCACTTTCCTAGGCTGAAATAGTTTGTGTAAAAAGTCCATCGGGCGTTTGAGAATCAGAGAAACCAGTTTGCACCAGCACCAATCAGCCTCCAAACACAGCTTCGACACGATGGCGGTGCTCCCTCAGAAGCACTCATTGCTCTGAGCCCTGCACCGTGTGTTGAGCCTCTTCCCCCACTGCATCTGCTGCCACCTCCAGCTGTCTTCAGTGCCCACCAGGCCTTTGCGAAGCTACAAGAACAAAAACCCTAAACACAGCTGGGTAAGTCCTTCAAGCACCCAAACTGAAAGGAAAATGAAGCAGGCAAGGACTACCAAAAACATTCCAACAAGTCATCAAAAATGAAGAAATTCAAAGTTAGAGAGAAAAGACAGAGTTGGATTCATGTGTTCAGCTTGGGTAGAGTACTCAGTAAGGCACCACCACCTTTATTTTGTTGTCCTGAGAGCAAGGTATCTGTAGGTAACAGTTTATATATATACATATATATATAAATTATATTTTAGATAAAAGCTGGGAAGCAGGGAGTTCTCATTATCTAGAACCCCAGTTTTCTCCAATGGGATCTTGCTCTCACATATCTATGGTGACGACAGGAATATAGTATTTCAGATCCTTAATATGACTGCTCCGCTGTAGTAACGGGAGCAGGAGGGAAACAGCTTTGCTTCTGGGAAATGTCAGCATCTCCTCTGGTCTATGCCGCTGCTGAAGTACAGCATTCAGGGTGTTACAGGTAAAATCTACGTACACAATTCCTTCTATAAAAATAAATAACTAGAAGATAAATTCTGTGTTTGCATGTTCAAGACACATCTTGCTGGGAGTGTGATGAAGAGGAACCAAAGAAGTATTTGTTCCAGTTAAAAACCAGCATTGTTATCGTTCAGCACAGGTTAATTTCTCTTGTTTACTAAGACACATGGGATGTGTATCACTTAGAGAAGAAAAAGATAAAATGCGGGAATGCTGTTCCTTCATCCTATTATTGGCCCAAAGCTGTTCTGGTTACCATCGTTGTCAGCATCTACCAAAAGCAGAGCAGTAATAAACTGCATCCATTGCTCTCCAGCACAGGAACTTGCAGGTGCTAATTGTTGATATGAAATTTAACTTTTAGTGTAGAAAAAGAAATATACTGAGGTTTGCCTGTGGTCTTGACAGTCCACAAGGGCGTTTTAGGTACTGTGAGGCCACCCAACTTAGTTAAGTCAAGTTAAGGACTATGCTAGTGGTTTTGTCTGGTATCTGGCCAGGAGGTGGCTTTGTCTGGCCTTGCCCACAGGACATCAGCATTTCTAAAATGCTCTTGGACAAAATGGATACCTAAAACCAAATTTGTCCTCAGAGCGATAGTGCTCTATTCAGCAGAGGCAACACCTTGGCTTGACGGAGTTGCCTAAGGGTTGGATCCTTGCTCTGACACTGTGCAAGCATACAGCTTTTAAGAAGTTGCCTCTCTGTTTCATGCAGACAGAAAACAAACTAGCTCACTGACTGGAGGAAACAGAGGCAACTTCTTCGAGCTAAACAAAAATGTCGGTTACTGTATGCATGCATTATATCTGACCATCTGACTGTAATATACCACACACTTATAATGAAGTAGTCTATTTTTACCCACGTATGTGCGTATTACATATATATTTTATTTAGTATACATATCATATATACACCATATGGTTACAAATATTATATATAAAAATAGATGGCAGGTATTTCATACTTGTGAGAGTGGCAATGAGTACACGGGGTCATGGTCTGCCCCCATCCCCAGACAGAGGTAGTCAGTGGGCAGAGGGGCATCTCTCCCCTGAGCTGTGTGGGACAGGCTGGAGTCTGGCACTCAAAGGGCCCACCTGGGAGACATGCCTCCTCTTGTTGGATTTTAGCCGGGTTATTGTCAATATGCAGCAAAAGAAAAGGTGGCAGCTTGAATCTGATGGCTCTAGTAAGTTTGTAGGATGCTCGGAGCATGCTTACCTCATTTGGTTTTGAGAAGACCTAGGATTAGCGTTCAAATCGATATCTGGTCTAAGTTTGGGCACTGACTATTTCTCCCTTAAGAAAGCTAGCTGATAATCCTGTAAAATGTGTACTGCTTTGTGCACAAGTTTCATACACAAAGGAATAGCTAGGGAGTTCTGCATTACTTCAGCCTTTAACTTCAGCTAAACAAACTTTGATAATTAATAGGGCTGGACTGATTTCATTTCATTACAATTTGTTCCCTTGCTAGTTACAGTAAGACTTGCTTTCTGAGCATGTAAAAAACCCCTCAGTTATTTCATGTTTCTTCATTAATATATAAAACTAGCCAAAAGATTTCACTATTCTCTTCATTCTTTCATCTGTCTCAAAGACAGGATGTTTTGCTTTGACAAGGTCTTTGTTATTCTGTAACACAAGCAAATATGTACTGGGGGTGTAAAAATACGTGCTACAATTATGTCAGATGAAACAGAGACAGATGACCACAATCAGAAGCCTGCGCCTTCAGCCTCCTGCCCACCAGACAGGTGGGGTCTTGTGGAAGGACTGAGGGTGATCCAAAAGTCAGGCTGCTACAACCAAGGAAAAACAGCTGGAGAAGTGAAAGAAAATGTTTCCCACAAAAATTTGTTACAGGAAGGTAAGGCAGAAATATGTGTTGCTAACCACTATAAAAGGATCTTAGAAAGTGAACGTGATTGCTGGAATACACCTCTGCTGCCTCCAAGCCGCAGCATCAGCTGTGGCCTGAAGTTGGGAAGCCTCCCATGACCTGGTGGTTCCCGGTGTCTATTCCTCCCTTATACCAAACCCAGTTGTCACTTTCCCATCTGCCTTCTCAGCAGCTGAGGTGGATCTATGATGTCTTCTCTGCCTGAGATCAGTCGTATGATGGCTTTCACCACAGGGAGAGGTCAGGCACAGAGGGTGCCACCCCTCAGTACCCCTTCCTGGCCAGGGCACAGCTGAGGCTTCCCCCGAGGTGTACGACCTGGGTTTCTCCGGAAAGCACGAGCAAGTGAACATGCACTGTTAAAATAACTGTTTTCTTAACTGTATAATCTATAGACATGGACAGAGAGGCTAAGAAAGATCAGTGTGGAGTAGTGAATGCAAGGCGAGGAGGAGGAGGTGTAAATATAAAGCATATCTCACCCAACCTGGGGGCTGTAGGCAATTATGGCCGAACTTAAAAGGAGGGGAGACAACATGAATGGTGCTACAGAGAAGCTAGCTTAGAGGGCACTTGTGATCTCCGGGTTTGGGACAGCAAAGTTATCAATGCTATAAAGCTTCTTAAGGTTGACTGGTGAAAGAAAAGGCAAGGGGTGCTGGGGGAATTAAGGATGGAGCCAATAGTCCACAACAAGGACTGTGAGTCACCAGGGAGCTTTGTTTGTTTTCCAGCAGAGTCATAAAAGCATTGTCCACTTATCTGAATAAACACAACAATGCACGAATTATTCCTGAGGAACTCATAAAACATGTATTAATGACTCTAGAGATAAACAATAGAATCCTAGCTCCAGCATGCATATTTTCTGATGTAAAAGTCTGCTTTTTAATGCCTACAATCCTACTTCACAAAATAGCCTTTAAATAAAGACCAAATGATTCGTAAAGAGCTTATTCTTGAATTATGAAATCAAGTAATAATACATTTCTAGGCCTGTGGATTTCTTTTCTCTTAGGCTTTAGAAATCGTTAAAATGTCTACCTAGAGAGAAATAAGAGAGGCTGAAGAAAATACACATCACTTAAGCTTGGTTATTTCATTGATTTTATAGTGTATCTAAATAGTTAGGGTAATGAAAGTTGAAATGCTTCAGTGAGACTAAAGCAAAATTAAAGCAGGGTTGGTCGTTCTTCGGTTCGGCACCTGCAATCCTTTCGTGTCATCCCAACTCCTGGTCTGCCCTAATGGACGCTTTTAAACAGTCCTGCATTAGACGACAGCAGATCAAAACGGGGATGAATACTCCTGGTTATTCTGGCCCTGGTGATAAATCCGCTGTTGATTTCCATGAAATCTCAGTTTCACTCAGGTGATCTTTCCTTCGGGAATCTCACCTGCAGGTGGCAATTCTTGTTCAGTCGCACTGAATGCCACACCGCTGCGATGGGACTTGAGCCCTCACCCAGCCCGGGCAACCTGCTCCGAGCCCTGTCCCATGCTCTCCAGGTCCAGCTGCTCACCTGCATCCCCACAGAGTGGGATATATTGCTGCTCTGCTGTTTTACTCAAATGGAACGAGATAGCCTTAGGGTAGTTTATTTCAGATACTCAATTTTTTAGTTATTAGGGGTGGTTTTTGCCGTGAGTATTCCCTACTTTCCTGCCACATTTACTCTTCACATTGCCTAGGAGTTTAGAAAATGCTTGAAGGGCCTACTGACTGCAGGTGGCAATCCTGCTCCCTGCCTGGGGACACACACAGGCGGTTGCACCTTAGGTCAGGTACGGCAATCCCAGCCTGATAAAACTTTGGAAATGCCTGAGAGGTTCGTGCAAACCTTCCAGCAAATTATGCCAGATTTCAGAGCCTGTGTGGGATGCCTGAACACATCCAGAGGTGAACTGCTAGCAACGTTTTGCCAGGTGTTACACAATCCCCCACCAAGCACATTCTTAGCTGAAGGAGCAGCAAACCTGTACTTCTTTCGAAGCATGACTAGAGTATATGGTCCCTTGCTGTTCAAAATACAGCAAGTTTCTGTTTACTGCCGGGACCTCCATGCTAGCACGACACTTGTTTCTCGGTTTCTATCAGCAAGATCATTTTCCCAGGGAAGCAAGATGCAAGGCATCCTAGTTGTGGCAGCATTAGTGTTGTCATTACTGGCATCCATCTTCTGTTAACGCCCTGCTATCCATAATTTAAGTTGGTTGGGCTCCTTCTGGGGGCAGCTGGGAGGTTGGCTTGGTTTTTGTCCGTGGTGACACGGCACAAGCCGTTCCCAGGGCACCTGCGGTGGCACATGGGCATTGACGTTCTCCCTGAGCACTTCCCAGGTGCGCAGCAGCAGCGAGCAGGTCGTCCAGCGTGAGCAGAAGACACGGGGCTGTGAAGCAGAACCGGTGCGGCAGAGGGGAACCCCCCCAACTCCCCCAGCTCCATTCGCGGGGTGCATTTGGCAGAGCAGCAGCTGGGAAAACCAAACAACAGGTGCTGCAGCATGAGTTATATATTCCCGGACAAAAACAACCTCCAAAAGCGGTGTTGGCCCAAGCGGCTGCCCTAATCCGCTGGGAAATTTCTAACCTGCTGCAGAAACTGAACTTTTACCAACCAGTCTTTCGCTGGTTCGGTGGCCTTTGCTCTTCCTGCAATACACCCTTGGGATGTTTATAAGGAGAATAATATGTATTACTGTTGTATTGTTATCAAAAGAAAAAGATTTTGCAAGATCACCTTCTACACCAGAACCAGCAAAGCAAAGCAGTGACTGGCAAGAAACATGTAGCAGGTGGCACAAGTGCTGTAACGTGTGTGGTCTTTCCCAAATTGAAGCCATATGATGTTTCCTGAGAGGCTTTCAGAGTCGCAGAGCCTTGTGGATTCCCTTTCTGTAATGTCGCCTGTTGGCGCTTGGCAGCATCTCTAGCACAGCTCGCAGCCACGGGAGCTGCCCTCAAACCTGCCAGTGACTCTTCATCCCCCCCCTCATATTTTCCTGTTAGGCTAATTAATAACTGCATAGAAGTGAGACCATTGTAAAGACCAGGGCAGCAAATCCCACAGATCATTGAAAGCAAAGGAAAATTCCATTTTTACTTCAGAGAGCTTGAAGGTGTGGCTCGATGTAGGCAGCAACTTGAAGACGATTCAGGCATAGTCAATATGATGGGTAGACTAAAGGAAAGCAAGTCCCGATCAAGAAGGATGGAAAGACAGAAAACTGTAGCCTGTTCTTCATAACTCTTAAATTAATTCAGTTGTCAGTGCAGGCTAAGATTTCACCTTAATTTCTTTCTCTGCTATTCTGACTCGGGCCAAGGCTCCAGGTGGCCGAAAGGTTCCCCGTCTCTGCACGGAGCAGTGTCACCCAACACAGAGCCTCGCTGCGCTCGCAGGGAGCTTCAGATGTCAACGTTCACCCGCAGAAGGTTAAAGCAGGCTCCAGGGAAGCCAACTGACCCTTCCTGCGGGCGTAGCAGGGCAGGGTAAGCAGCCAGCTGGTTGTGGATGCTGAGTGAGTGACTGGACTGTCAGCCCTCCTCCCACCCCTGCTGCTTCAGCCCATAACATGCTGGAGGGTCTTCGCTAACCGTAGAAACCGACCCTTAATAAATCGCCCTCTCTTTTGTAAATTTTTCCTAACCACAGATTTGGCTGCTGAGGTGGTGCCTGACTAGGCAAAACCTAAGCTGTCCATACCCAGCTCCCACACCGTTTTGGTGTGGCAACCTCCAGGGGCAATTAAAACCAACTTGAATGTTTCTCTGTCACCGTGGCTCACAACCATGGCTATTTTTGATTTCCTAGCAGCGCCAGTCTTTTTGTTTACTATTTTTCTCCTTTTCCCATTAAAAAAAAGAAAAGTTTGCTCTCTTTATATAAGGATTTCACCTAATACAATAAAAATCCCCCCTACTACAACCCAGGTAAGACAATACTACTGACCCTGGGATGCTCTTCTCCCCATCTCAATATTCAGTAGAAATGTAAATTAGATATCTGCTAGAGAAGACAGTAGAAATAGACTCTTAAATCCTAGTGCAAAAAATAAAAATCTGAGTTTCAATTAATCAGGACACATATATAATAACAAGTGGCAATTATAACAAGTGGCAATTTAGCAGACCGAAAGATGTTTTTAGACAGCAATCACCATTCTTAAGGTTTTTTCTTAAAAAAAATAAAACCATGCTTAAAAAAATACAGCTTTCCACTTCTTTAGCACCCAGGAAGCTGAGAGATTTGCAGACACTAATTCATGGCATCTTCATGAGGCCACTGCTTTTAACTGCTTGATGCAAGCAAGGAAACATCAGCACATGCTCACTGGATTATTTTAGAATATTTTTTTACAGAAAGATTTTTCATTAGAAAACACTGATTCATCAAAATATAAATCACTCACAAGAAAACCAGCATTTCAAAAAAAATAATAAATTGTGAAAACATCCTAATTTTTATTTGTTTGAAGTCAGAAGGGGCTAACCGTTAGGTTTAATTGATTTTCATTTTTAAATTTGAGGGTTTTGTAAGAAGAGAAGATAAATACTGAAAATATATCATCATCATGACTGAAATTAGGTATCAGAATTAAAAATAACACAGTTTTAGTTATGAAGTTTTTAACCATCAGCTTCATGGTTTTTATTTTGGATTGAGCTTTTTAATCTGTTGTCTTGATCTGCCCTGCGAAATACATTTTCAAAACCTGCAGCATGTCATAGGGAGGTACATCGTGCCCACCCAGCTCTAGCTGCGGACTTATCTGGGTGCTCCCAAGTTGTCCTTCGGCGTGGGTGGCTGCGTCTCGGACCCCGGCGCTGAAAACCCACACGTCACCATTCAGCTCCGCGGGGCAGAGCTGCGCTCGCCTGGGACAGCCTGGGGAAGGTGGAGTCGCTCAGTTTGTACTCTCCTGCTCAAACAAATGAGCGGAGATCTGAAGATAGGGCACAAGCCCAGCTCTCCGGAGCGCCGTCTTAAGCCTTTGCTCCTCCAGCCAATGTTTTAGCATGATTGTATCAGGGAAACCAGATAGAGAGAACTCTGGTTTGTTCTTCCTGCCAGCTCCCAGTTAACCTCCGAGCCCTTTGGCTTAACAATATAGTGAAGATGTGTGTCTTGTACATTGTTTGCTGACTTCCAAGTTGCTCTGTAATGCTCCTTTCTGGGAAAGCGAGCAATGAGGACTGACTTTAGGGGAATCACAGTTTGATGGATGTGGGAGGTTTTCGTGTTTGGAAAGAAGCGTTCCAATTTTCTTCTGATTACTTTTTTGTACACGTGCCCAGAGATGTGGCTATGGGCCCACTTAGAGCTAATTAACAAATACATATGAGGCTTTGGGTGTTTTTAAGGCAAATTTAACCCACTCAATCGCCCACTACAGAGGTTGTAGCGCCGAGAGGCTCGCTAGTCACACACTGTTTTGTAGCAAAGGCAACATGGAGGAGATGGTGCTTTCCCTCTTCGTTACCAGCTCCAAGCCCTGTCCCCGACATTAATGTTAGATCCAGAGGAGATGGATGTTTGCCAGCATTAGCAAATCCGCTGTCCGGAGCCCCTCGGTGGCTCTGCCTTGTGTGCCTTCCTCGCTTCCCTCCTGGGCTTCTCCGGCCACCCTCTGAGCCATGCTCGCTCGCTGCTGGACATCAGCCCCGCTCTCCCCCCGCCCTGCAGGCAACCGTCCCGAGGTGTGACACCCTGCCCTCTCCTGCCTTCATCACGGAGCCTGGGGAGCTATTAAAACACTGTTATAAATCATCGTTATTAGCCAAGTGACTCATCTTACGGCACTGAGAAGGAATCTCCGATCTCCCAAGTGCTTGGTGTCTTGCACAGAGAGCGCTGGGGTGTTGATGAGCCTTTATGGTATCCTTATCTTGCATTTCCAACAGCAAAACCCGACTTGTGTTTTACTCGTGCTGTTTATAGATCTAATCAAAGTGGGTCAGGAAACGTGGAAGACAGCACCAGGGCTGCCTGAGAAACATAATATTTGTCAGAGAGCATTAACTCAGCCTCTCTCTTTCAGGGAATGATAGATGAAGTGTGCCTGAAACTCTGTTTAGATTATGTGAAGTAATGCACTGGTGGTTACATTCATCCTAAGCAAATCATTTTCACTCACTTGAGCTGCCTTACAAAATTTTCCAATAACACTTTAAGCAGCCTAAAACAAAATGAAGTCTTCACGGGTCGCTCACGTGGGAGTTCCTCCCAGAGCCCGCTTGCACACAGACAGGTTCAGAGGGCTCTGTACCTAAAATAGAGGTGGGCCCCAGGCCAAAGCCTGGATCAGCATCGGGACCAAAGTTTGGGAAGTTCCAGGGCTGGTGCCCATGTCCGCTGTGCAGTATTTAAGCCGGTTCGAGCAACAGAAAGCCTGTTTGGAAGCTTTCCAAAGCACCAAAGCACCAAAGAAACCACAGCAGCCCTTTATGAAACGGTAGGGTGACCTTCACAGAGGCTCTGAGGAGCTTCTGCATCCCTGTGGTCACCCAGGCAAGGGCAGCTGCCCGCTCTCGGCTGCGGGCAGCAGAGGAGGGCACCTCTGCTCCTGTTGTCTGCTGCTTCCTCAGCCGGCTAGCATCGTCCCCAGGCAGTGGTCAGCGTGGGGGACATGTCCTGGGCCCCTCGATCTGGGGACCATGAGGGCTGTGGGCCCGCCAGTCCTCCAGCTCCGTGAGCTCTTGGGAGCGAGATGAGCCAACATGCTGAGCCTCTTCTTCCCCAGGAGAGCGCAGCACCGCAATAGCACAGGGAGCCCACGCCAGGCCACGCACCCGCAAAATGGGCTCTTGGACCCACGCGAGCCAGCCTCGAGACCCGGTCCTGCCGCTCCACGAAGTGTAAGTGAAAGGGTTGCTCTAACAGAGACAACTTCAGCATATCTCTACTGAAGCCCAGGGAATCTTACTAGAGATAATTACGGCTTGCTCAATTTAATAATTATAGAGGGATATATTTCATCTGCACTCAGTGCCAGTTCTAAGCTGAAGTGAACGTATTTGCTTAAGTTCAATATTTTTTAGGGAGGAGTGCTATAATTTTCAGGGGAGGAATGCAATTAGATGAAGCCTAACAATGTTTCTGCTAGCCAGCATATTTTTAAAGAGTTTTGCCTTTATCTTTTTTTAAACGGAGCCTTTGTTGACATCAGCTCCTGCTTCCACACGTGGTGTGGCCCCAGCAATTAGGAGTCCTGGGGATTAAGTAAAAAGTCCTGTTTAAAACTTTTCAGAAAATACTTTGAACAAGAGGGGGAAACCACTTAAGTCAGGTGCTTCTGTGCATGTCTTTTTGTGCTATGAAATATGACTTCAAAGAAAACCCTTCTGTTTCCATTTCAAGGTCTTTTTGTAAGGCAAGGAAGATAGGCAACCAGCACTGGAATGCTGCCGCTGGGAGATTTATTGGAAGTCTTGAAGGGCTCAGTAGACTGGGAAGGTAATTTTTGTATCCTACTCCACTCAAGACTGATTTAATTTTGTGTCAGTTCTGGAACTGCAACCAGAATATGAGCTGTGAGTTTATAAATTGCTCCTCCGAGTGCCTGACCTTGCAGAGGAGGGGAAACGAGAAGGAGTTAGAAGATAAAGAGATCTTGCACAGCCGATCAGATGCATTTCTCTGGGTTAGTGGACCTCTCGCTTGTTCCTCATTTCGCTCGCAAGCACTCTCGCTTTGAGAAGATGCCAATCTCCTTGCCAGCCTTCATGCCGCAAGGGTGTCACTGTCCATCAGGGTACGTCTGAAATTTGGATCTGATATTTTTGAATGGAGGACACAGCTACTGCAATAACCTATGTGTATAACAATTATTATTAGGAATATTTTTTTGCTACTATACTACATATACGTATCGAACTGAAGTAGAAGTTCAAAGAAAATATTTAAGGGCAGCAAATTTCATTCAAATATCAGGAAAAATATATTAATCAGTTGATTAGATTGGGGAGTATTCTCTGAGGGGGAATGTCAGAAATGCCATCATATGAGTCACTTAAAAACAGATTAAACAAAGCTCTTGGGAATGCATTTCAAAAAGCAGTTTTATTCTGGCAAAAATTAAAGAGAAAATGAGCTAATAACACTGTAGGATTTTTCATTGTTCAGTTCCAGCTCAAAATCTATGATTCAAGTCCTGAAATGTGTATATTCTATGAAGTCCCCTTAGAATCTAAGTTTTGTTTCCAAAGAAAATTTGGTTAGAATAAATTGCACTTTCTTGACATTAAATCATTGCTATACACAAAATATGAAGTATAGGGTGACTGCCCTTAAAAATCATTTCAATTACCTGAAGTTAATATAAATTTAAACACTGTAGTTGCAACAAGTTTCCATTTTTCTACAATCGATCTTCTCTGCAACAAGCACAGAGCAATTTAAATAAAACCACACATATTTAATAAAACACAATTTAAATAAAACCACCACAAAATAACATTGTCTAATCGTAAAGACGATTGTCATCACCACGCAGCAGATCCTCCACGTGATGGGTGTGTAACACAAGGTAGGGACTGTCAGACGGCAGCCCCTGAGCTGCGGCAGGCTAACTGGTCACACGCTGCTGAATCCTATCCTGGTTTCCATCTTATATTTTTGCTAAAAGAAAGCTAAATCGTACTACAAACATTGCCCGAATATCAACTTACCGTGTGAGCACTCATTGCGGCACCAGGAGTACTATGCAATCAGTGGTGGAAAGCGAAGTGGTCCATGAACTATGCCGGTGAGACAGAAAAACCGAAATCCCCCTATTACATAGCACACCAACAAAGCCTTACTGTATTATACGGAGTTCATTAATAAATGTCATGTGTGATTAGCACTGGTGGAGCTTTTAGGGGAAATATATTTTGTGCCTTTATATTTGCTGCATTGTCCATTTCAGCCATAACTTTGCGGTTTTATCTTTTGGAGGAGTTCTCTCAAGGCCAGGTGGGAGAGAAGCCATGCATTACCTCCTGATTTCCCCCTTATCTTGTTCATTCACCACTGCGAGTCAGAGGCATGGAAGGACTGGCACAGAGTTTTCCAGGGAGAAATGTCTCCGACATTGAGATATTTCACTGAAATGGGAAATTACCTTAGAGAAGCAACAGAAAATACCATCAACCCCATGTATTCCTCATCTTTATGGGATCACCAGACACTGTACATTTATGACTATAGGAACATGCCAGTCTGCCATCCTCTCCTTCCTCTTTCCATTGTCTCTTTTGTTTGATTTTCATCATTGCTTATTGTTCCCTGACCTTTGAGGTTTTTGGGTGCGGGGAGGGAGGGTTATTCTTTGTGGCTGATCTGTTACAGCACTATCGCAACAGTCTGTTGTTGTCCAGAGCGCTGTGAAATGTTCTCGGTGTGCAAATCCCATGTGAGGCAGCCTATCAGATATCATCTTGGAATCCTTTGAATTTGTTTACTTTATTCCCACTGGCACTGGGGAGTCTGTGTATCGTGACACGTGCTGTAAAAGATCTCTGAAACCGTGGCTGGTTGACTTCAGCTGTAACTAGCAGTGGAAGACTCAAATGGAAATTACACATTGTTTTACCTCAGATGGGACTGGGTGCCGTGCTTGCTCACATCAGTGCTATGATCATACTCTCTGCACTTGATTGTGGTGACATTTTCTATTTCATATTCAGTAGGCTACGGAAGACAGTACAAATCAAGAGACCGGCATTTATTCCCCTTTAAATGCGAGATTGATCTTTCAAGTGCTCAGTAGGACTAATTGAACCCCTAATTGAAAAAAAGCAAATAATGCTAGCAAGAAACTATATGGAAAGTTTTTGTTATGTCCATGTCTGTGTTTGCTAAACGTCCATATCCTAACTAGGAACTGCAAAGATAGAGGCTACTGAAAACTCTGGAAGGACTAGTCTAAAGGAGATGACACAAAGACTAACGCTGTATTTTTACAGTTGAATTATCAACACCGTTTAGCTTGGCTGGAGACAAGTTTCCTTCCTGACACACAAGCTGAACAGAGCTGGTCACCTTTCTGTAGAGGACTAAGACCCAGTCCCATCTGGGATCCAGGCTTCTGTTTTCATGACAAGTATTTAATTCCAGGTGCTGACTTTGCAGGTGTCTTCTCATTTGAGAGGGCTGAGCTGTCAGGCTTGAGAAAGTATAATTCCAGAAGGAATATCAGAAAAAGAAACAAGCCATCACCTGGTGCACATTTAGCATTTCCCCTCATACGCCATCCCATTTTGCACCATCCAAAAGGGATCAAGAGTTGGGCAGCAGCTCTGAAAGTCCATGTCTGTCCAGGCAGAGGGGATACCTCTGCTAGGGCCCTTGTGAAGACAGCTGTAAATCACCTTCAGAGGACACCATGGGGCTGGACTAGGAGCACACATGATTCTGGTGGGATGGAGCTATGTCTCTAGGGCTTTAAGTGTTGATTGTGCTCACTAAGAACCCCCAAAACCACAGCCGTGTGCCTTTGCAAGAAAGCTGAGGGGCAGAGAGGGAAGACAAATATTCACTGTCAAGTTCGCACTCCTGCCCAACAGGGTTTATCAAGAGATGAGAAAATCGCCAACTGGTTTTTGAAGTTGTTGCATTGCAACAGCTGCTTTAAGGACCTTTCTGTTGATGCTGGGTGTCGGGCTACTTCCTTTTGGCCAGATTATTTATGACATGCCCTAAATGAAAGTGTCAGGCATAACTTTAGCTTGGAAAAATGTTGTCTTTGCTAGATACGCAGAACCCTGAAGTATTGCAGAAAAGTCTCTGCAGTCAGCAGCCAAACACAATCTCCAGGTTGTCTCTGCAGCGGCTGTCTGCATTACACTAACAGCTCCTTCTGCCTGCCCATACACAGACTTATTCCACAAAAGTGAGAGATTTTTCTGCTACCTACAGCGTCTGCAACTGGTGCATTATCAAAGTATATGCCGCTGCATACCTAGCTCTGAAAATATATGTCGCTAGTGAAAAAGTCTACTGCATCTGCAATATGAGTGGAACTATCCACATGAAAGCTGAAAATACAAGAGCTTTGGACATGTCCATTTGAACCGGCATTGTGTGACTGCATTATAGGGTTGTCATTCTTGTTTTTGTTACTCTGGAATACCTTCCGTGCTTGGAGACACAGCAGCTGAGGTGTCATTTCTAGTAATTTTACTGTTGCTGTCTTAACATCTGAATTAATACTTCCATTAATATTTAGACCTGTCATGCTCTAGAGAACATGCTGAGCTAACATGTTTTTGTATGTGACAAGATTAAAAATCATGGTGCTTAAACTGAGATATAGCTTGATGTTAACTAAGCGTCATCTCCTGTCACATTTTTTTGGCTGAATGGGAGCTCAGCAAACAGGAGACCTTTAGTAGAAGTGGCTCTGACTGATATGATTAGGCATTGGCTGGCATTGATTTTACTCACCTTGCATACGTGCCCTTTATTTTCAGATGTTTGCAGGAGACGTATGCCTCAGGGTATTGTGTGTTTATAATCGATAGCTGCATTGAGGCCTGGGGTATGTGCTGAAAGCTCACTGAGCCTTATGCGGAGATAAACATATTAAAATAAAAACACTTTGGGGGCCACAGATTGGAAGATATTTTTCATTTCTGTTCTTTACTTTTCCCAGTGTGATTCATGCGTTGTGTCTCCTGCACGAGCAATTTGCAATGTGGAGTTCTGCACCCAAAGAAAAAGAAACCTGTCTCACAGCATTTTACGGAAGAACCACCCAACTTGTCCTGGTGTTATTACAGGTTTCCCAGTTCACCAGGTACTTAGCGTTTCCCTTCTGCCACCCAATCTAATTTGTCAGGTGTAACCTGGGGTACTTGACAATAAAAGTTTGTTCTGGCAAAAAAATCCCTATGCTATTAAGTCCTTGAAAAATCTTTCATTTGGCTCTGTGGTATTAGTATTTCAGTATTCACATATACATTTTTCTTCCCAAAATGAGCAAAAATGCTACGTGACATTCTGGTCGTTTTTCCCTCTTGGCAGTGCTGCTCATTACAAGGAACTTTCCCAAGTGGTTCTGATAAGTATTTTCATTAAAATGAATCATGTCATCTACCTAAAGCACAAAAAAGCAAACTTAAATAAATATTTTGGGTGAAGGAGGGGAAACATTCTGAAAATCCTCTGTGTATTTTCCTGGGATCTGGTCTTTTATGATTTGTCTGTGAGCAAGCTGAAAGGCTTCTAGCTGTTCCTAACTGGATCCTATTTTGCTTTACTGCTTTTCCCTGCTGTTTATTCAAAACTATAACAGATCCTTGGATATTTTGCTATACTGTCATTCAGTCAGAGGATGAAAAGTCCGCGGAATGCCAAGGGATTATTATAACAGTATAATTAGCTTGCAGACAGCTCCCTTCTCAACAGCTTTCAAAAGCTCTTCTATCCATCTCAGTTGCCCAAGTAATTAATTAAACACAGCTGCAGACTAGAACAACTGTTGCAAAAAATGTGTTTGCCGTTTGCTTTTCCTGCTCACTTCTAGGCAGTAGAAGAAGAGGAAGTCACGTAGGAGCAGTTACGACAGCTAAGGACCGTCTGCTTCGCCCCATGCCCTGAAATCCTGTTAAGTAGGAGAGAGGGGCAAAAGCGTCTGAGAAGCACAGCACTCGCTGCAGCCAATTCATGCCCGCAGCAGGGGCGAATCTTTTAAAATCATTGCTGGTCTCATGTGACTATGTCCTGGAAATGACCTAAGGAGGAAAAGCCCTGAGCATCCTTGCCAAAACTCCTGTGTCGTGTCTTTTTTACACAGTGTTAGAAATAAAGTACATAAGTGGGAGAAATGGAATAACTGAAGCAGTCTGAATTTGGAAGGGAACTGGCAGAAAACTGGAGCAGGTGACTTTCAAATGTTCCTGGAAGCAAATGGTGCTAAAAAAAAATAATACTGAAATGGTGCCGTCTTCTCGACTGCTAGATGTGGCAGACTCGAAGGTGCTGGGGACTTAGAATAAATTCCTTTGGGAGAATTAAAGGGAAAGCAAACTGCTCAGCGAAATCACTCAAAACATTCAAGAATATCATGATCCATGGAAGAAAGTGACTTTGAAAAGGTACATTTTCTGTCCAAGAAACCAGCTACGAGGCCAGACGATTGAATGTTATATGGCAGTTATACAATAAAAGTATCATTAAATGTGAACAGTTAACGCATGGACAAGCTGAGCAATACTAGGCAGCCATGTTATTCTTTCCTTTTAATGGCCTTTACCAGCCAAACATAGCAAAGACCACAAAGAGAAAGTAACCATACCGCTAACCATAGCCAATATTACTTGGGGCCTTAGGAGCATGAAGTAGCTACGGAGGTAAAGACTTGTGAAGAGTGAATCACATTGCATCTTTGTTGTCTTTTCACATATCAGCCGCTTTCCCAGCAGAAAATGTAGAGAAGCACAAGAAGCAAGGGTTAGTCTTTTCAAAGGGTGTCTGGGGATGCACATGTGCTGTCACAGCCTTCCCTGTTTCACAGTTACAAATGGCCTGCTATAGCACAAAATATTTTATGACCTGTGTGATTGCTTTTCCACAAAATGCCAACACCGTCAAGGCGTAAGGAAGCCCTGTACCCAGGGTTTGGGGTGGTTTTTTTTTTTCGCAATGTGTTCAATGGCAGCGATTCTGGTTTAAAATGAAAAAGGGATTTGTCCTGGAAGGGGAAACCATTTATCCTCGCAAGGCACAGGTTGTGCAATGTGTGGAATGCCATCGCCCATGTCCCATCCAGCTTTCTTCACCCTCTGTGTGATGATGGAGGTCCTGCCTGCTTGCCCTGAATGAGTCAGGGACTGTAATGAGGTTTCCAGAGGCACAGCTGGAGCCTATGGCTCTTTCCAGACACTGCCAAAGATACTTTAAGGGCAATCTAGACACATATACTTGTCATGAGCTCCTGTGCAGACTTGACGCTGAAAGATACAATTTTAAAGGTCAATATTTGAAAGTGGATGTGTAGACTGTAAATAAGTACTTGAAAGGCCTTTGCAAATTTTTTTTGCATACGTGAGGTGATACACGTTGAAGACTTGCCTCTTGTCTCCTAACTGGCAAACAGGACTGTGAGAAGGCACAGTGCCGTTCACTGGCGAACAAAGGATACTCTAAATGCGATGTTTGGGAGGTAATGCTTGAAACAAAATGTAGGACTCTGGCTGCCCGTATATTGTGTATATTACCTATATTATCTATCGCCAATGGTACCGAGCTGCATTGTCTTACCGGAGAGGCTCAGAGAACACAGAATTAACTGATAAAGAGGAGCAGAAAACGTCAAAAACGGGCCAAAACACAAGTGACGGCCCTTAGCAAGATTCTTCAGGGAAGGAGGCATTCTTCGAGTAATGTAATCTCAATAGGTAGCTGGTATTCAAATTAAGCCGTTCTGGATTTTGCTAGGTATCACATGGGCAGCAGGAGGGAAGCGTGCCAGCTGCAGCAAACCATCACCTCACACCTTTTCTGGGATCCTGCAGTGGTGTAGCTACCGGGAGCACAACGCTCTGCTCTTTCCAGCCCTTGAGATGCTATGAGCTCTGGCAAAAACGGGGGTAGAGCAGTTTCCATATTCTTCAGAGCACACATCCTGCATTTTTTTCAGGCCTTTCTTTAGTCAGTGTTGATGGTTTATGCTATTCCTCCTTGCTCTAAGTTAAAAAGCAGACTATATCTGATCTTTGGCGATTTCCACTGTTGCAATGTCATTTATTGGCTCTCTATAGATTTTAATGTGCACAGCGACTTTCTTACAGGATGTGGTAATAGAGTCCCAGCTATCTTCTTACAGTGTCTCTTCAGGCTAGTTAATAAAGTCATATCCTGGAGGCTTAGGATAGGAACTCCACTTCTCTTTGTTCAGCATCCCTCACGTTCCTCCTTTATTTGTATTTAACTGCATCATGTTCTAAATGAAGGGCCCTATTAATTCTGTTTCTTTTCTCAAAGTCTGTAAGTTTGATCAGTAGCCAGCTTCCACAATTTATTTTCCAGCATCTCATACATGCTGCTTGGTTGACAGTGCCTCTGTCAGATACTCTTATTGCACCTTCACGACGCACCAGGGGCTTGCTGACCGTACCCCTCACTAGAATTCTCACCCCATGGCAGGGAGAGCTTGATTCCCACCGCAGGCTGGGCTGCCCTGGTCTCCTACCTCTGTGTTTTGTCCCAGGTCAGGCAATCACAATGCAGAGCTGTGGCACACCTCCTCGGGAAAAACGGCTCCTGGGTCTGCTATGGATGAAGATTGGAGTGAGCGCACGGTGTCTGTCGTCTCTTCCCACTTAAGTCTCTCTGCTGCTGGGCAGAGAGCAAGCAGAAGGCAAAGGGTCTGTGCACCACGCATTTACAGCTACAACGGGTGATAAGTGCGTCACTGCTGGTGTTTTTCCAGTTCCTACCACAGAAATCAGATAATTAGATTGGTTTAGGAGTTCAAAGAGAACTCCCAAATATAATTTTAAAGGACACTTTCTTCTCTTAGCTTCCCTATCTTTTTTTCTTTTATTTTTTTTCCCCTGAGTTTCTTGCTCTGCGGTCAGGAGATGGACCACAGGAGATTGTGCCCCGTTCAGTAACTGAGACTCACTAAGATATTGTTCTTGACTGTCCCTCACTCAAGTATTGTGGGAATCTGGGTGGGATTTGGGTTTCTCTATACAGTTCAATATTCCAGCTGATCTGAGATATTCCAGGTTATATTCCACCACGCCTATCTGCTGGTCTGGAGTTTCATTAAAAGGCTTTTCTGAACTACAGTAGATTATTTAGATGTAAATGTAATGAAATCCTTTCTAGACTCCAAATATTGTAGTTTTAAGCAAACTTGATTGACGTTTATGTTTTTATATTAAATTATGACTATAGGAAGATCTGCTATGGCAAAAACTGTAATTCTTACTGAAATGCTTCTCTGAAAGGCTTTAAGGAGAAGAGAAACCCCAAGGACTGGAATCCAAGTATTTAGTTGGCAAACGGATATGCCAGCATCAGTGCAAGGTGCTGTTGGTACTGATTTAAGTGTTTCCCACGGTAGACCTTCAGAGATCTCACTGACACTGCAGCACACTGGCAGTGGGCACATTCTGGATTTGAGCTGCCTGCTAAGGCTGGCAGCTAGAACAGAGGTTGCAGCAGGTTTTCTGAGCTGAAGCACGTCTCAGATCATCCACCTTGCCCATGTGGGTTGCAAAGTGGCTGTAGCTACTAACAGCTCTCAACATGGATTGAACCAAAAGTCAAAGAAAGGAAAGGGGTTAAGCCTGGTACCAGCACTGCAGGATGACTGTTTTCACTTCAAGCGCATCCAGAAAACAGAATTTAGTGAATTCTAAAACATTATCCATTAATTAGCTGCAGGAGCTTCAGCTCAAATATGCTCAACTTTATTTGATTTAAACCAAATCCCTTTAAAAAAAAAAAAAGAAAAACAAATATAAATCTATCACAATTGTTAGCTCTGTATTTACTGTTTGTTCCACTTTCTACTTGCAATCAAATTGAAGAAAGAAAATCTTGGAGTGGATCCTCATTGTCTTAGTCATCCCATTCTCAATGAAGCTCTGTGAGAATTGTCCCTTTTCCACTGTGCACCTGCTTAGTTGCAAGTATTTCTTAGATTTCGACTTTTGATCTCTACCAGACTGTGGAGAGGCATATTAAAAATAGGGAGAGCATGGTCTTGTTAGAAAGTTTTGATCCAAATTTGTCAGCCCAGGCTGCGTTCTCTTAAGCATCTCCCTAACAGTTTTTTTTCTGTATCAGTATATTTAAGATTTTATTTGCTCTGCAGGAGGATCTTGATGTCTCAACAGGTTGCGCTAGCTATGATATAAACACTTGTTGGCAGACAGACCCTGGCACAAAAACTTTTTAAGTTAACAAGATAAGATAGAAAAAAGGTAGGTAAGAAAGGAAAAAAGATGTACTATTCAAAAATATAAAAATGTGGAACAGAAGCATAGGGAGATCAAACGCCTGTCCAAAATCACCCAGGAAGTGTGGCAGAGTTAGAAATTAAATCCAGGTCTTCTCCAGAAGCATGTGAGCAGGCTGACTACCATAGCATATAGCATAAAATACAAGATTTTATTGGGATGACCTCTGCCAACACTGAAAGTTGCGTACGTCCCAGATAACACTTTCTGGAAGGTGTGCTCACTTGAAAGTGAAATTTTGGATCCTTTCTCCATATATTCTAAAAGAAATCAATTAAGCAGGCAGTATTTCAATCATGAGCTTGCTGCTGTTCACGAAACAGCTTAGGCTGTCCTCTCGTAGTTTATGATGTCAACAGGCCCCTTGATTGAAATACAGCCTTGAAATCCACCTCTTTCTTCCAGACTCCAGTATATATTATTCTTGTAGTTTTTAAAGACAGCTGTGTGAATTAATGAACTGATCTGAGAATCGGGGTTGGCCAAGAGCGCCATTTAAAAGTCATGTAGATGACCTCATAAAAACTGCAAAGAATGCTTACAGCTTGCTTGTAAAACAAATCTATTCCTTAATAACTCAAAATGCCCACATAATTCAGTACACATTTTAACCCAAGTGATTGCTTCATAAGAGAAGATGAAAATTTCCCATGAAAAAGACATTTAACCGGTACAGGCAACTATAAACTTTAATTGATATTTCACAGTATGTACAAGTTTGCTCTCCAGGGAGTGTAGAATATCATTTTTGCACCTGCACTCTAACTGCAGTCTTATAGTATTTCAGCCATTAAACATTTTTCATTAAAGCACTTCATATAGAATTAGTATAATCTGATTTTAACAAAAGCATTCTATATATAGGTTTTTCACACCATATTAATGCAGAACTGTTAGAACTGGAGAAGCGGTATGGTGCAGGCAAACCCCAGGTTTCAATCCACGGGCAGTAATAGGGGTGGTCTGTACTCAGAGCATCATATTTGTAAAACATATTTATGGTAATGTACTTGACTGTATCTGAGAAGAAAAGTATTTCTAATAAATTAGGGTTTTTCCACATAAATTGCTTTTTTGCGCTAGATTTCCCCAAAGAAATTGGGGAATCTAGTGAAATAGCAGTTTATGGTATAGCACAATGGTATCACATTCTTTACAACTTCCATCCTCGGCAGTCATAAAACCTAACAGTAGAAAGGGTGTTTGCATATTGGGCAGCAGAGGGAATATTTTTGGATGGCTATAACTTAGCAAATCTGCAGAAATATTTGTCTTATGGTTTGTATTTTATAGCTGTTATCTAGCTGGCAATCAGAGGTGAACAGCTGTGCAGTTTTAAGATGTATGATTTTAAAACAATGAACTGGGGGCCTTGCTAAATGGTTCAAATTAGATGTGGGTAGTAGCAAACATCACAGGACTTTTCACCTTGTGTTTGAGACAGAGATTGAAGTTGAGAGTGCTCTACAAACTCAGTGAAGGCAGCACCTCCTTAGTCATTTGTAAGAGACCCTCGAGAATATCTGCAGCACAGAGCTAAGGTTTCCTTGAAAATATTTTCTGGGATTCTGTGAATCTTTTACGTGCAGTATTTCCCTCAGATAGTTCTCGCAGACCCTCACCCCAAAAACACTTTCCCCTGCAGAAGAGCCAAACTTCATGGGCATTGCTCTCCATACCTTTGACAATGGTTTTACTGTTTGAGCAAGGCGGTTAGCTGAAAAATGGAGAAAGTAAGATGTGTAGAAACTTGAAAGTATACAGATCTCGGTTTCACAAAAGCCAGTAAATGACGAAGTTTCCAGCATACACAATCTAGGATTTGTATAGGGCTGCAGGGAATGGTGGTTTGCCTATGCCTGTGATGAAAATATGAGACACGGTTTGTGTTTATTAGAGGTACAGGGAGATATGGTTGTTTTGTATAAAA
Source organism: Mycteria americana (assembly GCF_035582795.1). NCBI lineage: Eukaryota > Metazoa > Chordata > Aves > Ciconiiformes > Ciconiidae > Mycteria > Mycteria americana. The sequence goes on along the minus strand of NC_134366.1, from coordinate 139,373,087 downwards.
ATAACTTTCTCCATACCCCACAGGCTTACAGAGGAGGTGTATGAAGGTGTGACTTACTGACTTTGTGATAACCAGCTTCAGACCACACACAGGAATGGCTTTAGGCAAGGGGTTTTTTGCCCATAAGACAAATATAAAATATCGTTTAGGATTCAGAACAGTCCAGCAAACAGGATGCAAACACTACAGCTAAAATATTTGGGAGTATGGTGTGGCACATTTTCCCACCTGAACATTGCTGTCCTTACTTTCTTCAGAGAACACCACCTTCCTCACGACAGGGAATCGGTCAGAGCTGTGCTTACAGCATCAGGATAGACAGATAATTAAGGTATTCCTCCTTCCATTGTCCTGAAAAAAGAAGGTCTTTACTTTCACAGCCACAGAGACATTGAGTGAGCTCTTATTTTGCTCTGGATTTAGCACCAGATAAACTGCTTAAACTTTACAACTGCCAGGTGATCTCCCCAAACACTTTGAGCCAAAGATCCCTACTGCTCAGAAAAATGTGCAGAAACAGTCCATGGGGTTGCATGATCGTGTGTTAGTTGTGCTCTTGTTGTCAATATTTTGTCCCTGGGCTTGTCTTACTCATGTAAATGCTGAGCAGCCCTCAGTCTACTCCTTCCCTGTCAGTCTCCTCCTTCTGCATAAGCCAAGGTCTTGGGGTGTTTTTACATATTCTGATTAGCTATTTGTCCTTCAGAAACACTTATACCAGGTCACCTATCACTTTAGCTTTTTAGTAACAACTGTCTTTTTTAGCTGAGTTTTTAACTGGTATGTTAAAAACAGTGACCTTGCTAGGAGCATTAATGGTCTCTTCAGCAAGATAGATAGGTAGAGCTTAGGAGACTACTCATCTGACCTAACTCAGCAACCACTGGTCTAGGTTATGCTTCAAAGAAATCCCAGGACTTTTAACTCTACACCACCAGTACAATCCCATGCTGATCACTTCACTGCCCAGGAGTTGCTGGGTTCCTCTGCATGTGTTTGGCAGACTAACAGAAACATATCATACTTGTGAATATTTTTTGTTGGCCCATTTTTCCCTCTGCAGGACAAGGTGAGGTTAGATTTCTAAAGCTATTCGGAGGTTCATCCAAACAAGATCTCTGGGTTTCAAAAGTGATGCGCATGCAGCTAGTGGCTGGTGGGGGAGAAGAATGAAACCTCGGGCAAACAAGATTTTAAGGCGCCTGTCAGGGGCCCAAGGCAATGCAGCTCACAGGCTGCAGCCAGAGCAAGGTGTGAGGTGCAGCAGTTTGCCTCCCCGAGACCCGCATCGCAATCTGGCTAAACAGCTGAAGTGGGGATGTGATCGATTACAGTTCAGAAGAGAGGGGACTGCTAGGAGATTGCAGATAATGGCAAACAGTTCCTCTCTCCTGGCTAATTTCCCCAGGTACCCCTCAGAGAACGATGAGGGGAAAAGATGGGGACAAAACCAAGCTGGTGGTAAAAAGTACTTTTGACGTTGGTTCAGGGAAAGGGCTCCTAATTTTTTTTTTTTTCTTAATGCAATAAAGCAGTTGAATTTATTTTCTGGTGGAGGGCATGATGCAGTGGTTAAAGAGGCTGGATGGAACATGGGAAGCAGCATAGCAAGAGACCCTCCTGCTCTCCTCAATTTGGTGAGAGTCCCACCCTTCAGATGTGTGGTCAGAGACACTCACCATGGAGTTTGCCTATGGGCAAGAGGGTTCTAGTACCTGGGAGCCCAGGCAAACAACCCTTTTATAAATATCACTTATAAAGAAAGGAAATTACATTCTTTGCTCATAGAATTTTCAAACAATAGAAAATATTAATCTTGTCCAGGAGGCAAACCAAGCTAGGTGAATTTAATTAGCAGTGCAGCCTATGGGAGCCTTTGGGAGGTATTAAATTCAGGGGAGAGGTGGTTTGTTTTGTTTTCTCTTTCCATTCCACAACTGCAGATGAAACTGGTCCCCTAGAACATCACAGAAAAAATAAAATGCAGGAGAAAAATTCTAAGTCTTACTGCTATTTATTAGCTCTTTGCCAAATAATGTCTACTTCTTCTGGGTATAGCTTAAAGAGTACATTTTGTGGGTACATTTTCAATGCAGAGCAAAACAACATAAGAGCCACGGCAGAAAACTGGGATAGAGGATAATTGACTGTATTGCATGATCTTCCGCAAATCACTCTCCTGTCTCTGTTATTGCTCTGACCTCAGTCTACTTTGCCCAGGTAGATGATAATAGATAGAAATTATAGATGTCCAAGGCTGGGAGGATCTCTCACTATGGGTTTGCATAGCAGGTGGAGCACAGAGAGGTTCTGATTTCTGCTGGCACATCTCAACACTACTGCCATGTAAATGCGCATTAGTCAGTAAAGCCTTATATGGAGGTTACTGTGGAAAATCTTAATTCACTGAAGTTGATGGTTGATGGCTAAACTCCCCTTGACTTCAACGGAGTCAGGATTTTAATTCTGCATTTTGGGGAAAAGGTTTAAAAAGAAACTTACCTTCTTTTTAACATAGGTTAAATCTTAGATCATGCTCCAAACCAGATGTTACTGTCTGCAAGTCCGACAGGCTCTTGTTGCCAGCATTTATGCCACAGACAACTATATTACTCTTTGGATGCTATTGTAAAGAGAGAGACAAGCAGACTGTTCTCTTACCATGCTCACATACTGTCTTGAACTTCATTTGCCAGGGCTGATATTTAGCAGGGCAGCGATAGTGTCTCAGTAATGTAGGATGATCTGTCTGATAGTAGAAGGAAAACAAAAAGCTAAGAATAAAATAATGTGTTCATAAGAAACCATTTTCCTTTTTACTTGGGACACCCTTTTAATTGCACTTCTTACATGTCTAGAACAACTTCATTACTATGCTTGAAACTGAATTGATTCTGTACTTATTCCCATATTTCAAATGTTAATTTTTCTTGATTATGTGTGAAATGAGTTTATCTATGGAGTAATCAATCAGTTCTGTCCGTTTGTACAGCTCACATCTGTGATGGTAGCCACTTTTATAAATAAGACACAGTAAATTCCATAATCTGTGAAATAATTTTAGCCAAAATGAGCATTTTGTGCCCTTCTTTCATGGAGATTGTTTAAAACAAGGCACATATGTTCCAATAGTAACTGTACCCTTACTGAGAGAGGGAAGTTTTGCATACTCTCTTAAATCAATCATTCTTGCATATTTGAATAGGGCTGGGTACAGCGAGCTGAGCAGCTAATTTAAGGCCAGCTCTTTCTTTTCTCAGGATAGGGAACTTACATTTTCCCCTTTACCTGACTGGCCATTTTTTTTTTTTGGCTTTGGCCATAAGTTCCTGTAACATTCCTCACAGAAACGCAGCTGCTATCTATTGAAATACAAGTCATTGTTCATGGATCACATTTATAATCCACCCTACCGGTGAGATGCATAATTGTATTTGCCATATGTGAAAGCAATTACAATACTTTGTACAGAAGAAATGCCTTCAAGTGTCTGCCTGGCTAACTAAGCCTAGTCCGAGATGTGTATTTGGGAGCAAAGCTGAATTTTCTTAAAGGTAGCTGTTGATTCCTATTAATGGACCAATACTGAGAATTTTAAGTATACAAACAACCAGGCTTTTTGTCATCTTGGTTTTCTTGCTACAGCCATTTTTGTCCATACCAAGTTGTTGGCTTTCAGCTAGCGTAGTTCTACTGATTCCAGGGAAGATATATCAATTTACTTCAGCTACAGATCTGGACTCTAATACTCAGGTTATATTTTCTCCTTAAAAAAAATATGAGAATTTTTTTCTGTCCTTGCCTCAAGTCTTATGTATATCATTCTTAAACGATGGGCTTCCCGTTCCTGATATGTTTTTGATGAAAGCTACTTGTCAGGCACTGATCTCATTTTCTCATGGAGTTTCTTAGTCTGTAGACTTATTCATAGGCTTTCCTATAAGTAGCTACATAATTTTAAAATGTCAGCAAAAAACCTGAAAAATATCTCTTCCTCCATTAACAGAAATTCTTTGCTGAAGTCCTGTTTCAAATTCATCGGGACTGTTCATGTAACACTTGTCCTATTCAGTGTAAGAGCAAGAGGTTTGGTCCTCTACCCTTCTCTGCTTTTTTGAAAGAAAATATTCTGTAACAGTATTTCTGGGGATCTTTCGCTCAGTGCTGTGTAAATCACCTCAATCTTTTTAATAGGATTTTGATCACATAACTTAATACCAGAGAACAGCTCTCCTATGTTAAATGTGAGTAGGTCAAGGCTTTACATTTTAATGTGTCCTTTATGCTTATTCTGCTCTTCTGCTGTAATGATTCAGGGCATTAATATATCATGTTGCCACCTAACCAAGTATACGAGAACAGCTTTGTGGGGTTGATGTTTTGTATTATTCCATGAATCAACCTAAAAGAGCTTGCCACAGACGCTGCCAAACTCCCCTAGGGTGACTTGGATTTAGATTCTCTTGCGCTTTAAACTGCAGAGTGTTGAGGGGCTTAGAAATTCAATGGGAGCCCACTGTCTACCAGAAGTTAGCAAAATGAGGCTTTTCCTTTCCGCCTGTGGCAGAGCTGTGTGTTAGACGTAGTACTGAGGGGTTTCAGGTTTTCATCTAGTATCTCTTCAGTTTTATATTCAGATTAAAGAGTAATGATGTAAACCACTTCCCTACTGCTGACAAAGTATTGCAAGAAGGAAATATTATTTTCTTACAGCATTAATATATATCAGACCTGTCATTGTGTATGAATAAGGATTAAAGGTGTATCAGAAATTTGCTGTGTATATTCTTAAGATATACCCTTAATAAAACAGGGCATTCTTATTTCCTAGCAATCCTTAAGGCGAGCACGCACACTGCTATAGAGAAGCTGGGTGTCGGGGTACATATGTCCTACTCCTAGCTAAAGAAATCTGCATTTTCTAAATCTGAGAGGCAAGAAATTCTCTGTGGTTCTCTTCAAAAATGTGCATTCTGTAAAGCAAGCAAACTGCATATCCCTAGATGTGTCTCACTGAGTGGATGAGGAGGATGAGAATGAGGAGAATGAACGACACGTTTTCCATATTGAAAAAGATTTTTTTGTTAACTCAAATAGCACTGAATCATCATTTCATCAGAAACATTCTCACCTTTGTATAGTTTTAATGACAAATAATTACGTGTGCACCTGCAAAGGCAGGCAGCTTTCAAAACTGGCTTCCCAAGTTAGTGATGCAACTTTTCATTTTTTTCCCCAAAGACTAACATCTGCCAGAGATCACCAAAGGCATCAGCGTATTACAGATCTAACTGTTCTGAGGCACGGCACTTAATTTTCCCTTGGGTAAACAAAGGCGATAATGGATAAATACTGTAGCATCAAATGTCTTCAAAATATCAGAGTTGTGACTGCAGACTTTAATCCACATCAGAAGTGAAAAAGAAGAGAGAGCTAAAAATGGTGGCAAAAGCTTTTTAATTGTTGGGGAGTTGGCAATGATAGATTAATGCCACTGCCGGTATAGTACCTTAGAAGGACTTTTTGAGTAGAAACACTGGAACTGAAGAGCTTGGTTTAAAGCATTCGAAGTTAGAGTTATTCAAATAATTATTTAATGAGCGTCTGTGTCATTTTAAAACTAAATTAAAAGTATTTTGTGATCTACGTTTTCACTGTGAGCGTAGCACTCCCTTACCCTGACTGCACCAATACGCTGGGCATACGTGCAACAGCTTGCTGCTGTGTTGCAGTTCCAGACAAAGTCTGGCATACAAATGAACTTGTGACACTGCTGCCATTTTAGTGCACAGTTGCTGCCGTATCTGCAGAGCAGATTCCTCAGGGAAACAAACAGCCTTAGTTTATCCTTAAATTTAGGGTCCTGGATTCTCTGGGGATAAATATTCTAAGTTAAGGCTGAGGAAACCTCATGACTGTTTGCATAACAGTAAATAATTTTTAAACAGGCAGTACTTTAAAGCCTAGTCAGCCAACTTCTATATAAAAAGGAGGCTTTAAAAAAAAAAAAGAAAAAAGTGTTCAGAAATCTATTTTAAAGAACAATATGCATCCTTTGCGAAGTCATGTTTGTTATTTTTAGATGTTGATATCATGAGGGTGGAAAAAATTACAGGGAGCATGGACCTACGGAACAGTTCGTTCAATATGTCTGGAGTCTCCAGTGACTCCATCTTCAAAAAGACAGAGAAAAAGAAAAAAGAAGAAAAACCTACACAGCTTAAATATTTATTGTATATTCTCAGCTGGAAAATGCATCTTTTTCAAGTTTGAAAGAAAGTGGCTCATTTCTTTTTTTAAGTACCAAAAACATTATTTTAAAGTGAATGCCTTTCTTCAAAAGTTGTTTTTGTACTGGAATGACTTGCAGTGGTTTGAAAGTTAAAAGTTCAGTCTTGGCCATAGATAGCTCGGAGTAAGGAATGTGTGTGCTGTCTCCTTGAGAAAATACTGACAGAAAATTAAAAGGGGATAGACAGTCTCATGTTAAGAGTCACCCCGGGTGTGTGAAAGCTGGGACAGGTAGATACAGTTTCTTTCCCGATCTTGCCCATTTATTCCACAGGTAGGCACTGTCCAATGTGGCGTGTCGGAAAGGGAACGGTGGCTCTGGCCGAGAGCCTGGCAGGGATGCCCTCACTCAGTGACGAGAAGTCACCCAGTGCTTCACTGTGCAATGTGAAGCTCGTACTCTCGCTTGCAACCTCGCATCCACACAGTCCAACACCAAACCTAGCCCAAAGCTGTGAACATCAACAAGGAGCTTGTTATTTGTTCTTTGTGAAGGGACAGTAGACAAAACATCCGTGCGGAACAGCTCTCCTGGATGCCGACCCACCTCGATCAGTAGGACACAGTTAATCCTATAAGACCTTTCTCCTTCTCGCACAGCGTGCACATTTTCTGAATCATCACTTTGTGCTGGCTGATGGGAGGACTGAACCCCAAATCAAAGCAAATGCATGGTATGAGGCAGTTTTGCTGTTTCGCTCAAATAGTGCCAAGCTGCTTCACACTGACCTACCAAAGGCCATGGAAGCTGTAAGCAGAAAGTTAGTTGCTAGGCATAAAGGGTTAATCTGGCTCAGTAAAGGCATTTGGATGTAAGAGGACCCTCCTGAGTGACTATAAAACATCTCTTTAAAGGACTAAATGAGATGAACTTCTGGGTATTCTCTGAATTAACCTGAGGGTGTATCAAGAATGCATTGCTGCATCAGGACAGCTGTATAAATGTCCTTGGACTAGGCCACTGACAGAGCACAAAGGAAATAAAGTTGAACTCTACTGCATGCTGCTCTTCCTTACCTTGAAGTTTTGATGACAAGATGACAACAGTTTCCTAAGTGGTTTTTACTATGTTTTGAGACCATTTTAGCCAAATCTCTAAATTTTTGGAGGCTTTTGACTGCATTCTCCAGTCTGCTTAAAGTAAAACCAGCTTTTAACATCCCAGAATATTTTTTTTTAAACCTTGGATGTTATCTTTAATCAGCATCTTTGACTATCTTGTAAACATGCTTCCTTGCAGGCTAATATTCACAGGCCCTAATGGAGAAGTTGAGAACAGAAACTACTGGAGCTCCACCCCATTGCTTTGCCCAGCACAGCCATTCCCCTAAGTTTAAGCAGGGCTTTGCTGGTGTTTTGCTTTAGGCTCATCCAGAAAACAGGGGTGAATTTGTATCTGCAAAGACAGTCTACTTCTTTTGCACGAAATAATACGAGATGGGTGGAAAAGCAAGCCATTCTTTCCATTATAATGGCATGCGGGATGCTGATACTAAACTGCAGACTATAGCCTGCCTTTGTAAATTCCCACAGGGATTCTCTTCCTGGTATGAAAAACACTTGTAATGGCAACAGCACAATTAAAATGGGACTTTCAGATCTGCCCTGCTCTGATAGATCTTCTGGTTTTTTGAAGTAAAAGGGAATTTTACCACTGACTTCAGTGAGGGCCTGAATGCTTTTAAAAATGCTCCTTTTTCATGGCCTCATTTGCTCCATCTAAAACTGTAAAAGAGCTCAGCTGTATGGAGTCCCTTGCACTAAGCAGTCTTTTCCTCCATGCCTATTAAAAGAATAAAGATATTTTCTTTGGCCAAGAAATTCTTGTTTTTACTTCTGTGCTTTCAATATACTTTCGAGGTCAGTTGGGGCTGGCTGGTCTGAGCTCACAAGAAGTTTTTGATTAATTAGCAGAAGCTCATTTCAAGATGTTGCTCGTAAGTGGTAAGGACGGGTTGAATCTTTTTAAAGGAAAAATCACTACTCAGCTAAAAGCAGAGAAACATTTACCTTAGTTCACTGCAAGATAAATCTAGATGCATAAACAAAGCAAAGAGAGGAACAGCACTCATTTATGTCAGCTTACAAATCTACAAGATCAAAGAACTTACAAACAATTAAAAAAATCTCTGCAGCAATTCGGTTTTACCTGATGTTTCTCTTATTCTAGTATTTAGTTTCTTTGAAATATTACAGTAATTATAATGCCATTTAAATTTTGAACAGATTCTGAGAAAAAGCAGGTAAACTTCTAACCTTCCTGTGTTGTTGTGGAGGAATTTTGGTTTGATTGTCCAGATCTATTTCCCACACCGGTTTAAATCCTTGTGCTGATGCAACTATAACTTCTCAAGATCAGCTCTTCACAGTCAGTCCAATTTAAATAGGTCTTAAAATTTGTTTGTGAAGCTCAAAAATACCTAAGCCATTTAGAAGAAAAAAAATCGTGGAAATTAACTGAGAGACCTTGGTTCCAGCTCTCTCCAGACCTTTTGAAATCCCATATTTTTAAGAGATTTATATTCTGAGACTCTATAAAATATAGCAGCAGTTTTGTAAACTTGATGGATTTGGTATGTATAAGACAAATAATGATCACATTGAAAATGTTGACATTTACCATCTGAGGGAAGCCTGCTTTACCATTTCTTCCTCTGACTAATACATCAATGGCAGGAACTCTATGTTAAATATGAACATGCATGATTCTTGATAGAGACAAATTGGAAATGATACAAAATCTACAGACTGCTTCTCAGCGTTGCAGTGTGGGGGCAGCCTGAAGACAAAATATCTGTGAATCCTTGGGACTAATGAGCTAGTGTACTCTAACAGCATTCTTGGAAATAATTGCCATCCAGACAGGGTGCTTCTGGCACTTGCCTGCAGGCTGGGAAGATGGCAACTGGAAGGAATGAGGTCCCAGAAACATCTGCCCTTGCAGCAGTAGGAAACTGATCTGGTGGGATATACATTTGTGATCCTACGTGACAGCTACTGCGACTGTGTCAGTCTCAGACTCTCTCCTTGCTGCTTGGAGAAGGTGAGCAGTCTTCCCAACCTTAATTTCTGCCACCGTGCCATGCTTCTACTGGCCCCAACCAAACTGTGCATGCTTACCCATGCCAAGCAGCGATTTACTTCAAGTGTGGTCCTATTTACCACCATGAGCAAAGGTTTTAGGATCCTAGTATCCATCCTGTGAGAATTATAACCCTATAGAAGCAATGAATCAGCACTTCCAGTTCTACAGCTTATTTCCAGACATTCTTCTGGGAATGAGGAGGAAAACAGAGATGTCCAAGATAAGAAGTTTATGGGAAAACAGCAATTTTATTAATAACTCAAAATATTGCTTACATGAATGCAAACGAGATTTCTGAAAGATAGTTTAGTCTTCCCACACAGAGTTTACATGCAATACTTCATTTCAATCAGATTTGCTCTGCCTGCACATGTGCTTTTAAAGACAGAAGTCTGCATTCTCCTAAGGTCTTAGTCCCAGTTTACAGAAATAGCTGCACAAATTTACTCCAGCAGAAAGCCATTCCCCCACCCTGCTACTTTCCCCCTTTACAGGATGTGGTTCAGCTTATAGCTGCAGGATGAATTTACCCGAGATGAACAGAATGATTTGCACAACAATTCATATCCTATAACACATATATTTTTATCTATAGCATATGAGGGATTTCTCTTTTATATGAAGCCCCAATGGCACTCTAGAAGTGGGCTGTCCTCCAGTTTCTACCATCAAAGACCAGAGAGAATACACAACACATTGATAAGCACTAAGGAGGTAAGAGTATTGCTCCTTTACTTTCTCTCATATTATTTGTTCACTCCTTTGGGTATCATGAATTCCTGGACAAATATTCAAAAAATCTGCTTCCAGAAAACACCTTATCAATCTTGCCAGCACTGCACTTTCCTTGCAGCTGTCAAGCCCAGCTTCATTTCTATTCTGGTTGCTATTCCTTTTCTTACAGCATTCTTACAGTGCTCCAAGGCACACCTGTGCAGTGAGTGAATAAAACAGGTACAGGTTTTGCAGAGCTTCCCCAGAACACATGCACCACAGGGATGAAATGATGACCAGAACACAGCATTATCATTTTTTCTGCCTTTTGGTGAAGCTTTATGATAACTGGCAGCTATCGTTTCAGTTACTATGGTGTAAGCATGGGGGTGGTTGATACTTCTCAGAGTTATTCCACTTTTCACGTTATCATCTGCGTCTGTTATTTTGGGACACCTTCTTCCTTCACTTGAACTGGTGTAAATTCAGAGATATTTCTATTTTATAGTAGTGTAACTAAGTAAAGATTGGCATTTCTCATGCCTGGCCTGACTGACTCACCAGGCTAATTTTATCTCACTCCTGCTGATGCTGAGGAATCTTTTGGGCCCATATTGGGTCATCCATGGCCATCACTATGGGTTGCATGAGCATGCTCACAACCGGTGACCACCACTAATCTTATCTGTCCCTATAGTGGGCAGCACCTGGCTTTTAGAAGTGAGCACCAGGCTCACTTCTCTGCTTGATGCTGTCTTCATGATGCCAGAGCAGGAGCAGCTGGGATGGCCTCCAAGCCGGGCAAACTTGAGCAATATAGCCCATCCTCCTATTCTTGCACAGTACTGTATATGCAGCAAAGGGGCCTTTCTCCCTTTCCTGCCTCGCTAGCTATATCCCTTATTCAGGATATATTCCTTTCCTGCCTCCCTAGTTATATTCTTTATTCAGGACCGGTTACACCTGCAATTTCCACAGTACTTTGAGCAGAGGGGCTGCTGCGTGTTGTCACTCCAGATCGAGAGGCAACCAAGTTCACCTTCTTCCTGTCCTTCAGGACTTCTCTGGAAAGATGGATTGCTTAAAGACGCAACAGCTATTAGCGTCTTTCCACAGACTCCAGGGGCCTCTAATCTCCCTGTGTTTGACTTTTTGTCATCTGCAGATACCAGTATCCATCTTGGGGATCACTTTACTTGGTCAATTAGTCCCACTGATTGAAAGGGACTAGTGCTAATTCTGCTCAGCACAGGAAAAGTCTCTGGCCATGCACAGCCATGTAATTTCAGTCCTTCTCAGTACTTTCCCTACATATTAAACTTTAATAACCTTGGTGTGGCAGGAGTTCAAGTCTACTAGCTTTTGGTATGTTTCTGAATGTTAATGTCCATTTTCAGCTCTGCTGCACAGGAAAATGTCTGGTTAAAAATGCTAACGATTTGCAGTTGTGATTTCTAATGCATCAAGCACTGTCCGTTTTTCTCGGCAGCTTTTTTGTTTGCTCATTCTTGCATGTTTCATTAAGACAATTTTCAATATAAATTTCATTGTGGTTTTTATGACAGTCACCTGAGATGAAATTTCGCAAATTTACAAACATGAACTCCAAAATGTACCCAGGGGTCTCATTTGCCTGCACATAAATACTACAAATACTTTGTAAAAGCACAGAAATGATTGGAGTTGCACATGTGTCATTTATTGCGAGGCAGCAAGTAGGCGAGCTAAGAGTAGGCCACATACAGGCATGAAATCTGTCCCTGCTGTGATTCTCCCCTTAAATAAAATACACGCTGGGTTCCATAAATCACTTGCAAGATCTTTGTATAACAAGTGGTGTACGTTACAACTGAGGCCTGCTAGGCAAGGTGAAGACAAAATGAGCAACACCATGATGAAATTAACAACTAAATCTAGAGCTACCCTTTTAAAACTGTTTCTTGTGCACTTGCTTAGTCCTAGTCAGATTAGCAGGTAAAGAAACACATTAATACGTTTGCTTTGATGAAAGAATGGGAAGTATGTGATTTAATTTAAATCCACAAAAGCTAAGGAAATCAAGACTTAAGTCAAATGAGGACCTCTGGCCATAAAGCTGGAATCCAGATCTGGATCTGAAGTGCCCCAGGTTGAAAGGATTTTGGCACTCAGGTGATTTTGATTTGCTACATGTTCTGAAGTGAAATTTTCTGCCCCATTTAGATACACAGCTGGATTTAAACCTACACTTAGACATGCAACTCATGGTCATTTTTACTATTAAACCTAATATTCTGTGACAACTTTTCATTTATAGATTATTGTCAGTGCTCCTTATAGCCTGTTGCTTCTGTCAGACTGCTTTTTGGGTTGGATCATGGCAATATATAAATATACACACATATATAAAAAAATCTTTTATTGACATCCAAAATAAAACTAAATTGAGATACCTTAAGCAGTTTTTCTTCCTTTTCTGGGGATCCACAATAATATTTTGGATTCCATATTCCAACAATTATGATAATTTGTGTATCCCTGAAATATCTCTTATCAGGTAGATCCATTAAAGAAGACATGGCAGTGTAGAGGGCTGCCAAGCACAGTTACCAAGCCAAAAATGTGAACTTTCTACTGATGATAGTATGCAGTTCGATGTTTGCCTATTCCTGTGTAAGTATATATCTAAGAGTGCTCATCTCTGAAAACTGATTCATAATATCAAATTTAACACTATTCCTTGTTCCTCTAGGTAAAAGTTTTAACACTGCTCTTACAAAACATATCATCAGAGTTCATTGGACTTTTATTTGATGTATTTTAAAATAACATTAGGGAAAAAAGACAATAGTGAAAGAAAGTTAGCTCTTTTCTAAAGGGGCACAAACTGAAAAGTGTCTGCCTTAATCAATAATGTCATGATCCTGATTCTGAATTCTTAAATAAGGAAGCTCTGTAGTGAATTTTTTCATGAAATTCCAAATGACTACAACAAGAATATAAATGTAAGTCATTGTCTACAGCATACTTCAGGTAATAATAGGTAAGTGAATCTTTTCTAATAACAGCAAAGACCTTTTTCCCATTAAATTTTGTTCAAAGCATCCTACTGTTCCACAGCATCTGCATATAGAGCTCTTAAACAGAGCTCTAGGTCCAGGTCTTTGGGTTGGATACGGAAATACAGCAGCAGGGCTGATGAGAAGGTAAGATACAGGATCAGCCTGTGTGAGTGTTTGGTCATTTCCTGACCATTTTAGATCTTAAAGTAGATGATATGTCTTGTACACTCAGTAGACTGTCCAACTATTTGTGTGCCTAGTTGTGCAGCTCCCAATGACAAATTTCAATCTGACAGAAGCTTTTTTCTCTTAAGCTCTAAGTCTGGAGCACCTTCACGCACTGGTGAGAAGTGAGACATGAAGGAGCATCTAGCATTAAACTTGTAGCTGCAATGTTGATGTACACCACAGTTTTAACAACGGCATCACTTTATGATAAAATACACTAGTGGAAATTCCAAGAAATGATGTCTACCGGAGCTCACAATCTGTAAATGCTCTATAGGTCCCTTCTCAAATAACTATCACCTGCTTTCAGTGGTCTCTCAGAGTATTTCTGCTGTGAATTTAGACAGAACCTGGAAGAATCATAAACTTCATTTATTATTGACTGACATTCAGAAATCAATACAAGTTTATCTCTAAATTGGAAGGTAATGGACTGGAAAACAATAGAATTCTTTTTAATGATTCTGTGGTCTCTGATTGAAATTATATGCATAAAGGAATGAATCAAACAAAGTTCTCGGGCTCAGGGTGGCAACAGATTCACTGATGATATGTACAACAGTAGTCCTCTATTGCTTGATATGTTTAGTTAAGTGCTTTAAAACCCATACAGTTATTTGCAGTTTCAGTCAAATAGTGCTAGACTAGATTCATGCTGGTGGGCTAAAGGATGGGAATTGGTCCACTTTTAATTTCCAAATCATGGAGACGGCGGGGTGTTTTTAACTAAAACCAGTCTACCACTGAAAAAAAGGAAATCATTATTCACTTTTCGAATATGCCCCTTAGAAATCTGTAACCTGTTGATGTGACCAATTCCCACCAAAAGAAAGCGCATAAAACCCCTCAAAATGTAACTGAGGCACTCAAGCATTGCTGACTTGCTACTTGTTAATTATTCCATTTGCTAATGTGGAGTTGGAGGGTGCTCTAATCTAACGGGGCAGAGCCAAAGGTTACATTAGCCTGGTGTGAGTAGACATGGAGTTCTCAGATAGAGTTGCTGGGAGCAGACAGCACTGAAAGGAGCACCTGGCCTGGACTCCCAGCAGTGCATTAGTTAGAAACAGGAGAGAGAAACAATTGCAGCACTAATGAGCCCCAGGTGAAAAGACTATTTAGCTAGACACAGGTCTTTCCTTTCCTTTTTGTTTTTTGGGTTTTTTTTTTTTCCCCAAATGAGAATGTTTTGATTGATGAGCCAAATTGTTTGGAATTTCTAATTGTTCATTACAATAAAACATAGCTTTTGTGTTCCTTCCCTTTAAAACACAGGTTGCTCACTACTAAAACCACATATAATGATTGAGGGGAAAAAAATTCCAGACACATACTGGAAGCCACTTGGTGAGATAAAGCCCTGTATCATATCCCGTGTTTGCTGAGTGTTTATGAGTCAGAGCAGTGCAATGGGATTCCCTGTGAGCTAAAAATGGCTTATTAAGCATTTACAATACAAATTTTCATATAATTGCTTCTTTTGAGAGTTTGGATTCCTCTTTTCCTTTCAACCAAGTCTTTTTTTAGTATATCATTAAAACGTGCTTTTGATAGCCACAAATATATGTATTAAATTACATATGTGTTGATGTGGATAGGTTTACTCTGTCAAATTGTCAGTCTAATATACATGTATATGTATGGAGTGAGCTGCTAGCTAAAAGCAATGGTTGCTACTCTTTGACATCATTTTATTATTTTATTGATGGTTAATTTTATGTACAAATATTTTAGAATTGTTAGCAATAAAGAAAGGTAGAACAATAATTATTACAGCAGAAAAGATTACAAGAATGGATTTTCACATCAGCAAGTAAGAAAAAGGTCATATTTGCGTATCTTCCTTTTTCAGTGTCGTGTAGCTTTTGGCCACTGAGAGGATCCATATTTGCTTAAATATGGGGCAGATTTCAGTTTTAAACACTGTGGTGCAGAACTGTGTAAATCTGTGTTAACGCCTCAGCAGAGTCACAGAGGGTCACCTCCATGGTACTGGAGCCATCCTGATACATCTCTGGAACTGAGGTCAGGATCTGGCCGTGGGTTTGTCTTCTGATTTTCCCAGAGTGAATGATCAAGCCAGGGTTAAAAATGGGCACTTGCTTTCTGCTTTTGCAAGGGTCTGGCTCTGAGTCGTTGAAATATTTTCCTGATATTGAAATATGAAATATTTTCCACTGTCCACTCTTGCTTGCTTATGGCTAACCGTTTGCACGAGGTTAACCTATGTAAAGAAAAATCTCTTTGACAGACAGTGAAAGGATTAGACATAATAAAAGACCTCACATTAAGTTTGCTCTGAGACAAATTGTACTTATTTCTTCCAATTCATGCAATATCTTCACTGCATATATTTCAGCACAAAAAGGGAGCTTATTTTGACAGCGCATGATTAGCAGCATGGCCACAAAGTGGAAGCTATTCAATATGGGGGGATCTAGTTAATATGTTGTCATTACTTAGTTGCTTAGTGCCATTGGGGTAGGGAGATTTATAGTGGCTGCCTCAAAGCTGGCAGATGTCAACCTCAGTTCTTGGCCAATGTCTTTTCAAAGAAGTTGTGAGTGGCAGTGAAATAATTAAGGCAGACTTCACACCTGGACTGTGACAACACAGTGTCTGCTAGCGCAAAGTGTCCCAGTCATAAAATAATCTGTGGAGCTCATCGCTGCTGATGCAAATGAGGAAATGGAAACTAAAACCCTTAAAATCAGAAATTAAACCTGCGTGGGACTGGGCAGATAGAAATTAAATATTAGAGAATGTCTGCAGTGAAAACTCTCCAGTGTGAGATTCTGGTCTTTTAATTTAACACCAGCTCTAATCAATGTGAATAAGCTCAAGGAAATTCACTTTGTATTCAGCGAGGATAATCCATCATGATTCTTATAATACTCTGTATTCATTATGAGTGGTATGAAAACAGAGTATACGATTTTTAGCTAGAAATGTTAGGAAATGCACCTGCTGATAAGCCCATCAATTTTAATACACTAGGGAGCTTAAATGGGCAAAATCAGAGTTATGAACCATCTCTATAACCCACAACAACTTTCTGGTCTTCCCCACAGGAGAACAGTGACCATACCAAGCTTTAGTGGCTTATCTTGACTATGCTCTGCCTAAACCAAAATCTCAGCTGCTAGACAGCTGTGAAAGATCAGGCTCAATTTTTTTTTCTTGACATTGAATTTGAAGGGTGAATCCAAAGGCCTAACAGATCCGTTCCATTGCCAAGGGTTTTTTTGCGAGTTGATATAAGTACGCATTGGATCTTCAGAAATTTCTCATTACCATGATGTCTGTCAGCCAAAATATAATCTGCTCGGCAGCAGAACTGTCACACACTTGCTCCATTTCTGCACCAGATGGATGGGTTCACAATAAATTCTAATCTTGATCCCTGGACTGGAAATCTCACATAAGAATTGACTTTTTAAAGGTTTTGTTTAACAAGGTACTTCATCCCAGTGAGTTTCTAGCTATCTCCCAGCCAGAACAGAACTGCTTGAATTCACATCGTGTTCTTCCCCTCTCTATCCATGCAAGACACCAGCTTGTTTTCCACTACAAGCTCTAAACTATAAGGCTGCATTTTCTTGGCTCTTTACATTCATCTGGCCATTTCAGAAACAATTTGCTTTTCCCAAGAAGGCTTGTCTTTACTTACATCCAGGCTTGTTCCCAACTTTCACTGTTTCAATCTTCAGCTTTGACTACATTTCAGCTGATGATTTTGTCTTTCTCATAACAATTTTGGATGAAATTTCCACGAATGAGTCATCTGAACCAGATTTGCCCTTGCTAATTTACGGGCTGCTGTACAGAGCTGGTTGACAGAGTCTGACTGATTCAGATGTTAATTAGAGGCAAAGTACAAAGTTAAAGTATTCTGGAAACAGGCATTTTGTTTTACATCGAAGAACCTTCACACAGATAACCGAAATCTTAGTTAAGATAAATCAGTTCTTCTTATATCACCAATTAAAATTTTATAGTGTAAGTGCATCCTGTTAAAAGTGCAGTGCTCACATTTAGTTCAAAATGATACTCCAGGGAACCAGCAGCAAACTACATGCACGCTGCTGGGGCAGGGAATGCAGCACTTAACCAACGAGATAGGAGACAATATAAAGCTAATATAATTTAATGTAAAAATGTTCCTATGAGAAGCATGATGAGATCTCAGCACCCCTGGAAATAAGGATATATATTTACATGGAGCAATGATATGGTCCTGGCTGCTGTCTTATACACCTTAATTAGATTGCCTATTGCAAGAAAAATATAGTTGATATTGAAAACATTCTACTGAAGGATGACAAAGTGGCTACCAGCAGGGTAGATGCGTTCAGGCACTGAGTTACATCAAGGGTGGGTTTGGAGTTTTTGATGTATAACTGCATGTATGAAAGTACGTTGAGCATTTGTAAAATCCTTTCAGCATTTACAGTTTTACAAACTTGAATTAAAATTCAGAATAAACTTTATTATAATAACTGCTTTTACTTTGTTTTCATTTGTTGATTTATGTATTTTGCACTGCTGTTGGTAGTATATTTAACTTGAAATTCATGAAAGTGCACTAAGCTGCAAAAGTTAAAGCTGAAATCGTGTAAATGGTTATGCAAGTATTGCTGTATGGGAAAGGCTGTATCTAACGTAAATGTATTTCTTTTAGTGGAATAAAGTTTTTGTCATAGTAAAAGAAAGTTGATTTTGTTTCAGCAATGATAAATCTTATTTTAACTTTAAATAAATTAATGGAATTTTAATTTAAATATACATATGTATGTAAAAATCCATATATGCATATATATGTGTGTGTATGAGTATATATACATGTGTGTGTGTGTATCCAGGACAAATTTTTCAAATATAGGAACCCAAGTGAGTGCTGATTAGGGGTATCAGACTGATGCAGCTGTTTTTATCAATGCATCTTTCTCCATCTAATACGCTGTATTTGTCACTGGGCTAATGAGCACTGCTGATGTGTATCACTAACACCGCCCTCTTCTACATCAAGCTCCTCAGTGTTGCACTGTGGGGACATATCTCACACGACTAAAGGATACTAATTTCCTTAAAAATCCTGAAGGAAAAGTAGGCCTAGACAAAACATCTGAGCTTTTTATAACTATGGAATTTCTATACGGGGGAAGGGAGCTTCGGCTGTGCACACAGCCATTTATGTCTGAAAGTGTGGTTTCCTCATAATGAAGTTAATTAGGCCTCAAGCTTCTTTTTTATACCTACATGAACATTTCAAATATAAACATTTTCAATGAAAATCTTTTATTTCAAATCGAAAATGTAACTTATACTTAAGAAAACAGTTGGATAAAGCTTGCACAAGAATAAATTAAGATCACAAAACCAGAAAGGAAGCAGAAAATTATCATTTTAAAACATAATGTCTCAAATGAAAAAAAACCCTGACCTTACTCATACTTATTTTAACTGAGTTAAAAACACTGTGATACAGCCTTAGTCATAAGGGAAAAGGAAACAATCACAGGGACTTCACAGACAGGTATTAAGCAGTCATTGTCTTGGACACATGTGGACAGAAAGCCTTCGATGTGTGCCATGCACACAAGTGTCATTATTTTTCTCCCTAACCAGAGTTCACCTAATCAGGAGCAAGCTAAAAGGTCTTTTTTTCAAGTTGTTGTAAATAGAGGGGTCAGGGAGAGGGACATAATCTTCCCTAAGCACCTCCTTAACCTTGCCCCAGGCTGCTGGGAGGTTTACAGGAGCTCTGGTTCTCCTCACACTCGACACAAGGAGTCGGATGCTCCCAGTGCACATCCTATTATTACTCAGACTCGATTTTGCTGCAGCCACACAGTTAAACCCAGGGAGATAAGTTGGGAAATAATTGAGAGTACGACAGCTGCAGCCTCTGCCAGGGTGCTCAAATTTCTGCTAACTAAGTCCTGGGGAAGACATTTTTCAGTCACTTACAGATAACTGCTACAAATGCGATCCTCCCAATTCATCCATGTGGAAGTCAATTTTTAACCTTTTGTTTAAAAAAGCTCTTTAAAATTAGTGTCTAGGTCTGCTGAAAGGGACAGGAAAGGTGGACCTGTCTGTGAGAAAACAGCATGTGAGCACTGGGAATGAGCTGAAGGGCATCTTTTCCAGGGGATGGCTTTAGGTAGGATCCCAGCCCAGAGAAACCATCAGAGTGTGGGGAAGAGGAATGGTTTCTTCCAAAATGGATAAATGCAATTGTTATACCTAAAGACGAGTTTATTTTTTTGCCATGAATTGGATTACGCTGGCACTTGTTAATCTAGCTGAAACAGATCTTGTTTGAGGGACTTTTGACTGAAGTAGCAGTCATCTGCCTTTGCTGTAAGAAAGTGAGAGTAACTGGCAAAGGTTGTAGGAGGGAGGAGATCTTGTATTTTCAAGCTTTAATTTTGATTTAGCAGTGCAGGAAGAATTCTGCATCTTCAAGTTTGGCCTTCATGAACAGAGCCACAAGAAATTTCTTCTACATTACTTCTTATTCTCATTCCTTTAGCACTAGTAAGAGAATTAATAGTTCTAAACTCCAAAGTGAATGTTTGGCTACCGTAAACACTCCTTTTAAAAGACATCATGTTAGTCATGCTGTGTTGCACTCCGGTGATTTCACAGTAAATATCCTTGCAGGCAAGTCTGAGAAACATTTGCTCATCGTGTAAGTCAGGAATTTGAGCCCTTTACCAACACATCTTTTGCTTCCACACAGTTATCCTGTGGTAAGAAAAAAATATAGAGAAGTATTAGGGGAGAGGAAGTATTCTGCTAGTCAGCTCAAAATGTAAAAATCTCCTGTATTTGAAAGGGGTTTTGTACCGATGCTTTGCTCTAGAAACTTGTCCTACTCAAATAATTCCCATCCCAATGTGTATAGTAGACCATATCCTGCAGGAGCAAACTTTTACAAATATAGACATAAAAAATTAAACCAATGTGGAAATCCTGATCTCTGGTTATTTATTTAAACCAGATTGATGTAAGAAATTATCAAACAATGCTGTGATAGAGAAGATAGTGTTACATGGTTGACCAATGGAAGTACAAGCCATGGAAATTTTGCATGAAAAAAACCCATGACATATTTAGCTGTTCAGACTTCATTTCCAACAGGTTTGCACTAATCTTATGAAAATATACCGACCTTGCTTATACCTTATATCTCAGAAAGAATACTATTAATCTATTTGCACTCTTTTACCCTGTTGGTCATCGTTCAAAGCAGTAATTTAATTCTGGCTTTATTGGCTAATTTTATTATTACTTTTAGAAAAAAAAAAAAAAAGAGCTTCATTTGGCTCAAGAAACTATGCTGAAATTTTAGCTGGTTCTAGTTTCAATAGTTAAATGTTGTAAAACAAATATATTTTTATCACTACATTTGGCAGTCCAAAGAATTCCCAGTTAAAGCTGGAAGGAATCAGAGTAAAGAGATCAGTTTGGAATGTAGCAGCTTAGTCTTAAGAGTATTTATATGGACTGGATGTTTAATAGTATGTTTTATGGGTAGTCAGTTGTATCTGCAATGCAGTGAAAATCTTTTTTGATAGCTGAGAGTAGTCTATGCATAGAGTGAATCCACAAACAAATGCAAATGGTTTTGTTCTTACTGTTTTTTTGATACAAGCATGCAAAGTGCTGAACCCTTTTGATTCCAACAAATGCAGTGGGACTCTACCCGACCTGTAACATCCACGACCTAGGTCTTGCTAGAATATTTTTAAAATAAATGCATACTGCTAAAAGTCAAATGCCTAATAAAACAAAAACTTCTCAGCCATGTAAAGGATGGCCATTTTTAAAGTGAAGTGCCAAGACAAAGTGCATCATTTCTTGGCCTTAGTGTTTCAATCCCACGCCAACTACCTATTCAGCAGCTGTCCTAGGTCTCTAGGATATATGTTGGTACTTGCATGGAACAGCTGGGCAGTTCCGAATTCTTAGCTATTTATTTCCAGTTTTTCACTTTAAGGTTTATTGATCAATGCACAGGAATATAAAGCATAAAAAGCAACAGTTTACTTTGACGGCCAGCCACAGACTGCAGAATCTTCTGGAGGACACCAAGGCAGTGCTAAAGGTCAGCCTGCCTTGGCAGCAAATCAATGCATTTTTGCAAAATGACTAATGACATCTGAAACTCTGTTCAGCATTTCTTTTCCTTCTCTCACTCTGAAATAATATCACTTCATTCTTTGCACCTAACAGGCGGTGCTGGTTTACTTATTCAGGTGATTTAAAAGATCAGTGAAAAAAATGTCCTACTACCTAGAATGACCACAAAACAAATCTAAGCTATGTAATACACAAGAAGTGGTAAGGAATGTAGGTGTGCGACCTGTGGAGATCTTTTTTTGAGAAGACCTGCTACGTTCACCAAGCTATTGTCTGTCTGTGTCCAGGGACTGCTTGAGTGCAACCAGTTGCAGCAGTAAGGCTTCACCAGTGGTGTTCAAGTAGCAGCTGTTGGCACAGAATTTCTGTATCTGATGCTGGGTTTTTATTAACTTTAACATTCTCATAGTCTTATTCTGCTGGTACCAGCCTTTCCATGGCATGAGTTTACAATGCAAGGCACTAGGGAAAATAGTTAGGAACAAAACTTCTCAATTTACCTTAATACAAATTTTGCCATTCATAAAATGACCAGAACCCTTCTGAACCTGCCACTTACCAAAACCAAGAACCACAGGTGTACATGCAATTCTCCTCTGGGAAAAGGAGGAGAAGACAACAAAAGCATTTGCAGAAATAAAAAAGAAACTGATTGTTTTGCTTACAGTCCTTCCACAAAGTGTTTAGACTGAAAGACTGACCTCCAGGTCTGCGATATGCTACCTTCTGGGATATTGGTTTCCTAATCATTCAGACTGGGGATTTGCTGGAGTGCACCATAGCTCGTCCCCAGCTTGCAAACCACCTCTCCTTGGGGGTACACCAGAGTCTCATTCTAGTGCATGAGTCAGCCCATGGCTTGTATGAAACCAGACCCAGCTGCGACTAGAAGTGCTATCAGATTCTCCTCTGCAGGGGCATGTATTTGAATGTCTGCATGCCCCTCGGTCTCCCAGTTACCTGTAGGCAAATGAATTGGAACATGACACAGTATAGAAAAGAATGACAGCTTCAAGCATGTGGTCTATATAAGCTTGGAGCTGCAAGAGCAGAATGTGTTTTTTCTCATGCTAAACCACAGTGCGTTTGCAAGTATCTGTGCTTATGGGTTTATTAATTCTCATCACTGCTTACGTTGTGGGGAAGGAAGTGCAATACCTCCTCAGAAATTTCCAAACAGAAACCAAAAGCAGTGTGTCCCAGTCTCCTGTCCAGGAACCATGAGTCACCCATGCAGTAGTAGATACGTGATAGGCAAGATGATTGTAAACATGTTCTTTTACAGTCAACAGACTCACGTGTGCAAGCTAGCAAGCAAGCAAAGGAAGTGGAGGGAAATAAATGTATTAAATTAATAGTCTTATTTAGTCTGATTTTTAGGAACTTTTGTAAAGGGCTAAACAATTGTTTACTGGTTTAGTTCAAGAAAAGTAGACACTGATTTAGTTAAAGAAATGTTGAGCAGTTCTGGTCCAGAAAGTCCAGACTAGAAGGAGATTCAAAGCCTGATTCTATCCAAGGTCTGGGCAAGTGAATTAGGTCTGCGTGCATATGATCTACAACAAAGGCCTAATTTAGGTATATCTGCATATGTAGATGATCTGAATAGAGTTCTTAAGCATTGATGTAGAGTCAAACTATAAAAAGCATAGACTGTTTGTGTCTATATGTTTTAAAGTTCAAATCTATGTGCATTTGGTGCTGCAGATTGAGGAGCGAGATATAGATAAACTCCCTCCTGCCAGAAATAGAAGGCAATGTATGTGATATCGTAAAAAGAGAACAAGGAAGTTTGATGGCTGGTAACAGCCTTAGAAATCAGAGTTAGATGAAATGTTAACTGAATCATGTTCTTTTATTCATTCAGCTCAAATGATACACTCAGTCCTGTGCAAGGCTGAGAAGATGACATGGTCTTTATCCTAAGAACCTTACCATGTAACCGAATGGACCAATGGAAGTATAAAGGCAAATCTATCAGAGAAAAATTAATCCTAGCAGGTTTTCAACTCCTTCGACACCTGTCTTTATTTTCTCAGAACAGGTCTGGTGTTTTGGGGCTAGAAACAACTTTCTGAAGAGGAGCTTGAAGGAAAAAAGTTGATAGAGTCCCTTCTTGACTGGTGCTATCATGTCAAGAACAGGAAAGAAAAGAGAAGAGAAAAACTTGTATTGTGTTTGGGCAGTAGCCCAGGAATATGTGGAGGAGGACTCTCATCCCAGAATACACTTCAGGAACAGCCCCTAAATCTCAGTAAATTGTATCTGGGTTCTTATTTTTCTCAGTTGTAAAATATGCTTAATTTTAAGGCATGACAAAAGCTCGTTCATCATCTGCCAAAAAGCACTTAGAGATTGCATGGCAATAAGAGGGTATGTGCAGAGTTATTGGGATGGTTGATTTTATTAGTGTGCATTTTTGGCATTCTGTACAGATATGAACCTTCAGCAGAAGCTGGAGCAAGCAAATTTTGCCAACCTAATCAAGAGAATGGCTATGGTTCTTTTCCAGGGGCCTGAGGACCACACATACTATCGTAAAGGATACTACCATTCTCCAGACTCTTCTCAATTCAGTTCTTCTGTTCAACTTCTCTTCAACACCTACTGTAACAGTGCTCTTCTTAGAGACAAGTCTTGAGGGAGAACATGTGGGTGAGATGGTGCTTTCCCATATATATATGTGGGAGCATTTCTGATTCATATATTGCTTTTTATCTACACTTATTAGGCAGAATGAAATCCTTTGAATTAGTGTTGACTGCCTTTATTTCGACAAAGTTCATTACAATGGAAGTCTTTAATGTAATACTTTATTACATGGGCAGCTGTTTTAGACCCCCTTCCTGTGTGGTGCATAGGGCCACAAATCTAGATGATCACAACAATCCCTTCCAGCTTCAAGATCGATGAATCTCGGCTAGCTCTCCTAAAACCCATCAGCTGTTTTGAGATGATTTTGTTAGTCTTTTAGTAATTACTTAGCTCTCAGAAATGCACAGGACTTCTTGTTCGCTCTCTCAACAAATACAGATATATTGGTTTGTCAGAAGTAAGATTTTACATGACAGCAGAAGCCAAACACCTTTAGGGTGGAATTTGAATTTAATACTCCCTTTTTGTGATAGCTTGGCCTTCTCTTTATTGAGAGGCTGTGAAAAAATATACACAAATCTTTCAAAAAATTATCACCTACTAATATCTCAAATCAAAAATTTTACCATAGTATGTTCTGGGAATTATGCCAGCTAACGAAGCCTTTTCTTAATACATCATTTTATTACTCTGCCATTTAAGTGCCACTTAAGACTTTTAAACAGTTGTTGAAAACAATAAGTTTATTGTACATATCCATATCCATTACTCTTAGCTACTACTAGCAGGAGTTTGACTATGTCAGCTAAGATGAGCCTGACTGTTGTGGATGTCACCACTGAGTCAGTCCAAGTCTCCATGCTTTATTTGGCTTCCTCTGTGGTCATTAGGTAATAGGAGGAAATTAATTCTGACCCCTAATGATTCAGCTACTCAGGCCTATTTTTTTGCAATCTCGCCCTCTGCAAGTGATTTTTTTCTTGCCCACCTAAGTAATCTTGTCCATATGCAAGGAAGTCCCACAGATGTACTTGAATTAATTTTTCAAAGCAGCAGACAGATAAGAGGTATGAGCAGTGACCATTTTAACTTTCAAATGGAAGTGCTGTCCAGTCCAAGGGGTTTCACTTTGAATGCTGGGTTGTGGATGCCCTCTTTAGGAGTCCATCCTTACTACAGCTGGTTATTGACATGGACTGTAAGGGCAGGATTCTTCTCTCCCAATGGAGATGTCTACAGGGCTGATGCTTTCATCCAAGCTAGTGTCCTAGACTCCCATTATAATCAGCATCGAGGGATCAGTTGAAAGAAGTGATTGTTCCCCTATAGTCAGCATTGGTGCAGCCTCACCTCAAGTACTGCCTGAAGTTTTGGGCTTCACAATATATGAAGGATATAAAAATATTATAAAGGAGAGCAACAAAGTGAGAGCACAAAGTCCTTTTTTGGACTTTGTGTCCAAAGGAGAGCAACAAAGGTGAAAGAACTAGAGGGCATGACTTATGAGGAGGGGCTGAGTATATTGGGTTTGTTCAGCTTAGAGAAGCGGAGACTAAGTGTTGACCTCATTCCTGTCTACAACTTCCTCATGAGGGGAAGCAGAGACGGAGGCGCTGAGCTCTACTGTCTGGTGTCTGGTGATGGGACACAAGGGAATGGCTTAAAGCTGCTCCAGGGGAAGTTCAGATTGGATCTTAGGAAAAAGTTATTCACTGAGAGGGTGGTCAAGCACTGGAACAGGCTCCCCAGGGAAGCAGTCATGGCCCCAAGCTTGTTGGTGTTTGGACAACAATCTTTGTTTTTTAACATTTAGGTTGCCCTGTGTGGAGTCAGAAGTTGGACTGGACAATCCTCGTGAGTCCCTTCCAACTCTGGATATTCCATGATTCTATAATTCTATGGCTGGCACTTACAAGGAGTGGTTAACTTCAGCCTAAAGTAGATGGTTAAAACAGGTCAGGTGCTGGTGCTTGCTATGCCCAAGAAGTGCCTGTTTCTCTGCACCGTATAGCAAAAGGGAGGTGCAGTACGTGTCTGCATTGCAGAGTCTTAACTTACGATTAGAAAGATCTTCATAGAGAGTTACTGCTAGTGCAAGACATTTGACTCCTTCATTCGGTTCTCAGACTTTTGTATTCTTTTCTTTTTCTGGAAGTTCTCTTTTAACTATTCCTCATCTTGGAAATGGTTAGACAATATAGTATGTATGGGCACTGCTGTTTGACAGGATTTTCCATTTTTGTAAAATATGTTTCAGCAGAATCCCAAGGAGAGGGTTTAGATTTGTGATCAACTCAAAACTGGTTCAAATAAGGGACTCACAGCTTAATCTGGATGATGGCGTATGTTCTAGTTAATTTATGATCTTGTGTTTGAGTTATCAAGAATAATGCTTGTCTAGTTCAAAGGAAATCAAGACCGTAGAATTTAGAAAAGTGTATTTTGGACAAAAGAATATAACCGTATTGTCTCAAACATATTTAGAGTTATATCTAAAATGAAATTCTAACTTCTTGTTTACCTCTACTGCTGTTCATGTCTGGACTGCCATGTGAAAGACTGGATTTCAGAGATTCTTAGATTAAAAGACATAATTTCAGAAGGGCCCAGTGTTATCACCCAGTTTGATTTCCTGTTTGTCTCATTTGTTAAATTTCATAGGCTGTAGCCTTAATTGTTGTATGAACAAGATTATATTTTAGGAAAAAAGATGCTTCCTGTATACTTTGAATCATCCTCAGCCTCTTTCAGTAAGTAATTCGTATTTTCTGCCAAATAATTTTATTAAATGTGTGAATGGAATCCCATTCTAAACGTAATTTTTATTGACATTTCCCCATTTTAAGTCACAGCTTAAGACCTATCTGATATACTATGTTCAATGTTTAGGCTTCTTTAATGATTTTGCACTATATCAAATTTTTTTAATTCAATCTTTTTCATTTTAAGTATTTGACAGAAACTCTTTGACCACTTGTAGTGACTTAAGAAGATGACCTCTTCCAGGCTTAGCAGGTATTCCTCACAGCGTTTGAGACTTAATCACTTCAAAGACCATTTTGGATAATGAGGATTGTTGAAGAGCAAATATGAAAGCCTCAAGGAAGTTATTGAAAATATTTTTCCTCTTGCAGTCTCCCAAGTGTAGTATACTTCTATCAGAAGGGACTGGGGTTATGTCTCTGCATCACCCTGCATTCTGCAGTCCCAGCACAGATTATACAGCACGGTGCTTTGAACAGGGAGATACAATTTCCTTCTTACAACATTTACCTCTTTCATTGTTTGATTATAATGAAAGTAAGTTCCCACTTTAAAAGTGTATAATTCACCCTTAAAAGAATACGTGGGCTGAAATTTGATATACAACACGCTGGTCAGGGAACAGACATGCTTTGCTTTATATGAGATGCAGGTCTGTGCAAAAGCAAGCTAGGCATTTTCATGTTTGTACTTTCTGTTTATCTCTACCGAAAAAACCCTGCCTTTTTTCAGCAACATAGTACACGAACGAAGGGGAAATCTTTGTTTAAATGCAGAGGGGTTTATACCAAGGACATAAGTTTAAAAAAAAATCAGTAAATTACATGCCAACTTGTTCCCATTAGATCTAATATAAAGAACAGAATTTTAGTGTATATATCGTTTTAATTACGGTCCTTTAGCAACTGACTGAAGTAGTGACTGTGCAATAACTATTCTAGTGCTTATTGAGATTTGAAACTAACTCAACACAATAAGAGTTTCTGTACTGTTGGATCTTTTTCCTCTTACACTTTAATGACTGATTCAGTGTTTAATTGAGAAAATACTGTTATTTTTAAGGCTGTTGCATGGTAAAGGAAAATTTAAGAAGGAGCCAGTCACACAAGGTGTTCAAATATGAACCCATCCTGACGTAAGAGAGAGTTGATCATGTTCACCACTTCCTGGAGGGAGCTCCTCTTACATGACTTCAGTTACTTTTTCTACAAAGCTCTCAAGCAGTTGCTTATTCCTTTGCTGAATCTGGGCCCTGGCCTGGCCTTATCCCATTGCATTTCCAGGTGTGGGAGCATCTGATTCATACATTAAATTCAACTTTTTTTGCAGGCAAAACCAGACCCTTGTAGGTACTTTTGTTCATGTGAATTCTCTCTGAAACAGGAAAATGATTTCCAGGAGATTTTTCCTTGAGATACTTCTTTCTAATAGCTAGTGCCCTGAAGAATATGTAAGTCAGCGACATCATCGACCCTGTTCCCTTACAATTTCTTTCTGTTATCTGATACCTCTAACTCTTGCTGAAGGAATCTTTCCTCTGGGTTCCTCTCTCACTGACTCTTCCCCTGTTTGTCTGTCATTCCCTGCTCCGTAACTTCTTCTTACTTGGGTCTTGGCCAGCTTGTTCCCCTATGATCTTCTACTTTCTCTTTCATCCTCATCCCAGACTGACTAACTCTGTGACTGCAAATCCACTGACAGCTATTAAATATACAGCAGTGCAAATCAAATCCCACAAGGGAAGCCCAGCTAATTATGTGCTGACTCCCTTGCTGGTACCAAGACTTGGTTGCTCTCATCAATCATCCCCAGGACTCTACTGACTACCAGAGCCTGTTGTGTGTTAGTGACTCTCCTCCGTGCCCTCTTTGCACACTATTCAGTCTCTTTCTTGAACCTCTTAGTAATTTGCTGAAATCTTCCTTTTGAACATTGGAAGATTCATGGATCCACTATTATCTTGAGCCAAGATGCAGAAGTTCAGCTTGATTTACCTCAACCTTCCTTGGCCTGTTTTAAATCTACTGATGCACTCTCCATTCTCTGTAGTTTCTCATTTCACTGTTAAACCTTCCAATCATTTGGAGGCTTTCCCTTGTCTTCAAATGCTGCGAGCTTTCTTGTGCACTTCAGGGCATTTGGTTAGCTTGTTGTTTTGCCTCATTTCTGCCCATTTTGGCTAAAATGCTGTTTCGTTCTGATTCTTTTTCCGTTTCTTGCCATCAGTCCAGGGTCCACAAGACAGAAGAAGATTGATTCTCCTGTGTAACAAGTGGTCAGACCCACCTAGAGCCACAGATGTAAACCGTGAGGGTTCAGTTTGTATCAGGCAAAGTCAAGGCAGCTGCTGATGGGAGCTCTTGGCAATTTTCCCCAAAGACAGCAGCATCCTAAAGCCAGGGTCTGCAGCTCAGTGGCAGGCTGCTCGGAGCCCCTTGCCCAGGCAGACACTGTATGCCGAGGCAGATATACAGCCCTGAGTGATCCAAGAAGGCTGTCCCAGGGCTGGCGACACCAGGATTTCAGTGCCTGCGGGTCCAAGGTGGGCACACCATGCCATGTGCAGATGCTTTGCTGCAGAGCAGCTACTGGAGCACTGGAGACTCCCACAGTCGTGCCTGGGGCTGGGGTTTTCTGAGCTGCCCACTGAGGTGTAACACATGGGGCCAGCCCCAAGTTTGGTCTGTTCCCCTCGCAGTGGTAGAAATAAAATGGACAGTTTCAGTAATGGCATGGCCTGGAGTGAATTACTGCCTATTATTACTGGGTACTGAAATACCATGTTCACTGATTGAAGAATAATGTAGTCCCAGAAATTCTAGTTCAATGGGAGTTTTTTGGTTTCCAACATAAGCAAAATATTATTATTCCAATCTTGTACACAACAGAATATTCTCTTTTTTATTAACTTTTAATTGTCACTCCAAGTGTCAGCTGTTACATTTCTACTGTACGTATTAGTGTAGAGGTATTACATTTTAATTCCACCAGTAACTGAAGAATCTTTTTTTTTAATCTTTTCACAATCTGTTGTTATCTTCATACAATTTAACAGGTATATATTGTGACATTGATGGGCATTTATGGATGGCTGATGAATTCTGCTTGATATTATTATACAGTTGCTAATATAGAAATTGTGTTAATGCTAATACTAGTATACATCTTTTGGCAAATCCTTTGTCAGGCCAAGAGATAAGAATTAGGTCATTAAATCCTGAAAGATGACAATAAAAGCAAACAAAAGTATGGAAGAAAATATCCCTCCTGCCGAAATTTCTCTCATAAGTCATTAGAGATGGCAGGAGTTTGTATAAATGCAGTTGCTACTTTTAAGCTTGCAACTGTCAAAGGCAACCTTAAAGAATCATAACATTGTAGAATCATAGAATCATTTAAGTTGGAAAAGACCTTTAAGATCATTAAGTCCAACCATAAACCTAAACCTGCCAAGTCCACCACTGAACCATGTCCCATCTACACGTCTTTTAAATACCTCCAGGGATGGTGACTCAACCACTTCCCTGGGCAGCCTATTCTAATGCTTGACAACCCTTTCACTGAAGAAATTTTTCCTAATATCCAGTCTAAACCTCCCCTGGCGCAACTTAAGGCCATTTCCTCTTGTCCTATCACTTGCTACTTGGGAAAGGAGATGGACACCCACCTCGCTACAACCTCCTTTCAGGTAGTTGTGGAGAGCAATAAGGTCTTCCCTGAGCCTCCTTTTCTCCAGGCTAAACAACCCCAGTTCCCTCAGCTGCTCCTCAAAGGACTTGTGCTCCAGACCCTTCACCAGCTAAGATCAGTTCTTGCAGGAAACGGCCTGAGGGTAATTCACACAACAATGGGTGAGCACTTTCATGGCAGGGACTTCAGTTTAGTTGCACTGAAGTTTAGCAGATCAACAAGAAAAACTATACCACCTATCAGTGTGTACACTGATCCTAGACCATCCTAGAAGACTTCGCCTTCACATATTTAATGTTATGGAAAAATGAGGAGATTGAGACAGGAAAATTATGTTCGGAGTCTATTATTTTTGCTTAAATCTGTATAAATTGAATGTCACTGCAGCTGCAAGGTTGGATCACACTGTATTGGCAGGACATATTCAAACAGTAGAATGAGTATATTAAAGTCCTGCACAGACCAGGATATAAGAACCACAGAAACTGCATTTGGTAAAAAGATTCACCTTTCTTTTAACATCACTTCTTATTTTCTGCTTTAATATGAAAATAAGAAGCATTCATTGTTGAAAAAATCTTGACACTTAATTTTAATACAAAAGTGCATTTCAATACATACGTGCATTTTCTGGGATTAAAACTTCTTATTTCCCAGTCGCTGAATTCTATCTCTATATTGTATGAGGCCAAACTACATGATGAGCTGAGTTACGCTAACTTTAATCAGTAAAGCACAAATAAAACCATTTCTTAGGGTTTGATGCTTACATCACTAAAGTAAACAAAATGCACAGGTGAAAATAAAATGCTGGTGCAATAAGCCGAAGGAAAAAGAAGACAAGAATACAACAGACAAGGATTGTTCAAAAGCAGAAATAAGAGGAAAATGAAATAACCCATGATTTCTCATTCTCTTCCCATGCCCTCATCTCCTTTCAAAATCTAGGAAGACAATAATATGTCCCTTTCCCCATACATGGTAGAAAATCAGGCCTCTTTCTTCTTTTTCTTCGTGAAAATGTTGAAGAACTAAGGAGTGAGATGATAAAGAAAAATGACATGACTCAAAACATTTGCATCTTTTCTCATAAGAACAGAAGAAAGCAACAGTATAAGTGTGTGTATCTAAAATATGCATTGAACTTTTTCTGTTCACCATGCTTCTGGAGCTCTGCAGAAAGTTCTTGGGGCCTGATTCTGCGGCTCTTGGGGGACTGAAAAGCCAGAGCCATTTCGGTTGATAAAAGCCTGCAAACTCGAGCCTTATATGGCTTTGTGTGTTGTTTGAAGGTTCCCTGCTGGGATTTCTTCTTCTTTCTCATTGCACATGTATACATTACAAAAAATAGAAAAACAGAATATCGTTAGTTTTGGCATCACTGGAAAGAGTTTTATTATGGCTGCATGGCTTGCAAAAACCTGCCAAAAGCCACAGGGAAGCTTACTAAAGAAAATACCTCATTTTAGATAATTAGCATGGGCCCAATACAAAGCCTGTGGAAGCCTACGGAGAGACTGCTACTGACTGCAGTTACAGAAACCTTCAGATCAGAGTAGAAATGAATTAATCTGTGTTTTTCCTGGTCCACTTCTCATGCCCAGGCATAGCTTCTCATTGGTTTATAAGTCAGCTCTGGAAACTTCACGTTGCACCATTGTTTTGGAAAGGGTTTTTTTTGTTGTGGAATATTTAACAGCTTTGTGTCCTTGGCAAAGTGTCCTTGACAAAGTCCTTGACAAACGACAGAGGCATGTTACAGAGTTGTGCCTCTTCAAAAGTCACTTGTAAACAAAGCGAATCAGGATCATATATGTAATCACACATATAATCTCCATTGGCATGCCTCATAGCAATGTACTAGATGACTACTATGAATATGACCTAGGCTTTTTCTGACTAAAGCTAAATAGCTGAGACCAAAATAGCTACCAAACAGTTTCTACAATTCCTATATTTATCAGCTATGATGTGGAATTATTTTTCATTATAATATGAACACCTGAGCTGGCTCTTTAAATAGAAAAAAACCCAAAAAGCCCTACAGCAAAGTTGTCAAAACATTCTTTTTCAAGCAGTTTACCTGTTTTCACCTAGGAAGTCAATGGCCTTTTTGGGACTGAAACCATGATCTCCCTAATATCTTACAAATAATCAGCCTAGGAGGAAAAAAATCTATCTATGGAAATTCATGTAGAGTTCAGATAGCCATTAATAAAATAAAGTCTTCATATAAATGAAAGCATTAAACTTATATGTCACAGTAAAGTCAAACTGGGAATATACATTTCTGTCAGTAGCTATTGAAGCATCCAGTATTCCCAAAAAGTAATCCACTACACTGCTACAGAGACTAAATAACATTTCAAAGTATTTTTCATTAGATTTTGTACTTAACCTCTTCTGTGACCAGTTCTTTGTAAATCCCCTTTATTTCCTGCTACCATGCTGTGATACTGCTTTCTTATGAATGAGAGACTAAATAAACCAGCTGTGCTGAATATGTGAGTGATTAGGGAATAGTTTACTATAAATGACAGATTTGTTAAAGGAACATGGTCTATACCTGTTCCTAGTGTCTGAAGCAAGTATTTAAAAACTCCCCTTTTACCAAGTTCTACAATTTCGCCAACTTTCAGCCCATGAAAAAATACATGGCTGACACTAGGATGGACTATTTTCAAAAACATCTACTTACATAATCTTTGTTCCTGGATTACTGCTTTATTTTAAAAGGCTTCTTTCACAAAGTTTTAGTGCTTGTGTTTGAATTTTGCTCTGTATCTGTTTAGTCAAGAAATTCCTAAATATCTCTGCAGAAATATGAATACTAATACAGATACACAGCACTGTATTAGAGAGTTCTGCTTAGCTTCTCATTCAGTGTCCTGGTGCCATTTTCATGTGAAATACAGATGTACAAAATTTCCTATTTTCTTCGCTACTCTCACATTTCCATTCAAATCAAGCCCAGCATTTGCCCTCGACAACCCACAGCTTTCCCTGTGCTATGCCAGTTTAGGCAATCAGGGAAGCACAATCTCGTACACACCCAGGTGCAGTACAGTCAGTAAAATATATATGTTATATTTACTGTGAAATTTTCAGCTATGCTAATTACTCATGTTAACTCCCCTAAATTTTGCTTCTTGTAGAAGCATTCCTCTCTTCATTCCTCGAAGTATGAGGCCTTTTATTTCTCATCTATTTATTTATTAGAAGAACCACTTAAATTTAGTCGTTCACATTGGATGCCAGTTCAAAACTCTAACTTTAAAATTGAATGTTAGCTCAGCATTAAGTTTAAATGAAGGACCTTTCAGGAAAAAAAAATTCCTTCGTCCATGCTGTCCTCGTCAGCTTTTATAAGTGATGGGAACAATGGGATTCACAGTGCACCCAAAGGCTAGCAGAGAAGAATTACCAAAATGGAAGCTGCCTCTCAGCGAACACTCCACCAGCAGCTCCCTCTTAAAGACGTTCAGTTTCATGAGGCTGCATCATCAGGAGAGAGGCACTTCACTTTCAAGTGAAATGATTTGGAGATTTCTGAATTAAAATCCAAATTCCACCTAGATGCTTTAGAGAAGCCAAAGTTATCAATAACAGCCAGAGTCCAATACAGTCACAACACCTCCGTTTACCAAACAGGCTACAGTATTCCAAAGTATTCTGAGTACAATGCTGTATTTAGAGTGCCTGACAGCAACCTAAACCTGGAGAGAAAGCTGCGTGGAGAATTGCGGCAGGCAGAACTGGGGTCACTTTGGAGAAGCAGCTTGCCGAGGTCAGATGGAGGTGTGCTGTGGCTGCAGTTCCTAGCGGGGCTTTCTGCAGCACCCTAACAACCCCAGCCTGTGAACCAGTGGTGACTGCAGTCATTCCGGAGTAGTGCTGTCTTACCTTCCTCTCCCACTAATGTTATCTCTGCATTGTTTAGATTTCAGTTGTCATTCAATTTAGCTGACCCTTGCCTAAATTCACCCAGGATGGGGTAGCTTGTTCTACTACTGTAGTCCCGGTCAGTCATCCATGGTGGAGGTACAGAGGCAGATGATATCAGCAAAATGAATCCGCTACAAACTGAGTCTTCTCTAACTCTCTGGCAGGACCATGACAAAACTAGTCAAGGTAAGGGACAAAACAGGCCATTACAAAAAGAAGGAGCTGTGGGTCTACATAGCTTGAAATATCTGAAATTATTTTTATTCTGTTCAACATATCAAAACAAAGCCCCAACATTTCCTTCTGTCATTACTGGCACTGGAAAAGAAGAAAATAACCTGCACATGCTTTTGAAAATATGCTGACAGATACAGATCTGTTATGACTGAAATGAGTGTAAAGCCACAATTACTTAACAAGTATCCTCAATCAATCCAAAGCTATTTCTTAGGACACAGTGTGGCTGACCCATTCAGCTCCGTCCATCTTGATTGGAAAGAGCGCTTAGGTTATGTTTATTCTAGTAAATTAAACATTCTAGCAAATTAATAGCTTTAGGAAATCTTCCTGAGGACTCAAAACTCAACAGTCGATAGGGTTAAAGTGTTAGAAAGGTTTCAGGAATGGCTCTGGTCTGGACCAAAGAGCTCTCCCCCAAACAACTCCCTGGCATCACTCGGGGGAATGCATAGGTCATGGACACTTCCAGGCAGGCAGCTGCATAGGACTGGCCTTTTTTGGATGATGAGAGAGTTTAATAGTATGGACACAGGCTAGTCTGTGCTAGTTGGCCTCAAAGAGAGAGAGTTTTCCTGGGCAGGTTTAATTCACTACGATAAAGAAAGTCTTAGAAATTTTTGGTCTTTCAAACATGTGAGTTACTCATACGCTGATGATCTGACAGGGGTCTGGTGTCTCCAGCAGGTCCATGCCAAGTGACTTCCCAGATCTCTGCTCTCACGTTCTCTCCACCTGTGACAGCCGGAGTGCAAAGCGCAGATGCGTGCATTTCCCCACAGAAAGACCGAGCGATTCCCAGCCTCCTTATTTTATACCCAGGAGCAGATTCCAACTTCCGACTGTCCAGAAGCCCATTTTCCCCTTCACAAGCCCATAATTGAAAGGCCTGATGAGATTTTTCCCATGCTTTGCTTACTCAAAAGAAGTTTTCCGCCACCGCTTGGCAAAGGTTTCAAGGTGGCTGGCTGCCTGGCTGCCTGAGCTGCCCTCTACCTGCAGTGGGAAGATCCCCAGAAGTCCTTCCTTCCCGCAGTCTCTCAGCTGTTCCTGGCTTAGCTCCTATAGGTCCCGTTTCAAGTCAAACTTTTCCCAGCTACTGTTTCCCGGGCTCCCTGCAGCTGCAGCAGCTGTTCACTTTTCTTGGTCTCCCTTTTTTGGGAGAGGTTTGCCCTTCTCACCAGCTGCACTCTCCCAGCCCCCAGCTATTCAAGTCCTAGCCCTGCTCCCTTATCTCTTCCCAATTCCTCCTGCAACCACTTATCAAGCCCTGCTGCCTTCCCTCCACACCCAGCTAGGAGGATGCTGACTCTGCCTTTGCAGCTCACTCATCACCCTTTGAACACCACTGTCTCCCTTCCTGTGTAGAGAAGGAGTCCACTCATGGCACTGCATGGTCTTGTGCAACGTAACACATTTGCCCAGAGCATTTTGTTTCAACAGAAAGTCCAACTGAGAGAAAGGGCAGCTGTGCAACTGCTCTGCACTGAAAAGCAGACGTGTTGAAAAATAATCATAGAATCATAGAATGGTTTGGATTGGAAGGGACCTTAAAGATCACCTAGTTCCACACCCCCTGCCATGGGCAGGGACACCTTCCGCTAGACCAGGTTGCTCAAAGCCCCATCCAACCTGGCCTTGAACACTTCCAGGGATGGAGCATCCACAACTTCTGCAGGCAACCTGTTCCAGTGCCTCACCACCCTCATAGTGAAGAATTTCTCCCTTATATCTAATCTAAATCTACCCTCTTTCAGTTTAAAACCATTACCCCTTGTCCTATCACTACATGCCCTTGTAAAAAATCCCTCTCCAGCTTTCTTGTAGGCCCCCTTCAGGTACTGGAAGGCTGCTATAAGGTCTCCCTGGAGCCTTCTCTTCTCCAGGCTGAACAACCCCAACTCTCTCAGCCTGTCTTCATAGGAGAGGTGCTCCAGCCCTCTGATCATCTTCGTGGCCCTCCTCTGGACTTGCTCCAACAGGTCCATGTCCTTCTTCTGTTGGGGACCCCAAAGCTGAATGCAGTACTCCAGATGGGGTGTCATGAGAGTGGAGTAGAGGGGGAGAATCACCTCTCTTGACTTGCTGGTCACGCTTCTTTTGATGCAGCCCAGGATGTGGTTGGCTTTCTGGTCTGCAAGTGCACATTGCCGGGTCATGTTGAGCTTCTCATCATCCAACACCCCCAAGTCCTTCTCCTCAGGGCTGCTCTCAATCCATTCTCCACCCAGACTGTATTTGTGCTTGGGATTGTCCCGACCCATGTGCAGGACCTTGCACTTGGCCTTTTTGAATGTCATGAGGTTCGCACACGCCCACCTCTCCAGCCTGTCAAGGTCCCTCTGGATGGCATCCCTTCCCTCCAGCATGTCAACCACACCACACAGCTTGGTGTCGTCGGCAAACTTGCTGAGAGTGCACTCAATCCCACTGTCTGTGTTGCCAACAAAGATGTTAAACAGTGCCAGTCCCAATACCGACCCCTGAGGAACACCACTTGTCACTGGTCTCCGCTTGGACATTGAGCCATTGACCACAACTCTTTGAGTGCAACCATCCAGCCAATTCCTTATCCACCAAGTGGTCCATCTGTCAAATCTATGTCTCTCCAATTTAAAGACAAGGATGTCGTGCGGGACAGTGCCAAATGCTTTGCACAAATCCTGGTAGATGACGTCAGTTGCTCTTCCGTTATCCAGCAAGGCTGTAACCCTGTCGTAGAAGGCCACCAAATTTGTCAGGCACAATTTGCCCTTAGTGAAGCCATGTTGGCTGTCACCAATCACTTCTTTATTTTCTATGTGCCTTAGCATAGTTTCCAGGAGGATCTGCTCCATGATCTTGCTGGGCACAGAGGTGAGACTGGCTGGCCTGTAGTTCTCCGGGTCTTCCTTTTTTCTCTTTTTAAAAATGGGGGTTATGTTTCCCCATTTCCAGTCAGTGGGAACTTCACTGGACTGCCACAACTTCTCAAATATGATGGACAGTGGCTTAGCAACTTCATCTGCCAGTTCCCTCAGGACCCGCAGATGCACCTCACCAGGTCCCATGGACTTGTGCACCTTCAGGTTACTTAGGTGCTCAAACCTAATCTCCTACAGTGGGTGGTTCATCATTCTCCCAGTCCCTGCCTTTACCTTCTGCGACTTGGGTGGTGTGGCTTGAGCACTTGCCAGTGAAGACTGAAGCAAAAAAGTCATTGAGTACCTCAGCCTTCTCCATATCCCAGGTAACTGGGTGTCCTGTTTCCTTCCAGAGAGGGCCCATATTTTCTCTAGTCTTCCTTTTATCACTGACATATCTATAGAAGCTTTTCTTGTTGCACTTGATGTTCCTGGCCAGACTGAATTCTATCAGGGATTTAGCTTTTCCTAACCTGATCCCTGGCTGCTCGGACAATTTCTCTGTATTCCTCCCAGGCTACCTGTCCTTGCTTCCACCCTCTGTAGGCTTCCTTTTTATGTCTGAGTTTGTCCAGAAGCTCCTTGTTCATGCATGCAAGCCTCCTGGTGTTTTTGCCTGGCTTGCTCTTTGTTGGGATGCATCGCTCCTGAGCTTGGAGGAGGTGATCCTTGAATATTAACCAGCTTGCTTGGGCCCCTCTTCCCTCCAGGGCTTTATCCCACGGTACTCTACCAAGCAGATCCCTGAAGAGGCCAAAGTCTGCTCTCCTGAAGTCCAGGGCAGTGAGCTTGCTGTGCACCCTCCTCAGTGCCCTAAAGATCTTGAACTCCACCATTTCATGGTCACTGCAGCCAAGGCTGCCCTTGAGCTTCACATTCCCCATCAGCCCCTCCTTGTTGGTGAGAACAAGGTTCAGCATAACACTTCTCCTCATTAGCTCTTCTATCACTTGGAGAAAGAAGTTATCATCAATGCATTCCAGGAACCTCCTGGATTGCTTATGCCCTGCTGTGTTGTCCCTCCAACAGATATCGGGGTTGCTGAAGTCCCCTAAGAGGACCAGGGCTTGTGAACGTGAGGCTGCTCCTATCTGTCTATAGAGGGCCTCATCCACTCGGTCTTCCTGGTTGGGTGGCCTGTAGCAGACCCCCACTATGGTGTCACCAGGATGTATCTTAATTTATCTCTTTTGCATGTAAATTTAACCTTAAAATGCAGATTTGCCTGTCTAAAACCTCGGGTAAAATGTAAAACTCTGCTCCAATAAGAAATCTACCCTTTTTGGCTAGCAGTATTCTACATACCATCAGGCAGCTGAAGTCTGCAGTTATGTTAATTTTTTGATGTTTAATAATTATAGTTTAATTAGTGCAGATTCTGTGAAACTGTTATGTTGCAATAGATATGCGCAGTGAACTCAGTCAAAAATCCAGTGAATTTAGTTTTTGAGTGCTGCTACAGAAGCAAAGACATGGAGAATGTCCCAGAAAGGTGGTTCAGAAAAACAAAAATATGCTATTTAAGGAGGAATTTATTGTATGCAATTATTTTAGGGAAGAGTTAAAGTTTTATCTGAAACAACTGTTTTTAACATGGCATGTTTTATTTTACTTTAACTGATTTCTTTGATTTGAAATGTTTGGTCTTTCAAACTTTGCCCCATTTTAGACCAATTTTTGCTGTAATTAAATGTAACTTTAATAAATGGATCATCTTAATGATCACTGAGTATTTCTGCAAAGGCAATGTATTAGGTTTCATAATACTGTCTTCCAATGTGAGGAAAAACAAACGTTGCATACAGCTCTGAAGTAAATATTAATTTGTTAAATCACGCTTGCTAAACTCTGGATGAAAAAAAAAATTGTGCCTTTTAGTCTTAACAGAATGTAGCCATAAGTAACATTTACATTCCCTTCATAGGTAAATTTTTTAATAGACGTACAACTTCCTGTTAAGGGTCACTTATAATTGAGGGATTCCTGAAATTAAACAGTTAGATGCAATAACATTTGTTCAAAGTTGAGAAAGAAATGGCAACTTGCCATATTCTTAAGATCATGTAATTGAGTGAAATCTGGAATTTAATACCTCAGCAGATGACAAGTTCAAGGATGACCCTGTTTTACAAAAGCCCAGTTGGAACGCATAAAGCCATCTGATTTTCAGTTTTCATGTGAAACATTTTAGAGCAGCAGGATTAATGAATGTATGAGAATGTGTCCTTGGATTAGAATGCATTCCTTTAGAATGAGAATAAGAAATATGAGAAATATTAAAAAGAAAACAAATGCAGCATTGTTAATTTCTTGCTATGTGACTGAAACACTTGTAACTAAGTGTCTATAATATGACTTCAGTAGTGGCTCATTTTCTCACAATGCACCTGCATGTCTTGGAAACAGTTGTAAACAGTACATGATTCTGCTAAGAGACAGAGCCCATAAACTACCATTAAACTCTGCTTAGTCTTCTGTAAGTGCTGGTAGATTCCTCTTCTGGAACTAACAAGATAATAAATATAAGTCTTCTCACATTTCTAGTTTAGACCACAGCGTTTTCTAGCTAAGAACAGACCTTTGTAAGGAGATGAAAAATATCATCTAAAGGCATGTGGGATAGTCATGAAAACCCATATTCGGTGAACAAAATAAACTGGAACTCCAGTTTAAATGAACACTAGCATCACAGCTGCTACACAGATCTTTATCTCCACCTGACGTTCCTTAGTTTAGTTAATATAAGAATACCTGATGAGCACGGGGACTGGTGAAAAATATTTTAGATCTCTACTCTATTTATTAAAAAAAAAAAAGAAAAAGAAAAAGAAAAAGCTAAGCCAAGGCAAAGTGGTCTGAATTGTGAACTTAATTTAAGTCCACAGTTCAGTTCAAAGTGTCCCAGCTGTTCTATTAGATAATTCCTTGGCTAAAGATCACTCTGTTAATAAGAATGAGAATGTTCACACTCTCTAATGACAAAGCATAACTACTGAAGAAAGAGAATTATTGCAAACATTCAAGATGCCCACGAAGCTAACTTTTTCCCATTACTATATCTGCATCCTGAGCCAGAAAACAAACCATAACATGCTTTTGGGTTCAGTATTTTAGCAACTTATGTAAAAAAGAGGGGAGTGTCTGCAGTAGCAGTGAAAAACTTCTACTGATTCTTTCAGTAGAAAATAGTTGCTTTTTAAAGAGTTGAGAGCTGGACACCACACTTTTTTAAAACTGGCAGGATGTATGTACTACCTCTTGTAATTGCCATGGGTCTGATCATTCTGGATTTTTTCCATTAAAGCAAAGTTCAGTTTAGTAAAACACTATATCAAATGGGAAATATCCCAGCTCTCAAAATCCATTTCTTTGGAAAGACACTAAAAACACCTACATAGTGGAAAGAACAGGAGGAGTTATGGCATCATTGGCGGTCCATGACAAAAACACAGGTGGGTGTGTTGATAAACATGTTCAAGCTGCAGCTGCTGCTGGTTCTGATGGGAAAAATGCTGTTCTAGGGATTAGGAATATACTGTAATCATGCCAGCCAAAACATGCATGACAGTTGAAAAGGAAGAGAGAGCAGCTATATAAATGGCCATGGTAACCTAAGTGATTTCTTTTAAATTTGCAAAAGAAACACCTTCTCTAAGCTTTTCTCTCTTTTTCCCAATGCCAGTCTCTTCGTAAGAACATGAAGAACAATTATATTTCATTGTAAAATACTTTTTTACTGACTTGCTGGAAAATTATTTTAGTCCTGCTGGGATTTAATTCATAGAGCAACCTGAACTCCTGCTGAGCAGAAAACATGTACCCCATTTTCCATTAGACTACTCAGGGGCTAAGGGGTACTCATCCTGAGAAAAGACATCAGACTCTAGTCTGGGGCATTTAGAAATGAAACATGTACTCCTTATTCTTTTACCACTGAAGACATTTCATACCACATATGATATGCATGGCTGACAGAGAGTAATACTATATCTACATTTTTCAAGCAGACAGAGAGTAGTTGATATGTCCTTTTCCAGGGCAGATGTTTTCCAGATATGCTATTGTCACTCATTAAGATAGTAAGTAAGACTTGTATGAGTTATGATATGGTAAATACTATATATGCCAGCTCATCCATAAAATACTATGGATTTCTCAGATAATTCTCCCTCTGGCTTGCTTTAATCATTTCAATATGACTAGTTTCCCTACGAACTCAGGACAACTTTTATATATACCAGTGGCATTATAAGCACTATATGAGAAACCAACTGACAGTAATTTTTATGGATTTTTTGCATAAAATGTATTTATTCTATCCTGTACCTGATTGTAACCCTTCACCTATGTCAGAGGAAATGGAGAAAGCTGCAATACTTTCAGAACGCTAATTGCATTAGCAGGGGGCCTGGAATGGTTTCATCAATTACACCAGATTGCTTTGTACAGTCTAACATAGAGTGCTTTCCTATTTGCTGTCTTTGCCACAATAACGACTGCAGAATCATCTTACTGGCTTCTTTTTTTTTTTTTGGGGGGGGGGGGGGGGGGGGTGTTAACTTTACTTCTGGATAGATTCTCCCATCTGCTAGGCTGGTTCAAATATGTTCCTACTCCAAAGAAATGTGAAATTGCTGTTCATTGTGGCGGCTCTGTTGTCCCAATTGAGGCAAAATTCAAATTTCCAACCCATGTTGTTGCATTTACAGCCTCTGTGCTGCATCTAGAGCTCAAAGAGAGGAAAGTACTTAGCACCCCTGGGCCTAAGGGAGTCTTGGGGAGCTGGAACACACAGTGTTTTCAACATGCTTTTGTAGCCTAAACTCTGAGAATGCACAACAGGACGGCGTGTGGATGTGGCTGGAATGAATTAAAACCCTCTTTTTTTTTTTCCAGAGGGAGGCTAAAGGACTCAGTCTGTCTCGGTGCTGGAGCTAGCACAGAGCATTAAAGCCACAAGTGCATCACAGCCTCTCCTGGATAAAGAAACATGCAGTTATGTCCTGCATCCCAGGTTGAATGTATTTGCTTTCATCAAACCCGGGGAGTTCACACTTGGGCCAATCTCAAGGAGTGACTCAAGCCATTCTGCTCCAAATCCCACCCCTTCTGCAGGAGAGCAACTCGTGGCTATGACTCAGAAGCTGAATTGCTAGCATTCCCCTGGAAAGCTGTGAGGGGTGGTTACAGACTATCTCCTTCCCTCCGTCCTCCCTCCCTGTCTTCCTGTAGGAGATGATAACCAGTGGCTCAGGGCACTGTCTGACTTGGCTCCCCTGTCTTGATATTTTCCTCTTGCCAGAGCTAGTGAGTCTTTTTCTGAACTGGCTGCTGTCCTGTTGAAAGGAAGACTGATCCTTTGTCTGGCAAGTTTTGCAGCTTTTTCTAGGTTAGACTGCATTCAGACTGAGCTTTGTTCACAAAACATGGGATGCTATTCATCTGTCCTGAAAGTTAGATGTCTCTACTGTAGTCACCTCTACAGTCACTCACTATATCCATGTAGTCACCACCAGCAATTTGTAGAGTCAATGAAAAGAAGTAAGGCCTGTTAAAGTGTCAGTCAGCTTGCCTATTTCAGTCATCTGTTTTAGGATGAAATAAAGTAATCTAAATGCAAGGCAAGGTTTATTATGCCCCAGAAAAAGCTGAAAACAATATAACCTATCTTCTTTCTAATTCCCCATTCCTTCCTTAAATGACTTCTGTTCTTCCAAAGTCTTCAATTTGTTCATTTTTCCAATGATTTTTACTTTTACTTTTTGACTTCCTTAGCTTCTGCCTGCACCTGGTACCACCAACCTTCCTAAACAATCTCCCTAAGCCCTCCTACTTTACAGCAATCACTCCCAAGCTTTCACCTATTCACTATTTCTGTCTCCTTCTTTCCCCATGTCCCAGAGCTCTGTTTCTTCACCAGGTCTTCAAACTGCATTTGAACACACTTTCAGATGTTTGGTAATTTTGGAGGGCCTGGTACTCCTGCAGTGTCAAAGGTAAAATAGAATAAAACCTCCCCATTGCCATACGTGAGATTGGGCTCTTTATGATGACATGAAGTACCCTGGTGACTGCGATTAGTTTCTGGAATTCCTCCTCCACTGAAGACTGGGTTGCTTGACTCAGCTCTGATGCACACTTTGTTGTCTTTTTCTAAGCTAAAATGAGTGTCCTAGGCATGATCATGGCCTGTTTGTACATTAGCCAAAACACCTCTGCTAACCCAGTTTAAACCACACCCTGCCTTCCCAGTTTTGTTTTGCCCTTGCTGCATACCTATTCTTGGACAAAGAGAAAGAAAAAAATTGTCAAAACTGGCTAGTCAAGAACAATTTATTAAGCATTATTAATAAATATATTTGTGTTCATTTGCTAGCCATGTCTTTCAGCTAATTAGGCAACTTAGGACATAGGCTGCTTCACTTCGTATTTAGCGTATGGCCCACTCCATGAGAGGCAACAGTGTCCTGCCCTGCAGTGCCTAGGCAGCGGAGGACTTAAGGCTCACCCTGCCTAAATCCTCAAGGGGACTGAAGAATATGTTACTGCCTTTTTTCTGTTTTTTTTTTTTTTATTATTTCATTCAGACTGCAGGTCAGAAGAAATGATCAGCCCTTATCCTCTTCTCCTCAGCCAAAGCTTTTGGGCAGTGTTTACCCTGCAGTGCATTAGGCAGTTGAGAAATGTGAAATTTTGTACATGATCATCCTGATATTACACTCTTCTCTAGAAATACACTTTCAT
The DNA here is from genome assembly GCF_035582795.1 of Mycteria americana. NCBI lineage: Eukaryota > Metazoa > Chordata > Aves > Ciconiiformes > Ciconiidae > Mycteria > Mycteria americana. The sequence continues at coordinate 139,328,700 of NC_134366.1, read as the reverse complement.
ACACTGACACAGAAAAAATACTGAGCTAGAGCAATTTACTCCAGTTACTGGGTCTGACCCAGGAGAGCACTTGTACAGTCTGGCCACATGCAAGCGTTCAAGCAGCATCAGAGGAAAAAGGTTAAAAAACAGCTGGTTGAAGTTGTTGCAGTAATATTCATGTCCTCCTGGACAGCCAGAGAACATGCTCCTTGCAGCACTTGATGTTTTTCAGGGAGACCACTAGATCTACTTGTGAGAAAGAACTTGGCTTTTTTGGCAAACCACATGAGATTTTTGTGAGACACCACATTTGTGATTCACGTGCTCACATACTTCCTCTCTGTCATGGGCAGATGAATCCTCACACAAAATGTGTGATATGGGTAAGGCTTCAAAATTTGCAGTGTAAATTTTCTTGAAGTTTCTGTTTAGAAAATTGTTTTCCAACGCAACAGCTCAGAGAGGTGCCCAGGCCAGCTGGAGTCCATGGAGTCCTTGTAGGACATTTTTTAATGTGGTCATCTTGTACTGTATTGTGGGTGAATTTTGTAATGAGGCCTTTCCCACTCATGAGATCTCACTCCATGAATAAAATTCTGGAATTTCTGCTCTAACCTTTACTGCACAGGAGCTGCAATAACGAAGTTTTCTTTACAACACCAAATGTTCAAACTGATTGCAGCTCTTCTAATGTTCAAATGTATGTGTCTCATTTGTTAGAGATGCTGTACATAATAGACTAAAATAAGTTTGTTTGCATGTGTATGTATTTACATGTGCATTAACCAAGGAGCAAAAGTAAGAGAAACTTGATGAAAAGGAGTTGGTTTTATGAAGAATCAAATCCATGCACTCACTGTAGTTCACATTTTCAAGTCTGAAAATAAAACCTGAAGCTTAATTCTCGCCGTAGTCTTCCTTCCTCACCCTCGTTGCCACAACACACATCTGGCAGACAGGTGTATGTTCTCAATATCTGGGTTTTCCCAACATGTCTCAGATCAATCTTTCAGGATGTTTAATCACTGTCAGTATAGTCAGGCTCCGTATCATCCTCAAAGAAAAATGTTAAGTTTATTATCTGGTATTTATTTTTCACATCAACTTTGAATGAATGTTCAATATATTGAACTTAGGTAATGCCTCTGCTTCCCACAGCATCAATAACATATCCTCAGAGTAAACACTAGATGGTGGAAAAGTCAAGTGCAGAATAGGAAGTGTTACAGATGCCCAAGCACATTAGTATTTTCTCTCTACATTATTTAATGTTTTTTTATTTATTTGGTAAATTAAGTGATGATGATAATAGATTTTGACTGCAGAATGACTGTTTGACTCTTCTTGTTTCTCCCACAAACTCTCGCTTCTACTTTTATGTGCTCAGCAGTGTTAGCTATGATACACAGTGAAGCTTTATTTCTGATTTTCATAATCTGGACATAACTTCTAGGCTGTATGCAATGCTGGCAGACACAACTGGCTGTATGAGGAATAGCTGGTTGCACAGAAAAACACATTCTGCCAAATTTTCTTCTGGCACCATTTAAATTACTGGAGTTTCCATAGGATAAATTCAAAGTAGGGTGAAAAATCAGGTCCATCATTATAAATCTAGAAAACAGCTGTATGGCAGAATAAAATTAGATGTAGGGCTTACTACTCACTTTGTTATATTATTCTCGCTATTTCTATGAGAGGCTGCTTAAAATACGTGTGTTTATCCACACAAACATTGGATTCCCTCTTTGCGTGTGACTTCTGTGACAAGGTATCCAAAGGTGCATGTATATTAATTTGCCTGCATGAAGACGTACCAGTGCCTGCATGAAGACGTACCAGTGCACAAAACATTTTAATTAAGTGGGTTTGTGTGGAAATACAGCACATTTGGAGGCTCAGTGAAAATCATGCATGGTTTGAAGTTTAATTGAGCTCATTAATGCTCTTTAGCGATGTTCGGTGCTTCCAGCTGTTTACAGTACAAGAGCTCAGATGTATCGAAGAGCTAAACATCAACTAAATAGTTCATGTTTTACCAGAGAATGAAGTGTTATTGGAATGAAATCATCTTTTACTAGTGAAATCTGGAAGCTAATGGTACTAAAGTGACAGGTCACATATAGTCAGGCTTTGTACCACACAGCACCGGTGATAAAACTTACATTGTACCCATTTATATTATGCTTATAGTAATTTTGTTATTAATATACAAGAATTTCCCATATAAGAGTTAACAAACTGTATTAACCTTGAAAGGCCTGTTTATGTTTGGTCAATCTTTTATCATTATTCTGTTCAAGTTTCACAAGTGTGAGTTACATTAGGAACAGTCTGAGATAAAGTTGCCTAAAACTTTTCTCCATTAAAAATGATATATTTTATTTCACTACAGCAGAAGAACCTACTCTTTTCTTTTGCCAGGTTATCATTCCCTGAGTTGCTAGTAGTCGTATTTTATCAACAGGTCCAGTTCTTTGGACTGTAACTCAACAGATTCCTCTGACTGACACATACTGGATCTAACTATCTTAAAACTTCTGCTTTTCATTGTCCCATAAATTATTGGTATTCCAGGCCATTTCTACTGTATGTACACCTACTATGTCACATGCTTTCCAGTATTTATGGACTCTTTTTTTTTTTTTAATGTTTTCCTTAATTTAAGTCTCATGAGATACAATCAATAAATTTTCCTTAATGGTTACACAAACAGAAAAGGTCTTGGCCATCTTCCAAGTTTTTCCCTGTTGTGCTAAGGTAATATCTACTTTTATGTCCTTTCCCATTTCTCCATAAAGGCAGCCTTGTTTTCTAGCTTCATTAGATTTCATTACACAGAGAAGAGATCAGGCCCTCTGAGATGGCCTTTCCTGTCATTCGAGTTTCTGTCCTTCTTGCATAAGACTAGGTATTACAAATTGGAAATATAGTCCAAATTGGTGTACTAATAAGTCCCATGAGTGCTTTGATGTACCCCATTCTGAGATGGGTTACCATTGCAGAATAATTGGCCGGCAGCTGAATTTTTTTTTTTCCCTTAGTGCTGAATTTGATAAATTTACAAAAATTCTTGATTGTTTTTCATGGATGTAAGCAAGGCAGCAAAGGACCTGCCAGTTCTGTGTAACAAATTTCACTACAGGAGCTGAAACACAGTCTTCCTTTTTTTTTTTTTCCTTAAATTTTAAGGGATTACAGAAAATCAGGAGTGAAGGAAACATATTTAAAAAACATTGTGTTTCAGTGCTCATGTGCGTTTAGCCAGGGTCACCATGACAGTATAACAGGGACTCAGGCATAAAGAAGAAACATACAAGAAGTGGAAGAAGGGACAGATGACCCAGGCAGAATGTAGAGACACTGTCCGAGCATGCAGGGATAGGGCTAAGAAATCAAAAGCCCATCTGGAGTTGAATCTGGCAAGGGACGCGAAGGGAAACAAGAAAGGCTTCTGTGGGTACATCAGAAGCCAAAGGAAGAAATGTGGACCTGCTCCTGAATCAGGCAGGAGACCTGGTGACCAAGATATAGAAAAGGTCAAGGTACTCAATGCCTTCTTCACCTCGGTCTTTACTGGTAAGACTGGCCTTCAGGAATCCCAGACCCCTGAGATCAGTGTGAGAGTGTGAAGCAGGGAAGAATTCTCCTCTGTGGAGAACATTCAGGTTAAGGAACATTTAAACAAACTGGACATTCACAGATCCATGGGACCTGATGAGATGTACCCATGCATGCTGAGGGACCCAGGTGATGTCACTACAAGGCCACTCTCAATTATCTTTGAAAAGTCATAGTGATCAGGAGAGGTTCCTGTGGACTGGAAGAAAGCAAATGTCAGTCATATCTTCAAGAAGGGCAAGAAGGAGTATCTGGGGAACTACAGGCCAGTCAGCCTCACCTTGATCCCTGCAGGGGTGGTGGAGCAAATAATCCTGAAAACCATTTCCAAACATATTAAGGACAAAAAGGTTATTGGGACTAGTCAGCATGGATTTATGAATGGGAAGTCATGCCTTGACCAACCAAATAGCCTTTGACGATGAGACAACCGGCTTGGTGGATGAGGGGAGAGCAGTGGCTGTGGTTTATCTTGACTTTAGCAAGACTTCTGACCCTGCCATCCACACAGACAAACAGATGAAATACAAACTATATAAATGGACAGTGAGGTGGACTGAAAACTGGCTGAACTGCCACATTCAGAGGATTGTGATCAGTGACACCTACTCCAGCTGAGGCCAGTCACTAGTGGTGTCCCCCAAGGTCTGATATTAGGACCAGTCCTGCTTAACATCTTCATTAATGACCCAGAAGATGGGACGGAGCACACCTTCTACAGAACTGGGAGGAGAAGTCTGTACACCAGAGGAGAGGTCTGTACACCAGAGGCTCGTGCTGCCATTCAGAGACACCTGGGCAGGCTGGAGAAATGCGCTGATAGGAACCACACGAAGTTCAGCAAAAGGAAAGGCAAATCCCTGTGCCTGGGGAGCGTGCTGGCCATGAGCAGCAGGGTCTGGGCAGGAGGAGGCTGCGGGGGTGACAGGCATGGGAAGAGGCTGTGGACCGCCCTGTGCCAGCCACAGGTGGTTCCCAACAGCTCTGGCACCAGCGTGAGCACCCTGGTGTGCACCAGAACTTCAGGCAGTCAGAGTAGCCCACAGGGCCTCTCATCATATGATTTAGGAAACAGGCAGCTACAAGGGTGGGGTGGGGGTGAGGGGCACATACATACACCCTTGAGGGGTTGCAGCCACGGGCTACCAACACCAGGGCAGGGACACCCCTGAGGGACGGTGGCCACAGGCCACCCACACCAGGGCAGGGACACTAAGAAACAAGGCAGGGAGGGGGGAAAACCAATAGAAAGCAAAGTGCAGCTTTGAAAAATAAGCACAGAGTGTCAACAGAAACCATTCAGCAAATGACCCCAGCCTGCAGTGAACACAGGGGACAATGAAGCTAGGAAGTTGGAGGAGGGATGTTTACTTAGGTGTTTGTTTCATTCTTCATGTCTTCTTTTTCTCGATATCAAATCAGTGATTAGAAGTTTGTGTTAATTAGCAATAAATTAAATTAAGAAAATGTGCTGGTTTTGGCTGGGATAGAGTTACTTTTCTTCACAGTAGCTAGTATGGGGCTATGTTTTGGATTTGTGCTGAAAACAGTGTTGATAACACAGGGATGCTTTAGTTACTGCTGAGCAGTGCTCACACAGCATCAGGGTCTTTTCTGCTCCTCACCCCACCCCACCAGCGAGTAGGCTGGGGGTGCACAAGAAGCTGGGAGGGGACACGGCTGGGACAGCTGACCCCAACTGACCAAAGGGCTATTCCATACCATATGGCGTTGTGCTCAGCATATAAAGCTGGGGGAAGAAGAAGGAAGCGGGGGACGTTCAGAGTGATGGCATTTGTCTTCTCAAGTAACCGTTACGTGATGGAGCCCTGCTTTCCTGGAGATGGCTGAACACCTGCCTGCCCATGGGAAGGAGAGAATAAATTCCTTATTTTGCTTTGTTTGTGTGCGTGGCTTTTTCTTGACCTATTAAACTGTCTTTATCTGAACCCACAAGTTTTCTCACTTCTACTCTTCTGATTCTCTCCCCCATCCCACCGTGGGGGAGTGAGCGAGCGGCTGGGTGGGGCTGAGTTGCCGGCTGGGGTTAAACCACGACAGTTAAACTCTGCAATAAGACTGTTTTGCCCGCGACAGGGACAATAGCCCCATGCACCAGCACAGGCTGAGGGCCATCTGGCTGCAAAACAGATTGGCACAAGAGGACCTGGGAGTTCTGGTGGACACCAAGGAGACCTTAAAACAGCAATGCACTCTTGCAGCAAAAAAGGCCAATGCATTAGGGTGACTTTGCCAGCAGATCAAGAGGGTGATCTGTCCCCTCTACTCAGCACTGGTGAGGCCACACCTAGAGTGCTGGCCCAGTGCTGGGCTCGCTGGTACATGACATACTGGAATGGGTCCGGCGGTGGTCAAGAAGATGATTAAGGGATTAGAGGGTCTGTCATACAAGGAGAGGCTGAGAGAGCTGGGACCGTTCAGCCAGAAGAGACAGCTCAGGACAATCTTATCAATATGTCAAATATAATACACATATGTCAAATATAATCAATACCTGATCAGGGGAATGGGTAAAGAAGATAGAGCCAAACTCTTCTCAGTGTCAAGACAAGAGTCAATGGGCACAACCTGAAATGCAGGAAATTCCATTTAAATGTAAGAACATCTTTTTTACTGTGAGGGTAGTCAACAGGAACATGTTGCCCAGAGAGATTGTGGAGTCTCCATCCTTGCACATATTTAAAACCTGACTGGATACATATCTGAGCAACTGGCTCTTGGTGACCCTGCTCTGAGCAGGGGGGTTAGACTAGATGGTCTGCAGAGGTCCCTTCCAACCTCAGTGATTCTGTGATACTGTTATTCATTCACACCCATCAGAGTCTACAAATCTGCCAGATATACATCTACTACCACAATGGAAGATATGCCCAGCTGAGCAATTTGTCAGCACTATTTAAAAGGCCTATTCATTCCATTAGGGACAATTTTGTATTAACAGCTGAAAGAGTCACCAAACAGAAAGTCCTCACCAAACTGTGTGCCTGCCTAAACTGCCAGAAAGAAATCACTGTAAGAAATAAAGAAGGAAAAACCTCTGTTTGATGTTTTCCTACAGTAGCACTGCTGGTCTGTGCCAACCTCGGACCAATACTCCCAGTGAAGAGCAGTCAGCAACAGCCACTGTCATAGAAGCTTCTCTGCTCTTCTCTCAGTGCCTCAATTTTAAGAAGAAGCAGCTGGGAAAATGCATTTAAAGCACCAATTTCATGTTGTAATAGGGAAGACTAAAGCATTAGCAGACTAAAATGAAGCAAATGCATCAAAACAGTCTGCGCTGTCTCTAAGCAGCACTTTCTAAGACACTGTTGAGTAAATGGTAAGTCAAAACTGACATCTGAAGCGTAAGCAGATACATGAGGGTGATCCCTTTGCTGAGAAAACCATTGTATCTGATTAAGAAACAGTTACTGCACAGATGGAAAAAGCTAGCAGTTACCACAGAGGTTAGAGGAATCATTGCAAATCATTTTGAAATTTACTAAAGCCCAAGCTGGGAGAACAGTGGTTAAGTGCCATGTGCAGTTGATCACATATCACAAAAGCAGTCAAGCACCAAATAAGCAAAACAAATCATGAACTAAGAATAAAAAAGAGAGCTGTTATCCTGGTGTGCAACTAACTTGGCAAAAATGTTCCCTCGAGAAAGGAAAAACTATGTTTCTTGATTACACATGCACTAATCAGATAAAATACTTTGTACTGACAACAAAGCTCTGGCTCCTTTAATTGATTAATAGATATTCAACTATACATAAGCTTATCTCTAAGGTAAGGTGTCTCCTGAAGCCAGGGAAAGATACGTCCAAGCCAAAGAACTTCAGGACTGTATTTTTATTATATTAATGTTATGAATCATATGATTGTTGCATTTTAAACTGCCTACCAACCTTTGTTGGTGTCTTTTGTCCTAGAAGAAACTATATATGCTTTCAGTTGCGTAAAAGTTGTGTAACGGTTACATGCTGAATATCGCTAACACATTGTATATGAGTTTGACAATGGTAATGTTGCAGTAGATGTATCTGTAGTCCTGACAGCAACATAAGACACCATAAACAACTAAAGGCTTCTTGCCAAAGATATACTGAAATAAAAGGTCAGCATACAGTGTAGCTGACACAATCTGTATAAGCATATCAGTGAATTTATGTAGAAATCCTCAAGAAACAGAGGCAATGGCAGAGACAATAAAGTGTCCTATTAGGAAGGATGCTTTTGCCCATACTATTCAATGAACCTTTGCCACAACTGACTACTGCATCAGCTGTCAATCAGCTCAGTCACAGAACCTAAGTGAGTCTCTTTCATCTCCATGATAAATAGTTTATTGTAGTTTGGAATATGGTGCCATTTGCCTCCTAACCATGACTCTTATTAGAGTTCCAGTGGTGCTCAACTGTGCTGGATCATGAGCTTTCCTTTAGGTTACTTGTGAAAAAGACAAAATCTTAGGTAGGTGCCAAGGATGAAATACTGAAAAAGTTCACAATTATCCGTGGAAGATCAATACGAGAACATTGTAGATGGTACATTTGTACGCTACTAATCAACAGCTCAGTATGCACGTCTTTTGTGGAAATAACAGTACATGCAAAGAAGTTTGATACTGGATTGAATAACCGCTAGTATTATTTAAGCCACCATTATGGGTGATGTAAATCAATGAATGTGAACAGTCTGTGTATGTGCCAGACAGGATGAGAGCAATCACAATGGAAGCAGAAGGCATGCAACAGACTGAAAACACAAAGCTGAAAAAAATTACATAGATTTCTTGTCACCTTCTTGTTAAGGTACTATCTAAAAGTCCAGTGATGTCTGCATAATTGAGAATTTGAAATTCACTAGCCATTTTTTTAGTGCAGGAATGGAAATGAATGGTGTTCCCAAATATCCACCTGTTGGCATAGAGTCCACCTGGCTAGCCTGGAGAGATCTAAATTACCTCCAGATGAGAACCAGGGAGAGTAAAAGATAATATGCAGAAATGGGACCGCTGTAGAAGTATAGACACATATGAATGTAGAGAAACACAACCCCAGGGACACCTATTTGACTCCTGAAAGATTCAGGTAACATTGAGAGCCTGATGAAGATTGCAGAAAAAGTGTTTAAGTATTTGTCCAAATTGGAAAAAAAAAAAATCTTCTGGTAGCAGAGAAGAATATACAAGAAGAAAAAAACAATGATACCAGGCTGAGAAACTATGTCTGCATCACTGTGAGGGAGCAGTCACAAGAGAAAATGGGAGGTGGGTGTGCTCCCAGATCTGCCCCATGTTTATATGGCTGCCAGCTGGACAGCCTGCAAATTGTCGGGATGCAGACAACAAGGAAGGTCTTGCAAGCAGTCAGACCTGGATATACAAGATACTTAAGATGCTCTCTGCCACATTCGAGATGATGGTTCTGGATTTGCTGTCCAAATGGACAATGTGGTCTTTAGAGAAGTTTCAGGATGCTCGCCAATATGCAGCAATTTGATGGAACCAAATTGAGTTGGCTGAGTATAGTTCAAACAGATATTTTAGAATTTACATGAATGGATTATCAAAAATAACAACTTGTTACCAGAACTGCTTTGGAAATGTAATGCATGTCCGACAGGACATGTACCCTTAGTGATGACTGGCCACAAAGCCATTATGGATGATATTTCTATGACCAGAAACCTTGTCCTATTTGAATTTGGATGTGAGACACCGCTTGAGAAAACAAACTAGAATATTCGGGTTTCTTGTTATTCCAGCTGTTGGGACAATGCAATCCAGAATAGTTTGGTGAAGCCAGGAAAGAGCCAAGGGCTTATTTAACTGAGAAAAGAAAAACAGGACAGGCTTTTTAAGCTTTGGCTTGCCATTTTAATTCAGTATTCTGTGCTATTTTATTTTATTTGACTAAGAGATGATGACGTGTGTTGAAAAGGGTTGCATATGTCATCACAAACCTTTGCTGATGACAAAACACTTTGAAGACTAAGTCTACTGTTGGGGTCCAAACCAACTCATGAAACCACACTGGCAAACAGAGGTGCATATGTCAAAGATTCAGTTTGGGAACAGTGGTTTTATAAAGCTTTCTTCTCAGCCAAGTTCAGTGCAAAGGTATATTGCAAACAAGGAAGCCCATTTCCACAAGAAAAGCTGCATCAAGCTCAGAGACATTACTCACCCTGAGGATCCATCAGAGTCCTGTATAAATGCAGCAACTACTGCTTGGGTTTCCTCAAGAGCTGTTTTTGGTGTCCATACTGGCTGGACATGACATAGGAAACTGATTTCTGGCAAGCCATTTGTTTTAACCACAGCTATACAGCCAAGCCAAGCCAAATGTAAATTTTTCCAACCCAACAAATCATTTTTTAATTTTGAAATAACGGGAGGAAAATTCATCTTGTGAAACTGACGGAGGTGAGGAGAAATACTGACTCTTGAGTCCCTCATTTGTTTAGACCACACAAACACAAACGTATTTTACAGCTGTTTAATCATGGCTTTCTGTAGTTCATATTTCAGATTTAACATAATCAATTTCATAAAATTATATCTGGTTAAACTGGTTGAATTTATTAATTTCTTCCAGAACATAAATTGTAGATTTTAATGGATATATAACTATTAATAGCACATCAACTGTATATAGGGCAGACCTATATAAATCATACTTATTTTGTGCCTTCAGTAAAGTTGTTGACCACCAAAAGAAAATGGGGAAAGTGGGTGGAGATAGAGGACAACACTGTTCAGGTCCTTTTTACAGCTGAAAGTCTTAGGAGAGTATTCCATTAATTTTATCCCAGGAAGTAACAGAAAAGTGCTTATGCAAGTCTGGTCCCTCTTCCAAGAAGACTGAATGATTTAACATTGATGCTTTTACTGTTTAATGATAGTAATAAATCCTTGTTTTCTTCCCCATCCCCTGCACCCATAAATTATGAACTACTTGCCTATAAATATAGGTGTATACTTGTCTCATGTTACCATTCAATTCTTTGGTTGATCCATTGTATTGAGTGGGAATTTTATGAACCCTAGGATGCCCAAGCAGATTTGTGAGGGTAGGCTCTTCATAAGAAAAGTGCGCACAGCAGTGCTGCAGAAATTAACTGCAGAAGAAGGCAGTATTACACAGTCTCCTGTCCATAAGTATCTCACCCCCCTCTCCAAAAAGATAGATTTTCATTTCTAGTAGTACCTCAGTACCAGAGATTCTTTGCTTCTGGTTTCATTTACACTGGTAATTGCTCCTTGTAAATGATCCTTATGAAAAAATCCTGAATAAATAAAAAGAGGTGAAATTAACAGCACTTTGTACCACTGAGTAGCACTTTGTAGTGGTGATTTCTGAAATCTAGTCTCTCTCAACAAGATCCATGCACTACTTTTTCAGGACTCTGGGAAAGATGACTACAAAAAGCAAGTTCAGCCATATGATGTCTCCAGTGATGGCACAGAAGGTTCCTCAACCCTTTTCACTCCTCATTCACTCCTTCTCTCCTGAATTGCCATGCAAGTCTCCTTAATCTTTTTAAGAAAGCTTTTGGTAGGACTGTAGAGGTCTGCAAATTTACCATTTCCACCCAGATGGTTTTTGCTCAAGAATGAATTAATATTTCTGAAGCTACTTCCCTTGGGTCAGCAAAAACTTTCCTGTAAACATCTTTGATGGAGATCTGACTTCAGTAAAGCAATCTGCAAGAAGAGCATCTACTTTCTGGGCTGGTTTTTTTCCTTTGTTCCATGTGGTCTTCTTCCAGATTTGGGTGCCAGAAGTTTTATGCTAGGTCACAGAATTATCTCCGCTTCCAGGTCCAGAGTATCCCATAAAAGGGAGCAATGCAAAATCAGTGGCTCCCTCTGATGGCTTTCCTCTCGAAAAGTTGTGGTCAGGGACTTCGTTGGGTCTTGCAATACAAAGCCTTAGCTACTGAAAATTAGAAAACAGCTGGTCTTTGCTTCTTCCTAAAAATAAAGTACTTTGAACTTCATAGGCAGAAGAGAATTAGCTGCAAAACAGAAAACAAGCCATATAAATGATCCTCCATGCACACTAAAGCACTTGGATCTTGGTGTGTGTGATCCCCTGAATTGCAAAGCTCAGACAGTGACAGAAAACCTCCTCCTACCTGCAGGGACAGACATGTGGATGGCAACACTGAGTGAAAAGGCAGCCAAGCAGCCTGGGCCTCTCAGACAGTGCTGGAGCTTGCCAGACTCGCAGAGTGGCTGAAGGTGTTCAGAACAAACTTAGGGCCAGAATGAAGAACAGTAACTACTTGCCTTGTTTCTAGATGAGTCTCCAGGAGTGTGCTTATTGCCAGCTTATGTGCATATGAGAAATACAGGTTTGAAAGAGGGTAGCTGGAAGATTTTCTGGTTCTGACATCCCTTGACAGCCTATGCAAAAGAGAGATACTCTTTATAAAATACATGTGGTTGATAGTTTCGTACAAGAAAATTGTATTAACCTGGTGAATTAATAAGGATTTGTACGTATCATAAAAGCTCAGCAACAGGAAGCTCAGATGTCCCCATTGTATAGAAAAGTACTTGATTCAAAAATGGACTTTTCTTCCTGACCTTCTCTATAAACCCATAAGCTACCTAGACAATGAAGTAAAAGGTTTTACTTCTTCTCTTGATTTAATAACCACTTTTTAATAACAAAAAAGCACCCCAAATATTTCAGTGTTTGGTTGATGACACTAAAGCCTTTGTGAAGAAACTTCAATCATAGGTGTCTTCAGGAGGAGAAAAATGATACACTAAATCCTTGAAATCTGTTGTCTAGAAACAAGCGGTCAGTCAATTACAACAAAAAGAGTAAAGCAAAGGAATGCTTGTTAAATTAAAATAAACTCATTCACTGAAGACTGTAGTCCTGTTTTCAACAGTAAAAAGGAAGATGAGTAAACATTTCAGTGACAGAGGGTGGAATCTTCAATTTATACAGAAACCTGTTGGCTGATACCAGTTAAAATGGCAAAAGGGATTATGCAAATGAAATCATATGGTCTTTCCATATGTTTTCAGAGCCAAGACAAGACTGTGTTTAGGGAAAATGTATTTTTTAAAACAGCTCATGGAGTAATTTCCTATGATAAAGACACTACAGGAAAATTATCTAAACTGTTGGTGATCCTGAAACTCTGTTCTGGGTCATTGTCTTCGATTGTAGCGTGACTTTCTGGAATTTGCTTGCAGTGCATTGTGTCCTCCTTGAAAAGGTGGAGGTAATTATAATGCCAAGCTAGGCACATAGTGCTGTCGTCTCTTGCTTTTCAGATGGTACAAAAAGTACCATCTGAACTGCAAAGTACATCAAACTGCAATGTTTGATGCTAATACTAAGGAATTATAACCCACAGGACAACCTGGTGATCAGGCCTAGTCAGCAGGGGTTTATGAAAGGCAGGTCCTGTTTGACCAACCTGATCTCCTTCTATGACAAGGTGACCCGCTCAGTGGATGAGGGAAAGGCTGTGGATGTTGTCTACCTAGACTTCAGTAAAGCCTTTGACACGGTTTCCCACAGCATTCTCCTGGAGAAACTGGCTGCTCATGGCTTGGATGGGCGTACTCTTTGCTGGGTGAAAAACTGGCTGCATGTCCGGGCCCAAAGAGTGGTGGTGAATGGAGTTAAATCCAGCTGGCAGCCAGTCACAAGCAGTGTTCCCCAGGGCTCAATATTGGGGACCAGTCCTGTTTAATATCTTTATCAATGATCTGGACGAGGGGATTGAGTGCACCCTCAGTAAGTTTGCAGATGACACCAAGTTGGGCGGGAGTGTTGATCTGCTTGAACGGTAGGAAGGCTCTACAGAGGGACCTGGACAGGCTGGATCCATGGGCCGAGGCCAATTGTATGAGGTTCAACAAGGCCAATTGCCAGGTCCTGCACTTGGGTCACAACAACCCCATGCAACGCTACAGGCTTGGGGAAGAGGGGCTGGAAAGCTGCCAGGTGGAAAAGGACCTGGGCGTGTTGGTTGACAGCCGGCTGAATATGAGCCAGCAGTGTGCCCAGGTGGCCAAGAAAGCCAATAGCATCCTGGCTTGTATCAGAAATAGTGTGGCCAGCAGGACTAGGGAAGTGATCATGCCCCTGTACTTTTACCCTTTACATACACTCTTCTAGACACTTACTTACTTTTAGCCACTAAGACAGGACTGGATTGAATGACCTTAGGACTCAATATAATTATTCTTTCTTCTTAAATTCATTTTTGATGTGCTTAACAAGCAAGACTTGGGACGGGGAGGGGGGGGAGTGGATTATCCTATTCCTGAATACTTTATCCTTCCTGAATTTATCTAAAAAAGGATATTATGAATGAAGATGAGTACCATGGCTGCTTGGAAAGGGCAGTCAATACTGGTTTGTTCAGATACAATTATTCAGCATAGCAAGGAAGAGGAGAGGAACTGAAAGAAGCATAAAAGTCAATTTTTTTTTTTATTGTATAGTATGCGCTACTCCAGTTTTCTGTTCATGATAGAGTTCTAGAGACACAAAGGACATGTCTCAAAGGTTTCTGGTACAAGGCCTAAGCTCTCGCTAATCTTTTGCCTCTGCTGAAAGGCAAAGTTCTCCTAAAAAGAAAGATCTTTCTAATCATATTTCCTTTCCTGTTCAGGCATGATCTCTGTTTCTGCCTGAATGTGCCCAAGCTTCGACATCTTATTCATCTAAAGAACACAGAGAAAGAAATTAATGTCTGTGCAGTATTTCAGTATGTTGCCTTATGAATGCGTCCCACATTTTGACATTTCATGTAACAAATTTAACAGGTGACATTTTGACCTATAAACTATAACTCTTGCCACCCACTCCTAACTAGATGAGTTGTGACACCAAACCTTGAGATGGCTGAAATTAGTTGAGATGAACTGCACCCTAAACAAGGTTTATGCTAATTTATCTACATCTCAAATGCTACACATAGCTAAGTACAGAGGCACTAGCTATGTATTTCGCGTAAGTGCTAATTTTGAGGTAAAGAATGGCAGAACATGACCCCTTGAATCACCCTATCATCCTAAGAACACTGTGATTTACATAAAATCATGTAAAGGATTAGCCTTGTAGATCTTGGACATGACATTATCTGCTCACTTCTGTTGGATTTGCTCCAGATAGATGGCAACTAATTTTTTTTTTTAATGTTGCATAAAACCAATGAGTAAGCTATTTACATATTCTTGAAGTGATAGTTCACTTCGGATAGTTTGGATAGTTCTGTTTTAATGTGTATTTCTTCACTGGAAAACTTACCCATCATTACCACAAGTGACTACTTCTAATGGTAGGCATGCTTAAGAATTGGTTATTGTGGTCATCATCTATCTTCACCTGCATCTCAGTTTGGCACCAGCTGAATATTAGCTTGCTAAATCCTTCAGGTGCTTTTGATAAAAACAATCTGTTGTTTCACTAAAGGCTTCAGAAGGTATGTTTGGACCTGCCTTCAATGTTTCTACTTATGCTGAGGATGCAGGCCTTGATCAACATTAATGTACAATTGATATATTTGTTCCAAACTAATACATAATCCATCCAAGTTCTTCCCTTTCTGTCATTATATCCATTTAATAATATTATGAGATTTCCAAATGCTAATAACAATCTTTTGAGACTACATAAATCTCTGCAGCATTTGCTCTGTAAGTCTAGTCTCTATTTAGGATGAATGCTTCACAGGATACCACTGTGAAGCTTTTCTTTCTGAAGTCATATGAGAAACCATGCCTATACCCTTCCTATTGCCTCCTGACATGCTTTTTTAGATAAGCGAGTTGAGCATTTAGTTTGTCTTTCCACAATATCATAAATAACAACCTTGAATATAATGGTTACATCTTCAAAGGTCTGTTAGTTGGTCTGTTTGTTCCTTTCTGCTTGGCTGGAACGCAAGAGCCTGGTTTTTTAAAAGCACCTTTTTCACTCACAGAAATGTTCAGTGCTTGAAGGACTGATTACATGCACCTGTAGTTTTTTTTATTACCCACATTCTACTACAAGTCTGGAAATCTGATGAACTCACTGAACCTGGTGTCATTCCCCCAAGTAGAGCAATAAACTATCTGCTGTATCTATGCCCCACCAGTTCCCCATAGACCTGGAGTTACTCATCTTTCACCTTACTCTTTCATTTTTACAAACAGCAGCCAAATAATGCAGCCCTTATTTTATATTGGGTCTGTACATCAGGCGCTCACAAAAACAGAAAGCACAGCAGTAAGATAAGGACAGCTCCAACCAAAGCACTAAGTTACATTTTTAGCCAGTTCTCTCTGTTTTCAGAGTCTTTTTATATGCTGATAAATATAATGTGCACATTAACATAGGAGCATTCTCAAAAAGTCAGAAGCATTTTGTCTTTGCTTTTATACGTAATCTTGTGTAATAGCCTTTGACTCTTGCTCATTAAGCAACCACAGAATTTCTCCAAGAGCAATGAACACCTTGCTCCTAGGCCGAATAAACTTGATAAAGCAACATTCAGAAAATGGTTATATCAAGAAATATTACTTTCCCTGCTTCAAGGTTAGATAATTTCCATGTTTTAAACACTTTGTTATTCTGTCTTTCCGGTTTTGTGGGGAAGAGTATCAGCTCACCAGTTCACTTTTCCTTATTCAGCCAACACTATGAAGATTCATGTGTTTATCACAGGTCCAAACTATCTTCATCGTTTTGCTTTAGAGACCTTAAACCAAAACATAATAAAAGCAGACTTGCCAGAGGCCAGCTTCTTGAAGTTGGTAGATTGGATAGCATACCATAATTTTAAGAAACAGAGGGCAAATGTTTAACAGATCTCATTCCTGTCTTCTGTTCAAAGTTTGTTTGAATGAAGGATTGGTTAGGAACACTTTTATGCCAAAATTTAAAAAAGAAACTTACACTGATGTTCATACAAATTAAAGAATCTTCTCATCTTCTTTGATTTGTCTCCAGATGCAGTTAAAGCTGTTAGTTAAGTTGTTAGACTTAATGGTGAGTGTGTGTGAAACCTCAGATCCCTGAGATTTCTAAATCTTGGATTGGGACAGGGGCAAAAAATTTGCTGTCTCTCCATTGGTATTAGGTTGAAACATGAAACGAATCAGTTTCAGATAACCTCATAATTTGAATCAAATGCTGGTTTGCTCTTGATAATTAGCTATTAACATAATTCAAATGGTAAAGTAAGGAAAGGTAAAGTACAAAACTCTGACCTCACCTGTGCCTGCTATGAACAATGAACCGTCAAAGAAAAAAGGCAAAGTTTAAAGGTCTGTAGAGAGTAGAAAGAGATCTCCAGTTCTCAGTGTCATTGGTTTAAGAGCTGATATTCTGCTAATAGAGATATTCTGCGGGATTAAATGATCCGGGGCATATCTCCTAGCAGCCTGATCATCACTATATGAAATCTGAATAGCTTTTTCTAAAAATGAAATTTTCTCATGAATATGGAAATGAAAGACAGAAACATTCTCTAAAGGTTCACCATTTGAGTTGTGAATATGACAGCTACATCTATGAAAGCTTATTTCATTGACGTTCATAATGTATGGCTCCAGACATCCACTCCCTTTTTCAGGTCTTATTCCTTGTCCTAAACAACAAAAAAGAAAAAAGGCCATGTACATGAATATGGCTACAATCACAAAACAAAAAAGGACAGCAGACCACAAAATAACTTGCAAAAGAACTCATCGTCAGCCATCAGGAAGTATCTGCAAAGAGCATACTGTAAGATGGTGACAGGAAGCTGCCTAGGAGACTCTGGAACATTTTAGCTATTTAAAATGTAAAGCACTACTACGGTAATGAAGTTTTCAGATGTAGGAGCACTTTTTAGAAGTACTGTGAAAAGAACAAAATTTCTTGTTTAATATTATGTAGGATATGGAAACTATCATTCAGAAAGTGGGAAAACTGGTGTTAAAACATCATAGCTGAATTCTTAACCTAACATTTTAAGCTCTTCCTTTTTACATACAGACCTACTTATATGTCAAGATCGCGTGCTAGAAGAACCGTGTCTATTACATCTAAAAATCATTGTTGGGACCATGTCATGTCATACGTCTCAGATCCAGAATTAACTCAATAGTGGGGGATGTGGTCCCATGTAATTTTATCAATTTAAAATCTAGGTGCATTATAGGTCTGCCAATTCAAATAGCTGAAAAAGTGAATATTATACCTGGATACACAATACTCTATGAAGGGGAACAGAGCACAGCCAGGGTGATGCTGTCTCTTACAAGAGAAAGAGCATCTATCCCAACGTGGCCTGCACTCAGTAGAGCCTGAGCACTGTTGAGGTAAGGTGTTGCAAGATGCTGACCTGCCTTGGTGTTCAGGAGGCTGCCTAGGTGCCTTCCATAGAAAATTTATTCCCTAGACAAAATGAGGAATAATTTCACCAGACAACTGAATGTGAGGCTGCCATGACTGCAGCCCGCATGTATTGTGTGCCCTTTGCAGCCTTCCCTCAATACAGCTAGAGACACGATGCTGGAGCACTGGAGTTTTCTTTGACTCCAGACAGCCCTGGGCAGTGATTTTCCCCCTGCTGACCACGAAGCTGTCTCACCAGCTGCATGCCCCCATCTGAAAGCCCCCACTGACTTCACCGGCGGTTCCTAGGGAAGCCGCACGCCTCTATCTGCTCTGCTGTAGCCCAGCCAAGGCGAGTGACTGTGCTGGAGCACTCAAGTATAATGAAGTGCTGTAGTGGTGTTATCTCTCCCTATCTCTTCCGTCTTGCTCTGGTGGGCTTCCCTCTCACAATGAAACGCAAGGAGGAGACTAACACAGTGTTTCCTCTTGCCTGATGTTTGCTTGTTATTCCAGCTAATTTGCTCCAAGAGAAGAAATAAACTGCACTTCAAACAGCACCATTAATTCTGGTCCTTTTAGGCCAACAGCACATCTCCAGGCATCATTACAAAAATAGAATTACTGAAAAATACTTCTTTCTCTTTTTTTAATTAAAAGAAATCCCCACCTCCCCCTCCTCAAACCCCCCCACCCGGGCTGATTGACAAAGTGAGCAGAATCCGTGTTCTCACACCAGCGGGTATCTATTACATGAGAACTTTCTTCTGGCGCCAGGAGGTATTTAGAGCGCTTGCCTGGCTATTCCACAGGGGAAACCCTGCTGAAAGTTGGGGATACCTGAGCAAAATTCACTGCCGGCCAAACTCTGGGGAAAGCAGTGATCCTTTACAGTTGATAATGTCTCGTTGTCGTTGTTGCACTGGAAATGTCTGGGAGAAAGAGTAAATAACGGGGAGCGATTTCTTTCCTCGGGGAAGATGCTCTCGCCTTGTGCTGCAGGATGGGATTCCCTTCGGGAAAATTAGCGTCTCGAAGGCCAAACCTGTGGGGTTCTTTATTTTAAAAGCACGTTCCTGCTGATCTCAGGGTTGCTGAGCGAGGAGCACGAACCCCCCCCGCAGCCTAGGCGGCACAACCAGCCCCGCAGCCGCCCGCACGGCAGCCCCGGGGGCTGCCCCCCCCCCCGGCGCCCCGCAGCCCCCGCCGCGGAGCGGGTGCCTCTTCCTCCCGGAGCCGAGGGTTTGCTCCGCCGGGCCGGCGCTGGCCCCAGCACAGCCTCGCCCGGCCCCGGCCCCGGCCCCGGCCCCGGCCCCGGCCCCGGCCCCGGGGAGAGCGCTGCCTGCGCCGCAGCGGCAGACCGGCCCGCCGGTCCCGGGTAGGGGCAGCGGAGCGGGGCAGCCCCGGGCCGCGGGCTGGTGCCTGGGGGGCGGAGAGCTGGTTTTTAACGCCGGGTTTGTTTTTAAGTCCCTTCACCAAGTGAATCACGGGAAGGTTCGCACTCGCTAGGCAAAATAAATTCTAGTAAATACTTTTTTTTTCCTTCCAGGGGTTCATTTATCGCCTGTTTGCTTGATTTGACATGGCTTGACCCACTGAGTAGTTTTAATTTTCTTATATGGTGGAAAGCCACTTATTTGAGAAGCCCGTCCCCCCCTCAGATCCACACAGACACAGACTCGTTTCCAACCGCTGCTGGGGCAGGCGGTTCCTGCACTCCCCCGCGATGCTTTCAGGACCCTCCCCAGCCCCGGGGGAGCTGGGCTAGCGCACACGGGGCACCCTCAGCCGGGTGCCTGCCGGGGGACTGGGACATGGGCACCACGGCGCTGTCACCTTAGGAAGCGACAGTAGGAAAGGGCATCCTTTAGGGGTACCTCGACCCGTGCCAGACCTCTGGCTAAGGACAGGGCACCCACGGCACGGGCTGTAGCAAACGGCATCCCTGGTACAGGCGCTTTTAGCAGGGGCAGGATTGGTGGGGGATGAGGGACACTTGTACGCTTCTCCTTTCACTGGGTGCCTTTACCGGGGGATCTGAGCCATGCAGAGGTGTATTCGCTCTAGGTGGCATTTAACAAAGGTTATAATTCGTCCACCTACTTTCGCTACAGAACCAGCAATGTCAAGCATCCCTTCGTGACAGAAGCCCTGCATGTCTTTCACGCAGCCTGGATCTGGGTTGTAGACGCTTGTGAAGAGATCAAGACTGAGACGTTTGCCAGACGCTGTCCTCCTCCCCTCCAGACATCCTGCCTTTCTCACCACCGCGAGAAAATGAATAAAACCGCCCTTGTTACACTGAGGTCTACCCGAAAAAGTGTAAGTGCACTTTAGGTCGGAGCGAAGTGACTCGGTAACGCTGCTGAGTTCGAGGAAAGGACAAATGCCAAAGGAAAGCCTTATTTAAAGCACTTCAGCGAGAACACATCATCTCCCTCCTCCACCCTGCTTTGTCGTTGCCAGCACCCCAGAGGATGAATGCGAAAGACGGGGGCTTTTAGCAGTTCCCCCTCCTATCCTCGGAGATAACCTGCGTTTTACAGGCTTGGCCTCTGGAGATTTTTTTTTCCTCTTTTGCTTTTTGCTGTAATTTATTCTGAAACTTTAGGAAGACAATAAAAGGGTTAGAGCCCCTCTGCCTCATCCCAGATACCTGCCGGGTTGTTAGTGCCGGCCTGCCCGGGGATGCTCTCCGCCCAGCGCAGCGCAGCGCCGGCCCCGCCGGGCCTCAGGTGCAGCACGAAACGCCTTGAGCTGCTGCAAAGATAAAGGAGAAATCTGGTTTTCGTGGAGTCCCCTTTGCTTGGCTTCGTTTGTTAAATTTATTTACCAAAACGCCTTCTGGAAAACTGTGAGAAAAAAACGCTCCGTCCCAGCGCGGCCCCCCAAATCAGGGGTCTCCCCTCAGCAGAGAAAAGCTGCTTTGTGTGGCCTCAGGGCTAACAAGGGTGGCAGAGGCAGAGCTCCCTGGGGAAGGCCCTCTCTGTAGCTTCTTCCCAGGCAGGAGCCGTTTTAGCTGCTGCTCCTGTCCCTCCACACGCACGCTGGGTTTTGCAGACCCGGGCTGCAGCCCGGCACGGCACACAGCGGGCAGGGACGGACCCTGAAAGAGGGGAGGGATGCTGGGACGGACCCCGAAAGTCCTCGGAGTCCGGGCACAGGTCAGATCGTGGTTCTGCCTTTCAACGGAGAAAAGGGAAAGGGACTGCGCTTGATAACGGGTGTAAAACGCTGCCGTGACATACCAGGGACATTTTCCCTACTCAGCACACAGACAGCGTAAAAGATCAAAGTCTTGACTAGAGGACAAATGGAAACATGATGTAATGCCCTGGCCCCATCAAAGACTTGATCCTGAAAATGATATTTCGGTGAGGGCCGCAGAAATTAGAGGTTTGATGGATGTGAGAGGAGTCAGTTCTGCTCGGTTTCGTTGGGTGTAAATCCGAAGTAACGCCTGAGGCTCACTCCTGATTTACTCCACTGCGTTTCCCATTTCCTTTACCAACCAAGAAGCAGGCAAAGACGATCCGAGAATTCGGCTATTCACTCCCCCCCCCCCCCCCCAGTCCCTTCCTGAAACGAGACGAAGTCTCCATTATGCGTCGCCTTTAATCCGCCGAGGCAGAGGTAGGCGCGAAAGGTGAGATTTGCCACTGAGGCTTTTCAGACTGGGTACCATTTTCTTCTTTGTTTAAAGAAATTCAGCACTTTCCCCATTAATCTTTAGCAGGGAAAGCGTTCAGCCCGCACCTGTATAAACAACCCAGATGGGGGGAAAAAGTAAACCTATATCTCTTCCCCTGCAGTATCTTTATATATATATATTTATACGGATAATGTAGGCTAATTGGGGAGGCAGAGCAACGCCGAAGTCCGGCGAGCTCCCCATTCGCCGTACAGCGTGTGGGACCCAGCCAGAGCATCGTAGTGTCAAACCAAGTTCAAGAGATCCAGTTGCAAGATCAGCTGCCTGTTTCGGTGGTTCAAGAAATGTCAAGTTTCACTTGGAAAGGTTGCTGGTAAACCCGGCTCTGATGTGGTTCTAGCCCCAGCGGGTGAAGCCGAGGTTTATACAGCGTGAAGAGCCCCTCAATAAGACCACAGGGCTGGCGGGGAGCGAAGTGCAAAGCGCTGGGCGAAAAAGGCGGCCGGCGGTGCCAGGAAAGTTGTGCGGCAGCAGCCGGGAAGGTTCCACTCGGCCGGGAGGGAAATGGAAGGGAAAAACCGGGAGCAAAAATTGCGGGACGAGATCTTTCCACCTGTTGTAGTCATTAGATTCTTTTCCGCGAACCGATTTTTTTATTCTGGTTAACCGTATCCAGACAGGGTCGTGAAGGCCAGCGAGGAACTAAATGCTAGTTCTTGATCTTGGAAAGAAGGGATATTTTGGGGGGTGGGAGGGATACAAGATGTTGGTTGATTTTTTTTTTTAAATTTATACCCCTGTCGAATTTGCATATCATCATTTCCCGTAGATGGTGGGTCCCCCACTCTCCCGTGGACTCTATAAAAGCTGTAGTACGGAATTTGTTAAAAAAACCGCGAATCGCTCGAAAAGCTGTCTCGTTTAATTTGCTGTGTGCCAGAGAGCTGTACACAGCCCAATTAACTGGCTTTTCACTAATTGCTCTGAGGAAGGAGCAGCCCTCGGGCACGTTATGCTCTTTCGCTGCTGTCCGTAGCTTCACCCCAAGTGACTGACGCCGTCAAAACACGGTCCGCGCGTTTCCAGAGACTTTCTGCATCGCTCCCCGCAAATCGCCACCCACCCCCGAGTGCCGCCTCTCCCGCTGCCCCCGCCCGCTCCGGCGTCCCGCTGGCCAGCGGGCACCGGGACCGCACAGCCGCCTCTCGGGCAGGGCTGGCGGCGGGCAGGGGAAGACCCCGGCGGGCGGGGGCCTGACCCGCAGCCTGGGGTCGGCCCCGTCCTGCCGCACCGCTCGGCTGCGAGGAGCGGGGCTGGGCGCGGGTTTATACGGCGGGGAGATCGCCCGACCTCGAAGGAAAGGCGGGAGGGAGAGGGAATGCCGGCGGGCTGGGGGCCGAGCGCCGGGTCGCGCTCAGCCTTAGCCCAGCCGCCGCCGCCTTGGAGACAGGGAGCGGCGCGCCCTCCCCCCGAAAGCACTGGCGGGAGCAGCCCCGCGGGTATTCTCCCTCCTCCGGGGCGCGGAGAGGGGTCCGTCCCGCAGGAGGAGCGCTCGTTCGCACGGCGGCGTTCCTCCCACGCACGCCCGCGCCTGGCGACGTCCCCGGTGCTCCCCGCTGCACGGGGCGGACCCGGCGCACCGGCCCGCGGGCCAGCGCGCAGCGCGGCGCCGGGCAGCGCGGGGAGGCGCCGCCCCCGGCGCGGGGCTCGGCCGGGTCCTACCCCCTCCGCCGCGCCCCCGCTCCTCCCCTCCGCCCGGCAGATGGTTTGCCCGCGGACACCCGATATATAGCGCTGTCCGGGGGCGCATCCCCCCTCCGCGCCCCCCCGCGCCGGCACGGACTCTCCGCGGCGGGGCCGCCCCGCGCTGGGCCGACTCGCCGGCGCGCCTCGGCCGTCCGCCCCCTCCGGCCTGCCCCGCTGCCCGCCTCCCCGCCTGCCGCCCGGGGCGATGTCCGCGGGCTCCGGGAGCGAGGCGGAGGAGCTGCCCGAGATGGACCTGCGGGCGCTGCAGCTGGACTACGCGCCGCCGCCGGCCAAGCGCCAGCCCCGCGGCGAGCTCTACCCCTCGGGGGACAACTCCTCGGCGGCGGAGGAGGAGGAGGAGGAGGAGGAAGAGGAGGAGGAGGACGGCGAGGGCAGCTGCGCGGCGGGGCCGGCGGGCAGCGGCTGCAAGAGGAAGCGGGCGCGGGGCGGCGGCCCCGGGGGCAAGAAGGCGGCGTCGGGGCCGCGGGGGCCGCCGCCCGAGGGGAAGCAGTCCCAGCGCAACGCGGCCAACGCGCGGGAGCGGGCGCGGATGCGGGTGCTGAGCAAGGCGTTCTCCCGGCTGAAGACGAGCCTGCCCTGGGTGCCGCCCGACACCAAGCTCTCCAAGCTGGACACGCTGCGCCTGGCGTCCAGCTACATCGCCCACCTCCGGCAGCTCCTGCAGGAGGACCGCTACGAGAACGGCTACGTCCACCCCGTCAACCTGGTGCGGCGCGGGGGGCGCGGGGGGCGCGGGGCGGGCGGCCGGGAGCGGCCCCGGCGCCTTCGGGATGCGCGGCGGGGGGCACCGGGCAACCCCCGGGGCACTGCCCGGGGTAGCCCCGCCGGCCCGGCCGGCCCCGGGCAGGGCTGGCAGCGCTCGAGCTGTGCCCGCCGTCGAGGAAGCCCTGACTGCTTCGTAAATCGCCGGTCATCCTCGCCCGGGGGCGACCCGAGAGCCGGGTTTGGCCTGCGGTGATGGCGGGTGCGTCTGTTCTGGGGAGTCGGAGTAAGGAACCCTAAAGAAACAAATTCCTCGGGCATTAGGCAAGCTTAATGTCCGAAAAAGGAGTAATTCGCTCTGCGGGCTGGCTGGGAATACAAGCAAGCCGTCATTAGTTCATCGGTGCAAAACTAAATGCCTGATGCGTGCCACGGGGGTAAGAAGGTTGCTTATATAGCGCAGAGTGATTGGTTTTGAATAGTTTATATGCTTTCTATTTAGAAAATTATGCAGACAGTTGCATTTTTGATGCGAACAATTTGTTGCAGCCCTATTGCGGAGCATTTAATTATAATGAAAAACATAATGAAAATATTTGTTAGAGGAACTTAGCTCTCTCTGTGCTTCCCACAGGGACTAAAACATGATGACGTGCTTGCAGCTGAACCAGAGTTAGACATCTATCAGTAATAAAGCTCCAGTTTCATACCAGGATAAACTTTCTTTCTAATATGAAATACCTTTTTTTTTGCTTGCAGACTTGGCCATTTGTGGTTTCAGGAAGACCTGACTCTGACACCAAGGAAGTTTCTACTGCCAGCAGATTATGTGGAACTACTGCATAGTCAAAGTAAATAGGGGTTTTTTTGTTGTTGATCTTTTTCTTTACGGGCTGGATATTTTTAAGAGCTGTGATTTATCAGCTCGAGACTAGATGGGGACAAACCCCCATCTCTAACAGTGTTAAATCTGTGTCCCCTGTCATTCTTTTCCCTTAGAGTTCTGAGGGAAGTTTATTTAAAGCAGTAAGGGAGGGAGGCAGTAGCAATTAGAGTTTTTATGAACTGACTGCAGTGGCTAAGTCTGAGATTTGGAAAGGCCCTTCTTTGGCTTCATCGTTCTTACCACTGCCTGAGGACCTGTTGTTCTGAGGCTATTAAACTAATGGAAGAGGAATATAATGATATAGAATTAACAGCATGGACCAAAATACAACTCTACAAACTAACCCCAAACAGTGTTATTTGTATTCTAAAGCAAAGCAGTATTTTAGAATAGCTTTGAAACTCAGATAGATTTATAATATATTTTGATGGCTTTTGTATTCATGGATCCGGTTCGCTGCAACTATGCAATAAGTATAGTCATACTTTTTTTTGTCTGTTTAACCAGAGTTTTCTTAAAAACGTGTAAGTGGTTACATTCTGCATTTAGGCTACTGCCCACTGGAATTAAACTAATTCCTTTGGTTATGCCTTGCAGTGCCGCATGTAAGAATGTGGGACTGTCCCTAGAAATGTGGCAGAGTTTCCTAGCCTTAACCTGGAAGAGAATTCTGCTCACCGTAAGGCCAGGGTGCATGTGTTGTAAAGAATGAGTTTGTATGATGCTGCAAAAGAGCAAGAATTCACAATGTTTTAAACACTTTTCCTGTACTGTCATGCTTATCTTTGAAAAGTTTACCCTCAAATGGGTTCTAGTGACATTTCTTCACTGATTCAAATGCTGTAATAAAAAAGGACGCCATTAAATAAGTTGCAAATGTAAATAACTCTATTTTTTTATAAATGACATTAAAAGCTTGGTTACAATGTCTTACTGGTACTGTGATAGTGTGTGACTGCATCAATATAGGAACGTCTTTGGAATGCACGATCTTGAAACCTGCTTTTGTAAACACACTTATCTTCCACATCTCTGGAGAGCAGATACATCTCCAGCAACAGAGTCCGATAAGAACACTTTCACCCCAAACAATTCACATGAGGTACAGTACTATATCAATCAGCAGGGAAAACCACATTTTAACAGCTTATAGAATTCACTGTCATAATCTTTTCAGGAAAATAAATAAATGTAGATTAAGAAATGGAGGTCAGTAATTTGTTCTGCTTCATAGCATGAAAGATAGCATAAGAGCTCCTTTTGCTGTTCTTTGTCATTTTACATTTCCATCTGTAGTCTGTTTTGCTTTTATTTGTATTTGTGCAGTGGGAAAATCAGCTGAGTTTTCCTAGTTGGGAGCAGACTTTTCCTGTTTTAAGATTAAAACTCCTGAGGTAAGATTTTCTTTTTCTCAAAATACTTTCTCAGAGGTTAACTCACAGTAAGGCAGAAGACTGAATTGCTTTAGAGAACAAAAAGCCTCCTCTTCTTTATTTAAGCAGTTGGGAGGAAGAAACATTTGCTTAACAAGAACCAATTTAACCTGGTTTCTTGTCAGGTTATCCTACGTCGTGGATTTCTATTTTGAAATACTGCATAGAAGCCCGAGACTGACTATTGGTAGTGTCTTTCAAGTAGATGAACTGCAGAAAATTGCTTTTCTTCTTGTGAAGTGTAAAATAGTGTAGAGCCACTGCAAAACAAAATGAGGGCTCAGTCCAGGATCTGCTGAAATTGTTGCTCTCAGTGATTTGAGGGCAAACTGTACATAATCTAATTTATCTTCCAGTTTTATCCAGAGAAAGGCTCTGAAGGAAGGGGGCTATCCTAATCTGTAGTTATGTAACTGAGGTGGGACTCCAACTGACCTTCTCTAGGAAGCTTTATAAAAAGAAAAGAATATAAACAGAAAATCAAAAAGGAAGGCCCTTTAGGAAGGCATAAGCTATAAGAAAACTCAACCAATGTTTATCTGAACCCTAGAGAAAAGATTATTCAGCAATTTAACTAAGGTGCCACTTGAGATAATCTCAGTTGTGATACTTAGCTGTTCTTGGCCTTGATCCCAGCTGTAATTGGTTAACGACTCTAGGAGATTGGAAAAACAAGGAAAGCATGGAGAACTTTAAACAGTACAGAAAGGTCCATGCGAAATGATGGAAAAAATATTCAAGGTAAATTCCCAAATATGAAGTAGTTATATTAAGTAAATACAGTAGGTCAAAACTGGGGGTGAGGAGTGTGACATGAAGAAAACCGTATTGTTGCTTCCATCCATGCACCATACTACATGCTCTCAAATACTATTTTTTTTTCCTTGTGGCTATGTAATACATAAAAATACTTTCTTTATAAAATAATGAATGCACTGACTGTGTTTGCTACCATAACAGACACATCCATATGATGGTGGTGCCCCAACAGACTATCACTAGTTTTAGAACAGAAGTACACAATGGTCATAGGTGACATTTCAGGTCAAAATTTGGAGAGAAAATTACAGCTTTTAGGTAGCGAATGTTGTACAAGACTCAATTCTTTGTTTTAAATACCTCTATACAGAGATAGATGTATTAGTGTATACTTACTGATCTTAATATGGCAATTAGGTATGTTTGGATTTCTCTAACAAGGATCTGATATTTCAAATTGTTAATTTTCATCCTTGGGTTCATAAATATTATTTTTAAAAAGTAAATTAGTCTTTCTTCTTGTCTCTCAGTGAAGGCATTAAGTGATTAGGAAAAAGTTCAGATAAACGAACAGGCTCCTTGTGGGTTTGTCCTGAGATGAAGGCTGCTCTCTTGCCAGCGAAGTGCCAGGTGTCATGTATTCTGGCATTCCTCACCTATAAAGACACACCAAAAATACATGCATGCAGTTTTGAATCCTTTTTTTAAACTCACGAACAGATGAAATTCAGATCAATGCTTTATATGAATGAGGTGACCAAAACATTCTAAAATGCTGGTTTTAAGCATTAACAGGTTCCATAGGAAGATAATGTGTTTTGATCCTTTTTTTTAATGAAGATTTTGCCAACCTGATAGAGTAAATTCATTTCATTTTTGAAGTCCGAGTGTTTTGTTTGACTGGGTACGAGTTACAGAGCTGGGTGAAGGGGAGACTTAAAATGAAAAACTACCTTACATTTCTACAGTCCTCAAGCACAGAAGGTAAGAAATACAGACATTTTTATTAGATTTGGCAAGTATACGCTTGATGATTATTTTGTTACGTTAATGACATCTTTGTTCCTTGGCACAAGCTACAAGGTGAACCCATCTTGATCCCATAAAGGTATACAAATCTTGCTAAAGCTGTTTTACAAATAAAATGCCAAATCATCTGCAACCTATATTCAGCTGAGACCTGCTTCATGTGAAATCTTAAAGGCAGAATACCTGCACTGACTTTCCTGGCAGGCAGTCCATATATAAAGAAGAACACTTGTCTCCCAAAAATACCTTTGTGACTTTTGACTTATATAAATGTTGTGTAGAACTTTGTTTTGTCTCTGTTTTACGTGGAACTCTGATAGAGCAGATCATTAGACAGAAAGCTCATGTCTCCATCATGAAACCATTCGTTTCCAATACATGTGTTTGCTTACACAAGGAAAATACATCTCTCATGTTGGAAATGTTAACAATTCTGATCTGAGAAAAAAGAAACATAGTTGGCATATAAAAAATACCTAAGCCATACTTTTCCCATTTAGTGACTTCATATACGTACTATTTAAAGAACTCTCAGATATGCTATGGATTCAGATTAAAAATTCAAGTTTCTCAGCTAAGTAAAGGTGACTATGTAAGAAGTACAGTTGCCATAGGGGCCTCCCAGGTGAAAGAGGGAGTTGAAGAAATTAATTTTAAGATCTCAATAACTATCTGAAAGTTACTCTGTCTCTCTTTATTGACTCTAGAAGGACCCTAAGGTGACCAGCTGTGTGATTCAGTTAAATATCTAATGTTTTAGTTAACTATCTAATGTTGGGAGGGATAAATCCAGGTTTAAATGACCAAACTTCATATGAGCCAAGTAAGACAAAAAGAAGGAAGTGGGATTTAGAGCTATCCACCAATACAAGCTTATAGCAACCTTATATTATAAGCAAATAATAATTACCTTATTTGAATGAAACAGCACAGAAAGCTGTCCATTCTACTGGAGAACAGTCACTTTTCCACAAGTAGCTAATTCTATATAACAGCAAATTTGCATTTGGTATGGCAGCACAGATTCTCACCAAGGCTAACAGCAATTATACCTAAGAATTAGGTTCAATCCCTGGGCAGTGTCTATCATACTCCACTCCAGCTGAAAGATGTTTACACAGATGCTTTCTGCAGTGCACAGAGGATGGATGCTGAGCTGCCTTCCAAAGCCTAAATACCTAAATCGGTATTTTTAATATATTCTGACAAGAGTGCATTGGGATCAGTTGCTACATCATGCAGAGACTTGTGTTTCCACAGTGCAGGCTGGTTAGGATTCAGGTACTAAGAAGAAACAGGTATCAGTCTCTTACTTGGCTCTGAAACATTTGTAAATGCAAATTAGTAAAAAATAACTACAAAAGTGCCTTATTTGGAATGCAGCACATGAGCATCTCACTGGAGTTAAAATTCCTAGAAAAGTTAAGTCAGCTGAAAAGATTCATATAGGATCTATCCAACAAGACAGGCAAACCTGAGAAAAACTTGTGGCTGATGTAGGGCTGAAGAATCACTCCTGTAATGATGGGGTGCTGGCAGTCTGATAGGCTCTGGGACCAGAAACATGTGGTGACACTCAGAAGAACTATAATTAACGTTGATGATGTGATTGGAATTTAGCAAGCAAAGGAAATCACCCAATCTGCTCATGCTGGTGAAATTGTTAAAAATAATTCAAATTTCTAGTGTTAAAAAGAATTCAAAATGTGACAAGGAAAGTGCTCTATGACAACAAAGCAGGCAGAGCTGCAAGTCAGAATATATACACAGACACAACCCCAACCCAAGCAAACGGACTGCTCAGCATCTGGGACAAAAAGTCACAAGAACAGCAAAGGATTGCATTGGTTTGTAGGATTTTACAAAGGCCCGTGTAGCGAGCACAGCATGCATGAAGGGGATGGACAACGGCAGCTTTAGCTTATAGGAATCTTCATAGGAACAAGAAGAATAAGATAAATGGATGGTAATCCCGAAAACAAATTGATTGCTTTTTAATTTTAATTCCAAGTTGCTGTGATGGCAGAAGCAACATCATTAGCACTGTAAATCGCGTAGTCAGTAAAAGATAAGAAGTGAATGTAGGCATGAATGCTTATAGAAAATGGAGATTCTAACAGCAGAAGGAACTATTGTATTCCTTGAATATAAGCAGTATGGAGTTTAAGTTAGTTCATGTCCTTAGTATCATCAAGAGGGAATGTCATCTAGAGGAAAAGGGGACCAAACTGAATCAGAAGTCTTTTGCAACAAGGACATGAAAGATTCCAACTGTTCTGTGATTCATTTCTTCACGGAAGTCCCTCTTGCCCTATGAAGACGGCTGAAGAGGAGTGCAGTAGGTTGATGTTCTGGGAAGCCTCAAGAAAGCAGATGAACTGCCAGCAGAGATACAGTCTGTGGTCGCTATGGGGAAAACCAAAACAAACCCTATGTCACTCATTTCTCCTGTAGAAGTGTCTCATCCCACCCTCAAAATAAACATATGTGCATGAAATGTTTTCCACTATCTAGAAAGGAGATCTTGGAAAGATGGTTAATGTCAAATCTTTTTACCTGCACTCTGGCACACGTATGGTCTGGACCTGCCTGCGTTCCTTTTGGGGAGATACTGAATACATGTACTAATGTCATCTGCTCGAGGCAGCAATCTCTGGTCCCCACTCCAAGCAGCAGAGAGTGTCTTGCATCACTTGCTCTAATCTCTTTCAGATCAGACTCGTTGTGTCCATCCTGGAAACCACTTCTCATCCTCTTCCTCTGGGTCCCAGGGGGACATCAATAACCTTCAAAGGGGGCAAAATAATGAGAGATACATTGCTATTTACTAGGAAGGTGATTTGAGGTCCTGAGGAAATGTATTATATTCCTGGTTGTGGCATTTTCATGCTACATATAGGTATGCTTGAGATTTGCAAGGCCTGTTAGGATAGCTCGGTAGAACTGTGGAGGTTAAACAAGGCCATCCCTCTGTACGCAGGAAGATCCCTGGGGCTATCCAACCCGAGAATCACAGTTAGGTTGCAACACAGGAAGAACACACATCACATCCATTTGGGTCATGCCCAATTCTTGCTGTGTTTCATAGGAAACAGAGCAAAACTTGTATTTGGGGAAGGATTGAGTAGGTGACATTCTGACATGGGAAAAACAGGGAAAGAATAGAAATTCAAAGAAGAAATTGAACAATTTTCTGTAGGGCCCCTGGATTAAAGCTAAACTGCCATACTGGTGAAGTTCTGTGCATAAGAGTAGCTGCAGACAGAGGCTAACAGACCAAAATATACAGGTAGACCATAGTAAGGAATAATCCCGCAAGAATAAATTTGTCCCCACCCATTAAAAATGACGGTGTCAGCTAATATATAGAAATATATGTATACAATTTAGCTGTCTGTAAAGATACTCGGATTACAAGTTTAATGTTTAGTGGCATGACAGTGATGTTCATGAAGCATGAACTGAAAACTCTCGTGAAAAAAGGGCCTGAGGTGTCATATATTGGCTAAGGTGTAACCGTGTGTCATACATATGCTTTGAAGATTATTTCTCAAGCTCTTAATTGTAACAAAACACTCGTAACCACAGGACCTGCTACCAATCTATTTCTCATAGTAACCTGGTTTTAGGTGTTTGCTTATCCAATGATACAGCCCAGAACAGTTCCTTTATCTCAGGGAACAACAATTTCAGATTTCTTTTCCACTCTATATAATTCCCCCTGAACTTGTGATGCAAATTCTGTCATAAATGCCTTGGTTCACCAGGCTTCACAAATAAGAAAAAGAATTTCCCCCTTCTAGACTAGATATAGCCCTGATGTGGATGGAACAGCTGTGCAGATAAACCCACTTACACTTTTTGCCCTCCCTCACTGTAAGTAAAAACACACCAGTTTCCTCTGTAAACTGTACATACTGTATCATCTGGGTATATCCTTAGTTTGTAAGAGAGAAGCAGTTACCATAAATTAACACCACTGGTATTGCCAAAATTTTCATCACTTTGACCACCACTTCAAGTGTTGGAACAGATGCCAAGGACTTGACTGACACTTGAGAGTCTCCACTCCCACTCCCCGTGCAAAGGGACTGCAGCTAGACTCATTCTGAGTTGAAACACAGTATTCACATACTCATTTTATGATTTGTACCTTAGCCTACACTAAACCTCCCTCACGGTGATGGCACAAGTAAAAAAAAAATGGTGTCAGGGAGCATTCCTGGGCACTGCAGCTTCAGTGTCTACGCTGTTACATTGTTGGAGAAGCCTCTGCATGGTTTGTGGTTTTGGTATGGGCCACGTGCCATTCTCACAAACAATGCCAAGATGTAGTTTGTGAGTCAGCAGCGGATAGGGATCATTCATAATATACAGTTTACATGAAGTCATCTTATTCTGGAGACTGAGAGTACACAGGCATAAGCAGTATGGACACGAGCTACCCCAGGACAGTTAGCCTCAAAACCAGAGGACAGTCTTGGTAGCAAAGAAGAGTCCTTCACACTAGTAGTTTGGACATAACCTCTGTGTATCAACTGAAGTCTCTAGCTCACAGGACCTCCTGTGGTTTATATTTGCTTTAGAGTAGTCTGCAAGCTCTTCTAGGCAGAGAGCACACTTCCCTTCATTTTTATGTATCTAGCACAAAGAAGCCTTACATCTGATTAGGATGGTAACTAACACCAGAAGCAAAATGAATAAAAACCCTGACATTAATCTGAAGATCCTACTGCTGAAGCAGAATAGGTAAGTGATTTAAAGTTTTATGTCCAGCCCCCTTGTAATGTATGCCTCAGCATGCAAGACAGTGGCAAGTCTAGCTGTGGATTGAAAGAAGGCAGATCAGTTTTTCTGAGTGCAGTTTAACACTAAAATGTCATTGTACGTGAAGCATCAAAGCAACAAAGCAACCCAAATTTCCTGTTTCAGGTTTTCAGTGTCTGTCTCAAGTAATAAATATAAAATAAAAACTATTCCTTCACTTCTCAGATACGCCTTTACACCACCATTACTGTAAAGCCAAAAAAGTTTTTGTTTTTTTTTCTTCAACATTTAAAAAAGAATAAACAAGTTACGAGTTACAGAGGTTTCCTGAAAACAGCTGCTTCAGATACCTACAGACCCAGAAAGCCACAGTGCCCAAACTTCTGCAATCCCACGAAAGATCCTCCTGTGTGTCTCTGACCCTGAACGATCGCCTGGGCTTGGGGGACGGGGAGAGAGGCCAGGTGGCCTCCGGCACCTCCGACCGGCACAAGCGTTCCCTCTCCATCACCAAGACGCGTGCCCGTCCTCTGCCAGCTCTGCTGTCGCGCCATCTCTTCTGAGGCAACTCCTGGTGAAGAACTGGCAGCTGGCTGGGAGAGATGAGCAAGAGGAAGCAATTTAGGTGGAAGAAAGAGAAAGACAGCTTCATAAGGAGGCTGAAGATGTCTCCAAAAGGGCGAGGGTGGGTCTGGCCTCTTACAGGTAGAAGAAAGATTTGGAAGGACCTCCGGGCGGGATGAACGTACACACGTCTCCAGGCAAAATGTTAAATATGCCTACGGAAAGTACTAGCAAAGATTATCTAGCTATGCATGCCTGTTCACTCACTTCTAAGCATTACTTTACTTAGTAAGTATCAGCATAAAATACCAGGAAGCCTCTGCAGGGAGAGGGCACCCCTTTTCAAGGCATTCGGCAGCACTTGTCGCCTTTTGAAGTTTTTCTGTGAGTGCCCCTCTCACCTCCCCAGGCCCCGCCGCGCTGGGCAGCGGCTTCCCGGCGCGGCTGCCCGCTCCCGCCCCCGGCCCTGAGGCGGCCGCCGGCTCCCGCCGCCCCACTGCCTCCCAAGACGTGACAGAACCGGCTCTCCGGGCCCTGGCTGCCCCCACCCTCCTCCTGCGCGAACTCCGCCCGCCAGCGGGAAAGCGGCGGAGCAGCGACCCGCCCGCCAGCCCAGCGCAGAACAACGCGGATTTCCTTGGCGGCGGGGAGTAATGGCCACCAGGGCAGCCCCGCCTCACGCCCCACGGCAGCCGCCCCGCAGGTGGGGCGCGGGCGCCACCCGGTGGCCGCCGCGCCGAGGTGCACGACCTGTAGCGGGCAGGGCGTGAGGGCCCGTCGGTAGCGGGGATGGCTCTTTCTGTCAGCGACTGGTCTAAATCCAGCCGGGGGTGGCGAGGCCTGAAGGGCAGGGCGGGGAGCCTCCCGCTGAGGGGTCGGCGTGTGCACGGCGACAAACCACAGCTGAAGGTGGTCTATAGGCGCAGCTGGAAACCACAGCCCTGCCCGCAGGCTCAGCAGTTCCCCTGTAACTGCCTGAATTCGGGGTTCTGATACACCCCAAACTTCCCAATTCCGACAACGCGGTGAAAAAATACAAGAGCAGGAAGGAAGCACGAAGGAGGCGTTCGCGTTGCTTCATGTAGCGTGGCACAAACTCTGCGCCAGCAGGCAACACCTCCCTGACGTTATGGCCTTACCCAGGAAAAAAAAAAAGTATTAAAAGCAGATGGGAGGGGAAGGAGCCTCCCAGGCCGCAGGGTCCAGCCTGTACCCATGGGCCCATCCAGCACCGTGGGCCGCCTGGGAACCACCATGGCGGGTACAAAACCCACACCAGAGCTCGTCCCGGCCGGTTTATAGCCATAGCGTGGTCCTTGCCTGAGCAGGTCTTGTGTCTCCCCGGCAGGGCTGGGGACATCTTGTGGAGAAGGACCCTGGGGACATGGTGCTGGGGCTGACCCTGGGCTCTGCCACCTGCCCATGGTGCATTTTTTCAGCACAGGCTCCCCTGAGGTGTTCTTTGTCTATTTACATTGCCTGTTTTATTTGGTAAGTAATGAAAGCTTGTAATCTAGAATGAAAGTGTCAGTATGGAAAGAGATAGCTATATCTTGCAGTTGGAATGAGAGACGGGGAGTGTTCTCGTTTCCTGGGCTATGTAATACTGAGCTTTTAATTTCTCTGTGCTGTACTTGCCTGATGGTGTTCAGGTCTTGGGCTCCAAAGGCCATTCAAGACCTTCTTGGAGAAAATAAAAACAACAAGTAAAAGCAATGGCAATATTTTGTTATTATGACTATCTTTCAATAATTAGAAATTATCAAATATCTAATTATCAAAAGAGAGTTATAGTAGGAGAATCTGCTGATGTTTTCGTAGACTGAATGGCCCTTTTAGTTCTCCTCTCTCTCCTTTTTTGCCTTAGATAAGAGAGGGAGAGAGATTTTTCTGTGGCTCCAGTACAACAAGAGGCCTGCTTGCATCAACCCCTTTGCATAACTTTCTGAAATTTTTAATGGAATAAACACAGTGTTTCACATTGCTAAATACTAGTTTTATACCCAAATAAAGCATTGAGGGAGGAAAAGTGAAGCTGACTTGATTTCAGATGGTCACAACATCCAGTGAGGAATAATTTTGCAAAGTCGGCTTTGAAGAAGGTGGGGGCCAGGACAACTGCGGTGACACGGCAGTAATAACGCAGGGAACATGCATGGGGTGCGAGGGGTAGGAGTCAAATATAGTCTTGCGCTATTGTCCTGGTTTCGGCTGGGATACAGTTAATTTTCTTCCTAGTAGCTGGTATAGTGCTGTGTTTTGGATTTTAGTATGAGAATAATATTGATAACACACTGATGTTTTGGCTGTTGCTAAGCGGTGTTTACACTGGTCAAGGACTTTTTCAGCTTCCCATGCTCTGCCAGGTGCACAAGAAATGGGAGGAGGCACAGCCAGGATAGTTGATCCAAACTGGACCAAGGGCTATTCCATACCATATGATGTCATGTCCAGTATATAAACTGGGGGAGTTGGCCAGGGGGCAGCGATCGCTGCTCGGGGACTGGCTGGGCATCGGTCAGCGGGTCGTGAGCGGTTGTATCATTTTTTTAAATTTTATTTTATTTCTTTTTCCCTCCCTTGGGTTTTGGTCCTCTCTCTCTCTTGTTGTTTTGCTTCTCATTACAATTCATTATTATTATTACTATTATTTTGTTCCAATTATTAAACTGTTCTTATCTCAACCCACGAGTTTTCTTACTTTTGCTCTTCCTATTCTCTCCCCCATCCCACCGGGGGGGAATGAGCGAGCGGCTGCGTGGTGCTTAGCTGCCGGCTGGGGCTAAACCACGACAGCAATACAGCACGGCTATACAGCTGTGTGCCTAGGCAATAGGAGTGAAGCCTCATCCGTTCCCTCAGACCTGAAGCTGGCATCTTTCCAGCAATGGCCAGCATAGCAGATGCACAAGACACTTCATATTTCTTTCCATTATTGCCTTAAGCACAGAAATGAAAGAAATAAAACTTGTCCCATTGCTACTTGTCCTGTCTGACAGCTGCTTATTCTTGCACAGGAATTAAAGAAGTAAAACTTTTTCCTATTAGAACTTATCCTATCTCACATCTGTTCATCCTAGGTAGAGTTTTCAGTCTTACCCCTCCAAACACAGTACATGCGATACAATCTGAATGTAGAGGAGGGGACATACCACGTCTTAACCCAGAAGATCTGTGTCAGATCAAGAAAAAATACAAAGTGTTTTCTTCCTGCTGTATCCAGAGACTGTTTCAACAGAGATATAGTGACTGCAGCTAGCAGAATCTACTGGTATCAGATCAGTACAGCATGTAGGAAAAGTGGAAATGGCACTACAAGGATACCTAGAATGGCTGTGATTCTGTGTTCTTTCTTATTAAGTAACCATCCCAGAAACTGGAGATATCTCCTTGCACCTTCACCTTTTCAGTTTGTCTGAGCTGATAAGCTAAAATCTATCTTGACTGGAAAATGTAGTAATGAAATACTGACTTGGATGAAAATTTGCCCTCAAAAATCCTTTTGTCAACAGTGGGATAGGATTCATTCTAAGAATTTAGCACATTCAGATTTTATCTCTTTCTGCTCTTCTAGTTTATGTTGGAGTAGTGATCCAGCATGAAAACTTTTACTAGTGTGAGAAAAAGTAATTTTAATGCATGAGAAACAAATTTGTTCAGGTCCTGAGGAAAAGCACTTCTACCTTCTTAGCCTTTATTTCTTTAAGATTTAAACAACCAAGCATCTTTAAGGAGGGCCCACTTCATCACTCATCTTGCCCTGATAGTGCATTGCTTGAAGTCAATCCCTGCCCTGTTAGGAATGTGTCCCTGATGCTGGAGAGCAATTTCCTGGACAAAAGAAACCCTATAAACCACTTCTACAGGTTGACCGTATGGAGCAAATAATGTTCCTTGCACAGCGGGAGCACAGATAAAATACAAATGAGAGACGATGACTGGCTCTCTGATTTGTTTTGTTTTTCCTTATGATCTTCTGACACTCGTTCCCCAAGTATGAAGTGGAAAGACTGTGACAGCTTCATTAACAAACTCCTTTCATCTTGCCTTAGAGGCTAGCTTTTTCCTTGTTGAAAACAGTCTTCCAAAAGGGGGAAATCTGTCCAGGCAGAGTTGCAGATTTTATCTATAGGCAATAGGTTTGGACTAAAGATCTTGACTGTCTTAGATTGCAACTGCCCTTACAGAGCTGGTAGTGAGACCCTTTAAGCAAGCCCACTTCATATAGTCTATGAAAGACTGAGAGGTGAAAGGCTGGGTTGCCCTGACTGGAAGGTGAATCAGGATGTACAAAGCCCTCTTCTCTCATCTGCCTCATTAGATCTTGTTAGTCTTGGTCTGCTGATAACTAAGGGTGTCTGAGAAAATGTGGAATCACTGTTTTCTTTCCAGTTCTCTTAGGTGGACTCTTGGGGATAGAAAAAGGAGACCCATCTTCATTTTGGGAAGGGACAGAGTATATTACTTCCAAATCAACCTATCACTGCAGAGTCCTGTGTCTCTGACACACAGTTTCTCCTAGTTCCAGTCTCTCAATCTCTGTTCTACGTTACTATATACAATGGACCCCAGGGTAAAAGCACATTTTATTCCAGAATAAATTTTTATAATTCAGGACTATACGCCAGCTAAACACAGCAGCGATTGTTTACATATGTTGGTATTTAAGTTTGCCTGAAGCAATCATTCTGCCACTGTAATAAGCCCTGCTGTGGATTAAATGTTCATTTGAATCTTTATTCTTTTTGGTTTTAATCCAAGAAAGCAAGAAAAGGCCAAGAAAGTTTTCAGTATGATATTCAAGATATTAGCTGTGGAATCTCAGGTGAGTTCTTCAAGAGTAGAACATCCTAAAACTGTGGCTGCTGAAAGTGCCTTGGACCCAGTAGGTTCTCAGAATATAAACCTGTTCCTGTGCATAACCGAAGTGATGAAACAATTACAAGAAATTATTACAGAATATTTCAGAAGCCCTTTGTGCTTCAGATCCTGTATTTCCCATTCAAGTCAGTAAGAATTAAAAAAAAAACCAAAAAACCAAACCAAAAAAACCCAACTTGTAACTGAAATTTTTATGCTGCTATGAAAAAAAATTGTCCCTTTAAACAGCAAATTGTAAATTTACAATGTGGTTTGCCAGTTTCCGGTAAAGTGACACCAAGCAATACATTCACTTTTAAAACTATAGGGAGTATGCACACTTTCTGATTTTAGGCATATAATTTAGATAGCAGCTAAGATCATGTGCAGAGAAACTGAAGCCTGCCGATTTGCCCTCCAGACAGATCTACTTTTCATGACTCACCGTATAGGAGGTGCCTAGTTTTCTTCTTAATTTAAGCATATATTTTGGATGCCTTTAGTGAAATAATATGGCATTCTTTTTCTCTTGGTGTCTCATTCCTTAAGCTAGAAAAGGCTACCCCCTTTGCTCCTTGGGCATTTGCCATATTTTACTCAACAGTGCTGCTGCTGCTGGCCCTCAAAAATGGCCTTAGAAAAGCAGTGGAATTGGCTTCAGGGATATACAAAAAGTGGTGAACTTGTATAAGAGCATGACTTTTTGAAAGGACAGGTTTCAACACGCAATAACCACCTCATACCCTCAGATTTAATACGGAAGTCTAAGTCGTTGGCACTAATGTAAATTATTTTGCTGACACATTGTAGGTATGCAGTTTGAGTTCAGTTACACTACACTTTTCCTATTTATGCCTGGCAGGCATAACCTGCATATACCTTTTTATGCCTTGCAGGTCAGAAGCAGTGATACTGCCAAGCTGCAACACCTCCAAAACGTGGTAGCACGAAGGGATCTCACTGTGATGGTGGAGAATATCGTGTGCCTGCTGTCCGAGAGGTGGATGTCCAAGAGTCATAATGGAGGTGTGAGATCCAGCTTCCCTTTGGCTTGCTGGGGGCAACGGGAGGAAAGGATGTGTTAACCACCTTCTCCTTACAGTCAAAGGGTGACACATGGTGAACTTGCCTATCAGCAACTCCAAGTAGCTGATGTGCCAGGCATATGGACCTGCATGAGCACGTGTAGACAAATGTGTTCAAATCAAACCATACTAGAGCCATAATGTACTTGCATGACCTTTTTAAGCTTAACAGTAACATTTTCTCACATTTGTTTGTACCTAGAGCAGTCCTTTATGTCCAGCAGTTCACTATGTCAAAGGGGACTCGATGTGAAGGCATTTTTCTGAGGAGACTGAATTTGTTATGATGAAAAATATCTTTCAAGAGGATGCCTTGAGGCTGAGTGGGAAAAATGGTACAACCAGCATGTGAGCATGTGAAATTTAACTGAATTGCCCAAACAATCATTTGGTTCTATTTCATGAAGTCTGGAAGAAGTCAAGCAAAGGGAGTAGAATGTAACCTTTTAAGGGGCTAGTTCTGAACACTCTGATGCTCATATTTTGTCATTTTACAAAACCTGAGGTTAAAAGAGCTATGTTTGTTGCTCAGTTAGACTAAACCATGTAACTCACACAAACCACACTTCATGGCTTGATGTAATGTTGTTCTGCCTGAATTCATGCCAGTAACAGTTTTACACCACAGCACACCACAACTTGCTTTATTTGTGACATTTATTCAAGAGCACTTATTTTAGCGTTTTAAAATACTGGCTGATACTAAATTTCATTACCCCATCATTCAGGAGAGAAAAAAGATGAGAAAGAATATATTCAAAACCTCCAAAATAATTTTAAACAGCTTTTCCCTAGTCAAAGCAACATATTTTCAAAATAAG
Source organism: Mycteria americana (assembly GCF_035582795.1). Classification (NCBI taxonomy): domain Eukaryota; kingdom Metazoa; phylum Chordata; class Aves; order Ciconiiformes; family Ciconiidae; genus Mycteria; species Mycteria americana. The sequence goes on along the minus strand of NC_134366.1, from coordinate 139,288,418 downwards.
TACTTAAAATGCTGGGGCTAGAAATAAATAGCGTCTGCATATATCACCAAAACATACTGAATCCCACTGTACAATATTCTGGTTTAATACAGTGCACTGAATTGACAGTCTGAACCAGTTTTCATCCTTCCTTTTTATTGGGCCCATATGTTTGGTAAGGGCAGCAATGGAGTGAGAAAAGAATTAATTTCATTTTGGGGTGGGAGAAAAATTGCTTTAAAAGCCAGCCTCTCAGTGCTTCAGAAGCCAAAGTACTTTACTTAAAAATAGACACAAGTAATGAAACTTTTCTGATATCACAATCACTTGTTTATGTGAAATCCTTCTCAAAATTATTCTCTAAATTTACACAATGTTATGTTTGTAATTATATCATATGTTATATATTAATATATAAAACATAATAATATAATAAGATATTATATCTTCTACTTTTTCAAATAAGGCATATGTACAAACATTTTACCCCTCTATTTGGCATATTTGAAAGAACATTTTAGAAATATATTACACAGAAGTAAAAAAAAGATAAAAGTAGATAAAGCATTCAGCTGCCCAGAGGTTGGCATCTGGGGGAATTTGGCTTTTCAAGTGGTCAAAGACATAAAAAATTCCTTTGTTTGCACATTCCAGGTCTTAATCCATAGTCAGACAACTAGATTTATGTCCCTGCGGCTTCCATCCTCATACGAAGCAACTTTAAGAACAAAAGACTCTATGAGTTAGAGAAATTTAAAAACTAAGGGTTTTTTGTTGTGCTCGTAAGTACTATTCTGATACCCGAGCCTTCTCTTTATTTGATGAATTACAGTTATGACAATTTAGGATTCTCAGAACACCTGCTAATGTACATCAAAATCCACCTTCAGGGTGGAGGATGCAGTTTTATCCATATTGTCTTTGCTAGAAATTTAAATGACCTTTAATTGTAATACTGGCTTTGGAGAGCAGAAAGTCTGCCAGATTCTTGTAGGCCATAGAGAAGTTAAGATGGATATTATTTGTTGTTATAGTTGGATTGAAAAGCTGTTGCAGCCAGCTACCTGTGCCCTTTGATCAGTTTTGATTTTTTCTAAGCTTAAACCATTGTTTTTTCTATACACTCTGACATTTCACAATATTGCTGCTTGCAGTTTCTAGTTTTTACTTCTACTAGCTTAAGAAACTTCTGAATATTTTTCTTTACTTCTGGAATCATCTTCTTTCCCTTTAGAATTAGTTTAAGCTCAGGGAGGAGGAAAATCTCAAAGGGAAAAGCAATTTCCCTCTCCAAACTCATGGGTAAATACTATCTATCCAGTCTGTAGTCTGGGTCGGGGTTTTCTTGCCATTTCTTTCACCTTTAAACAGTTTACATTGTAAAAAGGCACACTATCATCTCCCACCTGACTGCATAAATCGTAGGCTCTTGCCTACTTCCATTTCCACAGAGATTAGTCTGACTAAAGCCTATCTTCCAGAGGGGAATTGGTCCCCATCTGCCGACAGCAAGAGATGACAAATCCACCACTACCTTTTGCACTTGTTACAGCAGCTATTACAAATATGTGCATTATTCCGAGCCATCCAGCCCTGACTTTTGGGTTTACCTTTTTTCAATAGACCTTGATTTTTTTTCTTGCTAGCAAGGCTTCTCCTTCACCTATCACTATATGCTTTCCAGGAACTTTGTAGGAGGGAAAAATAGATTGAAAGGAGGGAAAGAGAGGTTGAAAGTATCTTTTTATTTTTTACTGCTCTGAGGGTGTATGGAAGAAGTACATAAGTCCTCCTCTCATCCTTTCCCAGCTATTTTACTAATCCTCAGCCCACTTACCCTCAAGCACTGATCCCCAGAGCCCCCTGCGGTCTGCCAGGAATAACAGACACAAATTCGATGCTGGTCCATTTTCCACCTCTTTCTCCTGCTCTCCTCAGTGATATAAATCCAGTCTTTCTCACAGGATGCAGGAGAAGCTGCACCAGTGACCAGTTGCCCTCATGGCCATGAAATCTTCATTCTGATCTGGCTTTAGGGAGATAATTAATGCCTGTTTGGGCAGCAAAGAAGACATCCATATAGGAGACCACCTCTAAGCTGCAAATGAATACAAGTAATCTGTGCCTCTGTACTTTCTTCCTAGACAGCCATCTAACAAATGCCCTCACATACTACCGTTTGTTTCTTTTAGCAGAAAAAAGAAGTGTTATGCCTAATTTTTGACTGCACAGACATAGGAAAATAGGGTTAGTTTTCCCTTCTAAGTAGTGAGCACACAGTAGGAATTTGTATCAAGATGTTATGGTGTCTGAAATCTTTTATTTTGGCAGTGTGTCAAGAAAATTTCCTTCCTTCCTTCCTTCCTTCCTTCCTTCCTTCCTTCCTTCCTTCCTTCCTTCCTTCCTTCCTTCCTTCTTTCCCTCCTTCCTTCCTTCCCCCTCCCATTCTTTCCTTCTTTCTTTCTCTTTTTTTCATTTTCTTTTTCCTTTGCCTTTTTTTCTCTTTTTTTGGTGTTCTGTAAATGTGAATATCCTTGCTGTAATGCTGAGCTATTCTATGGAAGAAGCCTAGTGTGTTTTTGTTCTGCATGTTTATATGTCAGGGGTCTTAAATCACTTTTCATATTTTCTGGTTTTGCTATAATTGCTCTAGAAGTCAACACTACCAACTTGAAATGGATTTCTGCCTCTGTTGGTTTCTGATTGGTGCTCTTTGAAACAGAAAAAAGTATGTATTTCTATACTGCTTCTACAAGAGTGGCATGTATATAAGTGATACTGATTAATGGGGGGACTGCATACCCCTTAGTGCTCTACCAAATCTATGCCTTTCATTCCCTCTGTGCTGTTACAAACAAAACCTCTCAATATCTATGGCCACACTGAAAAACACTTAACATGAGTATTGTTGAAGCTTGGGGGGAAATAAAACTGTCCCTGGATTTTTATATATGAAGAATGATACACTTTAAAATAATCAAAATGGACTGACTCCAAATATCCAGATGTAAGGTAAATAGAAAAAAAAAAAGTAGTCTACAGCAAATCCTTTTTCCATATGGGCTTTATCTGTACTATGTAGATGATGTCTTGACGGAGGGCTGAGTTTTATAAAATGAAGTTGGAGATAGACTGTCTCACTTTTCAGGAAACTTTCCTTTCCGTTTCTGCCATTCTTTTGTAAGGGACATTGTAAGGGACATAGTAAACTGCCCCGAGCCTTGTGCATTAAGCTCAGTTAACTCGCCTAATTCCTAGTCTGTTGAGCAGAGCTGTAAACAAACTCAAAATACAGGCTTGAAACTATGCAAGAACGAACAGCATGGTGATATACTAAATTGATAGCACGGTGCTAATGCCTGTCTTCATAAGGTGTCTGTGGTCCTGTGAGTAGAGCATAGGGGTAAACAGGATAGTGATGGAGTTATTTTGTTCCCAGTGAATTAGAATCAACTCATTCTCATCTTGAATAAAACCTTAAAACAGTTTAAAATTATCATAAATACAGAAAATAAGAAGGTATGGAAGGCATTTTTTTAAGATACAACAAAAAGAAAGCAAGGAAACAAAGCTCCTTTGTTTTAATGATTTGTGTTGCAAAAATGAAACTGAGAAAGAACAAAAATCTACACTGGTAATCAAAATTAAAGATATACGTGAAAGGTAAAATTCATCTTAAGAGTAGCATTTGAATTGCCATAAAAATTGATGACGGTAAGATCTGCAGGATTTGTTCCCATCTATCACTAATCCAAAGCATTGCAAAGAATTGAAAAGCCTACTTCAAGATGGTAGACATAGAGTAACTTATTTAAACTTCTTGCTTGCACTTAAATTACATACCAACATGTAAGCAATGAGACTTTTCTCTGTTTTCCCCTCTAACCACAGCCTATGTGTAAAACCAGGTAGCAGAAATTTTAGCCCACATCTCTATTAAATTGGGTAATGACTATTCACCATGCAGTTTTTGGCAAGTAGAGACAGGGCAACTGTTCAAGAAAAACAAGAAATTTCCTGCTGTATATGAACTGCTCATAAACACTTGAGCCCTGGCACTTTTTACTCAAACCCTGCGGGTCTCAGATGCCTAGTATTAATAGACACTGCTAATTACAAGCAGTGTGGTTAAAGCAAATGCTTAGCCATACAGAACATTAATTGACACTGTTGTTGGGGAAAACGAAGGGCTGTGTGTGTGGGGAACTGTTTTCCCAGTGAGAAGGCCCAAGTCACTGCAGTTTTTGCCGTTTTATTCATATTTTCCCAAAGTAGGTCTAGTTTAGACTACATTCTCTGCCTTAGAAGACCAAGGAGTGAACTGTGATTGCACAGTTTCTGGCTCCCCTGGTTCAAGGTGGGAGGTAGTCCACTAATGACCTATTACCACCAAGTTTCCACAGCCTTGCTGGCCAGGCCATTAGGAGTGTGAAATCAAGGTTCAGTTCACTGCCTATGCTGTAGCTCTGCTACTCTGCCTACCTGTGTCTCATGTATGAATACCTTCTGCGCCTGTGCCTCAGTCAGATGTGCTGGGCATCACAGCAAAAAAAAAACCAAAACCAAAACCAAACAGGACGTCCCATTCTTGTCTGAGGCATTCAGAGGATTTGTGCTAGTTGATTCTTTTATACTTCTCTTATTTCTGGTCTTCGTTCAGTAGCACAAAGCCTATCTTTGGAATAGCAGATTTATTAGCTTGTTCTGGCTGCAAGAAGCTGCTTACCAAAGGAGCTGCCATTTTAACTTTTAACAATACTTGAAATCCCATGCAGTCAATCTAACAGCTTTTAGGATGAAATTAAGGATGATAGGAACACCTTGGGTCAATAGCCAGGAGACTAATGAAAATGAGTTAACCGAGGAGGAGGTATAAGACATAGCGGTCATAATACATCATATACTTACACAGAGGAAAGGCTGTTAGATATGATCCCTAAGAATTCACCTTTTCCAATGTAAAGCTAATCAAGAGCTAGAGAAATTATCACTAGTAACAGAAAACTCTTAGCATACCTTTTTTTTCAGTATCTCTAACTGTGTGGGAAGAATTTTACCTTTATGACAACATTTAAAGAATAGAGAGACTAAGTCTAATGGAAATGAACAACTAATCTGACCTAAGAAAGAAAAAAGTTAATTTTGCTTCATTTCTCAGGAAGAAATAAAAAGGTTAATGACCCAGAGAGCTTTACTGGGTTTTTTTTCCCTGATTTGCTGTTGTGCAGCAAGTAAAAACGAAGTGTTGCAGAAGAAAGGGGCAAATCCCCCAATTTACGGAGTGTTCTGTTACTTTGCACAACACATAAGGGGTTAGGATTCAGCAGGTTTCTAACAGGAGTCATGGCTGACTATGGGATTGTATGGAGGGAGTGGAGCAAGGCTGAAGGAAGGACAGCTGAAGTAGTTAAAGTTTAGATCTTCCAGCGTCCCTCTAAAGTGAAAACTCATAGAACTCTGTGGGGTATATTTTAGCCTCTGTATTTAAGGTAGGTAGGCTTTGCAGATAAGCTGTGCAGTCTGCAAGGAGGGAACTGTGTGTTGCCTGGTGAACCTGCAGAGGTGAAATGCCTGAAATTAAATATTTTCGAAAAACGTCACAAATATATTAATTACTAACAGGATCAGCTTTACATAATAACACTATAGCCTCATTTGATTAGTTCTGGTGCGAGAATGGACATTTTATGCCTCCCCTCCTCCTGTACAGAGCGCAGCAGCCTCTCCTGTATTTTTGTCTGAAACACTACTTTCAGGTGCAGATCTCCCTCTGTACAAGAGAGGGCAGCCTAGTCCTGGTAATAGTGCCTCCGAAGCGCTGGACATCTGGAAAATCTGTTACCTTATTTGTTACGCCTGACTGTAAAAATTACTGCATAAATTGAAAATTAATCTTTGTTCTTCATTTTATGGGGGACGGGAGACTACTCTGAGACTTCTTATGTTTGAAGGAAAGTTACAAAATAAAATCCTTTGTTTTATTCATGGGAAATTTCTGCTAATGCGATACAAATATGTGGGTTTCTTCAGTGATAAATTACTTTACAACTTGTAGTGTGAAAGCCAAGCTGAATTAGAGCCCTGTGTCTGGACTGATCTCATCAATTTTGGTTCCTCAGCAGGGATTTGGCTTTTGATCACACACTTCTTAATAGATCCAAATATCTAGACACTATGGCCACTTGTGTTTAAATCCTTGCTGCTTGGGTTTATTTCATGCATCACTTTTTGGTCTTAAAAGCTAAGAGGTGCAGCACAGGGGTAGACTGAAGGTCTGCATTGTCTAGTAATCTGTCTCTGAGAGTGGTTAATAGCAAATGCTTAGGGAAGGAATATAACAAACAGGGTGAACACAGAGGGATCGTTGTGTGACATACCTTCCCACCTTCCAGCAGTCACTGGTCTAAAACAACAACTTCTTGAGCCAGAGTTCATATCTTGACAGCCACTCTTTCTTTCCTCTGAGGACATTCCATGTGCTCAGCATACCTGAGACTGGGAAGACGGTTTAAATATTTTCCATGTTTGATTTTAAGAACTGTTTTGCCGTCTGAGACAGACTTTCTCCATTCCTGAAGCTTGCTTTCTTTTGCCATTCTTTCTTTTTTTTCTCCTTGTTTCCTTTCTTTTTGATTTTCTTTCTTTGGTCTTTTTTGTTACATTCTTCAGAAGTTAAGCCATCTCAGTCTCAGAATCATACCTTGCTTTCTGTCATAAGCCCAGGTGCCTACTGAGACTGAGATCTTGTCCAAGTTTCAGTTCCATCAAGTACCCTTCCTAGACTTGTGTATAAAAGAGGTATCTATCTTTTTGTCTGTTGGTGCCTTTTACAATGCACTGCTATGCCCCCTCAACTCTATCCATTTCATTTTTATTTCAATGTATTTCATAATATTTATTTCTCTATTTCAAGGTATCTGTTTCAGGAGTGTCCCTTCTGTGTTGATGTCCTCTCAAAAAAAATCTCCTAAAATTAAATTTCCAATGAAAACCAGACTTGGGTGATCTGATTTGCTGAGATATGGGAGGCTGAGTTCTCAGAGATGGCACTAATCCTCAAAAAAAAATGCCACATCTCATTATTATCTTTAAAGAGCAAGGGGAAAGGACTGCTTCTTTGCAGAGGCTGTCAACTGCAATTAGATATGAAAAAAAGGAAGAAAAAATATTTGGGGAAAATCTTCCTCATCTAACTTTCATCAATCAAAATATCCCCACAACTTCCCTTGCTTGCAATTCTTGTCATTACCGAATATCTGGCCTGCCTACACTCTTGCTACTTGGGCCTTGCAGTTTTCATGGGTTAAGGCCACTCTTACCTTTAACATTCCCCTTACATGAGACCTTTTTGCCTTGTCTAGAATACTGTGGGGCACAAAAATGAAAGGGAAACCCATGAGTGTGGGCAAGTTGTACGCTAGTTGGCCTATGGCTGTTTTCTGTTCAGCTTCTGCCCCTAAACTTAAAGCTCCTGCTATCCAACACTGCATAAGTGCCTATGTTCTTCACTGCAGAGCTGCGTTGCTAAAGAGACAAGGTTCTGGCATCCCTTGCTAGTACATCAATGACATTAATTTCTTTGCCAATTAGTATAATAAGGAAGCATGTGCCTTCTGGATTTTTCTACCTTAAAGCAACTCTCATATGTGAAAAGGTGTTGGCAACGTGGGTATTTCTCAGTACAGTCATTACAGCATTATGGTGGCAACGTGGGTATTTCTCAGTACGCTCATTACAGCATTATGGTGATTTATGGGTAATTTATGGATCAGCTAAACCACAGTCTTGGTGTGAATGCCCTGGTTAGCTGTGGAGGTGACGTGTTCATGGAAAGCAATGATTTGACTCTAGGACTAAGTTTCAAACCCACAAAGTTCAAATGGGTTCAGAATTTACTCAAACACATTCTCACATTCCTCTATTTTAGAGACAAGGGTAATGATCCTAAAAGCGACTGCCCTGCAGCGTCACTGGAGTGAAAAATTGAAGGGTTGTTTTCCAAGTAATCTGACTCTGTACAGCTGGATCAATAGTCAATATTGCCAGGGCTTGGCTGCCTAGCTTCTACCTAATTTTTACCATTGCATGTCACAATAAAGCCCAATGTGCAAGACCCTCCAGGATCTGGAGGGGAAAAGAGGACAAGAAACCATACCTGCTCTCAGCGCTCTCTGCTTTTTAATATACGTGTATTGGAAATTCAAGCATTCAGGTAGGTTTATAAATTGGATGGAGATGTGTAAGTCCCTGTAAAATTGAGAGTTGATCTCTGTTATTTGCAAAGATACTAGTACAGGATATGTATTTTGCTCAGCAGAGTTATACCAGAACTGTCTAGGCTCATGTAGTTGCCTGTTTGTAAAATGGCATATGAGTGAGTACTGCCCAGTCTTTAAAGCTAAATTGCAGCCTTGTGCTAATCTAACTTTTCTAGTTGTACTTTGTATGCTGCCCCCAAAATTGCGTGGGTTGATTTTTAATGTACTTGTACCAACCCCACAAAAAAGTTCTAGTAAGCTTGAATCAAATTAATGGAGACCTTGGAGCACTGGAAAAAGAAGTTTCAAAAGTTTGTGCCAACAGTTTTTAAATATTATGAAATAGGTCCCTTTGCCATCAAGTCCCATGCCTTGAAAGCTTCTTTGATACAAGAGTGGGTTTTTTCCCCCTCCTGTTACCCCTCTGGGAATTCTGCTTCTGGGTAAGACTGATGTGACCAGGAGTTATCCTTTACAGCTACCTCTGACAGCGAGATGATGAAGGCACACTGGGTGACGGTGTCTTCTGCATCAAGCAGTGCTCTGCTTTACAGTTGCCGGAGTGAGGGGAGGAGATCAGACAGCCAGGGTTTTAAGAAGGTCAGTCCCAGACCTAAGGCTAGTCAATGCTACAAACAGCTACTTGTGACTGAGCAAAATGGCTCTATGGCAGCACTGCCCCAGTTGGGCTGCTTGTCGGAAGGGGAACAATCACCTGGCAGGGACATGGATACGCCAGGAAAGCGGGGTTGTTTTGTGGCAGAGGGCTCCTGACCAGCAATATGTGGCTGATTTGTGACCACAGATGCCACTTGGGTGGTGCTGGCAAGCTCTGACTGCTCTCAAGAATTTGTCCAAGTGGCTCTTTAGAAATTCCACCTGGCGAGACTTAAACCGTACCTTTTCAGGACACTGTCACTGACTTCCTCGAACATCCGTAAATAGCTGGTTTGTATGTGTTCATGCACCGTGGAGGATAGAGTTTAGATTTTTTTACTGAGGTTATCCTTTTGACACAGGGCCAGATTGTCAGGGGGTCAGATCTATGCTGGGGAGAGCTGTTTGGTTGACTTAGTGGGTGGCATTCTCATAGGCGAATAACAATTTCTTTGTTTTGTTTGTTTTATTGTACCTTTATTCTTAAGGAAAGGACCCACTGTGTTTATATATGAGCAGATTGTTCTCCTGTTTTTGAAAGCTATGTGTTTTCACCCCGAACACTGCTTCTCTCCCCAACCTTTACTAAATGCCCCCCAAAAATCAAATAAAATAAAAACAACCGAGAAATATAAGGGCAGGTCAACAATGGCTTCATTCATTTTAGAAAATCCTTACCTAATAGCTAAAATGAAAAGGATCAGTAAAAAAATCATTCCTATTCATCTATTTTCTGTCATGCATTCTTTTGACTGCTGCTGCATGAGAAGCAGTGAGAACCTGTAATAAGTCATCTCCTTTGCAAGAAGAAGCTATAATTTTGACATTTCACATGTCTGAATTACTTTTTTTCTTGCTGTTGCAACTTCACTTTCAAATCTAGACTCCACTGCACTGAAATTGCGAAATTAGGACAAAAGTAAAATACTATTTAATAATGGCAAACATACTGTGTATAGATCAGGAAAAATATACCAAATCATTGGCTGATATTCAGGAAAAAAAAGGGTATTTATCTTTAAATATGATTGTTGAAAGCTAGCAATGAGTAATGGAAGTTGTGTTTTCTCAGAATCAAATAATAATTAACTGGATTTTAAATTATCTGTTTCTACAAAAATTAGCAGAAAACAAATAATAAATACAAAATTTAACAATTATGTCTTGAAAATTTGTTGTCAGAAAAAATGGTTGATTTGGTAAAGTTTAGCGCAAGTGGTAAGAAAATGTGGGAATATGCTGAATGTGGACAAAATGAGAAGAGAGTACATTGCTTAATTTTCTCATAATTTAATGAACAGTTTTCAGCCAGGAACATTTGTCATGTGAGGTTTTTGAGTAACTCTACTTGGATTTTCAAACGATTTACAAGTTCCACAAACCCAATTGTTTTTTTTTTTTCTTTTTCTTTTTTCATTTCTGAAAGAAAGGGAAAACAACATGAAGTAGTTTAATTACACATGAATTGATAAATCAAGTATATTAAAGGCAGGAAATTATAAAATATTGAACACTCATTGGTAACATTTCCCCTGGTGGCATATTACTTAGCTAAAATTTGTTTTCTTTCTGTTTGCTTTCTGTGTTCTCTCCAGACATTCTGTTTTTCCCTCTCTCTTTCTTCTCTCTATTACTAATTAGTATTAATTAGCATTCAGGACTAGAAGAGGTACATATGAGGTATAAAAATACATTTTACTGAAGTTCCTTATTTAAGTCTACAAATAAGACTCATTTTTTGAATGTGAGCTTGTTTTCTATATGCACAATTTTTTATAGTTACTTTTATTTTCTTTCTGTAAAATAAAATGCTTTTCTAAGGACCTAGTTTATTAAAATTTGGATAAATAATTAACCCATTCAGTCACTTATGAAACTGTTTAGCACAAGTCTGCGTGCTCTTTCTGGTTAGTGTTGGTTTCTTCAGTTTGTCAGTCCCTCACCGGTGAATTCGGGCTCTGTGGGATGGAACACATTTCTTGTTGCTCAGAAGAAATATGCCAGTGTATTTCTTCTTTCTTTTTTTTTTTGCTGCCAATGTAGTAATGGAAAATAAAAGGGTCAGCTACCAGGAACTTGATATTTTATAGCGCTCTTGACTTTACTGTGCCTAACTTTTAAGAAACAACTTCATTTTTGCTTTTTAATCATTATCTATAAAATCTCGGGTTCAAGTTGATGCTTATCCTGTGCACTCATTGCAGTTTTGTTTGATATATCTACAATACTTGCATATTAGACAGATTTTAAACTTTGTACTATGCTTAAATTATAAGGCTTCAATTCCACAAAAGCGCTGAAGCCTATGCTTAACATGAAGCTATTGAACTCCAAAGGTGCTTAAGCCCTTTGATGAGTGGGGGAAGGCTAAAACAACTGTTTCAGATGAGCACGTACCTCCAAATTTTTCAGAATTAGACACTGTAGAAGTACCTTTTAACGTCTATTGAAAACTGCAGCTGAAGAAGATCTCAAAATGTTGATAGGAATGATGAGTGCAGAATGAACAATCCTGTGATCCTACACATAGTGCAGCTAAGGCAAAAGCTTGTCCTTACTGTGTCTTTACTGTGGGTTCCCAATATGACACTCTGTGTGTCTGAATTAATATGGTTAGGGAAAAACAATGTTTTTAAAGTTGCAGTGACTTTCCCACCATTCTCCTATATCCAGGAAAATGCCAGTTCATCTTTTGAAAAAACGTCCTGAGTGTTTGGTAGCTAGCTTGGAGCAGAAGCAGCAGAGGTTGGCCGCGTTGGTAGTCATGTCTGGGTAGACTCTGGGTAGACTAAGCAGGTGCTAAACTTTGCAATCCCCTTTGAGAGAATAGTGATTGTATGCAGTCTCTCAAAAGACAGTGTACTGGGCAGGGGTGATGTTAGACTAAAAAGCCAACCACTTGATGTCTTTTTCTCCAGGGATAAGCTGCCTTTCAGATGATAGGGTCCTGATCTGCACAAGCCCTGCAAAGCAAGTACTTTGATCTTTTCCCTATAATGCTGGTGTTGAATTTTTACAAAGGTTGTAGTTCTGTTTTCAAAGACTTGGCTTGGGTTCCAGCTGCACAAGACAAAGCAGTTCAGAGTAAGTGTTGCCTCTGCACCACAATTGGGTTTTCTTTTCAAGACATTGGCAAAGGCTTCGCAGAAGCTGTTGATCCCAGCAGCTCATGTGAATTCTGCATGTACCCTGTTCTCCTCAGCCATTTGCAGTACAGACACTGTATTATAGCCAGGTTTCCTAAAGTTTTTGTCTTCTTTAAGCAGCAGAATGCATCCACCTTTTCCCAGCCTGTTTACATCCATGTGGGATTTGGCAGAGGAAGGAAGAGGCTGATGATGTTCTCTCCCATGTTGGTTTTCTTTGGAATGATCTACAAAGAGTTTCCTTTCCTTATATACATCTCTGGCTCTTCAGCTCACTAAAGAAAAACTAACACACAGAGATGTCTCTGTCCCCTTAGGCCTAGCTCACCATTCAGTTGTGAGCCAGTTAGCTGATCTTTTTCTCCTCTTTTTCCCTCTTTGATTCTTCACCCTGTGAATGCCAGCAATCAGTACCAAAAATCTGTAATTATATGAACTGAGGTAAATGAGGCTCTTCAGCACACTACAGCATGTGATTTATTTGTCAATGGATGCTGAAGCAAGCGATGCCTCTAAACAGCTCCTTCAAACACTGGTCCCAGTCATGTGACTACAACCAGTCCCCGAAACACATTTTAGTTCTGGCGTTGTACAAGACCAGGACACTATCACACGTTTGCAGGTCCTACCTGTCTTGTCTAGCAGGTATTAATTAAATAGCAAAACACACTGCAGAGACAAAATTTTACCTTTGACCTCTTACATCTAATGCCATTTGACATAAATTACTGCCTGTCATGTTGTGCCATGATACATCAAAGTAATCTCACACTTTTACTGGAGAACTATCATTACAGCAGAGCTACGATGCACACAATAAATCCACATTTTTCCTGTCTTGTAAATCACTAGATTTACATTTTTCAGGTGAATGGTAGTGTGGCGACAGCAGTGGCAACCAAGAGGTACGAACTCCTATTGCCTTTGCGGATCTTCAAAGAAGTCCAGGAATATTATTCCTGTAAGAAGGGAACAGAGATCATGTTTTTCTGCCTTATAGGCTATTTAGAAAGAGAACTTTATGATCTTAGAGAGGTTCCTTATGATCTGCAGAGAGAAGATGCCACAGAAGTAAAACCTTTCTCACACACTGTGCAAGACAGTATTTCAATGGTGTCACTCATCTTTTTTTGAAATAAAACTGGAGAACAATTTCATAGTCATTCATTTTAAAACTGGCAGGAAACCCTGAGAAATGGCTAATTTGGTACCAGTATAGTAAATCACAGAACTTAATCCAGGCAGATCTGATCCACACCTAATAAATGGTGGCTGAATTGAAGCATTTTCACGTACTGAAAAACTAGAATTGCATTGATGCTTCGATAAAAGAATAATATCACAAGTCAAACAAACACAAATAATTTAGGAAAGAGCAAAACATTCAATCAAGATCAACCTTCAAACGAGGAAAGATTATTTTCTTCAACGCTGCCATGAAAACAACAGCCTCTGGTGAATAACTTAAAATGTCTCCTTCAGAGTGCAGTACAACTAATCTGAACTACTTCTGTTTCAAAGACATTGGCTAAAGACTCTTTCAACTTCCAGGTTACCAAATATCCTTACAGAGCTATGTCCAAGTCACTTCCAAACTCACCCACAGTACAGGGTGTGGAGAAACGATGTGAAAGATAGGTACATACGGCTGCATGAAGGCACTCTTGAATTCCTCTGTTCAAGCTTCAAGGTGGCCACATGCAAGCAACATCTGACCTGGGAACCAAACAGGTGCTTCAGCATTAGCAACTTTCCGGGCCCATGCCAATATGAGCTACAGAGATGCCGGGTTTAGCACCTGAGGCGTAGCACTCTCCTAATCCACTCCTATTCCTTAGTGCCGATATCTATTTGACTAACACAGCGTGTAAGTAAGGCACCTGGCTTCATCTGCGTGTCTGTGTAGTCTTTCCCTAACAGAGACCCGCTGACAGTGCACCTGATTCAAAGGCTTGTGAAGCTGCCCTGCATGTTTTTTCATATGAGACCAGTGCGGTTGGTGCAGAGCCTCCAACTTGCACCCTTAGTGGGACAGAAGCTTCGTGGCTGCCCACCTTGAGACTGACGGTAAACTGTTGGCTTTGAGCCCCACACCCTGAATTAACCAGAGCTCTAGTTACAGGTGAAACTGCCTCCCCATGCAGTTTGCCACAGCTGTGCTGGAGGAGGGGATGAGGGTGGGATTGTGCTCTGTGAAAATAAGATCTCATGGGAGTTCAGCTACCGGTCTTAACCCAGCATCTACAGAGCACGAAACAAACTAAACTTTTTAAGTTTATGTCCTGGCAAAATGCGTCTGGACTTTTACAGGAACAGCAAAAGACATGTCCTGGATGCTGAGGCAGTTCTGAAGTTCCCTTTCCAAAGTACAAGTATCTTAGAACTTCTCAGCAAAGCTATTGTACGGTTTATTTATGTTTTAGCAGGAACGTAACATTGCACTTTTGTCTAAATGATTTGGAAATGATTGAACCATTTTAATGAAACTTTCCAAAATAAGTCAGCCTGAGACAGATACCTTGTCTGGGAAAATTCAACCCAAACAGCTTGGCAAAGTTTTATAAACAACTTAAAACAGCGTCTTATAATGCTAGGCATTGGGCAGCTCAGCTGTAGTTGCCGCTACCAGCTCTGCCCAGACTCCCTGAACTGTCAGAAGGCATTTGTGTTTCAGAACATTATTTCTACAGTCTATTTGAATTGGCAGATGTTTGTTTTTTAGCTGCCAGTATTACATTTTGCTTGAGATAAGTGAGGTGCTGAAATTCCAGCTCAGAATGTGCCTGGCTCGTAGCAATTTCAATTTACATCACAACTGTGATAAAGCAAGAGGATTCACATTTTCTCCTTAAGGATAAGGACTGCTGCACGGGCCAAACCAAGGTCTGCAGCGCCCACTGACCATGTGAAGGTTGGTTCAGGAGAGCGTTTGCAGAGCACTGGCTCCAAGGCATGCTGAGTGGGGCCTCAGGCAGGTGCACAGAATTTGAGCACTCACCTGTTGGAAATGTTTGGCCCAAGTATTCAGATTCTGCGTGGGTGGACTGGCTGAGGAGCGTGAAAAGCACATCAAATTGCAAGGCATAAGGTTGTTATTCTGTGCTAGTGGCTGAAGTATTGCTGACATCCTCTCCACACCCATCACACAAATCCTGTTGATCATACGGCTGTTCTTGCTTTTTCTATTCCCTCCTTCCAGCCTCCTCATCTCTACAAGGGTGGCAAGGGGAGCTTTCCCACTCAATGAGTTATGTGCAGTTCCAGGAGACACTTAAGTGGGTGCTGTGTAGGTCTGAATGGGCACAGAGGACCTCCTGTTGCTCTCCAGGGAACCGAGGGTGGATTGATTCACAGCTGAATAGCTAACGCACAAGCTTAAAGGTAAACCTGTCAGTTCCTGGCTAGGCGATAGAAAGAAAGCACCTTTCTTTTCATAATCTTCAAAGATGGAGAACCTAAATTTCAATTTGTTAAATCAAAATACATATATTTTAGGTGCATATATAATATAGATACATAATTTGAATGTATGTGTACAAAAATATTTCAGTTTTTGGAAGGATTTCAAGACTTCAAAATTTTGTTTAATTCTGACTCAAAGCAGTACGTTGTCAAGAAAGAAGATTCAAATTGTTGCTTCAGGTTATGAGAAACACAGAATTGTGGGAAACAGAAACATTCCACTTCCATGTTGATTTTTCATTTTGTTTTATAAAATGGAACTGAACAGAAAATTTAAAAATCAATGGAAAAAGTTGCACAAAAAGTTCCATCTCATAGAAACCTTGGACTTTTCCTTTCTCACAGAATTCCAGAATCCTGAAAAATTACCAGAAAATTGGCAAAATGATCATCCTTTAATGACACATTTCAATTTTGCTAGATGTATTCTGACAAATACTTGGTTCTGAGTTTCTACACATGCAACTAATGGTAAACACATTGAATTTATCTTACCAGCTGAGTGCTTATATAAAAGACAAGAGAGCATGATGTGAGGAGTGTATCTTGTATGTCTCTGAATCTCCGTGGTAGATACCCATTTCAACACAGCTAAATACAGTAATGAAGCAGTGGTCTGCACCACATGTGGATTTGCTGTGATACACATGGAGCTACACATGTCCTCTTCCAACATAGATACACCTGTGGCTGTGTGGCTGAAATGTGTTAGCGGAAAATATCAAGCAGCTGCAATATCTCCTTAGCTTGTTAATCACCTGGGATCATTACTAATCTCATGAGCGTTCCCTATACAAGAGTTTCCTGTAAATCTTGATCAGCAGACTTATTCCATGACCTAGCGACTTTCTTGGTAGATATGTTCTTCAGAAGGTGATACCTGTGTAGATTGATTAGCTGATCTTTCCAAACTGTTCTTAATACTGCTCTGGAGGCTTGGTTAATAATAGTTCCTTCTTATATTTGTGCTCTATTTTCATGTGAAATGGAATTTCAGCCCGTTCGCTAGACATCAAATATTGTTCATAGCAGAAGTAATATCTCATGATCTAGGACATGATGCAGGTCTTGGTATGTTTGAAGAAACGCTTGCTTATTTGGACATCTCCTTTAAAAATAGTGTGCTCCTGCATAAATTTTTCCACCTTCCCAAATTTTTTGTCTTTTTTTTTTTTTTTTGCGAGGGATTGTGATACTGTGTTCCTGTTTCAAATGCTTGTAAAGCTAAGGTAGGTAACACTGTCTTGATTTAAAATTAGGTAAAACTTTCTGTTAAAGACACAGTTTTCTTCTGTTTGCCAAATCATTGTTTGGCCTGAAATACCAGATGCCTATATCAAGCTAAGTTTCCTGGGAAAGTCTGAGCAAAGGTGTCTTGGCATGGGGAGAATAAATTGTATTCTCTGAATTAAAATATTCTATTAGTTGTACTTTCACAGCTATAATGGTCTAAAGCAGTGTGTGGGTAAGGAGTGCCTGGTAGAAAAAGACAAGGTCCTTTATATCTACATTGCTATGAATGCTCCAGTAAAGCCATTTGAAATTTGGACTCTTGCTGAAAATTCTCAGTATTGTGTCTACCCTGAGCATCTATTTATATGTCACTGGACTTAATGCATTGTACACCATAAAACAACTAAATTTGTTCTTTCTGAGGAAGAAATAGGAGGAAGTTTCCTGGAAAAATAAGCAAGCAAGATTTTACCTTCTCTTAATTTAGCTTGGTGATTCCTGGGTCCAAATCTTCTGCTCTCGGTATTAGTGAGGTCCCAACACAGTATTAAGGATGCTATGCTTCTTGAAAGGCTGGCAACAAATGTGAAACTGTGTCGGGTTGGTTGTTGAAGATCCCACCAGGCTACTTGGAGGAGTGATGGCGTTAACTTGGGCATCAATCGGTACTGCCTTTAACAACTCTTTCATCTTTTTCCCTCACAAATGTTTCTTTTGGCAGTATTACTTACAAAAAGAAGTGTCAAAAAAAACAGCTAACGCAGCTACATGCCTTCCAGGCCCTCACCCTTCAGTAGGACTGCTCTTTTACCTCTTCTTCCTTCACTGCCCTCTCACTCAGCCTCACTTGGTACAACTCACAGAGTGGGACTTCTTCCCCCGTCACAGATCTGGGGGTATGCAGGACCTGTCCCCACCATGCTCCTTCCTCCCATGCCACGGGGAAGCCTGGTCCTCCTCCATCGTGGCAGGGGCTGGGGGCTTTCCTGCTGCAGGGTCTCACTGCTGCGAGACGAGCACGAAATCTAGCCCTGGCATTCAGAAACCTTGTTAAACTTGGCACAGAGACCCTTGACCATCTCTTTCTATTTTGAAAACTAGTGGAAACAGCAATATCTGAGGAAGGTGCAACAGGTGTTCCTGAAGCTCAGAAGTATTTCCATTTAATTACACAGCCAGGGACTGTGGGGCTCATAAAGTTTCTGTGTTTGCACCTTTGCTCTTACACTTGCTTAGAAATGCTGCAGCTGCAGAAAGCTTTAAGAAAATCTTTTCACCTTATAAAAACTGGAAATATCAAATCCTGGCGGGGTATCTAAAAGGTAAGTCTCTGATGTAAGAGTTAGTTTAACTGATGTATTTAAAAGTGAAAGTAATAAACAACATGGAACCTCATTTTTGTATATCCTGACAGGTTTTCAGGTATATTGAAATGAGAGCTGAGTGAATACTGCTAAAAGGACATTTAAACATTCATTCAAAGGCTTCAGATGGCTGTGGTAAGATTTTACGGGCTTTCCTAAAACATTCAAATGAAGAAGTTAGTTGACAGGGAAATAGCAACATTCAAATAAATATTCTGAGGGTTTCTGTAGAGCACACCTGAAGGCATATTCACTTGTGTTTACACCAGTTGCCAGCAGTAATATTTATACTTGCTGCAGGAAAGGAAGGCCATTCTGTGAACTACTGATTTATACGTTGTACCCAACAGGGGTATATTCTGATCTGATGTGATCAAAGAACCTCCAGTTGAAACCGTGACACAAGCAAGAGTCATTTGTGGAAAGTCAAATGCCAGCTGTCCATAAAACTGTCACTGAGCAGCCTCAGCCCGTTCATGGAACTGCTGAGGGAGAGCTCTGAACTCATGAATAGATAGCTAGTGTCTCTAAGTTAGAGATACACAAACGTATGGATTCAGGTACTTATACAAATGAAAAACAGAGAGCTAGCCTGATTAGAAATGTATTATTTCTGGATCTCCTTATATGTACCTAAGCAGTCACAAGTACTGAGATTTTATGTAACTATTGATTATCAGGATTTTTTGGTCAGAATTGCATTGGACACTCATTTTTCCCTTAAGATGTTTAAAAACAACACTTCAATATTGATTTTCTTCTCTATCACATAAGTTTGTACTTTGAAATTTTTTTCCTACTCACCTGATTAGCTTTAGATTATCTAACTCCCTGCAGCCACTTAGGAAGTGGTGAAGTGCTTCCTAGAAGCTCATGTTATTTTTCAGCAGCTCACTGCACGCTTTTCAGCACAAGTTGGAAGGAACATAAGTCACTAAAAAGTCATCACAGAAGAGACACTAAAAATGTTGGATCTGTGTAATGGTTCTGAGTGAGGCATGCGAATGCTAGTTTGTAATTTTTAATTGAGACCACAGCTCAAACTCTACTACATTTACCTTCAAAATATACTTTAAGAAGTATTTCAGGAAAGAACCTAAAGATATGATGTTTCCTTGTAAATAGTGGTTTGATTACACTAGTAAGATAGGTACTCAGGGAAGTATTAGGAACATTTTAAAAATAAATACTTCGGTACTGTCATCCCTTTAGAAATATATTGTATTTCTTATAGGATTATTCTTCAAAACAAGTTTCTAATGGTTTGCTTTTTTAATTCAGTACAGACGTACACAATACTGGTACTTGTCATTTTAGGAATCTTTTATGCGTTTTCACGGATATTGACTTTAGATGAAAGAACTCTGTCTCTCTGAGGGTCATACAAGTTATATTTAAATACAACCATAACATATTTAAATCTGTTCCTGAATAACACTAAATGGATTTCTCTGTGTGTGTATCCATGCACACTTAAAATATGTCTACATGCATATATTTTGCGAAGAGTAGGAATGAAATTTGGGTACAAAATGTACCTGCGTTCAGTAAAATTAAAGCTGTACCTTCATCTTAGAAAAGGTTACGGAGATTTATAGATATTGACTTACAAATGTGTTATTATTTGAACAGAATGGCAAGAACTTGAGTGGAAGTTTAAACTATGAGATGTTCATTCAGCAGCGATTAAAATGAAGCAGTGGTCAATTTTATAGGTTTTTGCTGCATTTTTGCCAGCAAGGACAATATGTTTAGCCTAGTCAGTTTTATTTTACTACAACAAATTCCTGGCAGACTTCAGTTTCAGGGTCTCATCAGCTACAGCAATGCTAAAGACAGTGGGATCATACATTTATTAATAATACAATTTTAAAAAACACATGCACATTAAGCTGGATTTTACAAGCTTGTTTTTCTTACTATTTGTCTTGTACTAATAACAGATCTGGAAGATCTATTTTAGGTTAAAGAAACAGCAAATCTGAAATATCAACCAGAGGATACTATGTATGTGTGTACATTTGCATGTGTCTGTGTCTTGAAAAGAGCTTCTTGAGTGCCAAAAGTTTGCTAATAAATGATATCTATTTTTCCCACAATCGTCTTTCTCCTCTTCAATATGCCGTGTCAGCTGGCTCTCACAGGACGGTAGCTCTCTGCAGATTACACACAAAGCACAGTTTTGATTTTTCTTTTCTAAACAAAGATCCTCACTTTGATTACCTAGCCCAGGTCTGTGTGCTCATCCAACCAAAATAACATCTCCTAGGAGCATTAACTGTAGTTCTTCTTCAGATTAGCTGGATCACCCATAGGGAGAGTGGAACGAATAATCTTGTATCTAGGGTTTTTATTCTGCTCTTTCTGGTCTTTCTAATTGGTGGGGGAAAAAAGGATGGCACTAGTTTCATCAGCAGCTCTCCTTTACTTGGCTTCATTTTTATTTTATCTGGCATGAAGCAATGAAGCCTGTGTGAGTTATTACTGTCTCATGTCTCAGTACACAATTAATTTTTTTTTCCCATCCCAAACTGCCAGGGCCCGGCTTTCATCCAATCTTTACAAAAAGACTACTGTGTGAGGGGGTGTTTTTCATTCTTTTTCCGATCATGAAGGCAGTACTGTAGAATTTTCTTATTTTAAGATCTCTCCTTCTGAGGGAAAGAAAAAAATCTTTGATTAGTAAGTTCTAAAGTCACATCGTCCTGTAGGTAGGGCTGACTTTTTTTTAGAAGGGTCAGTGTATTACATAGTTATTTCCTAGCTGAGTGTTACCATATAGGTGTTAATTTCCCATCCTGCATATTCTTCCTTGGTTGGTTTATAAACAGGCAAGTTCATGCAAGTAATTACCTCTTGGAATCTTTATATTAAAACTCAGGTTTTGAGATCTAATTAATTAACTCTTATTTACTGCTCTAGAAGTTACTATTTTTAAAAATCTGAGCTTTTAATATACTGGCCCTTAGCTTTATATAACTGATTTACCTCCAAATTTCTTTTGTCAACACAGGAAAATGTCTGGCTTTACTTTGAAAAGTCTCAACTGATACCTGTACTTTAAGTCCCTATAGAATGACAGTGCTCTAGAGTTAACATAAGAAATTATTCTTATTAAAAATAATGTCGTTCCAGACCTCATTCAGAGTGGGGCTTTTATAATGGAAGCTTCACAGTATAAATCCTCTTCAAAAAGAAGAAAAAAGCATATTTTACACAAACTTTACCATAACGCTAGTATTCAGGTCCTGAATGATGTAAATTATCCACTTGGCCTGTGAACAGGTCTTCTATTTTATATTCCTTTTATTTCCATGTGTTTACTATTCCTATGGAAACCAGCGTTGTGGTATTCACTGCTTAGACTCAACTTCCTAGCTGATATTTCTCAGAATAGTATAAGAACACTGTGGCAACATATTGGGAAAAAAGATGGAAAGAGAAGATGGAATACGTGAAATTGCTTTGAAGTGTAACAAAAAACCCTCCTACCTTGCTAAAATTGAGGTCAGTTATGATAACCAGTTAGCAGGACTTGGCCCTGTGCTTAAAGTTGTAACACCAGGAGTAGTCATCCAGTCCTACCTAATTCTGGAGCTAGGTCATATATGTCTATACCTTCACTAATAAATTGTCATAGCTGCTTGGGGTATCTGGATATGCTCCAAGATGGTTGTCACATCTTTGACCATGTTAAACAACCAGATTTCCATTAAGCTTCTACACACTAAGCACTTGCTTGTCTATCCATGGACAAGATCTGAAGGCATTTTTAAGATACAGACTGTTTCAGTGGCACAGTCTGAATATGAATGTAGGAAGAGAAAAAAACTGTAAATCATGTCCAGATGGAGTAGAAAAAGTTTGCGAGAGATACTAGGCCTCCTGAAAACTAGTATCAATCTTCTCTGTTCCCATACTCTTAACAATACCTAAGAGTCACAGTTCATCCTCCATTCCTCTCTAGAGCTCCTCAAACAACTGCTGTGAGCCCTTCTTCTTTGCCATCCTAGAGCATGTTGGAACTGTGCTGAATTTTCCCTTTCACTTCTGAGAATTTTTAAGCCTCTATACATTGCTTAATGAATGGAAAACCAGCTAAAGATACTGACTTGCACTGGGACACAAAAAGGACCGAAAGAACCCAGAATTCCCCAAAATTTGCCCAGGTGATGGGAGGTGAAGATGCAAAGATTTCACGCAGACTGCAATGAGCAGGTCCTCAGCAGCAGCAGCAGGTTAGACTGGGTGACCTCCTGAGGTCCCTTCCAACCTGAACTGTTCTCTGATTCTGTGAGCCTTTAGGGCTCCAGCTCCAGAAGAAGACTGAGGATTATGAAACCCAGCTGGAAAAGGAGTTCCTATAACCAGAAAAGACCTATGTCTTCAAGAAAGCAACACATTTACAATGCAACCTTTTTTCCCTTACTGTTTCTATCATCTTCTTAAGGACCTTACTGTTCTGAGTACTGGGGTTTGTGGCTCTCATTCCTAAAAGACCAATCTGCCAAGCACAATTTAGGGTGCTTAGTTACAAGTTTCATTAGGTGGTGAAACAGCTGTACATCACTAACCCTTCTGTTTGGTTATATTGCTGCTCCAGATGAGGGAGTGGTGTAGCTTCCTAAAGCCTGTTTTTTTCTTGGGCATATAATTCTTGTTTTCCAGAAACGCACATATTACACAAATACTAGTGCTGACCTATTCATTGCCACATTTCTGGTTTCCATTTCTATGAAATATATCTAATGATTAATAAATAAATCAAGACAGGAAAGGTAAAGAACTACCTCAGGTTAGGAACTGAACAAAATATATAAAACAAAGAATATTATTAAACAGTCAACTTCCAGTGCTGCTTAGAGATAACAATAGGATGTCTCAGCAATGCAGAATATATCTGTCTGTTGACTGTTAAATATAATTGTTAGTGTTGTTTTAAATCAATGAATGGGGTAGAAATATTCACCAATTTGTGTTAAACAGGTCATAACTGGAGAAAGCTGTGAGAAACTCCATGAAGAAGCAATCACGTTTAAAATAACACAGATGAGTACATTTATAGAAACAGAATCATTATCAAAGGTGACAGTGCTTTTTCTGCTTTCCTTGTTGCAAACAGGATGAATATATCACTTAGGATATAATAAAAATTTCTAACAGATCCATTGTTTCACAGCTGGCCTCCACATGTCTGCAGTTTGCAAGTGACCATATTTGATCATCACTTCAAGGTCAATATGAAAATCTTGCGTTGTTTCGATCTGCAGAGTTTTAAGGACTTCCTGACATGCCGCAAATGTGACATAGATGTCATTCATGAAGATGATACTGTTACCTGCCTAGAGGTACAGCAGCTGCTCTAACAGCATAGTCTCTTTGTTTTTCAGCTGATGTTAAGAAAAGGTCAGGCTAGAGGCTGCAGAATGACATGTCAACTTGCAGCATGGGATAGTGCCCAGGGTGCTTCCTTTCATTCAATTTGGAATCAAACAACTTGTAAACTTGCTGCTATTTTGTCCCTTGCTACTAGCTCTTTGTTATGTCTGGTGAGTAATGATTTTCCTGAGCAAAACAGCTGTGTTAATCTGAAAACAGAAAAGGAATAAACACAGAAAAATTACTTAAATACGATCTAAACAAACAGACAAGTTGCCATTGTCTGTGCTTTTTCTATCTTGCTGACAGATTTTGATGTGAAATGACCATTCAGAAAAACAGGTAGCTTGAGAAGAGCTTTTCAGAGTAAATATTCTGAGGTATTTATGTAATCACCTAGCAAGCCAGTGAGAAGTATAATCCACCTTGGCAGTATTTCTAACATAGTAGTAATATAATTAATGTATTTACTGTATCAGCTAGTAAATTAGGAACAGATTTTTGTTTTCTTTCATCCTTTAGTGCTGGCAGTTGGATTTCCACAGTAAAATGTCAGGTATCAAGGCTCAAGGCTGCTCAGCAGCAGAAGCAAAATTGATATTTTTTTCCAATAGATAAGATAGGGCCTGTGGCAAAAGAAATGGTCAAGATAGGACAGACAGGCAGGTGAAAAATCAGTCTTGCTACTTAGAGCCGTTGGAGATGTTGATGAGCACTGGTGACTGCTGGTACCAGGGGGGCCCTGTCCCAGTTCCTGGTAAACAGCTGCTGCCCCATCATGGCTGTTTGCTCTCACAGCAGTAGCAGCATCTGGGCTAGATTTTCAGTCTGGGCCGCACAAAGTAAGCAACTTGTTATCTCTGGCAATGCGCTGTCATAGTTCTGAGTGTGTTTTGAGCTGACTTTCATGACCAGAGTGATCAAACATTATGTCGTTAGCACATGCACGCAAGCTGGTATTTCAGGAATAAAGTAGTTGGTGTTACAGATTCCCCACTGAGAAAATCTCCCATCTCAAAATGTGTGCCTTTTCTGTATTCTTTCTTTCCCCCTTTCACAACAACATCAGCATGGTAGAAGTGAAAATCCCTACACAGGGAGAACAGTTTTAGTATTGTGGAAACTTCGTTATGGGAGGCAAATCTATAACAGGACCCAATCAGCTCAAAGCTGAACTTAAACAAATTTGGAAATAAGATGCAGCTTTTTAAGTGAGGCTAATTGACCATTGGAACTGATTTCCAAGGGATGTTGTAAATTTGTCACTTGGCATCTTTAAATCAAGATTGGCTGTCTTTCTAAAATAAGCACTCCATTTTAACCACCAAGCTATTGAGTTCTGTTGTGTTGTAGGGAAAAATAATTATGTTCAACATGGAACTGACTAGCAAAAATGTTCTGACTTATGCTGGACAGTAGTTCAGACTAGTGATTTCTTGTGAATGACATGATTACAGCAGTCCTTTCTAGGACTATTATTAATATTCTATAGAAAATGCACGTAGCTGACCTACTATGCACTGGAAGGCACAAGTGTCCACAGAGGTCCACAGTCGGTCCTTTGCACCTTTGGGCAACCTTGCATGATGGCTTATGCAGTAAACCTGGGTTGCTTGTCAAGATGCTGCAGAAGACACAGCCCTCCAGCACATTGCAGGCAGCAGGAGAAATGTCCTTCATTTCCTTCTGTGCTCATCACGTAAGTGACTTTCTATCCTAAAGTGAAATCTCCTAGCAGGCAGGACATCTTTCATAAAGACCCTCTCCAGGCAGCAAAAATAAATTTATTTCTGCTGTTTATTCTGCTGTTACTATTATTATGCTCTTCAGGGGTCAGAATATACTAACCACACAAAATTTTTGGCTGTTGCCTTTTTCTGGGAAAAGATGGAGTGATACTACAGTCAGTTTGCTAGAAAAACCAGAATTTTCTCTTTTGCACCACTTATAGCTACTACTCTTCTGCACCATTCATAGCTGCTATCATCATGCAAACTGGAATTCTTAATTCAGCTGTTTGAGCTTTATTTTGTCATAGTTTTATAACAGTCATTTCAGGGCTGGGGGCAGACAAAGTACTGAGGTTGCTGATGCATTTATGGAATATTTCTTACATCTTCACCTAACGTGCACCAAACAGTAGTTTCTGGTTATTTTCTTTACTGGTCTGTGGTGCAGACACGGATCTCAGATAAGTAATCTATATGAGAGGTGAGAGTGGCCATTTGAGAAGACAGGTTGTAGGCCTAGCAACCCTGAAAACAGAGCGTCTTAGCCTTGTGTGAAGTTGTGAATTCATCACAATTCATCAGTTTACTGTTATTTGATTTTATCCATTAAGCCAAGTGATTGAAAACTGTTATTTCTACTGCATAGATTCATTTTTTTAGATTAGGTTGGGAAAGAAACCTGATGACACAACAGGTAATTACTCAGAAAAATCATTGTTGGATCCACTCATCCTCTTTCAAAGACAGCCTAAACTTTCGGCACAATTTATGTCACTGGAACCATTTTTCATTCCTGCCAGAGATAATTGGCACTAACTGGAGACCTTCAAATTCAGCTCACGGGTTAACAATTTTTATTACTAGCAACTGCTTTTTCTTAAAGAGGAAGAAACCTCAAACTTTTCATAATTCTAAGTTTTCTAATGCCTAACTTTTCATCTGAGAATGAGCTGGAATGCATTTGGGTTTTTTCCTCATAATACAGATAAAGTATTTCCAAGCATCTGATTTAAATTCACCAAATTAACTTTCTCTTGGAAAAAAAACCATTTTACTTTATATTTTATATTTTACAAATAAACAAAAAACCCATAAAAATGTGGGACAAATACTCAGTCTGAGGATAGGAAAAGATTTATCCACATGACTCCATTTAGTAGTAGAAAGAGGGGCAATGCTTAACTGTGCGTTTCTGTGAGGCATTTGTTATTCTTGCAATTAAACACTTACAATAAGCACTGTATATGTCTCCACTGGATCTTAATTTAATCCTCACTATTTGATGACACGTCAGACCTCATCAATTTTACACCTTTTTTCTCCCCAGAATGAGTTTTCATTTACCAATTTCAATCCAATTACTCTTGCTCTCCCATTTCATTAGGCCTTGTAAATGTGATCCCACAATACTGCTGTTAACGACTGCTAGCAATACCTCATAAATATATTTTATAATTGATGGATGTTACATAACAAATTAATGCCTTAAAAATCATGCTGAAAGGCATTAAAGCACCAGTCCTGCTGGAGGAAGAAGTGAAAGCCTCCCTCTCCACATCTGGAAATAAATTCAGTTCGACAGTGTTTTTGCTTGTTATTAAAACTTCTCTGTTTGCCTCTTGTGCTTGATACGTTATTAGAGATGACAGCTGGCATTTGACTGAAACTTACAGTCAATTACATATTCTGAACTCATGTAGAATTCAGAATTGTGCTGATGCAGACTGGAAGTTAGCCTAAAAAAAGACCAGAAAATATAAAATTTAGAAATTGTATGCAATAATACAAATTTGTACACTGAAACCCTGCAGAGGTCAAAATAGATGATGATGAGCACATGTGCTGGTATTCAGAAAGTTCAGGTATATTAGGAATACAGCTTCCTCAAGAATGATCCTGGTTTGGTTGCCCACTCAGTTGCTATAGATATGCCACTGGAAGATGACTTCTGCCAGATTTATGAGTATGTATTTTCAGGTCTGACCAAGTGGATTTGCAACAACGAGTCAACCTGGAAACAGGCTCTGGGAGAGGATTAATATCAATACATCAGGGTGAAAGAGATGACTTTTGTGTATAATGTTCAATTAACTGTATAATTTTGGAAAATCCTCAGCCACGTGTTTTATATGTCTGCAGTAAAGTTGTAAATTTAGGTCTTGACATAAGTGAGGCTGGGCACTCAGCCATAGAACCATAGAATAATTTGGGGTGGAAGGGATCTCTGAAGGCCATCTAGTCCATCCTCCCATTCAAAGCAGAGTTAACGTCAAAGTTAGACCAGGTTGCTCAGCGCCTTTTGAACACATCCAAGAATAGAGATTCCACAACCTGTTCTAGTGCTTTATCACTTGCATTGTAAGTATTTTTTTTCCTTATTTCTAGTGAGAGTTTTCCTTCCTGCCATTTGTGGCAATAACCTCTTATTCTATTGAGGTGTGCCTATGAAAAGAGTCTGGCTCCATGTTCTCTACACGCCCTCTTTAGATAGTTAAAAACTTGCAACTACATCACATGTCAACCTTCTTTTCTCCAGACTAAACAATATTTCTTCCTTCAGCAGCTTTTTCTTATGTGTGGTATTCTCCAACCCCCTCACCATTATCGTGGACCTACTCTGGACTCTCCAGTTTGTAGGCCTCTCTCTTGTAGAAGGCCCAAAAACTGGACACAACATCCCAGTTGTGACCCACCGGTGACAGATAAAGGGATAACTTCACAAAACCTGCAGGTTATGCTCTTTCTGATGTAGTTCAGTATGCAGGCAGCCTTCATTGCTGCAAGATTGCACTGCTGACCCACATTCAGACAGACACCCTCCAGGATCCCCTATCTGTTTCTGCAAATCTGCTTTTGATCTAGTTGGCCCCAGCCTGTACTGGCAAATGGGGTTATTCCATGCCAGATACAGGATTTGGCATTTCCCTTTGTTGAACTTCTTGAGGTTCCTCTGTATGACTGTCCTGGTCATTGATGAAGCTATCAGAGAGCGTGATGAAGATGAACAGAACATGAAGATAAACAGATAAACAGATTGATGCTTTCTTTGCCCAAGTGTCTTGCCAGTTTTTCAGCCACTTTATAGTTCACCCATACAATCCATCTCTCCTCAGTTGAACTATGAGGATGCTGTCAGAAACAGTGTTGAAGATCTTGCTGAAGTCTAGGTGGCATTCACTGCTTTCTCCTCATCCACAAAGCCAGACATTTCATCATAGAAAACAGTCAAGTTAGTCAGGTGTGATTTTCTTTTATAAATCCTTGCTGGCTATTCCCAGTCACGTTGCTTTCATATGCCTAGAAATGGCTTCCAGAAGGATGTACTTTACAGTCTTCCCAGACACTGAGTTTAGGATGAACATCATCCTCCTCAGTGTTTTTTAATATGGGCATGGCACGTGGCCTTTTCTGGTAAGCAGGAGTTTACCACAATTGCTACGAGCTTATCAAATGCCTTTCAATGACTTAAGCCAGTTCCTTTGACATCCTTGAATATCTCCTGATATGTCTGATGGACTTGTATATGTCCAGCTTACTTAAGTAGTCCCTAACTTTATCTTCCTCTGCTTTGGGTAATATCTGTCTCCCTAAAACTCTTCTGTAATGCATAGAGACCAGGGAGGTTGGTGAGACTAAAGCAAGGAAGGTATTTGTACCTAAGCCTTTTCCATGTCCTTCAGCACAAGATCACCTGTTCCATTAAGAAGTGGAGTCACATTTTCTTTGATCCTGCTTTTGCTACCAGTATATCTGTAGAAGCTCTTCTTGCTCCTGCTTCACATCTCTTGCCAGTTTTAACCCCAGCCAAGTTTTAGCCTTGCTAATTCCATCTCTGCTTGCCTTGGTGATGCTTCTGTATTCCTCCTTGGTTGCCTGTTCCTGCCTCCATCTCTTGTACATTTCCTTTCAGCAGTTGAACTCACTCAGGCCGCTCAGCCAGCCCTCCTCCTGCCATGCCCATATTCTTGCTTACTCAAGTCAGGGTGGATGATTCTTGTCCTTTGAGGATGATGCCCTTGAAGACTGGCCAGCTCTCCATGGCTCCTTTGTCTCCTACAGGATCCTGCCTACCAGTTCCCTGAACAACCCAAAATCTAGTCTCCTGAAGTCCAGGGCTGGTTTTGGCCTATTGTTTTGCTCAGTTCCCTCTGGATCTTAAACTCTACCATCTCCTTTTCAGTGCTGCAGCTATCACACCTCCAACTCATTCTACCTTAATCATGAGTAGCAGGTCCACAAAAACACCTTCCCTACCCCAGCACCTGTATTAAAAAATTGTCTCTGACCATCTCCAGAAATCTCCTGGATTGCTTGCAGGCCCTGGGAGCCAGGGCCTGTGATCATTAGACTTGTCCACCTCCTTTTCTGGGCCTCTGACCTACAGCCTCACAACCTGTTCTCAACCATAGGGCAAAGCTCTATGTATTCAAGCCACTTCTTTGCATAGACAGCAAATGCCCCTCCTTGTTACCTTTGCCTGTCTTTCCTAAACAGCCTGTGGGTCCCAGCCTTCTCTAGGACTGAGAGACAGCATTCTTCATTATATTGTTTATGCACATTTTCTCTGTTTTGTTGCCAAAAAAATCTCAATCTGAACCATCAACAAATGTTTGTCTAAAATAGATTCAGAACACATTCCTCATTTTTATCCCTACTTATCTGTCATGCACATCATTTGGACAGTAGGATGTAAGCACAGGGGCTCGTGCCTTGCCTGTCAGGCATGTTGCGTTGCACGTAGTCCACCAAATTCACCTCTGATAAATCTTCATTGCAGTCAGCAGCTACATCACTCAAGGCCTCTGTGACAAGCCTCAGCTGTAGTCAATCCACAGAATTGCTCCAGGTATTCCATCTTTGCAGAAGGTTTGTCTGTGTATGTTTCCTTGATTTATTTTCACCCTGCACAGAAAATCTCCAATACATCATTTACCATGAAACTGGCTGTTACAAGAGATGAGATTATGAAGAATAATTACTAACAGAAGCAATTTGCTTAAAAATAATTAATGCAGCTCAATGAAAATGGTTATCAATCTTCCCTCGAGAAAAGTGATCTATATTTAAAGTCCACAATTTTTTTTCCTTCCAGTTTTCCTTCTTTCCTTTCCTTTCCTTTCTGTATTCATTGTCAGCACCAAAGTTGATACTTGAAGATTTGTCCAGTGGTGTGGCTTCAGGCTTTAGCTGTCAAACAAATTTAAGGGATTATGTGTAGATAACAGGAGCAATACTGTTTCCAAAGGTCTAATAAATCAGAGCAGCTGTCCTCTGCCAGGGACTCCAGTGTGATCCTACATGCAGACTGCAAGACCTAGCACACCTGCACACTAAGAAAGGGGTAGCTTTAAGTCCTTGGGCTGCTGTAATGATATCAAATAGGCCATTTACTACTGAATGAACATTCTGTGATTGTTCCTGATGAATAATTACTATTAGAACAAGCCAGGGTCTTTCACAGAAAGAGTTTCCTGCCTGTTGTATAAATAAGACACAGCCATAGCATAACTTTCTCAACCCCTGACATAAACTACTGCTAGACTTACTGCTAATGTTGAAACAAATATTTTTATTCACTTCTGCCCAAGTCAACCTTATGGGTTAATCAAAAGCTCAATTAAACAATAAGATGTTTAACATTCTTTTCGGCATAGTTTTTTTAATTTTTCTTGCTTTCAGCTCCAATTTGCCCTAAACACAAATGAATGATCTTTAACTTTTTAAAGAACTGTTGCCATAATTTTGGAGCCACTACAAAATATTAGTTCATTAAGAAGGAATTTCATCATTATACCTTAATAGCTGAAATTTTGTTAGAACTGAAAAAAAACCCCAAACTTTGTACTTCTCAGTCTCGCTGTCCTACAGATTTGCAAAGCACTTGAATCTTTCCAGCCAATATTTAATTCTGAAAATAAACATTTATGTGGACATGTGAAAGTGGAATTTAAGGTAATGATTTTTAAAATTTGGTTTCTGTTAAACCACTCAGCTTCTTTAAGATATAATATTTGTTGAGTGCACATCATATTATTAGAATCAAGGATAATGAAATATCCTGAGAAGTCAAAGTAACCTGAGAAAAAGCTCCTACTATCCTGAATAATCCTAAAGAAAAAAAAATTGTCCTTTTCTGAAAATAATATTGTGCCAGATTTCAGCAGCTTCCAGAATGTTAACCACTGTAAAACAATAAAGACTTTCCTAATAATGTCTACTATCCAATATCTGAATTAAGGCTTTGACAGGATTTATACATGGATATGTCACATGAATCTGTGCATCTGTGACCCACAGCTAATACATTTGCCTATCTTCACAGGAATTTGGAGTATTGTGGGAATATTGTAGACAGGAAATTGGAGTATTATAATATCTGTTAAAAGTAGCTTGGGAATATTTTTTTAAGAGACGTTGTGAAGAAGTACATCTAAAAAGACATCTGTTATAGCATCCCACAAGGTCTATGAATCTGTACCGTAGTAAACTGTATCAAGTTATCTCCTTTCGATAGACAATCAGTACACCTGAGAGCCAGCCTTTTCTGACAGGGCCATTTCATCTGATAGAGTATCAAATGGCTTGTTGATTATTCTGACTTCAAAGGCCAACAGTGCTGATATCTTCAAGGTGGTCTGTAATGCCTGAGTGATGAGGGCACCTGTCAATGTGACTGCAAAATTAAAGAGAATCTGTTGGGAAATGGAGGGTAAACTTCCTCTCCCTCAGATTAGCCTGATTAGCCTTGAACAATTTAACTTCTACAAATCAGTTTTGTAGCTATGGGAAAATTATTTATCAGTGGCTATTTTTTTCTGGCGGGGGGAAGCTGTTTATGGTGAGTAGTTCTGTAAAATGTGCTCACCTACTTCAGAACAAGTTTCCATTCACTGAGTTACAAAATAAGGAGAATTCCCCTTCACTTCAATCAATATTTGAAATGATTAATTTGTTTTGAATGGTAAAAATAACAATTCCTCTGCAGCCTTGTTCTCTTTGCTTGTTTTGATGACAGTGCTCTGTTGAAGATAGCACAATGTCAGGAACTAAGTAAGACAAAAGGTTTCATTTATTGAATAATAAGCTTATGACCAGCAAGAATTTCTTAGCTAACAAATACATTATTTTAATTTTTCTGACAGGAAGGGGAACAATATTTTGTGTTTGAGGAGGAAGATAAAGGGGGAGATAGGCTGACCTTCTCTGTTCTTGAAACAGGGAAGAAGGAGCCATTAAGAACTCCTAAGGTGTCTCTGAAAGTGGGGATTATGTGTTGCAATATGGGGCATTTTTCTGCTTTTCTTTGCCTGTTACCATAAGTAAAGCAGGGGGCTGCAAGAGGAATCTCAGAGTTAGTGGGTTAATACAACTTGTTGATGTTTAGGCTGTCCCATAGCCTGCTCACTGCTGCTCATCTCCAAAGAAGCCAGTGGCCATCCCTGCCACGACCAGGAGTGCACCCACTCCGTGGCTGACATGGAGGCATCTCCATCACCTGACAAGTACATCGCTGGGCACTTGCTTGCAGTGCAGATGCATGTGAGGTGACCCCCTGAGGCTGCCTAAATATTGTTTTAATGACAGCCATGTGCTGGAAGAAGGGACTATCATGTTCGGCCTTCTAGGGTCCCCTCTGCAGTCCACCATTTCGGGGAGTTTAGACAGATGTGCTGTTAAGTCTTAATAATTGTGGTCACAACAAGGGAAACACTGTGCAGCCACTCAGTAACGTCTTTGCCCATGTAAATATTTAGCTCCATATATAGGAGCTGATTTTAACAAGCCATCCATCAGAAATAGAGGCCTCACCTGCCAACGAGATGCTTTGCACCTCTGAGTCATAATCCCTTGCAGAGTGTAAATAATCATAAAGCAGGTAGAACAGAGCAGAACAATGTTGGCACAAGAATAAATGCACAAATTGGTCTTTAATATATTTTGGCTGAAACAGCGTAGGATTATTTAAAAATGTTGCCTGCTCCTTTCTGACAGGGATGATGTGGCGTGCTTGCCTCCAGCAGCGGCACAGCCCTGCCCTCTCTCTTCAGCCCGCCCTGGGGACAGAGCCGATACCCAAGCGTGCAGTGGGGCTGAGGGGGTCTCGCTACGCGGTGACCTCACTTCTGCACTGGCAGTCAGTCCAGTGTGGCTGGCAGTCAGTCCAACAGGCTTGCTGCTCACGCGCAGGTCAAGTGTATCCTGGCAGCTGTCTGTCAGTGGCCTTTTGAGCCAAGATCCTTCCTTAAGAGGACACCAAGGCCATGCAGTACATGTGGATTTTAATGACTCAAGAGGCTCCTTCCAGCCTGTATTGGGTTTGCGTGGCAAGGTTTTGGTAGCGGCAGGGCTATGGTGGTGGCTTCTGTGAGAAGCTGCTAGAAGTTTCCCCTACGTCCAACAGAGCCAATGCCAGCCGGCTCCAAGATGGACCCGCCACTGGCCAAGGCCAAGCCCATCAGCAACGGTGGTAGCGCCTCTGGGATAACGTATTTAAGAAGGGGAAAAAACCTGCACAATAGAAACTGCAGCCAGGCAGAGGAGTGAGAATATGTGAGAGGAACAGCTCTGCAGACACCAAGGTCAGTGAAGGAGGGGGACGGGGTGCTCCAGGCGCCGGAGCAGAGATTCCCCTGCAGCCCCTGGTGAAGGCCATGGTGAGGCAGGCTGTCCCCCTGCAGCCCATGGAGGTCCACGGTGGAGCAGATATCCACCTGCAGCCCATGGAGGTTAACAGTGGAGCAGATATCCACCTGCAGCCCATGGAGGTCCATGGTGGAGCAGATATTCACCTGCAGCCCATGGAGGACCCCATGCCGCAGCAGGTGGATGCCCAAAGGAGGCTGTGACCCCATGGGAAGCCCATGCTGGTGCAGGCTCCTGGCAGGACCTGCGGCCCCATGGAGGGAGGAGCCCACGCTGGAGCAGGTTTGCTGGCAGGACTTGTGACCCCGTGGGGGACCCACGCTGGAGCAGTCTGTTCCTGAAGGACTGCACCCTGTGGAAGGGACCCCCCACATTGAAGCAGTCCATGAAGAACTGCAGCCCGCGGGAAGGACTCACGTTGGAGAAGTTTGTGGAGGACTGTCTCCCATGGAGGGACCCCACGCTGGAGCAGGGGAAGAGTGTGAGGAGTCCTCCCCCCTGAGGAGGAAGGAGCGGCAGAGACAACGTGTGATGAACTGACCGCAACCCCCATTCCCCGTCCCTCTGTGCCGCTGAGGGGGAGGAGGTAGAGAACTCGGGAGTAAAGTTGAGCCCGGGAAGAAGGGAGGGGTGGGGAGAAGGTGTTTTTAAGATTTAGTTTTTATTTTCTCATTATCCTACTCTGATTCTTATTGGTAATAAATTTAACTACTTTCCCCAAGTGGAGTCTGTTTTGCCCATGATGGTAATTGCTGAGCGATTTGCCTGCCTTTATCTCAACCCAGGAGCTTTTCATTATATTTTCTCTCCCCTGTCCAGCTGAGGAGGGGAGTGATAGAGCAGCTTTGGTGGGCACCTGGCATCCAGCCAGGGTCAGCCCACTGCAGTCATTTTTTTGTGTTCCTGTAACTGCTGTGAGATGTCCGAAACTAAAAACCTCCAGGTTCAGAAGTGGATTTTCTGTAAATCTTCATGACTGAGCTGGAATTTATCAACCCTGATAAAGTCCTGTTAGTAACTTCTAATTTATATAGTGGCTGTTTTTTTAATAAATCACCTTTACTTTGTTATGTACTTGGACCTGCACCACCTTTGAAATTTATTGTCAAAAGAATTGACATTTGAATTGATACAATCCAGAGCTCATCACTCCTTAGCATGTATTGCTCATCACTCCTTAGCAGGGTCCTTTGGTTGAGCTGACAGCAAACTTTGTGTGCTATCGATTTATTTACACTCTCAGTTTTAGAATACAC
The DNA here is from genome assembly GCF_035582795.1 of Mycteria americana. Lineage (NCBI taxonomy): Eukaryota > Metazoa > Chordata > Aves > Ciconiiformes > Ciconiidae > Mycteria > Mycteria americana. The sequence continues at coordinate 139,253,311 of NC_134366.1, read as the reverse complement.
AAAGCAGTGGGTATGAAGAGCAGCAGGACAGCATTATCAATATGCACATGTGGCTTGAGAGAGATTTGTGCTTCTTCATTTAGCTCTAATAGGGAAATTGAGTCTAAACTGGGGCAGCCACAACCTGCTGTTAGAACAAGTGGTTCTCTTGAGCCAGAGCTAATGAAGCTCATTTTCTTCTAGATTTTGATTGACTTGGTGTCTAAGAAATCTGATAGACATGTTTATGAGATCTCTGTCATACGTGTATGCTCCTGAGACTGATAAGCTATGCTGCAAACTGTCCCTGGCTTAGGGCACTTATCAGGCCTTCCTCCTCTACCTGCATATAATATTTGCAGGAACTTAATTATTGGAAGACTACTGTTCATTTACCAGTCTTGACTGAAATCAGCCAGCATGTGCAGAAGCTACTCTGCAAACAAGAGGGAGACAGAAATACACATCTAAACACACATTCACACAGAGACACGGTGATTGCCTAAGACTGACTCCAGTGGGAAATCAGCCCAAAATGACTAAGACTTTTATTTTTCAGCACTAAAAAACAAAATGAGAGAGAGAAGGATGAAACAAAACCAGCAATAATTTGGCATAGCTGCTGACATAGAAAGTCAGGACCAAAAAGAAGAGACATACTCCTTTCTTTTGACTTTTGATATTCACTTTCTTATGAGCAGGGCACCAATGCCCGTAATCGTTGGCCCATGCTAATAACTGTCTTGTTATGGGACAGGGTGCCCTGCTCACATTGAAAATTTAAGCCCTCCTCCCAGTAATTCTGCTCCTTTGTGTCTCAGCCACAAAGCAGTGAGAGAATTTCAGTACTGTTTGGTCACAGATGGATGGTGTGTTGCTGTTTGTGGTTCTTCTGCAAAGATCATTAATTAGTTCAATTAATTGGCTCTTTGGAAATGGAACTGTAAACAAGGTTTTCATAATGTGGCACCTAGCAGGCAAAGCAAGACTAAGTTCTCCAGCTGTCATCTGTAGGAGACAGGGCTTCTACTGCTCTGGCACACAAGGAAATACATGCAAGGCCACAAGTGTGAAGGTGTGCATACAATAACGTATGGGATACTGATAAATCAGTAGCGGCACCGAGACAGCTGATTTTCTTCTTCCAGCAGTGGGCAGAGGAATGCATAGGGCTTCTGCTTAATACTGTATAGCAGAATTCCCAGAGGAGGTGACCTTCCCACATTAATTAAAGCTACTGGAAATAACTCCCTACAGACCACCTCAAAATACGCGCAGCTGGTCCTGCAGCACTTTGTGTATTTGATATTGAACATACTTGATATAATTTTAGGTTTTAGGTTTGTACTTCTAGCATGGGATATCAACTTCTTTTGTCTTTTGCATTAGTCTCGGAATATTATTTTCATTTTTATTATTGAACTTTTTCCTCTCAGAAAGACACCAGAAAAATGTGAAGGGCTTGCAGATAGCATTTTGATTCCTCCTGTCTACTGTCACTCTCTTTCAGAAATGGCTGCAAACATTTGGTGTCAAAATAGCATCTGGATTAACTGAATAAAAGTACAAAATAGTTTTAATCTATGTTGAATGACCCATAGCATGAAAGGATGCATTTCCTAGGCCGTGAGAAAGTTAATTGCTAGCGTGTGAATGTTGGCCTTCCTTCCTGAAGCTCTGTTGTCTTCAAAAACGTCATCTGATGCTGAAAACTGCCTTTAAATGCCACTTTTCCTGCATGGAGAAGAAAGACTGTCATTTCTTGTCCTTTCTGGTTTTGTCCTTGTAGTTCCAGAAGCAGAAAATTTTTATGTTCTTTATATATGTCTATTTTTCTTTCTGATTTTACTAAGCAACTTTTAAAAATAACATTCTAAAATGGAGAGTTGATTTTGTTATTTGCATGAATAGTGTATTAAGCTCGCTATTCTTTATCTGTTGCCCTTTAATTATTTTTCATTCTTTAAATTTGGGAAGGACTACATTGCTTGCTAGCTATTGTTATTTTTAATTCTGATGTCCTACTTCCTTTTACTTTCCAAACAAAATAGTCGTAGCATATTTAATCTTTCCTCGTATTGAGGTCTCTCCAGTTCCCATGACTTTAATTATTTTTATTATTTTTTTCTTTGGATATAATCTGCATATTAGGCTTAAACTCTAAAAAATCAGTCATTGCCTCACTAACCTCTACTCAGTTTCCAGCCCTTCTGTAGATGTTTTCTCACACTTCCTTAGCCCAAATCTGGACGCAAAAACTTCAGAGGAAGATTCTCCAAGCAGAGCTTCTCTTTTTATCATATTAACCTTTTTTACTGCAGCTGAGCAACATACTCCATCCTCGCATATCTACTCTTCAAACCCACTCAATTCCCTTCTTTATCTCTGCATTCCACTCTTTACTCAGCAATGTACAGGCAGCACTACTATTTTTAGCTCCTGAATACATCATTTAACGTTTGCTCACATTGAAACTCATCAACTATTTCTTCAGCCATTCCCTTAATGTGTTTAAATATCACAGAGAACAATCTATACCACTTAAAGTATTAATGTTACTTAAGATTTTGCTTTCATCAGCAAAGTTTGTCAGTGTCTAGAAAGATCATTAGGATCAGCTGCTGACACCTCTTCCCTGACTTAATACAGAAGTGATGGGCTCAGAAATGTACTGACTAGTAGTTAACAAGAGATATCTGATGTAAATTAAAGAAAGAACAATTAGCCCTGTCATGAAAAACAAATGCATCTGAAATTTTTTAGAACCACAGACGCAAGCTGGAGATACTTCCAGTTCTATCCAGCTTTATAATTACATCCAACAAAGTTTCCCAGCAGGTTATTGAGACACAAGCAGAAGTAACTCTGGTTTGTTGATTGGCCAAGAGGATTAAAGCTGTATCCAGCTGTATGTAAAGCAGGAGACTTACGAAGTAAATGTTCTATAGGGGTAATTTCAAGTAAAGGATGGTGCATGTGTGTATACAAATATCTGCATGTACACAAAGTAACTTTTTTTTTTTTCTATCCTAGAACTCTGTCTTTACACATTGCTGACTGAGGAGACTCTTTCATTTGTTTTGTGTAAAGCAGTTTCTTGCAGAGAGTACACACAAACACAGCTCTCTCCTGACAGCATTACATGTGCATCTTTCTTTCAGTCCCTTAGAAGTAGATGCAGAATGTCACATAGGTGATGCAATGCTGAACGCATTGTGCTTGCTCCAGGGCACCTGCTCCCAGATGTGTTCCAGCTCTCTGTGCTAGGTGCTTGATTTTCAGAGGAGACGCAGACACCTGAGGACAGGAATGAAGATTATCATCCTTCTGAGCAGGCACTAAATTAGAGAAAGCATTGAGGAGCATTTTAAATCTCACCCTCTTCCAACATAATTTGCCCTCTACTTGGGATCCTGGTACAAAATCTTTTCCCAAAGGTGACACCTTACTTATTTTTAAAGTCAAACAGAACAATATAATAGTTATTTTGAAAAATGAGCAGATGGAAGAAGAGAGATGGACACAGCTCACAGTTAATATTCTAGCTACTGAAGCCATCATGCATGGTGTGAGTGGTCCAGATGCCCAGAATCACCCTCTTCAGCTCTCTCTCTCCCTCTCACCTCCCTGAAGAGCTTCCTGGACCCAGAGGCTATTCTGGAGCTCACCTCTCCTGTTTCTTCTGTCCACTGCATAGGAAATACTTTTCTGATGGGGCCAGAACAAACTTGTAAGAGAAAGAGTGCGTAATCACCTAAGAGGAGTAGAAATCATCTGAATGCCAGACCTTTTGTAAGGTCTAATTTTTTCCAATGCAGATTTAACATAAAATGCAGAAATAATCCCCAAATAGTTGTAGGAGAAGGTGGACCCAGAACCAGGGCTTCTCTACTATGCACACTCCAAGTTACCTAACCACTAAGCTGTGAGGTCATAGAGATCTCTTTGCCTCTAAGAAGGCAGATCTCTGTCTCTAGATAGTTTTAATAGAAGAGGAACAGTATTTATGCCCAATTTCCTACAATACATGCAGTGACCTCACGTTTAGGGTTTCTCCTGCAGAAGCTTGGATTCTTCCATCATTGAAGATAACAGAATTTGGGTGACTGCTCTGGCCTTTAAGTATTTAAGCAAAAAAAAAGGACAATTGTTTTCCTTCTCAGCTCTGTTAAAAAAAAAAAAAACAGTAACTGCTACGATACTTCGTGCAAAACTTTCATTCATTAAATATGCTTAGAAAACTCTTACTGGCTTGACTTCTTGAAGGGAGTTAAGCAGATAAGCTCCTTGTTTATAAATGTCTACTAAGTGTCAGTAAGTAATTGGAATGGTGATAACTAAGGAGGTTTTGAGCATCAGAGTGAGAACATGGGAGAACTTGAGGTGCCTGCAGAGCTGTAGGGTCAATAGTGAAGGGTCTTTATGGCAGAGCCATTTTCAAGACTAGAGTTTTGATCTCATGTGACTACATGTTGCTCAAATCCTTCTTTAGGTACCTACATGCTTTTCTGAATCAGCCTTTATTAAAAACAAAAGTGGTTGTGACTGAAACATGTCTGGCATTTGCATGTGAAATATTTTTTTTTCCTTTGGCAAATGCTATTAAATTATTTGCCACATCATCGTCCACCTGTAGTTCGAGATAGGGTGGAACAGTCTTTTATTCCCTAAGACCCTTGTGATTTCTAGTGGAGCCACCTTTTTTCCTTCAGCCTCCCATCCAGATTTATCTTCACCACAATTTACAAGATCACCCAATGTACTTCTTTTGCATTAACAACTTCACATTAATAAGTATGACTCTATTTTCCAAAAACCAAGTAAAATTACCAGACTTTCCCATTCAATTCACACAGAGCTGGATTCAGTGCTGGCTATTGCAAATTGATTAGTAGACTCTTAATGGCTATTTAGTTATGATCAAAGCACGTATTGATTTAAATAGCAGCTTGAATTTTGAAGGCTGCATGCATGAAAACAAATACAGTATGCCATGATGCAGAAATGCAGGGCAATTAATAATGTGACCTAAGAGAGTAAAATCTACCTTGAAATAGCCAAGCACATAAGTGCTACTAAATCAAGGCCTTTATTTTCCTGCCTTTGTCTTTCCAATGTTTAGCTTCACAGTAAATGAAAGGGGCTATTTGAAGTGAGGGAGAGCAGAAGACAGGTCTGTGACCTCTAGATAGACCGTGGAGATCAAAGGCAGTCTCCATATGTGTTAGATATTATCTTTTTGAGGCAAGTGGGCATGATGTTTTGTGATGCAGCAGTGTGGAAACACACAAATAACCTGGTTAGTGACCGCTGAGAGAAAAATGATTGACATTGTGCTGGAGAAGCAGTAGTAAAACCATGAAAAAGAGATTTAGTTTTAGTTTACAGAAGAGTCCTTCAAAGCTCTGTAGTGCTTGAATACTAGTTTAGTAGAACATTTCTGAGCTTACGTAAATACTATAACTTACACATAAAAATGAATAGGTTGCTACAACTGACAACATTTCAAAGTCAATGTCCTCTGTAAATCTGTTAGTTTAAGGTATCCATGAAACTACTGTTTCAATACATATATCTTTTTGTCAGTTCATTTTTTTTCTCTGTTAAATACACACATGTTTTAGACTGTCTTGGTTCCTTGAGTGCACTTTATTTGTTGCATTACAAAAGGAACATTTTTAGTAGAAAATTACAGCTGGTAAAAAGTACGATTTTATGGTCAGAACAGCGGATCAACACAGCAAAGCCCCTGCTCCATTGCTGTCAACACAGCAAAGCGTTTTAGCAGGGGTGTCATGTTAGGCACATGTGTCCCACTGCATAGAGAGGTGAGTATGGTAAGGGCTTTACCTGGATGAGGCTCTAGCTCAAGCAAATGACAACACATTTAACCTGCCTGTATTGAGTTTTCCTCTCTGTGTAGGGATACGTAGCAGTATTATTCCCTCAGAAAGACCATGAAAATTCCTTTGTGTAAACTTCCAAGTCTGGATTGAAAGGAGTGAAGTAAAAGTGAAAAGGATTACTGCTCAGGATATTCTATTAGACTAAAAACATCGACAGTTGCCCAGGAAGCCAAGCTGCAAAAAAACCCTCGTTGTTTTTGTTCTGATTGCCAAGTATGTTGATAGGAGAATGTTGTCAAATAGCTGAATGTCATCAAAATCAGCTTAAGAAGCCTTAATGCCTCTCTGTCTGCATAATGTCAGTCACCAGTCTGCTCTTTTGAAGTTCCCAGTTCAAGAGCAAACATAACCAAAGGTGAATATGGTTACAGCCCCAAAGTTGAACTTGACCTTTAAGTAACTCTTTCGCTTTCCCTACTTTCCTTTCCAATTTATCATTCACTTAGCAAAGCTGGAAAATGTATTTGTTCCTTTTATTATTGCACCTTTTTTCTTTTAATATGCTTTTTGTTGATGCTATTCTTAACTTGCATTTTTATCTTCACATTATTTTTCTTAAAAATATATACATTTTTAACCCAGAACACCAGACATATTTAGTAGATTATTCAGTTTATTATATTCTTGGGTATACTCAGGCTGCCCAAGCACCTGCAAATTCCTTTGGTGTAATCGCAGAGAATTCTGAGGTCTTTTTTACAATGTATTACAATAGCTGGAAAGTATATTTCTTTTTAGTATTTCTGAAAATGAACGTCGAGGTCCTCTTAATAACTTACAGTGAGATGGAAAATACAGAACACTGAAACCATGACTTATGTGGAATGCAACACACATTCTTTAGTAAACCCAAATATAACTGAGAACAGTTCATAATCTTTTTACGCTGAGGCATGTCCAGTGCTTTGTTGCTTTTGTTGACCTGAGCTTTAAGAGACTGCTGCATCCCTATTTTGCAGTGTTCAGCCAAAATTTATGTGTAAGACATGCCTACAGAATATGCTTGGCTAGACATCAGATCTGCTTTCTGTACCTGTTATACACTTTGGCTGAGGTCAGGACCATCTGCAAGCAACAATCACATGCCTATGCAGACCTGCCTAACCCACAGAGAGCATGTGTGTTCCCTCCTTAAAGACTGCATGGACGGAAAAAATGGAGTGAGCCACACAGAAACTCAGCCTGTAGTCAGACACTCACTTGCAAAAGAGCAGTAGCATTTTAAGAGGTTACTGCCTCTCATCAGTTCATTATAATCCTTCACCTGAGATGAATTACATGTCCCTGTGACAGCTCTTCATCTATGTCAGCACAGAGTAGAAAAGATTAGATTAATTCATTGCTGAAAGAGATTTGAGCTGACTGATGGTTTTTGCACGAAAACAGAGCTGGGCTGTACTTGGTCTTCGCTGCAACAGTGTTAATTAACAAATAAAGGATGCAAAAGTCTTGATCTGACACATCTTTAGTACTGAAATCTTGACTCCCCAAATCTTGGTTCCATGGGAGATGACGGTAGCTACTGTGAGAAATGACAGGGCTCAAATTATTCCTTGAGGGACCAGGGGTGTCCCCTGAGAGACAAATACAAATACAAATACAAATACAAATACAAATACAAATACAAATACAAATACAAATACAAATACAAATACAAATAAAGGGACACTGGCAAGTCAGGCCCTCATACCAGTCCAAAGTTTAAATAGTGAAGATATGACCACAGTTGCATCCTCTGTCTTGAAAACACTGGACAGAAAGACTGGGAGGGAGAATGGCCACATACTCCAGCACCAAGCATTGCAATTAATGCATGGGAAATCATCATTCTGCCAGCTGTTCACTAGAGGTACAGAGATTTCTAGCTTGCATTGTTCAACAACACTGTCGCCAGCTGATTAATGAGATGCATCACTGAATTCCCAAGGGAGGGAGCTCAGCCAGCTCTTAGCAACCACGAGGATGATTGTCACAATATAAAAATGTTAGAACTGAAAAGCTGGAGTAAACTAGGTTCCCGTCAGTGAGAAAATAACTTTTTTTTAATATATATATATATATATAATATACCCACTTCAGTATTGAGGTTCATTCTGTGTAATATCTTTCTAAAGGCTGGGTAGAACACAGAATTGTTTTAATTAGATGCCACAAATGGACTATTTTACCTTCTGTGAAAAAATTTACAGTATATCCATTCAAACACTTCACAAGCAGCAATAAATAGCTCACAGAACAGCAACATGTGAACAAACACATCAGCTGGTCTTTAGACTCATGAAGAAATAGACTCCTCAGAGTTAGTTGTACAGGAAAGACTACAATAAATTAAAACCAGTCCCTAGGTACTGCAAAGTTTCTTTTTTCAGCAGAAGCAACTGCTGATTTTCTAACCAGGAGCATGATGCTTCAAATTCATTAGTAGAGTCAGTCTTGCCCTTAACAATAAAATTGATATACAGCCTACTAGCAAGGCAGTCAATAAGCAATTTGCAGAGAACATTCTCTTGGCATATGCAGAAATAATCCATCCTTTTTCCATCACGTTACAATTTTACAGAATGACAGCCATGCTCCAAACCTTCATTAAAATACCTTCATTTAAACACCTTCAGGTATCCTGTTTGTTGCTGCATGCTCAGCATACTCAGAACAAACTCTGTTCATTGATATAAATCCTGAATAACTGCACTGAAATCAGTGGATTATTTCAGATTTATGATGAGGTAAGTGTGAATGTGTTTAATATAAAGTCTCTAATAACTCTAGGCAAGATGTCTTCGACAGTTGGTCTTATTAGCAAAAGATGTTTGGATCGAGGCAAACAGAGGAATAGCTACTGAACTTCCCACCTTAATAAAGCACCCAGCTAAATCTTATCCAAGACTTTGGCAGAAACGGGGAATAGAGAAAATCCCAAGCAATGCAAGTAAGCAGTTTAAGAATAAGACAGAGATATGAATGAGTTTTATGTTCTACAATTTGACATAAATCTTTAATTAAAATGTGAAGGAAAATATTTGGGTGGAGAAATGAAAGAAATGGTGAGCACGTGTCTCAAATTTCCATATTGCCACTTGAAAGACTGCTTAGTAATTCAGTGTGATCATCCCTTTGATGATACAGTTCACGTTTTGGTCCTTCCTTCAGCACTTTTGTACGTGTAGTTATTTTAGGGAGCTCATGCAGGGCAATACTGACAGAGGACGTGTCACAGCCTGTCTCTAAGCCAAATTACTATGCCGAGTTGTGGTCTTAGCCCTCTACTGCCACAGGGAAAATCTTCTGACCCAGGCTTGGTGGCCCTCTAACCCCTGCAGAGAGGAGGGACTGTGAAGCTGGTTGCCCTCAGCGCAGGCGATAGCCAGCACATTTGCAATGAATATACAAACTAAGGTACTTGGACTCAACATTCCCCCTATTCCCATCCAACAATTCATAGCACCACTAGTAAGGGTGATTCACCCTTGTTCTGTAGCCCACTAGAGATTAAAATAGCCAAATAGTTATAAATCCTGCAATATAAACAAATCAATGTAATCAAAGTACTTAAAAGATGACAACACATTCCTGCAAATAATCCTTATGGCTGTAATACACTTCCCTTCCTCCACCCCACTTCACTTCCCTCATACCTCTATTTTTTAATCCTTTGGTTACCTTGGGAAACCTGTCTTTTTCCCTATGCTGGTGGGGTGCATTAACATTTGGGGTTTGGTTGTTTTTTTTTTTTAAATAAATGTGTCTGCTTTGAGAGGAATTTAATCTCTCCAGAGAAATGGTTATTTATCACAAGCTGGTTTGATAGTCCTCTCTCTGCATCTAAGGTGTCCCAGTAGTTTATAAACAAGGTAAACATGCCCAGGGCATCAGTATATGAAGAGTTAGAAATCTGCTCTAGCTACAATAAAATCTTATGTAAATAGCTTCTCCCTCTGAGTCGTCTTTCACAGATGCTCTCCTATGAAAACACTGCAGTTTGGCAAACCTGCATTCTTCAACAAGCCCTTAATTAACAGAGAGTTAGGCATGTCCTTTCCCAAAGCCTGGAATGCAGTATTATTGGCCTGCCGCACAAAATCGCCACATAACTTAATGAGCCATTGGCACTTTAATTTTATAACACACTTCCCCAATTAAGCTCTCTAGACCCCAGACTTAAACAGCTGTCCACAGCTGCTGGAAAGTGATTTATCACTGTCAGCCTTCACAGCCAAAACATTCAAAGGTGCAAGTTTTCAATATCACCCAGCAGATAAATGTTTGGCTGTTTTCATCCCTTTTAATGCTGTTTCAATAAACCTAAAAGTTATGTGCATCGATTTATACAGCTTTTCATACCTATTCTACAATATGTAGATTCATGTTAATTCTGCATTCTCTTCAAGTGTGCCCAATGGAGTGGTCTGGGAATAGAGAGAGATATATACCTTATGGTAGTTTGCTGTTCCTCTGAAAGACGTCAGTGTGAACTGAAATCCTCCAAACTTTCTGTATGGTTGGTCATACTAAGGAATGCGCTCTTAAACATGTGTTAAGAGCAAAGATTTAGACTCCAAGTGTATGCAAATGAAGTTATGCTTTAGAGCTGACCTTTCCTTTTTAAGGGAATCTCCCAGCTGTGTGATACTGTCTTATAAAATGAGCTGTAGAGCCTGGTGAAGAACAAACCTAATAAATGGACCTAAGAATCACAAGAGGCAGGATTCACAGGCAAAACATTCAAAGGGGCAGGTTTTCTGGATAATTGATTAGACAAACATTCAACTCTTCTCATCCATTTCAATACTGTTTCAATGAACAGAAACATTATGAGCATTAACCTCACATTTTTTTCATACCTATCTTACCTTTTCAACTTTAAACACAGTATATTTTATTTTATATTCTTGCATACTATACTTTCGTATAATTGGTGAATTGATTTGGTATGCTACACTCTACTTCAGGGTGAAGTAGGAGTAACTTTGGTTGGAGTAGGAGATAAGTAAAAGAGGCTGTTTTATCTGGCTGCCGAAGATTAACACAAACAGAAAAAAGTCTGGTGTTGATTTTAGCAGGAAACTTTATTGGAGATAGTATTGATTTTTCCTTAACTTGACTTACTTCTTCCAATACAGGTACCAATACATTGATACTATGGTGAGGAGTCACGCTATCTTACTGTATTCTACTTATGTGACTTTTCTTAAATGAATTCTCTCATGCCTTCAAATTCAGAAACAACAAAACGTATATGCCTGTAGAAGCAGGCGATCCTCACACTCAGCCCTGCCAGTACAGTTGAAAGCATTAGTCAGAAATTCTTGAGCAGTGCATGGGATTAGAAGTAATGGCAGCCTTTTTCCAGTTTTGAACGTTGCATGGCAATATAAAGCATAGAGTACAGACAACTGGATGGATTTGAAGATCCGCAGAGAGAAATGAGGCTTCTTACTTGCGTATCTCTGTCATCTGTCAGTCACTCAGTGGCCTGTGTGGAATTAGTGAATGGCCTTGCCTCGGTTACTAGCTAACCATTTACCAGTGCCATATTACAGAGGACACTCATTAAATGAAAGGTTTTATTCCAACTCATTTACAGTAGAAGAATTTCTAAAATAGTAACCAAAGAGAGAGATTACTTATACACTTGTAGTCCTTATTATAAGGGACATGGTCAACAAATCAGTGTTTCAAGTATAGGACAAGAAGCAGTAGAGTTTCTCCAAAGGACAGACACATTCAATTCAGCCGGAGTTGGTGAGGTCAGAAAGAGAGCCTCAACGCACTGATGCCCATTAGCGAAACAGCACAAACAAAGGAGAGTCTAGTTCAGCAATAACATTTTATTTCTGAAAAAAACACATAGAACAACCCAAGCAGAACCGAAACCTTCAGGTCCCACAAGCCTGAACTTTCACAAAGGCATTGCTTGCCTTTGGGGGTGAGACAGCCTTGGAAAGGGGGAAGGGATTGTCTTATTCCCCATCCATTTTTCAACAGAGAAACCTGGAGAGAGGTCTTCATTTCTTTCTCTCTGATATTTCTTTGTCATTAGGAGGATGCTCTGCATTCCAGATGATCCCAAATAAATTCATTGCTACAAGAGGTTTCAATCATGGATTATGACCTTGTGAGTTCAAGGATGGATCATTTAATCCATCTATGATCACAAAGGATTAGAGAGTTTATTTAAAGTAGCTCTCAGTGCTACTCTTTAAATTGAGGGCTGAGTAACATGAACTTCTCCCTTCATTTGCATTTGCTTATACCCCCTTCTCTGCTAATTTATAGGTGCATGCCAGGGCTATGGGAATAACGCACTAATTAAAACCAAATGCAGAACTCTGGAGTGTAGCTTTCAATCAACACTGGCTGCTATAAGCACATCAGGCTTGTTTTGTACTCTCCAGAGTGCCTTCCTGATGCAGAAACTAGGGCACATCAAAAAAAAATGACCAGTCAGAAGTTTTGAAAGAAGCAATCTCAAAGGTAATTTTTTGTATTCAGTTACCTCAGGACATAGGAAGAATCAAAAATATGAATTGTTTAATAAGTAGATGGAACAAATGTACATAACAGAAGTCTGCCAACAGTTACTAAGCACAACGATGCAGATTCAACTTTCAGCTCAGGAAGTCCCCAAGCAGTAAATTGCCAGAAGCCATAGGAGAGGGAGCAATATCATGTGAAGTAACACTCTATACCTGTGCCATTCCTAAGCATTCAGCTCTGGACGTTTTCCAGAAAGCTAGAGGACCCAGTCACCACAGCCACTAGTAAATTTAGCATATCTTTGGTGCGACCCAATACAGACATTAAGTTCCCACAGACTATCCAGGAAAACACAGATACTTATTATGTCAAATGCTCAGCACATATCTTTAAGGTTTTGACTGGGCTCGTTTCCCCATATCTCAAGGACTGCTTTACGCAACAAGATAATTGCCAGTACAGCTATACCTCAGAACTATGTAACTTCCTACACAGGTGTAAAACACATCTGCAGGGAGAGAAAAATTCCTTCCAACACTACAAAATAAGGTTCTGTACTCATCTCCTTACTTGCAATGCAAGTTCCTTCAACCTTGCCACCACTAACATCAGACAGACACAGTCTTCTTCATACTGAAATAAATAAAACTATACCAAAAAGCACCCACTGTGCCTACACTTCTTTTCCTGGGAGAAAGCTGAAAAAGCAAAGCAAACATAACAAAAGTCAGTCAGGGCACAGAGCACACTGCTGGGAACCACTTTACTTACTGCTGGAATGACCTGAACAGAGTGAACTTTGTTATGATCATGGTTGTGTTCCAAATAGAGAAAAAGCCCTGGTTTGAGCAAGGTTTGCTGTCCTGCCTCCAAGAAAGGAACTAACCGAGGCAGGTCAGGGTGCAGCAACTGGAGCGAGGAAGCCTTATTCCTAAAGGGAAGGAGATTTGTTCCGGAAGAAGGTTTCAATAGACAGCACAGACAACAATTAATGGCATAGAGATCATGATCTTGTGTGGTTGTGAATATCCTAGTGGTAGGAGTGCATGCAGTGCAGTGCTCTACGAAAATAAGTACTGCTTTAAATATACACCAGGCTAACCCAAAAACTGTCAGAGTGAGGGTCAGACTCTGTTGAATTTGGTGCCTTTTCAGTATGCCTCACTGCAAAGTTACCGTGAAATGTATGGATCTTGGTAGACAAAACTAAAATAAATCTGCTGTGTTTTTTCAGTTTTAAAAACAGACTTTCCAACAAAATTTTGCTCTGCTGTAGAATTAAAAGGAATCATAGCAACATTTTATCGTACATACTTCCTGGCATGTAAAATTTAACATGATCCACTGAGAGTAGCAGAATAATATCAAAATTTAATTTTCAGTTCTACTCTGTTTTATGAGATGTTATCCTTTTTCTTCTTTAGTCAGCTGGCACCTCTGAATGACATTTTCCCACTGAACTATTTTTAGCTGAAACAAAATCAATATTAGTTTGAAAGACTGGGAAAGGAAAAAAAGACTTCAGCATTTTCAGTTAGCAGATGTTGGAGAGATAGGGGGAAAGTTTCTTGCTAACAAAGTGTTTCTCAAGAATAAACAATGATTTAATAACAATTTGATCTAAAGCATATTCTGCTGAGGAATTTACAGTGTCTTTACCATACCTATTTAAATTACATGCGGCTGAGGTGAGACACTGCGGCCAAGAAGTATTTGTGACTACCCTGAACAGGAGGAAGTTCACTGTAGTCCTGCATTCAGTTTTCTACAGCTTTAGCGTGGTTCTGTATGGAAAGAAAGACTCAAAGCTCTCAACAGTGACTGAGTGGATGAATGAGTAACATAGGAGCATAGCTGCTAACTTTGTCTTGACCCAGAGGTGATCACACAGGTAGATACTATCGGAGCACAGCCCCATAGTATCTGAGCCCTGACATCCTCTTAAATCTGACACACCACCTTCATCTCAGGTGGCTACCACAGATTTAATTTCTCACAATTTTTTTTCACTTGGGAAGAAGGATGTGATAACGGACTCCAATGATTTCTGTTCACTTCCAAAGAGTATACAAAATCCCTTATCCTTGCAGGCAAGAGCCAAAGAGCAGAGCAAAGGTTTTTTTCAGAAAACTCTGTACCTCTTCAAGCCAGCACCTAACTGAAAAACCCTCTCTTCAAACTTTTCCTCAGTCAGTCACTTACAGGGCTTGTTCCAGTTCTCTCTCCTGGCCTTATAAGTTTCTCTTCTCTTTGTCACACACAAAATGCCACCAAACTAATATACAGTCCTGCTCCCTATATCCACCTTGGTTTTTGACTCAAAATTCAGTGAAACATTGTTGGTTTGAATCTCTGGCTGGACTTTCACTTGGCCTGTGCCTTTAGTTGGTTTTTTTTTATTCAACTCCCTCATTAATTAAGGGATACTGACTGTTTCTTGAATGACAGGTGTACTGTTCACCTGCTTGAAGAGAAAGAACTTCCTTCAGCCTCTGCTCTTTACCCTCACATGATAGAAAAGCACCGTTATGCCTACCTTTCTGATAGGAAGAAAGAAAGAAAGAGGCAACAGAGAATGTTATTTTCCGCACATCCCCTTGGAAGTTCATTTTGCACCTGTAACCAGGTCTCCTGGGCTGGAGAAACTCTCTTTCATATGAGAACTGCATCCTTCCCAAAGAAGGTGTGTCCAAAGAAGGGCAACGAAGCTGGTGAAGGGTCTGGAGCAGAAGTCTTATGAGGGGCGGCTGAGGGAACTGGGGTTGTTTAGCCTGGAGAAAACGAGGCTGAGGGGAGACCTTATCGCTCTCTACAGCTACCTGAAAGAGGTTGTAGCGAGGTTGGGGTCGGTCTCTTCTCCCAGGTAACAAGTGATAGGACAAGAGGAAATGGCCTCAAGTTGTGCCAGGGGAGGTTTAGACTGGTTATTAGGAAATTTTACTTCACTGAAAGGGTTATCAAGCATTGGAACAGGCTGCCCAGGGAAGTGGTTGAGTCACCATCCCTGGAGGTATTTAAAAGACGTTTGGATGAGGTGCTTAGGGACATGGTGGAGTGGTGGTCTTGGTAGTGTTAGGTTTACAGTTGGACTCGATGATCTTAAAGGTCTTTTCCAACCTGTGCAATTCTGTGATTCTGTGATTCTGTGATTCCCAGCCCCAAGAACAAGCCAAGCCTCATGGCAAGCCACAGGGTAATGTGAGGGCTGACCCAGTCCCAGGGCTGCCTGATGCCTCCCATCAGCCTGACGCTTCAGTGCAGTGTTGCACAGCTACAGTGCACCATTTAACCCTGGCTGCCTGCAAGCTATTTTAAGCCTACGGTTTATGAAACCTTAAATAAACAGGTACTTTAATGAGTTACTTCTGTATGATTAATTTATCAATATAAAAATGTGTTTTAATCACAGTATTGCAATTGTTTGCACATTTGTAAAGAAGTATGGAAAGGGGTGCTGCAGTAGTCAGTCACTGCTAGGTACTATTGTACTCATCTTAATTAGAAACTAATTAACTAGCATTTCTGTATACTGAATCTAGACTGGAACAGCTCAAAATTTCTTACAGCCTGATGCAAAGGGAAAAAATTAAAAAGACATTTTGAATTCATGTGAATTGCCCAAAACTTAGGAATGGTATATCAAATCCCTTACAGATATAATAAAAGGCTTCTACATTGGCCATCAAATTAATTAATATTTAACTATACTTGATCAAATTAAATATTTTAAGCATGTAAAATATTGCAACATGTGAGATCCTTTCTTGATTTGCAGAGTGGTGCATAGAAGCGTGTAAGCAACTTCATGCATGTGAGTACAACAGGGCTGTATTCCTCTGTGTAAACACTCACTTGCGTGAACATTTGTGGTATTTGAGCTTTTCGTTGTAGATTTTGGCTCTTCATGAAAATCCATAAACTGGGATTCCAATAATGCAAACACTTGCATATCTGAGTTAACACTGTGCATATGAATAATCTAATTGAACTCACATGCACAAAATTATTCACATATGTTTGTAGGATCATGGCCAAAAGAATATTGATTACTATGACATATATTTATTCATTTCACTTCATTTAAGATGAGCCCGAGCCACAAAGTGCTGGCCTAATGCTGCATCTTCTCAAAGTGTGGGGGGGTTCTGAACAAGATCTTGGTCCCAGTCTGTTTCTCGCACAATTAACATTTTATATATTTCATTTGATTGTCTATTCTTATTTCATTCATCAGAACAAAATGTATGACTCCAATCACTGAACAATACCCGGATTATTCATCTCATCTCCCTATGGTTAAAGAAAACATGAGTGTACATACCCCAGTATAATAGGAAGCTCAATTTAGTAACTTACTACCTTAATGTAATGACCCTTTTCCTCTGAGAACTGGCTTTGACTCCAACCCAAACTAAGGCAGAGGAAACTCATTTTGACTGTAATGGCTACAAGTATAATGAGATTAGGCTGACAGAATCCTGTTCTCTCCTTGCAGCCCAAAGGTATTCAATTCAAAACCTCCTTCTTCGCTTGGAGGGGGAAGGTGCTAACATTGGACCCTCTGGTCACTTACCAGCCTACCCAAAACACACTTCTATTTTACTCCATCAAACTGACTTCTGTAATGAAAAATACTGTACAAAACATGATATCTAATGCTAAATCTCTATATAAAGTTGTCTCCTTACCCAATAAACTCTGCTAAGCCCTCTAAGAAACCACAAAGAACGTGCTGTTGTATGGTATATGAAATTAGGGCCATAATCTTTCATTTCCTGGCATTCATGGATGCTTAATTAACTTGTTAATTTGGTAGCTTCTACCTACCCCAGCTAACATGACCATATGAGCAAGAGGAAGAGATTTTCACTTTAAGGTGGGAGAGAGTACCTACCTTTCAAAGGAACCACCAGAAGCAGCATGTAAAATTTTAAGCTTCCGCAAACTATTTTAGAGAACAGAGTTGCAGAAATGCTGGTATGTAGCACAGTGGCCAGGCATTGTGCTGATACACAGGGTAAAACCCTTTTGCACTTCCCCTGCATAATCTTTTGTCCCACTCTAAAGAGCAATACATTTTGAGACAAGAAGGCCCATTTTGGTAATTTAATTCTACTTCTTTCACCTAATTATTTTAGCACCGAAACCATCCTTCTAGTTTCAGTTGCAGCCTCGCTTTGTGAAAGACGTCTTATCACTCAATTAAAACTCCAGTATTGATGAATCAGCCATGCTTTGAGAGAGGTTGTTTCAATTCCTCCACTTCGAAAAATTTGCCCTGTCTTTCTGACTCCACTATTAGAAATCATTGTGCCTTTTCTGTGAGATTAAATAGCTATCCGGAGGAGAAATCTTTTTCACATCAATATTTGTAAATTGTTGTCGAGTACTGTCTGTGAAGACCTGTGAACCAGCGTAGCAGTCAGTGCACCATCACTGTTTCTTGGGACAAAGGCAGACTGCCGCGCAGTACCACTTTTCAACTTCAGGGCCAGCTATTTTACCAGATTGCTATCACACCCTTTTTAGTATTTAACTAGCACTTTTTTCAATACTTTTACGTTATTTAAAGAACAATCATCAGAAAAGCATGTACTCTTTCTGCATGCAAACGGCTTTGTTATTTTGGTGGAAAAGCTAGAGCACCACTATGGTGGAAAAGCAGAGCACCGCTATGACCTTAAAACAATAACTAAATATTTTCAGAAGGAAAAAAATACAACAAATCAAAGGACTACAGGCTTCCATAATTTCTTTCAGGAAGAAACATGTACAGCGTTTGCCTAATCAATCAGTCCCTGTGTGAAACAAATAGGAGTATTGTTGCACATAGAAATTCTCCAAGCACTAAATCCATCAGACTTAGAGCTTATTATTCACAGGTTCAGATTTAACATGTCATGAATCTCCTTATACTTCCTAACATTCTTGTTTCTGATCTCCTGTGATCAGTGCTGCTTATTAACATGGCCTGTGGTGCACCACAGACACCATTACAAACCTGCTGTTAAATCAATCACTGGGTGGCACCCAAGAGCCAGCTAAGAGATGTATTGAATTGCAGACACTCTCTAATACACATATTTTAACAATTTCCTCCGTCTTCAGTGAAATTATGCTAATATTTTAGTTGAGTTTCCTTAAGTCTGGAACTCAAATTAAGTCTGTCTGTTTCGTTTTTATGATAGTGCTTGAAATCACTTGCAGACAAGGGGTTGTTGGACCATGAGATTTATAGTGGCAATGCCACAAAGGTGAAACACATCCTGAGGAAGAGGAAAGCAATCTGTATAGCCAGTGTTTTCACTGCAGTAAAGTTTATAGCAGTATTAAGGGAATAGTTACAAATCAGTTTGATGGTGTTGATTTCATTGAGAATAAGTATATTTACACTTGCAAGCTTTCTCTTAATAATTTTCAGTATGTTTTACACAATGGGGTTAGTGAAGGTTGAATCTGAGCATATTTTGGGAGTGACAAAATCTGTTTTTCTTTTTCCCACCCATCCTTCTCCTTTACTTCACAAAAATGGTTTTATAACAGCTCCTAAGGGGCTGAGTCAAGGTTCAGCTATTTCACTGAGACTCGCTGATGTTTCTGAAGATGCTGCAGAATCTTTTATGTTCAGATGCTTTTGGTTATGATGTAGACCTGTGTGGGAAGTAAAATCCTCACAGCGTATGAGTACCAAAAGCCATCCACTTCCTCCACTGGCTCCATACCACCAATTAATTACCTGGAAGGCTGGGGTTAGAGTATATGATTTCCAAATATAAAGCTTTATAAACCATGCAGGTTATAATAACTTTTCTTCCCTGCTGGCAATTGAACTGTTCACACCTCATTGTGCCTCTGTAGTACGTAAACTTGTCACCTGCAGAACATCTAAAAATTCAGCCACTTTGGGGTGGGGGGGACCCTTAAAACATACATATGTAACAGATACGTAAGTGTACTTGGGGACAATTATATTAGGTAAGGACAATAAACCAGCTGTCTTCTTCAGATAATATTGCAGTTGAGAGATCACATTTCTTGAAGGACACTTGGGTCTGAAAACCCTTTCCAGAGTGGATGGAGGGCTAGAAGCAGCAAAACCAGAACCAGAGAGAAAAAGAAGGAAATATAGACTCTTGGAGGGTTTTTAACGGCCATTCCCAGCAACGGCAAGAGAAGGGTACATAACGGTGAATTACGCAACAGCAGCTGCATCCAGCGCAAAGGGGCAGCTGGAGAGCACCCATTACAGGGGCCGGGATGCTGGTCAGCAGGCGGAGAAAAGGCAGCGGGGAAGGTCTATCAGATACCCATTTCAAAGGTATAGTATCTAAAAATGCAACAGAGGGTGGGAGCTTGTGTGCCCTGAACTGTGATGAATTCTCCTTCTTCCCTCTTCAAATCTGCCCAGAACTGTTCTGCAGCCAAGCATTTTACGCTGTCAGCCCTTCAAAAAGTTGGCTAAATGATGTTGATGTGTTGTCCTAGCACGTCATGTTCAAAGTCTGCCCTCACCACAGCCCTGAACAGCACAGACATTACACTTAGCACTTCCCACTAACCTGCCTACCCCCACTGGCTTTCCCCTTCGTTTTTCCTCCTGCTTCCTTCACATACGCCCAATTTTTGTGTCTTTCTAACTAAAACAGGCTTCCAATTAATGTTTGCCTTTAGGATGGTGTACCCTCCTCAGTGTGGAGCAAGGCAGGGTCACGGACCTCACTTCCTTCCTTAAACTAAGTAAGTACAATTGTACGGGCCACACAAAGAGGACTGTCCTTGTTCCTCCCCGCCTTTGTTCATCCATGCAAAAGACTGCTACAAGCCAGCCCTAAAGTAGTCAGGCAAACCCTAGCTATACAGCTGAAATTATGACAAACTCATCTTTGACACTCATGAGAGCTCTGCTATAAGATATAGCCATCATGTGCGTAACTTCTGTCCCCAAATAATGTATAATAAAAAGTCAACATGCCTGCTCGTTCATGCCCACTCTTCAGAGTATATGAAATAGAGCATCAATAGCTTGAGAAAGGAGAATTCTCTAGAGATAAAAAGGTTAAGTCTTTTCATATAACAAATTAAGCTCCTATATAATTCTTAAGCTTTTTTATTTCAAGGGGTAGGAAAATGGTCTCGTTTTCTCAATTAAAATATTTTTAAGTTAAAACCTTGCAGTGATTTTCTTTATAATGAAAAAAATATTTTACTTTTAGAGAGAGAAATGAATAGCTATGATAGTTACTTTTTTCTCTCATTTTAAAGAACAATAGGTCTATTCAAGAAATGTGTTTTTGTTCTTTTTATTGAGTACTTTAAATTTCCTAGTTTCCAGTTTCCTTAGTATAATGTTTGCTCATTCCTTGGAGTAGGAAATTAATATAAATCACTTATTCCAATGCCACAATTTGGGGTATTTTTTTTCTCAGATAATCTTTTAACAGCAGAGAAATCATAATATACTGTCTTTATACTGAAGAGATTTCTTCCTGTCCCAGTTGTTACAAAAATATAATTCATAATAGTGTGAAATATAATGTCAGGCTCTACAATTTCCATGCCTCTGTGCAATGCACACCGGAGGCTGGTTTTCTATTGGCAAAACTAAACTGAAACCAGAAAAACCTGTGCTAGTTCATTTCTAGAAAACATGTTTATACTGCAATGACATTAATGTCAAGGTGCATGCCTCTCTGAGGAAAAGTAACCTTCCTCTTCTCCCTGTAGAACTGTGTATCGCTGGGTTTGGGTTTATTTCTGATCTATACCCTCATGAGTGAGACCGGAGCTGGTGCAAGTTAATGACTTCAGAAGTGAATTGGAATAGGGATAGCAGAGCCTGACGATACCCTATCAGTTCTCCATCACACATGTGCTGTGTGACAAGATGTGGTTGTGCTGGTGTGCAGGTCACCTCTTCCCTCCCATTCAAATCATGAATGCATCCACGGCTGCGTATTGCTCCCAACTAAACACCAGCTAATGGATCTCCTTCTTTCACTGAAGTTGTTCTCAGTAGTCCACATAGCTATACAAAAAGTCCTCTTGTAGTTTTTCATATTGGCATATTGCAAACAATTCCTTTTTAGATTAGTGATATTTCAGCATAAAACTGTAATTTGAGATTAGTCTGATGGACTACAGTCTTGGAGGCCAATTAACATTAGAGATTCAGAAATATGAGGACTCATTGTCCTTCAAATGCTTAACTTGGGTACGTAAATGCCACTTATCAAGGTATGATAATACCTGTCTTGCTCATACGTGGACTTTCCAGATACAACTTAAATACAAATACATTTTTCTACATCATCATTAACTTCAAATCCAACCCTAGTCTGAGTTCAAGAGTCTGTACTGCTGGATCACAGTGGGAAGGTATCCCTAATTCAAGCATCCTAATGTAACAGTTTGCTGCTGCTGAGAAACTGGCCTATTTCCCCCAAATACACACTTGCAATGTGACAATGAGTGAGTGGTGAATAACATAAATGACATAAAAGGATGTTCTTGATCTTGTATTGTTTTAATTAAACTTGAATTAGCCATTGCCCAAAAGTCACCATTGTTTCTAGGTTCTTCACGTGAAATGACTGCTGTGATAGCTTAAAAAGATGGAAGTCAAATGGACAAAATGCAAGGATTATTTTCTTGAAAACTTACAAGAACATTAAAACCTGGCTTTAATGCAGTATAAAAATTACTGAAAGCAATAATTTTTATATTTTTTCTTGGAGTACAAGCTTTTAAGCACAGGACCTCACTTTCTTCCTTTGCTTGCTGTTGAGGAGCCACACGACCAAGGTGAGCTCTGTGTGGAGTCAGAGCACGCTGTGCCTCAACAAACAGCAGAACAGGAAATCTATCTGGAGAGGGCTCCTTCCATTAACACAACAGCTGCTTCTGTCCAATGTGGTAGTTCAAATTCCGTCAGGGCTAGTCATTTAAGAGGTTGTATCTTACTATGGTAACTGAGGTCCAATGACATATTCAAATTCCTTTCTGAAAACTATTGGATCTTGAGTGAAATCACTTGTTATCTCTATATAACACATCCTCTTCGACCTAATGACTTTCAGTCTACTCATTTTATTTCTTCACTGCTCTCCCATCTTTCTTCTCGTTACCGTCTTCCCTGTCTTCTACTAATATACCTGAAGAATCTCTTCATCTGTCACTTTTCTCCATCAATAACTGACTAATTTCTTCAATGACGAAATCAAACCTGACCCATCTCTAACATCTACTGCTCTTATTTGTCTTACAGATATCCTGCGGTGCAAGCAGATTTCCCAATGACCAAAACAAACCACAACCACATCCATAGTTCCAGCTGCCTTTTCACCACATTTAACTGAACTCTCAGACCTCTTCTCTCCACCTCTGCTTTCATTCTGTACTAGATATAGCGTTAGCTTTGATCTTTTCCTCTTTTAAGTACGTGGACATTTTTCTTACCTCATTTCTGTCTATTTGAAGAGTCTGGCAGGGGCATAAGAGTCTTTTCTCCTTAGGAAGCCTAATCCATAAACTCACTAGCTGTGTCCATGCTGAGAAGTCACATGTCCTACACCTTTAGTCTAAATTGAAGCTCTAGTCACTCTGCCATCTGCTAGCATATACCTATCTAGCTCTAGGCCAGTTATATGGAGAAGTTCCAAGGCTACCACAATAGTTCAATTATCAGATTGCAAAATATCTTATTTCCTACTAAGCCAAAATAACAGACCAATAGTACCCAGTTAGGAGCAACCAAAGAGAACGTTGGCCCTCTTCTAACTGAGCAGTGTAGCACACTTGTCCTGCTCTGAAAGTCCACCTCTCACCTTAGAGTTGCTCTTACCTCAATGCTCCTGTCTAGGCTGGAAGGGTTTTAAACCTCTGCTCCTAGACATCAGAATTTATTTTTGCTGATTTACATCACCTGCATGTACCTTAGCACGCTAGTTTTTTCTGGGACTTTAAAAGGAACCACATGCTTCATTTTATCTGCCAGTCAGGTTCAATAAAGTTAAGGGAAATAGTGCAATATCCTTTGGTTGTTGTAGAGGCAACAACAATCAAGTTGTGGCTTGATTGTTGTCAAGCAACAGTCCAGGCTTCCTTGACTTAAGTTGCAGTTTCTACTGGAGACTCTCTCAAGCTCATATCTAATCTTACTGCTTTATTTGTATGGAGGTTCTAGTGGCCTTTCGAATTTAGCCAGACAGCCAAAAATCATTCAAGCTCTGTCTTTGCTTGCTACAATTTTCCTCTCTCTAGCCTTGACACATAACCCTTAGTACCATCATAACTTTTGAGAATACCTTGTGCTAATCTGCTTAGTTTATCCCTTTGAGCGCATAAGCTCCTCTATAGACTCCCTCACTTCTATTCAATATATCAAATAAAAAATACTTACCATCCCTTTCAAGGTCATCATACCCTACTTCCAGCCTCCTTATACCTCTCAACACCACTAAATTGAGTCCCTGGGCAGTATGTAATTGCAATCTCATCTGTTGGGGATATTTTGAAACAAATAATTCTATGCTTTCTCACAGGAACAGTGAAGTTTTCTCTCCTGCTCCCATAAAGATATCTCCCATAAAGAGTCTTTCCTCAAAGGCCTCCTTTGATGGGTCTAGGAGTGAGATGTGTGGCTGGACCTCGCTTAGTGTTGTCTCACAGTTGCATTGTGAGCTCTTTGGGGCACAGGCTGTACTTCAGGGGCAGGGAGGAAGGTGAGGACTCTTCACATAGTGTAGTCATAGTCATTGTTCCTAATTGCCTTGATAACACAAATAATTATTCATAATAACAGCTGCACTAGCAGTAAAGAGTTACAGCTGTCTAGTTTATCTAACAGATTAAAGACAAGGAGTTTTCAGTAAGGCTTTTCCAGTTGTGGAATTTATCATTAGTCACCACATCGTGAGTCTTTGGCTGGTCTGGTCGCACAACAAACCCACTTGATCTGCTGGGTTTTAGAAAGCCAGACATGTTGATATGTTGGCTTTATATTCAGGTTGTTTGACAGGTTATGGAAAATCAGTCTCATTTGCATATTTTAATCTTAAATGTTTGAAACATTCATAAATGTCTCAACCTTCACTAGATCAGTCATATTGCACTTTAAAGGAAAACAGAAATGATTGAAAAGGAAATAAACCCCTTTTTTTTCATTAAGGTGCAATGAATGCTGTATATAATACCTCAAACATTTCAGGAAACTCAGATGGAAATCGTACAAAGTTTAAAAAAGGTACACTGAAGAATAAATGTGCTAAATGTAAAGCCATACCAGTTTTGGATGCTGGCATTCAATCTGTATTACTAGTTTTCCATTTCTAGCATAGACATTTCCATAATAAGTTTTACATAAGAACATGAAAAGCTTCTATATGGAAATACTAAATTATTATGTAATATAGAAATTTGAAGTTGACTTTGCATCTCTTCTTACAATGTAGATACAATTTAATGTTCTTTCCCCATCACTGGAGCTTTTCATTTTACATTAAAACAAAAATCTAAGGGTTTTTTTCCAATATTCTTGAAATGTTTCTGATGGGTCCTTAATGTTCATATACCCTGCTGGGAAAAAAAGTCAGTGAAGTAGTACAATGTCAGTGGGAACTTTCAGGGAGCTAGTAGTGCTCTCTTTCTCTTCTTTGACTGCTCACTCTTCAACCTTTTTCAAGAGAGCTCAGACCTATGCATGTAAGATCTTACCCCATGGTGGACACTGCAGATGAAGGTGGTGCTAAAGTCCCACATCTCTCTTGGAAGTCATCACCTCCCTCACCCATCCCTCCCACAGGATCCACAGATCCTCACTGACTCTGCATGTGAGAATGACTGGAAGCAGTGCTTGTCGACCGTTTCATTTGTGGAAGAAATTAAGAAAAAAATCCAAGCTGTGAGCTCCGATTTTTTCAATAAAGATGATGTAAAGCCACAAGCTGGATAAGTCTATAAGCTGTCACCCTGACTGCAGCCCAGAATACCTCCAAACCTACCACTCTTTCCAACTCCAAGGAAAGAGAGTTGCTCCCTAAAAAGGAATTCTTGTTTGCTCAGAGCTAATATGTCACCTGCTCCCTACATCCTCTAGAGACTTGCCATGCAACAAGCTCAGGAAAGCAACTGTGACTGGTGTTCACACAGGCTAAGCAGACTGATTTAGCCTCCTTCTCACAGTTGCATCTGTTGTTGTGAACAAGAGTATCTGTCACGGTCTGTTTGGGTCTCTCAAATTTACTGAACAACATATTCTGTGAATATGAATACTGAATACATACATTGTGAACAAATAAGTTTCTTATTGTTTAGGCAGAGGACTGCTGCCTGACAGCACTTTGAGTGAGTAAGTTATATTTTACATTGCATTTCTCCTCATTTTGGCAAACGAAGCAGCAGTCTGAAAAGCAACAATTAAAGCAACAACATTATGAAAAATATTATCCACTTAAGATCTACTTAAACTTGTCACATTCAGTAAATATAGTATAGAAAGAACAGCTAGGAAATGTAAATGGCTCTGCAGTAAATTTATATTAGTCCAAACAGCTATTTCAAATGAGGTCAGTAGGGTGCATTTTCCATTTAAGAGAGTCATCCAGACTTAACAGAAGGTATTATACACATATTGGATCCTTCAAAGAAGAACAAAACATAGTTGGCAGGCAATTTAAACAAATACTAGGTTGTCAGTTAATCCTTGTAACTGCATGGCAGATATTTATTGTAAAGTAGGTATCACTCTAGTTCAAATTGTTTATACCTGATTTGATATTAGTGTTTTTAATATCCAAGTAGCACTGGAACACAGACTGAAGCGTATATGTAGTACTTATCTACATAAGCATCTGTGTCAATTTTTGGGCTAGGAAATATGCCACCACTTCAATTCTGTTGTGAACAGTGGGTGGTCAAACAAAAGGCTCAGTGCTATTAATGCGTTTAAAATTAAACTGTGGCTAACAATCACTAATAAACACGCAAAGTCAAGATACTCACCCTCGCACTAGTGTAAATTTGGAATAGCTCCACTGGTTTAAGTGCATGGCTCAAAGTTCCACCACTAGAAAGGGAAGCTGAATGCAGTCCTGGTCTTATCATAAGTAAATGAAGAATCTGTTATGTACCTTCACCTTACCACAAAGCATTCCAAAATTATACCTCCTGGGCTCTTAAAAAATGAAAATTCAAGCCGTCTACTCTCCTCTCATAGCTGGACCTTATGCTACCACTGCCACCTCCTCTATGGCTTCAGAGGGTTGCAGGCAGCGAGAATAACTTTATCAAGCAATGCAAAGTGAAATAAAAAATGGAGAAGCAGGCGGAGGTGATCACCTCTGATGTGGCAGAGTAGAAGAACAGGAGCCAAAGTAGGTAATCAGGAAGAAGAAATTCACCGTTTGGATGTGGAGACGTGTGTTCTTCCTCTCTGTCTAATCGCACACATGCCATGTGTGGGGTGGGGGGAGAAGTTAGGATGAAGGGTGCTGCCAGGGCACAGGTCTGCAGGAGAGGATGGGGAAGAGCGAGGCTATGTCCTGGGGCTGGATGCTGGAGTTTCCAGCCTCTGGACACCCAAAGAATATCTCACAGGGCAGGAATTTAAAAGTAATGAATTTCAGCATGTACAGCTCAGTAGTTCAGGGAGGCACTTTCACAAGTTGTCCTCTGGGGCTCTGCAGATCTTCCCTCTGCAGGGGCAGCTGCAAATCCATTGCTGCCTCTTCGCTATCTTCCTACAGCCTCCACTGAGTGCCTTTATATTTGAAGAGTTGTCTAGCCATGTTTAATCCCATCTTACATTAAACAGAGGAGTGAAAAGTGATGTGATTTGTGTTTCCATGGGAATTCCTACAGTGAGGGAGTGATCATTGCTGCATAGCTGCCTTTTCATGCTTTGTTAACAGATATTTATATTCCATAAATACCACCTCATACTCTGCCCCTTTCCTACAATGCCACCACTTTACTGAGAAACCTAAAGCCCCATTGGTCCTTTAACTCCCTTTTGACTCTGAATCCAAAGTAAATAGCATTGCATTGAGACAGACTGTTTGAAAGATTAGGTTACTCAATTAGAGGGATTTATTCTACCTTACCAACTTCCTTATAAACATTTTCACTTGAATTTTCGAGGACAGGAGTCCATTCTCAAAACAGGTATGAGCCAGGCTCCACATACTATCTGACATTTCTTTATGTGGCTTGTCTTAATCAAAATTGAAAGCTTCTTTTGTCAAGTCAAGTGTTAACATCAGCACGAATGTAGGCCATCATGAAAAGCTCGGAAAACCTAAGTCTCTGTCAACATGTTCAGATATCAGCCGGGGCTCCACTAATGACATGCTCTACATAAACGGGAAGAGTAGATGCTGCTACTGTCCAGCAAAGTAACAGATAAGTATTGCTACTCAGAGGCTAAGATACAAATATTTTCTGGAGAACAGTGACACAAGCATCACAAGGTCACTTACTAAATTTCTTCCTGAGAGATAACCATCATCCCCTGGAAACAACAGTGTTCAAAGCTCAAGATAGCTCTGACCTGCACAGTATTGTGCATCCAGAGCTCCCTACGCTAGTTAAGACCCCTAATGGTGTCAGGAGGGATTCCTTTATAGGTCTTCTAGATTTATAGATTTCAAGGTCAAAAGGAATCACTGTGGTGCTATCATCCGACTTCCTGTGTAACGTGGGCTACCGGCCTCCCCTGAACTAATTAACTGCAGTAAGCAGCAATAACAGAATCTCTGTTTGCACAGTTAGCACTCAAGAAATAATAAAATGCGATACCTACAGTGGATGATGAGCAGCAAGAGTCTCGTGGCTGACGCAGGGGTGCAGGAGCCAGCAGCCCTGAGCTCCATCCCACTCCTCACTGCTGTGACCTTCCTACGTGCCCGCCACGTGCAGTCGGGACCTTCGTTTCTCTCTGCCGCAAGTGGCTCCAGTGCTTCCCCCTAGCACAGAACTCTTGCACTCTTGCAAAGTGCATTTCAGACTTCAGAAAGAAGATGCCAGGGAGGCACAGAGCACTCGTTTTCAGACGGTGTGCCTTTCAGCATAAACTAACTTCGTTCAACCAGCTTCCGGTTGGAGATCTGAAACCTCAGAAAGAAATAATGTTTTCTGATTTAAATGATGACACTTTCTAGTCACTTGCATGTTACTGCAATGTAAAGTATCTAGTCATAGTAAAGGGTATTTTTCGCGTTCAAATAAAGATTGAGTGTTCAGATTTGCTTGTAAATTTTTTTCCTGATTCCTTTACTTTAAGCTAATAGCACTAATCCACTGACCTTTATTTTTGACAATATACATCACATCTAGCCAGCAGGCCATTGGAAAGGACTGAGTAATATTTTACAGAGCAGTGCCAAAGTATTTGTGAAGGTGTCGGTGTCAGTTTTTAGTGTGAAATGTGCTATCCTTTGCCCAGAATTTTCCACCCTAAGAATTAGCTACAGAGAGGCTTTATGAAAAATACGGGTATTCTATTATTGTGTGACAAAAGGACTGAATAGATCCAAGCAAGGAAATATCTCGAATAACCACATTTTTCTGCAGTTCACTAACAAGAGTGGCAAGAATCAGCAGGAATACTGTGTCTCCCAGGGTCCTGCCTAACCCAGAGGTCTGAAACCACATGGATTTGTTATAGTGCATCTGGGAAAGAAAAGACAGAGAAAGAGATAGAAGAGACAGGCAAGGAGAAATGAAAATGAAAAATAAAAGAAAATCCTTTTGCATTGCAACCAGCCCAATAGTTAAACAAACCTTGCTTTTGCATCCCCCAAAAAAAACCCAACACTTTTTGTTTTGTCAATCAAGTAAATAATAGTATTTGAGTTCACCCTTGGCTGGCGTTGATACAGTACTGCTGCTCCAGTATTAACTATCCTGGAGCTGCTAATAAATATTTTTGAGATTTTGGTCAGAAAGATTTGTAGTAGATTTCTTAGCCACCAAAAGAGTGTTGCATAATGGCGCTCTATGTGTGAGATGCATCCACTTTACTCAACTTTGAAAGAGAAACCAGTGGACATCATATCAGCACAGCACAGAAGAAAGATACATGGCTCTCAAGGGAGCACTCACATGCTTAAAGGTAAGCATGTGTCTAATGCTTGCATAGTCAGAAGCTTACAGAGGCAAAACAATTATTTTAGAGTTAAGATGGGTCACCCATTCAAGGTTAAGTTTACCTGTCACAGGGGAAAATCAATTTTGCATGTTATTTTTGGGATAGCAGAGTTCTCCATGACAGCATGTCCGTTTTTGCTTATTCACAAAAACTACTTTTTAAAAATTGCAGTTGGTTTTGCATTTTCTGTTCATGACATGTTTCATCAGTTCATTCTTGCACCCCACCTCCCACTCAGAAACAGAAGACTTTCTGTGGTTTTTTTACCAAAAGTCCACTTAGTCCAGCATAGTGTCTTTAATGGTGTCGATTGCAATAAGAAAGATTATATAATACAGGTTACAGGAAGCAATTCTGTTTCCAAAGCCAAAACATTTTCATAGTTTACAGGAATTAACAGTTATGGGGTTTCCTGAGTCTGTGGTTACATGTGAACAGTTGTATTGATGGACCTGTGTTCTAGGAACTTGTCTGGTCCCTTTGTGAGCCGGTTCAGGTCTCTGGCCTTCTCAACATCCTATCCCAATGAGTTCCATAATTTAATTATGTGCTAGATCAAAACATTGCTCCTTTGATTTGCTTTAAACCCAATGCCTAAGAATTGCATTGAGTGTATTGTTATTATAGAAAATAATCATCCTCTGTTTGCCTTCTCAACGCCATTTGTTAATCTTACAGACCTCTATCAGACTCTCCTATCATATTTTATGGGAATTCAGAGACAACTCTTTTCCCAGAAGAAGAATCCTACCCTACTTTGCCTCTCACTATGTGGCAGTTGGTGTATGCCTCTAACTGTCCTTGTCTAGTTCAGTGGGGTGCCAGGGTGCAGAGAATATTCAAATGATAGGAGCATCAAGGTTTGACATAATTGTGTTTTCTGTTTCTAAGACTTTCTCCACACCTGCTAACATTATATGCCATTAAGACCAGTCCTGGGCACTAATCCGGTCTATTCATCTAGCAAACGATGACTGGTCAAACCTCTTGACTGGTCAAACCTAATTTAGAGCTTTTGTATGGACCATTCGGGTTGTCTGTTTGGATACAGACAGCCTTTGCAATGTTGTTTTTATCAGCCTTGCTACCAGGCATAAGACAATGATTAAGGCTTGAGGCCTTATCACGTAGGAACTGGGACCACAACTCAGGGAGGGAAGAAAGGAAAAATCCTTTGACTCAAGCAGAGAGCATATATGATGGTTACCTGTCTGATCTGCTATTTCTGAGACCTAAGTTGAAACAGCATTTTGAAGACATTTTATGATATCAGAATGGGTCTATATAACATGTCTGTCCCAGTCACTCTGACATGCCATACTATTGGGACTTTTTCCCTGCAATGATGGGACTCTTGGGCTTGCATAGTCAAAATCTGTTGATCTTCGGGACACACTACAAGCCTGCTTTCTTCCTTGGTCATTTGTGGTTTTCTGGGAAGCTGAGAGCAGTTTGAATGGTAGGAACGAGGAGTATTAGTGGGTTGCCTGCTGTGTTTTGTAATGTGGATCTCGGTTACCTCAATCCGGATTTTTGTTATTTTTTGCTGTTTGTAGGGGGTGATATTTGAAAATGTCTGAATTACTTGGAACCTCACAGAGGCAACTCTTTCAGGCTAAAAGAGTAGAAATAAACAGAATCTAGCCTGCTGCTTCCCTCCCTTCTTTGACACCTGCGGTTGGAGTCAGCAGGCACCACACCAAGTGCCTGGCCGCGCTGACCACCCCGCCACCAGCAGAGCCAGCACGTTGCTTCAGGACGTGCGCCAGCAGAACTGGCATCAGCCACCATTTACCATCTCTGCTCTGCCGCGTTCCCGAGGGGTTCCTGACACAGTCCAGAAGTACAGTACTTTAGAAACACATCGGCATGGCAATGAATGTAAAGTCTTTCTTCGCTTGAACACTTAATCTATTATCTAAAAGCTCCATGTTAAAAAGAAATATTTATCTTGAAGCGAAAACATTTTACCGTTCCTCATCTGTTTTTACAAATCCGCACTTACTCTGGCAAAGATATCCACTGTCATTTTAAATGAAAACTGACTGAATGTTACATCAGTTTAAAATTAACTCATACTGCAGTTAGAATTTATTGTAAGGCAGCTGGTTTTTATTCCTATTTTTTGAAGAGAACATATGGATTATGACAGAACCTATTAAATATCTCTGGAGTGTATCTGGGAAGCTGTGTCGCTTTACTCTGAGCTCCATCATTGAATTTCTGCCTGAACATCTTAGCCTCCTGTAGGCTCCCATCAAGTTACAAGAAGATAGAAACCAGAAAAGCCTTTCTTAAGCATGCTTGAAAATATAGCTGGGCGAATGGCAGAGTTTCCTTGCTAATTCTTTGTCCCACTTGCATAGGTGACATTTGAAATTAGTCCAGGCTGTTCTTTTTCTTGCCCTGGTTAATAGAGACGAAATGTGCACACTTGAATTTGTGAACTGGGGATCATCAACTTTTCACCTCACCTCTGTGTTATCTGGTACAACAGATAACCTACTACACAGCAGTATCTTTTGTAGAGATTAATGGCCTGGTTTACAAATGCTTTTATTAGATTACTTGCTATTCCTAAAGTTTATGGCAAATATATTTCTGTCACTTTGTTCATTTTATTGTGTTATGGTAGCAGTGTTTTCATATTCAGCAAAGTGAGAGAGCATTAAGACAGAACACAGCTGTCAGCCCGCGCCTGCAACGCCCTCCAGCATTTTCAGTAAGAGGGTGAGTGAAAAATAGCTTACTCAGTGGAAGCTGGATGGGCGATTTCTAGGCAGGCTGAGTGCAATTACCTGGCTGGGAATTTGTGGAGGAAACTGTGGTTAGTGCCCCTCCTCTCCTGAAAAGTGCATGGGATCTTTAGCAACCACAATGGTCAAGATTTCAGGGGTTAGTTTAATTACTGGGAGATGCTCTGTACCTTTAACACAGGGGGGAAAGGAGAAGTAGGGTTTGGTGTGTAGAGTGTGTGTGTGTTTTAAATGCCATTTGATAGCCTTTAAAAGCTCTATGCTGGAGCAGCGCAGATGCTTTCTTGTTTAGAAAACTTATGAAGCAGAAATTCTGTTGAAAGAAACTTCACTGGAATACATTAAGATCTTTCATTTGTTGGCAGCTGATGTTATGAATGTTACTGGTCTTTGCAAAGAAGAAAATGTAATATTTCATTTTATTAAATTGCAGAATTAGTCTTACTTGTGGCGCTGTTGCAAACTTCTCAAGTGTTTCACTCTGGTTTGTTTTATAGTATACTGTGTGTTACCACCTGGTAATTAAGACACTGATTCTGTAAACACTGTGCCTGTGAGTTGCCACTGCATTCCTTGCCTGTGAGTTTTAAACACAATGTCTGCTGACACTAAAGGCAAATATTCATTACTATGAACTGTATCATTTTTTATTTGTAACAATTTATAGAATCCTTAGTGTATGAGACAAAAAAGCACAGTTTGATTGCTATGTTCCAAGTTATTTGCAAAACTGGCAGTAAAAAACATTTTCAGACTTAACAACATGAGCACTTTTATTCTGTGTGTTTCCGACAATAAATACACCATTTCAGAAAGAAAAAAGCAGTTTTCTAGCACTGACTTTTAGGATGCCCGTAGTAGAACAAATCATGGATTCGTCTTAAGAAAAGATGATTAGAGCAATATGAAGCAGTCAGAAGGAAATTAGACAATTTGAATACATGAAACTTCTCTGAAGGTGAAGCGTTAGTGAAAGATTTCATCACACTGACCTATCAACCACCACTTTTAGCTCTGATTACATGTTTGTGACTTGAACTGGAGACATAAATCAGACTACTGCTGACAAATCCAATTAATTTTGTGATCACAGAAAAGCAGCATGCCTTTCTGGCACAAGTTGCACTTGCAAACAGGAAGGCAGAGAACCAGCATGTCTGGAAACTTACTTTTGCGAATGTAGCAACATGCTTCTGAAGATCTACAAAGTGTAAATAATTCTTACATTTGTGTGGAGAATAGCTGTAGAGAAAGCTTTCCAAGGAAAAAATAAAACCATCGTAGGAATGATAGTCTAGGAAACTGGTGTGCTAAAAAGGCGTAACTAACCTATGTACTAACCAGTGTACTAACCTATAGTCAGTTAGTGGAACTCCTGCAGTGGGATGAAGTCTCTAAATTGCACTATTCGTTTTTAAGGTAATCCAGTTCACAGTACTGTTCATATCGTTTCAATATTTAACTGTGGTGAAAATAACTTTTTTTTGTTATGTCTGCATAGGAAGCTCATTTTCCGCAGAGATTCCAAGAGTCAGTTTTATCTTTAAAATATTTCCTACTGTGCGTCTTTTTTCTCAGTGTCAGTGAGCCAGTGGTTTGAATGAAGGCCCAAGAAACCAAGTTTCACCATGAATACAGCAGTCGGTGATTCCCTCCCCACAGGATCAGGTGATGGAAAAGCATCAAAACATCTATAATTATAAATCTTATGGCCTCTTTGGGGAGGTAAGGGGACCACTGCATGAGAAACAGAAGGATAAAGGCGGTGCTTCACTTTGCATTTTGCAGTACTGCAAATACATTCCGTGTTGTCCACAGTAGAACATCTGCCCTCCCACCACCTTCTTCAGTACCAGACCACCTTCCTCTGAAATTAGTCCAGCTGTAGTGGAAGGACAACACTCTTTGTATTCAAAAAAGTAACAGGTTTTTAGAGTTTTGTTTTTAATAAATCCAAAAGAGCTAAAATATTTTAGTAGAACACCATCAAGTAATCCAACCACCAAATGCGTCTCCAATCCAAGATCACTCAGGCTTTTTGCAGTCACAGCTCCCCTTGTTCCCTCTTCCATGAGCAGAGAATTCTCCACTGACTGAGGGTGAAGGCAACTTCAGAAACACAGGGTAAAAAACGTATCACTGCTCTCTTGAGCTGCCTTTGGATCAGTGAGAAATAGGGGGTTTGAAAACCTCCTTTGCTTCATCCAAAGTCACATGTGACCAGGCATAGTCTTGCCCATTTTGTGCAACTTAGCTTCCATAAGTCTTTTAGTTTATAAGAATGTAAAGACAGAAACAGAACAAGATTGGATGGAGGGATATCCGTGAGGATATGGATGAAGGAGCACTTTCTTTCCTCAGTAAAAGTTAATTCATTCTCATTAAATTACTCTTCAAATTGCTTTAACTCACCACATTGCACTGCAGTTTTGGGGCAATTGGTATTGGTGTACAGACATATTTTAATTTTTTTTTGTTTGACAACTGTGAATAAGATATGAATACGATTGTGCAAGACACAGAGACACATATGTGAGACTATCAAGTTCTGAAGGTGCTTTTAATCTTCTCCCTAATAAAATGTTTTCTGAGGAAGATACTGAATGAAATTCAGCCTTGGTGTGGCAACTGGAATTATACCGGTGCCAAAATGAGGAACTTGAGTTGTGGATCTTAATTCCATTCTAGCTGTTCTCTGGGTGGCTTTCCATACTGCGATGGATGAGCGAGCAACACAGTTAAAAAGGTATAACAAATCCTACTCCCCTCTCACTAATAGCATGAATTTCTGTTGTTCTCTTTGTGGGTCCCTACATGTCTACTGAATTTGTTGATCCCTTCCCCATTGCGACTTTAGGGCTATAGTTGAGTATTTTCCTAATTGAATGGTGTGCTTATTAGATGCAGTCTGTCTCCCAGACTGTCTTCCCTACATGTAGATTATTGTGGATCTCAGGAATTGCTCTGAATAGTGGCTGTGGATGGGGGAAACGGAAATTTTGCTTGCACTAAGTTACACAAATTCTTCTCTTTTTTAAGCACAGTGGATGTTTAAAAACTGTATCAATAGGCCTCTGACGAGTTTTTGTCTCAATCCAACGTTAAGCCTAGCTGTTGTACTTGCTAATTCTCAGGGCAAAATCTCATTTGTTCCACAAGACTCTTTTTCTTGTTTGACATGTGTTCTCCAGTGGGAATTCCATCACCCTTTGATTTAATTCTTCCAGATGTTTCATGCATCTTATTATGAGCCTCTTCAAAGAAAGAATAGTCACTGGTCTAGAAAGCAGTTGCATTTTCATTGTTCCAGGGAAGGTAATAATTTTATGCTAGGAAACAGGAGCAAAAAAGTGTATGGGTAGTTGAACATATATGTGTCTGTATGTATATATATAAATCAGTAATAAAGAACTCCCTAAAATCTTGTCAGTTAAACCCAATGGAAATATACTACATTTAAGCAGTAAATACATACATAAAAAATACATTCTATGTGAAGGTAACAGTATCCTTGGGAATGGAAGATTTAGGGCTTTTAACTTCTCCCCTTTCCACATAATGATTTGCTTTGTGTTTATAAAGGGGTGTTGTTACAAAGAGGGGTAGTTTATTGCACCTGAAAGCCATAATGCCCCCATGAAAGACTGTAACAAAATAGACATTTGTAGAACAGATTTTAAATTTCGGCATTTAAAACATTGTTACACTTCAAATAAGAAAAGTCAAAAGCATGGCTGAATCTTTGTGCTAGCTCAGAACTTAAAGGTTGCTCCTATAGTAATTATTTTGTGAGTGTTTCCATATTGGCTATTTGTATCACTTACTGTCAGCAAATTCACTGCACATATCATTCTTCTCCTAGCACAATGCTTTTTCGTCATTGCCATATAACTATTGTTTAGGGTTCATTACCTTTTTCTAATGCATTCATGACTTCTGGGCTTGGGAAGAAGGGTTAATTAGCTACTTTTTCAAAGGATTTTTGACTTCATGTTCCTTCAAATAGAAATCACAGCTTAATTTCTCCTCCTAAATGTTTATAGAGTACATCCAGCTAATACACCCTCATAATTCACTGGCCTACACAAGCTCAAATCATTGGGTTATTGATTAATTATTTTTCAAGAGGCTCTTCAGTTCAGTTCAAGCTACTCTTCCTCTCAGGAATCCTGGAAAGGCACAAATGTTCTCAGCAAACACCAAAATTTCTGCCCAAATCATATGTCATGACAAACAGTCTGAAAATAACCTTTTTCTTTTGTCTTAAAAAAAAAAAAAGCCAAGCAGGGTAGATATTCGATATCGTAAGCTCTGTTACCAAGTCATGTACCTTTCCAGTTTCAGCACTTTATCTCAAATAACGTTGTCTCCAGACTATAATAGGGCAGATTTTTCTGTCCTGGAGTTTCACCAATAAATCAGGTGAAATTGTACTGATTGCACGAGATTACAGTTAGTCTTTTGTTCAGCATTCCTCATGACCTGACTACTCTAAAACGAGAAAATGCTTCCTTCACTTATACATGGTACCGTGAGAGGGACCTAACTTGTAATGACTGTAGAACATATGCTGGAACAGCTGTGCTCAGCCTCCATACTGCTATCTACAGACCACCTAGATCCTGTCCTCTGGGGTACAAGGAGGACCCACCTTTCAATTAGCAATGTAAGAAAGACAGAAGAGCTGAGAACCCTGAGTATGAATATCCCCCACTGGAAAAACCACCCTGAAACCCAAAACATAGGTGGAAGGACACAGATTAGGCCCACACAAACTTTGTCACTTTAGTGCCACAAATGTGTTGAAAATTGAACTTGGTAGTTTTTGCTCAAAGTTGTTTAAATTACATTTACCAACATTTCTGTGAGCTTCCTGTTATGAATATTGATCTTTCTGAAATGTCGTATGCATGCCAGGCATATATTTGTCCCTATAGAAATATAGCAGAAAGAAACATTTGGATTTAACTAACCTGAAAGAGCCTTCCAAAAACAGCAGCTGGACACAGCATCTTCAGACAGCCACATCTACATAACGTGCCCAGGTTCTCACAGCAACTCCGGCAGCAACTAACCCTTCAAGTATCAGCATTTTTTTCACCTGTAAAGATCTTAGTCACTGAAAGTAAGACCTGAAGTTTCTTTGCCCTTACAAACTCTTTTGTAGCAGACAAAAGTGGAAACCTTTTAGAAAACCTGAGTGAGTCCACACGGTGTCCCAGCAATAAGTCAAGGTTTTGGTTTGACAATTATTGACTTAGGTACAGGAGGAGACGACTGAAACCTTCCATGTGTAACTGGCAGTTAGGTTGTTATGGATTATTAAGCTCACAAAAACAACTAGATCACAATCTGTAATTACTTACACGTGGCAATAGGGACCTCTTTGGTCTCCAAAACTAGAACATAATGCAATCCAATGGCTACAGGTGGGACTAAAATTACTTTTTAAGCATGTAATTGCTCCCTGAAGCAAAATAATTCCTTATGGTCTTTGTCACTTGAAGCCTTTCAGCTGAACATCTTTCTTCTTCAGTTGCAAGTTAGTGAGTTTGATAATGTTCACTAATTTGAGTGCTGATCTCATCACTATCAATAAGGGTGACACAAAGGAGAGCAATTCTTTAACAGAAAAGAATGAAATCCTATGATCTGGAGGGAGCTGCCAGTTAGGCTGGGTTAACACATTAGTCCCTCCTGAACGTGAAATTTATGGATGCAACCCATACTCCCATTGACTTATCTGAAGCCAAGTTTATCCCCTGAGTCTTTTAAAATATATGTTATGTTCACTGTATATGTGTGTTTGTGTGAGTGTGTTTATACCCTCATGTTGAGAGAGGAGTAAGATACTGCATTAGAGCAAGTAATGTCACTCTTTAATTCTGATGTTTTTATCTCAGTTCCAAAATATGAATGTTGATATGTTAGTGATTAGTGGTGGTGTAACTGTGATGATCCAAGTGCATTATTTGGATACAATCTGTAATTAATTCTCCTCGCTAACTTTGCTTCACGTTCACCCTTTGCGTCTTGCCGCTAACAATGCTGTTATTATGTAGCTCTTAGGAAATTAATGTGATACACCTTGAAGTGATGTTTTGGTTTGATATTGAGTATCATATATTTCTTCTTCTGGCAATATCTGCTTATTTCCTTTGTCCTGATTTCCCTTTGTTTTGAAGAAAGAAGCACTTTTCCCAGAACCCCAACATCTCTGAATGATTTGAAATACTACTACTTACAGCTTAGCAATGCTATTACTTACAGCTTAGTAATGTCCTGAGGGCCAAAACATGTTGGGATTCCATTTTACCCAAATAGAAATTTTTTTAAAGAGGGGTGATAGGCTAAATATTGAGTGAGTGTAACACACACTGGTAGGGTAAGAGAGGAGGGAGGAACACCTAGAAGGAGAATGTTCCTAGATTGAAAAGAAGAAAGTTGTATCTGTGGCATGAATGGATGGTTTCTTTCTTGAGAAGGGCGAGCAGATCAGTGGTCCGCAGTTGCCACCTGCCCCATGTGTACTCAAGCCAGTGACTCCTGCTTGTTCCTTCTGTAGTTAGCAGAGGCTTTACTCTGGCTCAGAAAGAAGCGGGATGACCCAGTGTGAACTGAGTAGGGGGTAAAATGAGTGACAGAAGGATTCAGCAGTAATTCTGCATTTCCTTGATTTTGTCAGTTTAAAGTTGACCTCTTAACATTAATGTAGATTTTGTCATTTATTTTTTATGCCTGGTGTACCTACCTTAATACAGGGACAACAGTTCATGCTGAGTGTTTTATACATAATTTATATCCAATACTAAACCCCTTTGTACTGCTTTAAGGGGTTATAAATTCACTGCAGCCTAGCGGATACGTTAATGCAAAACTCCTGGCCTGCACATTTTACTTGATGAGAATTGCTTATGATTTTCCACCCTAGACATTTTGCCATCAATATATAGAAAAAGAGTTACAGAATGTATCCATGAGCAATAATAAAAGCTGCCTTCCTGGGAATATTCACATGTCTAATAATAATTATCCACCAAAGTTTGGATCAGATATTCATTGTTCACATTATTTTATTATCCACAAAGCAGTGCTATTTCCAAGACTTGTACAACATCCAAAGTTGTGGTTGTAGAGAAGTGTAACAACACTATATCTAATTTTATTGCACTCCATCATATCAAGTTAACAACATACTGAGAGTTCTGTTATATTTTGTCTTGTTTGTTTACACTTTGGCTAAGATGAGATAAACCTGCTATTATGATACATAAAAGTCATCCTAAGGGTATTCTATTGTGTTCTGTGAAATTAATACTATAAAATACATCCACTTCATCTTCACTGCCCTATTTATTATTGGCCTTACTATCTTTGCACAATGACATTAGTGGTTAAGATGCTTTCTAGATGTGACAAGCATAGTCCTTTCCCACAAGAACTTGCACTTTTTGGGGCACTATTCTACAGACTGTGCCCTTTATACGCTTTGGTTTTCAGCAGCTTGCAGGACTAAACATTAAATTATGATGTGATGTAACAAAATGGAAAAAGAAAAGAAGAAAAAAACGTGCAGAACCAAGACAGAGCGGTGTGCGCTACCTAAAGGAGTTGTATTTGTAAAGTTGCATCTTTAGAGTTCTAGAGTTGGTGTTGGCCCACATCAACATGCATGTATTGAAAATATCACTTCTGTCATGGGATCGATATTAAAAAGAAGAGGCGATAGGGCTGGACGTTTGTTTGGAACCCACTGGCATTGCAATACTTTGTATGTGTGCAAGCATGGTCCCTCCATCACCTAGATGGTGCTTTCTTTTCATACAGTCTCCATTCTTTGGGTCTTTATAACAGAGCCCCTTCATGGAGAACTTTCCAGGTGGAGACACAATCACGTTGCAGACCTGGCATGGAAGTAGAGAGGCAAAGTGGCAGATCTCAAATGTAGGCTGGGGTAGGAGCAATGAAAGATGTGGGAAACAAAGCTGGGTTGCATGTAGCCATTTTGGTTGTGTTAAGACTCTCCTTTTGTAGCAGGAACTGGAGGAGACCTCCTGCTGCTCTAGCTCCTGCTGTGGCTAGGCAGATGAGGATGAGAGTGCTGTTATTAAATCTCTGGGTCTACCAGTTTCCCCTTCCTCCAAGAGCTGCTCAATGCTGCATAGGATCATGGCCTCTCTGTGTCCCCAGGGATGGCTTGCTCCCCACCAAAAACCCAGGGGCATCCATTCTGTAGCACAGAGCCAGCTTTTGTCTCCTGGAGGGGGAAAAATAATGAATCCAAGAAAACTGCAAGGGAAATTCAGGAAGCCAGAGCATCATTATTGATGTTATAGTTTCTTATGAAAGGCTGCAAGGGATCTTTAAGGTTTAAAATAAGCTTTCAGAGCTTCGGTTTTACGTTCAAATAAAATAAAACAAAAATGAAATGAAAAAGGGATTTCCTTATGGACACAGCTTCTCCCGAAACCACACGGGAGCTTTGATCAAACACAGAGCCTTGAGAAAGTGTACTGTATTATGTACTACATTTCCAACAGGCCTCAAACTTCCCTTGGCAGCCTCCCATCCAGGTGCTTACCAAACCAAACACACCTTTATTTCATTCAGTCTCGCAGGCTCTCAGTCCATCGTGTAAGGGTACAAGCCCTTAAGAAATATGTAAATCTACTCTGTAAGTGGTATGGAAACATGTACAGTGTGCTAGGTACTGTGTCTCGTAGTAAGGTGTACACAGAAAAGCTGTCATCCCGTGTAGGGTTAAAATAATATTGCCATGTTTGCCAGGGAAATTGTTTGTTTGTTTTTCTGAAGGGGAGCACAATTGTTCAGGCTGTTGTAAACGGAGTCAAAATAGATTTCAGCAAAGAGTTACGTTTCATTGAATTATTTGTGACGGCTTTGATTAATCGCAGATGTGCTAATCAGATTTTTTCAATTTCTTATTAACTACGGTACCTTTTTTTTCAGGACCTGATTTTTCTTCTCTGCCGGTGATAATGTAAACCTGACCTGAAGGCTGGCTTCGGTCCAGCCTTGGCAGCTTACAGTCACTGCGCAAAGGAACAGGTAGCCTCTGGCTCTTTGTTTGTTTTAAAGTTTCTGTGATGATTGCGATCTGGCAGTAAGAAGACAGATCCAGGTCTCGTTTTATACAATGGTTATAATGGGGAAATTTTGTAAAATGCCTTGAAGCCAGTGATGAGACAGGATGATGTTTCTCTGTCATTACACCCCACCAATCGCCAAAGAAGATCAGAATCTGTCCTGTGTGTTTAGGAAGAACTCCCCCTGAAAATTAATTAAGACCTAGGGTTTTAAAATGTCACCAAAATATATATATTTAAGAGATAAAAGGAAAAAATGACTTTGAGGTTACAGTCAACACTTAAGTTAATTTAAGTCAATTCTGTTTATTTTACTTACAGGCAGCCAGAGGCATCAGATTTCAACACATCACACACCTGCATCTTCAGGGTTTGTTTGCTTTCCATCCCATGGCTGCATTCAGTAGACAATAGTAACAGTCAGTAAGAGCACAATATTTTCCAAGCTAAAATGAATGAAAATCCACATCTCGGTTTCTAGAGTTTAAGTAAACATTAGAGACCATGGGGGAAATTTGGGATATTGCAAACAGCCCATAGTTATGCCCTCAGGTTGCACAGAAACCGCATTAGTTAACGCCGAGGCATGATTAGTAAGTGCTGATGTTCGCCATTGGGCTGCTGCTGCTGAAAGTCAGGTTGTCACCTTCGGGTTTGCGTACTCCTACTTTAACACGGAATTAACGGAAAATTCAAACTTTTTTTCAGGGCACAAAAAATGTCGGCAAGTACCAATAGGTTTTTGTTTCTCTTTCCTCAAATTGCTTATATATGAGGCTTGACCTCCTGAAGTCAGTAAGAGGACTTTGTTTTTACGAAGCTTCGAATCTGCCCGTTGAGTGCACAAGGGCTTTTCAACAGGAGGGCAGAGCACAAAGGGTCACACGTGGGGACATCTCCGCAACCGTGTGTGTGTGTGTGGACGTGCAGGGCGCTTGGGGGGGAGCATGCAGAAATGTCCTTGGCTTTGTTTTCGTTTTGTTTTTTTCTTCAAGGAGAGGGAGCTCCACACTTCAGTCTGAATGTAATTCCTCAGTTCAGCATTAAGAAAAGTTACATAAAGCATAATGAAGTTTGGGATAAAAAACATAAGGTTTTCAATGCATCTTCTGACTATTTGTAAGTAATTGAGGTCTATTGGGAGGAGACTTCCCTCTATTTATGTTTCCTTTTTAACTTGAGGTTAAGAACCTAATAAATCTCTTCAAGTAGTCCCCCTTCACCTCATAGACATCTTGAGCAGTACCACTAAGTTCTGCAGCATGCAACTAGCAACTACCACCCATTACAGCTGCTTAATAAAATTACCTGAACGCTGTCTTTCTGCTTTTACTGTTTTCCTGTAAATTAGCTGAAAAATGTATAAAACAGCTAAAAATAGGAAGAGAAGGTGCTGTAAAAATGCTGACTATAAGACCGTAAGGAGCTCTCTGAGTACTGGAAAGAGTTTCCAGAAAGATACATAGGAAGCTTCCCCTGCTGGGATTTTTTTTTTTTTATTTCTTTAAGCTGGGGATTTTATGAGTGTCTCCTTAGAAGGGAAAGGTT
Source organism: Mycteria americana (assembly GCF_035582795.1). NCBI lineage: Eukaryota > Metazoa > Chordata > Aves > Ciconiiformes > Ciconiidae > Mycteria > Mycteria americana. Next base: position 139,210,395 of record NC_134366.1, on the reverse strand, counting down.
TGTTTTCTTGGCAGGAAGGGCAGGAGAGCAAGTCCTCTAACACCCATGAAGTTCAGGGATCAGTAGGGCAAAGCAGCTTGAAAACTCCCCTGGCCTCCACATGAAAAGCTGCCTGACTTGGGACTCCCCTGACTGTTGCTATCATGGTTTTCCTCAGAGACATGCTGCCACCAGCAGCTAATGGCTTGGAATAGGAGCTGGTATTCCCATCCATTGTCTGAGAGATGCCGCCGGAGTTTCCCGCTACTCCTGCTCTAAAATATTGCCTCTTCTCCCTGCCTCAGGCTCTTTGCTTTGTGGAGCTGCAACAAGCATCTTGGAAGAGAGCGCAGGTTCAAGAGCAATCTTTCCCACATCTCCTCCTGTGATGGACGTTCAGAGCTTTTCTTTTCCTCCAACTATCATGTATTCATCAGCCCAAGACTATAAGGCTCAAAGATAGAATACAATTACACAGAAGTGAACTTCAAAAGCAGAATTGTTAAACTATTTTTTTTCTATATGAACTTGCCTTGTATGCAAGATATTTTCATTTCCCAAAATGGATAACAAAGGAGACAAGAGGAATGGTTGCAGTGGAAACATGCAGTTCTTTTTCTTACGTTTCAGTTTAAAAACAGACCAGGAAATAGTTACCTCAGATAAAGTAACTTCTCAATCTTCTCACCATAGCCAAAGAGTATTGCACTGTTCTGAAATTTGGCATAGAGTTTGGTTTGTTTGTTTCCAAACAGAGAGTAAGGATGTTCAGATATGAAGATTTTAGGTTCATTAGAAAGACAGAGCTGTGACTACTTGTGTCTGGCTTTCTGTAAAACTGAAATGTTTGAGAGGCTGATGTTCTCTGTCTCACTTCGATTCTGTTTGTCTAAGCCTCTTTATTTTATTTTTTGCAATTTCATGGCTGGAATTTAACATTTCTTTTCCAGACAATCTTTCCTCTATCCAACAGCAAGCACACTTTTTTTCCCCCCCTCTCACTTTTTTGTGATGAAACATCTTCCGCAAGCTCAGATCTGTCTCTTTATTGCTAACACCAGCTGTTGTTACCAGAAAACTGGGGATTTTCCAGGTGAGACATGGCAGATTTCAGCATTGTGTTTTAGATACTGGATCTAGTACAAGTTGTAGACCCTGATATTTTGTTGAAGATGCTCAAAATGGAAGGTTGAAGAGGATCATTTATCTAAACAGAAAATAATTGCAATATTCAAATGCAGGATTTTATTTTAGTCATCCCCACTTGAAAGCTTTGAGTTTTATGTTGGTAATAAAAAGAATCTGGTCCTTCTTTTATCCCTCTTCTTTAAGATTTTACCTATGGCAGAAGAGAAAAATAAATGTTCTGAACTTTTTCTCACCTATTCCACAGTTACTTAAGTTTTCCATGCTGGAAGTTACCTGAGCGGTCATGTGGGAAGATGTGTTAAAAAAAAAAAAAAAGAATAACCTGTATGATGGAGGATGCTAAAAATGTTCATATGTGTACAGAAAGGCAATTGTTCTTGTTGCCTCTAAAACTGCTTGATTACCGCTTGATTATTAGTCTTTTATTTTTATTCCTAGATTACCTGAATGTTTTAGTACCATCAATGATGGATGATATTTTTCTGAATCTCTTTTACCTCTGCTATGCGGTGAAATTCAGCCACTCTGTACAAAGGTTATACCCAGTTAAAACAGCCTGTTAATTATTTATGAGACAGCAAGAAGACCAATGGGACTTTCACTTGTCCTTCTGGAGAAATAATGAGACCATTACAGTCTATTTAACACCATGAAAAACAATATCCACAGGTGACCTTTCAGAATCATTGCCAAGTTGGATTTATGGCCATCATGTACTCTCATCAAGTAAGAATATCAAAGAGGGCCTTAAAGTTAAATCGGCACTTCAAATGGCAACAGCGTCCTGAGGTTTGATAATAATAAAATCTCTTCATTTTCCTTTATTTTGTTTAAGTGAGTGAATGTCTCTCACAGACCAGATCTGATAGCTAGTGGGGTTTTTTAAGTTCTGGGAGCCTACTGAATACTTTGGGTATGTGCTGTGATATGACATAACGATAATGGCTGAGATATTGCCGTGTCTGTTAAAATGGTCAAAACATCTGTACTTGGAGAAAGACTCCGGCACTTCATTCCTTCAGCCGCACAGTCACTGAAACCAACACTGGATATTGAAAGACTGAAAGCTTTTTTAGTAGTGCTTAGGCCACTGGTATAAAAAAATTGAATACCACCATCACCTCCCAGGGATAAGAATTAACTTAAAAATAAAAATACATAAAACTTTGTTTTTAATTAGTAACTAATTCAAAGGGAAAAATATGACTTGCCTGTCCTTTATGGCAGCCCATTATAGTGAGGTAGATACAATTTCAATCCTGATCCCTAGGTAGGTTTGAAAAGACATGTACATCTATCAGAATGGTGACTATAGGAAGAAATAATAACTTAATCTAAATGCTGTCACTGAACAAACCAGCAGCATGTAGGACACATGCAGCTGTGAAACTGCAGATGGAATAACAAGGAAACAGAAGCTAACTGCATATCTTGAAACAGATGTGAAGCAGAAGGGGCATGTTCCAAGCAGCTGATTTAAAAAAAAAAAAAAAAAAAGAAACAAAAGTTGCATTGAACTAATTATAATTGATTGCTTATCTTTAAAAAACTGCAATAATAATTGGTGATATACAGTTTCAAGAGGTAGGCTCAGTCCTTGTCTAAATGACTGCACAACAGCACGGTTGCAACTTCTTCATGTGATAAAGGAGCATAACCCACAAGTACCAGTGCCACGGGAAGCACCGGGGAAGCCAAACCTGGCACCCAAGGAAAGCTGAGTGCAGGCAGAAGGCACAAAAGTAACAAGATGTTTATTCATCTTCTGTCATGAGCATCACATTCATGCGCTTTTCTTGGCCAAAGGGGTAACGTTTTCCACCTTCTGTTTTGCCTGACCCTTTCTTCTCCACCAAAACACTGATAGCAATTTTCTCCTCCCTTACAGCAAGGGAGAAGTTTTCTTCATTATAAGCCTCTGGTTATAAGAATTGTTTCTCCTTTGATGTCAGAAGCCATTTCTTCACATTGTCTCAGACTTTGGATATGAGCAACACTGACTCTTTTGTGGAGCTCGACCCAAGCAGTCTCCGCCTCTGTGTTAAATAAGCCATCTGCCTACGCAGCTGCACACCTCCAGCTGTCATTGCTGCTGCTGGCCGTCGTGTTCCCAACTTGTCACCCTAACCCCCTCCTGCATCACCACCTACCTCTGCCTCAGACCAGTCCCATTCAGCCTGTCGGAAAGGGTTTACAACCCTCAGCATGTGTCTTCTCAGTAACGCCAGAGCCCTGACTGGCTCCACAAATTCCTGTTTGCGGTGCCTGATGCTGTAATAGCAATGGATGTATTATCTATAAATAATGATACAAAATTCCAAAGCTTAAGTGACTGCAGATTCAGCAGAAATTTTTGTGTCTCTTTTTCATATTGAGTAGTTTCAAGACCCTCACAACTTCTGGAAAGGAGATGTTTATTGAACTCCTAGCCAGAAGGCACTTCACAAGGAACGTTCTGAGGGTGGAATTACCAGATTTTGCTTTAGGGCAACAGAACCTGTATTCCTGTTTGCCCTTTACAGTTCAGAAGCTAGAACAACTGTATATCCTCCCATAACTCATTAGCAGTAAGGAAATTGTAGGATTAAGCACGGTATAATCTTCTCCTTCCTCTACTTACTTTTAAAATCCTTGAACTCTGTATTCTGGATTTCTTTTCTTTCCTTTTTTTTTTTTTTTTTAAATCCCACAGTAAATGAACTGGAGACTATTCACAAATCGAATATTAAATGCTCTAATATACAAGATCACCTAAATCCTGGGAACAATGTTGGCCACTTTCCAACTCAACAGCCCATAATCTGTAAATTTTTTTCCAGTTCACTTTCAGAGCTCTATTAAATTCAGTGTAGTCTGGTGGTCTTCTACAACTCAGTATTTTAAGTAGTCATCAGGCATTTTTGAAAAAACAACATGAAGTAAAAAGATGCCTATTAGTTTTTTTGTCATAAGCAGTGTGTTTGTGGTCTGCTCTTGAAGCCCTCCCACATTCATCCTCTCCTTTCCACCCCCTTGAAGAATCTGATACACCATGTCAAAAGCAGAGCCAATGTTTGAGGAATAGAATATCTGTCCAAATGGTTTCATCCCGATTTTCACTTTGGGTCTGTAGAGTACCTGCTGACAGGGAGCAGATTCCTCATTTCCTGCTGTTCAACATACAAGTGGATCGTAAATGAAGCTCTTGACATTGCCTCTGTTACTAAAATCTGGCTGCATCCTCCCATCAAGTGATCTCTTCCTCGAGTCCTCATTTATCACTTTCATATTCCACTTTGAAAGAAACCAAACTTCCAGCGAGCAAAGTACCAGAAGGGAACCATTAGGAGAGGATGTTTGGGAGGCAAATTATCCACACAGGCCATCAAGTTTTGTCTATTCGTTTTTATAGGTTCAAGACAAACCTTGATCAAAGAGTGCTTCCTTCCTACCCCCAACCTCCAAACTACAGCAGAAGCAATTTATAAGGAGAAACTGATTTTTAGAAGATTCTGCTTGTTTATTTTAGAGGGACCACCACAACGTATAAGTTCTTCAGAGGCCACTCTTCTTCAAGACAAGTTTCTGCCTTGCTTATTCAAACCTGTGTTCTCACCAAAATAAAATACTGTGTATTTTTGATCTGCCAGAGTTTGCTTCTAAAGAACAGGGAGCTGTTCTGTCTGAGCAGGAGCAGCCACCCTTTCTTCCTGACCAGCAGATAGATGCTTTTGCTAATGGAATGCAGCTGTTCTCCTTTCTGCCCCTTCTTAAGCTTTTGAAGGAAACCCTACTTAGAGAGATGCCAGTGCCTTCAGCAGGGATCCAGAACATGAGGGAACGCCAACTGGAAAGACTCCCTTTGCAAAGGACAGGTACTGTGTGACCCCATTCTTAAATCAGTGCAGAGAATGTGGGTGTGATGTCACAGAAAAGTATAATTTCAACTACCTATATTTTAGAGTCTAAAGAGAAAGCTGGCATTTCTTTATAAGAAGGTCTTCCACAACTGAGATAGTCTTCTGGTCTGTTGGGTGGAGATGTCAAATTCCTTTGCCAGTGAGATAATGCATATGAAAAAGACTTCTGTAGGCATCTATAGGCATCTCATCTATGACCTGTCAGTATGGCTGCCCTCATAGAGATGTCCAGGGAGTAGAAGTAGGGGAGTTCTCAATGATAGACCCGCGGGTCTACATGGCCTCTCCCATACTATGATGAAATTATTAATGCAGGTGAACCACCGAATACTGCCATAAAAGGAAAGGACTAAAATGAACTTTAAAAACCCACTGTTCATTATTTGTAATGTCACCGGTAAACACAAGTTTGTGTTTATACCTTCACATTTAGATGAGACTGTAACGTGGACCTTGGGCTTTCATAAGCGAATACATATTTCAGCATTGCAAATTTTGGGAACACGGTTTTAGAACAAAAGGTAGATTTCCTATAAATACAAATGAATATACTGTGACAGCTAATGGAAAGTGCAAAATTAATATCAGGAATTAAGTCTCGGGAGAGTTAGTAATAACAATAGCAAGACTTCAATAAATTAATAGCTGTACTCAAATTGTGCAATTCTTCAGAGATATGCCAATGCAAGCATGAGTGACAAGGGCAGTGGAAGTGCTGTAACTTCTTAAAATGGATCTTAAATTAAGCAGATAGTTTCATTCTCTCAGGCTACAGACACAGGATCCAGTAGATAATGCTTAAAGCACAAGCCCAGATCAAATCTCACTGCAGCAGCAGTATACAAAGGAGCAGAGAATAAGCAGTCAAAAGCATGCTGACCATGCATTGAAGAAAAGGTACTTGAAAGCCCCTGTTTAGCTTTGTTTCAGTGAGGGGTACAGTTCTCAGTGTATGGCTGATGCAAAAATAACTCTTGAGGATTGTGTCAAGCATCCATCCACAGGATTTTAAATAAAGATGAGCTGATATGCTAGAGATTAACTGCCCTGTAAAAGCATGTCTGCAGTGCTCTGCGGAATGAGGTGCAGTGTTTCCTGAGGCAGGGAAAAAAAAGACTTTACTCCCACAAAATGACGCATCACCCAATCTAGTGAACCAGGATGCCCAGAATTTTGTAACACTGAGGTAGGTCTGGGTCAGGCACGTCTACGCCACATCATATAGGCATTAGCTGCTGTACACGTGCAACACGTGTCCGTAGCCCTAAAGAAAAATTCTTCCACAGGTAGTTGATGATAGTTTTACTAGGTTAAAATCAGCCAGTGTGCCTCACATCACTGCTGGCAGAATTTTGCCCCCTGAATCTGGAAGCAAACTCTTCTGTAATTAGAAATCCAGGAAGAATCAGGGCAGCCCCTACAGTATGAGGAGCTGTCACAGCAGCTGCCCTCACGCTTTTATGGACATCAGTAAGGCTGCACAGCTCTCGGTGAGGATAGGTCACAGCTCCTGAATACTTATTTATGGGAAGAGAGGGAGAATCTGTGAATATAGCAGCGGTGCTTGGCCTCCGCTAAAACAAATGTTCTCGATGGCTGAGAAGGATGCCAAAGTGCAGAAGCCAGAATTTCTTGAGGGGAAATAAACATTTTTCCACCATCTTTTTTGTTTTCTTTATATTTTTTAACAACCTTTGAGAATCTTTTGGCTGCAGCAGCAAAACTGTCTACAGGAAAAAAGTAAATTACTAATTCCTTCAGTTTACACTCTGGCATAAACTTTTTAAACCTTGACTGTCTTTATTACATTCTGAATTAAAGCATTTCTGCTGAATGTGGTGATTTATTTATATTTTTGTTGTTTCTGTTGGCATTTTAGGTTCAGACATTTTTTTAAGTACTTAATATAAAATAAACTCACATGCAGATAACTTTGGAGCAGTGCAGTACTTTAAAAACCACATGTTTACAATAAAACAGTGAGAGCTTTGAAATCAAAGTTAAGCTCAGGATGAAACTAGGAAAAAAGTTAGAAAGGTTTCTGTGCTCATGAGTTTGATTCTGCCTGAGTTGGGCCAAAAGTCTTTTCTCATCAAAAATTACTTAAATCTGGACTTTCCCCAGTAAGTCAGTGAAGATACTTCATAGATGGTCCTCTCAAGAAAAGCAGAATCAGGGCCTCTGTTCCCACTTTTGGTTTAGGTAATGGAAAACCCCAAAAGCTGAAGGAATTGAGCCATGTGGATAAAAGACAGCCATCTAAGACTGAAGGTTTTCATCCATTCACTCAAAATGTTTTTGTTGCCTCCATCCTTGGTTTCTGTATGCTCTGACTTCATATCCTTTTGCAAGGGGTTTTGTAAGTGAGAGGAGACTTTAAATAAATGTATCTTAGTGGCTGCATTAAAAATATGAAATATATGGTATCATATCAACTCTGAGCTGATATGGAGCAGCATTTTTCCTCCTTACATTTTTTGGCAGATTTGTCTTGTGTTTTGGTGGTGGGAAAATGACCAATGAATGGTAAAGACAAAAACAGTCACTGGTAGCCAGATCTTTTCTGGAAAAATATAAACTAAGCTAGTGTTCTCTGAAGATTTCACCTTGCTTTAATTATACCTTAATTATGTTTTAGCAACTTAGTTTGAGAAAGGTATGAAAAAGTTAGGCAGGTATCAGCTTTAAAGATGCCCCACATTTTTAAAACTCTAATTGAATAACTAAGAAAAGGCATATGTAGCGTGCAACTCGCCTGGTTTTTAGTTACTGTTGCCTGCTTCATCCAACTCAGAGCTCAGTGACGGGAAGCTTGGCCTGTGTTTTCTGTTCTGGCCACTTGAGGGAATCAGTCTGTAGCTGTGGTCCATAATTTTTTTTTTTACACTAAGGAAGTAAGAAAAATTATATTTGTTGCAGAAAGTTTTCCAACTTTACTTCAACATGAAAGACATCACAAAGCACCGGCTCAGAAATAAATTACTCCCTACATACTAAATATCCAGGAAGGGAAAAAAAATGTTGATAAATGAGAGTCTTGGGAGTTGCTAAGTGAGGTCCCTGCACACAATTTATGATCATGCACTCTTGGACTTCAGAATGATTAATATAGCTAATTCTCAGTAGAATAAGAGCTGTTTTAGCCCAGGAGAGAACTGTACGCTATTGTTTATAGAAGCAGATAACATCAAAGTGGCCCACTGCTTGTGTTAAGCAAATAGAGAATTCTGGGTCAGTGCAAATTAATCCTAAAGGAGTAAGAAAAAGTTCTTAATGACTGTTAGATCAGTGTGTTATCACTTTTCATACAACCGAAAATGGTAGAACTGTTAATGAGAATTACAAATGGCCTTGCTCACTGCAGCATGCTAGCAGCTGTCTATTAGCATGGTCACCATTAAGTCCTCTGACGATCTGTACATATGACATTTGCTAATGAAGTGAAGAAGATTTAGGCAATTTTCTGAGATATTTGAGCCATTTTAAAATGGCCTTTTGCAACAAGCATGCAGAGTGTTTTACGCTGCAATTAGCTGAGTGGACTGAGAGCCTTAAAACCCTTATCTTCTATTCATATAGTAAGATCTGGTTTACAGAAATAAATTAATTGAATTTACACATGAAGTCACTGTGGGGGGAAAAAAGTCTTGTTGGTTGTGTCTATTAAGCTGTGTTTTCTAGTTCCAAGACAAGGAAAGCACACAGTTTAGCTTTGTTTAGAAGAAATACATTGCATTTCAGAGACTGACAGTACCGCAAAGTTAACTACAAATTACCATAGAAACATTATTTGGTTCCCTTAAAGTACAACTTAACAGGTAGACCACAAGAAGGTCTAGAAAATAAACTTCCTTTATTTGTTTTTAGGAGGTGGTTCGGGTTTTATTGGTAATGATTTGTGCACCTCTGAACATTCCCCAACACGTTATAATTCTGTTCCAGTCCCTCTGACGTGATCTACGCACCGCGTTATGGGATGGGGCAGGGCTGTTGACAGGAAAGGAGTGGGAATAGGCTGTAAGGGTACAGTGGCCTTGTAAGCTGCGGGCTCATTAGCTGTGCTGGCAGAACAGAAGGGCAAAAGTCTCCTCGATCCCTGTTGGCAGGTCCATGCTTGTTTACAAGTCATCATAAAACGGTATGAATACACACTCTGTGGACAATTTAACTCTCCCAATATAGTCACGGTACAATTATTTGTCTGTTAAATTTGTTTTAAAGTAAATTGTCTTGTTTCATGTGGGATCATTACACCAAGAAACTATTTATGTAATTATTAGGTCCTCGGATATGTTGTCCTCTGGTACAGTTGTTGTCACTCAGCAAAGTTCATACATACATTTCAGTGCTTCTCAGAATATTTGACCGTGAAAGCAAACACTTTTCAGAATGCAGTGACAGCAAAAATAGGTTCCCCTCTTGACTTACAGCTTTCCTTTCTCCTGCTTCATGTCTGGGGTGCATCTTTGCATACGGAGACATTTGCTGATGTAAGCCAAGGGTGTGAAATACCCCTGTGTGTACACGGAAGGAAAATGTTTGTCCCGCATAGGACACCAGCTCTTTTTTCTCTCCACGTTGATCCTCTCACATGGGAGAGTTCTTTGCTCAGGGGATGAAACAGGGTAGAGCTGTAGCAGGCTTGCTTTATTCTAGCATCAAACTTCCCTGAAGACCTCTGAGATGGTTTTGTACGTATCTGGGTGGGGGGTAACGCCGATCCCTATGTATGCTGTCTGGAGTAAACGAGCCAACTCTTTAGCAATACACAGAGGGGCTCCAGGCATTTGCCAGAAAAACTATGGTTGGTGGGAAAAGCTGCCGACTTCCGAAATCAATAGCCTCCCGAAGGAGAGTTTATTAAGAAGGGAAAAAATCCCACACACACAAAATGAAAACACATCTTCTCTTCCTCTCTTTAGCCCTTCTCTCCTAGTTTGTTTTGAGGAAGGCAAGCAGCTTTCCCTTTCACCCCTGGTAAATCAGTTGCCTGACCAGGAGGGAGGTTACCTGGAGTTGCATAGGTAAAAATGGCGCAGCCTACAGTCTTTGTCCTAGGGAAAACGTCCGTAGGTGTCTGTCATGCCCACTGCCCCATCATTGCTTAACCAAACCATTCGTATTTAATTTTTTTTAATCTTCTCACAGGAGTCCGTCCCTCCTGCCCTTTAATCAGCCTTGATGTTTCTCTCTGAACTCCCTCCAGTATGTCTACATTTTTCGCTGGTATGTATCTGGAACTAAACACAGTGTAATGAGTGCAGAACAGAGCTACAGTGTAATGGGCACACAGAAAAAAAAACCCTGTGTCTTTGGGCTGGGGTAACCACTGTCTGGAAGAGTTAACTTACAAAGTTTGTGTTTGAAGAGGCAAAATATGCTATTTTTCATATGCAGATAAACTTCTGAAATCTTCCACCTCCACTCAAATTCCTAGAAAAGAGAGGAACAAAAGGCAACTACTGTGAGCAACTGCTTGTGTTTCTCTGTCTGCCTCTCAAAAGACCATGCACAGACCTGTTAAAAAGCTCTGCAGACTTTCTTGGTGCCTGGTTTGTCCAGTTCACCCTTTCTAGCATCATACGAGTAATATGCTGTGCAACTGGCCACTCTGACAGCTTTCATGATGCCGAAGTTTATGGCGACTGTAAATCTATTAAGCCACAATTTGCACTTAATAAAATGAAACAGCAAGTAGTTAAATGAAAGCTCAATCCTAAACTGGAGAACATTTTTCAGGAAAAGTCATTGAGCCTGCCGTTGCTACTGCTGCCTTCCTTTGAGAAATTCAATCGTGCTGATTGAGGAAACCTGGAGAGAGCCGGCTATTCCTTCCTTCGGTCCATAATTGCCCCGTAGACCACTTAATCATCTGTAGATGAAACAAAGCCTGTGCTGTGGAGTCCCGGAAGGGCAGGCATGCGCTTATCAAACGCTTCCTACCCACCGAGCAGGGCTGGGAGCTCATCCCGGTGCCTCCGAGCAGCCCTGCTGTCAAGGAGAGGAGCTGAGAGCAGACTGGCTCTTCCTGCTGTCATTACGCCGGCCTTCCTGCCTGCCTTGATTTTATTACAGTCAAGCCTGCGCAAGCCAATTTTTCAGGAGCGGGGTTCAGAGCAGAGAATGAAGGTCTTTCTGCCGGAGAAGGCAGGCAGGCACTGAGACACCCGCCAGGACAGGAGCTGCTTGTTGCTCTCTTGACAAGAAGAGATAAGCACTGAAAGTTAAATAAGAGGAGCGAGGATTTACCGGCTCCTGTAAAACACATTTCTCTGTCAACTTTACAGTGTCATTCTTCATACCCCCAGCTCTGTCAGTGCTCCATATTGCGGTGTTTCTGGGTGACCAAGTGGACGGCCTTGTTTCACAGATGAATAGTCTGGTCAGAAACCATATGCCCAGTTTCATTAACTCAAAGGAAAAAAAAGCCTGGCCAGGGGAGGCACTGAGAGCTCGAAAACCTGATCCATCATACTAATTGGTTTGGAATATTAGCCTTTAGTTGAGATTTGAAATCCATTTCCTCCTGAATATAGGCAATGTGCCTAACAGCGCAGGCACTATACATAACCACGTAAAGCTTGACATGCTGCCCTCGACTCCTAGCTCATATTTGCTGGAATACACCGAGAGAATGCAGCACTTAAAATAGAGTTACAAGAAGTGGCTGCTCCTAGGAGGGCATCTCTGGGCACATATCTTCCCCCCTTCCGAAACTTTTGTCGGGAAGAATTCTTATGAGGATTTTTAATTCACAAAAAACGCTCAGTGCTGACTAATGCATGCCAATTAAGTTCAGCCCATTGAATCAACAGTTTCCTGTTACCTGTTCCTTCAGGTAGAACAGCGGCTGATACCCCTGCCCTTTCCCAGGCTTCTGTGCAGGGACCTTTCCTGCCTGAAAACAGTGGGGACACCTGTTTGCCGAGCGCGGAAGGCCAGCACCTGAAATCCTAGGAATGGGCCCGCTACTGAGAAAAGGGTGCTTGATAAGGCAGCCACTGTGATAGGCAGCGGAAATTTGATGATGAAAGGAGATGCCTAATAGATTAATCTGGTGTGATTTGCCAAAACACAGGGGTTTCTGGAAGATTATCCACACTCGCAATAGGAAGCCCTTTGTTTTGTAAAAGTCCCCACTTATCATGGTATTCTTTATCTCAACAAGAAACATAATGGTTTACTTGTTTACATGCATGGCAGATATATTCAGAGCTGGGCTTAGGAACTGTGAACTCCTTTTCATTTGAAATGTTTCCAGCAGGCAGGTTATTAGCTGAGGGGGAACAAGCAGTTGGACACACATAAAATTTAAATCTGCCTTGCTTAGATTGGCAAAAATGAATGTTATTTCATCCACTGGGAAAATGTTTTACTTCCTGCTCAAATACTTTTGGAAGAAAATCACAAGCTCATTTGTAGCCATCATATATGTATGTATATATTTTTTTAGAGTTAAGTGGTATGTCTACAGAAACGTATTTGTTACTGTATACCAGTTATTTTCCACTAATATTAATTATTTTATTAGCTTGTCTTTACTTCTTCAATTTTACTTTGCTCACTATAAAATGTGACTGATGGCTTTACATTATTTATACTGAATGTGTGGCTGGAATCTAGCCCTTGATGTACCTTGGATAGAACTGCTTTGGTTTCTGGAATTGATTTTTAAATACCTTACACATCTGGGACTGCAGAACTACCAAAGCACTGTGTTCTTGAACTCTGAAAATAAACAAAAACTACCATGTTAGAAAACAGCTTTATTAAAGCCCTTTTTAGCAATCTTATATCAACAAAGTTTTTCATAGAGTGCAATATTAAGCTTGCGGGATACACAACGTACACACTGTACAAAAGCGTGCGCAGCAAGAACACGCATTGTATTAAAGGAGCTGGAGCACAAGAGTTTGATGGAGTTATTTTTCTGTGCTCCTCAGCGGTAGCATACTGTGTGTACCATATCGGTTCTAAATTTACTGCCGAGGCAGCCAGTTTCCATATCGTAATAAGTACGAAGTGGGGGGTCACTTCAAACAAGACTGAAAGAAAGGGAAGACAAGTAAGCGAGCTGCTCGCCCTGATGCCACAGGATTAGTTATGTGGACCTACCTCAGCAATCCGCTGCAGCCAGCACAACAGCAAGGAAGGAACTGAAATTAGAAAGAGGGGGGAAATGGGGCTGGAAATCTGATAAATCCATCAAAAAGAATAGATCTCCAAAGATTTGTCTGTCTAGACCAGTGGACGGCTACAAACGGGAGTTAGTGGCTCATGCAAATGGATACAGTGTAATGAAAAATTACCATGGAGTAATGCTTGGCATAGACAAAGGATTTTATTTTACTTGTAGGACATATTTTATGGTTTATGAAGACATTGGAAATCTACTTTCTGTTTTCTTCTTCCATATTCATAGTTTACATTGCTTATTTTACAATGTGTTCAGGCACACATTGTACTTTTTTCTGTCTGCTCCAAACCTTCCTATAGTTCAAACTGCACTTAAAAGCCAAGTCCTGCAATTCAGCATAGTCAGTGCACAGCTGAAACTGAGGAGTGTGTGGAAGGCCTTCAGAATTTGCTTGGAATTAGTGCAAAATCATCTCAATCTTTGCAAAATTTCTTCTTCAGGCTTGCAGTGTCCATACAGTGTCCATAAAACCCTAAGGTGGAATCAGCAAGCAGAATCAAATATGACCCCCCAAATAAATAATAATAATAATAATTATTATTATTATATTTTATATTTTAATTATAAAGTATTTATATAAAATATAAACTATAATAGTTTATGTTATTTATATTTATTAATAATAATAATAATATAATGCTTTCTAATGTCATTTCCCCTTGTTGAGTTTTATACCAGTTTCACCAAAGTGTCTGAATAAAGTCACATGCTGGAAAATAACAGCATCTTCTGGCCACAATCGATGGGACTACTTTCAGAGGAACGACTTTAGCAAAGCAAGAGTGACAGCTATACTCTCTTAACTGTAGCAGTAGAGACAAAAAATAATTTCGTAATGTATTTCTTGGCACTTAGTTCTTCCTTCACATTTATTGAAACACTTGCACTTCCAGTACTTTCTATATTTTTAATTTAGGCTGGTGATTAAAACATTCTAGCAAAGATGAGATGATGAAACATTTTAGCCTTTTAAGGCACATTGCTTCCACTACAAAAATGAAAACATCTCTCATTAGGGTAAGAATGGTCAGCCTTATGTTTCATACTACTGTTTCTGACTCCCCTATCTTGAATGTATTAGTATAGGCTTCTGAAAGGCTCCTTCATTTTGGGATTTTTTTTAGAATTGGTTTGTTGGTTGGTTTTGGGAGGGTTTTTTAGCAAATGCATCACACCCATTTGTTTGTTATTATGGTGGCATCACCACACACTAAAAATAGGATATTTCCTTTTGTATAGATACTAAAATATTGTGTCTGACTAGGACTTCTCCCTAAAAAGCACCTTCTGGGTTAGTCAAGGTTCTGCATGCACACTCATATATGATCTATGGCATTGTAATCTCAGGGTTAAAATTTGCCTGGTGGTGTTAGAATATTTTCATTATTTTCATTCATTTGTAGAAGCTGACTTCTACAAATAACTTTTGTTTTTATTATTGTTATTTTAATGTCAGAAGCAACAGTGTCTCTATCCACATCCCAAGTCTCCTGGAGGAATATGTGCCTCCTTGAGTAAAGGAAATACAATGCCGAACTGAAGAAGTGCTGATGCACCACGAAGGACGTGGCCTTTCTGATGTGCCATGCTATGGCGCAGGGTGCTCCAGAGGGATCTACAGCAGTGTTGTAGATCAGACCAGAAGCACGTTTCTGAACAAATCTCCTGGTTGTTCCCGTTCGCTATGCTTTGGTTCACAGCACAGGCTGGTCTAAAAGGCACATTCAATAAACGTTTTTTGGATGAAACTAAGCCAGATGTGCTCCAGCACTGCACCTAATGCACTCCACCTGCTAACAGGTAGCTAACAGGTCCCAGAACCAGGCACAAATTAGCCCAAAGCAAACCCCCTCTGACACATGCCTGGTCCTCAGCGCCAACAGATTTACTCCACTGATCTGCTCATACCAGTCTGTACTACCTGCTACTGTATGCATAGCTGCTGTGACCAGCACTAATTTTGCCATATGGAAGGAAGTTTATGTATGTGAATAAAAACGCAGCGGTGGATTTCAGAGCAGATTAAGATCTCCTAGTGCAAACAGAAGCATTGCATGCTGAACGGCTGGTTTGCTGAGAGGCACGGCCTCGGCTGAAGCAAAGCATCTTGGTAGATGGCAGAGGAAGCCCTGACACTTCCACACAGGATGGGTTGCTGCACGCTGCTATTTCCCATCAAATCTGTCACTTATCATTACAACAGATATTTGTGAGCGTGACTGAACAAAAGAGAAGTCTCTATTTAAAATCAGTGCCCTGTGTTCTTGTGAATGTCCATCACAGGGAAATATATCTTCCTGAGTTGAAGCTATGCCTGCTCATTGCAGGGGGTTTGGACTAGATGACCTTTAAAGGTCCCTTCCAACCCAAATTATTCTATGATTCTCTAATTCTATGATTAAAAATGAATGGAAAGACTACTGGGAAAAAATGACATGTATAATGATAAAGTAGCAGGCGATGGCCCATGTCTGGAGAGTGACACAGGCCCTTCAGCATTTCTGGTTTGCCATTAGGGAGGGACAAGACAGACCTTTGTGCCTGGAAGCTCATGGGTTGCTTTTTTGCTTTGTTGCTGCAGTTAGGTCTAGTAAAAGATACCAGCTCCCCCTGCAAGCCTTGACTCGGTTGTAAACTTAGATCATCCAAGCTACAACAGCAACAGGACAAACGCCGCATAGTGCAAATGTAATTTGCAGGGTCAGCATGAAACTGATCCTGGCTCTTGGATGAAGAGAGAGCTATATATGTTGTGTCACATCCACGGAGCTGCCAGCACCTGCTAAGAACCTTCAACACAAACTGAAGCCAAAGTGAGCTGAGGTCACGCTTCAGGCATGCCAGGATGGATGAAGTCATTGTGTTCAGCGACCCTGGCTAAATGTAGTGGCGATGTATACATGTTGCAAAACCCCAGTCCTCTGTCCATCCTCTGTTCCAGTTGTCCTTGGTCCTGCTTTATGGAGGATATGCAGGAAAGTTAGCCTTTTGGCTGTATGAAACAGCTACAAAACTGATTTCTACGTTGTTAGATTAGGTACAGACTCTGTATGCATGGCCAGAATTTAGCCCATCATATTTTCAAGGTTTTCCAGAAGATGTTAGGTATGTCTCAAATTCATCTTTGAAACAAATGTGTGAAGTATATGTTATAATGTGTTCCGTTCTACTGACCTCCCTAACGGGAAGACAAGCACTGCAGAAATCTTTACTGAACAGAAGTATGACTTTGGCATGTCAGCTCTCCACCACTGGATCTGAGGCAACAGAACATTTATTGTTTTCAGGTCTCAGAGATTTTTTAAAAGAAAATCTTGGATTTTTGGCAGCTGAAAATAAGAGCTTGCAATTCAGACAAAAGAATTGTTTCTGGTACTCATCCAAAGGATTAAATACAACATAAAAAGTAATATACTTCTGTCTGTACCTTAATGCCAATGAAGTGTGTGCTTTAATTTTGTCCTACTCATCTTTATTCATGGATAGATTTGTCATCTTTTGCTTCTTTGGTCATCTTCCCTGCACCACAAGAGGACGTGGTGTGTGACACCCCTTCACTCTCTCATTTGGCTGTACACATCCAGAAATTGACACTGTAGCAAAAGGTCATCAGACCTATAAATTAGTATGATCTTCATGTAGAAACTCATACTCTTTCACATTAGAGGGACAGCTTCCATTATCTAGTTCGGTGTCCAGCATACCATAGAAGTAAATGCAGCTGTTTCATTTTGGAGCCAGTAGACAGTTCCCATCATCAGTAGCAAAATGACAACTGTTTGATTCACGCTATCTGCTCGTCCCCTCTATGTGTCTCTCCTCTTTCCTATCCCTGACCTATCCATCCTGTCCATGGCTCATCACTACCCATGAAACTGGACGGAACTATTTTCAGTTATTCTCTGGAGAGGATCACCTTCCTACTTTCAGCCTTGCGAGACTCTTCACCTAAAGCCAAATCACCACTGGACAAAGATCCCCCCGTCTCTTCTCTATCCTTCTGCGCAATGCACATGGCAGAAGGATCTCGGTTGTCTTCTGCCAGTTCAAACAAAGGCTGTTCAGGAGGAATGAGTATTCCCGTTGCCATCCTTCTCTCCCACACAAATGATGATAGTTTATAGCAATTTACAATAATACAGCTTTGGAAATATATATATTGGAGGAGAAAGTGTTGTTTTAAGAACTATGTGGAATTTTCAACATAAAACTAAGAAAAGCACAGGCAATTTTTAGTGGTAAAATATTTAAATCCCTGCATATTTGACAGATTATTCCACGTGAATGATAATGATTTGTTGTAAATGTCACCATAGCAGCTACACATAAATATATACAGTCTAGCCTGACTTCAGAATAAAGCAAGGTTTATCTTTATTACCTGCTACGCCACCCAGAATAGAAACATCCCCTTCATATTCTTGAGAAAGGAGACCCAAGGTTTGTCTTTCTTTTTTTTTTCCTTTCATTTAAATAGTGAGAAAATTGCAATGCAAGCTAGCCAGAAAACGTTGGCAATTGCACTTGTTGGATAGACTTGAGGGGTGAAATCTGAGAATCCCAGTGACAAAAAAGAAGGATGTTGTCAGAAACAGAAACTTAGACTTGGTAGCCACCCTCCTAGAGATGGTAAAAAAAACCCATGAAACTTAATTAGGTTGCCAAGGGATGAGTTGGAATAGGAGAAAGGGAGCAATGAAAGAAGAAAGCCTTAAGAAGACACTGAAAGGCAGAGGAGGAGGAGAGGCAGTGAAAGGAGCAGAGGCAGGGAAGTACCGAGCAGCTCCAGAAGCATTAGGAAATCAGAGGTGGAAGCAATTCAGTTGTCCAAAGGAGCAAGTGACCACAGAAGAGCAATGATGGAGAAGCAGCAAGGGAAATCTACCTGGAGAAGGCAGCCATCACCTCAGTGAAAGCACTGCAGGAAAGCTGGTGCAGGGGAAGACGTGTGAAAGGGCAGCCCCTGAGTCAGGGAGAGAAGAGGAGGTGGAAAATGACAGAGCCCGTGAGGGAACCTCTCTGCTTTGCGTGTGGTCATCCCCACCTCTGCCCCTCTGGCACGGGCTGGATGGAGAAGCGATGGAAGACTGCATGTCTGTTAATGTAGCTGAGGGTCCTAATCACGTTCCTTCACGGAGAAATTACATTTCTTTAGGCCCATCCTGAGGGGGCAAGAAACCTTTTCTCACATTGTTGTGGCAGTTGATCTCAGCAGGGTCTGAGCAAGCTCGTCCTCCACTTAGGCTGTTTACACCATCCCTCTGAAGGCATTTGAAGGTACTGCCTAGGCCAGTGGCAGGATCTCTTTGGCTCCCACACAGTCAGCAGAACAAGAGAGGTTGCTCCAGGCAGCAATTCAGGGCTCCCAGCACAAGCGTCTTTTCTTGACTTCCCTTAGGAGGCCACTTGTTCTCTCTCTGGCCCCTACAGGGACCTAAGGAGTCCAGCCCCCAGGGGCGCAGTGCTCCACCACCAAGTCTCCGAAGCCAGCTCCAGATTCCTTACGCTGAAAGCAAAAGCTACAGGTAAAGAGAAGTTAAAAGCTTAACCTTGTATGTCTACCAGGATTCTTTTTTTTCCCGTTTTACTTTTTTGAATGGGTCATTTCCTAAACACTTTTAATTCAAATTAAAAACTGTGTGTACATCAATCACTTGTAAATTTGAAAATGCTTAAAATACATGTGCAAAATAATAGGAAGAATTGTAAAGCTAACGCATGCACTCATCAGTGAAGAATATGAACAGAAGTTTAACGTGTTGTCCTTTAAAAGAAGCTAATGTTGTTTCAATTAAATGACTTCACTGAAAGAGCCATAGCATGAAGATCGAATGCTGCTATTTATTGAAAGTGATAAATTATCCAAGGATTATAGTTCATAAACATGAGACTCAATGTCTAGGAAAAAATGTAATAACTACCTTAGGTATACTTAAAAACCAAGCTGTTCTGTGAGTAGCTAACAGAGCCTGATCCCCTGTAAGTTTGTGTCTTATATCCTTTATATGTTACTACTGTATCAACCCTATTCATCTTTCACATCCCTACTTGATAATCCCTTTTGGCAAGAGAGAGCACAGCCTGAAGCCAGCCCAGAGCTATGGGTTTACTGGTGAGCTGGTCGATACGTGGCCGTGAGCGTTCATCGTGCATCTGGCTGTTGCCAGGCAGAAGCAAAGCTGGCTTTGCCGAACAGGGGCCGAGTTACCTGGAAGAGCAAATATGTTTTTTCTCTTCCATCCAACCACAAATTTTCATGGCAGTTATTGGAACTTAACGATGTTTGGGAGTTCTCCTCCTCTCTCAAATGTGGTTGAAATTGGCCTGACTTTTTGTGGGGACAGGAGGGGGTAGGGGGGAAGAAACAGAGAGTGAGAGAGAAAACAGGGCTAAAAATAACAAGGTTTGGATTTTTCCAGGCCATTTATCCTGGAATATTAGAAAATGTAATGTGTAAAATAATACCTTTTTTTTTCCACTAAAGACACAGAGTAGCAGACATAAATTGATTATTTTTATTTTGATCCAGTAAGACACTTTCATACACATTGACAGCTGCATTTTCTTCAATTCAGAGTACATACACTTTGAGCTCTGTATTTTTCATCTCCCAAAAGGATGGACAACACACTAGGGAGTCATTTGGCCAGTGGGGGGGAAGAGCACTTTCCAGCGTGTGGATTATTATGGAGATAAGCCCACAGCTGTGTGAGGAGTACATCGTTAGAAGCACATCTGTTTACATCAGCTGAGGATCTATCACTTATCTGTAGTGGTATGTTTCCTAAGACAGCTTAACTGGTTTGGACTTAATACTTGATTACATGGTTATTTTAAGAACTCTACAATGGCCCGTAAGAGAAGTCTTACTGTTTTCAGCAGTCTTGTCTAATTTACACTCTAGGTTCCACAACTATTACTGATACTATGTATTAACAAACTAAAGGGACTGTTTTTAATAGTCTGTGCCATTGTGCTCACACTACTCATCAGTAAAGTTATTTATAATTTTGAGGAGTTAAAAACCTTTATTTAAAGTAACCAGGCTCAAAGGCTGGTCCACAGACATAACTGACAGTACCAGGGGTTGGAGTGAAATTCAAGTCCTACATGCTAATGCCAAGACCAAGATACAGTAGGTTCAGGACAGCCCCACTGCTTTTGGCATTCTGATGCCATGGCTAAATATCAATTATTATTTTTGAGAATATTATCCTCCCTCGAGTTCATATTTTCACACTGGTTTCAATTTGGCTTACTGCATCTTAATTACGAATCTGTCCTCTCTTTTCCACGCCTATCTCCAGGGCATCCAATTAAATGCTACAGAGGTGCAAGACACCAGACCAGCATGTGGCAGACGAGATGCAGATGCATCTAGCAAAGGCTTTGCTGTTATGTATGTTGTAATTTATAGTTTTCATCAAGTGTCACTCAAAGGAAATAGGTTTACACACATATACATTTATCTCTGCCTTTCCTCTTACCCCCCCACCTTTATTTCTTTACTTTCTTTTTTTGTCTCAGTATATCTCTACTGTTCTGTTGTTCTTGTTTCCTTACAGAATGGCACCATTTTACATGTTTAGATGTCTACAGTGAAAAAAGCAAAAGAAAATGGATCAGTGTAAACATTGGCTTTGCAGAAAACTGTAATGGGCAAATGGCCAAGGAAATTCTGCTGCAAAGTCAGCGAAGAAGCCAAAACTTTCGAATTTCACTGCCTCCAATGCACATCAGCCTAATGTTCATTCCATCAGGAAAAACATGGATAACTAAGAAATCCAATTACAGTGACCTTCAGGGGCGATTTTTACTTGCTGTCACTCCAAAGCCAGCAATACAAACTCTCAGAATACAATCTTAGTGCCATAGTCCCTTGTTCTCATTTTTAAAAATTAATGACAGTGCATCTGTCCATAGTCCAGATCTCAAGATGCCAAACTTTTCTTTTCTCTTTTTTGTTCCCACAGGAATGTTGGTGGATGCATGGATGGGGCTGAGAGTTTTGTTCAGCTCAGCTTTTTACATATACACTGTTTCACATTGAAAAAATTTTAAGAATCATATGTATGGAGAATGAGCAACTTTATTTATAGGGAAATAACTGTTTTGTCTGTTCTTAATTTATTACACATTCAGTTGCTTTCTGAATATATCATATGGGCTATTGTACTCCAAATACACTTTGCAGACATCTACCAACACAATAATCAGTTGTGTTTACATTACAATCAGAGTTGACTCATGCCTGTAAAGTCATCCCATTTTACATATTTACACACAGACTTTTTCCCTGCTCTTTCCCCCAACAGACCACATAAAATGCAAGGAATGGTTCATAAATTCTGAACTCAAATCTGCAAAGTTGCAAAATGTTGGGATAAGGCTGCTGCTAAAGCTAGAAGAATAACTGGTAGTTGGGATTAGGAAATGGTCATCTCTGGACCGACTCTGGAGGAAGAGCTGGGGTACTCTCTCAGTGCATTCTAGCCCTAGAAACAGGAGAGAAAATTGAACAGTGACCCTCAGGCATCCCACGTCTCATTCCAGGCTGTGGACCAGGCAAGGAAAAATGGGCTTTTAAGAAATGGCAAAAGAGAGCAAGCTTCCACTGCCATTATGTTTTTCATAGTGGGTTAAAATCACTGCAGACAAGTGTAAGGTTTGAATGTGCAGCTGCAGGAGCTGAAGCTCTGCTACTTGTACTCCAAATGTCAGTCAGCTAGATTTCAACACGTGGAAATTACGACTGCAACTCTGGCTCTGTGTGAACAGGTTTGCTCTTGCAAGTCTTTCAAAGACAGGAATTTTTGAACAGGAATTTTTCATGAAATTTGGATGAAATACCATTTGGATGCAAAAGGGGATCAAAGAGGCAAAAAATGGGGAAAAAAAAATATTACTTCAGGTACAGACAGCATCCAAAACACTTAAATTCCATGTCCCTAGTGCTGCCACAGTACTTGTGTGGCTCTTGTGGAGGAATTGGTATTTTTATTATACAGCTCTACAGCAACCCTATTTAATGACTTGAAAACTGTGGAAAACATGTCATCCCCTCAAAAACTCCCCAGTCTATCTGGAAGGCCAAGTGACTTGACCCACAGTACAGCAGTGTAGTAAAGAGCCTGTACCATTTGAAGCACAAATGGTCCCCCTGATTTGATGTAAAGCACTAGGAAGAAAAATCAAACAGGCAAAGATCACAGGAGTTCACAGGAGTGTGAAATCAGTGAAAATCACCCAGCAGTTGAATTTAATTGGCAATCGCAACATTGTTTTGTCAGGTCTAATAGTGACTCACCATCCTAAAAATCTAAATGCAACAGTACAGTAAAAAATATGTGGTCAGGAAAAGCATCACCAAAACCTCACAAGGAGATATCTGGCATGGAAGTGCTAAAATAAACACTTTGCCAAATACTTGTTGGCAAGGACAAATGTTGTTGTTTTCATTCAAGTCTATAAAATGAAAAAAAAAAAATCACTCTAGGACCTATTATTTATAGCTGTGTTTTCTCCATAAACTTTGCCTGTATGAGAGGTACCATGCACGCTGTTTATTATCATTTTAAATTGGTGAAGTTTAGATTTTCTTCCACTCTGAAGTGATCCCGGGGAGTACTCTGCATCAGAAAGAGTTCAGATGAAAAGTAAGCATAAAGAGTTTAATAACACAGAAATCACAAAGTGATAATTAATTTATGCAAAAAGCCATAATAAAAGCACATCGTAAGATTGTAGTGTTGTGGTGAATATATTCTTAAGAAAAAATTAACACTCTTGCAGCAGATTATCTTTTTTCTGTATTCCTTAAATGTTCCGATTTCAAATTTCGAAACGCTTTCCTATGTCAATGACAATCTTAATAGAGTCCAATTAGTTCCACAAGGCACTTTCTGATGCACAAGCCCCTGGCTTGATTGCGGTGAATGGTGGGTATTTCCTGTGTTTAAGTCCACATATGGATTGAGTAAGGCAGTGGCAGAGAGACTACTGTTTTCCTTCACTACATCTTCATTTCTTTTTCACAGGCTAAGCCTTTTTTGTTTTTCCTGGCTCTGTTGTCAAAACATTGACCAGAGTTTTGGCTCACGGTCTTGGAATACGAGGCCAAAACAATCCTCTGGAAACCAGTGTGGCAAAATGTATTTTAAATCTATACATTCACCATTCAACCATGGGAGTAACCACGCCCACTGCCCCACTCTGTGGTTTAAAAACAACATGGGTTTGCCCCCAGAACGGTTTGATTTATTTGACAAGCTTTTTCAAGCTGGGTATATCAACATTTAAACTGTTCTGAGGCTTGGCTTCCTATGTCACATGTACAGCAAGTATTAAAACACACTCTAATCATTTTCTGCCTCTATTAAAGTAGACAAGGTGAATGCATTGTGCATTCTGCAGGGTTTCTGTGAAAACCTGTCAGTCTCTCCAAAGACAGACAGGCTACAGTGATCCTTTTTTTTCCCCTCAAAAACATACTTTTTAAATATTATCTTTTTTACATCCTTTTTGGAAAATACATCATTATAATAACTATGTAGAGCTAATTCCCGTTCCTGACATACAGAAGTCCAATGCAAAACAGTAGAAGATGACACATTTTGAGGGATCCTTCAGAAAATGTAGCACAGTGTGACATTGCAAATTCTTTTCCTGCGTTGTCAGGTTCCTGGAGGGATCCTCTTTCCTCTGGAGGAACTAGGAATACAAATGAAAAATCGGCTGTAAAACTGAAATCAGGACAAGACCAATTTTGCACACATAATCAGGAAAATTAAAGTATAGAGATGGTGTGTGGTAGATTAAATAATCTATCCAAACAGAATCTAATAGTTTAAGTACAAGGATGTGATTCCCCTGAACCAGGATTCCTGTATGATTTACCTCGGCTTTTTTCACTCCATTTTTTGTGTTGGGTACCACACCACTGAGCCGGGCCTCTGTTGGTGTGGGTTGCATGGACATAATCCACGTAACAGTCACCTACAGAAATATACACATAGGCACGCAACAATACGCCTAAATTTGGCGTAAGTGGCGGTTCTACCTTGCACCACCTATAAATGATCCGTGTGACATTTGAACCAAATTTAAATGTCCCACCTGGATTTACTCCCAAACTGCCCAGCGGGAACCAAAGAGCAGGCCAGAAAGTGCCTTTCGTCGTTAAATAACACATAAACTTCTCAGCCAAGCCTGTTTCATCGTGCGTGCTGCAGAAAGCTTTACGGGGGGGGGGGGGGGGGGGGAATACACATTTGCGAAGGCAGCGACACGCGTTACGGTTTCTCTTTTATCTCCCCGGCCCAGGGCTCCCCTGCCCAATTTCCACGCGGGGTGAGGGGGAGCGCGGGGAAGCGCGCCAGCCCTCACTGAACGAAAAGCAAGAGCAAGCGGCGCGGGGGCGGGCACCGCGCCCGACGGGCCGCGGCAGGCGGATGGGCCGCGGCGGGGGGACGTCCCGCCGCCCCCGACGGACGTCCCGCTGCCGCCCCCGCAGGCCTCCGCGGCCCCGGCCCCGCCCGGCCCCCGCCACACCTCCGGCCCCCGGAGCGGCCGCTCGGCGGGGGGCCCGGCCGGGCTCGCCTCCCTCCCGCCCCGCCCGGGGGTACTCACCTTCACACGCCACCTCCCGCCTCCTCGGCGGCGGTTGTTCCTCCTTCAGCGTGTTCCCGTCGGCCTTCCTCCCGAACGCTGCAAAAGCCCAGTGCTGGATTTCTAGTGGCTAAATACAGAGCCACTAAATAAAAAATAAAAAAAAAAAAAAGGGGGGGGGGGGGCAAGAGTAACATGAAGCAGCGTTGCAACAAACCCGGTAAACCCGAGATGCGAGAGCTAGAGAGAAGGGGAAGGGGGAAGGGAGGAGGAGAAGCTTGAAACGCTTCGTGGTTTCGAAATACGAAAGTATCAGCGCAAACAGCAAATAGCTTAGTTTTTACTCCCAGACACCATAACCTGTTTTACGATTAGTGATCTGTTTAGAGATTTGTCCTGGAAGTACTTGATATTGGGTTACAAAAGGTTACGTTAATTGCATTAAGCCATAATGACCCATGAAAGACTGCAAGGACTTAGAGAAAAACACGCTTCTTCCTTAAAAAAATAAGAAAAAATTAAACAATGAAAGGAAATGAAACGAAGTGAAATGAAATGAAATGAAATGAAATGAAATGAAATGAAATGAAATGAAATGAAATAAAACAAAACAAAACAAAAGCCGGTGGGCGGCGCGGCCGGGGCTCCCGGAGGAGGCAGGCAGGCAGGGAAGGAGGCAGCGCCCCGGCCCCGGCGGGCTCCGGCTCCGGCCCCGGCCCCGGCGCCCTCCCGGGGCCCTCCCGGGGCCCTCGCCCCCCGCCCGGCACTGCCACGCCGGGAGGGCGTGTGTCGGCCCTGGGCGCAGCCGCCTGCGTTACGGTGCGGAATTAAATGTGTCGACTAATAATCTATAGTCTCGCTCGCCGGGGCAGAGCAGAGCAACAAAATTGTCATTCCAAATGAAAAGAAAACACTATTTCTTAGAAGTGTTTAGGAGGGTGCACAGCGGGGCATATTTTCTTTCTTACTGGCAAGAGTTTGTAACTGGATCCCTTGACATTACTGAGAACATGAAAACATGAAACAAAAGTATTGATCCAAGAATTCGCAGAAGAAAAGTATCCAAATGCACACTGGTTTGTTTGAATTTTTTTTAAGGTTACATCAGATGTTTACGGGGGCAAGTGGAAGCTTGCGATATAGCCTTTGCATGCCCCATTCAAACATACGTGGAGGAAAGTGTTATTTCTGTTGTTAAATTTACATTAGGTTCACTTTAATCGCATCAGCTGCTAGATAGATCTAGGAATAATGGCATTTAAGAGGGAAATAGCAATCATCTTCAGAAGACTGCAGCATAATGGAGGAACCTAATTAATTTAACCTTGCAGTCTTCCATAATGGCTGCACTTTATCATTTCCACAGATGGAGCTTGAAGGAATTAACAACGTTGTTTATCCCAGCAGACATCTCTGACTGTGGTTAGCCAATGGCAGATTTCCCACTTAAAGATGCATTTCTTCACTTGAGGAAACCAACTCGAGCCCTGGCAATAGCTGTCGAAACTTGCTGGTGTTATGTGTGTGGGGGATATTGAAAAACTCTGAGAAAATGCACAATATGTGTCTCTTTATGGTTTCATCAAGTGGCGCTGAAAGAAGAGAGAGTGTTTCCTTGCTTACCAGAGCCAAGACTTTTCCAATACCATTTCGGTTTCTCTTCCTTTATTTTCCCCTTCACTGTATTTTTTTCTTTAACAGCGTATCCTGCTAATCTTTTTTTTTTTTTTTCTTCTTCCTTTAAAAACGCAGTACGTGCCTGTTTCTAGATCCGTAGAATTCAACCCAACACTTCTCCTAGATGATTTGCAATGTTTACAGGCTTTTTATGCTTGGGGAAACCTGAGTAGTCTTGAGGTAAGCACTCCTCCACACACAAAACACAGCAAAAGCCGGATTATTTGAACAAGCTGGTTGTTTATTATTTCAGGAAATAATGCCTTTTCCACGCTGTCATATCCTAGGGTGCACACGCACGCACACACTCAAGTCACTCGTGGGTCTCAGACCGGAGTCGGGAAGGGAGAAATCTGCCGCTTTGCGGCTTCGGGCTGTGAGAGCATGCCCCCTCTTCCCTGGTACTAGCCTGGGAATGGACCCCAGCCATTAAACGCTCTACGCTTTTACCTGCATAGCTGGGCTATTAAAGGGTATCGTTTGGCAGCTTTGAGATGGAAATTCGTTATCCCGAGCAGCCGGGACCCGAGGAGTCAGCCATAGACGTGAATAAGTCTATCAGACGAGCACGATTCTCTCTCCCGCTCTTGTACGAAGAGAAACGTTTGTCGGTGGCTCGGAGACAAGGGTAGTTCTGCCTTCTGTGCGCAGTAGCTGTGCTTCTGGGTTCGAGATAGATCTGAAACAGCATTGCTTTTTTTTAAGGTTTATTGGCATCTGGGGTTCACTATTGCTGTTGTCTGGGGGGGTTTTTTGCACTCTTCCGAGTGCCTGGCAAGGAAAACTCCCATCCTTGAACTTAGACCTTGTCCCTGCCCCAAATGATAACTGGATACCTTTCTTACACCCTGGTCCAGAGAGCGTTTTTCTGTTCCTCCTTTGTACGGAGCAGCGTGCAATAGAAACCAACGTGCGCACGGAAGAATGCGGGGCTGCCGTTAAAATTCGTACCGCTATTAGTTGCTATAAAGCGGTAAAGGGGAATGGCAGCCCAGGAGCCACCTGAGCTGCTTGTGCCCTGTCATTTTAGGAGGGCAGGTTTGGATCCAAACCTCGATTTGTTAACCTGGCCGGTATCTCCACCACCAGCCAGCGGCGTGACACCGAATATCTGCACGGTATGAAACACTTGGGTATGCTGTCACCTCTCTCGTTCGCGGGATACCTCCCTGGCTGCTGGCGGCCGAGAGCACGGCGGGGAGAAGCGCCTGCCTCCCAGCCCCGCCAGAGCTGCACGGCGGCTCGGATCGCACCGCTCTCGCCGGGCAACGACGGCAGGGAGACTGCTGTGATTTGGGCTGATGACGTGAGCCGTGACGCTAACCCGGCTAATGGGCAGCTAATGGGCAGCTAATGATGCCGCTTCGCTAAACAAAGGAGGCTAACCGGTTTGAAGTCCTAGTCATTGGCCACCTAGAAATAACCCTGTACATCTATATGTATATATTCCCGTGGGGGAAAAAAAAAAAAAAAAGGAATGTAAGGAAAAATCGGCGCAGAAAGTAGCGCAGAGGAGCTCAGGCTGCGACCGGCACGTAGCTGAAGTCTGGGCGTGGGGCAAAGCGTGAGGCGCTGCTAAACCAGCCAAAAACGGGGAAGAAAAAAAAAAAAAAGGAGCGAGAATAGACACGGTCGGTGAAGCGCGCAGAGGCACGGCGGCACCTGCTCGCCCCGCCGGAGCCCCCGCGCAGCCGGTTCCGCTCAGCCCCGCGCAGCCCCGCCGGGCGCTGCTCGCAGCGGAGTCCGTGGGTGCACACGGGCTGTCTGTGCCCCCGTGGGCTGGCGACCCGTGGGGGAGCACTGCGGTCGCTCGGGGGAGGCGAGGGGGGCTCCCAGATGTCAGCGATGCGGTGGCTGGGGGATTTTAAGTTTTGGTTCGTGATTTAGGCTAACGCCGTTGCGGAAACGTGCCGCACTGCAAATCCCGCCCGTGTGAACGCGGCTTTTCAGCGCCTTCCCCTGCTCTACGGTCACATATTCCCAGTGACAGTGATGTCACCGACAATAAAATAAACTTTAAAAACCAGCAAACCGTCGCTACTAGAAAGATGGCATACAGATCCCTGTGGGAAGCCCGCGTGCTGCAGGATGCCCCTCTCCCCTCGGAGGTGCGGAGGGCCCCGGCCGCGGAGGTCCCCGCCGTCTCCGCGCCCCGCGCAGGGCGGTGGGCAGGAGGAGAGCGGCCACCTCCCGCTCCGTGCTCTGCTCCCGCTCGGCCGCTCCTCCCCTCGGGCCGGGGAGACCTGCCTGGGGATCCAGCAGGACGCTCCTGTTTACCTGGCCCCGGTGGCTCCTGCTGGTGCTACCGCTGGTTCGGCGCCCTTGGGAGGGGAAAGGAGGCGGGGGGGACAGGGGAAGTTGGTGGCGGCGGTGAACTGGGAGACGGGAAGGCTGCAAGAGCTTTACATTAGGACGTGGGGCTATACTTGTCCTGCTCAGCCAGGCACCGGGGGACAGCGCTGCTGCGCGGAGGCGGCAGCATCCCCCGCCGCCTTGCGCCTCTCCAGGCTGAGACCCGCGGAGGCCAAACCTCCCCGGTGCCCCCGCACAGCTGAGACACCAGGGCCCGAGCAAGGGCTCTGGTGAGACCCCCGGTGCCCCCCGCCCCACCCCGCGGCTCAGGCTGCCCTGGGCTCCGCTGGCAGAGCAAAGCCGCCTCCGCAAAGCGGCAGGGCCGGGGCAGGGTTGGTCCGGCCCCAGGTAGGGCGCGGAGCGGCTGCGGGGGGAGGCTGCGGCGGGCAGGGAGGCCGGGGGGGCAGGGAGGCCGCGAACCTTTCCTCCAGCGCTTCCCGCCGGGCGCGGGCGCTCCGTCCGGAGGGTGGGCTCCGCTTGTAACGGGGAGATCACGTAAATCTTCACATCTCCTATGAAAATTAATAAAAACACACGAAATCCTAGACAGTCCACAGCAACTGACTTTTATCTACCGTTTAACGCGCTTCATTATCCACCTAAATATAACCCCCCCGTGATTTACTGTAGTTTACGGAGGCCACAGGCATTTTTGGCTTCCCTTGGCCTTTTCATTCTAGCGCTGGCAATGGGCTGACTTCAGACGTCTCTCAACAGTTGAATATATCTGGGGGTTGGGATAAGACCAAGGAGGGAGAAAAAGACTGCATTCAATGTACTTGTCTCGGTGCCTCTTCAACCCTGCTTGGGGAGCCCCAAGCGCTTCAAACCCCCTGTATCTGTGCACCTCCCCGGGCGCTCCCTCGCTCTCACCGTTACACCCCGACGGAGAGCTGCTCTGGAAGCTGGAGACCCTGGCCGGGCTCGGGGGGAGGCGGGGGCTGGCTTTAATCGGCGTTGTCAGAGAACCAGAATCAGGTGTGGATTTGTTTCAGGCCATGTTTACATCAATCAGTATTTTCCTTGCAATCTTGTCAACAGTTTTAATTCGAAGCGTATGCTAAAGCCGGAGAAATTAAGCGGTACAAGGGAGAGCGTTATTTTTAGAAAAAAATTGCTAAACACGGTGGCATGGCTGAAATATTTTGATTGCGCTAGAGGCTAACATTTTTTCCGAGCTTTATCGGCGACGGTGTGTGAGGACGGTCTGTAATTTTTAGCCAGCCACGACCGCGGCCTGCCGAGGCAGAGGAGCCGCGGTCTCCTCCGCAGCACTGCCCCGCAAGGCTGAGCCCGGCGCAGGTACAGCCCCCGTCCTCCCCAGCACCGGCAGCGGCTGGCGCAGGCGGTGCCAGCACGGGGGGCTGCGGGCAGGGGTAACAGCGCCGGCCCTTGCGCGCCTCGGGGCGTCCCGCGCAGCGCCCCGCGCAGCGCCGCGCTTGCAGCTCCCGGGGGACCCGCGGCGCCCCGCGCTCACGTCGTCGCCCCCGGTGCTGCGGGCAAAGAGGGGGCGGGAGCCCAGGCTTTGCGCGGCAGACGGAGGCGGGCCTCTACGCGGGTTTGCAGGGGGCAGCCGATGCCCGGCGCGGAAAGCCGCGGAGAGCGTCTCCCGCGGAGCCGGCGCCGGCCCGGCCGCCCTGCCGCCCCGCTCAGGAGGTGCAGTCCGCCGGGTTAAAGGCTAAACCGACGGAGAAGCGCTCCTACCTGCGCTGTATTTTTGACTTAGCTATTTGCGCGGGGCTGGGGCGGTCCGGCTGCGCGGCGCGGCGCGGTGCGGGCGCCCTGCGTGCGTCTCGCCGGCTCTTTTCGCTCCCGCTCTCCGGCATCCCCGGCTCACTTTTCACATCAAATAGGCCATTAACTTTTGATCCTTGCTGTTACATTCCAGGTTTCCCAGTGATGTTTCCTGCACAGTGAGCCCCCCCGCCCCCACTTCTGTCCCACTTCGCATTTAAACACCACCCGGTAGATCTGAATTTCTGTCGAAAATGTAATTTTGAACATATGCGCTCATTCGTCTCTTCGCGCTTGGCCTCACATCGAAATCCCTCTCGGAGGAGGGACCTAGCGCTTTAGGTGCCCCAGAAGAGTGTTGAATTTTTGGCTTGCTTACATCTTTCAGCAAGCGAGCCAGAATGAGACCTATTAAAATACTGACTAATGCCTGCGAAGACAATTTCCATAACTTCAAAGCCCTTACGCGACTACTGGCAATGGCTGCACTCAAGCGCTGCGAACAGCCGAAGGGATCCGAGAGATGTTAGCTACTCGCGTTTAGGACGTTATTAAGCAGGAGCAGTGACTCAATCCTCAGCCGAATAGGTTTGGGTGGGTTTTTTTCCGCCCGTTTGATCTCCCGGTTTCCTCTCTTGGCCGTAGGAAACTGCTCGAGTGACTGAATGTCGTGTTGAAGGAGGACCCCAAGGTGCTACAGGAGGTCCCCTCTGCGAGACGACGGGGTAGGCCCAGGGTGGGTGGAAGGGGATGACTTCACGCAGGTGCCTGCTTTCGCACCCCCGTCTCTGCCCAGCAGCCCGCTTCCCCAAAACCTCGCTGCGGGGGCACCGGGCGGCGGAGCCCCGGGGTAGGTCCCTGCCACGTCCCTCGGAGCATCACTCCGGCCCCGTGTCCCCAGTGGGACCTCAAGCCTGGGAAGTCCCGTCAAAGCGGCCGGGGAGGGGATTGTTCAAAACACGGGAGAGCGGTGTGGGCTCAGCATCCCCAGCCCGGCTCCGCGCAGCCCCGGGCCCGCGGAAGCGGCTGCGCGGCTGCGGAGCGGGGCGGGCGGCGAGCGCGGCTTGGCCGGGGTGCTGCGGCCGGCAGGCACCGCTTTCCCCTCTTCCCTGGCTTGCTCCTAGCACGTTGGCACGGTCAGATTTGGTCGTGGGATAATATTTACTTAAAATTTGCCGTTTCGTTAAGTTTCTTGACAATAAATTCGCTTTCTGGAGTATTTCCAGACATGTGCTCAGAAGAGGCCTGAACAAACTCGGAGAAGGTATAAATTCAAGCTTTTTCCCCGGGATATCTAAGGGTGGGTTTTTTTCCCTGTTAACCTGTCAGAAAGGTGTTGCAATGCCTTCACACCCTTTTGTTCATTAAAGGAATACTATTCTTTTATTTTCTCATCATTACAACAAATATTTGCTGTGAGAGTTAATACTTACTTCGAAGGCATTTGGACATCCTGTTACGAACACAATTTTTTCGAATGGATCAAGTGATTTTCTTTTATGATCTTCATGAGGACATAGTAATGATGGATAAGTGAGACTTACACTGTCAACAAAATGATTAAACTACAGACCAGCCTCTCTGACTGTTAGGAGTTAAATGGAGCCACAACGTTTTAAGGTAAATGAGGAATGCTAAATACATAGAAGTTTTCCAAGATCCCAAATAAGGCACCTTTGATTAAACTCCTATATCTGATAAACTGCAGTTCCAAATTTGCAATAGTAACTCTGTGCTTAACTACTGGCAACACTGATGCACAAGTCCATGTTTGCAGAATATGACCTTAAACACGTGGATTGTCACTCTGAATGGTTCAGCCTCCCATTAATACCTGTGTTATGTACACGGGCTTCTGATTTCAGGCCTTTACTGTTGAAGAACCTCATCTAGAATTGTAGAGAGACCAAAGCTAAGGATATTATTCCATTTCAGACAGAGTATTCAGTCTGAAGATCTTAATGAACAAAGGCACAATAAAAATTACCAGAAACTTTAAAATGTAAAATAGGATTTCATTGATAATCTACTTCATAATCTGGCTTTAGCCAGTTATTTCATGGAGGAAACTTCTGTAATTCCATGTATTAATAAATAGCTCTCTGAGTAGTTTCAGTAAAATCACAAATACAAGTGTTTACAGTGTTAGATCTTAGAAAGCATTAGAGATGAATTTACAGATACTGAAGAAAGTGCTCAAAACTCATTGGAAGTCAGAGGGACTTCTGCCACTGACCTCAGGAGCTGAGGGAAGTTTCTATCTGCAGTGACACAATTACCAGATTACGAAGCTGGAAGACGATCTTTTTAGCTGCTCCACAGAATGTTAAGTTGCTGCTTTTCCCACTTCCCTCCATCTTCATCAGTTTTAGACAACTCCATATCAAAAAGATATTGACAAACTAACAGAGTATCGAGGGAAAAGATGAGCAGCATAGCAGAGGGAGAAATATTTAAAGTTTTATTTTCTAAATCAGCAAATCATGCAGAGGATAACAACAAACATTGAAGGTGTTGAAAACATAAGCACTACAGATGAAAATGGTTTCTTGGGGAGTCAAAGGAAATATAACCAAGAGCTAGACTAAACAGATTCACTTTTGAGTGGACTATGTGTTTTTTGTCTTCTTGTGGGATTGTCTAAAGGAGTAAGTGAAGCTCTGTTGTCAGAGGTGGCTCACAAACATGGCATTATAGGTGCCAGTTCATACTGGATCCCAGGACCATCTACCCCACAAATGTTTCCATGTTCCATCAGAAACCATGACTGGAAAGGCTCCCTTTGAATCTTGTATTTTTTCTAGTAATAAAAATTTTGCTTTTAATTACATCTAGGTGTATCTGAGGACAGCATCTGACTCTGGAACTGAAAAGCTCAATTTAATTGTCCTTCTTTGCATGGGTAAATCAGGTTTATACTCATGGCAGTACTTTCATTCGTAATGCCTGTGCCAGAGCAACATCTAGCTCGTCTGTCACAGCTGCATACATCGTCCACGGGGCTAAGGGTAACAGCATTAAAAATGTCTTTCTGTTACTGAAAAAACCAAAAAGACTCTGAGGCAGACAAGAGGACGTTTGCTGACTAAGGAGGTCCCGTTTTATACTCCCTTGAGTATAAACTTCACTTAAGTAAAACAATGAATATTTTAGAAACTGAATGTATGCTTGAGTTGCTTCTAGAAAGTTAAACCGCAGTATAGACGAATGCTGGGTTGTTTTTTTTTTTTTTAACTCGTCAGGGCAAGGCAAGCAGCATGCTACAGCAGACCTGACACAGAAGGAAAAAACATACAGATAGGGCACAATGTCTCCAGTAATGAACTCAAATCCTCGAGTCTGTAAAACCACATTGTGTTCTTGAGTGATGAATTTTGTATTTGGATCACTAACTTAGTTGAAAGAAGTGTAAAGACAGCTCCCTACTGGCAAAATATCTGAGGAGGTTACAGAATGCTGTTTATTCCAGCTAGTGTCTGGAATAAATTATGTTCAAGAAATTGGCTCCTGATACTCCTATTTCAGATGAGAATTTGTACAGTGTGCTAAGTCCTAACACTTCTGGCCAAACCATAGCCTTCATTAGGATTTGCCATTCATCATACCTGCCAGGAGCTCTGAGATCTGGAGAGGTGCTTGCTTTGAGGAGTGAAAGAATAACAGAAAAGAAACCGTTTACCTTGGAGCTACTGTCAGTTCTCAAAGGCACTGGTCTTCCAAATTTCAGGGCTCTGAGTTGTCAGTCTTAATACATTTTCTTACTATTCCTACTGAAATTCATTAGCTATATAAGGAAGACCCAAATTGTTTTTAGATAACACTATAGGACGTATAAGCCACTTAACGTTTCAGAGGTTTCCACTGCAGATAAGGGGATAATGGCAGCAGGTGACCTGGCAGCTCTTGGGGCGGGAGGGAGCTTTCACAACTTGCTTTTACTCCAGTGGCAACAGCAGATGCTCGACAACTTGTGAGACTGGACTCTAGGGAGTAGGATGGCAATATGAGTGCTATTTTAAACATTTTGATCTATAAGCCATGTTTATCAATCACCTATTGTGAACAGTAATAATGTTGATTTTTTTACTCAGTGCCTAAATATTACATAGGTCTCACTTGATTCTTCTCACAACATCCACAGCTTACAAACCTGCAGAAGGGGAAAGGTAACAGAAACACTACAAAGTCAGATCTAAGAAAATCCAAATCACTCATCACCATAGTGTTCAGGGCTATAGGAAGGAGGTCCACTCTTTTACCTCGATAAGTAGAGTCAGGGCTCTCATGACAGCACGGTCCTCCTTGGGGCTGTGTTGCCAGCATTCTCACACATCTATGCAACATTTACCCTCATGTTGGAGCTGACGTTCATATTTTATTCTGAGGTATCCCACTGAAAAATAAGAGCATCCCTGGGGTCCTAGATGTGCTCTGGCAGAGACCTTCTTAAATATTTTGGATATGTGTATGGTTTTTGAATACTACTCACTCAAAATGAGTAAATACCTAGGAAATATGAATCTTTGAACTTTACCAGGCAAGATTTCTAGGTGAAAAAGGACAGAATTTGGACATAGGTTTAGCCCTACACCTGACTTTGAAGAAAGGCTTCATCACAGAGCAGATAGTCAACCACCTGTTCAGTCAAAGATCGTGAATTCCTGAAGAAACTGCTCTGTACAATGTAGAATTGAGGCTGCACATGTCTATTCCATGAGTCCAGGAGAAAGCATGTTGCAGAGATCCTATTTTCCTCTTTGCTTCCAGAGATTTTTCTGGATCCACACGTGCTCTTCTCCATTTCATATTCCACTAGAAGGAAGCAAGTGGACCTGTGATTTTACCTCTCTTGAGTCTTTCTTATAACCTGTGGACCACAATTTTTACAACCCATAGATCACATTCTCCCCTCAGGTATGTTAGGGCAATTTAATCTGCTCCCCTGCAGTATAAAAATGCTCAGCTGAGGTAGTATCATCCATTATTTCCCATCTTTGCGGGTCAAGGTGAGTTTGGCTATTGAATTTAATGGAAGTTGGAGTAAGCTCTGTTTAATATTTTAAAATTGTGTTGAACTAGAAATAGTTTAATGAAAAGTTTAAAAAATCTATACATATAAATATCCCATATTTGGTAAGTCAAAATACAGCCTAATGGATTAATTTAACTTCAAAAGAATGTGGACTCCATTGCAGTTTGTCAGTATGTTTGTACATGGCCCCATGCTTGACTTTTTAATTAACCCTCACCCTTTAATTTACAGGACTGTTACACTGGAGAAGAAAGAAGTGAGGGGAAAACCCCTTAAAATTGTTAGCAAGTAAGAATGGATTCCAAGTGATTTGGGTCCTTGAGGACAAACATCTAGATATTCTAGTGATTTAAATGGCATTGTTTGTGTATCTACAGTTAAAGAAGATCATAAATGCTTGTGGGAACATAATTTCAATTTCTCTAAAGGTAGAGATATGTTTTGTACTTTCCGAAATTGGCATACAGGCAGACTGTGAAGAGCTGGAAAAGGAAAATAGCAGAAGAGTACGTACTGAAGACAAAGAAGTGTCTGAAATAAATGGAAGAGCTTGAAGCAATGGCAACTTCTTTGTTTTGCCTGTCTAGGGGAGCACACCTTCTGTTTTAAGAAAGAAGAAAGGGAGGAGGAGGCCGGGACTGCAATGTTCATCTTTGTAGTACAGGTAAAAAAAAAAAAAAAATAATCAGCGGCCATGCTGCTTCCATGTGGACCAGCTTGCCAAATTGAGCAGGGCATTAATTTACATTAGACTCAGATACCCGGGCTTCACACTTCTTGCAGGGTCTAAGTTCATACCTCCAGGATGGACAAGCAAAGAAAATGCTCTACCACTGTTTTGCACTGGCTTTGTACTTGAAGTATAGGACACAAGGAATCAGAAACCCATGCTTTCCC
Organism: Mycteria americana; assembly: GCF_035582795.1. NCBI lineage: Eukaryota > Metazoa > Chordata > Aves > Ciconiiformes > Ciconiidae > Mycteria > Mycteria americana. Next base: position 139,173,872 of record NC_134366.1, on the reverse strand, counting down.
TCTCCACAGGTAATGAGGAGGAGATGATGTGCACAAGCTCTGATTTTAGGGATACTCCGAGGTCCATGGGTCAGGTGCCATATGCGTAGCACGGCTTCTTCCAGAGCAGTGTTCCCATGCTGTCCTTGATGCCTTTCTTTGCCTTCTCCATCAAGGGCAGCCACGAATTCCCCAGCGCGGTGACGAGCGGTGTCCGATAACCCGCCGCGGCCCGGGGATGCTGCAGGTCCCTCCCGCCCGCCCGCCCGCAGCCCCCGCGCTGCCCGCAAAGCGACGGAGCTGCCAGCCGGCTTTGGGGCTCTTTAACCCTGCAGCCATCCCTTACGACCCCGCAGCGCTGCAGGAAGCCGGGTCCCTCAGGGCCCATCCTTCCCCCCTCCAGTAATACCTTCCTTCTTAAAAATAAAATTTAAAAAAGCGGGGGGGGTGGGGGGGGGAGGCCAGCGGCGCGCTCGGTGTGCTCTGCCGAGCGCGGCCGGGCAGGCGCGGTGCTGCCGCCGGGCGAGGCGGCGGCGGCAGGAGGAGGAGGCGGGCGGGCGGTCGAGCCGCTCCGGGGAAGTTTCCTCGCCGCCGCCTCCCCGAAACCCCTCCCCGCCCAGCGCGGCTCCGCGCTCCTCGCAACTTACCGCCGGGCGCCGCTCCTGGGGAGCCGCCGGGCCCGCGCCGCCGCCCCGGAGGCCCCGCGGAGTAAGTGCGCGCCGCGCCGCGCCGTGCGGAGCCGTGCGGAGCCGGGGGCCGGGGCGGCGGGGCCGTCGCTGCCCGCCCCCCGGAGCCGGCGCGGCGCGGGGTGCCGGACACGTGGGTGCGGCGGGGGACGGGCGGGACGCGCCGGCTCAGCCCCGGGCGTTGCGCCGCCGAGGGTGGCTGCGCGGGCGCGCAGCGCCGCGGGGCTTGCGGCGGGGAGGAAGGGGCGAGGCTGCGGGAGCCCCGGGGCGGGGGGGTGCGGGGGGGAGCGGCGGCAGAGCTCGGCTCGCCCGGCGCCGCGGGAGCCCCGGTGCCGGCCGGGGGCCGCCGGGCGCTGCGGCGCGTCCGCGGGGGCCTGGGCGCGTCGGCTCCGCTGAACGCGCGGTTTTTGTGGCGAGGGGTAAAAATCTGCGGGAGCTTCGCTGTGATGAGCGTGTCTGCCTTCAGCCCGTTCCCTGGGGCCTGCCGGCTGTGAGCACGGCAAGTGTTAGGGGAGGTGTCCGGGCCCCCCGCAAGGAGCGGGCAGCTCCTCCTCCGACGGACGGGGAAAGGCGGCCGATGCCGGGGCACCGACGGCGATCCCACCGCCCGCACCGCACCGCACCGCACCCCGCGCTGCCCGGTGCCCCGGGCACGGCCCCGCTGGGGCGGCCGCCTCCGCGCTGGCTGTCTGCCTCCAGGGGGTCGGGGGAAGGCAGGAGGGAAGGAGGGATGCTCTCCTCTCCTCTCCTCTCCCCTCCCCTCCCGTCCCTTCCCCGCACATCCCAGCACCTTGTTCGGGACGAGGAGAGTGCCGAGCATCGGCGGCAGGGAAGGGGTACACCCACAGGTGTCCCTCCCCTCCCCTCGCCTTCTGGGGTTTTCATTTTGCCCGCCGTCTCCTAAGCCCTTTGAAAGGATTGTTGGATATGGCTGAGATGATTTTTGTCTGTGGTGTTGGTCTTGGAGGCAAAGCTTACTTTTTGCTGGAAATACTCTGTTGTCTAAAACTGTAATTAAATAGGCAGTTTTTTTCTATCACAAAGTCAAAGATCAGAGTTTTCTTCAATTATTAAAATATAACATTGGGCTTCTTTTTTTCCTTTTCTCTCAGGCTCTAAAGAACATAGTGTTGCATTTAAATTGCAAAGAGAAGAGTAGTTCACATTGACTTCTAGTAGCAAAACACTTTCATGGTTACATATGCACTAGCAAAATACAGTATGAACAGCAGCACTGGACAGTCGCTACGTTTGAAGACTCACACTTTCCATAGTCTTTTTAAATAAAAATAAGGTTATAAGAAGAGAAATCAGTCATTCAGTGCTGTGAGAAGCTCTTTAAAAAGAGAATGTGGTGTGTGGAAAGTCCCTATGAAACAATTTCCAGATTAGAGCTGTTCGTTCTCTGCCAAAAGCTGTGTAAGCATGAACCATAATGAGGGTAGTTGTAGGATCACAGAGGAGTCATGGAGCAGGTAGTCTGTCTGCACCAGAAAATAAGAGACAGAAGAGCAATATGTATGGAAATGCCCCTAATTGAGGACCGCAGCTCATGGAGGCAGCTGGCATATCTTCTAAAGGCTAGTCTGGATACGCTCCACCCAGACCTTTGTCCTAGCTTGCAAACATCTTATTCTATCATAGATTTCAGTGTAAGGTAAACTGCAAGTATCTGCGTCCTTGAACAGAATTGTAAAATGTATAGATTAGTCTTTATGAGTGGTTCAGCAATCTTGAGAATTGTGGAATTTGTAATAGCATCGATAAAAATGTTTACAACCCATCTAAGTAGAAACTAAGTCACTGGTTCCTGACAGCTGTGTTATTTATTCCAGGCCTGATGTTTCATTCCTAATTTTCTTCATTAGCTGCATCTTCCCATGTAAGCTCAACCATAAAAAGGGTAGGAAGAAAAAGGAGGAAGCAAGTCACTCTCCTGTTTATGGCTCTGTCCTTCTTGCGCCGCAAATCCTGTCACTGTGGGCAAGGTGAGGGATGGACTCCTCTGGCAGAGGATTTTAAAATCTTCTAGGGTCATTTGAACAGTTTCTCCAAGTCAGCTGGAAACTGAGGCCTCCTGCTTTGTGTGCACTTAGAGAATTTCAGGTTATTTTCTCTGTTTCTTTCATTCAATTACTTAATTGTAGAATCCATAAATATTATTGCTCAAAATAACCTTTCCTTCTAGATGTAGAGAAACAGAAGCAGAGTGATACAAAATTAAGAGATTAAATTGAATTAAGAGGCTTGGGTTTTTTCCTTCCTTTCTTTTTTACTCTTTTTGTCTTTGAATGTTTAATGTGATATATCAAACATCATAAGATAATGATTTCTCAAATGTCTGGACACTTTTAGTGCTCTTTTACCTTTTTGTTTTTAACCTATTTGTGACACAGCATCTCTTCTTACTCTCTCTCAGAGTGCTAATCCTACTGCATGGCCATCGAAAGTAAAATGTGAATTTACTGTCGAGTTCTATGATACAGGTCAAACTACCATGGAAAAGCTTTAGTGGTTGGACCAAGAAAGATTTGCCCAGATTTGGTGGTGTGACGGGGAGCTGTGGCTGCCTGGGAGAGGCACCCACAGGGGCGATTCTTGGGGGAGCCTGGGGGCAGCTGCTGCCCATACCCAGCGAACGCCCCTGCCCCAGCCCGCCCAGGGCCCCCGTCGTGCCGGGCTGCCCGGAAAAATCACGGAGGTGAACTCCCGCCCTGTGAGGTGGGTCTGCATTTTTGCAGCTCCCCTTATAATGAAGTGAGCTAGGAGAAAGCTCTTTTTATTTATAAGAACGGAAATTGTGTGTAAAGTCCTTAAAATCAAGGAGGCCACAGCTGGGTACTTCATGTGCTTTTAAAAGCTTTTCCAACTCGAAGTTGTTTCTGTGTCCTTCCTATGCTGTTTCCATAGCGAGTCACACCTACTGCCACTTTAGGCAATTGGCCTAATTCCTGAAATTTCTGAATTTTAATTTCTGAGCTCAATAGCTTGAGCTCTTTGTCATCTGAATATTGAAGGGGATTGCATGGTTTCGTGTGAATAAAATTTTCTTTTTTAGCTTTTAGGTTATACTGTTCTCAAAGGAAAGTGAAACATTATGTTCAGAATGTTGGTGTAGTTCATTCTTCACTTTCTTCTTTATTATGAAATATTATTTATTATAACTTAGTTATAACATTATTTGGTAAATGAAACAATAATTCATCTTTTATAACAAATTGTAAAAATAATGTTATATGGATAACAACTATTGTCTGTTATGTTTTTCACCCTTAATATATTACTATAGGCAGTAATATATAACGATAATTACAGTTTTATCTTGAGCTGTGATGATGAAAAAGATTGCAAGAGTATTAGGCTAAGTAAACTTGTAAGAAGTGTGGCTGTTGCTAGAGGACAGGTTGCTTTAATGGCTTAAATAACTTTGTGTTTTGCACTTGTGTGTTTTGTTTTTTCATAAATGTATATAAAATCCATTCTCATTGGTGGATACACTTTGGAGACATGGAGAACTGAAACTAAATCCTGCTGTTTGACTGAACTTGGTGCATTTTTTGCTGACAAAGAACACATAATGCATCTTTATGTAGTTGTGTAAGCAGAACCTATTTATCAAGGTTCCCAACCCTGAAGTTTTCAGTTTTTATTATGCTAAAAATGATGAGTTACTGAATTCTTTTTCATGAAAATACAGTCTGGCAGAAATCAGAGGAAAAGAATGTCATCTGTCAAGCAAGAGATATGACAAAGTTGAACAAACCAGCATATAAAAATGGTTTTTAGCATTGTTTTCCAAGGAACTGAGAGTCCTACAAGTGCTCCTACAATCATTTCCTTCTCCTCCCCTGTAATATTCACACCAGTTGTCCAAATTTGGCAAAGATTTATTGGTGGGGTTTTAGTTTCATAAGAAGTGACTGCTGGCTAGAGAAGAGAGGCCCTAGCCAGTGCCTCCTCCCTTGACCCCCTTGGAGCAGGGAGGGCCCCGTGGGGAGCCGGGCAGCACCGTCCCTGGGATTACCCCCCGAGAGGCAAGAGCTCGAGGATGTAGCACAGAAAGGTGAAGGAAAGCTGGCGTCATTGTTAGGTAAATACAGTATCACTGCTGTTTTAAAATTAACTTTTAGTTAGTGAATTGTTGGTGTTTCTGGTCACCATGGGGCAGAGTTCCAAAGGTATTTAGGTGACTACAGGTGCAGCTGGGTGCTTACTGTCATTCATAAGGGTGTTGCAGTATAAACAAACAAATAAATACATAACTGTAAACGGCTACCGATGCTTAACCTGATGAGGTGCCTTTAAATATCCCATTGGACCTCACGTTGACAGCTTTGACAGTTCAGTGATACAGCCTTCTGGTTTTCTCCGGCTTAGGACCATTCATTCTCTTTCATTTGGACTTCAACAGAGATTGAAAGAGAAAAAAGAAAAGCACTGTCTTCCTTTTTCCATTCTCATAGATGAGTCCAAATGAAGAAAATAGACTTCTTGCACCTAGTAGTGAAACTCGCACCTACTGCAAGTAGGTACCTTTACAGCATGATGAAAAGTAGAAGTATGTGTAGTTGGAAAATGTGAATTCTGGCATTTGATCTGTTGTAAAGATTGAAAATAAGATGCTTCTTGCAGTATGTGAATGTTGTGACTTACCAATAAAAATTTCGGTTGACCTCAAGAGACAGGGAAGTTTTCTCATCGTATAGTAGGTAAAAAAGAAAGGAGCATCCGTAGCATTATTGATGAAGATGTGAGGAAGGCCACTGGTACACACATTCAGTTGATTGATCCAGTGTGGATACTGGAAGTGCCACTCACGCAGAGGCACCGGAGCTGTGGCTGTGTGCCACAGGAGTGCAGCTACGCTGCTCCCAAGGGCAGGGTGAGTCCAGAGGCAATTTGGTGGTTCTCACAGAGCATGGGGCCTCAGCTGACCCTAACTCAGTGCTCGGGTCCCCCTGCATTGGAAGATGCCGTGACTTTGGCCTGTGAGTTTCCCAGTTGAGTGTTAGCTTTCCATAGCCACCATGACTCGCTTACAACCATGCTTTCGCTATCCCATCCTATTTGGGTATCTTTTTCTGCTCTCTGGGATGCTGTGGTTTCCACTGCTGAAAGTACTGCTGATAGTGTTTCTTACTTGAATGCTTTTACTGTCTTGGGGGAAGCCTAGGCTTTAATGTAGGTTGCTACAGTTTCAGACTCAAATATATCTGATTTATTTTAAAAAAAGGAACGAAAGTTAAAAAACCTGATTAAAATAAAACATGATTTCACCTAGAGGAAAATTACTTTTAATTGCTCTGTGTAAACCTTGAAACCTTTACATGTGACTTGTATTAATTATGATTAGCAAACCTTTACTTGTTTGCACTGAATTGTGCAGAAGCAGTGCAGTTGTTTGTTGTGAGGCCACAAACTTTTATAGACTGCATATATTTTACAAACTACTTTAAAAGCCCATGTAAAATAATAATTAATTCCTTACCTTTAATCTAAATTTATAATAGGTGTAGAAAGCCTTCCTAGAGCACATATATAATTATTACTCATTAGAAACATTGTACAGAGCCACACGGGCTGAAAGTAGGCTTTGTTTGTAAAGCATCTTACACTTCTTTCCTGAGCTAGGTAAGTACTCCAGTTGCATGTTATGATTCGCGCTCAACATTTTTCTTGTATGTACTTCATATTCTTTATTAACCGTGACACTTAGTCTAATAGTCAGTGTTAATCTGTGGATCCATTTGCCTTTTGTAGTGCATTTGACACATAAAAAGCAGAAAACAGATGTATTGCTCAAAAAACTCACAACGAAGGAATTGGTTGTTGCATTCTGGTTTTGTTCTCTTTGTTAATGATACATAAATAAAACCAGGGAAAGCAGGGATTCTTGTAACTTTTTGATAATAAAGATCCCATAGAATGCTAAGAGAAAAGCTGTTTAATCCTTGTTTGAGGCACAGAATTCACATTGTAAATGGTAATTTTATTAAAAAGCGTAAGTTTCCCTTATGTTTTCACCTGAAAAATTCTTTATTTCCTGTCCTAAACTGTTAGTGTGTTTCTTTGCTGAACAGTTTCAACCTACATTTCAGATACCAATAAAGTTGATCCCACTGGGTAGTTTAAACATCATATTAATTTTGTAAGTCATTTGAAAAAAAAAAATCTGGCAAGCAAGTTGCCAGTATAATTTTAACATTGTTTTACAGTTTGACTTTCATGTGTATTTAATATTCAATGAAAAATATGATCTTTTGCTATGTTTGGAGAGCTCTGCTTTTAGAATAACATTATTGCTTTAAAATTATTTATGTGTATGTGTCTCCCACTTTGGCCCTTTGTGGAGCTTCCTAACAGAGGCGTCCTGTACGGTGCCTCTGCCGGGGAGATGCACGCAGCAACGCGGCCGTCGCTGGCATCCTACCCGATGCACGTACTCACCAGGGCCTCATTCCTGTTCGCAATTTAAACCGTTCCTGACCATGGTGGATGAAGGAAGCAACACAAAGACTTTGTCAAGACGGTTTCTGAGCCAGTTGTATTTCAGTTTTAGAACTTGTAGAAGCAATGGCAAATTATTAACCTCATTTTTGCAGTTCTCCAGTCTTAAACCTTTGCCCTTCCCAGGTGCTCTGGTAGTTTTGGTCACTATGTTTTCAGGTTTGTTTCTCCACCTCGGGAGAGGTTTCTTTGTATTTGACCAAGTCTCTTCCAACATTGGAGGACCAGAGAGCTCTTCTCAGCTTACTGAAATTAGCAGCCAGCAGATTCCTTGATAAACATGCCAATGCCTTTTGCCTTTGATTATTTCTTCAGGTGGGAATTTTCTGTTATTCTCACTCCACTTTCCTCCAATAGCTTAGTTTGAATAATTGTGCTAATCAGGCACAATCATTTTTCTAGATTGCTTCCACTTGAATGCAAGATATTCCAGGTTAGCAATTTAAATTAGCAAATTATTCATAAACGACTTGGAGGACGAGGTGCATAGCAATGAGCGCAGACTGTGAAGAACTGCGCAAGGACCTTATGAAACAAGTCACTAGACAATAAAATGACAAATGAAATTCTGCAGAGATAAATGTAAACCGCCAGACCCTGGACAAAATAGTTGTAGCTGTATGTGGAAAGTGATGGGCACTGAGCTGACCCTCACCATTCAGGAATGAGATCTCAGCATCAAAGATAATTCCAAGAAAATTTGTTCAGTGCTCAGTAATGCCCCCCAAAAATGAATGTTCCAAATTGTTAGGAATCCAGAAAGTTTACATGGGTTCAAGAGGAAGATGGACAAGTACTTGAGAGAGCTGTACTGAGGGTTGCTAGACAGATGAACTCCACCAGGCTCAGGAAATCCTCTAAACCAAAAAAGCAGGAAGCTGGGAAAATACTGGGGCAATGGCATATGCTTGTTCTGTTCTTGCTCTTCCATGTCCATTTATAGCCGTTGTTGGAGACAGCACCAGGAGGGTTGTTGGTCTGAACCAGTATCCTGGTCCTTCTGCTCTCAGCACCCCCGTTTTCTTGTTAGACTTAATTGTATGTGGGAGAAACGTGACACAAACTCTGTTGTCAAATGGCTTCTTCAAGGCATACTTAGGCTTACTACTGCTAGTAGCAGTTTTATAAATATTATCAGGATTCAAAGTGTAGTACAGATATCTTACCCAGGCTGTCGTTAATATAATTTGCTTGTGGTGTGCTCTTTGTGTTTATAGTCCTTTCTTCTGCCTGTCTTTCTTCCTTGTGCTCTTGTGTCTCCTCTGTTGATCTGGTCCAGCACCCAGTGAGATTTCTGTGTAGGCGGATAAGACTTCGTGTTTCCTTACCAGAAATGTTAGTTTTCGATTAAATTAAAAACATTAAGGAAACACCATCATTTTAGGTTTTAATTGACTTTTTAATCTTTATTTTAAAGTTAAAAGTGATCACCCAGATAGCCAAAAAATCCACATATTTAATTTATATTACTGACTTAAAAAGAATGAGATTACTTCGGTGCTGACCTAGACATCACAGTGATAGTACCATGGGTTTTATACGTGCCTGTCCAGGACACTGGGAGTGCTTGTTCTATATTTAGAAAGGAAAGCTTACCAATAAACCAATAAACCTGAAGTTTTTCAGCCCTCTTCCCTGGAAGTTTACTGCAGCCGCAAGTCCTGACACTCCATGCATTTCTGCTCAGTGGTATGGGAAAAAAAGGTCTGTTGAGATGGACGTGGATGTTTATGGGGGTGCAAAAGCGGTGACCTACCTCCCGTGCTGTTGTGCGGAGCGTGTTCCCAGCAGGCTGCGTACCCGCAGAGAGGTCTGGGGCTGGCCCAGGGTCTGTGTTTAGGTCAGTGTCAGCACTGCAGTTGGTGTGGGATGCCTTCTAGCAGATGTGCGTGTTAGGTCCTGCACATCTGGGCACCTGTCTGTTTTACTGGAGTTCCTGAGGCTTGCTGGAAGGCAGGATGCTGTATTGCATCTGCAGGCGTTCCAGGCTGAATCAGAGGTGGTCTTCAGTTGCAGCGCCGGAGTTAATTGTTTATAAAGCTGCTGAAAGGTCCCTACTAAATTTCATTTTTTAAAAATATCTTTCCCTCTTCCGTTTTATTTTCTTCCTCTTTTTTTTTTTTTTTTCTTTTTGGTTTTTAGCTGTTACACTTGGCAAGTTTCTTTCCTAGCATTTGGAAATAATTGTTTTCTAAATGCTACCCAGGTTATCTGCCAAATTTAACACCTTAAAAGGAAGCGGGGGTGAGGGACGAGAGACCTACCTGGGAATGGAGTGAACATAGTGAGCCTTTACCAAGTGCTAAAAGGGAAACTTCCCAAATATAGCACCTAAAATCAAAACCATCGAGTTCCCTAACATTAACCGTAAAATATCACACGCTATCATCTACATGGTAAAAAAAGACCGTTTCGCCCAGCCTCATAACCTCTTTCTTTCTCTCTTTCACATAAAGCATGTGTGGCTTTTATGTTTTTTTTTTTTTTTTTTATTATTATTATTCTAGAGAATGAGGGAGATACAATTTGGGGAGATAACGATTTTATCTAGGTGTTATTAGAAAATCCTGCTAGTTCATGAGAAAGCATGATCAGTCTGGCAAACTGGGTTTTTTTGTTTGTTTGTTTGTTTGTTTGTTGTTTTTTAATAAAAGAAAATAAGAACAAAGCAGTATCCACTGATGACACTAAAAGTGACCTCATCTTGGAGACTTTGCAATGGTGTAATCAGCTGGGAGGTTCTAAGACAGGAGCGGTTTTGCTGGTGGCACAGGAAAAGGAAAAAAGTTAATCCCATCTCCTTGGTGATGGAAGGGGTAAGGTAGCCCAAGGTATTCTTGTGTTCCTGCTGTTTCTGGTCACGGTGAGCTTCGGCAAGGGCTCACTGCAGCTGAACGTGCGTTACGGCAGCCCTGGGACGGCTCTGAGATGTGTCTCTTAGTGGCAGAGTAGGGCTTGCATGGGAAATGCAAAGCTTTTATGGAGAACAGCTCGGCAAGTGTAAGAAATCAGGTTTCTTGTCCTTAAACATCGGTGCCTGTAAGTGCAGGGAGTCAGCTGTGGCCAGTTACTTTGCGTTCACACTTGCGTTCGGTGACGTCTGTGCAAGAGATCACCCTCCGCCGGTACCTTCCAGCCCTAAGAGGTTATTTCCCAGTGTCCTTGACTGCATTTAATGTCTGCTTCCCATGTACTCAGCCTCTTGCTTTTGTCAGATTTTCAGGTGGGTGCTCAGACAGGGACAACCCTTGCACGGTAAGGAGGAGCTCACCGAAGCTCCTGGCCACCTCCGCAGCCTGGCCGGGGAGCAGTTGGCAACCACCCTGCGCCTGGCTGCAAAGGCGCACGTCCAGGTCCATATGTGCGGGGAAAATTACGCAGCGTTGGATAGCGTTTCAGAAAGTAGGGAATAAAATGTCCCGCAAACCACTTTCTGTACTACTTTGCTCTTTGTGTTTTTTCTGTATTCCCTTTAAAATGGTAATAGCTTTTTGGAAAACGGGGCTGCCGGTTATCATGCCTGGTACAAAAGTGCTTCTTTAGCTGCTTGGACTAACTGCTACCATCATGTATTTAATAATAATAATATTTAACCAAGCAAATGACTTCAAAAGTAGTAGAGAGAAATAAAAGGGGATACGTACTTTCATGACTTCCCTTCAATTGAGATCTTGTCTTTTTCAATAATTTGAGGTATTTTCCCTCATATTCAATGGCATATTTTGCATATAACAACTTCTCTGTAATAGATACTCTATGTAATTTAGATGTAATTTTTGATACATTAACAACTCAGGGGAATTTAATTAGTTTTCGTAAAGCTTTACTAAAAGTTAAAAATAACCTAAGATGACAATTATAATAAGGATAACTAAGTTGCTCTTGTTTAAAAGTTGAATTTTTAAAATTCAGATTACTTAATTACGTTGTAAATCAGCTGTTCTGTATTAACATCTCAGCCCTCATGTTACCGCTAGCTTGATTCTGCTGCCAGAGGTCTCTGGTGTCTGCTGAGAAAGACAAGTCTTTGCCCCTAACATTGTGCGGGGGGGTATATATAGGACCATTTTTTAAATCTCTTTTGCAATGGCTTGGAGGGACAGAATAAGACAGAGCAGAATATGCAATAGTGGGCTCTTTTGACCCTGGTGTGTTATAGGAGCCTTTCCCAGAGAGAGAAAATGTTCGCTACAGCAGCTTCTGCAAGCTAGGTCCTCTAATGACGGTTGAACTATGATATACACTAAAACATATATGCTTTTTCCTTATGGGCTTTAATAGAAAATGCTTTTTAAATGTAGATGATTACCAGTCTTGGTAAAGTTTTCTTTCCATTAGTAAAGAGAGCACTGCTGATCTGAAAAGCTGTCAGGTCATTCACATACCAGCATTACATCAATTGACTTTTGAATATTTTTCCATTAGAAAAGGCTCCATTTTATTCCCTTGCTGAAGTGGCAGACTTTCAGCTTGTGCGGTTTTTCCATTTATTGAATTTTGCAATAAAAGAGTTTTTGAAACAGATGTCAGTCATTGCTTAGGAGTGGGGCATTGTGAGAGAACTGTTTTCTTCTGCTCTTTGCTGTTATTATTTTTTTTAAAGTTAGGGGAAATTCTTGTCCTCTCCCCTCCCTAACTTTAATTGTCACTTTTTAAAGCCTTGGATAATTTTCTAACCTATAATCTGGTGTCAGAACAAATATGAGCACTAAACCCTGATTTCATAGAAATATTCCAGATTGGCCATTGTTCTCAGCAGGAGTAGGACTGGATTAGATCTCTCAATTGTAAACCAGAAAGAAGGGAGTGGATGCATTACAGAAGCATGGTTCATATTAGCATCTTCCTTAGGGTGTGGAGTGGTCCTGTTAACACTTTCTTAATGTTTAGGTTTTATAGAAGTAGCTGAATTTGTGCAATGAGTAGTGTCCAGTATGGATTTATTGTGTGCAGAACAACTGGGCTTGAAGAGATTTTTATCTTTCTTGCAAGAATGCCATTCAGGTAGAAAGATGCAGAATAAGATTTTGGATCCTGATCCTAAAATATACACATATGTTTCGTATGCAGAGTAATTTTAGGACAAATTGAATATCTTCAGGCCATCGGATCTCTGCTTGTCATAGATAAGCAAAGTGCTATTCACATCTCTGTGTATATAAGACATATATATATACACACACTGAAAAAAAAGAGATTTAGATTTTTATTATTCTTTAGCAGGCTGCATTTGTCCCATGTCTTTAAAAAAAACCAAGCCAATTTTTCTAATGAGGATTTTGGTTGAGTTTATTTGAATTATTTGAATGTTTAATTCTGAATTTTGAGACATCACAGCATTTTATTCTAAAGCAAATTGTCTCCGTAAGGAAACCATATTTTGAATTGATGTCTGGTTGGGGGGTAAGCCTTTGTTAATTCATCTCAGTGCTTCACCATTATTTTTAACATCAAAGAACACCATTTCCAAAGGTGAGAGAACACAAAGCATCCCATCTTTATAATTTATAGGGGCTAGGACTGTGACCTAATGTAAACTTGAAGAGATTTAGTATAAAAATATCCTTAGCTTGAGGGCAACGTTTTGAAAACTTTGTGGATTTTCTCTTTTATCCTGGCTCAATCTACAATCATATTTCTTTGTTATTATTTCCTCTTAGCATTAAAGTACAATTGATGTTGATAGATATCAAGGAGAGGCTGAACTTCACCCAAAAAAAAAAAAAAAAGAAAAGATGTGTTGTTGGCACAGAAATACCATCGGTAGAGTTCTTGGCTGCCTTTTATTCGTCTGCTGACAGCGAGCACAACGGGGCTCTCGCTGCCTGCTTTTGGCTTGTGTGGATTTGCAATAAACAGCTCAACTATATATTTATTTTCAAGATTAATTCAATTCATGGAAGATAACTGCTCCCACCTTGTGAATCCTTGTTAGTTAATGGAAAGTTGCAGATGTAAAGATCAGCTCTTAATTTCATGCCAACAAATTAATACGGCGATGTGGTGCTGTCTTTTCCACAGGTGTGTGTGTGTACTAGGACTGTCTGAACCGCACTGTAACTAATAGCCCCGATATAACTTGGAAGAAGAAATCTTCAATGGAAGACCCCCAGGGAATAAATGGGAAGTCTGTAAGTAAACAACTTGTCAGTCCTGAGAAAAAAAGTTATGGCTTTCAAAGTGGTAATTATTTTTTTTGCAACCAAGTGGCTGGAAAGTTTTAGAAAGCTGCATGCACTTTTAATGATTGGAAGCCGTGAATGATGAAATTCATTGAGAGGTGGAGGTTTATGCTAAGCTACAGAAAATAAGTATAGATTTAAAAATATTTGTCTTCAATGATTCATGTTACAAAATGATCGTTGTTGCTTTCTCTAAGACATATTCAGCTTGCTGCATTTCTATTGTTAACATTTTGATCTGTTGGAGAATTTTCATCCCATTATTTGAAGTTATTTCTCTTTGCCTGTGTGAATATATGCAAATATTGCTTCTGGGAGCAGTGGGTGCAACTCCTAGCTGCAAAGTCTTATGAACAGTGGCAAAATTTGTGTTTCTTAAAAAGCCCACCTTGAGCAGCATTGTTGTTTCTTGTAAATGCCTGTTTATACAGTCACAGTAGCAAGAAATTTTACAAACTATCAGACATGGTTAATAATGTTTTAAAATAATATTTCATGCACGGTCAAATGATTAGTGTGTGTTACGGATTTGTTAGTTTAGTTTGTGATATCATTCTTGGCACGCAGTGAACATCAAAATGCTACATATATGTTTTTATTCTGGATTGTTTTAACAGAAATGGTGCACGTTGAAATTGCCTTATTTTTACCAGTTGTAAAATAACTCCAAAAACTACTGTTTAGTAAATTTGATTAGATTTATTTCCTGCATTTTTTTCTGGTGTGTTTATTTTCTACACTTGACAGTGCTCTGCATCATCTCTCACTCTTCCCCTTGTACATCCAGTTTCCCCAATGCTTGTGTTAGTTTTTCACATAGCAACAGAGCAGAAGGAGCTAAGCCACCTAACAATAACCCTGTTGTGTTGCGTGTTTTTGTTACACTTCTCGCCTAGTGTCATTTTTACTGTCTGAAGCAATATGGCTTTGATTATTTTCCGATGTTCATTTGTTCCACAGCCTGTCTCTATGTGTACGTTTGGGTATTTATCCATCGCTGCTACAGCAGTGTGTGAAAAGGACCAATTCACTCCTAGAGGAAGGGGTGGCCATGGTTACTGACTGGTGTTAAACAGGGATGGTCCTCTTTGCAGTAGCAGTCCCAGAGCTTTCAGCACCACCCAAGCCCAGTCCTTGTTCTGTTCAGGTTCAGGCTTTCCTCTATGCATGAAAAGCCTTTCCCCGAAGCTGCTGGGGTTTTCCACGGCTTTCACTGCAATGCTGCCTCTCCGTATGCCCAGCATAGCCTGGGCCTCGTGTGCTGCGGTGGTTTGGGTTGGGTAATCGTACGCTGGAGCTGTATGTAATGACAAATGTAACTGTCACTTAACATAACAGGAGTATTAAGGGAAATATTTGTTCATGGTTTGGCACCACCAGCACTCCTGTTGGGGTTATTCATTCCATTCCTTCTTTTCACCACTTAGTCCAGAGAGCCTGTAAAACACTTCATCTGCTCAGAATTTCCCTCCACATTACCCAAGTGGGTGGTAGTCATGGATGCTATCAGGATTATCAAAATCTAAACCAGTAACTGCTGAATAGACTTGCTGCGTCGACAAGACTCAGGCTTCTGTAACGGCGAGGACTGAACAGCCCAAAGGTATATGACACAGGGCAGAAGCACCACTGGGGGGGGTGACTCTTCTGATTGCCGTGTCGTTGGATAGGTTTAAAATAGGGGTACTGAACTGGTGAATCAAGTCCTGCAATTAGGCCTCTCTTTAATTCATTCATAATTGGACAGGCTGCTGCGTTTGCAACAGTCAGTTGACCAACACAGAGATTTCTTAAAAGCAGTAGTCAGAAGGCAAAACAGTCTCAGTGAAAATAAAGAAGATGGCGAGAACACTGTTTTTGTTTATTCTGCTCTGTGTGTGTGCCTACAAGGAAGAGAGAAAGAGAGGGTGAAGGGCAGAGTAACACTCTGCACTTACAGCACAGAAACCAAAAGCTGTTTGGGATTTAAGATCCCAAACACATGCAGCGACTCCTAAAATCTGGTGGTAGTCCATAGGAAAAAAGGAAAAGTTTTCTACAAGCGCCAGTTGAAAGGTACTTTAATTTTGGAATTGGCCAATGCAAAGCATGCTGTGGAAGCAATTTCAGGTACACGTGCGTTAGGGAGGAGCTTTATTCAGCAACTGAGAATTGAAGGTGTATCATGTTTTAGGAAAACAGAGCTAGATAGACGATGGAGGAAGTACCAGGAGAAGGAGAAAGGAAAGGAAAATGAAAAAAGTTTATCAGACAACACTATGAGAGAGTAGAGGAGCAGGTACTTTGCCACTGTCTTTGGCCAAGATTTCTCTGTTAGATGAGAAAGAGGATGATGTTTCACATGGGAATGCGGCCCGTCAGTGTTAACGTGCACAAGAGGATACATGGTAAGCCCAGGAGGCTAACTTCTGCTCTCTATTACGTTCATACAGCTAAGAGGGGATTTTAGCATCTAAGCAACACCTTTGTCACCTGGAGAAATGGTCCTAATGGTACCATCTTGTGTTTGGTTCACGTTCTGTAGGAATGGACTTGCAAACTTGTGCTTGCAAACTTGAATGCTACGTCTGCCCTTGCCTTTCTTTTACTAGGTGCCTGAGAAAGAAGCATAACAAATCTGAGGCGGGCTAGACAGAGGATATTGGTGTATTATCCTGCCTGAAGAAGTCACTGATGTTCAGTTTCTTTCTTTCCAAGTCCAAAAAAGGCTTTGAAGCTTGTTTACTAATGATATATGCACCTATTAAAGATGTTCCACTTGGTTTTTATCAAGCTAAAGTAAGAGTTCTTGAATCTTTGAAAGCGGTGGATTATTTTTAATTTGCATCTCTGTATTGATAAATTGGTTGTTGATTTAGCCCAATTTGTCAGTGAAGCAGAGATCTCAGTGATGAACTGGAAGATGCTGATGACTCTCTTGAGGGACAAGAGGCCTTGCAGAGGGATCTAGACAGATTGGACCATTGGGCAGTGATTAATGGGATGAAATTTAACAAGTTGAAATGCCGGATTCTGCACCTAGGACGGGGTAATGCTGGGCACAAGTATAAATTGGGAGAGGAGTGGCTGGAGAGCAGCCCTGCAGAACGGGATCTGGGGGTGCTGGTCGACAACAGGCTCAATAGGAGCCAGCAGTGTGCCCTGGCAGCCAAGAGGGCAAACCGCACCCTGGGGTGCATCAAACACGGCACAACCAGCCGGTCAAAAGAGGTGATCATCCCGCTGTGTTCAGCGTTGGGGCGGCCTCACCTTGAACACTGTGTGCAGTTCTGGGCCCCACAATTTAAGAAGGCTGTGAAGGTCCTTGAATAGTCCAGAGGAGGGCAACAAAGCTGGTGAAAGGGCTGGAAGGAATGTCCTAGGAGGAGTGGCTAAGGACTTTGGGCTTGTCTAGTTTGGAGGAAAGGAGGCTGAGGGGCGATCTCATTGCTCTCTACAGCTTCCTGAGGAGGGGAAGAGGAGAAGGAGGTGCTGATCTCTTCTCCCTGGTATCCAGTGATAGGACACGTGGGAATGGTTCAAAGCTGTACCAGGGGAGGTTTAGACTGGACACTAGGAAGCATTTCTTTACCAAGAGGGTGGTCAAACACTGGAACAGGCTTCCTAGAGAGGCGGTCGATGCCCCAAACCTGTCAGTGTTTGACAGGCATTTGGACAATGCCCTTAATAACAGGCTTTAACTTTTGGTCAGCCCTGAATTGGTCACGCAGTTGGATGAGATGATCAGTGTAGGTCCTTCCAACTGAAATATTCTATTCTGTTCTAAGTTCCTACAACTGGGCTGCCTCAATGACTGGGCTGTTTCAACTCAAAGAGTGTCCAAATGCCGTGCTGCTCACCTCACTGATCTTTCTCTGGATGTACTTCTTCACTTGATTGACTTTGGAGCAAACACCAACAAAGTAGTATTATTTGGCTTGCTACTGAAATCTGCAAGTCTGATACCTAGCCAACATGTTTACACTTTGAAGTGCCATGCATAGGGTGCCATTTCATGCCAGATTTGATATACTAGTGCTCCAATATCCGTTTGAGTTTGTAAGCCCTATTCTTCACCATCCTGAGGGAGCTTTTCTGCCTGCCGGTCATTTGCAATGAGTCCCACTGCTCACACATACCTGAAAAGAAACAAAGACATCTTTTTAAAATATTTTTGAGATGAAAAAATCAGTTTGGATGTTAAAGAAATTCTGATCGTAAGGAAGCCGAGAATGGGTCACAGTACATCTTATACCAAATTGATTTTTAAAAGTTGATGTAAAATTATTGTGGCTTACGTCTGTGGTAGGCTAAATCTCTACCAGTCCCAAAGTTGGCATTGGCATGAATGCATTGCCCTAGAAACCCTCTAGAAGCCCTAGAAACATGACAAACACTGATAATCAGAAGATTCTGGAGCAGAAGTCTTATGAGGAGCGGCTGAGGGAGCTGGGACTGTTTAGCCTGGAGAAAAGGAGGCTGAGGGGAGACCTCATCGCTCTCTACAACTACCTGAAAGGAGGTTGTAGAGAGGTGGGGGTCGGTCTCTTCTCCCAGGTAACAAGTGATAGGACAAGAGGAAATGGCCTCAAGTTGCGCCAGGGGAGGTTTAGACTGGATATTAGGAAATTTTTCTTCACCGAGAGGGTTATCAAGCATTGGAACAGACTGCCCAGGGAAGTGGTTGAGTTGCCATCCCTGGAGGTATTTAAAGGACGTTTGGATGAGGTACTTAGAGACATGGTGTAGTGGTGGTTTTTGGCAGTGTTAGGTTTATGGTTGGACTCGATGATCTTAAAGGTCTTTTCCAACCTATATGATTCTGTGATTCTGTGATTCTGTGATTCTGGCTTGATATGCTTGAGCTAGATATACACCTGTGTTAGAGGTACCCTGATGACAACTTTTTAAAAACCTCCAAAAGGGAATTGCAGAGGTAAGCAAGCATTTTATTTCATTTAATTTGGCTATTGATTTTTAAAATAATGCATATTTTTTACTCATTTGCAAGATTCAGCAAAAGGAAGTTTTCACAAATAAATATTAACATGTTTTCAGCAATTACTATACCCTCTGGGAATATTTTGGAGGGTATTTCTTCCCCATCAGTCTGTCTTTGGTTGCAATATTAGGTTATTATATAGCGTTAAATATCTTTCATTCCTGCCCTGTCCGGGCTCATAGTTGAAAATTCTCATTGCAAAATTGTACACCAAGAAGTATTTTCAACATCGAGTATTTTTGATGATGGACTTCGCCCATCTGGAAAACAGAGCGAAGACTCTGAGGCCCTCAGCAGTCAAGTTAGATCCAAACAGTGTGTACCCAATGAGCCAAGAAAGGAGGTGCTCCTAGTCTGCTTCAGCAGTTAATCTTCTCCAATTCCCCCCGCAGCCCCCAAACCTCAGCTTTCGGTTGGCGCTTTGGGCAGCCTGGCTGCATACTTCCAACTTCTTGCTCCTCCCTGCTGCTCTCCGGACACCGCTCTCCTGCTTGCCCCATGCAACGTATCAGAGAGCGGCGCTTGCACCGAAAATTCACTTCATACCTCCGCTAATGGAAAGATGCAGGGCAAGGAGCTGGTTTCAGCAAGAAAAGGAGGGGGGGCGGGGAAAAAAAACAAACCAAAAAACATCCAGCACCTGGCTGCAGCAAAATAATGAATTTTGCAGCAAACATGCGAGATTCTGTGGAATCTTGGAAAAACGCCAGACTCCACGACCACAGAAATGCTGAGTCCATGGGGCCCAGAGAGAGATGGCTGGGGCAGTTCACATCTCTCCGTCTTTGTTTCAAGCTCTTTGCAGTCTTACTGAGGCATCAGGTTACACTCTCTTCACATTTTCAAGGTTATCTTCGCTACCAGAACGGCTAGAAAGTTCATTTTGTTTCGAGGCGAGCTGGGGTTCGGTGGCACGGCTCTGCAGCCCAGGAGCGGTTTCAGAGGCCACCGCCGCAGTGATGGCATGGCTGTGGCTGCGGGCAGGGCTGGTGACAGCCAGAGATGACCCCCGGGTTTCAACAACGTCATCAATGGCACGTTTGCCTTGCTGTCACGCTACCGGTTTGTCACGTTAGGGAATAAACTCTATGAGGAAAATGGGTGAAAATAGAAGTAGTTTACCTTCGGTTGAAAACCGGTAGCATCGTCACCTGTGAAACTCATGTATATTGGTGCTACCTCAGTTTCTCTCAAAGGCTGGCACAGCACTGTATTCCCTTCTGTGTTCCCTTGCTATTCTGAAGAAATGTGTAACGCACTTCCTTTTTGGAAAGCTCTGCAAGGCAATAACCAACAAGCACCATGCAATTGCAATCTGTAACTGAGCCTATAAAATGTAATCGCCCGCACCCTTCCCACTCCCCTTCCCCTCTCTATCTGCAATTGGTAGGATATTAGAAACATAAGCCACAAAACCCACTTATAACACTCGGTAAGTGTCAAAAATAATGAACAGCCGGAACTAGCTGATGTATTTAAATTCCCTAAATTGAAATGAGCTGCTGCTAGGCAGCCTATGGTAACTGCTCAATCAGTAACTATTAGCAGAATTTTTTCTTTAAAAAACGTTTTTGTGAAAATGCTCCTGAAAATTGTAAGCTGTTTGTGGACAGTGTGAAGAGCATACCTTATTCACTACAAACTATTCATTCAGCTGGGTTTGCAATAACACCACAGAGGAATTCTTGTTACTTAAAATCTACTTTTCCTAATCGGTGGCAGAAACCCTGCAGTGCTGTAGGCAACGATGCCTGCAGCACTGACAGAAGTACTTCTACCCACAGCCTGTAGTGTTGGGCGTATTCATCTTTGCAGAACCAGAGCCTAAACATAGCATTCATCGTAGCTCTTATTTTTAATGAGCGTTTGTCATTTTCTGCCAATGATACCGGAAGCTAATTCCACCGCCAGTGTAACTCTTAGTGTGTTTTCTGCACACAGACATCAGCGCTGACCTTATGGTCCCGGCTTTAAGAGCAGGACAGAGACCTTGCAGGGATTTCCTTGGGGTCTGTCAACAGATACCACCGCTGATCTTAGCTACAAACCCTCTTTTCCGCAGAGAGGTGGATCTTTGTCTTAGTTATGGCATGAGGCATTTTTATATCACCTTATAAAAATGGGTATATAATAGGTATATAACAAATACACAATCCATCTGACTCTTTCCAGCGGCTATATACGTGCGCTGTATGCATACTGTTCTGCGTGAAGTCGCTTCTTGAAAGTCTTGATGAAGTTGTAGCTTAGCCCTTAACAGTAAAAAGCAAACTGCCAGCGAAGTTTATTTTCTTTTTTACTAGGTTTTCTGGACCATTGTTCCGCTTGAGGAGCCATGTTTGTTAGTTTTGGCTCTCTGACTTTTCTTCCTTAAGGATAAACTCTCCTCAGGCAGTTGTACAACTATGCACTAAAAGACTGCATAGCAGTTTATTCACAGCCCAAGCTCCAGCAGAATTCAACTGTGTGACTTCCTGGCTTAAGCGGGGGTGCATCCGTAATGTAAATACCTACTTGATTTTGTGGAAAACCAGGAGGTTTTTTGTTTGTTCTTGTAAAAGATTCCTGCTGGAAGCTTAACTTTAAAGTTGGCATCCAGCCTTCTCTGCTGTGACTCGGATAATGATCTGATTTTGTGCTTTCATGGACATTTTTGTATTTTAAAATTTTTAATTCAACATTAGCTTTGCTTACAAGCTGCAGAGCAGAATAAAATCACATTACAAACATTGTAGTATTAGATTTTATCACCATTTATTTCTTCTCGTCTGCCCAGGGATTTCTACATGTTCGGTAGAACTAATTTGCAGTCAGACACTGAGGTCTTCTAGAAGGCCAGCAGGCTCCACAAACTAATTTATCCAAATAACCAATCCCTCATAGGCCAACCGTAGAAGGACACCAAAATGGCCTAAGCAGGCAAAGCCCCCTTTTGAAGTCTGGAATGTTTTGACTGACTTGAAACAGGCGGCAGGAATGAAGGGATAATTTTCAGTGACCCATGGGACTTTTTTGCCATTTTCAAATATTAGGTAAAACAAAGAGAAATTGCTTGTTCTAATTTAGAAAGACTTAGCAATCCGGAAGGTAACCAGACTCAGAATTGAGTACTAAGGTATAGAGCTGAAGTTTACTCAATGCATTGAGGGTTTGTGTCTGGCTATGTAGTATTTACACGCCCACACATACACACGCTGCTTTACTTATACATGCACATACCTAAACTGTTTTTTGAATTTCACTTTTATAACAAAACTTCAGTACAGAGTATATCTATGCAATATTAAGTGAACTACCTGAAACGCTGTTCTTAAGCACATACTGTTTTTCTTGAAACAATCATTTTTAATTAGAAGGATGTGTTTCTGTTGCTGCTTCAAAAGCTGGGATACTCACTCAGATGCCAAGACTTCCGTGACATACCTGTTTTCTTACACCCCCTGTCCCGGTGCCATTTGAGTAAATGTGGAAATTAATATAATTTTGAAGTGAGTTTTCTAGTCTAAAGTAGTCTTGCAGACACAAAGGGGAAGTATTTTGATGCATACATAAAACCGCAATTTTCTATGAAAAATTCTAGGGGGAGAGAGAGAATGTCAATATTTAGGAACAAAATTAAATCCTTACAGATCAGGTACTTCATGTTCAGCTTCTTGAATTTGTATCTTAAAGACAGTATGGAGCAATCTCATGGATTTCAGCAACTTCTTTAGAGACACGCTCTTGTAAATTGTGTCTCAAATTTACCATGCAGATTTATGTGATAGGTCCAACCCTGTATTTATCAACACTAATGGCGCAGACCAACTCCGGCTCTCAGCTGCCTCCCCATGACATTGACTCACAGATAAGCTGGAGCTTCCTAGCAGAAAGAGTGTTGTCTGTAAGGAGGAATCAGTAAGCCAGTAGTGAAGCTTCTCTACCTGTGCTTGATAGAAGTATGTTTCCTTGAAACAGTATTTTGGCAAGGATTTTGGTCACCAACTCACCCTTTTCCTTCTGCCATCTTTGGTGGTTCTTGGGAGCTGTACAGATGTAACACTCGCGGTTAAGGGAGAGGGTAAATGCCATCTCCTGCACACTCACAGTGAGGTTACAGGCTTAGGGGTCTGCAGAGCATTGTTGTGGGGCTCACGTGTGCGTCCTGCTAACTTTATGGATAGTAATTTTAAGCTGGCAGTTTAAAGTTTCCACTGAAAGCTCTATGGTACTTGGTTGGGCTATAGCTATTGCTGGTATTGCTCCTATGTACGCAGCAAACTCCTAGTTTTAGTTTGTTATTTTACATGGGATATTGAAATACAAGTTCCTTCTGATTTCAGATTGCTCTGAAATATTCGTGCTTAGGATTGTCCTATGGTAATAGACAAACATGATAGAATGACAGAGAAATCCTGTTTAAGTGCAGTTTTCAATCTTACATATACTGACCTCAGATTAGTGGATTTCAGAAACATGATGTTTAAATTAATGTTATTTTGGTGTGAGTGTATATATGTGTGTCTGTGTGTGTCTGTGTGCATGGAATGTATTAGATTAAATTAAGTTATGTTCCAGCTTTTCCTTGAGGAATATAATTTTGTTAGTAGTTAATAATGTTAATGCCATGATTTTCTCGTATTATGTTTACATATATGGCTACAGTAAAATCAAATTATATTTGCTGGGGGTAAGATTAGTCAGTCAAGGACCTATTTACAACAGGAGAAATTAAAATTCAGAGTTTGTAGGAAAGAGATGCTTTTCTATTTCTGTCTGCCTTGCTTTAGCTGTGTTGTCTAGACTGTCCTGGAAGTCACAGACCCACTGGTCCCGCGGTCCGGGCCCATAGCACAGCAGCAGAGTCTGGCAGCGAGTGGGGAGGCTTCGTAGGGATTTCTCATCAATCACATAGAATTTGTCATTCTGACATTTTTGGCATTCAAAGCTTTATATTCTGCCACCAGCATTCACATAGGGTGAACTTTCCATCGTACCAACAATGCACCTATACAACTGTGCAGTGCAGCAGATGGGAGAAAATTTCTTCCCAGCTCCTATGGTGATCCGCTCATACCCCGAAGCACAGGATTTGATTATCCTGATTATAATTTACAGAGCTATAATTGTTGTTAATGGTCATGAGTCAATGAATGAAATTGCTTGAAGATAAAAAATTGCTTATTTTTTTCTCAATCTGTTTTAAAAGGAGCAAGTAGGAGAGTAAGTGATTTCAGGCACACTTTCACACTGTCCTTATGCAGCGGAGTAATTTTAAAATATAATCTAGGTGTTACATTTGGGTAAAATGAGCGGGGATTAAAAGAGAGAGAGCTTTTAGAGTAAGCACTGCTTGGGTGCTTGTAGGTTCAGGCATTTGCTCTTGCTGAATGTGTGTTTAGTACTGTAGGTATTTTTAGGAAAGTAAGCATGATCTATTTTTTATTTTATTTTTATTCTTAATATTGGACATATTTTTCATGTTTGACCACCCTTTTAGGCCTGTAAATAATTGAAAAGATCTAAAAGTATCTCTGTATTCAGAATCAACTAGTTAAATGCTTGTATGCCTTGCTTTCACCTTCAGTTATTTGTACACGAAAAAAGAATCTAAATTTAGGGATGGCTTGTTTCATTTCTATTTTTCTACTCTTGTTTGAAGCATTAGGTTTTTTGGGAACAAAGTATATTTAGTGGTAGGCTGATAGGTACATCAGATTTGTGTCATTTGCAACAGTATTTTGGAAAGGGAAAAGGTGTAAGATCTATGCTTTATTTTTCTCTGGGCTTAGTAAGGCATTGTAAAAGCTAAGTGGCACATCAAGCGGGTTATATAGTGCAGACACTGCATAAATCCTCTGCTCAGTCCCTGGAAGGGCTGTATGCTGCCATTACGCTTTCTATAAACAGAAGACAAGCACTGCCAAATCCTTGCAGCACTGGACACCAGCTCTTTCTGTTCTTAGCTTGTCTTGTTTATTGTTGCTCAAAGACTGTCTTATTTGCCAGTATTGCATCCGCTTTTGATCGTCAGGAGCGAAGAGTATCTTGCACTTCTTGGTAGCTGGACTGTCCATCTTCTCCATTTCTTCTCCATCTGCAATTTTAAATGAAATAATTGCCTCCGATGAGTGTAGTTAATGTGACAGTATTTTGGTCTCACTAAGAAGAGTTAAAGACAATAGCTACTCAGAAGCAAACACTTTTGGGGCTGGACAGGAAAACAGGAGCCTTGTATGACAGCTTGAAGAACACTCAGATTTGGACTGGCAGAGAAGAGCAAGAGGTATGTAAGTGCTGCTACATTGGGTTATACAACATAACTTAGCTTGCTGTTCTGCGTCTAACAGGGAACAGCATCAGACATTTAAAGAGAGTAGGAGAAAAAGAGCAAATCCTGCTTTTGATAGGATGGAAGATACATCCAAACCATTGTGTTTAATGCTGTCCTTCATGAACTTGCTTTTATTTGGACATGTTTATGCTTGAAGCCTCTGTAGCGATGAGTTCTACAAGTTAATTAATGTGTTTTCTAAGAAAGGCTTTTTGTTGTTTTATGCTTGCTGCCTAATAACTGCAGCAAAAACATGGGGATGTTAAGTTTTCCTGACATGAGAAATAATGAATTGTCAATCTCTGTTCACTTCCTGCAGTCTCATTCCTGATTCTGTAGACTTCTGTTGTTTTCATGACGCCGAGTTGTCTCTTCCAAGCTGAAGAACCTTGTTTTTTCCTGAGGCTGCTGATGGGCTTTGTGTGAGAAATTCAAGATGTGAGCACTCTGGCTTTATGATGTTTTACTCTGTGTTCCCATCCTAATAATTTTTAACACTATATCCACCCTTTTGACTGCCATTGGCCACTGAGTTGTTGTTTTCAGAAAATTATTGGCAACAACTCCAAGATCTCTACCTTGGGAACAGTAGTTAATTTAGTACTTATCGTTGCCCATCCTCAGTTTGAGTTGTCTTTTACTTTGCATTTATCAACACAGAATGTCACTGGCGCTTGTCATGTGTAGTCACCATGATGGCAGTTCTCTGTAGGCAGCTTTACTTTGAGCTGGCCTGAGTAGTTTAGCAAATTTATAACCTTGCTGTTTGCCATCTTTTCCAGGGCATTTATGTTTAACAGAGCAGGTCGTTTTGGAATTCCATTAGTAATGTTGTGAAAACTGCCCACTTATTCTGTTCCATCCTTTAAATAGTACTTCGTGACAGACCTTTTGCTTTACCTTGTGACAAATTGTTTAAGAGCTTTTGGCTTGTGAGAGCTTTTCAGAAATCTAAATATACTACATTAACCAAATCATCCTTATCCAAATAATCATTAACTCCTTACAGAAACGCTAGTAGTCTTGAAGTTATGACTTCTCTTTACCATGCTTTCTGTTCCCCATTACATCATATTCCCGTGTGCCTACCAATTCTCTTGTTTGTTATATCAGCTGATTTGATCATGCTTCCATTGTTTTAGAGCTCTTGG
The DNA here is from genome assembly GCF_035582795.1 of Mycteria americana. Lineage (NCBI taxonomy): Eukaryota > Metazoa > Chordata > Aves > Ciconiiformes > Ciconiidae > Mycteria > Mycteria americana. Next base: position 139,148,073 of record NC_134366.1, on the reverse strand, counting down.
GTGAACTCTTGGGTCTGGGTGTTTTGTGCCTCTTCATTTTGTTAATCTGCCCCAAAGCTTCCTCTGCTAATACTTTGGTTTAGAGCTGTCGAGGTCTTCTCTCCTTACGTAGTGAGTATCATGCAAATAATTAATTTAGCTTTTCTGCAATAGTCCTGTCGTAACTGAGCATTCCTCTATTACCACGGGCAAAAGTTGGCTTTTTGCATGTTTTCTGTTAAGTTTTTCATTAATCTGAGCCAATAGCAAATGGTTCTTCAGAGGATTTTTTGTCCTGTGTTCTCCTGGGTTTGCATTTGAATCAACGGAGCACAAGCCCATTTCCAGTTTCAGGTATTTAGCTGTAATGTATGGCGCTCAGCCTGTGTAATGTCTTTGGACCCGCAGCATCTGCTCCAGCGAAGCAGGAGTCTTCTGAGTCTTCTGCAGCTCTGCATAGGTCAGCTAGTCCTGCGCAGGTGTCTGGGACATCTAAAATAGCATTAGAGGCCTTGTCCAAGCATCAGAATTGCTTGCGGTGTCTTTTTATTTTATTAGTCTTGTATCCTCTTGATTAGTAATTTTGGTTTTTTGTACTCGGGTTATCTTTGCAGAGTACAGAGTGAATGTACTGTTGCAGGTCGTTCACCTCTTACAAGTGTTGTTCGCTATTTTGTATATGTAAATCCTTGGTTTAGTGAGATCTGTGGATCACATGTATTATCTATAAAAATACAAAACCAGAAAATGAGGGGGATGAATTGCATGTTGACTTCCAGGCGATACAGTTATAAAGCACGAGCTTCATAACTTCCACGAAATTAGGTATTTGAAGTATACCTACCATGCCAACTGTCAGTACTGTGAGCATGTCTGGTAGCGTGACTGAATGCATGCTTGCACCTTTGGAACCTCTTCTTATTTCTTAGGAAATGAAAAAATACTCCTAGAATATTGTGTTAGAATATAATAGTTGGTTAGTAACTTTGCCTGGTTTATATGCTACAGGAGTCCTGGTATTCAAAGCCCTCCTAATGTGAGTATTGGTCTAATTCTTTTTTGTTGTTTAATTGTATGTTTCAGAAAGTCATCCCCCACACGCTCTTACAAAAAATTTGAATGGAAGCCTAGAAACCTCTTTAGTTTGTCTGACATGTTCTTGAAAGATTTTGGAGATTTGGTTCCTGTAGGCGGGAACCCGCAGTCTCGCTCACGTCGAAGGCAGAGAGGGTAGTGGTGTCTCCTGCCCAGGCAGGTGCCTTCTCACCGCTGACACCACTGAATTCGGCCATCTCTTTGGAACGGAAAACACAGGCAATGGGACTTCTCTTTCTGTCAAAGCTCAAACTACAACAACAACAACAACAACAACAGGATATTTCAACATCCCTGAAGCATTTTTAAACACCTAGGATGAATAATTTTTGAATTTTATCCTCCTGCCTCTTTTGTTGAAGGTGAACTCTCCAAACTACATCAGGGAGAATTAGGTCACAAAACTCTGGTGCGTAGACAGCACTTTTGAGGCCATCTCCTTACAGCATAAATAACTACAGAAATAAAGCTGCAAAACAAGCAGAGTATACGTTTTGTTATTATTTGAAGCAACAGGTTCTCTTTATGAATCTCCTTTATCTGTGTGAGATTTTCCAGTTTGGGGGGTTTTTTTGTTTCTCAGAAGCGTTCCACATGAGACCAGAGCGCCCTGTGATGATGGGTAAAGCTTTTGTATGATGTGCCAGTGACTGAGAACAGAATTTACTATCCTGTGGTAACTTTTACAGTGGGAGATTTTATAATGCATGCAGATGCAACAGTACAGCACTAGGGTGAGATCTGAGTAAAGTTTTTTGTTGTTATTAGAAAGAATTGTTTGAACAGTTAAGCTGAACAGACTGTCACCAAAAAGAGCTCCCTTCTCCAGCTGAGAAGTGAGGTGACAAAATTTTGCTTTTCACACAGAATGCAACACATCTGATGCATGAGCTGAATAGCAGAACGCATTACAGGGAGTAGTAGAAGTGTTGATATAGCTGTGATGAACTAAAGAGGTAAATGAGGTAAGATTTGAAGGAAAAAACTGTGTCTTTATAAGATCAAAATGATGGAATAAGAGCTTGGAAAAATAAAATCAATTTTAGGTGCAAAAACATTCAGAACTTTTCTCACTGAATGCATTCAGTTTAAAAAAAGAATAGCTTTGAAACTGAAACTCTTTGTGAATTTGTGTTGAATTGGGGTTAATAGTTTTGACCAAAACCCCAGAAACTGGGGGCGCTGGCATGGGTTGCAAGTTGGGAAGATGTGCTTCTACCCCCTCGTCACTCTGTTCTCTGGTGAGGGCACTTTGGGATGCGTGCTCGTAACTGACAGCTTGGGTCGGAGCAGAGAGGTGAATGAACACCTTGCCCTCGCGAGCGAGTGTCCTACCCACTTGACTGCAGATGCTCCCAGGGAGAGGTTTGAGAGCAGCTTGTTCCAGAAAAGCAAGAGGGAAGATGATTTCCTGGAGGAGCAGTTTGAATTCCACCTCTGATCAGGCAGAAGTGGGGTATAAGCTCTATTTTGTATTCTTTGGGTTGCAGGATAGTCAGGGTGGTAAGAAACACCCGCTCCAGCCACCTGTCTCCCCTCCCCCTTCCTTCTTTTGTCGTCTCATCTTTTTGTTAAAAGCTCTTTCTCCAAAACTTTCTTCTCCCCTTGCTAGTGAAAAATTCTGGAAAGTTCTAATTTTTGGTCTGGCTCAGAAGGGTTAGACAGATAGGTTTTGGGAGAGCGGGGACACCGCCTTCCAGCAAAACTCCATATTCACAGCTGTATATTTTGCATTCTTTTTGGAACCCGTATCTCACTGAGCAAGAAAAGACAATGTTTGGAAACATTCTATTATTTATGTAATATTATTTTAAGGTCAATTAGTAGCTCTGTGATTTTTAAAAAATATATATTAATATCCTTTATATTTAGGGGAAGATCAAAACCCCATTCTGGTAGGTGACAGAGAGAGAGGAAAGAGAAAAGCAAGCTGTCGCTTAAAGAACTTGCAGGTTTAGTTTATAGCAAGATATGATGGAAGAGGAAATGTTAGAGTTGTAAGCCCATCTGTTCTAAAAGCAGCTTCTGAGAGCTGGATTACTGCATTTAATTTTTTGAAAAAAGATTGTATTAATGTTTTTTTATGAAAAATAAATATAATCAATATCCTTAATAAGTAAGCCAGTGACTATTTTTTCTTTTCTTTTAGTTGAACAGGTGCACTAACTGAAGATTGGCTCTAATACAGGGCTTTATTCCTGCTGTTAAAAATGAGTAGCCCGTGAGATCTATTACCCTCAGGCCTCAGGTAGTTCAGCCACCTTGGCTTCAATGCGCGCTTGGAGCCAGTGCCTGCTGCAATATTGCTGGATAAATCCTAGAGCTCGGGACAGAAAAGAGAGTCTGTCACCACTCCTATCCACTGTGCCTAAATCCCAAGCAAGTCACCTGGAGTGCAAGATGTGGGGTTCTGCTCTTACCTTGTGCACTACTTCCCGTCCTCTACTTTATTCCTCATCTTTCCCATCTCTGTTGCCTTCTGTTCAAGAAAAACGTGTCCTAAGTAACCAGCAGGCTTCCTTTAGCCAGTCGGTTGAGAATCCTCAACTGGCAAAGCTGCTAAAAACTAAGCCTTACACTGTCTGGTGCTGGCATACTTTGGTAGATCTCAGAATGGCTGATAAGATCATGAGCTCAACTTGGTCAACAAATTACAATTAAAAGTGTGCAGGAGACACAGAAACTGTTTTTATTTTAATTGTGCTTCCCTCTCCTTTTGTGAGTGTTTTCTTTGTTTTATCTTCAAGAATGGAAGACTGGACACCAGCAATACGGCAGCTCCAAATTATTTTTCTGCCTCTTCCTAGACTTCTTCCAGAGAAGGGTTAATCCAATGACAGTTGGATTATAACGGCACCACAAAAAGATTTTATCCCCCTCTTGACCTCCCCTATGAAATGTTTTGGCATATAAGTGGGAAGAGAGTAAGAAGTGTTAGCAGAAGGAAAGCAGTATGTAATACCTTAATATTTTGAAAGCGTTAACTGCTCTTCTTTATTAAAGGTTTAGACAGTCTGTGTGGGGATGGTTGTCGTGGGGGCGTGTGATGGCTTCTCTGTGCTTGCAATGCCAAGATGTATTGACTGCTTGTCACTGTGCAGTGAGAAGGGTCACGCTAACGCCTTTGACTCCCTGGGCCTTTTAGAGCATGTCCATTCTCCTATGTTTTACAGCTGTGACCTGCGTGTTACGGCATTTGATGTGTTGTGCAGGAGGAGGCTGTGGTGAGCAAGTTAAAGGTGAGGAGGAAGGTAGGAACTGCACTGTGTGGTGTCAGGCATGAGTGGGTAGTAAAATGCTGTGGAAGATGATTCTGAACTGTAAGAGAGGCAAGTAAGTTTGGAAGAAAGAAGGACAAGTCATTTGCTCCTTCCTTTTACCTCCAGGTGAAAGCGCTCCTCCGCTCACCTGCCTTTCCTAGCCTTTGACTTCTCATCTTTGTTTTCACGTTTACCAGCACAGAACAGTCATTTTTTTCAGTTGAGGTTAACACATGACCAAGGATCATACCAGCTCATGCCTGAAAAGTTATGTGTGCCTCTGAGCTCTCAAGTCTTATATGACCTGCCATGAAATGAAAAATGCATGTTAAACATTTTCCCAAATGACTTTGAGAGGTATCAATTATATACTCATCTTCTGCTGATGAGTGTTGTGACCATTTGCTTACTTCACACTAATGCCAGATTTACACTGATGCTTTTTAGGTCATCCTGAGTCCTTTCCTTAAGCACTGGTACACCTTTGGCTTTCTTCCCATTCACTGTCAGCTTGTGCTAATAATAATCTGTGGATCTCAGCTGTTTTTGTTGAAAGGCCAGTCCTCTTCTGGGGATTTTTTTTTCTGCACTCATCTTATTCAACCACTGATGTTTTGTGCCACTCTAGTTTCTCATTGTCAACGGCTAAGTAGGAAAACGTTATTCCCTCCGAAGTGTGCACAGGGCATTCAGCATTAGAGACAGCTGCTAGAAATAGCAGTCATGTCCTTCTTGGTTTTGCTGAGCAGTTGTGGATAGTTCGTGTCAAATGAACTCGGTGGGAGACTTTATGTAGTTGTTACTGCTGTTACCTAGAGAGGATTACAAACTTTTGCCATGCTTTTTATTACAGATGGCATTACTGTCACAGAGTTCTTGTCTTAGTATTTTTTCTTTTTACGGGGTTACTTGGCAAATGTTTCACGCTTAAGTATCTTTAATCCCAAATCCTTGTGAGACACTAGTTTAGAGGGTGTTATTATTCTGCCTGTAAGTCCTGCACCCTGCTGAGAAATTGCGAGAGTTACATTTATAAGTCAAAGAGAATTGGCAGAAGCAAGTGGTGCTGACAAACCCCATGTATGTACTTTAACATTTGTTTTCTGCGAGTCATTTGTAGGTATAAAAGTAACATTTGAGTGAATTAAGTGCTAAGAAGTGTTACACAGGACCTGTGTAGGTCTGCCAACAAAAATAAACATGGCCGTGATTACGTGTGTGAGGGTGGTGTTAGCAGAGCTGGAGAGGCTCTTGGAGGGACACTAAACAAGTACCACCGGGGTCACGAACAGCCTGACCATGGGGAGTGTGGGTGCTGGGCTTCTGAACCAGAGATTATCTTCATTCAGCACAGCCTTTCATTTTAATGTTCATAAAGGAGTTTAAAAACTTTGTTACTTTTAACAGTCCTGAATCTGTCAAAACTGAAGGACTAGGTTGACTGGCTGTAACATCCGATGTATTTAATCCAAATCTTTGTGGTAGCCCAGTGTGCCCAAACTGTCACTAGAGGTTTCATGATTGCTCTGCTGACATATTTTAGGGATCTAGATTTAAGACTTCAGTGAGGAAGAAATTAAATTTCTCTGCTTGGAGATGTCTTTGTCTAATTGGATGTAATATTTAGGCGGCAAGGAGGGTTTCATCATTAAGGCACTGACCTGACATTGGGATATATGAATCGTCTGCATGGCTGTCCTGCAAACTGCTTGCGTGACTGTAGGGATGCCGTGTAGTCTGTCTCTGCCTATTCTTTGTCTGCGAAATGGGATAGTAATGCTTTCCCTTTCATCATATTAGTCTAATTAATTTGAGCTAGTTGTAGTAAACTTGTGTTATGTATAGAAGTTGCACTAAGCACTGTGTCTTGCAGTCCTGAGTATTGAATTTGTGTTTCCTTTTGAAGGTCAAGTGAGAGAGTGCCAGACATGAAAGATGAACTACTCTTAAGCTTTTGCTTTCAGTAAGGAAAACGATGAAGCTCAAAACATTCCTATGAACATCTCTGTGTAAATGCTCATAGTGACTGTATTCCAGTCGACAAATCTGAAACACACCGGGACTGACCCCTACACTTTTGCAGTGATAAAGATCTGAAGTCTAGATTTGAACCCTGTATAATCCGTCCCTGTGGGGCGAGCGGGAGTTACGTGTGCACAACTAAAGCTGTGAATTTGATCCAGAATTTTCTCCTATACTCTGTAAAAGCAGTAATTTCTCTTAAAGCATATTCTTGTGTATGGTTTCTTCCTCTTTGTGAATGCACACACATTTTGTCATAAGACTTATAGTCTGAAAAATTGTATGCTTTTGAACTGTTTAAATTCTAGAGCAATTATTTTCTATAGCAGACTGACATTTTTAAATACTGAGCACATATTGAAATGACACTGTTCAATGCTTTCACATTTCTTTGGTCTCATCTGGTCAGAATATAGTGTGGGAATATTTTGTGATAACCCAAATTGTAGAATATGTTTAGTAGTTTTTTAGTCTATTGAGTAGTTTAATTAATTATTGCGAAGTGGTAGTGAGAGGCAAATGAAGGAAATCCCAGGATAAATAAAGCAAATGTTAAACTTGTTCTTTAGCTCTTTCTAAAATAGGAAAAAGTTAGTGGACTTACTTTTAGACATCTGCTGTTGCTACTGTGCACAAATGATACCACATGAACAGAGGGCTACGTGATGCAATTTTAATAGTAGCAAGAATCTATTATCTTGTAACTTGATGGGTTTTTAAACAATGCAAATTTTAGAACAAATATTTTTAAGTTATAAATATAAAGGTAGTTGCCACATGTATTTTTTATATTTATTTTATATTTAGCTGTGGTTCCTCTATTAATCTTTGTTTCAAACATTAAATGCCTTCCTCATGGCAGCTGTCCATTCACTCGTACCATGACTACTGGCATGTTAAGTTCAAAGTGGAATGTCATGGAGAATGCAGATAATATATTTAGTTCCTGTCACCAGACAGCACAAGGCACCAGTGCGTCTCGTTCTCAGAGGGGGAAGCCAGCTACTTTCACTGCAATGTTCCCCTTCAGTTAATATAATTTGGTTTTTTTTTTAGATAAAGCTTTAGTCAAGTCTACCAGCGTGATTTTTACTGTAATCTTTGGTGTTATGAGTACCTGAAAGAAATGTTTTAAACAAAATAATTTTAAAACCAGTGTCAGGGAGAATATGTAGAAGAATATATGTTTGTTTTTCAATGCTTTGATATGTGCATGCCAAAATATAAGCTGGAGCTGGAGCGGAGGCAGGAGAACTCTGGGTCTGAATGATCAGAAGCAAGCCATTTTAAAACAAATTATAGAAGCTTATAGAAGAGAAAACTTTCCCAAGAGCATAGTGAAAGGCTTAATCCATATTTCTAGAAAATTGCAGCTGTCAGGCTTTCTTTTATTACCCTAGCAAAATGCTGTGTCAGGTGTTACAAAGAAGTTTGGCCACGCATTTAGAAAATTAATAGCTTCCTTACATCAGATGTGTTAAATAGAAACATGTCTGGTTGTGTAGCCAGTTGTCATATTTTGATGTTCCTATTGAAAGTTATTTCTTTTACTGTATAATTTATGTTCAGCAATTAAGCTATGAGGAAAGAGACAGTTTGTTGGAACAGTGACCTTCATGCACATAAAAAACATTTATAGGATGAGACCAATGTTTTGCTATGCCAGTCTTGCTGTATATAATGTCAGGTGCTACTGAGAGCAGTTGCCATTCAGTCACAGCAAATTCCGGTGTGGAACAATAAAGAATTGCAAATTTGCCCCAAAGAAAAAATTGGTATTGACAAATTAATTTGTATCCCTGATAAATTCTGTTCCATTTGTCAAAAGAACAAAGTGACAGTCAGTAGAAGTATCTTACAGTGATGCTTTGATTTTCAGTAAGTTCTACTTTGTTCTAATAGGCTTTCCAGCGCTTTCATCTAACCATAGATTACTACTTGCATTAACAACTTAAACCTCAGGTTTTACGGGGTTGGTTTCTTCATTCTGTGTTACGATTAGCATACTGAAAACTGGTGCTGCACTACTGTCATGGTGAAATTTTTTTCCCCTTGTGTGTAATTTCCCACATGGAACCTGGTGTTTGTTGTCTCTTACCCTGTCGCCGCACATCTCCAAGAAGAATCAGGCTTCATCCTCTCCTTATCTCCCCACTAGGAAGATGTAAAGAGCAAAAAGATTTCCTGTTAGCCTTCTCTTCTTCAGGCTGATCAAACCCATTTCCCTCAGCCTCTTCTCATGTGGCATGTGCCCCCTAATCTTCTTGACAGCTTTCTATTGGGCTCATTCCGGTACAGCAATGTCTCTGTTATAGCGGGAAGTCCAAAACTAGACACAGTACTCCAGATGCAGTCTCTCAAGTGCCAAATAGAGGGGAAAAATAACTTTCTTTGATTTGCTGCTTGCACTTCTGCTAATGCAGCCCCATGTGCTTTGGCCTTCTTCACTTCTGCCAGCTCATGTTCAAATGCTCTACCAGGTACGCCCATCCTTTTCTGTAAATCCGCTTTCTACCCAGCCGGCCCCCAGCCTGCACTGTCACATGGGGTTATTCTGTCCAGGCATGGGACTTGGCATTTCCCTTTGTTGAGCTCCGTGAGGTTCCTGTAGGCCCATATCTCCAGCCTGTCAAAGCCCCTCTGAGGTAGCAGCCCTGCCCTACCAGTTTGGGAGGGCAGGGTTGCAAACTTGCAAACTTTGCAATCTATAAACTTGTTGAGAGTACACACCATCCATCTCCCTGCTTGTTAGTAAAGATACCAACCAGTATTGGCCGCATTATCAGTCCCTGAGAGATGACACTGGCAACTAGCTGCCAGCTAGCCTTTATATGGCTGATCACAAACCTTTGAGCCCAAAGGTTCAGCCAGTTTTCCACCTGCCTTATCTTCTACCTATTTGTCTGAAAGTATACTGTGGGAGACTTGTGGACTCTTGTCCACAGAGCCAGTCATTTCATCATGAAGGCAGTCAGGTCAGTTAAGCACAAGCTGCCCTTGCCAAATCCGTGCTGGCTGTTCCCAATTATCTTCTTGTCCATCATGTGCCTGGCAATGGCTTCTGAGAGGATTTGTTCCATAATCTTCCTGGAGACTGAGGTTAGGCTGACTGGCCTGTATTTTCCCACAATCTCCTTGTTCTTCTTGAAGATGGTGTGACATTTGCCCTTTTCCAGTCTTCAGGAATCTCCTCTGATCATTATGACCTCTCAAAGATGGTCAGTGGTGCTGCTTTTCTAATTCTATCCCTACACACTCAGGCCACGTCTCTATACTCCTCATGAGTAGCCTGTCCCTACCTCCACCCTCTATGTGCTTCACTTTTGTGGTTAAGCTCAATCAGGAGTGTCTCATTCATCCATGCTGGCCTTCTGCCCTTCCTGCTCAGATTCCTACATGTTGGAAAGGACAATGCTTTGGGGAGGTTGTCGCTGGGGGTCAACCAGCTTTCCTGGGCCCCTCTACCCCCATGGGATTCTGCCAAGCGGGTCCCATCTGCTCTTCTGAATGATAAGATTTGGATAGATGAGGGAGTGGGGCTCAGTCATAGTCTGTAGGATGAGAGTGTTCATGGTAATGTGGGGTTGGCTTCTCTCTGTGGGATAGGTCAGAAGAGAAGGGAGAGGATGTAGGTCTGGTCTCCAAGCTGGCAGCATTGTGAGGGAATGTGGAGAGGAAGAAATGGAGGTACATGACTTCCATTGAGGACTGCTATTGGTGATAACAGAGCTGCTGCTGATACTAGCTAATGGTGTTAGCAAGATAAATTTTAGAGCTGTGATTTAGACAATCCAAACATGGAGAAGATGGTTGCTACAAAGAGCTCATGGGATCTGTAATGTTTTGGAAAAGTCTTTTAGCACTGGAATCCACAGGCTTATAGATCAAATCTAAAAAAGTAATAATGAAAGATCAGCCAAAATGTTTCCCCCCTTGTCTCTTTTCTTCAGAATAACTTATTGTGTAATATACTGCAAATACACGAATGTATAGGGTTGTTGTTAAACTAGATATAACTAAGAGGTAATTGCATATTATATAACAGTAGCCTATGTTATCACTGTTAATTTCCTTACACAATGATGCCATACTAGACCCCAACATCAATTAATATTTCTAATGTATCAATATTTCATTGACATTACAATGCCCCTTAAAAAAAACCCAAAACCCAAAACCCCAAAACCCCAAAAACAACAGAAGAGTGTGTAGATACTATTATGCTTGTTCTATCAGTGTTTCTGGACCAATAAGTATATGATTTTTCCTCACTTTAAAGGTGATGCTGAATCCAAATGCATGCGCCTGTTTTCCATAGAGCCAAGTTAGGACGAAAAGCTCTGGGTCTTCCGAAGAAACAGGACCTCACATTAGTTTTAATTTACTGCTTGAGTCAGGAGACATTCTAAGGCTTAGAAAGTAATTGATTTGTTTCTCTCAGTTTTTCAATAAAATCAGTTTGTTTATTTGAGTGCAAACTGGCTAGGAAAACATCGCACAAGAGACTTGATGACAAGAAAAGAAGAAACAGTAGACTTTAGTAACTAAAAAAGTGTTTTAGTTACTGCTGTTGAATTATTAAATCAGAAAGAAAAAGAGTATTTATAAGCACTATTTATGTTTTGACTACAATATTATGCATTGTGAAAAATCTCCATATTCAGTTTTCACACACTCCCTAATTTGCTGGTTTACCACAAGCATAAGGCTTGATTCTGTCAGCACTTCTGAATGTGCAGCTATCTAAGCAGCTCTTAATTCAGTAGCCTGAAGTCCTTGCACCACCAGCTGAGGAAGATAAAGGCAGTCTACGAGTAATATTGGTAATAAGCAACCAAACCTTCTCAGTGTTAGGATAAATGCAGATTGATTGGGATCTGAAAGATTGTATTAGAAAATAAAGTAATTGGGATGCTGTTTGAGGTGAGAAAACAAATGGGAGCCACCCCGGAGAGCAGCCTGCACTGATCTGCCACAGAGGTACAGCTGGGAGGGAGCAGATGGGTGGCACTACAGTTTGGACGGGTCCGGGGTCCCGGAGGAGTCAGAAGCAGAGCAGTGAGATACAGGTCATCTGGACAGTCGTAGTAGCAGCGATGTGGCTTTGCTGTATTTTTGATCTCGTCCATAACTGTGCGGCAGCCATTGCTAACTCTTCCAAGGCCGCCCTGCATTCGAACCAGAAGGATGCTCCCTACGGCAGTCTTATCCCTGCCCCGCTAATGGATTTGAGACATACGCTTTTCTCTCAAGTTGCGAACAATTTTTGAAGGCCGTTTTTATCTGTAAGCTTCGAAGGGAATAGCTTTAAATAAGTGGGCATTTGCCTAGAAGTTGGCAATATTTAAAGCTGGCTGAATGCCCATTTAAATAAAAAAGAAATCAAACAGTAAAACATGAGTGCAGATTGTGGATGTAAACCATGGCTGCTTAGGTTGAAAGAGGAAATTGATTTAAGTGTGCTTTTTTTTGTTGTTTTCCTTACAGAAGAATGCAAAGTAATTATGATATTTTGAATGACTATTGTTTCTGTGTAATGCTTATGGCATAAGTAGAGCCCTTGACTCCTGAGAGACTGATAGAATTTTATCAGTCCCTGGGAGAAGTTCTCGCTTTTGTATGACCAGTAATTTTATGTCAGTTTATCTAATTGATAATGTTTATGCCCATACAGTGTACAAAACAGAAAACCGCTTTTGTGGCAACTTTTAAAAGCTGAAGCTAGGCTACAGAATTTGATAACCACAAAAACTATTTAATGCAGCTAAACTCCAGGGCCCAAATATTTTCCCATTATGTCATGTACAAAACAAATTCAATACCCGCAGCATTAAAACAATGCTTTTCCCTACTTCCTGGGATGCTTACAGTTCTCTGCCTTCTATTTTGAAGATTTTTATAAGCACTGCATTTGTTGGCCCTGTCTGCAGAGAAGGGCAATAATGGCTAAATGAGTAAATTTACTGATAGGTTGGCAAAAAGCAGTAACTCTTCAGTCACTGTCAGTGGACTTTTGTAAGCACGTATCGTGAGATAAGGTATGATGAGGAATACAATACTGAGTGCATCATTGAGACGTGAAGAGGCTGAATGTTGAAGAGATTGAGTTATATAGATATAGATGTTAAAATGTTAGCAGTTCCTCTGCCTTTTCCACCTTAGCCAGTTTACGTTACTGAATGCTAAAGGCAACATCGTTAATTTTGAAATTGCTAAAGGAGACTTCAAGAACAATTACCAAAAACTAGTTTAAATTCTGTAGTCCCTTCTGACTTGCAGTCAGGTTTCTGGCAAGTAAACTGCTGCCCCGCTGACCTTAAGCCTGGGGATATCCTTAACACAAAATACTATTTGTAGTAAGTTATGAAATCTTAGTTTTATAATGTAGCTTACATTATCCAGGGACTAAACCGGGACTATCACAGATAATTCCCTTAAGGTCCCATATTTGTTGAACCTAGATATTAAGTATCAAAATAACTTTTTCTTATTTTCTAAAATGTACACAAAATAATAATAATAATAATAATAATAATAATAATAATAATAATAATAATAATAATAATAGGCATGACGTTTCATCTTTTCTTGATCCTTTAGTGGTAGGAGTTAGACCTCCCCAGTGGTTTCTGGAATAGTCAGGGTAGTTGAAACTCCATCAAGCAACTCAAAGACCTTAATAAATGGGCAGGTCTTAAAAGACTACTTAAGATACAAAAGGGTGTTACTGAGGTTTTTTAATTAAATATTTTTTATGCCAAAACCATTTTTGCATCCCTTACAGCTGTGAGTTTCTTATTAATGGGATTTATACAAGTATTCACAAAGGGGAAAATGAGGCACATAGCTGAATATTAGTGCAGTTGTTTTCAGCTGTGATGAACACAGTAGTTCAGTAGTATCTGTGATGATGCAACTAATTTTAAACTTTTCATGCCAGTGACATGTCTTTTTCTGTAAAACACACCTGCGTAAAACATACATATTGTGTAAATTCATACATAATTATGTTATATAAATACATATATAAGTATGTCATATATATGTTAAGTGAATTGGGAAGATGTGTAGAAAGCTTCTCAGTAGCACTGCAAGTATAACTGTTGTGAATGGACCTCAACTTTACATACCAGAAAAATGATCTATTAAAGTAAATTTTGTTCTAAATGCTAATTGAATTTTTGAAATGTTTATACTGAATCCCTTGCTTTCATTCCTTCTGTATTTATCTTCTAATCTTTGCAGAAGCAAAGTATTACAATTACTAAAAATCTCGAAGTCTTAATTTAGTAGATCACATCTCCCAGAAGGGGACTTGTAAGAGGGAATTTTATACTTAATTTTTCTAGGTATCTGATTGAAAGAAAATTATTGAGAAAACTCTGCTAGTGCCAAGACTCATTTTTAAGGTGACTGACATTTCTGAACCACGGCCAAGGTGATGGTTAGGCAGGTCATTTGTCACGCTGTTTGATTTTCCATTGTTGGTTGATTTTTGATTGTGAGCTTTCAAGTTTACAAGGGAAGATCTTGAGTATGAACCAAGTGTAAGTGGAACATTACAGTGTTACTATAATTAGTCCTACCAGCAAACAGTGCTTTTGCAGACCTTCTGCTTCTATATTTATGAACTACCATTAGTTTGTCATAATATAAACAGCATATAAATAGGTCACTGTAGTGTCTAGGGGCCTAATCACAGACTATGTATTCCTAGGTGAATGATGAAATACATAATTATTTTTAATGATTTGACCTAATACAGAGATCATGAGAGAAACTATGACCACGTTGAAGTCAGCAAGAGGATTATCAGTGATTTCAGAGGGACTAACCTCCCAATTTTTTTGCAAGTGTCATTTTTTCTTACTTGAGATAATTCCATGGCCCAAATTTCTCCCTTTTTATGATGCCAGTTTCTAACAGTTGATAATTAGTCTATAGTGGATTAGTCTATTACTCTATCATGCATTTAAAAGACTATTATTTTGAATTATATCAGATTAAAAGTAGACTTTTGGTGAAATTTATGAAGCTCAGTTTTCAGTAGCTGTCTCCTGTGTGGATTTTCTATTATCTAAAATCTGACTGACATTATGAGGCAGCCTTTCCCTTTAGGGGAAGAGATAGTCAAGATCTCTCTTCCAGTTAGGCTTCTCTGTCCCTTAGCACTGTAGAAGCTGCCCTCTGTCTGCCAGGTTCAAATGTTACCAAGAATGAGAGACACATGGCCTGCACGACAGTAAAATAGTTGATGTTTTTTCTTTTGATGTGAAAGATTGAATTTTTGTTTGCTGTGTAGTTAAAAAAAAAAGTTTGAAACATATCTTCACCTTTCTCTGATGTAATTATTAAATATAAGTAACAGGTATGTCGTTGTGCAAGGTAAATCCCTAAGCTTCATCCTGTGTTGAAAATATGCTTTCTAGTAAATGAAATTAGATGCCAAGTAAATGAAATTAGATGCCACAGGATCTTTTTAGAAGTCAGATCACATTGCTAAAATAAGATTTCAGATCTTTTACACAGTTTGATTATAAAATTGATAACCTGGGTAACACATCTCAGGGAAGCAATTGGTAGTTATTTAAGATCCTGGAAGAAGTGAGATGGGGAGTGTGGGGAAGCTTAATAGGAAAGTGTAACCTCTCATGTTTGACTTCTGTGCCCTACATGGTTTAGTAGGAACTCATGTAGTTCTTTTATAGGTATGACACCATTCACCAGAAGTGAATTACCTATGTAATTGTAGAATCGTAGAATCAGAATAGTTTGGGTTGGAAGGGACCTTTAAGGGTCATCTAGTCCACCCACCCCAGCAATGAGCAGGGACATCTTCAACTAGATCAGGTTGCTTAGAGCCCCGTCCAACCTGACCTTGAATGTTTCCAGGGATGGGGCATCTACCACCTCTCTGGCAACTTGTTCCAGTGTTTCACCACCCTCATTGTAAAAAATTTCTTCCTTATATCTAGTCTGAATCTGCCCTCTT
This sequence comes from Mycteria americana, assembly GCF_035582795.1. Classification (NCBI taxonomy): domain Eukaryota; kingdom Metazoa; phylum Chordata; class Aves; order Ciconiiformes; family Ciconiidae; genus Mycteria; species Mycteria americana. The sequence goes on along the minus strand of NC_134366.1, from coordinate 139,132,725 downwards.
TTAGTTTAAAAACCATTACCCCTTGTCCTATCACTATAAGCCCTACTAAAAAGTCTGTTGACATCTTTCTTATAAGCCCCTTTTAAGTACTGAAAGGCTGCAATAAGGTCTCCCTGCAGCCTTCTCTTCTCCAGGCTGAACAACCCCAACTCCCTCAGCCTTTCTTCAGAGGAGAGGTGCTCCATCCCTCTGATCATTTCTGTGGCCCTCCTTTTGACCCGCTCCACCAGCTCCATGTCTTTCCTGTGCTGAGGGCTCCAGAGCTGGACGCAGTACTCCAGCTCGGGTCTCACCAGAGCAGAGTAGAGGGGCAGAATCACCTCCCTCACCCTGCTGGCCACGCTTCTTTTGATGCAGCCCAGGATATGGTTGACTTTTTGGGCTGCAAGTGCACGTTGCCAGCTCATGTCCAGCTTTTCATCCACCAGTACCCCCAAGTCCTTCTCCGCAGGGCTGTTCTCAATCCCTTCAGCCCCCATCCTGTATTGATACCAGGGGTTGCCCCGACCCATGTGCAGGACCTTGCGCTTGGCCTTGTTGAACCTCATGAGGTTCACATGGGCCCACTTCTCGAGCTTGTCCAGGTCCCTCTGGATGACATCCGATCCCTTAGGCACATCAACTGCACCACTTAGCTTGGTGTCATCTGCAAACTTGCTGAGGGTGCACTCGATCCCACTATGTCGCTGATGAAGATATTAAACAGTACTGGTCCCTTTAATAGCTTTAATAGTACATGAAATTTCTTGATGGTTACTGGCTGAAAAGTGACTAAAAGCAGGATTATTCATAATTAAAAAAAAAAAAAACCCAAACAACAATTCCTTACCAACACAAAAATGATACAGAACTATACAACTTTTGATATGTCTTTTAATATTTATTTCCATTTTTGTTATACTAAACAGTGCTAATAGACCAACAGACTTCTAAAAGTTATCTGAGACTATCTACAACTCTCAGATAATTAAAACTGATCACACCTTATCCAGGTATTTGTGGGCCACATTCTCACTTGCCAGGTGCCATGTTTCATCACGTACATCCCTGAAAAGGAGTACATAACATGATTGACTTTATTTGATAGGATTTGATATTCCTTTATAAACACTCTGTCTGTATGTAAATGACAATGCAAAGTCCAGGGGACTTAGATGAGTGTGCCTGGAAGATAGTTTTAACCATCCTATTTCAAATGAACCAGAGGGGACAGGCTGACTGTCTTGAGGACTAGAAAAAGTTTCTATGTCTAGTCAAGACATAGAAATTTAGAGGGATCAGTGACCTAATTAAAGAACATGAATTCTTCTAGTGTTGACGCCTAAAGTTCAAATGTTCTTTTTATACAGGAAACTCGCCTGCCTGGCTGCTACACAAATATTAAAACAACTCTGTGTGAGACAAGTTTTTTCAGCATCTGCTCTGCAGCACCATGAGACAGTAGCTAAATCTTTGCTATGCAAGACCTCCTTGTCAATCTTGAGCCTAAACATAGTAGCTAGTGTAATAGGATGTTTATTAGGGGAAACAAATAATTCATGTCTTGAGATAAGCTCCTAACATAGACCACATTCCTCTTGCAAGTTACTGTAAAATGACTACTGGGTTTTCTTCATAACTATATTCCTTTCAGGAAGAGACTCTGCATGCCTGCTAAAGTCATTTGTAGCCTTGTCCTCCATATAAATGAATGTCAAGGTTGAATAAGATAACTAATGAGTTGGATGACTTCATATTTGAACACCAGAAGAGAGGTAGCTCCAAGTTTCCTTCCTTTAATCCTTGGCGGGTCGCTCTTATTCTCATAACTTTTTTCTCCCAACAAACTTCTTACTGTGTGTTTCTGGAAAAAAATACCTTATCTAGGGCTTATCCAAATCACATCTACTTCATTACCACATTCACCTTGGGACAAAAGCCCTTAATGCGAGACAGGGGTAAAATATGAAAACAATGGTTTCCAACTGTTCTAAATCTTTACATTTTTATAACCAAATATTTTAGTGTCAGAAATGTAACTAATAAATTGAAAGCTTTCAAATCACAACCAGGAGGTATGCTGTACCTTATAGCACATGTTTTAAAAAGGAAATGACTGAATAAATTAAAACATGGGAAGACAATCTGAGTTACATAATAGCTATATGTATTAAATCATTCAGGAGAAGTTGCAGCTGAACTAACACTCTGTAAAAATGAACTCTCTGTGGTAGACTCTTCACTCACTGAACTTATTTAAAATGTAACAGAGAGGAGTGAATGGTTGTACAAAATGGAAAATTGCTGCCATGGAAGAGATATGTTCAGATTTATTCCTTCCAGAGGAGAAGGTGATGATTCAGTTACATACAAGGGAGAAGCTATTAACTATATCTTTCAGTTTAAATGTGATGCTTATTTGAAATGATGTTTAACCCCAAACCAATTCTGTCCCTCTTATCTAAATGCTCATCTATAAAAAGAAGAAAGCATGATCTATTCATAGAGAAGACATTGTGGATGTAATTAGAAATTGTTTATAGTCTGCATAAACACCAGATCTAAATGCTTTCCCCAAAAATGCTCATATAAGCACTCTATTGACCATTTTTTTCTCAAAATGTTCAATCATGTTTTCACTTCAAGCGCATGACATAACTACAGCCTGGCTAAAATTAAAGTCTTAATAGCCTAATATACAGTCCCTTACAGGGGCCCCTTACAGACCAACCAGCCTTATGAATTCAGATCTTACGGTTTTATCTAAATTAGGAGCCAATGAGCTGGAACACATAATTTAATTTTATGATGCACTGAAAGTATTTCAGTAAGTAGTCATACCAGACTGCTACAACACACAATCTCAGAAGGGTATTTTATAGGGTGTCTGTATAATACATTTTAAAGAACAGAAATTATCTGTTATCAGTCAATATAGAAACATTTCTGATCTGTCAGAAGGGTACCTTTATTGGTTTTTAACAAACTGAGTTTGAAAAATACTTTGCCATGTATAAGACCATAATACTGTAGTTAGTGCTTGGAGAACCAACTCTTTTCCTTTCTTCTGTTCCTTTTTCAAAACGGTTGCTTGCAGAGCTGCCTTCTAGTGATCTTCCTTTTGTAGCTGCTATGAAAACATTAGCTTTTACTTTGTCAGAGAAAGAAACATAAACACGTAGCCAATCCCCTCTATTCATATGCTAAAGGCATCAGTATTTCGTTGTTGCACCTAGAACTTACCAGTTCAAGGGATTGTCCACTCATGCATCCTAGAGAAAGAGTGAATTCCCTCATCAAGATGCACACAATTGGTAATTGTATAATGTATAAGACTTCTGCTGCAAAAATTATTTTAACTGTGTTTACTTATTTAGGAGAAATGCACAGAAAACAGTAATATTAATTGGAAAGACTCCACTGTATTTGATAGCATGCTTTCTAATCAGTGATTTAAATAAAATCAGAGATATTGTGCTGAGATTTCAGGGAAGAACTTTGTTATGTGAGAATGCTTTAGTGGTTGCTCTGTCTTTTCTCGGCTGTGTGCCACAGCAGATGGGGCAATTTCAGTAAGGGAAGACAGCGCAAATTCAGTGTGTCCTGTACTTCTGATGTCTTTGAGGAAGCAACTGAGTTGAATCCCTTGTAGTTAGGCTGGTGAGGACTTAGAAGCAGGTGAACGGTGAATACTTAAGTTCAGTTCATTCCACAGGGCTGCAAATTCTAAACCAGAGGTGGACAAACCTCTTCACTGTAGGAGCCCCATCTTAAAATCCTTGTGGATAAAAAGCTGCATGGGGTACATTGCATACTGAGGAGAATCAAGGATAGCAGGAGTGTGATTTCTCAATAAGAAGTGACAGAAGAGTCCCCCTGCTCCACAGGGCTGACCTGTCTTGCTTCTCAGTCCCAAAGCAGCTGAGGGATGTCATCTTCGGCAAGCTGAACCGTTCTGGCAATACAGATTACCTGGCAGACCGACTGAAAACGTGCTGCTGGCCAGCTTCACTGTAGGGAAATCCCTTTGAACATCCACTTCTGTCTAGCACCACATTTTGGCCAGCCTTATCTGATTGCTTTAAGAATCTGAATCAGCTTAAGCATTAACCTCAGGAGTAAATGGTCTCATTATAATCAGTGCAGCTACCAACAGGCTAAACTTATGGTTCATGATTTAGGACTCTCCATTAATAGATGAATAGAGTGGATTCTAGTGGTTCCATATGTCCACTCATTTTTCATTTATTGAAAGGTACTGCACCAGCCACAGTTCAGACCAAGCTGCTTTACAACATATTATTATAATCTATTGGAGGTAAGAATATTACAGTATGTAACATTACAGTATGTGAGGTTAGACACAAGCCTTGTTCGTTTGAAAAGATACAGTCCCTATAATGGTGAAGTGAAAACATGTTTATTTCATTTGAAACTCCTGTATGCTCCATTCAAGGATCACAGCTCATATCTTTTGCTAAATTTCTAGGAGTTTATTCTATTAAAACCAGTGCTTGAAGCTGGAAGTTACTATTTTTAGGGGTATGGAAGAGTGTTTTTCAGAGACACTTGTCAGGAGTGGGACTACTCCATTTTGCAGAAATCCAAGGAGGATAAAGTCCAGTCTTGGCTGATACAGTAGTCTAAGTGGTAATACTAACAATGACAAGACAACTCCTATTCTCGTTATCAATAGTTGCTTTACCATTTATCTATAAAGGACATTTCTTTATGTGTATTTGAGGCCCACTTGAGACTAATTTTCATTGATCTATAAATAAGAATAAAATCAGCCTTTTTAAACTTTTAATGGACTTTTTTCTTTCCTAATGACATTTTTACTACATTACATATCACCATGATATTTTAAATATGCTGACTGTAAATTGAACAATATTAATAGAAACATAAATGAGAGAGAACTTACTTCAACAGATCATGTCATCTATCACCATCTCTGAAGCAGGATCAAACACCTTAATTACCGTTGTACCAGTGGATGCTCTTTGAAACCCATGGTGCTGGAGTTTGCTCCATTCCCAGTTCACAGAGGGTAATTCACTGCCCTCTTTGTGAGAGACTTTTAAGAATTGGTAGGGGTTTATTGTACCTCTTCTCAGTTTTCTCCTTTCTAGATCCACCAACTCTAGATCCACCAAGCTTGGTTCTTTAAGTCATTCCTGATAACTCATGTTTCCTCAGCTTGCTTGTCTCTGTGGCTCCTTGCAAGGTCACCTGCAGGTTCACATTTTTATTGGGGTGTGTTACCTAAAAGAAACTGAGGCTGTGTTGGAGCAGAGGTGGGTGGGAGGATTACTTTGTATGGTGTCTTGCATTTGACATTGCAGTTTATCTGTCACAAGAGGATGAACACTTTTTTTCACACGTTGCTTAGATTATGATCTGCTCCAAAGCCATTTATCCAGAGCTGCTACTTATCCAGTAGTTGCTTTCTCATATCTGCAGCTGCCTGTTTAGATGTTGCAGTTGTTTTACATATTAAGTATAATTTTATTTTGTGATAATTAAAAGAAACTAAAAGTACAGGCTCAATTTTCTGACCTGACAGTGAAGGGAATTCTAGAAAATGTTTAGTGAGCATCTTTAATTCTAACTTTTGCTTTTATTTTACTGATTTTTATGTTTTTTCCTCACTGTTCTTGAAATAAATGTTCAGTACACATTAAATTAGAGCTATACGACAACTAGAGTGAAGTCACTCCATCTGCATTTTAAATGGTTAAAACTCTTAAGTATTTTTTTATTGTCAGGGTCCTGTGACTATAATATTATCAGTCCCTTTTTCTTGAATTTTTAGTGGAAGTCTTGGAAGGACATTTATTTTTACTGGTAACTTCTGTAAATTAATTACTATTTTTTTTGTCAGATGCTCAGACATAAACTGTTGGTTTTGATTATGTCCCGTAGCACTGCTTTCGTAGTCCATGTTCTTGCAGCCGTGCATTTGCATATAACTAACGTGGTTGAAGTTGAGGGGACTGCTTGCAGGGCGTATATTTAAACGTGTTTACATCTTCTGAGTACCGAGTCTTTACTTTGAGGCCTTCAGGGAAGCAACTCAGTCTGCTTTCCTCCCTGGAGAGTGTCTCATGCATTATAATAATAACAAATAATATGAAGAATGGGTATATTTTCTTATTCCAGCATACTACTATACACAAAGAAAACCAGGTTATTCCAAATTTTCAAGTGTCTGCAGATTTCTTTGATACTGAAATACTTTTGTTGTCTGATGACCTTTCCTTCATTAGTATGAATTTCCCTTCAAGGCAGGCATTTTTCAATCAACAGTAATTTGCATATAATTTATCAAGAGAAAAGAAAAGCAAAATAATTTTATTTAAAGATTTCCCTTTGTTTTAAGTGTCATTAGCAGTTCTGACTAATCAGATTTTTACAATCTCATCAGGCGCTTTTAGAAAATCTCTATGAACTCATCTAGAGGATGCATTTATTCCTAAGTGTCCTGTATTGTATTACAGCACAGTAACGAGTCACCGACTGCTACAGATGTTTATGTGAAATGCAATTAACACTCTGCCAATTTAGTTTTTATAGGGACACAATCAATTTTTATTCATTTTAAAGCTGGAATGCTTTCTTTTATTGTGTGCTGCCTCTCTGCTGATTATATAGCTAAACAAATTATTCTTCTGTTTGTAGTAAATGGGAGTGTTTAGGCAGACAGTACTGTGGCATATTACATGGATCACATATAAGATAGGAATTAAATATTTGGATTATGTAGAATTTGTAAGAACTAAAAGCTAATTTAAAAATATACTGAAGTTTGGTTTATTAAAAAAAAATCACATAGAAATGTGAATGATGGTATTTAGAGAGGTTTGTTTAATCAGAAGCTTGGTCCTGTGATGTGCTTAGTGTCCACAGCTACCGTGGCTTTCGTTATTAGGGGAAGAGAAAACTCAGCTTGTTCAGGGTCTCCTTTAATAATGACATTTTCTTGGATACTTGACTTAGTTAAAGTAATTGCAGTGAACAATACTAAATTATTATACACTAATCTTTGCTGCATAAAGAGACCCTAAGTAAGTGGTACGTTCAACAAACATAGGGATATTGTTGTAGGTAAGGGCTGTCAAAGACTTGAGAAGAATGGAGATTTCTGGATGGTCCCTGTTGGGTAATAGTTTTTGGATATTAAGGGTGATGTTAATTCAAGTAAACAGTAAGACAGCAAAAAGAAGACGGGAGGTGGCATGAATGTGGACTATTAGGAAAAATTTTGCTTAGAATGAACCACCTTCTGCACTTAGCAAAATTATTGATAAAATTGGCTTTTGCTTATGGAGAAGCCATTTTTTTCTAGGAAGTGGTTCCACCTTAAATAAATACCTGTTATCCTGATTTTAGTGATCACATGCAGAACCTGTAAATAGGGCTTCTGCTCATTATTCTTTCTTCCTTTAGAAGCATGACCATATAATTTCCTGTCCCTTCCTTATGCATTTTTTTTGTCTGCTTTTCTTCCTTGACTGTTGGGCTATGTTTATCTGCTTTAGTAACAGCTTATCAAAGAGTTGCTTCCTGCCTGTCCTTGGTGTATATATCTGTATCATCAGGCTGGCCAGGGAAACACTTGAACGTGACTGCATATAGGCCATCTGCTGGCATCTTCTGTATGGGCAGGCTGTGGTTGACCCCCAAGCTGTTTCCCTGGGCACCCCCTGTGTTTCGTACTCCAGCAAGCAGTCTCAGCACTGTCCTTCCGCTGATACTGATGTTTCTTCCTTGGTGGGTCCTCCTGGTCACCTTTCTTTCTCGTGGTCAGTTCTAGTGTTCGTTCCTGGGGCATTCCCACCTCTTGTTCTTTCCATCCTCCAACCCCAGGTCCTGCACTGCCCCTTACATCCCTGCATCCCCAGTTCCTGTCTCACCAGTCCTAGCTTTCTTCTTCCTCCTTCTTCTCACCTCTCTGCCTATTCTTCATGCCTTTTTCAGCCCCAGAGTTCATTTTCTCTCTCATCTGCTCTTCTTTCCCTGCATTTGAATTAACTTATTTCTCTGTCCTTCCTGGACACAATGCAGAGAATGAAGGGAAAGAAAAGATCATTAAAAAAAAGATAAAAACCATTTCTGCCCTAATTTTATGAGACAGCCCACTCAGAATTCCCAAATGTGGACAGATTGGTCCATAGGATTGACTTGCTAAAATGTAATATGTTGTCAAGTCTCCACCACAAGCTGCAGTTTTCCAAGGTTAATTATTTTTTACCAAATTCATAGGGAAGTTAATAATTGCTGCCCTGAAATAAATTTCATGGTCCTGATGTATAGTCCATCTCAAAAAAAAAAAGCATTATTTTGAATCTGGGCAGAATTGTTTTCTTTTTTATCATTCTCAGAAATGGCTGAACAATTTTGATCAACATTGCATATCAATCAGCTTGATATTGGGGAAGCTGTAAATTTACTGTGGAACTTGTTCGCCTAGTAGTTAAAGCACGTGTACATTTAAGTTTTCTAGGCCTCTGCCAGCCAAGCTGGAAAGTAAGTTGAAAAGCCTTTTCTTCTGCAACCGCCTTGCTACCCTTTCGCTGTCAGGCTGCAAGGCTTGTAGGTGTTTTTATAGTCCCCGTGACTCAGAAAATGCTTAGATTACACCTACTGACTATCGGAATCACCTGTGTATATCCTACGCAACTACTAAAATACATTTCGTTTCAGAGAAAGCAGTGAGAATGTGCATCCTATTTGTGTTTAAAGCCCACATTTACATCCTCTGAATTTTTGCTGCACATTGCAGAGAGGTTTCGGTCTAACTCCCGATGTATGAGTGCTTAAAGGCAGTCTTGTCTTTATACTTGCCTGTCAAGTGTCATGAATGCTTACAGTTTTGTTATCCGTACCAATGTTAATTTACTTAGGATGCAGTTACAGCACACTGCTGAGTTTTCTTGACCTCAAGCACTGAGACAGAAACTTACTTAACTTAAAGCACGGAAGTTGTTTTCTTAAATTTAAACTGTGACTATAAATAATGCACACATTTTTGTGTCATGAAATAATTAATAATTTCCCCCAAATTTAGTTATAAACTACTAAAGTTAATATTTAATTTTTTTAAAAAGTTCAGATTTCTGTAAAATGCATCTAATAACTTTATAGAGCACCACAACACAAATCTAAAGAAAATGTTTACAGATTATAATGAACCCGTCCATTTTAAATTGGTCATGTAAGGATGATCATGTATTCAGAAAAAATGTACAAAGGTTTTGTTTTCTTTTTCAGATGTTTTTTACCTGATCTGGCTTTCTGAGGCAAGTAACAAAGTATTAGCACCTTTGGTGCTAATACTAATAACTCACAACCGAATGCAGAGATTTCCAAGGCCTCCCTGCAGACAGTATGAAGGCTTCTTGTTTCACTTCTTAAAATTTATTAGTATTCAAGTTCAGTGAAGCCTAGATGAATAATTGCAGAAAATAAACACCCCTAGGAAGTATGAACAAGGTGAGCTATAGAAGCTGCTCTTACACCGAAATCAGATGAGATCCACATTTGGTTCTCTTTCATGTTTCTCTTGCGATTTTTCAAAGGAAATGGTACCATGAGAATGGCCGTTTTTAGTAACATGCTGCAATTGCCACAGTGTTAGGACACAAACCATTGTGAAGCAGGGAAAAAAAGGCTGAAAATGACCAGCAAGGACACTTTAATGAACACTTGAATGCACCTCAAATGAAAACCAGATGTTCTTTGTTAACTTCAGCAGTAAGCCTTCTGTTCCGATTGAGGAAACTGTACCTTCATCAAGGACAGAGAACAAGGAGAGCTCTTTCCAACAATAACGCATATTTTTCATATGTTTAATAGATAATACTGCAGAGGTATGTTTCTGTACCTTTCTGAACCTTTATGGCATATTTAACATCACTGATATAAATAACAACCCATGGCGCCATAATTTTATGATTTGAACAGTACAGTTCTTTATTTAAGAAAGCTCTGTAACACAATTTGCTTAGCAAATGGGAAATATTTCTGCAAAATAACTACCGAAAAACTACAAAAAAGAACTATTTCCTTACCATTTCACTGCACCAGAAGGAATACTGCAAATAAAGTGATGCTGTAAGTAGAGTTTGATTTTCAGCATAGTTTTGATTTAATAGATCGTAAATACCATTTTTTAGCTATCGGTTCTCCAAGTTCTAGTGGGACTGCCTAGGTCTGGCAAATCAACCGCTGACAGGAAACGAAAAACTCCTGGGAGAATTAGTCACAGTACTTATGTGCATGTGTGTATCCATATCAATACATACCTAGACATTCAGAGATATATAGCACTGTATATAAACTCTAGACCTTAAAAACATATTGGCTTGTAGAACGCCTACAGCAGCTAAGTCGGGTATTAGGTGCTCCAGTTACCCCTGTAGACCTGCAGTCCTACTGTAAGTACAACTTCATGGACACCGCTGGAGCGTAACAACGGTAAATTGTCTCTTCAGACTTTAAGGAAAGGGTTTAATCAGAGATGTTCAGAACTAAATCTGGCAACCTATAACTTTATATAGGTTTAGCACTGATTTCTCCAGGTCATCAGGTTATTCTGCAGCACATGGTGTGTGGCCAGCTGAATCGTTGGTAGGTAGCGAGAATCTACTCTCTGCCCTGGAAAGGATACAGATAATTTTCCTGTACCATCTATCCCCTTTCCTGTTAGGAGAAGTGGAACTGGAGGCAGAGACAGGTCATGGTGGAGCTAACTGCTCTGTGCTTCATCACTTGTTGGACTGTGTTAGTGGAAGTACAGGTGGGCTCCTGGTTGTTTTAGCTGGAGGTGAGGAGTGGGGAGGAATAGCCAGCTTCTTGTAGTTGTCCCTCTCCACTATGTCTGAACATAGTTTTAGGATTATGTATATTACATTATTTCACGAATTGCTCATGTAATATGAATCATTACAATCTGCCACGTCAAGGCCTACTGAATGGAAATGTAGCGTATCATGCCAAGACCTACTTGGAGACAATTTAATTTATGGCTTATTGACTAAAATCTGTGACCGTTTTCTTCTGAGCTTTTAATATATGCTGCATAACGGTATATCAAAGCACTTGTGCTATAATAAGTGATGTAAGAGATCGGAAAGACTAGCATGCAGTGGCTAACACTAAGCAATACACTACAGCTACAAGTTCTTCTTTCCTTGCGCATTAAATCTTCTGTAATTAATATTTAATTATTTAGCCATTTATCTGTTGAGATAGTTAATAACTTAGGGTATTAGGATTATAGGAAACTTCAGTTTGGAAGGCAGCCCAAGAGGTCCCTAGTCCAGCCTCCTGCTCAAAGCAGGATCACCTATAAGGTCAGACCAGGTTGCTCAGAGCTCTATCTAGTCCAGTCTTGAAAAACCTCCAAGTTTTTCACCTCAGGGTGAAAAAGGTTTTCCTATTATCCACTCTGAAACTCTTGCATTTCAGCTTATGCCTGTTGCCCCTCATCCCTGCACCGTGCGTCACTGTAAAGAGCCTGGCTCTTGTCTTCTTGATGACCTCCTTGCAGGTACTGGAAGGCTGCTATTAGGTTCCCCTTAAGCCTGCTAAACTTGGTAGAGTTTTCCTGATTTAATCCACTCACCAAGCCACATGTTATTTTGAGGAATAAAGGCCAGGTTTTAGCCTTTAAACAACTCCCAACAGCTCACTTTTGGTACATGTTTAGGTCCTCAGACTTTTTGCCCTCTTCTTTGTTTGTTAGTAACACTGTACGACTGTTGGTCTGATGTCAGTGAGCGGTTGTGAGTGTTGTGCCCAGAGGTTCAGCGTGGGGAGAACTAAAATGTTGGGGGTGATGTTTAGGTTGGGGATACTCAGTGTTCTCTGTTGGCCGCAGAAGAGTTTTGGTTTCGAGTGCCTCTTCACATAATAGGAGTAATCTGCTATTTACATTAGTCACGCAAGGTTCCTCCAGAGGTCAGTGGATCTCTCCTCTCTTGTGTTGTTTCCACTTAATCTATTCAGGAGGACATACCCTCTTTGCATCCTTCTTGCTTTCTGCCCTTTTGTGGGGATTTTAAACTCTAAAATGAAAGTTAGATCCACAAAGCTACTGGGAACACCAGTTCATCTTCAGAGAACTTCTGTTTAGCTCATCTTCACCAGATTATACCATTTATCCTACTACTTAGTATTTCATAAAACTCTTAGGACATCTGCTCCTTTTCTTCGATTGTTATCTGGTTTGCTCTGCATCTCTTCAGCACATTTAATTTTCAGCATGAGATGTCTGAAAATGTTCATACTATGATAAAAAGTTCATCTGGTTTTATGAACAGTTTCTTTTTTACAAATGAATGAATCTCAGCTTCCTGAGAATGTGTTTCAAAGTTGCCTTAGCTGTCTTCATTACTTTGCATTCAAAATTGTTTTGTTCCTGTGGCTGGATTGAGACTGGACTGGAGGGAGTAGGTGGGGACATTCCCATATGTCCTCAAAGGGAATTCAAGGGTGTGTCTTACATTTGTTTCAAAGTAAAATGCGAAAATCGACCAAAAATAAGCACTGTCTATATCAATCCTATTTTTTACATTTTCCATTTGAAAGAAGAGATCTTGTGTATGCCTAGAGATAAAAGTGAAAATCTGTTACTTACCGGCCAGTAGTTTAACAATACAGGACTGACTTGTACAGCTGTATTAACGAGTTTGCATACAGCAGTTACAGCACACCAGAAATTACTGCGTGTAAGATGTTGGAAAGACCAGATTCATAGATATTTTCGGAGCCTTGCTCATCTGTCACAACTTTATGCTTGGCTCCAGTGTTTCTGTCCTTATAGGGGAGCTGCGGACTTGTAGCTGGGTTGCGTGAAGCTGAAGCTTTCATAAAGCCTTAGTGAAGTATATCCAACAGATCATTTCGAGCACAAACTGTTGGCAGGAAACATGAGGAATTCCTTGGTATTCTCTGATAGTTTTATACTTGGTATTTGGAGATTTTTTTTCCACAATATGTAGTATTTCTACTGTAAAGACTCAATTTACTTTGGCTAGATGCAGAGGTGGAAAGCTTTTCTTTTTGATTTCTGCATTTATGGAAAGGAGTGGCAGTTTAGCATTTTGTTCTCATCCTCGGAAGACTTGTAGGAGATTTAGTGCCACGTGAGACTGTGGAGAGATGTACTAGATGGATGGATAGAAAAGCATGAGAAAGGAGGGGAGCAGATCACCAGGTCCTTCTGAATATCAGAAAGTGTGATCGTTTAGATTTGGTGATAGATACTGATGAACAGTATCTACATATGGATAGATGAAGAGTTTGCTCTTTGAGCAGATGTGCTGACTTTTGTTTGATAGCATCTCTGCCATGCCTTGGGAAGGCTTTAGTTAGCGAGATGTACCCAGTCCAAGTTCTACAGATTTTGACCGGTTCTATCAGAGTATCCCTCCCGTGCTGCAAGCAGGAAAAATATTAGTGTTTTGGTTTCTTTCTATTTTAAGTAGACTTTTTCTCCAGTGTAACTGAAGTTTTGTTGTTCATTATGCCAACTAGTATGTCTCATGGAGAACTGAGGTCATGGAAATCGGCTGGGGAAGGACTTCACAGCAGCAGGAAGGAGTCCAGAAATGGCAGTAAAACTGTGGTTTTTCATTTGGTTGTTGAGGCCTATTAAATTTATGTTTAAGTGAGCAAACTTATGAGATATGAATTGGTACGCTGAGGGAAAAAAAAATTGGGGGTCATTCCTGTATTTCAAGCTTTAGCAATTAAAAATGTAAATTCATGTGCTATTGCTTGTTGTTTTATATAAAAGCCAGGCTGGGATACTGATTAATGTGATTTGTGGAAATAGTAAAATATATACTCATTTGGGAAGTCATTCGCAGGTTTAATTCATATATTTTGAATAGGTCTTGCAAAGTTTACCCCAATGTCATAATAAAATAGATTCACTCCTGCTTTAAGTGATAGTAGTACAACAAAGTTACGTTTACAGAAGTAGATTTCAAAAGAAATATTCGATAAACCAAATAAGCCCCAAATGTGCAGTAACTTAGGTACAAATGCAGTTTTAAGTATGAGTTTTGGGATACATTTAACAGGGCAAATATTACATGTATTTCTTCTGTTTCCTCCTAGTTCCTGTTCATTGAGATTCAGTAATGCATGTATGCAAAAAGCAGAGCTTTATGAAAGCATTAACTGGTGTACTCATTAGTGCCCGATACCGACTTTACTAGAAAACGTTGACGTGTAGAATCAGTAGTTAGAACAAAGTGGATTTTCAAGCTGAAGTTACAATATTTCCATACTGTACTGTGGTTATTTTACTGTTTTAGAATACATGGAGCCACTATTCAGCCACATGGCAGTGTTAAATTTTACATATACTGAAGTATTGCATGAAACCTCTGACTGCCAAAGTTTGGAGTTTAAGGTGGCTGACAGCAATTTTCATAAAGAAAAGAAACCATGAAAAAGGGAATTATACTGCGTAGATATACTTTCGATTTCCCACCAAAATATCTTAATGTTATTTTCTCATTTGAGTCTTTTTTCCCTTTTATGACTTTTTGGAATTTTGTCTTACAGTCTGGGAAAGCATTGTAACAGGGAGTAAAAATCACAGATTATAATTTAAATCTATGGTATGATCGCTATTGCAATGTTGGATATAACTGTCTGCTGAGGTTTTGGTATAAGAATACCAGTTCCTGGGGGGGGAAATGGAGTTTGTAACTTAATAGGAAAAATAAATAGAAGGTCCCACTCTTAAACAAACAAAATCCCTCTGCCCCTAACCCCTTAAAGTTTGGACACCATTCAAAGTAATTCAAAATTAAAGTTATACTCCAACAAGCCATTGTGGAAATGCAATCTGAAAAAGGAAGAAATAAGTGTCTTTTATATTTGTCCTGCATTTTATATAAAGTAGGGAAAGTCTTCATTTTATAATGCCTCGTGTATTTTAGCTTGGTTTACTGGAGGTCTCCTTAGAGAAGCAGAGAAGTGGGTGGAGAACTTCATTAGTTCTTGAAGGACAGAACAGATTATTGAATAATCAGCAGAGATCTTACCTCCCAGCTGTTTGAATTAAATAAGCTGTAATAAAATGTACACAAATCCTCACAGAGATTTAAGTAGATGACTGTGCCTGAGGAAGTTGAATTATAGAAAAGAACATCTTAATTTCAGTCCGCTGTCTCTGAAACTCATTTCATAGGCACTGAGAATATTGAACTCTCATAGAAATCAGGCTACTGAATTCAGGGTACACAAGTCAGAAAATATAGCCACTTGTATTTTCCCCAAGACATGTATATTTTTGTTTGTTTATAGAGAAATAGATGGAAGAGGTTATCTTATAAATAACAAAAAATAATTTGTCGTAATTTTTCTTAGGATCCTTTTGCTAATCCCCACTAGAATAAAAAACATCTAATTATTCATTTTGTAAAAGCCAAAACATTAATCAGTCAGGCTATTAAACCGTAAGAAATGAAATATAATAT
The DNA here is from genome assembly GCF_035582795.1 of Mycteria americana. Classification (NCBI taxonomy): domain Eukaryota; kingdom Metazoa; phylum Chordata; class Aves; order Ciconiiformes; family Ciconiidae; genus Mycteria; species Mycteria americana. Next base: position 139,117,240 of record NC_134366.1, on the reverse strand, counting down.
TTGAGAAGGGAAGAGGCACTATATCTCTATAATGACTCATGAATGATTCATTTATGTTAGTGTAAAATTAAACACCTACTTTTTATACAAAGTTGAGGAACTGTTTGTGTTTACAGTGCTGAAGGAGGTGCTAAACCAAGTAACTGAACAGCAGTGAGAAAGCCAAATGGCATTGTATTTGCTCAGTTTAAGAAGGGGTTGGTTAAAAAAAAAGAGTAACAATACTGCAAAGCACTGAGACATGTTTTTGTATGAGGTAAGCAGTGAGTGTGGAGGTGTAAATCCCTCGGAGGACATATGTGAGACACAATGAGGCTTCTGCGTTCTTCATGTGGGTCACTGAGAAGGTGAACAAAAACCAGACAGATATGGTATAGTTGGATTTTCAAAAAAGCTTTAGATTCTCACAAGAAGTAATTCAAGAAACATGTTACTGCTAAACTTCTGTGTGGATTGAAAAGCGGCCGGGAGAATAAAGAACAAATAGAAATAGGAGATTGATATTCATCATGCAAAACCTTCAGCATCTATACTACAAGTACTTAGATAAATACACTTATTAATCAACTAAAAATAGGATGAGTGGAGAGATGGCAAATTTAAGTCAAGATAATTTAGGTGAAGAAGATTAAGAAGTGCTGAAGAACTCCTGTGGGACCTGCTATAACTGGCAAATATGATGCAAACGATTTGGGAGGACTGTGTGAGCTGCTGCAGCCAGAGCCCCTAGAGAGATTTGAGCATCCTTTTGCGTAGCTCATTGCCAGTTTGCTCAGAGCATGGCACCAATCAAAAATTAAAATGGTTTCATTGATCCTAGAAAATGTTTTCTTTGTGCAAGTAATAAGCCTGTGTTACCCATAGAAGAAACATGACTTTTAAAGTTCAGAAAGATTTAAAAGGATATTAACAAGGATAATACAGATAACAAGAGCAATCATAAAAAGATTTATTTTTGTTAATGTTACATAATCCTTATGCTTCAGAAGGCAAAACCATGGGCAATTGTATCCCTCTGTTGTTGTTCTAGAAGAGCGATCAGCATCTCTCTGATAAAAATGTCTGGTACCATCAGATGGGTGAGACCCTCTGGAAGGGACAAACCGCAAGGCTGCGGTGGTACAGCAGTCATTGTGTTCAGAGTTCACCAATAAAGATAAAAGTTTCTAAATGAGAAAATACTTGTGCATGTCCAGGTCATTAGAAAACAGAAGTTCAGATTGCAAACCCACTCCATTTAGCTTTTGGGTCTTGCGCATTTACTGTGTGCAAGACGACACTTTCGTCTTATCTGAAAAGATATAACCTTTGCTATTCATATTAATTCATAACTGATCACCTGCAAATGAGCTAACTACTTAGACTTGTATGGTTTTAGTATCCTAGCCTAGCTAAGTGCTTCTGGAGACTTAAAGCTCAAAACTCAGCCCACTCAAAAAGCTTGTTAATGGGTCCCACATGACACAGCTATCAATTTTTTAGTATCAGATATACATGCTGTATCCATTATAACTTTCACTTAGGGGCAGGCTTGCCCTAGCTGTACAGGAGCTTGTAAGGCTTTGCTCTTATTTTTGGTCTGAAAGAAGGAAAAAAATTAACAGTGTTAGATGAAAGTGAAACTGTGTATTGCAAAAGAATGCTCCCTATGTGTCTGGCAGAGAGAGGCCCGATGCATTGCAAAGAGTTGCAAGATTCTGCCTCTGTTTCTAACATTTCCCAGGTTGTTTAAATGTGCATTGTAAGCAATGATAAAATGACAAGTTATCATTGATCTGTCCTTTCCTCCATCTCAGAGGGATTCATTAAATAATGCATGCACCCATGTGAATTACCCTTCTTCACTATACTATCCCCAGACCATTAGCCAAATATAGCAACAGCAGCATCTTTCAACCCCTAGAAACCCTTTGGCTTTCATTTAATTAAATTATCCCATTATGAAAACTCTTATAATGAGATTAAATTTAATTATTTATTAGACACTTATTTGCACTAGGGAACCTATCAATTATGCATGGTTGTGCTAAACATTTTTCAATCCATCACCTTTTCTTTTCATGGAAGGTGCAATTTATTAAGTGCATCTGAAGTACTGTAACAGAAGAGCTCTAACAGAAATGTACATGCCATCCTAGTTCAAGTAATTGCAAATGTAATAGGAAAACAGAAATATGAAAATTTATTCTCTCTGCTTTTGAAATACAGCACGCTGACAGAACTGCACATTTTGCCATTATTTGGTGCATCTCCTTTTTACATCCTACCTAGTAAAGTTCATGGACAGTCATTTTAACTCATGGGTTTTGGTTGTATTTAATGTGTTAATGGTTCCTAATTGCACAAAAATTCAGATGTAATGCCTAATTAGAATAGTTCAAAGAAATATTTGTAGCACATTGTGGCTTGTAGCTATGTACATGCAAGAATTTCTTACTATTTTATAGAAGATACTAATATTCTCTTAATATAAATTAGTTGATCATAAAGATTGAATTGTAGGCAAATTGTTAATGCATATAACCATAAAACATCATCAGTCACATATCTTCTTGATAAGAATTTGGATAGGAAGGCAAAAACATATAAACTACCAGTAATTGTTTCAAGCAGAATGACATTTTCTGATGAATGTTAAGAAGAAGATATAAATGTCAATACAGGTCTGAGCTTTTCTTTTATAAGACTTTGTCAATATGTAATTAATTATTCAACTGGAGTTCTGTGTGGCTCAGGGCAGCATTTCAAAGAGCTTTCTTTTATAAACTGCAAAGTCATCATAAGATTGCTTTTACTTTTTTCCTTTCCTTTTTTTCACATTTAGAAATAGCGTGTGTATAAAAGCTCATAGATACCTGAGAGGTGGCATAAGCAGTGCAGCAAAAGTGAGGAGCAGCAGGCTTTTTAGTAGCAGTAGGCTTTGGCAGATGCTTTTAATACGTTACAAAATTCTGCCTTGCTTTAAAAGTGCTCATGTTTCATGTTCAGATGTGAATGGGGGTCAAACAGAAAGATTTATGTCCTTTTTTTCGTCACTTATGCATGTAAGAGGATGTTTGCTTCATTAACTTTGAAATTCACTGGCCGAATAGACCACGCATTTTAGAGGATTTGAGTAAATGTGCCCCAAAGTTCACACAAATGACTATAGAGCATTCCAATCCTCATCTTGAAGGACTGAGACATGCTGCATCTGTTAATAAAAACAAAGGAGTACTGCCTGTATTTGGCAAAACAATCGTGTCTTGTACTTATGACTTTATCAACGTCACTGGTTGTTATTGTTTGGTACTTTCTTCCTGAAAGTCAGGACTGTTAATTAAATGTCCCTGTACCCCAGTGGGCTTGATAGGATGGTTTTATTCCTGTGAGGGAGATTACATTCCTTAGGACAGCTCTCCAGATGATATTCAGAAGTTTACTTTTTGGTATGCTGCTTTTGCCAGCCAAGGATCTAGCTCTCATTTTTGAGAATAGCCACCCATCTTTCTTACACTTGGATACATATACTCATATGTAAGCCCCATATGCAAGATTGGTACGTAGTCACAAACAAATATGTTTCTTCTGTCAAAGTCCCAAGATCATAGGTGAAGCGAGTGGTGGTACCATAGCTAGTAATTTTGGTCTCTGACACTTTCTTCACAGAATCAAAGCTCTGAGTGAAGCTAAAAAATAATATCTAGACCAAAGCCTTTGCAACATTACACTGCAATGAGATTACCATCTGCAAACTCTTGAATGGTGAAAGGGTGAGTTACATTTGACATCTTCTCAGCCTAAAAGCAGTATTTTAATATATTTTTCAGTAAGTTACAGCAAAAACTTCATTTTAACTTTGGCAAAGATGAGATGATTGCTGTATTTTGCATTCTGAAACCTCGGTGCTGCAGTTAGCTGTGGAACAGCCCATCTTAGTCTGTGTTGGGGGCTGGTTAAGTTGGCAATGGGTATTCTCATTTTTCCCATTGTATAATTAGTTGGCAGCTTTGAACTCTACTTTGAAATCTCCTTTAAGGATCATGTAGGCTACACGCTACAATATGTTAGCAAATAATTTTAAATGCATACTTGAGACATGAAAATGAGATGAAAATGAAAATGAGCATGAATATGCATACTTAAGACAATGACATGTCAGCCACCAGCTTAAATTATAGCTATTCAGTCAGGCCAGATGCATTGGTAGGTGTGCTCAATTTTCACACCTATATTACATGAAGGTTTCAGTGTTTGCAAATTGGATGTGGTTGCAAGTCCCCATATACTCCTCTCTTCCTTTTACATGTGATAGTATCTTTTTTTTTCAAGTGGTACAAGAAAGGTGAGCCTTCTAAGAGCTTCAGATGCTGAAACAGTAAAGAAACTGTACATCCATCTTATATTGTGGAACAGGTATTTTGGATACAGCTTTTCAATACTTTGGATACAAGTTTTGACAGTTTCACATGGGCGAAGACACGATCTATGAGGAGAAATAGAATGACAGTGATGATTTCGTCATTGGTATCGAAAACTTGTAGGCAGGCTTTTCATTTACACCTTGCTAACAGCTTGTTAACTTTCATTAACATCCTTTTGCTTTTGTATTTAATAAAGACAACAATTAATAGGATCCTGCATAGGTATCAATATGTTAAAAAGCAACTAATTTCAGCTGCGTACCTTTTCAAGCTTTATTTTTAACACTGATGGTGAAAACACACAATGTGGCCCAATCTAGCTTGTTATAATCTTTGGTCTCCTGCCTTTATTAATAAAGAACAGCATGGGCTTAGTATGGTTCTGAATTAATATTATTTATAAATGTTTTAAAACATATCAAGTTTAATAATAATATTACTTAGAGGCATGGAGTTTCCACATTTGTTGCTTGTTTATTGCTTTCCCCTTCCATAATTGTTCAACTAGAAACAGGTTTCTACAGAGGGTTAAGATAGGAGTAAAAATAATGCTGTATCAGGGAAATTATGTTAAAAAGGGAAAACTTGTTAAAAATGGAGGGAAACGTGGGTTTTCAGAAAATTACAGGATGCAGTAAAATTTTTAGGACACTTTAAATTCAAAGACCTTTCATCTTTTTTTACTCTTACAGCTTTTAAAATATTTTTAGACAAGTGAGACTTTGTTTAGTTTGGGTGAAAAGATTGATTTGAGATTTGCTTGTTTCAGGAAAAGATTCCTTTTCAACAGAACATCGATAATTTTCCCAATACAGATAACCATAGCTGGAAGTCGTCAAGGCATCAGGTCATTAAGCCAGGGAGAAAGACTCTTGCTTCCCCTGTCCCTGATGCAAAGCTTTTTTCCCATCATTTGATGCCCTCAGGTTGCCAACACTCTCCCCATTTTCCTTGAAACAAGCTGACAGCCTAAGGCTTTCCAGCAGGCTGTGTAACAAAGCCCTTTCAAGACCTACTTGATATAAAATCAGGTTCATCATGAGCTCATACATGGTGTCAGTTCTTATGGCTTTACTTCTTTTCTAGTGGTCTCATCCCTCGCTGCATTCCTGTGCTGCCTTTGATTTTATTTTCTGGTATTCATCAAAGCAGAGTGAACAAATGGGTAAAAAAGGAAGATCCTCTTCACTGATATCCCTCTTGCTCATGACCTGCTGCTGCATGGTGAGGAAGAGAAAGTCAATCTGGCCCACGTATGAGACAGGGCAGTCCAGCTGTGTACAGCATCAGGTCTGAGAGGCTGGCTGAAAAAATAAAGTTCAAATGATCCGTAACATGCAAGAAGCGACTTCTTGATCACAGCCATAGCTGGGCCCTGGTAGCAGGCAATGCACAACCAAATTGGGGAAGGTTTCTGTGCCTGTAGTACTGTTCTCTTTCCTTCAGCAGCTCTATAGAATGAACCTGATTTCTTGAGGTACAGCTTTGCTTGTATAGGTAGGGACTGAAAAGATTTCCTGTGACAACTGACAGATCTTACCCTCTGGGGAACTGTCTTTCTATGTAAAATGAAATTGCTCTGTCAGCAGAATGAATGTCAGCAAAATGAAAAAGTTCATTAAAATAACTGAACAGAACTGTAAATGGAGATCAGGCAGTTTCTTGTTATAACCTGGTTTCCTAAAGAAAAAAGGCTTTTGCAACCACATGTCTGTCTAGCTGTACGTCTCCTAGTAATAACTTTTCAATTTGTTGGGAAATCTCAGTCCAGTCTGACAGAGAGCTAGCAGCCTCAAAAATATCACACTCCCTCAAGTTTTATGAAAACAGGCAGATCAGTTGTGGAAAAGGTGTGTAGACATCCTTGGCTGATGAAAGGCTAAAGACAAATACATGTTTCAGTAGACATCTGCAGATCTGTAGGATAGGGCTGCCCTGTACTGACGACGGAAAGGTTGAAGGTGTGCGGGTCTTCAGTTCAAGCTAGCTGCCTTTTGGCCCTGGGCGTGCTGCTGGTGGGCTCAGCTCATTACATGTCCCTTTACATGTCCCTCTCCCCAGACTGGGGTTTTGGTAAGAGGTGCATGGTAGAGTTGGTCTGTGTCAACTTTAAGCCATACACCCTCAATGCCCCCAAGCCCAGAGACTGCATTTCTAAGCAACTTGCATCCAACTAGCAAGATGCAACTTGAATCTAAGCAGGACCCTTTCCTCTTAGGAGCTACACCATCCTCATCAGCAAACCTCCTCTGCTTCCCTGTCTCTTGATTCCCTTCACTTAAGTCCCCTCCATGGTCCTGTCTTCCAGTTTCCCAACTCGGAACCTTCAAACCCATTGCAGCTGCTTCACCACCAGATTTCAGCCTGTTTTAAGGTGCTGCTTTGAGGCGGCTGTGCTCCCGCTGGCTGAATCTCTTGAGGTGGCCGCTGAATCTCTTGATGTTATCTATGCGGGGAAAAAAGTCCTCCCTTCCCCCATGCTCGGTTTCCAGGAGATGTAAAAAAGCTGGTTAGAAGCAGCAACTGTGAAAAGTGAAGCCTACAAGCTATAAAACAGAGGGAATCTCTGGCAAGACACTGTAAGTAACTCTAAGCCTGTAATTCTCTCTACTCACAGCCTTGCTCTAAAATACCCTGGTTGACCTTCCTGGCACATTGTGGGGAAAGTTCAAAAACAGTCAAATGACAAAAATCTTTCATTTATAACTTGCTGTCATTAGCTTCTGGGGGAGGAATGTCAAAGCATGGTTTCTGGGACTGTTTGATGGGTTACCAGGTTGATTATGTCTTATTCTGCTTTTAGCAGTGCTTTTGATCCTACTTTTTTTTGGTAATTGTGCTTTTAATTATGTCAGAGGTTCCCAGGATATTAATTTTCTATGTATCTAAGTAGGCATTTTAGCAAAGGAATTAATGGAAACGTCTTTAGAGATGGGGATTAGGAGCAGCATGAGGAGTTTAGTAACTGATTAGGCCAGCGACTTTTTCCTTCGGGTATAAAATGCCACCAGAGCATCCTGAAGTATCTATATGAAAAGACTGCATGTCCCTTGTGTATTCATAGATTGTAGAGAGGGAGATGCAGACAGTGCATACTTGGAATTAGGCAGTTATTTTAGATGGTGGAAAGCAGGAGGGAAATTTTCAAATTAGATTGTGAGAACATAACCATGTGACTTATTAAAATTAATAGGAACTGCATAGTTTAGTCTCTATGCACCACTTTGAAAATTTCCCTAGGTGTTTCTCTATGAATATTTATGCAATCAGAAATAAAATGCAGACAATGAAGCAAAAGCCAGTGTAAATACAAAGTGATCACATAATTTACATGTTTTTAATTATTGATATAAACTCCCCTTTTGTCCAGTAATAAAAAAATGCATATGAATGAAGAAAGTAGTTAAACACAAAAGAAAAGTTTCAGCAATTAGTTGAAAAGGAAGTACTTTTCTGATCTAGTTTCTAAAGAAGTCACTAAACCTGCTTGCACTTTTAACAAAGGTATTTAAAATCTATAGTCCAGAATATGTTTAAAAAAAAAAAAAAAAGACAGATGATTGCATCACTCCAGAGGAGACGTTTATGTCAATCAGATCACCAGATATCAAATCCTTCTGGTAGTGTACCAAGGGGCTTAATTTGACCTCAACATTGGGTTAAACTAGTTCTTTGTGTTCTGAAGACTGTACCTGCACTGACGGATGATATGCAAAAGGTGCAGGAGGTAAAAGGGAAGGGGTGTGCATTTGCTTAAGAACCCACCTATCTACAGTGTCCTCTGACCAGTTACTACTGGCTTACTAAAAGACACAGGGTGCTTATCTTTAATTAAGTCACGAACGGTGTTAATTTTATTATCCACTGATCTTTTATTCAACAGCATAAATCCAAAGCAAGGTAACTAGCAAGGTTCGTCGTTCCTGAGCGTCACTTCAGTTCAGGGGAAGAATGAAAGATGAAGCAGTTATGTCTGAAAAAATGTTATCATATGGTGTCTGCACCCCATCCCAAACTCAAGAGCCCCAGAACTAATTTCAGCTGTTGGTATTATTGTACCACCTTTGCTTTCCCAAGACAGATGCAGCAGGTCAAAGAATGGCAATGCCTGCAAAATGGGAATAATTCTGAATCAATATAACCTTTAAAACACCTGTCAGGAAAAGTAGATATTCTGCAGCTTTCTCTATGCTTCCTTGTCTGCCAAGTGGTTTCTACATTTTGAAGTCTTGTCAAACCGAGCAGCAATCTTCCGCCAAATAATTCCTTCACCAATTAGTCTGTCATAGGCTTTGTCAGTTTATCTTAACTTCTCTGCCCTATGGGCTGAATACTGGGTAGCAAACAACGATCAAGAGAAAAGAAATGGTATGCTTTCTCTCTGTATAACACTGCCTTAACCCAAACATCCTCCTCCCCTGAAGTTGTGAAGCAGCAAAATTCCTCCCCAGGACCCCAAACTGAAAAAGGAAACAGTCCCATCTCCAGTAGGACCAAGCTGCTCACACCCTTCCTAGCGAGACCCAGCATAGGAATGGTTAAAGGAGTGAGGAGGAACGTAGCACAAATTGATCAGTATCAGAGAGAGTGATCCCTTACATGTCACAAGCAAAGTATAAGCACCCTCTCTATTGTATGGAAAATTAAGAGAAGAGATTCCCCTGGGAAATATGGGTTGTTCTTCCCCAGGAGAAGGAGAGTTTAACTAACTTGTGTAAAGAAAGACAAATTGTGTAAATTGGTTAACCAAAGTGTAAATTGAGAGAGGGCTGGAAAACCGTGCTAGGTGAATGTGGGCATCTCCAGCTGTTGATGGCAGCTTGTGAACAGCTGGATAGCCGAACCTGCTACGAAAAAATGCCAGCCAGCTCGTATTGCCATGGGACTGTCCCTGCTGCCAATATAATTCAGAATATCTGTGATTCCTACTTCAGTGGTTCAGATCAAGAGAGTTGATAGAGTGAACACAAAAGAGATCTAATAAATACATCCACTCCCTTCTCTCATCTTCAAAGTCAAGAGAAGGGAAATAAGCTTCCGACACGCAATAAGGCAGTCACCCCTGCGTGGGAGAACGGACTCCTCGGCAAGTATTTATAACGTGGTTAGGGGCGAGACACCGGTGTGTTGGACAACGCGTTGACTTCTCTGATAAACATTTTCTGAAAAGTAATTTCCGGAGCTAACAAGGAATTATGTAAATGGAGAAATAATCAGATAAGGTGATCAAGACCGAAGAAATGAAACACTCTTTCAGGGTGCAGTTATGAAAAGATGATTGGGATGCATTTAGCAGCTTTCAACTAATGAAGTCAGAGTTGTGATTGCAGGCAGGTAAGCAAAAGGAACAAATTTAAAATGGTAAATCAGTATTTATGTTTTCTGGACTTGCAGGAAGTCATGGTTTCATTTGTTTCAGCCCAAATGGTTGAAAAAAAAATTATGGGAAATTTTGAAAACGCTCTTTTTAGGAATAGCTCTTTTTTGGGGGAGGAGAGAGCAGTTTCCTAAAAAAATAGGTTTATTTTCACCATCACCATATCCAATAACTCTGATAAACACTCTGACAAACATGATAAACATTCTAGTAAACACATCGATAACATTCGTATTGGTAAAGTCTTGTAGAAACATTTGTGAAAATAGCAGGTGAGGAAAATGATGATTTCATGAGAGATTCCGTTTCTTCAGGAAATGCTTCCTTTGTGGCAACAGATAAGCCATGTTTATTGAAAGCTAGATTAAAAGCAGGTTTTACCAGTTGTAGGGAAGATGCAGAAGTTCTCATTGGGCCTGAATCAATGCCTCTCCTCACCCCCATCCCATCCCAGAAGCCCACCTGCGCTGTGGAGATACTGTGCCATTCTGTTGCAGGTTCCTCCTGCCACATGCTCATACGAGAGCTGCGGTTGCACCCCTCCATGAGGTAGGTTTCAAGTTTTAACCCGAGCCTGCATGCTGCTGCTGCTGCTTCTCCCAAAACCGAGTCATTCAAGTGCCATCTAGGAGGAGAGCGATATGACCTAGGTAGCGAGAGCTGCGGTGTGAAGGCTGCTGTTCGATCCTACAGGTAGGTCCCGAGTCGCAGGAGGGACCACTCACTACCGTGCTGTCCTACTCTCCATCAAGAGGTCTTCTCCACCTCTTCTGGCCAAGCCACTTTGCTGTGCTACAAGAGCTGCAGTGTCTGGCCCTAGCAAGTCGCATTTGCTTGAGGATGTGGGTGCTGTGATGTTTTCTGAATCCCGGCAGGCCTTAGGCAGCAGAGAACCGTAGCCTGAGCACAGTGCTCAGCTCTGCAAGGGGAGCAGTGGCGCTCAGTATGCTCACTAGCACAGTTTAAGCACCAGTTCCAATCTGACATCCTTAGTTACTTCATTTTTCTTAGACGATGCCCGATACAGTCATTTGAGTTGCATCGTAAGTTAGGTTGAAAGCTAAGGCCAATTCATGGAGTTGGGAACAGTTTGGAGGTATTTGGGTTTTTTCTGTTAAACAAGAAAAAATACTCTTTCCACTTTTGTTGATCCAATTCATAATTATCCAGTATAATTACTCATAATATTAATACCTTGTCATAAATTCCATTTTTCATTGTAACTGTTAGCCAGCAGTCATTAATAAGATGCTAAGCTTTACTTGGTATTTCATCTGTGACTGGAATACCAGAGTTCAGGTGCTATAAATCAGTTTTAAAGGTTCAACATCAGTTTGAACATTTCAAAGCATACCTGTTTCTGTCAAGCTTTCGTAAAAGGATGTTTCAAAATTCATTATTTCTTTAATGCTATTTTGTGAATCCATTTGCACGTTTCAGAAAGCAAGCAGAGTAAGGAGTACATTCTCTGGGATATTCAAATCCTGGAGCTAATCCAAGATCCATTCAAGTGAACAAAATCTATTGGGTTGACTTCTTCTTTCAGTAGAATCCACCTTGCAGAGATGTTAATTTGGACATTGTTGCATTTGGTGGTAGGCAGGGAAGGATGCTGTGGGTTAATAGTTCTTCTAGGATGGGAGGAAAGAAACACATTTCATATGCTAAAGGAGATACTGAATGAGTGAGTCATTCCCTTGAGCAAATGACACCTATGTGCTTATGGCACGTTGATATGTGGAAATCATATGAAGTCTGGATGTCACCATTTTTATTATTGATTAGGTTATCATGTTTCCACTGATGTCTGCACGTGTACTTTCATGTTTGTTGACTGTTAAATGACATCACTGCTTTCTAACTGCTAATACTTCTGATTACTATTAGTTCTCAGCTATCTGAGAATTTATTGGTGTTATACATGGATCTTTCTAGCAAGAGAAAAGCCATGTATGTGCTTAAACAGAGCTAAAGTTGGAAATTTGGCATGTATTTTGAAGCTGTGCAGTGCAGTTTTATTAAAACAAAGAAACTTATGTCTTGCAAAGTTACACGCAAGCATAGGTGAGTGTAAAGATTTAGCAAATCAGTGTCTCAAACCAATCTCTTAAATCACTGTGATTTATTCTTTTTTTATTCATAGTCATGAATTTCTAAACCAAATGTAAACAGCAGTCTTCAAACCTCTTATTCAAGGTCTCTAAAGTCCACTTCTCATACTAAATTAATAGGAAACATTTTTTACTGCGTATTAACTTGCAGCTACTTTTTCATTGCCATTCACTTCAAGTCATTTTAGGGTACGCATTCAAATTTTGAGAAACTGGTGTCTTGGCGGTCTTCAGTGCCTGCAAACATGAAGAGATAACTAGCTGGATCCTGCAACCTGGCTGTGAGGGTAGTCTCCAACGCCGATACACAGCCCTTTGGAGGTCAGAGGGACTGTTGATGGGTACCACAGCCCACCTTGGGATCGGACTGCAGGACGGTGGCCTGGGCCGAAGCAGAGCCCAACACCAGCTGATAGGAGCCTTGTAACGTAGGACCTGCTGAAACATATTTCATCCCGCACATTCATCAGATGGTAAAAACAATTTTAGGCATCCCCATATTAGATTACTATAAAAAATATTTGACCTACCAGTTGTTACTTTATGATGCATACTGCATAACTATTTACTATTATTTACTTACTGACCAGAAAAAACAAGAGCCAAATCCTGGTATTCATCAACTACTAGAGAAACATTTGTATAAAGCTCCTGCTGTGCTTGGTATACCACATATGTCTGAGACCAATTCCATAAAAAGAAACTTAACATGAAGTCGATCCTATTTTAGTTCAGGCTTTAAGATGCATACACAATATTTTGTAGTATTTTGGAGGTGAAAATATTAATAGGGTTTTCTCATTTAAAAAAAAAGATTAGAACTAAAAATAATGAGGATTTTATGAGAGGGGAGACAGGAGGGAAAGAGAAATGCATTGTAGGGGTATCATTGCTGGTTTGTGGCAGCTCTTTTGGGTCTCACAGAGGAACGAGAGCCTTACGGTGCCCAGCTGAGGGGCAGCTGCTCTCCATCCCTTGGATTTCCCCCTGCCCAACTGTAGGCACCACGCGGTTTCCGAGGCTCTTTATGAATTCAAAACCCTTTCTAGATGTGGATTAAGGTTCAGGAGGGGGAGCCTTCATTCTGGATGCTTGTTTTCCTTTGCAGTGAGGGGTGGGGAAGCAATTCATCAGTGGCTGCAGTGGCGGGGGATGCTTTCCTGTACGTCCACAGCCTGTTGGGGCTTGGTGGAGCAGGCGGCAGCACCGCCGGTGTCCTCAGCCAGGGCAATGGAGCCCTTGTTTGTGTCCCAGGCACCGTAAGGCCTCACTTGAATCGTTCAGTCTCCAGCAGTATAATTTTGACTTTATTTCAATATGCAGTCATCTGCAGTGGAGTACATTGGTGGAGTGTGTTTCAAGCTAGTGCATTTTTAGGCTACTAAATCTACTAAATTTTCCTAGGTGTCTCTAATTTAGGATTTGCTGCTTTCCAGAAGAGCTATTAAAAATCAGCCTAGATGCACAAAAGTACCCTGCTTAAGAAGATAAGGAAAGTGGCACCAGATGCACTGAAGATAAATAAGCATTTTTGAGTTGCACTCAACACATTTCTTATACTGATAGCTGCCAAATTACGATTTTTTAAAATCAAATTATAAGAGTTAAAAACTGTTTATCTCTGCTCATCCACCTTTGTTTTGAGTTCTTCATATGGTTTTGTTCTGTTGTGTGTATCTTTGTGTCCTCTTCTTATGTGATTGCATTTTTCTGGTTTCCCTGCATGAAAAGCATTCTGCCTCTGCTCAGTGTGCAGTACTCGTGCTGTATCTTTCAGCATATAAATTGGCATCCAGTGCAAGGTGTGTTTTCATATGTCTGTGTCTAGTTTGGCAAAATTATTTAATGGAGGTCGTTATATAGAGAGATTCCTGTATTATAAAAGGCAAGGCATCCTTAAAGACACATTTTCAGAACTTCATAAGGTGAATCACTCAGCTGGATGTGAATGCTTCAGTCTTTTGCATATGCAAATGCGGTACAAGATAGAGGGGCAAGGTATATGATTTGGTTTTTCTGATATTGAAATCAAACTTTTGCTTGTTCTTAATTCTTGTGAAACCCTCTTGAAATCCTTATTTTAACCTATTTCCCTCTAAATTAATGACAGGTTTGCAGGGACAAAAGTACTGACTGCCCTCTGTGATTTTTTTTTCCCTTGAGCCCAGGTTTGAAAGGGATCTGTCATCTTATGTTCGTGGGCTGAAAATATAGGTGTAATTATGAATAATTGGTTTAGGAATTAAATATTTCTTTGGAAAGGTAGATTGTCAAGCAGGAAATATATGTAGAAAATCTGTATAATGCCCTTAATTAAAAAGAAATCCGTATTAGCAGCCTGGAAGTATCCAAGCAGTAAAAAGAGTTTAAGCTTTGTTTACATTTTGACTGCAAGAGGTGCCTCTCTTTAAGTATTTAGATAAACAAACCAAAGCTGCTGTTTTCATTAGCATGTGACACAGAGCCCAGTTTCCTTACCTCGGAGAACATTAAACTAAAATTTGGTGGCAGAAAGCAATTCGATCTCTTGCAAATATGACTCTTGATAAACCTTACAGTATGGAAAAACACCACCAACCTTCAAATTTCGTACCTATTGACATTGCTTAATAAAAACATCTCCAGTGCTGGTGCTTCTGGGTGTGTTTCCAATAGCAATGTGATTGCAAGGCTCTGTGGATAAAGTTACCAATCCTTTGAATTCTGACCTTCAGTCTAAAACAGCTTTAGAGGTTACTCTTTTTCCGATTTGTGAGATTGCAGGGAAAAAGTTAATGCTGCTGGAAGGAAGCGGGGGAGGGAGCTGGGCTTGGAGATGAGAACTGGGACTTTGAAGCCATCTGAGAAGTTTTCCTCTGGCCTTGATTTGTAACAACAAATATTGGCAGTCTGACTCTGAGTAATTATACGAAGTTTCAAAATAGAGCATGCGGCAATTGAAATTTCTGTGAATACAATTACTAATGAGACCCAATTGATTTTAAGGGAAATTATACTGTTGGGTTCAACAAAGTCTGGATTCTTGGGGGAACCGTAGCCATCAAAACCCGAGAGCTATCTTAAGCCCATCGTCTGTGTCTGTGGGGAGGGGAAACCTCAAAATTGAATCCCCCCTAGACACGTCGACTGGAAGTGTCTGTCTCTCTCCATGGAAGATGAGGGTTGGCATGATCGTCTTAAACTAAATGCTTAATTTTAGGTGGTTACAGTTAGGTGAGAGTCTAACCCCTGCTCAACGAATGAGGGTCGTGGTATAATTACTGTAAGGTTCAAAAGAATTTATTGTGGAAAATTTCTTAAAAACAGTTTGCAGGAAAAGCAATTGATATGAGTGTAAAATAAATTGCCCTTGTAATGATTATTTTAACTTAGACTTCCACTTTTTCCTTTTCATTACAAGGCCCAAAATGTGGAATATTTATGAACTTCAGTTTTAGAAGATACTTCACCCTTCCTGATCGTCGTAAGAAAAATATGTGTGACTGAATGTTTCAAGGTTAAGGACGTACATATTTACTGTATTCAACTAACGCAAGGTTTGTGATTTGAATGTGCGTTTATGAATCACTTGTATTAGTCATAAATGCAGGCTTGTCTTAATAATTTGTCAAAGTGAGCTTGGAATGCTGTTCTTTCTATTTTCTTCATAATTCTAAGTGCTTTAATTAACAATTATTTTCTCTATATCTTTTTTTATTTGCTTGTCCAGTCTTATATGTCAGCAGCTGAAAAATTATGCAATAATTGACACAAATAAATAAAATACAGTAATGATCCACTGCTCCATCTACTGTTGAACAGTGACATGAATAATGCTTCAGGAAAAAAACATGGAATGCATTTAGGAAATAATAACAAAATGGAATTTGCAACAAATAAACCTATTGTTTCTGTGGTTAGTGAACAAACATATTTTTCTTGCAGAATTAAGAATTCTGAGTATGACTTTAATTCAGAGCTGAAAAACAAAGAGGAACTTTCCATCTCCCTTTTCACCTTATAGGAGGTGCTGACAAAACTGGTTTTTTTCATGTTAATGGAAAATAGTTGGAGAAAAGACAGTCTAGCATTACTGAGCTGACTCATGTTATAGAGCGTGCTGTATTTATATCAGTGGCAAAAATGTAAGTTATTGCTGTGAAAAAAATTTGCAATGGTTTGTAAATTCTAACTTTTTTCTAGTAGCGCTAAATGAAAGATGAGGAAGGCTTAAATAGTTGTGGGAGGATGAACTATGGAAAAATGGCATGTGTGTGAAATGATGTGTTTTATAGTCTTTACAGAACAACGGGACTTGATTATTTTGTCAGCTCACTGGTAATCTCTCATTTGTACTGCGTTCTTCATGCAAGTTAGTCTTCTGAGGAACTACTGAGTATAGCTTTTATCGCCCGTTAGAGTGCTAGCAAGCTGCTCCTCATCATCACTGGTGCATTTGATTTGACTTGTTCATTTTTGTAACCAAATTATTATTCACACATCACAGTGAAGGATGATTATTTTCAATTTTTTAGGTAGTTATGTTTCCATGCTGAGCTGGAGTCAAATCTTGAATGTAAATGAGAAAAATTAGCTCTTTCTCAAGGATGCTCACAGGTTGCAATTTACTCCATTCATTTCACCCCCTATCTTGCAAACAGCTAATTCTGCAAATAACTTTGTTCAAAGACAATTAGGCTGCCTTCAGTGGGACTACTTTTATAAACAGTTACTAAGATGTTTATGTATCTTTTGAGCTGAGGTTTTTGTGCAAAAAAAAGTGACATTCTCACTGATTCTTAGGTACCATAGACAGTATTAAAAACCTCCCTGTAACACTATTGAACTTTATTGGAAAATGGAAAGTAATTTTCAGTAGTTCAATTTAATAGAGAAGACATTGCTTAAATGAAGGCTGTTGTAGTTAGAAAAGCTACAACATTACTCTTAAATCAGGAGTAGATCTCAGAGCTCTGCCCTCAGAGTGGCACAGACCTGGTGTCTCAGTCTTTAGGGAAAAGCGATGCCATCACTTTTGGGTAGAGCGTCTACTTCAGATGATCTGGAGACCAAAACTTACCAGTATTTTTGTGTGGCGATCATAAGTATAATTACCATCATCAGATTTCTGCAAGAGAGAAGTGTTGTAGGCAGTTTTCAGTTGGGTGTTACAAAGTACCAAAAGAGAGATGACAGTATTAGATATATTTAAAACTTACCTTCATGTAGGAAACCTTCCCTTCACCCTGCCAAACTACTTATTTATTTTGCAGTTAGAGTACTGACCATATTTATAGTTTACACTTTGTGTCTATAAATATATATATATATCCTATATACGTTTTTTCCCCTGTTACATAATGCTCTTAAGATGCAACAATCTATTGAAAAAACATGCATACCTTGATTTTGGAAAGTGAAAAATTGAGGAACACTAAGGTATTTGCTATCAAACTAGACTTTGACTGCTTCTTCTGTGGAAAATCTCTGCATTTGTTTATATCATAGTTGTCAAGAACTATTTCAGACTCATATAAAGTTATGCATTCATTCAAAAAGCTAAAGCAGTATCTACTTAAGTTTAATAAAGACTACTATTTCCTATTTTAAATTATACAAAATGATCCTGTACTTCATAGTGAAGTTGCTGATTAAAAACAAGTACAATTGCATGCAAACTAGCAAAGATGTCATTGGGGCCAGCAGTTCATAGACATTCTGACTAAGGACGATGGTTAGCAGCACGCACCTTTTCTTAGAACATGTTACACATAGACCTTAGTTCATTATTAACTTTATCCAGTGTATCTTGAAAGAATATAATGAAATTGTCCTTCTCAATCACACTGATAGTTTTTGGACAGAACAGTTAAAATGGTTGATTCCTGACACTTTTTTTGTTTGTATTTACCAAGGTCTTCCTACTTCTGCTCACATGAGTAGCATGAGACAATAAGGGCTCCTGTCAAACGCTGCAAACTTTTGCTCCAGCCAGGGACGTCTCCAGGCAACAGCTGCTATGTGTAAGATAAAACTTGTGTGGAGACATAGGAGGGATATTGCCTGCTTCAGAGGGTTCTGACGTAGCATTGCAGTTGTTATGGGAAGAGCCAGGCGGCGGCTTTCGGGAGCGATGGGATGCATCTTTTGCTTTAGTGAAGTGTGGTCTTCCTGGGCCTATTTCTAATGTTAAATATTTCACTAGCATTTCCTACTTAGAGACAAACACACAAACATCCTGCTGTTCCATATTCATCCTATATCTAATTTTTCTTAATTTTCAGCACATCTATAGTTGTGGCACCTAAGCGCCGAGTAAATACTGTGTTCAGGATGGACCTGCTTTACTTGTGCTAAAACAAGTGTGTGACACTGCATATGGAGTTAAAACCATATTGCATGAGTAATAGTTGTCAAAATATACCCAATAGCCTTTTGTGCATTTGATATTATGTAATGGGCCTGGTCCTTTACTTCTTATGACTCTTGAGATGCCAGCTGCATCAGCAGGAATGCAGAATCAGGGCAAATTCAGGCATGATGTAAACAGATATAAATCCCACTGAAATCTCTGTTCCAAACCCAGTGTTAGTGCAATTGTGGTTTAAAATTGATGTTGGGTGCCAGTGATCAACAACCCAGCCTGCACTGATTTGGTATGCAGTTAGTTGGAAGAACAAAACCAAAAAGCCAAGTAAACAAACCTCTTTCACATAGGTTTCCAATAGGTGCGGTGCTCAGCTGGCATAATTAGATTAGCTATTGAAATAAAAAAACTGCACTCATTTAAACCAAATGAGGATCTGGTCCATGGTATCAGCTGTAGGATAAGTTCATAGGTTAGACTATACCATGGGGTAATGATATACACTAATCTGAAGTCCAATCTTCAGACATCAGATAAAGAACTTTAAGGCACTGTTTAATGGCTGTATAAACACAGAGGACTCTACTTTATCTTATATCCCCCATCTAGATCATTTATATGGCTTCAGTTCCCATATTGCCTACATGCCATACTACAGAAGAGATTAAAAATTCAAAGCCAATTCTTTTCTTGCAATGCATCGTCAGCACCCTTTTTCTGATCATCTTAGCCTCTGTGTAATTTATCCCATGTTTATCATCACATCATCAAGCTCTGTATGTGTGTGTGGGGATCTGTCTTAGTTTAATTAAATACAGAGACTGGGCACACTCCTGAAATTATTACTTAGACAAAACTCCCATTAGGGACTACAAACTCTAACCAACAGTAAACCTGTTTCAGTAAGCTTTACTTTCAAAACAGTAAATTTTTTTCATATATTTGTGCTATTTGGTTTTTTTTTCAAATATTGAATGAAGTAGATTTACACAAAAATTCACATGCATCACTAGAAATCTCAGTCAATTATTTTTTAAATAATTTTTTTATTTCTATAGCATCATTGAAATATCACTATTTTTGAGAGAGGGTTTTGAGTTACATTTTCCAGTGTCAGATGGTACCTCACAACAAGAAGATGATATTTTTTGAGGGTCTTTTCCAGAAAAAAAAGGAGCTTCTGCTTCCTAAAAGTATGTGCCTGATCTTTTTCGTGTAATAGATGGAGCTCCTAGAGACAGTGAAGCAAGACACGTGTCTTTAACTCTATATAGGATTGGGTAGGGTTTTTTTTAAAGTGATCTTATTATCACTGGTAAAGACTTCAGTGGTAAGTATTTTCCAGAGGATCATGGCTGTTCCAAAAAGCACATAGTTCAGAATGATTGCATAGCCTTGTGTTTGAGGATTTCAGTGAATTTTACCTGACAAAACTGTATGTCTCCATAATAAGTAATTTGTATTTCGTTCACAGTTTAATATAGAACATCATAAATAGTTTTCTTGGCGTGAGATCTGGTTTGTGACTATAAAGAAGTAAAGGGATTGTGTTTGTGCTGGCTACGCAGACGGGCCCAATCGAAAGCTGCTTATTTTGACCTGGGTTCCCATATATGGTGTGTGACTGTCCCGAGATCCCTTTTCTCCACTACACAAAATGAAATCCTAGGTGCCTTTTCAGCTCGGGGTTGACTTGTAGCTTTGCAAACCGATCTGCTTTCCCGAAGTATTCCCAATGTACTTGCTACAAAATAATGTCTCGCTTACTGGGATGTAGTAGCCAGAAGACATTTCTCCTCTAGAAGTATTGCTTTCATTCACAGATTAGTTAATTGAAGGTAAGGATATCTTAGCAGTGAATAACCACGGATTTTTGTAAAGAAAAAAAAGTTCTGTTTGAATCTGTTTATACAGGATAAAGTTATTTTTTTTTATTTAGTACTGTAGACCTGGCATAGTATTAAGACTTCTTTTTTTGGTACTGCAAATCATTACGCTGTTTTCCTCATCATATTTGGATTACGTGTACTGAAAATGTGTAGAAAAATAAGTGTTACATGAATTGAAAGGTACTGTCTACAAAGTGGAAATGCTCCGGAGAACCCTGGTCAAATTTAGTTACTGTGTACGTTATAATGTTTTTTTAACATAATGTATATATTTTTAAAAGAGTTTTTTTGAATTATGAGCAACTAAAAGTGCTGTAATAGAAATGTATCATAAACCCATTTCAGTTTAATGGCTTAGTAATTAAATTATTTAATTACTTATTGATTGGTAAAAGCTAAGCTTTAAAGAGTTACTGTTACTTAATGCACAAATTTAACTCTATGGAACCGTCTCTCTCTTCTTTGGAAATATTTGTAAGGTCTATGGAAAGGGCCTTTACACACTTTTAAGTTTTAAACCTTTAGTAGGTGAGTAGTAATAATTTAAAATACAAATTTGGCTGTATTTACAATTGGTTTTAAGGGTACAGATATTTCACATATCTGCACGGTTGAAACCATTTAAAAAGTTCCAGATACTTTATTTAATAAATACCTTTAAATTGGAGAAGGCTGGCTTAAATAGTTTTAGCAGACCCTTTCTTTACAAGGTTGCAAGAATGTCAGATATTTGAGAACAAATCTGTTACATATCCAATCAAAACGGCATGTCCGGACGTGCATGCTGGTTGTATGCTTAAGAGCCTCTGTGAGTATCCTTATTTAGCTTCTCTCATTGATGCGATGTTGGTTTAATTCCAGTTATTCTATTAGTACGGCTTTTGTTTAAGCCCCGCTTACTAGAGGGGACGCATCGACACATAATTAAACTTTTTAAATGAGGGGGGACCCGAGGGGATTCATTACTTGGTCTGAGGTGAGACTGAAGAAGGCGTAAAAAGGGGCTGCGGCGTGCGGGCCGGGCGCGGAGGGGCGGCCGCCGGCCAGGGGCGCGCAGCCCCGCGCCCGTTCCGCGCCGGTTCCGCGCCGCCGGCGGAGCGCGGCAGCGCCGGCTGCCTTTCGCCCGGGCAGGAAGGTTGCCTTCAGAGCGCGCAAGCCTCATGGCAGTTGGTGCTTTTAAACCAATAAGGCTGGGACGAGAGAATAGCTGCGGTTTGCATTACAAAAACAAAAACAAAACCCGAAGAAAAAAAAAGGGGGGGGGGAGAAAAAGAAGAAAAAGGGGGGCGAGGAGGAGAGAGGGCGCGGGAGCGGCAGCGTGCCCCCAGGCACTGCCTGGGCAGACCCACACGGCTGAGCACACAGGCGGCGGGGCTGGAGGCAGCCCAGCCGCGGCTTTGTCTGCCCGCCGCCGCCCCGCTCCGGCCCCGGCCCCGGCCCCGGCCCCGACCCGCGCCCCTCCGCCCCGGGGCGCGCCCGCCCCGCCGCGCCATGGGAGGCGCCGCCGCCGCCGCCGCGCTCTGAGCCCGGGAGCGCGGAGGCTGCGCGCCGCGGAGACGGCGCGCCCCGGCACCGTGAGTACCAGGCGGGCGGCGCGGGCGCGGACAGCGGCTGCCGGCGGCGGCGAGGCGGGCAGCGCGGGGCAGCGGGAGAAGCGAAGGGGGAGGGAAGACCAGCGAAAGAGGGGGATCGCGGCAGCCTGGGTGCGAGCGAAGCAGCCCGCGGTTCAGCGGCGGCGGGGACCGACCGTGCGCCCGGCCGCGGGGGAACTTTCTGCCGTCCCGGAGCAGGGCAGCGCTCAATTATAAATCACTAGGTGCAGCAGTTAATTTTGGCCGTGTTTCAGGCTGGGGTTTGTAGGCTTCCCACAAAGCAGATGTTAGGCGGTTCTGTTTATTGTGATCGGCCAGGTTTGGGGATTCTCCTGTTTGATTGCCTGGAGCGCTAATGGTTCGGCAGACAGGAGTACCGGGATGGCGAGATGTTAAATGGGGGGGGGAAATAGGCGCGTCGTGTAGGAAACCCGGAGACCCTTCTCAGAGAGACGTGAGAGCGTGAGAAAAAGAATAAAAAAATTGAAGGAAGAAAGCCTGACAGAGATTTTGACAGCGCTTTCTGAAGCAGGAAATCCTTTTGCTTAATATGTTTAAATTTTCCAAACACCAAGGAAAACACACAGATCCCCGCAGGAGAACTTTTCGAGATGACAGAATAAACATCTATGTAACTGAAACAGTTGACGTTTATTGACATTTTAGGTGGCTTATTTAGAACGATGATCTTAGAACGAGGAAGTTAAAGACCTTTGGAAGTCTCATTAAATTTACATCGTGCTTTTGAGCAACCGAGACCCACGACACATTCCCAAGTATGTATTTCTCTCGGTGTTTCTGACAAACACCAACAAGAGGAAGGACTGCCCTTTGCAGTGAAAGGTTTCTTCTGGAAAAGTAAAGGTGTCAGTGCATTTAAAAGTGTTTCTCAGAAGGCGGTTGGGTTTTGTTGGGGTTCTTTAGGTAAGTAAACATTTAAAAATGAAGCAAGCAGAAGAGATAAGAGCTTTCAGGGAAAAAAAAGAGGATAGTATATTTCATGTAGTTTGTTTAAATTTAAAACTGATCACGGAGAGGAATTTGGCATAAGAAGTGGACATGTTGTGTAGTGTATCATTGGAAGTTTTTAACGTTAGATACCACGTATAAAGAATCTTTTCTTTTCCATCCCGTACTGAGGCGGTTCGCAAGCATCTGCCAGAACACAGACTGCTGGTTTGGCGTGTAAAATAAATTAACAATGTGTATATGGATCTGTAAATATATATATATGTGTGTGTATACACATGATATACTTTTTGTGTATATAAACACGTATGCACGCAGCGTTCTACGTGTTGCTCACGAACCCGTGCCATGCAGTATTTAGCCGAGCACCTCACTGCTGTCGGAGTTTTCCCAAGGCCTGGAAGGTCTGGAAATGAGCAGCCATCCCCTCTCAGCAATTCTGCGCAGTGACAGACGGCTTGAGTCACGCTTCGCCTTTGGAGAGTGGAGAGAAAAAAGAATGAGTAATCATTTTGTTTGAATTGCAATAAGTATGAAATATTTCTCGGGAGCCAAAGAAATCCTGGAAAAGCAGAAAGACATTCTTAAATGGCTGGTCAGAATAGGAGCGTTGTCACATTGTAGTACTTCTTTCTTAAAGGGAAGAAAGTGTTGGGGTTTCCAAACGTTTCATTCATAAGCGTATGAAATGAGCACGCAGGATAGCTCTTTCAGAAGAATTTAAACTAGCAATTAAAAATGAAATAACTGTAATTACCTCCTTCTGGTTTACTAAGTGCAATTTGTCTTTGATGTGAGTATCTAGTGAAAAAGCTCTACCTCCTCACTTAGAGCCCAGCCATATGATTATTGGGAGAGTGAAAGTATTACCAAGTTTTATGTGTTGCCAGCAAGGTGCCTTTCTGTAGCCAATTTGCATTTTAGTTTTGTAACATTTTGGCTGTTGAAGCCATTACGCCAGTAGATACTGATTGCACAGCGCTTTTAAGGAGGCAGACAGTGCTGCTGGGGGAAAAGTCCTCTTTGCTCCCTCCTTCCATCCCCTGCTAAAAATGACAGATTTTTTTTTTTCCTAAGGAGGAACACTCTGATTTGAAAATTGCCATTGTCTTTGAAATTTGCTTCTTTAAAGTAGAACTGTTTTAAGAAAAAGCGCGTGTGCTGGCTATAGTTTTCTGGGTTGACTTCTTATTTTCACTTAGAAAATTTCTTTTCAGCTGGAAAAATGTTTTAAATTATAGCCATTTAAAAAAAATTGCTCCTAGCAAGCAAAAATACTGTGGAAAACCTGTAATTTAGACAAGTACCTACATTTTATTTGCTCTGTGCTGCTGAAATTTAGAATCCCTTCCCATTTACAGTTTACTTTTCACAGAAGATTATTAACTTTTTGGCTTCATACATGATATTCTGTCAGATGCTTTTGATTTGTAATTTAGCAAAGTATAATAAACAGTGCAAAAGTCATGAATTTTCCTCCGCATCCTGAGCTCTGTGGTAGGGAAAATGTGATAAAATGTGTACCTTAAGTCTTGTTTGATGATCTCTCAAAGCAAGTTTGCCTTCTGGAAATAATTTCTGGGGTTGAAGAGCATGGTATTAACAGATTTAATGTGGCTATTCAATGGATTGGTGGAGTACTATGTGAGGTTTAACAAAATGAGAGAGACAAATTGAACATCAACAAAACCTACATCTGTGAAGAATTATAAATTTAATTAGAAAAAAGGCAAACTTAAAAGACCTCATTAACTAATCAGAATTTGATGTTACTGATTTAAGATTCTTAAATGGATGAATTTTAAGTGGCTTTGCTATCATTGTCTTTTTTTTCTCGCCATGCCCTGATCTGCAATCCCTATTAAAGAGAAAGATGTGAATGTTGTTTACAACAATCAAATTATACACAGTAATATTTTTGAGGCATTAAGGAGAATGTGTATGTCATTTTTCATATAAGGCAATTTTAGTTTAAGCGGAACGCAGAGTATGAAGGGTGAGTGACAGCTCCTTTTTTCTCTTTTTGATTTTTTTTTTTTTTAATGTGTTTCTTTGGCTGGCCGGGTAAGGCCGTTGCATTTTTTTTTTCACTTTTTGTTTGATATGTGAGTTATGTTGCAGAACTTCAATTATCCAGAAATCTGTTGGCAAAATGGGAGAATGTATGAGAGCAAGCACACGCCACCCAGAAACGTTTTTATTCTATGAACCGGTCATCATAAGTGTGGTTCCTTACTACGTTGTAATTTTGTACTACACATAAAAAACTGAAAGCATGTGAAGTGTAGCATTTTGTAAACTGTAACTAATTTCACTCACATCTGTGTCTAATTGTTGTCTGCATTCACATTCTTGAGAGTAGATTTATTTTTCCTGGACCACTCTGTGGATTCAGCTGACCAGCCTAAGTGAGGATTAGTTGTTTTAAAGTTATTTTGATTAAAGAGTCATTTTTAAATATGGTAACGTGCAACACATGGTTTAAATAATCCTTGAGACACAAAGGAATATATCTAAAGTATGTCTAATGAAAATGAAGATTGTGGATATGAATTTTCACAAATCATAGAGTGTTAGAGGACATATAAGGTATATATTTAATTCACTATGCATGAGCTGGATTTTTTTTTTTTTTTTTGCCCTCTCCCATGAATCCTTAAATGAAATCTCTCTCCCTATACACACACGTGCACATATAGGTATATATTTGTAAGTGTACGGAAGTTACTATTTTTTTAATTTGGGTAAATAAAATAGTGAGGATTAATTGTATTTTAGAGTTTAGTGAAGTATGAATAATACTGTAGGGCACTTTGGAAAATATCAGTTAATTAAAGCATCTATTAGAAAAAGGGAGTTTTTTCTATTATAAAAGATATGTTTTAAAGGATCGTGTGCAAGAGGGAGTGAAGATAGCTCTGTAAGCAAACTTAGTTCTCACCTATAATTTTTTCCAGGTGTTTAGAAGTAACAGCAGAAACATATCCTAAGGCACTCTGCTGTAGTTTCTGGGGTAAAGAACTAAAAAAAAAAAATTAAAACAAAATGCAGTTTTGAATGTATTTGCTCAGCAAGTTTGATTTGGCATGCGGCGATGTATTGAAAAGCACGTTATGCAGTACTTTAAGTACCCAGTTATAAAAAGATTGATGTTTTTCAGCGTGCATCATTGCATGCTTCTTGACATCATTTGTAATGTTCTGCATTGCCTGGCTGCCCCTAGCAGTTGTTTACTCTTGCTAGTAGTAATCCTGTCTGTGATTAAAAATAACAAAAAAAACCCTGCAGACACATAAGTAGGATTTGCTTGGATGATTTTTATGGCACTTAAAATGCCTCATCTCTCTTGTCTTTGCTCTGTGATCATTTAAGAGATGTCGGTTCAGGTTGAATGGAAACGCACATGGAGGATTCTCAGTGCAGACGTTAAGAGGATATATACCTTGCCCGGAGAAGCTTTTGTGTGCTTTTAAGCTAACAGTGTCTAGCAGCATATCTTCACCTGAATTTTATCACCTGCTGACAATTGTTACTGGCTACAGAGCAGAGTCTGTTAGCAAAGCAACAGTGTTTTTCTAATAGGATATGAAAATCTATTGCTCACCTGAGTTATAAAAGGAGTTGTTTTATTAAACCGGAAAATTATTGCTGGGCTTCCCTGTGGAACCTTTTCTTGATGAGTGACTTCAGAGGTAAACGCTACAGCTTCCTCCTATTTATTTAGCCAGAAGTGTTCTTTTAAGTCATTTTATCAGAAATCTCATTAGTGACTGGAATTTTTACAAGTAAGACCTTGCGCAGTAACTTGTGGGGTTTTTATTTCAATTTACCCTGCTTGGAGATGGGCTCGTTTTGGAGACGGTTGTGTAATACAGTTGGTCATATATTGAAGATCTTTACCATAGGTAGACCTGCCCCTTGTTGTCCCCCCGAAAAATAGCGTCAGCCTCTCTGGCTTGCTTCGCCCCTCGCCTTTGGGGTGAGCTGACTTGTGGGTTCCCCACTGCCCAGGCACGGAGGAAGGATGGCGAAGAGCGGAGGAAGAGGAAAGGCAACGTGGTGAGGGCAAGAAGCTGTCAAGAGTTAAGGGGATGGGAGGGAGAGATAACCCAGCCGGCGACAAGAAGAGGCGAGAGGGGTGGAGGATGCTGGGGGGCTCGGGGCTGGCGCGGCCCCGCGGCTCCCGCTGCCCTTGGCGGGGTTACCTTCGCGGGGTGCGCGGCCGTGCCGTGCCGTGCCGTGCCGGGGGAGGAGTGAGCCCCTCTGCAGCTGTCACGGGCCCCTGATGAATCACTATCCCGTCACTTGGCCGCCGTCCCCCAGCGCGGGGAGGAGGGAGAGAGACCTGCCGAGGAAACAACAGTTGAGCCTTCAATTTAAAGACAATATGCCTTTCACGGCCACCGCGCCCTCCTCCTCTCCTTTTGGGTTTAAAGGACAGAATTGTCATCCGCGCTGATATCCTTTCTTTAAATTGAGGCCTCGTAGTAAAGTGGAGTAATAGAGGCTTCTGTTTGTTTCCCTGGTTTACAGGTGCAGAAGTCCCAAACCAGTTCAGATGTTGCTGTTTCCTCAAGCTGCAGGTAAGGATTTGATTGGATATTGCTATTTTTCTGCAAGCCTTTTATTCATTTTTTTTAACTTCAGGTGATAAGTAAATATTTATTCTTGTTTTCCGCATTAAGCAGATGAGTAAGTGCTGGAGCGTCGCGTTTACGTGCGTGCAACCAAGTCTGTAAACCACGAGCACATACGCTTTGTCACTAAATTTTCTGACTTTATATTAGATACTGGCTTTTCAAACTCATTGCGATATCATCCTTTTTTATGTGTAGATTAGTTTAGGTAGTGAAATATGAAGTGAAGGATTTGTGTTTAGAACTTGTGATAAAATCTCAGTTAAAATGTAGAAGCTTCCTAGCTGAAATGACACTTAAGCTTAAGGATATTTATACCATTACTGTGGGAGGATTTTTTTATATAATTTTAATAGTCTTTAAAAGAGCCTAAGCATTTCTTTTAAACTGAAAAATTACTGGTTCAAATGCCTTGGAGGCACAGTAACCTATGAAGTTTCTACTGGGAGCAATTACTTAGACTGAGTACATCAAATAACATTCTCAGAAGTTGTAGGTATAAAGAAACGGAAGGATGGGGCACTTCAGTCATAAGCTTCCCCATCATCAACCAAGGGATATGTCATGGTGGTGATGACTGTTGGCCTTTTTATATAAGGCTATTAAAAATGCAAATCGGAAATACTCAGCTGCTTGTGTGCTGTCTAAACGTTTAATTTTTGCTTGGAATCGGAATTGCTCTCTTCTTATTTTGACTAAGTGACAGCTGCTGAGATACGGCAGAGTGCTAAGGCATACTAACGCCTATATGGATTCACTATATGTTGGTCATATCCCTTTTCAATTGGGCACGCTTTATGTAATCCACAAAGCAAACAAGTGAGCAGACAGAATAATGTTTTAATGCTGCATTTGTTTCAGCGGAAACAGAGGAACAATTAAGTAGTTTGCCAGAGTAAACACATACATCAGGAATATCTCATTCCCTGTCAGTAGATGATAGGTTTCCACAATTGCTTCAAGGGTTTTATTTGGTTTGGAGGCCCATTATATTGCCACTGAGTGGTAAATCTTGAAAATGCAGAGTGTTAATTTGTTGTTAAGAGAATATATGTCTTCGTATATTGGTGATTCCGTCTTTGTATGTATCTTAAAAATACAAGGTGACATGAATGTTTAAAGTACTGTACTTCCTAACTAAATTTTATTCTGTTAAAGGCTGGAAAAATAATTACGGTAGCTGGTCAGTCATGTGTGTGGGGCTACAAAATGAGTTTAGCACTAGAAAAGATCAAGTTGGGAGAAGCTGTTCAGTTTTTACTAAGTGTTTTCGGGATGTTGATTAATAGCAGGCTGCTTCTCATATAGGCAATTCCTCTGTAATCTATGTTAAATATGTCACTAAAACTAGTTGCATCTTGTTTTCAGGTCTATGGAAATGCAGGATCTAGCCAGCCCACATAGCCGACTAAGTGGTAGTAGTGAATCCCCCAGTGGTCCAAAACTTGATAACTCTCATATAAATAATAATTCCATGACACCCAATGGCACAGAAGGTGAGCCACCATTTTTTTAGTGTTTCATAGTTTGTTTTTTCTCCTTGTTGCATTGGTGTTCTTGCAGTCTGTAAGCCATATAGAGATAATGTTTTACTATTTTAGGTGTTATGTGTTTATGTAATATGGTGTATAGAGCCGATGATCAATGTTTATCAGTAGTATTATTATCAAGTTTCAGCAATAGCTTTCATTCCAGGTTTACGTTCCTTTCATGGAGTTTGAATGGACTGAGCAAGTAGTATGTGCAGAGCCTAAAAAAAAAATCCCATCCCCCCCCCCCCCAAGGTAGTTTAGTGATGAGAAAAAAGGAGGTGTTTACAATTGTCGTACTACAAAAGGCAATCTTTCCATCTTTTTCACTATTTCAGTATTTCTTTATGTTCTCACTTTTTGCAAGCTCCTAAGGCTATGAAAGTTTTGTCAAGTAGGCTAATAAAACTGAGTGTTGAAATTTCCTCAGGCTAGCTTGCTGCTCTGATGGAGTGGCCAAAATTCAAACAGGTGTAGTAATTCAATGGGGTAAACTGATACCTATTTTTCAAGAAGCAATCAGCCAGTTGATAAGTTATGTTTGTTCTCAGTAGAATACTAACAGCAGAACAAGCTAACAGCTTTGCCAGTAAGGACATATAATGAAACACAGAAGGGCTTACGTAATAAGCAGTGAAAAATACTCTTCCCTGTAACATTTCTATGGCAATAGTAGGAAAGATCGTATATAACGTTTGGCTAGCTATGTGAACAGAGATTTTAATACATTACTAGAAAACAGAATCGCACATCTTCAAATAATACTTTTCAATATAAATATATAGCTAAACAACTGTTGTAGCAATTATATGCCTTTTTCTTCCCTAAGAACTGGGTCATATTAGTGCTGTCAGACTGTTTAGGATTATGGACATGCATTGCATTCTTCCAGGAAAGGCACATGTCAGTCAAACAAATGTCGTCCCCCTCAATTCCCCAAACATCTCTGTTATTCATTCTAATTGGAGTCCTCTGTAGTGGGGAGGGTTTATGGGTTATCAGATTAACAGGCGTTCGTGCCACAGTTGTGTATAATTTACTTTTTGCTATCGCTGTAAAAGTACTGCTGCAATCAAATTTTAAGCCATTTGAAAAAAAAAAAAAGTAGTTTTTAAAAGAATAAATGAAGTGCTTAATGTGTTAATGTTGTTTAAGCAGAAAAATATTTCATGTCCACAGATGAATCTTCTTCCTTTTTAATGCCCAAGTACATTATTATGGTTTTATATCGTATTATCAGGTATATACCGGTTATTGGTACAGGATAAAATTGCTCGACCCTTTCAAATTAAAATTCCTCTTGCTCATGAAAGCCTTTGCTGTAAACTTCACCAGCTTTCGTACTTTCCATGTAACTTGAAGGTTCTTTAGTAGCACAAAAATAGGGAGCGTTCTTTGAAACACTGAAAGACACTCACCATCTGGCTCGCCTTTTTGTTCTAAGTAGTTGTTGTGCGCAGGCATACACTCTGAAAAATGGGGCACTTAATATTACTTTGTCAGGAAATTAGCTATATATTACATCTATTCATGCGCTGACCTCAGACAGCAAATAATTTTGGAAATAATATCCCAGCTTCTAGGTATATATCAGAGTTTATCAAAGAAAGTAAATTAAATCACAGTAACTTACTTATCTGACATTAGAATTTTAAAGTTCAGGCTTATTCATTTCGGGTGAATTCTACCCAGAAAGCTGTAACCTGCCGTACACATTTACCTTCTGAGACGAAGCCAAACGGTTTTCTTTTGTTTGCAATTTTCCCTCAGGTGACATGACCCTCCTCAGCACTGCAGACTGGTTGCTAAGCCCTAGCGCACAGACCCCCGCAGGTTTGGGTGGCTGCGGTGGGCGCCGCAGGCATGGGCGCTCAGCATGCGTTTTCAGATGTTGTCCAGAAAGCGTCCCGAGAAATAGCTTGTGCTTGGCGATTCTGGTCTAAACTTTCTAAATTGAAAATTCCTGTCTCTGATTGCTCTTAAGTGGCAAATAAGGAAAAGTTTGTGAAAGAAACATGATTGAATAATTTCTTTCTGAATTAGATGTGTGCCAACAGGCAAAATTTGTGAGCAAAGCAGATGCCTAAGAATCTGAAGGTGGAATTTTTGCTGTTAATCTGTTTTGTCTTGAGAAAATGTTTGGTTTGGGTGCCTTGAGCTGCTAAACAGGCTTAAGAAAAAATGGACTGAATGAAGCAAGGGTTTCTTATTTTTTTTTAATGCAAGGTGAAGTAAAATTATTTTTTCTGAGATTCTTGAAGCAGAATCCTGCTGAGGCACAAGTGGCAGATTGTAAGGATGCAGTCGTAAGGGCTTGCCAAACACCTTTCTTAAAATACTGCGGTGTGGTTTGCTTGCTTGTTGCACGTGGAGTGGAGATGTGGGTTGCTGAAGCTTCACATGTTAAATATAATATGTGAAACCAACGGCTAATCTGCTTCTCGCTCATTCTCACTAACATGAAAGAGCCCTCCTTTTCTGGTGTAAGGGACCTTCATGCGAATGAGAAACAGGGCCTCCAGGTATTTGCATGTCATAAATATCTTGTAAAGATATGTTAAATTTAATTTGACTATGGGTGTGATTTAGGCAAGTTTCCATACCCCAGAGTGCAGGATATGTTCACTAGATGAGGGGGAAGAAAAAAAAAAAAGAAGAAGGAAAAAAAAACCTGTCCCAAAGTGAAATGGCCCTGTTTCAAACAAATGTTCATGAATTCCTCTAAGGCACATTTTCAGACTTGTCTCTTATTGATGTTGTTCTACAAGAGGATGTGGTTGGAAGATAGCTCACTGTTATTAGCTAATATTTTAAGCTTCACACTTAGTGGTAAATTTTCAAAGCACTGAATGGGGATTTAGTTGTGTGACTGAGTCTGAGTTTAATCTCTGCATGCAGCTTTGATATAATAACTCTTTGTGTGCTTAATTTCACTTTGGTAGAGCAAAATTACTGTAGTGCAGAACTGATCAGGTAGTGCTGGCTGAGGACTGCAGCTGAAGAAATTGAGGGGGTTTTGGGTGACTGCTTTTTATTTCCTTCTATCTAAACATTTTTAAACAAGTCAGATTTACTACTTCTTGTCTCAGATAGCAATTCCTCTACGGGATTCTTTAAGAGCATGGTGATTTCTGTAGAACAAATGCTATTTTTTTTTAAGTTCGTTGCAGATCATGAGACAGTCTTCATAGCTCTGGTTGTATGTGTGGTGAGGGGAAAAGTAGAATTTCCTTAACATCTTGATTAAAAAAAATCGTAGCTAATAAGAAGTAATTACTTTCCTGGTGTTTGGTTTTTTTCTTCCTCTTCTCCGGGCCAGGCAGCATGGTCTTCAAACCAGTGATGGGGAAGTAACAAGGAAATTATAGACCCTGACCAGTCAAAAATTTCCCAGGATCAAATGCAGAGGAGTAATACTAAAATATCTGGCTAAAGACACTCAGAAAAATCAGTTCTGACATGCTAAGATAGTGCTGATGATATCAATACTGCAGTATTTGAGTTTTCCACGATAACTTTAAGTGTCTTTCCACAAAATACCCTCTGTTGTAGGGAACAGCAGACACTGGACATCATTAAAAATTTGGCCCTGTGTGACTTGCCTAAGAAAATCTGTTAAAAAAAAATAAAGAAAATTGAAGTAGGGATCAAAACGTTCATAGTCATGCCTTATCTCTAGTCTCCCGTTGTCAGCAAATTGCTGTGGTGGGTTGATACTGAAGGAGTTAAAGAAACAGTAAGAACAGAAGCTAATAAAATTGCCATTAGTTAAGTTTTATCAGACAGCTAGTGGCTATTCCCACAACAGTGCCCACTTTGGTGGATATACTTTAGAGGGGAAAGGCTGTGAGTAATCAATAAATTTGAAAGGAGTAGCAAAGCTGTTTTCCATAGTGGACAACTGCATCCAGTTTCTGCCTACAGTGATCTTTGCTTTTATCTAAAGAATGTAAATCAGTTCTGATGGATTGCATAGAGTGAGAAACAGAAGCTTGTGGCCTATCATGATGATGTTTTATGCAACTGGAATGGAAGAGAATAGATGAAGAACGGGAGAAGGAGCTGTGGTTTTCCAAGCAACTGCACTTCATTCACATTGGGAGTATGGAGCTGCTTCTGCCCTCATTTTTGAGTGTTCAGGAGGAAGAAGAGAAGGCATTTTCATATCAAGCGGGAAGGGGAAATGTATAACAAATTGAAGATCAGATTTTCAAAGATACATAGGAAGGGAGGCTTCAAAGGGAGTTGGACATCAAAATTCCTTTGGAAAAAAAAGGTTCTTGCTCTTTAAGTACCTGCTGCAACATGAGAATGAGATCCCACACAAAGGCATTCAAAGCTCCCCACTACGTGACTATCTGATGGGTGGCCATTAGAAAGGTTGTTTTAAGTCTGGTGAACGTAAATCCATCTTCAGGGTTTCAAAGGCAGCGCTGTCTAGTATGTTTGCTGTTGAGTTGCAATATTACAGAACGGAGAAAAAATTGTTTTCAGTATTTTCTGAAGTAATGGTGGAGTAAGATGTTGAAATCCATAGGGTATGAGCTGGTCGTTGTTATGGCACATGATGTAGATTTCTGTAAGTAAATGATACGTTGAGTATTCGTTGTAATTCTAACAATACTTTGAAGCACTCAAAATAGTTTTTCAGTAGTTGTGCTGGTTTTGGCTGGGATAGAGTTACTTTTCTTCACAGTAGCTAGTATGGGGCTATGCTTTGGATTTGTGCTGAAAACAGTGTTGATAACACACTGATGTTTTAGTTGTTGCTGCACCAGTCAAGGACTTTTCAGCTTCCCATGCTCTGCCAGGCGCACGGGAAACTGGGAGGGGGCACAGCCAAGATAGTTGATCCAAACTGACCAAAGGGCTATTCCATACCATATGCTGTCATGCTCAGCATATAAAGCTGGGGAAGAAGAAGGAAGGGGGGGACATTCGGAGTGATGGCATTTGTCTTCCCAAGTAACTGTTACGTGTGATGGAGCCCTGCTTTCCTGGAGATGGCTGAACACCTGCCTGCCCATGGGAAGTAGTGGATGGATTCCTTGTTTTGCTTTGCTTGCATGCACAGCTTTTGCTTTACCTATTAAACTGTCTTTATCTCAACCCACGAGTTTTCTCACTTTTACTCTTCTGATTCTCTCCCCCATCCCACCAGGGGGGAGTGAGCGAGCGGCTGGGTGGGGCTTAGTTGCTG
The DNA here is from genome assembly GCF_035582795.1 of Mycteria americana. Classification (NCBI taxonomy): domain Eukaryota; kingdom Metazoa; phylum Chordata; class Aves; order Ciconiiformes; family Ciconiidae; genus Mycteria; species Mycteria americana. The sequence goes on along the minus strand of NC_134366.1, from coordinate 139,083,187 downwards.
GTTGGGATTAAACCACAACAGTAGTGTAATCAAGCCTGCACAATGGCAATCAATAATTTTGAATTTTGTATAAGTTATTCATAATTTTTAATAGTTATTCATAATTTTGTGTACTTTAGGGTGCAAAGTTGTGGTGGGGGATGGCAATCGGACAAAATGATCCTCCTTCGGGAGATGTTTGGGTTCTGGTATCTTTTAGTTGCTCATTTCTGGTGTTTCTGCCAATTATGTATGCTGAAGTTTCTAGATTTGTGTTTGTGGTGATGAGCTTTATGGTATGAAACTTGTAATTGATGCAGGGATGCCTCCATATTTAGACATCCTGAAATAATAGCCTGGTAAAGGTGAATCTAATCTTTGCATTTCAGTAGGGTGTTAGTATCAAGAACTATTGATGCTAACTTCTTTACTCAGCCCCAGAAGAGCACGAGAGGACAGTTGTGTGGCCAGAGGCAAAGACTGCAGTGGTCCCAGGCCCCAGACTGTTAAAAGCAACCTGGGGGTCTGTAGGGGCTAGTAATCTGGTCTTCAACCTGCCGCCACTTCTGGAGGATAAAAACCAGATACACATCACTCTGCCCGTTTATGTGAAGGCAAGGGGCTGACTTGAACTATCTTTTCTTCCCTGCTCTTCACCTTTTTCTTCTTGCTATGTTACACTGGCTTCCTTCCAGACTCTTTGTCTTATCTGTGCTTTTATTCTCCTGCTTCCCTAAGAGTCCTTCCATCTGTTCTGAGCGCATGTAGCATAATGCTCTATTATTCCTCTTTCATAGGTTTTTGGCCAGTGAAATAACTTGTCTACTCCTCTGTTGACTCAGTCCAGCAACTCCTGTTGCAAGGTCTCGAGGAGGAGACTGGCTAATAAATATTTATGTATTTATTGTCTTTTCTGTATGCTTGTGCATCTGTTTGTGAAAGCTTCACCCTTTTGTTTTCCCCCATAACATTTTCCTGAAAGGACTTCATTTAAGTGAAAAGTCAATAGCAATACTGGTTTGCACAAACATTTGAGGGAAAGAAAATAGTCCAAATGACAAAAGACCTTAAAAAAAAAAAAAAAAGAGTGGAACCTCTTGGAAGCACCATTATTTTAATATCATTTATTTTTGCAAGCTTTGCATAAACGTTGTCGCAGCACATGCCGTGCCAGACTGTGGATGGAGCATGGTGGTGTGAGAGCCCCCTCTGAGCGTGCCTGAGGGTCCCAGAGCCCCGCTGGCACGGTGGCTTTGCACAGGCTGCAGGATGTTGAGAACCTGTGAAGATATTCACTACTTCACTGAAAACTGTAACTGCAACACATTGCGCTAGGTACGGTGTCTCTCCAGTGGGACCAGCCTTTTATGCATGATCTATTACACATGATTATGCATGTGTGCAACCGCGTGACTGCACAGCATAAGATAGGAATATCATACTCCTGGCCAGTAATACAGAAGAGAAGGGAATTCAGCCCCTGCTGCTGGTGTGCACCAGCAGAAACTCGAGGGAACAGGAGTAGGACATCTAAATCTAGTCTAAGATCACACCTTAATAGACAGTAGGGTGATACTTGAAGAGCCTTCACAAATTCAGGGACTTGTGGCCCTTCAGATGATTTAGCACTTCCATTTGCATCTTGTAGTCTTCTGAGGGGTTTTTGCTTGTCACAGGTAGATAAAAAAGCACGAAACTTGGTTACACTTCAGGGTTAGCTGTGTCATCTGACCACTGGTCCGTGAGTTTGGTGGAAACTTATTCCACCTGGTTTGGTGGAATAAGCTGGGGAATTTGCTGCTGCTGCTGGGTGCAGGGGAGCGCAAGCTGCTGCTATCCCACTTTGTCCAGGTGAATTTGGCTTTAAGTCTGGCCGTCTAGGAGTTCAGACCCTGGCCAAAAGTAGAGGATATTATTTCCCATTTATGAAAGGCCCCACCTGCTTTGTCATTCTGCTTCTGTCTTCATGTCTCGGTCCTCTACGCCTAAATGGCAGAGCGGGCTTGACTTCTCCATGGTGCTCTCTGCTCACTTGAGGCGCTCTCTGTTCCCAGAAGGTAGCTGAAGACAACCTTTTTTTTCATTAATGCCTGGGGCTGTGACTCTGTGTGGTCATTCTGTCTGGCTTTGGTTAAAGAGTAAGGATATTTTACACGGATGTGGTGCAAACTGTTACACATGTGTAGGGGAGTTGCCATGGTCAGATTCCCAATCAAGGATTTGAGAAGGCAAAAAAAAAAAAAAAAGGGAAATAGGCCATAACACCTCTAAAATTATTGTTTCTGGATATATTCTGCCTCCGTTTGGAAAGGAGCGATACAATCATTCGGTATAAATTGACAAGTGAGTATGAAGGGGTGAGAACATTAGTTTGACTCAGATATTCTCATCTCCTAACTGCAGTGAATGAGACTATTTTAACCCATGACGCTACTTCTCAGTCGAATATCCAGGTTAAATCTTGATTAGCAGCTACAAATACTATCAAAACTTGTCTCCGCCTAGATGGTTTTGAATTTTCTTTCGGTTTTTGCACTGTAACGGTAATGCCAAGATGGTTTGGAATTTTCTTTCTGTTTTTGCACTGTAACGGTAATGCCATTTCTTTGTAAATTTAGGGGTTTTACTGCTAGACGAGCAGGTTACAATGACATTAAGGCTCTTTCAGTTGTAATGCATAACATGAGAGGAAGATGAGGGTCGTGGGGGAACCGTGCACGCAGGGAAGGCTAGGTGTTAGCTGCAGCCAGAATGCTGCAGAAGTTTTGAAGCCTTCTCACATCAGAGGAGGAGAGAGCAGGAAACAGTCTGGGCTTGAACTAGAATGTGCTGCTTTGAGCAGGGACTTTCTTTGAAAGCTGAACATAAATTTAGGCTGGAAATTACCTTGTAGTAATTACTTTCTGGTAATTTCCAGACAAATGAGATTCAGGAAGAGTCCTCTGCTTTGAGAAGCAAGAGCAAGTAAGTTTATCGGGCTTCACGGTCAGGGGCTGATGATTTGATAGTCTGTGATAAAAAGAGAGAATAATGTCCTGGATAGGAATTCATATAATTGAATAACCTGTTTATAAGTAGCCTGTAATCTTGAGTAACCTGTTTATAATTGCAGTATTTTTCAGTACAAAACAGTTGAGAGTTTGAATAAAATAATGGAAAATATCAGCTTAGAGATTCAAGGTAGAATTTTTGTCCTGTTGTTAATGACAAATAATTTTCTTTGAGTTTTAGGTGAGCTTTGGGCTTCTACTGGGTACAGAAAGGGGATGGTATCAAGGAAAATACTGTATGAATAGTAGTGGATACATAAAATACTTAATCAAGATATAGCAGGGGAGTATCTGTCATAAAAATTTGCATCAACATAGTGTAGCTGCTAACATTATTTGAAGATGTCACCTTGAGACAGAACAAAATAGGGGTAGAGATTGTATTTATACGTATGTCTATAAACAAACTAACAGCCTCACTTTGTTGAGACTCTTTGTGCCCTGTGAACATTGAGAGCTGTCATCCAGGAATTATTTCATTTTGCCCACTTGTTCATATAATACGAAGACTATAACATTATAGTATTAATTCAGTCTTAAAACTGCAAAATTAAAACTGATTTAATAACTCAGCCATGTTTACAATGTTTCTATTCTGGTTTAATGTATATGGCGTAGCTCTTAACAAAGACTAGTTCAGTAGAGCAAACTTTATATGTATTTTAGATAATCAAAGTAATTTTAAAAAAATATTTTAAATCCTTACTTTTTGCATGCTTGAAGGTGCAATCTTTATGATTTATTCATAATGACTTTTGTGTTAGGAATGGCCAAATGCTAGGTCTCTAAATCCATATTTAAAACGGCTAGCATCTCATTCCTCATAGCACTCTTTACTGCTATATGTGCCGGTGACTGCATGACAAGCTGTGAACTCAGAAAGTTGTTACTTGGCCAGTGAACCACATGAACTTGTGGGTTCTGGTCTGAAGTTCTCTTTCTCGGCGGAGTTCAGAAACTGCCATGCAGTCCTTATTAACCACCTTTTGCAATATGGCTGACAAAACGGGGCACATTGCACTTGCTATCTCTGAGTGTCTTAAAAAGAAGTATCTTCACAATCGATATAATGTTAGATCAGCAGTTATGCTATCTCGGAATTTTTGTGCTTTTTTGCTCAGAGCTAGCATGTGTGTTATTATCTGCTACTCCTATTTTATCTGTTACTCTGTTGTGTTGTTTTCTTTTTAAATCTCATTTTTAGAATTTCATAAATGACTAGAAAAGAAAAATAAGGAAGAAAAATGTCCTCTGTTGACGTAGCTTATTAAGCTCCTTGGTATATAAATCAAATCTATATCAGTAATTCTAAGTAACTGTTGATTTTTTGCAGCAGATTAAGAATACGTTAGATTTCTTCTTGAACTTCTTGTTGATAATCTGTTTTATGAGTGACCACATGAGTGATTTTGCTGGCACTAAACGTTAGTAGCATATTGCTAAATCAAAGTCTGTCTCTATAATGCAAGTCTGATAATTCTGCACCTCTGTAAAGGTCTGTTTTAATAAAGGAAGAGCAGAAATGGGAACTATCCTGTTTTGCTTTCTGTGGTTTCTGCCATGACTGAGCACGCTGTTGGAAGTTACTGGCAAGCTTGCAATGTGTTCTGTGTAAATGTGGCAATATTCCCACTAACTGCCCAGTGTCATCCTGTGAAAGCTTAGGACACGTTGCAGAAATGTTAATTGTCGTGGAAAATGTGGAGAGCTGAAATCCAGAGCGTGCTTAAGGAGCACGCGGCAGGGCCAGATCCGTGCCCTTCCAAAGCCTTGCTTCCTTGGACAGCTCCATACAGTCTCTCATGATAGACGTGGATTACTGAGTTGCTACTGTGATAGAGTGGCAGACTTGTAAGCTTAAGAAATCCCTTCTTTCCCCATGATTCTGGGGGGAAATATGCTCTGTTGCAGGTCAGTTTTTGTCTTGGGCAAATGAGAGACCTTTGAAGTGAGAATCCACGTGGTGAATATTTCCTACTGGCTGTTTCTTCTCACTTTATTTCTTTGTATAGCAAGTTTTCATCCTCTTGAAATATTTTTAGGCTCAGATAGAAGGAAATACGCAGTCATTTTCTGGCATTTTGATTGAAATGCTCAGGGAATGGAGGGCTTTTCAGTTCCTATCCATCTTTATTAAATTCCCAACTAGCTGCGGCACAAGGTCTGTTAAGGTCACAGTTGTTCCTAAAGACAGCGTGATAGGGCTTATTTATTATCACCTTACTAACGGGTATCCAGATCAGGAATAATGTGAACAGCCTTTCTTACCCCAGTTTTTCATATATTCAGGAAATACAACAGCTGAGAGAGGAGACATAAGGAACAGTTGTTACAAAAAATTTGTGAGCATCTCAGTCAGCAACTAGAATTAATTTCCATGAAGGCGGCACTGCAGTGTATTTCATTATGTTTTCCTGTATCTTCAAAAGTCATATGTTTAGTAAAGAGCATTCAGTTATAAACATGGTTGCACGGAAGTATTGCTCATGAGTCATAGAGAGAGAAATTCCATTTTTATGAAGTTTTTCCCAAAATGGTATCTTTAACAAGGATCTGAGATCCAGATAGGTGGCAAACAGTGCATCTGAAGTAGGCTTTTAAACCAATGGCAAGAGAGGCATTTACATCCACTTAAAAATCTTTATCTAGGACAAATTTTGCTATAGGTCTCGATATTGTGTGAGGTGGCTCAGCGTAGTCCTTGGGCTGCTAGTTTGTGGTGATCCAAACAATGACATTTATTTTATAAGGGATATGGAAGAATTGTTTCTCCAGTAGAGAAGAGGGGAAGAGTTTGGAGAAAGCACATACTGAAATCTTCTACCCCTTACCCCAAGTTAGGTTGATCTGTCTCATCTTCCTCTCTTTTCCTCCCCCACAGCTGTCAGCTGTAGAGAAAAGCATCTTTCATTGTTATTCCTGAAAGTATAATTGCATTATGGAAATTAGGTTCAGATGACTTGCAAATTTTGGGGAAAGCTGGAGTAATCTATGAGGGAAGTATTAGTCTGACTGTAAAATGTAGCTGTGATAAACTTCTAAGAAAAAGCAGAAGATAATGTAGACGCTATAATTCTTGGTATCTAGATTAACAAATTGTGTAGAACTTGCTGTAAAAATCTGGTAGTTTCTGGAAAATTACTTGGGATAGACTCTTTGCAACAAATATTTTGTTGCATCTGTGTGTTAGACTTTCAGTATTTAGTTATGAAACAGATGTTGGATATGTTATATGCTGTGCCTTTAAGAAATACATTTGTATTAGAGTTGTAGTTCAGATCATGAGTGCACTCTTGAAGCGAACCTCTTGGCCACCCCTTCTTACTGCACATTAATTCACCTTGTGGGGTCTCTTGGACTTCATGTCTTTCAAAAAAGGTGTTCTGCAGGAGTGCAGCTAATGTTCTCCGGCTGCTGATGGGTGCTCAGTCCTTGGGACAAGACTAAACCTAGCATGAATAACCCCCCCCAAAATGCCTAAACTGTGGGTACTGGACCCTCTGCACCAACCATTTCACTGCGTGAAACTTTTCTTACTGGGCTGCACTGCTTGCTGGTGCGGACGTAGCAGAGTTTTGGGTGGAGCTAGTATTGATCTGCCGAGTTAGCGTGTGCAGACAAAACATCCTGCGTGACAATCAAAAGAAAATAGTGGGCAATTAGTAAAATCTTGAGAGATTGCATGTAAGTCCCTTGGATCAGGTCAGGTGAAGGAAATAGTGAGGCATGCGGAAATAAGAATTCGGAATGGCAAGGAAAGGAAGGTCCTTTGACAAAAGGGGAAAGTGTCTCTCCCTCACCCTTTGCAAACCTGGCAGCAAAAGGGTTTCTGCTGGTGATGGTTGCAATGATTGTCTATACCTATGTATAGACAAACATACGTGCACACGGGCACACCTTTGTCAAGATGACACTAAGGCTTTACATGTCGAATGGGGTGCAGTTTGCCTTGGTTTCCTTGGATTCACTTTCTGCAGTGTTACTGAACTGCCTCGCTGAAAGGTCAGGTGTGCACCAGCGCTGGTGTGTGGGAAGCAGCGACCCTGGGTGTCAACAAGAGCGAAAGCGGTCGGATGTTGATAGTAAGAGCAGCTCCGTTGTTTTCTGAAACGTCATCCTCAGTTGCTTTTGCTGTGCTGTAGCTCCAAAAGCTAGGTATGTAAAAATGGATTTGAGAGATTGCCGTGCTGATCTGGTAACTCCCTGGGAGTAGGTATTGTGCCTGTTTGCATCCGTGCCACGTCAGCCCCATCCTTGCTCCGTGGATTGGGATGCTGTTGTTACTGAGATTGCACTGGAGTAACTGAAAGGGAAGTTGGCTTATTTACTTGAGGCTTTATTAAAAGTCATTAATTAATAATTAATTATGAAGCAGCATGAGCCAGGAGAAAATCTCTCTTACTCTCGTTCCTTTTCACTCTGAGAGCTGTGTTGGGTCGTAGGTGCAGAGGGAATAAAATGTAAAAGCATTCTTTGAAGTATCTGGTGAGGACTGTGTCCCCTTTGTTTATTCAGGGTTGCTGAGTATAAAGTTGGTTTTCATTCTGAGGGGAGAAATCCACCATGAGGAAAGTGTTTTACTTCATTAGAAATTGTCATTTTTCCTCAGGAAAGTTACTTGGATGGGAAAAAAATTCGAACAGCCCTCAGAGAACCCCATTTTAAAATTAATTCCTTTTTTGTCTTATTCAAATTGCTGTCTTACAAGCCTGTAAATGTCTGTGTGACCTGATCTAAATGTGGACCCTTATTGTTGGGTCTGCAGGATTAAGAGGAATCAGGACAGGTGCAGAGAGTTGCATGGGGACTTCTGGTTTGTTACAGTGGCTCTTATTCCTTGGGGACAGAAATAACCCTCTTGATCATTTTATATGTATGTGTAAATCATAGCTGCCAGTACTTTGCATTGTTTGTGTACACAAATACATAAAATGCAAAATATCGATAGCCATGATTTAAAACATTTGCGGCAGATTTTTTTTTATTGAATTTGTGGCTGTAGTGAGTGTGTGTGCATGCGTGTGCAAGAATATTAGGTGCATATAGACTATATTTTATTTATATTTCTATAGTTAAAACAGAACCAATGAGCAGCAGTGAGATTGCTACTACTACTACCACAGACGGGTCTTTAGACAATTTCTCAGGATCAGGTAAGGAATAAATAAAGGTTTTAAGCTCAGCATTTTTTCATTTACTATTTTCTTATCCCATGTGGTCTAAACCTGTGCACAGCTGTTAAAAAGCCTTATGCACTTTGCAGCTTATGCCTGTTTCTGTTCAGCTTACTCAGACAGCGTAAGTCAAAAGGAGTTTTCCCCGAGTAAGGAGCATTACAGCATCAGGCTTATTAATGTCCATCGGTGTCTTCAGTGGGAGTCTCACTAGGGAGTGTTCTGGCCCAGAGTAATTACTCTTTTGTTTTCTGTGAGTAAACATACCTGCTTCTGTGATTAGTGTTGTAATTGAGGGGTAGGTCTTCTTCATGGATAGTAATTTATTATTATCAAGGTGTTCATTCTTTTGTCAGGCTTTTTTTTCTTCCTGGAAGCCAAACACATCTTAGCTTCTAACATACAGGAGACAAACCCTGTGAGAAAATCCTAAAATGTTTGCGCAGTTTTGCATACCTATGGATTAACCATGGTATTTCTAGCACATCGTTTTTATGGTGCAAATCAAATAAAAAAGGATCTAATACTATGTCGTGGGATTATATTTCCAGAGTAGCAAAATTTGACATCTTGCAACCGGTCAGGCTCCAAGTAGCCAACCCTTTTCTGGTCTCGTCACAGCCTCCATTTTCTGTGCTGTTGAGTATGAAAGTATCAAACCTGAAAGCCAAAAAAAGGTTCCTGGAGTATTTTAAATCTCTGAAAGAAGAAAAGTTAGCGTGTTTCATAGTAGCTACATACATCTGTGGTGATCTGACTAAAGGTCGGACCGTAACGTTTGAGGTATCTGCAGCCTCACAGGCCACAGAAAGAAAAACTCTCGGGTGTGGAGGGCACGGAAAGAGATTCCCTGCTTCCCTCCACGCTTTGCGAGCACTCCCGGAGTGTAAAGATGATGGATTTTCCCTGTAGTTGGCCAGGAAAGGGGTAGCTGGCGAAGGGTAATTATCCGTGCCTTGTTTATTTCCAAGTACTTAGCGATAGGGTCTGTTGTTTCTCCGACTGTCTGATTTTACAGTAGTCTCATAACCTGCCGCTGACCCCTTCCTGGCAAAGGCTTCAAAACCCACCTTGGGACCTAGAGAAGAAATGGCACCCAAACGGTAACCAGAGAGGGGAGGGCTCCCGAAAATAACACCCGGAGCAGAGCACGCCGGCACATCCGCCACGCTCTCGGCAGCACCCAAAAATACCGAAAGAAATGGGGATGGGTTGGCGTAAAGCTCTGTGTGGGCAGCGGGGGAGAAGCTTGCTATTTAGCCTCCTAGGCTTAAGTGTTTCACTAAGAAAATGTGCACATTGGTCGTGGCATCTTTATGCAATACTGAGTGTTTTGAAGGTCTGCAAGCATTTTAGAAAGCGGCTAAGATGGGGAAAAAGAGAAGGAAGCGTAATATGGTAATACATTGTCTGCATTATGGAATTATTTTTAAAAAAAGAGGCACGTGCTCTGAAGCTGGCCATATGTTTTCAATCGAGGCACGCATAAAGCTCCTTCATAAAATGTAGGTCTTAAAAATTCTAAAAGTTAATAAAATGTTGCACTTGAGATATCAATAATCCTTTGAAAATATGAAGGGAAACGTTTCCATTAGGAAATAGATTGTTTGCATTGAAAATGTTGTCTGTGTGCGAGCAAAGAATAAACTATTGCTCAGGAGTTGTACAAAGGGGCAATTTAGTATTTGAAATTTGCAATCAAGATTTTAATGTTAGGCATTCTTGTATAGTTCCTGATAAAATATTATTTTCTATCTAAGGTATCAATGATATTTGAATTTAATTAAAATCTTGATAATACTCTGAAATTCTATTAGGAAAAATAATATTTATCTTTGGTGTGTGTATTTACACTTCTGTGTGCTTTCTTTTCTCCTTGGTGCAGCAATTGGAAGCAGTGGTTTCAGCCCAAGACAAACACATCAGTTCTCCCCACCACAGATTTACCCTTCCAAGTATGATATCTTTTAAAAATAATAATAGTAGTAGTAATAATAATAACTGAAATAGGCAGATTTTAACCTCATTTAAAATAATAATTGGGTCCATCTGTTAAGTCATAATTTAAACCACAGCAGCTTCTAGGGAAAAAACAATATTTTTTTTTTTAATGCTAATAATGTATTTGAAAAATATTTGGAAAATTCTTATTTTACTTATTCTTTTATTATTGATTTCTTATTGCTGTTTTTGTCTTACAGTTTCTATTGTCTAGCACAGCCTATGATTATGTGTTAATGAAGTAGCAGGATTATGATAAGGCTAAAAATAAGTACACGCATGTCTGTCTAATGCAGTGTCTGTCCTATTTTCTGTCGTTTGTAATCAATAGCAGACCATACCCACATATTCTTCCTACCCCCTCTTCACAAACGATGGCTGCGTATGGGCAGACACAGTTTACAACGGGGATGCAACAAGCTACAGCTTATGCCACCTACCCCCAGCCCGGCCAACCTTATGGAATCCCTTCGTATGGTAAGAAACCATGTCCGTGTTACCTTATTCCAGAGGTAAATATTTTTTAGAAGAAGATTATGTGACCCTCGCGTCAGTGCTTAGTGGGACAGCTGCACTCTCGAGCATTTCTTGTAGAAGACTGGTAATTTCCCCGTTAGAGTGAGTGATGCTTAATTTTTCTATTAAAGAGCTAAGAAGCTACTCAAGAGGATGACTCTGTTTTGGGATCGAAGAGGGTGATTCATTAGGGTTTTATTGGTGCTATAAAAAAACCAGCACTGAAATGGGAAAAGAGATCTAGGGACTTCCATTACACAGGCACGGCTCCTGGTGACTTGCCGAGGAGCTCTGCTCTCCAGCAATGCAGTAGGGTATGTCGGTACAGAAAGGTCTGAATTTCAGCTGATCCAGATTACGGGAACCCAAGTGAATCAGTGAAGCTGTGCTGATTTTCAGCAGGTGAAAAACTGATTCAAAAAGACCCCCCCCAAAATAATCTCACTTTCAATGTTTTAAAACTCCCTGGAGGTGCAAACTGAGGTAAATTGCCACTAAAGCTCTGTCTGCCTGATGAAGGAGATAGTACTAAGTAGCAAATATTTCCAAAAAAATTTAATTTAAAAACAAGCTGCTGTGGGTGAGACCATTTTGCTGCCAGACTGTCTGCTGGCAGACCACATAGCAGTTCAGCAGTGAGGATGCATTATTAGAAAATAGGTCTTATATTCCTCTGGGGGAATATATTAAAAATATACAATCCACATGCTTTTAGCAGTATATTTTGTGAAAATACATTCAGGTAATGTAAATTTTATACCAGAAGGACAGCACGCACAGTACAAGCTGTGCCCCTTAAAATCATTAAAACTTTTAAGTGCAAAACTGGTGAATCTTGTATCCTGAAATCTGCAAGTTGAAATCCACTGGGTCTCAAGTATATCCTACAGCACATGACTGTGAACAGTAGGTACAAGAAATAGATTATTATTTCCCCTTACTTTAAAGAATGTGTTTCATTAATATGTCATCAATAATTATGATCCAAGGAAGCATTCTTCCTTGGCTACAGCCCTGATTACTTACTGCCAAAAAGACGGTTATAAACATGAATTGGATGTTTCGGTTTCAGTTCAAATCCACATATTTTAAACTTACAGAAACAAAATACTTTAAGGATATTTAAACTACATTTTCAAGACGACGGAGATGGGGATTCTTCCCCCCCCCCCCCCCCCACAAGCTCATGTTGCTGATGAGAGCTTGTCTGCTATTTCCAGCTGGATCAGGCGGTGTGATAACAGACGACCCCTTTCCCCACCGCACTTTTCTTGCCCTGTTTCTCCTGCGGACACCTCGTGTTCATACTTGGCTGGCTGCGGTGGCTTGGGCAGCCCAAACAGTGACTTTTTTGTTTTTTGCTTGGTTCCTCTGGATGAAATCCTGACCTCACTGAAGTCAACTATAAAACTCCCACTGACTTCAGCAAGGCCTTGATTTCACTACTTGAGTTTAGCTGTCTCGCTGTCGTCGGAGCTATAATTGAGAGTTGCTTTACTTGGCAACTGCTCGCCGGGGGTTAACTTGCCTGCCTGCTCTTTTGTTTTGTTTTGTTTTGTTTTTTCCCAGTCCATCCCCTGTGCCTGGGACTTCGGATCATTTTGCCTAACGCTTTACATTGCAGAGCTGCTTTTGACCACTGAAACCCCCAGCTCCTGAGCCAAGTGGCTTTTAATGCGTTTTGTTCTTTTCAGACAGTGCCCCGTGACTTGGGCTAAGGTGCTCCTCACTGATGTACTTTATAGGAGTAATATTTAAAAGCAAACAACTATTAAAAAGTTGTGGGACCTCACACCATATATATTTTTGCATATTTAAGGCACATCATATAATCCGTGCTCCCAAAATAAATTACATGGGGAACACTGGGGTGCTCATTTGCAACAGGCAAGAACCGAAGCCTTGTTTAGAGCCAAAATTCTACTCTTGGGTCTGTGGCTTAGACCCCATGTACCGTCTGCCTTGCCCTTCTCTCATCCAAGCAGAGAGCTTCCAGCAGGTATAAAGAGAGGAGACTTATGACATATGTGAAAGGAAAAACTCTGAGCTGGAGTCTTTCTTTTGTTTCTTTACTCTGGGGCTTACTGGAAGAAAAAGTATTGGTGAATTCCCATATCAACCTCCCTCGAGTTTCTCTCTGGGGCAGAATTTGGGAAGGTGCTGCCTCGAATGCACTTCTAGCCTCTTCATTTTTCCACTCCCCCCCTCCACGGTGGTGCAGGCGTGCAGGCAGGAAGGGGGGTGGAGGGGAATGCCACTGACAGCTGCCTCCCAGGGGCTCCTGGCTCTGGTTCATCTGCAAAGCCCCTGAGGAGGCTGGAGAATTTCCTGAAGCTCCCTCCTCCTGCCTGCTCTGGTACCAGCGTCTAGCAAAGGCTTCGCTTACCAACTTCTTTTCCTTCCAGATCCTGGCAGTTCCCTTAGGTTTTCTCACTGTCCCTTCCCACTTCCTTGCATACATTAGACTTGGGAGAAGGAGAAGGGAGCATCAGGGTTTGATGAGTGAAGGCCTTCTGGATGAGAGCAGGTGGGAAGAGTAAGTCCCAGGAGATGAAAGGCTCTTCATAGCATGGAGCTTTGCAAAAGGGCACGTCAGTGCCAAGTTGTCTTCACTCAAGTGGCATCCTCCTGCTGCTGCCTTTGATCGTCTCCTCCCGCTTCGTCTGAGATGGAGAGTTGAATCAGGCCGTTAAAGCTGGGCTAGAAATGTAATGCTTGATTTAGTTAAACTTTCTCTAAGCAATATTTAACCAGCATTTCAGAAGTCCTTAAACAGATAACAGTAGGGATCGCTGATACCAAAACGTCCATAGCAGGAGTTTCCCCTTGGAGACGAGGTGTCAGACTCGTCATTGTGATTGCTTAATTGTAACGTGAAACAGAAGAAGAAAGTAAGCATCAGGGAAAAACAAGCAAACAGGGTTAGTCTGGCAGTTAGCAGGTCTGGCAGAAGGAATTAAGGGTAATTAATGACAGCAGTTGAAAAATAATGATTTAAATGGCAGAAGAAAATATGCTGCCATTTGTATATAGGGAGATATTGAAGTTTTGCAAACACAGTAACTTCTCAACCCTCTTCTACCTTCAGACGTTGTTGTATATTGTTTTAAAAAAAAATCCAACCAGGAAATGGACTTAGATTAACAGTCATTTTCAAAGGAATCTGACTAATTCACACTTAGTTAATTCAGTTCAAATAACAGTGGTTTCTGAACAATGAGGTATCACTGAATGCCACAGTGAAACCTAAGAGTATTGTATTACTTTTCCATTGCTTTGGCTATAATTATTTTTAAATGGTAGTTCATGTTGGGACAACCTTATAATTAAAACTAAGAGACAGAGGCTGAATTGTGTGCGTTTCCCCAGTGTGTCACTTGCTGATATTTACTTGCTTGTTGCCTTACAAATTGGGGGAAGAATCCCTAAAGTTGGGAGGCAAGTCATTCATTTAATTGGACTTTGGATTCTTTTATTACTAAATTTGGAACTGAGTGGGTAATGTGATGTGTAATGGATTTCCCTGTCAGTGCAGATTAATGACTGTCTGCTATGTTTTTCCCAGTTTGGGAGATTGCTTCAGGAATAGTTCCTGTCTATTAGGTGTTTATTTGTTAAAAGACTGAATGCCTCCTATAATGTTTAATTAGCTTTGAAAATCATCATTACACTTAATGCTGCTCGTTCTCTTTATCCACTTCTAATTCCTTAGAAAGCCATTGCACTTGGAGCCGTGTAATTTTCGTGTAGGAATATTATACAATGCAAATCTCAGTTATGTCATTAATGGGTAGATGGCAGGAGAGCTTGGCTATGCTATGCTTCATTAAAATCATATGAAGTTGCTAATCTACCTCTGTGAAATGTCATGAATATATGGAAAAGTTAGCCTCTGGCAGGAAAGGAAAAAAGGAATAATGCAACTTCCTGTTCATGTATAAATTTCTTTTGCAGTTATTGGAAACACAGTTTTGAATTTAACCTCTCCCTGGTGAACGTCAGTTTTATGTGTGCTTTTAGACTGCCCTTACCCTGTTCATTTGTGCATGCTCTCGATATTCATTCTCTCATGCATGCAATAGTAGGTATACGTTAAAAATGCTGTTAATTAAGTGATTTTATTTTCCATCCCTGTTTGAATATGAACAAATAGATTTGCTGTCACTAACTGATTTAGGTGCATTGTGGGCAGGCATCAAGACAGAAGGTGGATTGGCACAGTCACAGTCACCTGGACAGACAGGATTTCTAAGCTACGGTGCCAGCTTTAGCACACCTCAACCTGGACAGGCTCCCTATAGCTACCAGATGCAAGGTCTGTATAAACAGATATTACCGTTAATTAGATATAGTTAATGCTATGGGTTTTTTTTCCCTCTTATTTCTTTACATTCTTAGGATAAAAATGAATGTTTGCTCGAGCACTTACCTCTGATGTTATTGCAGTTGGAGATGAAATGATGATTGCCTCTGCTGAGAGCAGCGACGGGCCAGCTTTCAGCAGTTTGGAAGATCCCTCGCTTAGTGACTTCATTAATTTTTAAATAGTGAAGTGTTGTAGTGTTATTACAGTAAAAATGTATCTCTGAATAGCAATAGTTTAACAAATGGTGAATGTGACAAAGCAAGTCCTGGAAAACGTGTCAGGATTATGAATTTAGGAAGTGCCAAATATAATTTGACACCTGAGTGTGTGTGGGGAGGGAGAAGAAGATAAAAATACCTAATGCAGCTGTGGAGGTAGCTAAGTAATGATTGAAGTCTGTTTCTTTGAAGTCTATTTAAAAGCTGTAAGTCTTTGTATGTGCGGGCTATTATTATCAATTATATTTTGTAGCCTCACTTGCCTGTTTAGTTTACTTAATATCTTTCCACCTTGTTCTCACAATTCCTTTTTCCCCTTCTGTATCGGGAAGTCAATGGGTGTGCCTGGTTCTGGATTTTCAACAGTTTAATGGATATTTTAAAAAGTCTTTGTTTGCTACGAATAGCTACTTTTGGATGTCTGCTGCAGGACTTTTCACTCCTGATTTTGACAGCTGAAATCAGGTGTGTTGTAGATTTTAGAACTGTTGAAATAAGTGATCACTCACAAAATTGGACCACATTTTTTAAAAGTTTAGCACCTCTCTATTATTATCGTGCTCCATTTAAACTCTGCGCCATCGTTGTAGTTGACTACACATTTTGTTAATGTTAGGTTTATGGTTGGACTCGATGATCTTAAAGGTCTTTCCCAACCTATACGATTCTGTGATTCTGTGTAAATGCTTCATGAAATGTCTTGAGGCAGAAGTGCTTTCAGAGACCAAGTGAAAAAGGTTTTGCTTTTGTTCCACGGCTTTAAGGGTATATTGATCCAGTCCTTTGCTCAGACACAAGAGAGATGGTTTTGGGTTTTTTTCTTACATCCTCTTTTGAACTGTGTGTTGAGTAGCTCCATAGGGCAGAAGCAACCAGCTGACATCTGAAGTATTGCTTACTTGTAGTGTGCTCTGACAAGTAAGGGGAAGGTAGTATAAGAGTAGTATGCAAACTTTCATCTACAGGCTGAATAGCGGTGACCTTCTACTCATCGGAGTAAATATAACCATAACCATCTTATTGGTTTTGCTTTCTGCAGATAGCCACACTAAAAAAACCAAACACACATACCCCCCTCTGAAAAAAACCCTACCTCTCTGTAGGAGAGAGCTCAAAATGCTTGCCAGCAGCAGCTACGAGGAACTCCTGGATCAACATTCCAGCTTTTAAGGAACTGATAATTCATGGTTGGTAGGAAATAGAGTTATTGAAAAATCATGTCTGTGTTGCCTATAATTTCTATTGCAGTAGTGCCTTCGTGCCACAGTCATGTATCGGGATCCTGTTGTGCTAACTTATACAGCCAAATGAAAATATAGCCCCCCGTAGAAGTTGGAGGGTAAGATAAAACACACAGGCTTATTAGGGCCTAATAGAACAATAAAGATGACACGGTTTTGGCATAATAAACAGTCGTCACCCCATATTGGTTATCTAACAGCTCTAAAGGTGGGGTTTTTGGTAAGATACAGAGCAGAGGGATTCACTAAAAAGGGATTTTAGGGAGGACAATGAATTAGTTTTGCAGATGTCTATGGGAAACTCATTCGATGGAGGGAGGAAAGGGGGAGCAGCATGGGATAATGTGAGAGAGTGCTTTTTGGAAAATTTTAAGAGTAAGTAGTGAGTTCTGGCATTAGTAGAGCAAAGCTAGGACTCAGTCAATGGGCTACATAGAGGTCTGTCATAAAGGGTATTGCTTTGTTTTCTGTGATATGCAAAATGTGTGTAAGATCAGAATTGTCAAGGTCATGAAAGGGTGGCAGTTGTCAAGAGATGGCACGGTAAGATCTTGGAAAGCATTTCAGCTGTACACACTAAAAGGCAAGGATCTAAAAATATTCTGCAAAAGAAATGTGTTAAAGATGACCCAGTTGTGAAGCTCTAATGAGAGGAGGGTCAGAGGCATTGATTTCATGATAGTATTGTCTGCAGGGCTGAGGGAGGAGGGGGTCTGAGCCTGGGTTCTGCTCCAGCTGTGCCGTGCTTGGGCTGAGAGCTGCCCGCCCGTGGAAGGCAGCAGGTCACTGACAGTCTGGCTTGGGTGGAAGAGCCACAGGTCAGAGTGGGAGAGTCTGGGGGTCCCCATGGTGTGTGGATGAGGGAAGGACTGGTCTCCTACAGAAACCTTACAGACCGTAAGAATGGAAATAAGGAGACTATTTCAAATGAAGATATTGGTGGGGTTGTTAGAAGCTAAGTAGAAAAGAATCATATTGCTGAACAGGTCTTTCTTGCAGTTAAATGTTGACAGTATATATCTATACTATACATGAGAATGTATGTCTTCTTAATGTTTTCATTAGGCTAACTTTTGAATTTGAAACAACTTTAAATTGACTTAATTCTTCCTTTTGATTGAACACATGTTAAAAGTAAACAGGAACATTTGTTTCCCTTTCCTCATTTAATTTTGGAAGGAGAACCTATTCATAGTTTCAGCTATTATTTAAGGACAAAACTGATTCTCTTGACGGAAGACGGGGGTAGTACTGCTGCTGTTCAGTTCTTTGTGCAGAAACCTCCAGAGAGGGAAATGAGTTTATTCTCCCTTTCCCCTCTAGCAGTATATGGGCAGGCTGCAGCCCCAGCCTTGTCATAGCCTGCAATAGCTGTTCTTCATCTCCTGTGTGCGGCTGCCGAGCTGCTAAATGGAGATAATGGGTCCCACAACCTACTTCACAACCAAGCGTTAGATGACAGCGTGCTCGGAGCCTTGCTGGCATTCTTGCCTGCAGTAAAGGGGATTTCCTAGCGGCCTCGCAGTTGCTGTGCTCGTGCTCCCTGATTGGGGTTACCTCGCGCTTGAAAGCTTTGGAGTTATTCTGGTTCCTCTCCCTGGGGTGAATGGCTCCCTGCAACGTAAAGGCGCTGCCTCGCCGTGCGTGTGCAGCCAATTAAACCCAGTGCTTTTCCTGACCCTGCTAAAATTACAGCGTGATTAGTCACCGAACAATAGCGGAGGGAGAGACTGCCAACTTTTGAAAATGATGAGGAAAATCGCTGCCTGTGACTCCTTGCTAAGGTTATTCTGGTAACTGGATTTTTGTTTGTTACAAATTTATCATCCCTATAATGCGGGGTGCGGAGTGGAGAGGGTGGAAGAGGACCTAGGCGATTCTGCCGCCCCGTCTTCCCACTCCCCCCCGCCCCTTACTTTAATGAGCATGTCCCTTAAGCTGTTTTTCATATAAATTGCTTCATGGACGTTGAAAGACCACTTACATGACTAATGGCTGTGGGAATGGGCCGTTATTCCTATATTGGCAGAGCTATAAGCATTGCTCAGTGAGGATAAATGGAGTGGAGAAGGGCTGGGGGAAAGGCCAAGGAAAGACCTCCATTTGCAAGTGTCTTCTTGAGTATACTTTGATTATGATAAAAGCGTGGCTTTTACCCTGCACCCGAGTATCTTACTGCTGGAAGGGTCCTAGACCCGTGATGAGCACCAGCATTGTTTTAGTTACCAAGACTGTGATGCTTGAGAATATATTAACCAATTGGTTTGGGAATTCATCCACAAAAAAGTAAACGTTAAGGTATTCGGTTATTATTATACAGTATAAAAATATTGTGCTGGATGGCTAAGCAGTTACTAGGACAACAAGGGGGAGTTTGCCAAGGATTTTTAAACACTGTAAGCAAACGGAAGAAACCTTGAGTTTAAATAGCCCATCTGGCCGTCTTAGGCTTTCCCAGGAGAGCTGCACTCAACTTCTGCCACATACATTGTACCCTGATGATAGACATAGCCCACGGCAAGGAGACTGAGCTAGGAAAGCAAATGGACTTCTGTGGCAAATACAGAGGGGAGGACCGCATCCCGCGCCTCGTGGCGGCACGGGGGCGAGCCCCGCGCCTGGAGCCCGCGCCCTGGTCCCAGCAGGGTCCGGCCGCCTTCCGACGCTGGCTGGGGTTCCCAGCTTTAATGTGGGTCTGCGCGCTTTGCAAAATAGACCTTTGACCTGCAATTTACAGCTTTTATCACATTTTAAAGCTACGTAGCGGGCGAACTTGGGGCAGTAAATCTCGCGCCTTTTGTAAAGATTCTTATTTTTGTGTTTGCTCAGCTAAGGCAGGAACAGCAGCTCTATGCCGTGCCGCAGCCGCTTATTTAAAAAACAAATGGCAAAATTGGAGTATTTTAAACACAACTTTAGGCCAGTAGTTCTGGGTGGCCCACAGAGCCGTTTCTGAGAAACCTGCTTCATGTTTGTTACGGTCTAGGAGACCCCTACCCCTCCTCCATAGGAGCCAGCGCTGACCATGAGATGAAAGAGAGAGGTCTGCGTGTTAGTATGTGTGTGTCTTTGTCTGCGAGGGAGAGATGCTGGCTGGCATGTAATTACTTTTCTCATTTGCTCTTGCAAATTATTTGCCAAACTTTCTGTGGAAAGATAATGTATTCATCAAAAAAAGTTTTGGGTTTTTTTTTTTTCTTCTTATAACTATGACAGCTTTTATATCTTTTCAGAATGGTTCAAACCGTGCACCTATAAAACTTGTGTTTGAATGCATTACTGCATCACTCAGAAATAACTACAGAAATAAAAAGAGACACAGTGACTTACATTCTTCCAGCCAAAGCACTCTTAGAAATAAAATAGCATTTCAAAGTTTTGCAATTTAAAATATTTTTCAGCTGTATTTTGGCTCTGGGGTTTGTTATAATAAAAAATAACATCTGTTTTCCAATTTTAAATTAAATTTAAAACAACATGTTTTTCTCATTAGTACTGTTTATCTGTACTATCTGCTAAACTTGGATGTCAACTCTTCTGCTGAAGTAATCTGATTTTAGTTCACAGGATTAGTAGCATCTATCAACAACCTTGCTTTTCGCTTTTGCACTAATAGCTTTTGCACTAATAGCAAATACAAGAGAAGTGTTTACAGTCATTATCACACGTTAAGTTTAAGCTTCATCTTTTACTCCCACTGCTGTTGGACATACTTCACATCTACTTTGAGGCTTAACTTCTGTCTGTTTTTAGTAACTTTTGCAATCAAAGCATTTAAATATTTTTCCTTCTGACTTCTTACAGCTAGGATACCTATTGGGTTTTTTTGTTTGTTTGTTTAAAAAAAGCAAATAGCTCACAAATGCCCTTTAGGGGTTGTACGAAGCATGCAGCCCTGCCTGCATTCCTCGCTGTTTGGAGTTGCAAGAAATGTCGCTTTCCCCAATGAGTAACTGCTGCATAGGATGTGGTTCTTAATTGAGTTGTGTCGGGTCCCTCAGAGGATTGGTGGGTCTGTACGCCTGGCTCCCTGTTGATTTCCATCCTTCCTTGCCTCCTTTGCTCACCTGCAAGCTTTTGCTCCCAAGGTCTCGGTATATCTTTGCACTAAGGCGGGTTTCGGTGGCGAGGGAAGCTGTAAACAACCCGCGCGCTTTAATGCGAGCTCCTTGCTGGCTGGTGCTCTCCCGCTGGACGAGTTCAATAGGTTGCCTCATTACAGACTTTCTGGTGGCTTGCGTAGCTTCACCCCGCGCATCCATATGTCTCAGCTGGTGGCTGTGTCACTCCCGGGTTATAACCAGCGAGGGCAAAACAGCTGAAAGGGGGTTGCTGCCCTTTTAGTGGAAGAGCTTCTCAGGTTAGGTATTAAAAAAGAGCCCCATCTGTCTATTTTTGGTGGCTCGTGAGGGGAGGAGGGAGGTGAAGGCGGTAATTCAGTCTCTGGGCTAAATTCAATCTTGGGTCTCCCTTCTCAGAGAGGTACTTTTTTTCCCTCGTGTCGTGCCCGGTAGACTCTGTCAAAAAAGAAGGAGGTTTGCAGCCCAAGGCTGTCTATGATCGATTAGCGAATCCTAATGGCTTCGCAGTCGGGCTGAGCTGTTTGGAGCAGGGAGTTATGGCTTTTGCCGTTCCTTCGGGCGCTGAGGCTCAGGGAGGGGAGAGGACCCGGTTCGCGAAGGCGGTAGGAGAAACAGAGCCAGTGGGCTTCGGTGAGGGGAGACGGCATCTCTCGGGACAAGGCCCGCAGTTATTGTTCAAGGAAAACTGAAAGTGAAGAAACCCTCATTACTTCCACAACGCTTATTCGGGATTATGCGGAGGGGTGGGATAGCCCAATATTCAGTCAGACCTGAGGTGGCTCCAAATTCCTGTCTAAATTTCAAGTTTTTCTTTTTATTGCAATAATGAAACACAGGGTGTCGGACGGATGAATTATCACTTTCCCTATATTAACATGTTATAGAGCTGATGACAACCAAATCGGTCAACATATGGGAAATATTACAAATATGCCATATCCTTATGATATAATGGCATGATGGAAGTTATTTTCCAATACTGTGTTTTAGTAATTCACGTAATTTTTCATTTCATTTCAGGCAGCAGTTTTACAACATCATCAGGAATATATGCAGGAAATAATTCACTCACAAATTCTACTGGATTTAATAGTTCACAGCAGGTAAATTTGTAAATATGAGTCAAGGAAACTTTGGCAAACTTAGAATTATCATCCACTGAAAAAATGTAACCCTTAAATAGCTTTTTGAATGAAACTAGCATAATTTCAAGTTAAACTAATGTTTATAAATGTTTTTCTTCAGTTCATCATCTTCCAATAATAGAACTAATTGTCTGGGTTTGATGTTCTTATTCACACATCTTCAGTAGTGTGCCTAATAAACTATTTGTATGAGAAGACGTACTAAATTATGTGTAATTTAGATTTCGTTTTACTGCCTCACAGCTTTAGGTCCTACAGCATCCAGTCCAGGAAGCATACGTGCTGAAAGTCTGACATGTGTTTGTAGTTATATTTTGGAATTTATACTAAAAAGTAGCAAAACTTTGATGGACTATTCAGTTGCTTTTTTGTCTTGCAGGAATATCCCTCTTATCCCAGTTTTGGCCAGGGCCAATATGCACAGTATTATAATAGCTCACCATACCCTTCACATTACATGACAAACAGCAACACCAGCCCAACGACACCCTCCACAAATGCAACATACCAGCTTCAAGAGCCACCATCTGGCATCACCAGTCAAGCGGTTACAGATCCTGCAGCAGGTAATTACATGGATTTTATGGTCCCTATGAAGCACGTTTTTGTGAGTTGAAAGGGGGTTGAATAGGGGGTTTTTTTTGTGTGTAGTCGTCGATTTTTTTTTTTATTATTTCTTAATCCTGAGCCTGTGGCATGTCTTGCACAGATTCTAACAGAAAATAGACTAAAGAAAAACCGGGATCAGTAAAAGTTTAAAGCTTGTATGAAATACAAGTTGTTTGTATTTATTTGTAAAATGCTTGTGTTAAAAATTGCAGGCTATGGGAAGATCTTTACACTAAACCAGAACCTGATGCTTTTAAGCTCTGTCTTCATTAAGATAAACTCCTTTGATTTTTCCTAAGAAAGACTGAAATGAAGAGGCCTTCAGACCATAGCCCAACTGTCCACTTGAAAGAGAGCTTTTGTGTTTTTCACTTTCGGAGGACATAATAATGCTTGTAATGGGGAGTTAAAATTGCACAAGTGTTTCCATTTTAAGAAAAGATTTTCAGTGGCTTGTCCTTCTTCCCAGTCATTTTACCTTTCTTGCTGGAATTTGGCAGTCCTTTACTAGTTGAGATATTTTTTGAACGTTTATGCCAAACTGCTCCGGCTGTTTTTGGAAATAAGAGGTGAAAAATACTTTTCCCATTATTAAAAAAAATTACATTTTTTAACAGTTCAAGCATGTCAGAAGTTAGTAGATGGCAGAACTTTGAAATCTGTCAGAGAGAAAGTCCAAGGTTGCAGATGTCTTTTTCAGTAATGCAGTAAGAAGCACCTATGATTTGGCAATGGTATCAGGAGGTTTTGGTTTGGATTTTTGTTGGGGGAGGTTGTTTTTAGTTTTCTTGAGGTACTTGATGGGACTGGTCTTGCATATGCAGTGTGAGCTTTAATATGATTTGCTAGGACTCTCTTGCTTTTCTGCATGAGTGTGTACCTGAAGAAAATGTATGCAGTGTTAGCTCTTTTGATACATTTGCTGAAAGTAAGTAAGGAAGAACATACAGCTGGTGTGTGTGTTTATATACACAAGATCACATGTGCGTGCCAAGAAAGGAATCTTTCTAAATATATGAATGTATATTGGAGTTTGCGGCTTTTAGAATACATGGATGTGTATTGTAGTCTGCATAATTACTCTGCTTTTCACTTTGTTTTTAATTTTTTTGTTTTGTTTTCTTGAGGGTTTTTTGGTTTTTCTTTTTAAGTTGGAAGCCGTAAGTTCCTCTTACCCCAAAAAACCAAATGTGATCAAGTTTTAGCTTTTATCAAGATACTAAAATTGAATCATTGTATCATCTGAGTCTTGATGTTTTGCAAAATCTTTGCATATATTTTTTATAGTAGTTGATACTTCCTAAAAGGAACCACATATCTAGAGAGAGGAGGTATATTTTTCCCAAGCTCAAACTTAGTGGCTTAAAGGCTGTCTTCCTATTTAAATAGTTTTCTGTGCTCTATAAAGCCTGGACAGAACTTTTCTATCATCAGGTCCTTTTTAAGAAGTTTTTCTTTTCTCCCTCAAATCTTCCACACTCTTGTTAAGAAAGTTTTGTCTAAAAATTTGAAAGAAGTTGGTGGCATTTCTCATGGATGGGTCCTGCACCTAAGCCCTTTTCTAGTTTATGCTTTCATGTATTGAAAGCTGTACATCCATGGGTGCCCCACCACTGCTCCCTTAGACATGTTCCTTGGTCATGGGCACACCTCCTCTGGCATTGCTGGACTGCCATCTCTTTCCCTGAGATATTTATGGTACTGATTTAACAAGTCTGAAAAAGTTCCTTCAAGTGGTTTGCAAATAACAAGTCTTAATGTAGGTATGGGGTTATCTTGCGCTGGCTGCCTGTACCACAGGCAGGGACACGTTTAGGAAAGCACCTGCTGTGGGCCACTCTCTGTTAGGAGGAGCTAATGGAAGCCATCTTTCTTTCACCAGCCTTCACCAACATGGTCTCAGTCAGCAGAAGGTATAGGGCTAGACGGAGATTTCTCCATTTATCTTTGCACACCTGTCTTTATGCATTTAAGTTAGGATCAAGCCCATTTAGGCTCCTTCTGTATTGCGTGGAGAGAGATGAGTACCTCTATTTAGAGTTCAGTTTAACTACAGTCTTAATCCTGAGGTGCCAAAGCCTCTCCACTGGTGTGAGAGCAGTTTAAGGTGGCTGACATACCATTGTGGGATCCTAGGTTAAAATTAGGTGAGAACCTTTCGCTGCCTCACAAAGCTTCAGCCCTGGTAGAAGGGAAGTGAGGACCAGTCAGCGAATCCAGTGCTGTGCCTGCCATTTCCCCTCGGACTTTGTAAGTTTTTTTACTTTCTTCTTGCTGACGTTTATTGCAAAGCCTCAGCTGAGCTCAGACGCAGTATGCTCGGAAGATATAGCAAGGCTGGGGTCAAAGAAAAGAGGGATCAGCATGGAGGAGGGGAATTCTGGTAGAGTGGGGACAAGTGAAAGGCATATTAGAGAGAAGGAAATTCACAGCTGGGTCAAAAACACAGAACAAAGGAGCAAACTAACCAAATTTTAATCACAATTAGTCAGATTTCTGTAGGATGTTTTGCCACATCTGGTCAAGTCTGGCTGCTCATTGTCTACCACAACTGGAACGCTGCATATGAGGGATGGTGGGGAGCAGTGCAGAGCCATCACATTACGCTACCGTACCCCTTTAGTAGGATGGGCTCCAGCTGCTGAATTGCAGCTGTTCTTACTGGATGTTGATATCCCTAGATATCTTCTATATTTAAAAAACCCATGTAATCTGTGCGGTTCTGAACTATGCCAGGACAAGCACAGAACAACAGCCTTCAGACTTTACAGAGGCACCAGAATAATTTGACAGACATAGGTGGTTCCTATGAATTTGGGCCAGTAAGTGAAACAGAAGAGTCTGGTAAGAAACATGTGAAAAGAGAGAAAGCAATTATGTGCTCTTGTGACATTTTTAGGAGAGTTTTGCAGACTCAGAAAGCTCAGATAATTTCACTTAAAATATGTTTAATTCCTTGTCCAAATATAAAATAATCCTTTTATGGTTTCCCACAGTTCCTAGTTAAATATGCAAGTTTTTGCCATGCAATCCAGGACGTCCAGGGATTCTTGCAGAAAAACCTGAGATTTTCCATGCTCAGTATTTCTTCTTTCTCTTTCCTTTGCGGATCTGAAAAATTTCTTGTACCTCAGTCATGACAACACCTTTTGATTGCACAGAGGTTGATAGTCCCTGTCTCCATAAATCAGACATACAAATTAATGTTATTTTCTTGTGAACAGAAGGCTGTGTTTTTGCTAGTGACATAATCAGAAAATTATTAAACAAAACAATAAATCTCAGTATGACATTTCAAATTTTTAACATGTGCTTTGCTTCAGATTTCATTGGAAATTTTGTTTCAGTTCAAAAGTAAGAATTTTCAAAGTTTTTTTTCCACTTGTAGAATTCTAACTTGCTTTACAGAATATAATGTTTTTCATCCGAATAACAACAGAATATTAGGTTCCTTCTTGATGAGCTTTCAATCCATACATGAGTAGATTATCCCAGGTGTGAACAGCGAGTTGCTGATTTTTTCATGTGAGCTGTGGTATGTAAGAGAAGTAATAATAATTAAAATGATAAAAAAAATAAAAGTAGACTAGTGAGCAAAAATTCACTCTCTGATACTCAAATTCATTGAAGCAGGTTCAGACCAAACAGAAAGAAGTATTTCTGTATGTTGCATATAGGTAAGCTGTGCAGCTCCTTGCTGCAGGATGTTGTGGATGCAAAAAGTTTATGCCAGTTCAAGCATTGCTTAGACAAACTCAAGGACTGGATTTACACAGATACCAAATTCAATGCAAGAAATTCTTGACATAAAAAATCACTGGAGACAGTGGTTTTTAGCACTAGGTATATGTCTGTCCTTTTTACACTGTCTCACCTAGTCACCTGCTGTTGGCCAGTGTTGAAATTTATTGTGTGTTGGAATTTTGCCCCAATCCATTATGCCTGCCCTGATGTTCTAAAATAATTGGAGGAACATTCATAACATGTATTTCTAAGAGTTAATGTAGAAAATGATTACTTTTTCTAACGCTTTAATAATTTTCTCTTGCAATATTTCAACTCCATCATCACAGCTGGTAACAAAAAATTCTTGATTTGTGCAAATTTTTGTTTAGAAATGCAGTCAACGAAGCTGAATTTATCCTTCTATTTCATATGATTCTGTATTTATAATTTATTAAACAGTGTTTCTTGCAAGAGAGACTTGCATTGTTCTTGAGATCTGATCTCTTTCAGTTCTCTTGGTTTCTGCAATAAATATGTTTAAAATATTACTGGAAGGTTTTTTTCGTATTACTCACATACTTCACAATGCAGATTAAAAACCCCACAAGGGCTGCGCTAGCCAACAAATATTGTTCTCAGCCATGGGTCACCGTTTTGCTCTTAAAGACTAAACTTCTTTTTCCTTGAACGCTATATTACATTTAGTATTGCAAAAGGGAAAGCTACTTTTACAGTTTCTCCTTATCGTATTTCAGAACAATAAATTAGAGACAGGAAAGTGAAACAGAGCAAATAGACTATATAGGCAACTTTTCACTAATACCTGTATGGAAACAAATACTGCTGTATTCTCAGGACATTACTGGTGTTCTAATGTTTGCTCTTTTTCATAAATATAAATGAAGAGTAAATCTAGAGTATATATTTATATAGGAGGGAAACACAATGAAAATTCTGTAAAAACAGAAATGAGATTGGATGCAATAATGAATAGCAAAGTACGGCACTGGTTTTACTTTTCTGATAATGGTTGTTCTTCTGTTTTTATGTTTACGATGTACAAATTTTAACTCTCTTGCATTGCATTCAACAACATATAGCCTGACTCACTGTCACAAGATATGTTGAGGCTAAGAACTTGATGCACTTTTCAATAAATTTTTTAGTAGATAAATAGGATGTTCATCATTGTTTTTAGTAGGATTAAAAGTAACAATAATTTCAAATTGTTTGAAACCATAAATAATGAGTAAGGAAGAAATGCCTACAATTGAGAAAGGTAACCTGCCCATTATGGGATTGCTTCATCTTTTTTTCTTCAACATTGAAAGTTGGAGAGAAAATTCTGGACCACTGCAGGGCTTGTTAATATAGTTGTTGTCATACTTACCTAATGTATACTGGTTTACATAATATACACAATTATATTTTGTAATTATTTTGAATATACAATCCTAAATCAAAAAGTCACCTAGGTCTTGATCCTAAATCAAAAAGTCACCTAGGTCTTGAAACAAATTGGCTTTTTTGCCAATATTTTTAACAGATTATTGAGGGTTTCTGTCAAGTTCATAATAGTAGGCTAGTAGTCCTCAGTAGACAAACATTAGATTTGTTTTTCAGAGGGAGAAGATTCTGACATTTTTTCAAAACGGCACTAAAGACGTCCTTCTGTGATCCTGTCAGCAGGCATTATTGTGTTTCTTGCAATACTTATTTAGTACTTTTACTTATTTACTACTATAGTAGTAGTCATTTTTTTTAATAGAGAAGTAAAAATAAAATCCTCAAATACCTATGTCATTCTGCTGCATTGTTTGATCCTGATCCAGTTTTATGTAAGCAGTAAAGCAAGAAGTTTGTATAGTGAAATTTTGTGTTTAGCTTTATTTATGCAAAAGTAAGAAAATCATAGCTGAGCCCCACATATTCAAAGTACCTGTATCTTATACTTTTATTTTGGTATACAGGAGTTGAAATAACACCGGCTTGAGGATTTAAGGTCTTAAGTATAAAGTATGAAATTAAGTATAAGATTTGGGGGGAAGCCATTCATCTGGGCACAATCTAGATGGAGAATATTTGTATGTACCTATTTGCAGAGACATTTGACTATAGTAGCTATCCTAGACCCATCTCATCCATGTGATTTACATTGTGACATGAGATACAATTACTTTGATAATGTGCGTTTACTCCTTTTTGCATATCCTTTTAGTGTAGTAGGGAAAAGTCTGATGAAATTTGCAATGCCTTTGTCAACAGCAAGAGTTCTGCCCACACACTTTGCCAGTCGGATTTACCTAGAGATAGACTTGATTTTGGGATTTCTGGGACAGCTAGTTTTCCCCATTTGTCATTTGATACTCTTGCTGTAGTACGAAAATACAGCAATTACTTAGCGGGATTTCTGTAACAAACAGAAAGGAATTACAGAATACAGTGTTGCAAATGGTATCTTTGTGGCTGTATTATCTATTCATAAGTAATCAAAGTATTCTCATTTATGAGATGGTGGAAAATTGTCCTGTGTGACAAAACCATCAAAACTGCCCACGATGATGTATGACGGGGAAGTATATGCTTATGATATTTTATGTCAAGTTGCAATAATATGGTTCCTTGTAGCACAGGGGAAGGTCTGCTACAGTGTGGTTCATATATTTTAGGGAAAACAGAATGAAAACCTATTTTATTCCTCACAACTATGTGTAGGTTGGAAAAGGAGGTACATATTTATAGAATCTAGGTTTAAAATGTTTTTCTTACTGACTAGATAAGTCAAGATTGGGTCTATTACACTTAGTCAAGGTTTGGAAGAAGGAATTCTGAGTGTGTGAAGCAGAAACAAGCCGTAACGTTTGATGTCAGACAGCCTGGGGCAGAGTGCAGAGAGGTGCTGTAGCAGAGAAATCTAAAATTATATGTGTCTTTTAATCGATGCAGAAGAATAACTGTTACTACAATATTCTTATAATTTTGTGAAGGTGTAGGCAACACACAGAAATGGCTTTAGTGGTCCAGACCGACAGATCAACCGGGCCCGTACCCTGCCTGCCGCAGTGGCCATCAGCAGACGCCCCCAGAGCAGCAAGGACAGGCTAAGCTTGTATAAGACTTGCCCTAAGCACTTTTCCAGCTTCCAGATATTTTCATCTCAGGGGATTTCCAAAGCTGCTGTTGTTTGTATGTTTAGGGTGTGCCTACATTAGCATTTTAATTTGGAGCAGGAGTCTGTTTTGAAGCAAAGAGCTTTGGCTCAGCAGAGCAGTCCTAGAGCACCCAGCTGGAGTCCTTCCAGACAAAACTAATCTGGAAGGTGTCCTCCAGGACATGTCCTAATTCCTCCAGCCCCTATTGAGGATGCTCAGGATACCAGATCAGGCTGGACCTACAATTGAACCATCTCCCAGAAACAGGCAGTGAAGCCTGGGGTCATTGCCACCACTTGTTTGGTCCCACAGACCCAACCTGCTAGCGCAGACATGGCCATAGCACCCCTGAAATCCTCTCTTCCGAGGATGTCTCCAGGCTGCTCTTGAACCATTGTAATCTTTTGGGAGCCTGGCATTTTTTGAGAAAAGGTGCTACAAATCTCCTAGGGTTTTTTCCTCAGACTAGATATAAGGAAGACATTTTTTATGATGAGGGTGGTGAAACACTGGAACAGGTTGCCCAGAGAGGTGGTAGATGCCCCATCCCTGGAAACATTCAAGGTCAGGTTGGACGGGGCTCTGAGCAACCTGATCTAGTTGAAGATGTCCCTGCTCATTGCAGGGGGTTGGACTAGATGACCTTTAAAGGTCCCTTCCAACCCAAACTATTCTATGATTCTATGATTCTTTTATCTGAACTCTTCCTTCTTGTGTTTAACCTGGCTGCTGCCAGCTTCCTTTGGTGATCTTGCTTTAGTATTGGGACAGGCAGTGGAGAGCTGATCCTCACCCCCTTTTCTGCTCATGATTTTGTGGAGGGCTGGGTTTTCTCCTACACTTCCCTGTGTTTGTGATGCTTGGGAACAGGATGAAATTAAATTCAGTGCTTTAGAAACATAATCATTTCCTTTGGCTAATATTAAAGTATGTCTGTTACTATGAAGTTAGCTGAGGTTGAACAAATTAACCTCCTTCTATCAACGAATGTAGAATAATGGGTGCAACAATAACGTGTTTTGTGGCTATATAGCTTCACTTCAGCAAGGCTTTTGCTGCCCTGACAGTTAAATCTTTTCACTTAACAATCTTATAAGCAAACTAAGCTAAAGCAGTCTAGCAGAAACTACAGCCGAATGATATAAAGCTGTTTAGGAAACCATGTCCAGAGAGAAGTCAGTGAGAGCTTGCTGTTAAAATAGAAGGATGGCTACAGCAGCATTCCTCAGTGTCTGCCTTAGGCCCAGCATTTTCATTAATCATTTAGATGACGGAACAGAATGTGTTTGCCTATTAAATATGTAGATGACACCATGCTGAGAGGGGCTGCGAGTTCTTTGGAGATAGGATGAGAACTCAAAAAATGGAGATGTGATCTGAATAGGAGCAGGTGTGAGGTATACATTTAGGCAGGAATGATGAACTGCACAAATGTGGGATGGGGAATGTTGGCAGCTCCTTCCAGGCTCTACCTTTCCCTGCAGACCGCTCTCAGTACTCCAAATATTAGTGGCACACCGAGTACCCTCAGCCGCTGTTGTTTTTCTTGCTCCAGAATTTGTCAGGGCTTGGGCTTGTCAAGGCTCAGGGCTCAGCTGGATACTGGATTCTTTAATTGGGTTTCCTTATGAGGACCTGAGAGCGACCATTGGACAGTGAGCTGGTAACCCAGCCGTGCACATGGAGGCTGCCCTGTCGAGCAGCCTTAATCCAAAGAGTACATGCTATGGTTTCCCTTTACATACATGGAATAAGTTTCTTACACACTATGTCACGTTTCCCCCCGTTGGTTACTGCTGTCTGTCACACTGTTCATAACACACTGGTCTCCTGAGTAGACTCAGAAGCTCCAGGTATTAGCAATGTTGTGTATTACAAAGTTCACGTGCAGTATTTGGCCGGGTCTTTGAGAAGCGACCAGTTAGGTGCCGCCTCTTCCTTGGAATATGATCTAGGGATCCTGAAACTAACATTTATTGAAAATATTGCAGAAAATACAAATTGTCCCTTGCCAAGTGGTGTCCAGGGGAGGGTAGCCTGCGGGACGTGGGAAGTAAAGCTTTGCTCAACTTTGCTTTGGATTACTGTGTCCGGTTTGGAGAAAAAACAGAGAGCAATAATGAAAGCCTAGAAAAGAGCATTGTCAGGGAAGGGTTAACCTGACAACAAAGGGGATCTGAGAACAGTCTTCAAATGCATGCAAATACCATGAAGGGAAGAATTTTTTCCCCACTTTCACAAATGGAACTTAAATTGCTGTAATGAACACTGAACTTGTATGTTTTGTTTCTAATGGTACGGCTGTTAAAGGAGCAGAGTGTAGATTGCCTGGAGAGATCTGTAAGAGCAAGACAGACAAACCTCTCTTGGGAATGATGCCGGTACAGCGGGCCCCAGAAGGGTGGGCTGTGGTGTGCCCAGCCGACCCTGTGGTCCCAAGGTAGGCTTGGGAGTCTTTCTGTCAGGCGAGGGTCTGGCCCGTTCAGACAGATGACTTCCAGCTGAGAAGGGGAGATGGAAATGAGCCTCCACCCAGATTTGCAGCCCTGTGTTTGAAATTTTGAATGCAGTATACTTAAATGAAGGTGTTTGCAAAAATGGAAAGCTGGATGGCTCTGACAAACAGACGTGCTTCCCCGCCCTCACCACGCTCTGCTCTGTGTGCTCGCTCTTGTAGGTTTACTTGGTTTTATTTGTCATTAAGTTTTGTTTATACTTTTTCCCTGCTATCTGTTCCCTATTTTATTTAGCATTATTATTACTAACCCAAGCTTAATACTTAACATTTTTAGGCATATGGCATCTCTGAGAAGAATTTAAAAAACTGGGATCTAAAGCCAAACTCCTAAAAATACTGTCAGAGACCAAGAGCAAGCCTAATTTCAATTAGTCAATAGGAAATGCAATTTTTCATTACATCTGAATTTTAGAGCACATATTTAGAACATCATTGGCCAATATACCTGTCGAAGAAATTCCGGTCTGCTTATTTTACTGGGTTATAATTTATTTCAAAGCTTTTGTGGATTGTTTTCTTTCTTTTCTTTTTCTTTTTTATTAAGGATTTTAATAATAAAAATAATGTATAGCAGATAAACTCATTTAAGTGTTTAAAGGTTGGGAAAAATTGTATTAGTTGAGTTATGATTTCTTACGTTTTAGTACAGTAGGTGAAAGAGCAATCAGCATTCAAAGTATTAGTTTAAATAAATATTCTGAAGATTCTGAATATTCCTATAACATTGTCATAGGAAAAAATGTATATTATTGGAATATACATGATCTTCAACATTTAAACCTCCATCTTTAGTTATGTAGACTGACGTGGCTGGATGATTTTTGTTGTTTGGCACATGCACAGAGTCACTCTTTTAGGTATAGGTTGAGTCTTTTTTGGAGATTCTTTGTTTTACCTTGAGTTACATCTTAACTTGTTGTTCTGCTTTGTTTAACGTAGCCTGAGATACTTAGGTAAAAGTATAATGTGAAATATATATTATATACTAATTTCCATTAAGTGGAGGTTTGGAGGCTGAACATGAGAACTTCAAGACCTTTTCCTTTCATTCAGCCCAAGCAACCATTATTATTTTGAGTAATTGTGAATATGTGGTGCTACACAGATGTCCCGAGTCTCCTCCTTAATCTAACCTCTGACCTCGACAGGATGTTTTTTTAGGAGAAAGAATCACTTGTGTGAGAAATATACCTGTCTGTTCAAACTGGAATGCCATGGTCTAGGCTGATTAAAAAGTAAATTAATAATGCTACAAATACGCACATCTACTGAACTCTAAAGAGAAGTTAATGTTAACTAAGTGAAATTGATAACTATATCATATGCTGAAAGTTCCAGCTGCCTTCACAAAAACAGGGTTTTTTTAGGGGAAAAAAAAAGTAATAATAACAGTCAAAATAAAAGTCTTTTCTCTGTGAAATTAAGACTGTGAAAGGAAGTCTTGAAAAGATATTTAAAAATGTGTTGTTGCATTTCTGAGGAGTGTGGTACTAGTTAAATGAGTTAGGAAGGATAATTTATGCTGGGTGTCTGCTTTGTTAATGTTCAAGCACTTCACTGTTACTGAGTCTACGGGTGTTAAGAATAGCAAAACGTCTTCCACCTAGCATGTTTTCAGGAAAACTTTGTTGTTCTTACATATGTACATCATCATGTTTTTTTACCTGTTCAACAATAGTAAATATTTTTGTAAATAAATTTTGCTGAAGCATAATAATTAGTGTACAGTACTGTTTATAAAGAATAGTCTCCTGTCCTGAAGTAGTAATTGGAAAAGTTCAGTGTTGAGTAGGCTTTTGAAAAATACTATCAATTTCGTCTTCACAGTTGATGCATATTTAAAACTTGTTAATTGAACTTACCCCAGGAAAATAAGGACTCTATTTTATGCCATATTTTGAAAGGACTCTATTCATCTGGCTCAAATGTAGCGATCTAAAAGTAAAGTGTCTGCAACCAGGCAATTTGGAAAAGTTTTCAATTTCTATATGTTTTTTTTTTTCCACACCTGGATGTTTTTTTCTTACCAGTCACCATAATGGTTATCTTAAAGCATATTTGAAAACTTAGAATTAAATCAATGTTCTTTATAAAAAAAGCTGATATCCCTTAAAATTGTTCATTTAGAGTTTAATCTTGTCTATGAAGTGATATTATCTTCTCTATGATTTGGAGGAATGAAGATTTTTTTTTTTATTTACTCCTTTTTTATTTGTTTACTGAAATAATTTATCTCTCTGTTTTTACATATAACTTGAACTCAATTTAATTAATTTATGTATCAGTATTGCCACTTATCATTGTAGATTTAATTATTTTAGTCAGGACTCTTTAGTGAACATCCTGGTTTTAGTGTCACATGTAAAAAGCAAGTAAGCTGAACATTTTGAAGTTGAAACTGAAAGGTAAAAATGTCATTTCTTCACCACAGCAGAATACAGTACAATCCACAGTCCATCAACACCCATTAAAGATTCAGATTCAGATAGATTGCGTCGTAGTTCAGATGGGAAAACACGTGGACGTGGCAGAAGAAACAATAATCCTTCACCACCACCTGACTCTGATCTAGAGGTACATTATATTAGATGTCTTTGACCTGTTACAGACTCTATTTTTATCATTATTTTGCAGAGAGAAGTATTATTTACACACCAAAAATAAAGTGGCATTGGAGCTCCCTTTTGTTTCTAACAGTATTTTTGTAGAAGATGGAATTTTTCTTTTAAAGAAATTTCTTCATGAAGAGCACCTACTTCCTCTGAAAAATACTGGGCGTTTCTTTCTCCTTTTGATTAAAAAAAAAAAAAAGCAAGCTTTTCCCAAGTCAAAGAAAGGTTTACGTTTGCACAGGAGACACTTCTAGCACAATAGTGGTTTTTGTTCTCTCATGCTATGTTCACATTCCCCTCAGTGGCCCATGTTTTGTGCTGAGAACACATCTCTAGTGACACACCACAGCTATGAGCGTCCACACTGCATTACTTTTCCTTTCCAAAAGCTTAGCCCATTTGTCATCGTGGGAAATACAATCGCACCAGGATTTAAAATACTTGTATTTGAACACTTTATTTTTCATTAAAATATCATTTTGTGTGTGGTCAGAGGACAAATTTAAAACACATATTTTCCATTGGCTGTAAACAAAAGAATTATTTACTGATGCCATAAATTCTTACACATGCAACATCTAAGTTCATAATTTTCATTCTTCAGGTGCCTAAAATCCATTAAAAATGAACATAGATTAAGGGCATATAAGTGCTTAGCAGCAGTTTGCTACATTTTGTTTTTAGAGGTCATTTTCAAGAGCAGTTATATGAACTTTGTTTTGTAAGACTTGCAGAAATACAGAATTCAAACCCAGAAGATTTAATTTTCAGAGGCTTCTCTTCATTTATTTCAGTTTCTATCTCACATCTGGCTTTAAAATCATACATCGTACATCTCATTTTCTGTGTGTATTTGACAATAACTATAATTTTATTCTAATAGAATAATTTGATATAATAGCAATTGTAGTAAAAAGCTAACAGATTGTATTACCCTATTCTGGAAAAAACTTGTTAGTTCTGAAAATAAATGGCAAGGAAACTATGGTTTTAATATATAACCATTTCAATACAATTTTCTCATTTGTGCACTTACTGATTCAAATTTTAACTTTCCGTTTCAAGTATCAGCTTCACAGAGGAACACATTGATTTGATTCTCTTTTTACAGAGAGTATTCATTTGGGATTTGGATGAGACAATCATCATTTTCCATTCCTTGCTTACAGGGTCCTATGCCAACAGATATGGAAGGGTAAGTGTCAAGAAACTGATGGAAATTTTCAGTAATATTTGCTGGTTTATGGTTGATACACAATGAAGACCAGAACATTAGCTGATTTTCCAGAGGCAAAATGGTACTGGTGTTTCAAGACATAAAAAATCAAGGAGTAAAGCTGTTTCACATGTCCATTCTTTGCACTTACTCAGCTCTTATATTCAGTAAATAATTAAATAGCATTGGGAGTAATACTTTGACCGCTTGAGGTTTCGTTTGTAGGTACAGGGTGTCTGAAACCTGTTGATTTCATCAAAATCTGCAAAGGTTTAGCTCCCCTCAGAGAGTGAAGAACTTCCAGGAGTGATTGCTAAAATAACATTTTAGTTCGGAGCGATCAGCAGTGGGCTGTGCTCTGTATTGAGAAGGCAAGAGGAAGAATACTTTTGGACACAGGCAGAATAGTCTAAAATTTTTTATGTTAACTTTTTTTTAATCTACATATTGACTGATGGTTTTGAAAGTCTCCTTATGAGTCAAATCTTTCTATTATGCACAGTCTATAAATCATGACTGAACTGATGAATATGTCTGCAGACTGCGGGTTTCCTCGGTAATTCTCAGAAGAGAAATGTGGTCTTAGGTGAATAAGAACAGTTTATGAATGGAATGCCCTTGTGAGATCAAACTTTGTTTTTCCAGGATTGTATTTGAAAGCTGATGTTTCAGCTTGTGCTAAAATCTGTTGTGCCATTTCATGTTCACCTCATGTGAGGTATAACTAGAATGTGATTTTTTGGTAACCTTAAAAAATTCTTCATATAAAGAACAACCAGATAGTTTTGTCTGACTTCATGTAATCACTCTGTCTTCTTGTAAAGCTTATATTTATCACTAAAAGGTTTTACCCTACACCCAGTTGAGTGAAGGGCAAAGCTACTATTGATTCAGCCCGTGCCTGGGTCAGGTTCTGAATTCCTCCTAATAGCTTTTTGCATTATAAAAATCTAAAGCAGTACTTCTTTGCAAACTTTCTTGCTTGTTCAGGTGTGGTGTATTTTCAGAAGTGGTTGCTGTAATAGCAGCTTACCTGTTTGAGGAATACAATTAGGTTTTTT
The DNA here is from genome assembly GCF_035582795.1 of Mycteria americana. NCBI lineage: Eukaryota > Metazoa > Chordata > Aves > Ciconiiformes > Ciconiidae > Mycteria > Mycteria americana. The sequence goes on along the minus strand of NC_134366.1, from coordinate 139,046,521 downwards.
CATTATGTATCAGAAAAGCAAATTAATGCAGCAGCCTTGGTTTCCTATGTGTTAATAGGTTCTATTTAGGTAGTAAAAAGACACTAGAACTTCAAATGTTTCGACAGTTATTGTATGGATACATATAGACAGTAGCATTATGGAGTATTAAACATTTACAAAAAGTTGTTTTCCATTTCTCAGCCTTCTGTGAAGATACAACAAACTCCCTTCAAAAACAGCTTTTGCATGGCACCCCAAAATCACCAAATCTGTGACAGTTTAGTTCAGCTCAGAATGAGGAGAAAAAATCCCAGTGCTCACAAAAAAACTCGGTGCCAACAGAATCTCACCACTTGCTTTTGGGCAGCAGAGCAAGGCTGGAAGAGCCTAACTGCCATAGAAGTACTTGTGCAAGCATATTTTTTCCGTTTGTTATTAGTTCCCTGTAGTGGTTTCATTAATTGGGGCCTGAACATAAACACCTTTCTTGCTGGATGCTTGAGGCTGAGGAAAGTGGCTAGTATTCAGCTGCGAAGAGATATAAGTACGTATGCTGCAAGGAGGTGGGTGACTCCTGATTGCAGCTCCATCACTCTTGGCACTGTTTACTTGAGATGTAGCTTTTGCCCGGCTGGCTCTGGTTGCATGGCATGTGGCAGAATACTTCTGCATTGCTAAACGACAACCGACTGTTGATGTTTAGAGGGATGCGGCATTAGTGCTTATGCTGTGGATAAGTACCCCTTTTTGGTGAGGGGTAGTAACGTGCATTTCCTTGGCTCTCAGATGGAGTCATGAAAGTGTGCCATTCTTGCTTTGTTTTCTTAAAGTTTCATTCATATCACAATTTCTCTTGGCTTATTGACAGCTTCAGACAACAGTTAGCAATTTCCACAGACATTAGAGGAAGACAGTGTCAAATGTTCAAAGCAAACATGCTAAAACGTGTATCTGTCATATGAGAGTTGTCGGGTTTATTTGCAGCAATGGGAGGTGCACATTTTTTTAAAGAGTGTTTCCTAATGATTTCTGGCCTTTAAAATCAGAAATCCAGATCATAAGCCAATCTGGAAAAAAAAAAAAAAAATTGTTGAGGGGAATTTTTATTCTTTTCACCTGTATTCTGCTTTTTGAGCGATCTAACATCACATTCTCATATGTTTCTGTACTGTAGTGAGGGCTAGAAATGCCCTTTTAAAAAATTAAATCTAAGCTGCTCACATAATCATTAAAATACAAAAGCTGGATCTTCAAACAAACAAAAATATCCTACTAATTAAATAGTAGGGGATTTGGCAACTTGGCATTCAGTGCTTTTCATAATGCCCGAGTGAGTTTCATGGTGAATGACTATGAATGATGAGCAGCCCTGCTGCTGAAGGGATTGATTTTCTCTTCCTTATTCTCTACCTCGTTCCTCATAACTTCTCGCTTGTGCCACCCTTTTCGGTATATTCTTACTTTCTCATCTGGTTTTATCACCTGCTCTCCTTTTGCTGCTGTTGTGCTCTGCTTTCTCCCTGCTTTTGTCCTTTGGCTTTGTTGGAACAAAATAATATCTTGTTTTTCAGTTTGTGCAGTCATGGTATAAACTGCTACATTTTTATTTAAGGGTGATTTGCATTTTGTGAATTTCATACACTTCCATGAAACTAGCATAGGAACATGATTTTTACTTCCAGAAGAGAAGAAAAAGAAACAAAACAAAATATTTCCATTTGCTCTTGGAGTTTTTTTTTTTAATATGTACAGAGAGAGATCTATTGATCAAATATCAAGTTATCAGTTACTTTAATGGACATTAGGGCTTCTGACACCTCAAAACTTATGTTTTGAGCCAGATGTCAACTGATTAAGTTTTGGAATTTGGGAAAAGTTGGAGACCTTCTTTAGTATCTTGGAGCAGGTGGAAATACGTCTCAGTATTGGCACTAGAATACTGTGGTCTTTACGTACATTTCCATTCTCCATGAGAGCGTTTATATTCAGAGGCTTTAAAGGAATTTTCCTTTAAATTATAAGCTATTTTAATGTGGTTTAATATATTTTAGAGATTGAGAAAAACAAAGCCTGGTTTCACTTAACCCTTCATTTGTGACCTGTAGGCTTAAGTGGAAAATAAGCCTTGTACCCAAAGTGAACTTTCCTGTTTTTCAGCTTCTTGTTTCTCCACAAAACAAAGAAATCAAGTGGGTAGAATTTAGAAATGACATACAGACAATGTTTTGGCTCCAATACCAGTATTCAAAACAAGAGGCCTGCTTAAGCAGTTTGACATTGGTATTTCTTTTCTTTAGCTAAACTGTACCTCCCTCAGAGATTTGTACCTGATTTTGACCATACCTGAAAACACACTCCACCTGAACCTGCAAATCCCAATCAACAAGAACAGATTGTTAGCTTTCCTCCTCATTGTGTGACACCTCACAATAATTAGTTAGCAATTAGTGGCTTAAAATTGCGAAAGAAGGTTCGGTATGGGATTATTTTTTTTAAAACCTTATTCTAGCCTTGTCTTTTTTTAAAGTTTTCAGCCCCCACTGTAATGTCTGACATCAGAGTTTAAGCTACTGCAGTGCCTTAAACCAAGGCTCTTGTGCTTTTTACTACAGCAGTTGCAAGATTGTGACTACACAGATATTTAAAACCCTAATGCAGATAAGGCTTTTGCTTCTGTTAAATATGTGGGTATCCAGAGCTGCATCTTAACACAGTTTTTATGCTAAGTGGAATTTTCCGTAGAAAAAGATTGTGTCTAATCAAGGAATTAAGGTTGCTTTGAAAAGCAACCTGTTTTGTTTCTTCTCTTAGCTTTTATGGTATTTAATCTGACATTTTCAGTAGGTGCCAATGATTTTCTTATTTGTTTTTCTCCTAATTAAATTAACCTAATAAATGGCATTATTTTAATATTACTGTAGAGAAATCCCCATTCTGTTTTGTCTGTCGTTTAAAAATACCTTGGAGTGAAATGGTTCACAGAAAGATTTACAAAAAGCCATTTTTTCAGACTCAGAAGTGTGATAAAAAAGTTTAATAAAAACGTTTAATTTAAGTCACGCGTACATTGAAACTTAAAATATATATTCACAGCCATTTGTTTAAGATTAACCATATGGGTTCATAACCAACATCATGTTCTGTCTGCCGATTTATTCTGCTTTTGAAAATGATGTTCCTATTTATGGATGGAATCTCAGAATGGGATTAGTTCTACACTGGTACATTAGCAGCTGATAATCAAGATGTAGGTAGTGATCTTCATTTGCATCTTAGACACTTAATCCATCTAACTCCTTTTAATAACTGGAGCAGACTTCTGTGGGGCGACTTCTGTTAGTGCTCAGGGACAACAGAAATCCTTGTCTGGTTTAAAAAAAAGAGGCTAATGAGCTATGAAGGATGGTGGGGTGGTAACTGGGCACAAAGATAAGCAGGAATGTCAGGGGGAAAAATAGCCTCAGGCCTAGCTGGAGAGAAAATATCACCTGCTTTCCACCTTACATACCTACAAAAGTAAAATAAAGGAAGACGTAGGTCTACAAATCGAGCAATATTAAAACAGAGAGACCAAATACTTTTGTTCATATTTTAAAGTCTTTCCATTTGAATTAAGAAGCCAAATAGTCTTTTTTTGGCCATGCCAGTTTAAATAGAAGGCTTATTTTTAAGGGCAAAGTTCATTAAAATAGCATGATGCAATTTTTCTTTCCCATTTATAAGATCTATTTTTTTAATACGAGAAAACTTATTTACTCTTAATGTATGTGAGTTCAAGAACTGATGTTTTGTCTGTTCTATGTAGCTTTGTTTTTGAATGCTTCTTTCCAAAATTCTTTTTCTGGTTAGTTTTACTTAGGGTTTTGGCATTTCCAGAAGACAAACAAGCTGCCGAATCACCATTCTTGTCCAACTCTGCTACTGACACATTTTGCCTTTTAACCAGTAGTTATAGAAAAATGTTTGAAAGTTCAGAGATCATGTTGAAACACCTATTAATTTGATTGAGAGGTGGAAAAAGAAACTAGGGACTGCATCTCTTGGTTTTTGAGTTGTCATCAGGTTTAGAATATTAACTTATTTGAAGTAAAATATGGGTTGTCACTTCTGCAGTTCTATTTAAAATATAATTCCTAACAAACTAACAGTGTTAATGGAGGGTGTCATGAGATAATATAACATGTTCTTTCAAACTCATGCTTCTGTGCACTTGGATATACTTGGCATTATAAATGAGAAACTCTATATCAAATGTGTATATTAGGCTTTCTTTTTGATTTTTCAGATTGAAAATATATAAAACACAAAAAAAAATCAAAACAAGACAAACATCTGTAATGCATTTGGTAACCACAATGCTGAACATGCTTTTTGAGTTTATTAGCTCAGTAAGGAATAAGTTGTTATGGTAATTTCTGTAGAGAAGTTAAAGTGTGTTATGTATTAATAACAAACAATAGATTTGTTCACTCTGCATGGGTGGGCCAAACTGAAAGCATAATTAAAGCATTGTTTTGTGGAGAATCAAGGAGTGGTTTTAAATATAATTGCCATTTGCAAATAAAACATGAACGGTGATTTGCTTTAAAGTCACTAGGTATTCTCAGGACTGAATCCTTTCACTTGTGACCAGTGAGAGTTTATTTTGAGTAACAATAGCATTATCGTGCCCCCGGTTGATCATAAAACTTGTAAACAGTTGTAAAATCTGGAGAAGTTTTAGGTGAAATGGATTTGCCCTTTCTGCACGGAGGGCAGAGAGCCCATGCCGGGGATGCACGAGGGTGACCACAGAGGTCCCGCTGCAGAATCACGGTATCAGTCGAGTTAAAGTCATATCTTTGTGTGTTGCTGCTAAGTGTTATAGTACAGGATTAGAGAGTTGCTGAAGTTAAACTGAAGAAGTGGTTGTTGCATTTAATACATCAAATAATCTCTCTTGAAAAGCAATTCCTCCAGTTTGTATTCTGGTGTGTATGTTAGGCATGGTATTGATAGTGTACTCGCTTAATTTCTTCTTTAAGGATCCACCCACCTCTGTGTCTCTTGGACTCCGAATGGAAGAGATGATTTTCAATTTGGCGGACACGCATCTGTTCTTTAACGATTTAGAAGTAAGTGTTTATTCTTTGAAAACACATAGAGGTGATTTAATATTTGTCTCTTTTTACGCGTTATTAGATGGTTTGACAATTATTTTTGGTTTCACAGTTTTAATACGGAAATGTTAGCAAATATCTGTATAATTTAGTCATTAGGATATATAATAATATCTACACTAAATGTCTGCACTGGCATTCAAAGGTTACAATAGTTTAAATGGTAGGGTTTTGTCCTCACAGGTCTTAGTATTTATGACCCCAGTAGACAAGTTTTAGAAGTGGATACACCAAAAGCGTCTATAAACAGTAGAATTCAACAGCCTGCACAGGCCATTAAATATTAAACTTCAGCTTCTATAAACAGTTAATGGCTGGGTACAGATTTCTCACTTACATCCCACTGTGGGCAAGTATTACCTTAAACCCCAGGGAAATCATTCATGTTGTGTACGCTGTCCGTCGCAGTGGCCTGTTCCTGGGGGTCCTCCCCTTGCCCGGCAGCAGGTACGATTTGTTACGCGCTAGGGTTGCTCGGCCGCTCCCCCGTGGTGTGCGGTGAGGAGCTGGTGTCGGCGTGCCAAGGGCTTTTTCAGCCTACGTAGGCTATGGTTTGGCGACGCTTGTGAGATTGTTCTAAAACTATCCGAACTGCTGAAAGAGACTGTCACCATAATGCCTGGCTGTTTCATCTTAAAAGGGAAAAGAAGTAATTTCTGATCATATTTTAATAACACGAAAACATGAAAACAGTCAGATTTCTTTCCCATCGTAATGAAGACAGCTGTTTATTTAAAATCCAACTGTTAAGCAAGCTTGTGGTGGGGCTGCCAACACACATTAATCATCAAGTTGTTGTTTTGCTAGATTTTAGAATAGTGTGTTATTCCAGACAGGCAAAAGAATCTAAAAGATTCAAATGCAACTTTTGCTGATCAAAGTTAATTGGCAGCAATTGGCCTTTAAATATTTCCTGATGTTTCCCTTTTTAAAATCAAGCAAAATACACCTTATTTAATAGATGAGCCAAAATCATTTGAAAAATGCCAGTGTGTGATAGACCTCAAATGTGGTTTGTCCAACATCTGTCCTATATTTTGATTTCTTTTCATCTAAAAAGAAACCACTCACAGATGATTTGGCATCTTAGAATGTAATGAAATTATTTAAATGTGCTTTATTTTTTCTTCCATTCCTTAGTGGAGTATTTATTTTTTATACTTACAATAAAATAGATGATTTCTTTAAATTTTAAAGTAGTGTTCTCTTTCATTAAGGTAGCTATATGTAAAGATATGATTGTTTTGGATATAAGAAACCCCATTAGTGAGTTGCATGTATAGGACTGATTTTTCAGATTTGTAGAAAAGTATAACGATGCTAGTCATTTTCCAAATCTGTTTCTGACTTCTGGTTATATTTCATTTTATCCAGAGCAGAAAGAGAAAGTACTACTGCATCTTACCAGCATATTCAATAAAGTTCAGTGTGCTTTCATTTGCTGTGCATAGCCAGATACTTAGTAGATGTGTAGCTACTTCTTCATACATGATTGTCAGCATCACTGACTTTAATGGAAGTTGATCAACTGCATCTTAGGGATGGTAGATTATCTTCTGCTAATCGGCACGTTACAGCCCTAACAGTAGAGCATAGCAGTTTATTCGCTGAAGAACTTCGAAGCTGTGTATAAAAAAATACTGATGCAGGTGGTTCACAGAAGCAGAGGAGCTCGCTAGATGAGCTTGGTTCTTTGCATTTGCCCCATAACAAGCCAGTTTATCTTGCGTCTCCAAACTCCAGTGTAATAGTCTGTGTCTATACCCTAGTCTGTCTTCTTCATACAGAGGCACTTAGGGGTGAGCAGTTGGGTACATTAGCTCTAGGTCCTTATTTCTGAGGAACATGAGCTTCTCATCTGAAAGACCACGGTCTGTCCAAGAGAGAGAAGAGCATGTTCAGTGGTGCAGCAGGGCGGCTTTGTGCTTGTGGACTGCCATAGAGAAGTCTTCAGAGAAGTACCCAGGGAGGGGGCATGAGAGCCTGTACTTTGTGGGAAGCAGCACGTAAGGAGTAGACCTGGCCACAGACTGACGCTTTCAGTTCACCAGAATTGTTGGGTTTTTTGAAACATCTTGCAGACACGTGGTGTTTTTGAAGGAACGTGTCCTCCTGGAGCCGCAGTTTGTCATTCTTGTGAGCGTCACAGTTGTTAGCAGGGCCTGCCTGGTTCCCAAGGCCTGCGACCTCGGGGCAGATTCCTCGCATCCGTCTCAGAAACTCAAAGTCCTTGCTTGGTGGTTTGGAAGTTCAGGCTGCCCTACAGCTTGACAGGCTTCCATGAAAACTGCGGGCGATTTGGCTTGGCTGTGCCTCAGGCTCAAAGCATCTGTTCTTGCTGATGAAGGACTGAGTCTGGAAGATCTAGTGGTGACCCTGCTCAGGCCCAAGCTTTCCAATTCATGTGCATAAGTATCTGGGCTGTTAGGAATCGAGAATTTTGTAGGCAACATTGCCAGCGAGCCGCAGAGCTTGGGCATCCTTGCCCAGAAATAGTTTGAAGACAGGCAAAGCTGGATTTGGAACATGACTAACCCGCAGTGTAGACATGTCTTTGGGTCTAGGCATAATTCAAAGCGGGAACCTGAAAGCTGATGCTCCCCGGCTCACCCAGGCTCAGAGGGAACCCTTCCTGGCATATAGAGAGGCTGGGTTTACGGGCAGGCAATAATCTGTCATAACTTTGGCCTATGGTGCACATTTTTCCAGATACCACAAGTTAATGTTTTTTAATAAAAATCTTCTTTTCATCTGACACATTCCAGAAAGTTCTAATCAGAACAGCTCTCTTGTTATCCAAGTTAGGGGGAAAGTATTTTGTCGTCTTATAAACTGCTGAAGACTGATTTAACATTTTGAATGCAAAGGGCAGAGTTGCAGCAGCGATCTCCAAAGTACTGCTTGATTTGTGTATGACCTAATTGGCTTTTCAGAGCTCAACCTAGAGATTTATTTAATGTTATTAGGTTAAATTCTAAACTTCAGCTTTTAGCCTGTATAAAGTGAATCAATGCCAACGTGTATCAGTTGCAAACTAGTTTACCCATCCTAATTTTGTAGGGGATACAGCCAGGTAAATGAATCATCTAATTTCCTATATGTTGCTCTTTATGTAATAATCATAAGAATGGTATTTCCAATTGGCATTTTTCAAACTCAGTGAAAAAATTCAGTCAGATCTCACTGTCTAGCTCTGAAGTCAATATTCTGTTTATGAACGGGTGAGCTGCACTTAGATTTGCAATTAGTTACTGCACCCTCAGTTTGTACTAGTTGTTAGTTTATTGCTTTGAGAAAAAGTAAAAGAGATGGCTTATTTCCTTCACTTTGCACAGATTTATTTGGAGTAATTAATTCCAAATTGATATACTAGCAAATAATTTCAGATCTTGAAAGAACATTTCTTAAACAGCATGTAAAAGGGGTATGACAAGTTTTTTTAACATACTGAAAGGAAAATATTAATGTTTACTAATGTATAATTTGATCTAAGTACCATCATAAGCCATGTTTTCTTGCATTAATAGGAATTTCATAATGAAATTATGGAAGTATACTAGGCCAAACAGTAGAAAATAGTGCAGTGTTCTCAGAATTTAGATTCCAAAAGCTGCATTTGGGCTTCAAAATAGGAAGTTTAGGTTTTCAGTATTGACAATTTTAATTTAAATATCTCATACTCTGTTCTATAGGAGAGTTTTAATTGCATGTGGGATGGAATAACTACATCGATGTAGTGTTCTCAAGAGAACCAGAGTTATCTCATCAGAAGAGAATGTGTGATTTTACATGCTGATTGTGTTGTGATAGGGATACTAAGGTGTAATATTTTAATGGTATATATGGAGCAATCACACATATTAGGTATTTTAGGACGTATGCTCCAGTGTTTTAGGGAAATTAGCAACTTGACAATAGGACTGAAATGTGACATCTACCTATCTGCATCTTTAAATATTGTATATATTTACATCTTTATACTGACTCTCTTAAAAGATTAGTTTATTCATTTCTTTGGCATATCAGGTGCATATTATAACTAGGTATGTTGAAGGAATAAGTGCAGGTAGTGAAGGATTATGAACATCTTATTTTTAAAAGTTAGTTCAGTGCTTTGCAAACTCTGTTCTAAAATGGTACCATCTCATTAGATATGTTCCTTTAGAGATATTTACTGAAGCTGAAAACGTCACTTATGAAGCCTTTTTTTTTGTTTTTTTTTTTTTTTAATCTTACCTAACACTTTTTTATGAGTAAGATACCTTTTTTTTTTTTTTTTTGGTCTGTGTTGAATTCTATTGAAGTAATTACAAACTACAAATTAATTTGATTTTAAAAAATCAATAATTTTGTGATTATTATTTTTTTTCTTTTAGGCTTTTTATTTCTGTTCATTTCAGGTTTTTGGTGTGGGCTTTTGTGCGGCGGTTCAAAATAAGGTTATATATATTATGATACTATAAAAAAAATCAATTTTGACACCTCCGAGAAATGCAATAATGCGTAAGGGCACAGTAACGATGATTAACATTCATTTTTCTTCCATCAGTGAAGGAAACGTAGCGCACACTCATGGCTTCACAGTTCACTTTTGTTTGTGGAGTCTCTATATGCAAAGCGATGATACGTGTATAGGAGTCATTTATAAGGAATGGCAGTATGGTATGAGTTTTTCAGCTACCTTAGTTGATGTATTTCTCTTAACGAGAACAGATGAGGGACTGCTATCAGTTATTACTGTAAAGCAGTAACTTTGGTTCTTTGGGAAAAAAAGAAAAATCATTAGTTGTGTTCTAACAATTAGGAATGCTGACCTTGATTAATTTCTCCTCAGATTCTTACTTAAAATCCACCTGGATGTATATTAGCGTGTTCCTGATGAAAATTCAGAGCATAGTCTCTTCTGTGTGTCAAAAAGAGCTGCATAACTGCTTTATGATTACAAGTATGATGTTACTTCAGGTGAACGAACCTTTAAGGCATCGCGTTAGCATATTGGTATGCACGGAGCCCTCTGGAAAGCTGCCCGCCTCGAAGGTGCGTGCGGTCTCCATAAGCTGCAGCTCTGTCTGTAAGCACGGCTGGCTGGAGCGGCAGCCGGGGCAGGTGGGGGCCGCGGTGCTCGCTTCCCCCCCAAAGGGGCTAGCGGCCAGCAGCTTTGCTCCTCTGTCCTGCCTGCCCGCTGCCGGCGGGGCTGGCCCATCCTCCCGCGCCGAGGAGCAGCCGTCTGCATGGCTCTGACTCTCCTGCCTCTTCACTCCGTTAAGTAAAGTCAGATTAAGACAGAAACATTTTACAAATCCTACCCTTTACACATATGGGAACATACCCGGCTCTCATGAAGCATCGAGATACTGACTTACATAGATGCATCTCTTCACAGTTTAAAGCAAAGAATAAATAGCATTTACATCCTTGCACTCTCGCGCTCTGTGTTTGCCCTGTAAACCTCCTCCCTCCACCCGTATGGCAATAAATCCTTCCAGGACTCCTACTAGTCTGTAACTGCTAGCTTGGATTTACTCAGATCTAGGAGTTGATAGGGAGAAATTAACTGCCAGGTATTTTTTATGAAAACTGGCCTTTGTGGATTGTTTCCTGCATAATGTACTATGTGGATGTGCCTGTTCTCCTTGTTTGTAGCTCCCGGTCATCGGACTATCGGTATTTATCAACACTACCTCTCCCTTGTATTCCTTTGCAAGCTCAAGGCTGTGTGGAGGGCAGCTTTTCTACTTGAAATGTGACTGGGATGTTTGACACCCAGCAGTACGCACAGCCCTTCTGTGCCCTAAAGAAATGTAAAGGACCTCTAAGGCCCACAGTGGAGTTCAGACTCTGGTGGCACTAAAGCAGATGGTGATACCTTCTGTACTAACATGGGGCACTAAAGGGATTGCTCTAGGAAGAGGTGCTCCAGGGAGATCGTAGTGAGAGCTCAGGCCTAAGAAAGGGAACAACAAAACCCCAGCACAGCAACCGTGAAGCCTGATCTCAGAGCAAAACTCCAGCGTTAGTCCCTCTTTGGCCTTTGCCTTCAACTCTTACAGGTGAAACTAGGCTGCCTCCCTGCTGCTGGAAGCAAATGCACCATATAAATCACTTCTAGGCCTCAAGGAGACCTTTTCTTCATGACAGGGACATATATTCTTCTTTTCATCAGCCTGAGAATTTTCTCCTTTGTAGGTCTCCGTAACACCGCAGGAGACTAAGTGACTTTCCTCCCAGGTCCTTCGGTGACCGTGCACACAACTACGTCCCCAGCGTACCACGCAGTGCCCTGTAGGAATGCCTTTGAAGCAACACAGCCATATGTTCTGGTTCTTTAATCTGAAGGAGAAAGGGAAACTGTTTCCCCTCAGACCTTGATACTTTAATACGCCACAGACTCAGGCTGGTTACTTTTAGCACAGTAGCACTCTGAAGCATGATTTGGGATCATGGGCATTATGATAATACACATTATTGAATAATAACATTGAGCAGACTTATTGTGTGCAGCTTACTGCACATCTCAAAGAACCATGACCACTGTAGGGTAAAATGCTCCTCTTTCTGAAAGCATTTTAGCACATCTGGTCCTAGAGTCAAGTAACCTAACAAGTAAACTGCTTGGATGCAAGCCAGCCCTTAAGTGCAGGCTTTGAGCAAGCTCCAGAGCAAGCTGGGAGAGCAGGTTGGCCACTATTAGCAGTGTGGAAGTCCATCATTTATTCTCTCACGCCTTGCGGAAATGTCGCAGAGCCAGCTTTGGGCAGGCACGATAGGTATGATGTTGCCTAGATTTAAGCTTAACTAAGTTGTACAGAGGTCCACAGTCAGTGATGGGAGTTGGGGGAGCTGCAGAGGCATAGCCAGGCAGACCAAGGAGGCGGAGAAGGAGGATTGTGAAAATAGGATCACCAGAGAGAAAAGCTTGCCTAACTTCTCTGCATAGAAAAAATCAGATCAAGATCGTTTTGTGTCTGAAGCCATGCTCCAAGCTCTGAACATTTACGGGGTAAGCCTTTACTGGCATTGTGTACTAATCAGTTGTCCGGTGCACGTATTTTACATATGTATTTGTGTAGAATGAAGTGACACGAGGTCCATTTTTGTGGTTGCCACTACTTTATAATTCCTGATCACTGTGCCTTAGTCTCCTCATCTACAGATAGGGATGATGATGATGGTGATGAGGATGGTATCTACAGAAACAAGGATGATAATTCCGTCATAAAGTACTCGAGGGAAAAGAGACAGCCGAGTCTGGTGATTGTAGTATTTGTTATTGTGTACAGTTGTAGTTGGCTTTCTAACAATGCTTCAGCTTGGTCCCTTTACTGTCTCACTCCTCAGGAACATCCTGGCATGAATGCTCTCTCTGCTGACACAATTAGAAAATGTGTGTATTCAAACAACTTTTTTTAAAAAAGGGACAAAAAAACTATTGCAAATAGTAATCCAAGAAAACTTTCCAGTTTTCCATTGTATTTGTTAATTTGTTTTCTATTGGTTTTTATTTTGGATTATTTTTGTAAGTTGTAATTGTTCCAGTTTGAGTTATTCATACGTTTCAAGTTAGAATCTGTTTTTTAAAACCACAGGCTAAAAAGCCACCCCAACATTTAGAGCAGAAGGGCATCCGTCATCACTAGTCATTGCAGTGTTTCAGGTGTCTGTACTTGTGAGCTGGTAACTAGTATGAACTCCATGTACTCTACTGTTTGGTACCGGGGCTTCTGTTTGGGATGCCTAGATGTAGTACAAATGAGCTAAAGAGGAGGCAGGCATGCTTTGTGAAGAAATACATTGACACATAAATTGCCTGGTATAGTAAAGAGCATTTAATAGAATCACAGAATGGTTTGGGTTGGAAGGGACCTTTAAATATGATCTGGTCCAACCCCCCTGCCATGGGCAGGGACATCTTTCACTAGATCAGGTTGCTCAAAACCCTGTCCAACCTGACTTTGAACACTTCCAATGATGGGGCATCCACAACTTCTCTGGGCAACCTGTTCCAGTGCCTCACCATCCTCATGGTAAAGAATTTCTTCCTTGTATCTAATCTAAATGTACCCTCTTTCAGTTTAAAACCGTTACCCCTTACCCCTTGTCCTATTGCTATGGGCCTTGGTAAAAGGCCCCATCTTTCTTATAAGCCCCCTTTATATATTAAAAAGCCTCAATAAGGTCTCCCTGCAGCCTTCTCTTCTCCAGGCTGAACAACCCCAACTCCCTCAGCCTTTCTTCAGAGGAGAGGTGCTCCATCCCTCTGATCATTTTTGTGGCCCTCCTCTGGACCCGCTCCACCAGCTCCATGTCTTTCCTGTGCTGGCGACCCCAGAGCTGGACGCAGTACTCCAGCTGGGGTCTCGTGGGAGCAGAGTAGAGGGGGACAGTCACCTCCTTCAACCTGTTGGCCATGCTTTTTATTCAACCTAGCATATGATTGGCTTTCTGGGCTGCAAGCGCCCATTGCTGGCTCATGTCCCATTTTTTATCCACCAGTATCCCCCAAGTCCTTCTCTGCAGGGCTGCTCTCAGTCAATTCACCCAGCCTGTACTAATACAGATGTTTGTCCCAACCCAGGTGCAGGACCTTGCACTTGGCTTTATTGAACTTCATGAGGTTCACATTGGCCCACTCTTCAAGCCTCTCAAGGTCCCTCTGGATAGCATCCCATTTGTCAGTGGCATACATGCTAGTGAAAAAAGGTTTGTGATAGACAGCAAGCTAACTTTCAGTGGTATTAAACCCATCTCCAGGACGGTACCCTAAAGTAATTTCTATCAGGTAATAAAACATGTTTTGTCTACAGACTCTCCCAAATTGCACATTCAAAGGTGTTCCTTCCAGTGACAGAATTAAAGTTCTTGTCCCCTTCCCAGGAAATAAAATACTTTTCATGGTAACAATTGTACCTGTCCATTACAGCTAGGTTCTGCAGAGCCTGAAATACCAGATTTTAAGGATCAGCCAGTACAGGAGATAGTGTATTGAAGGGCAGTGGTAAGGTACCTGGAAGTCATTGTAATATCAAAGCCGTATATAGGCAGGGTCTGTTACTGGAATCACAAATCTACCCCAGGTATGGCAGCTTTAATTGCAACAGAAACCTTAGCGTTGTGCTGCAGTGGCAGGCTCTGAAAGGTAACATAAAAATTGCGATATAATGAATGACATGAGACAGCACTTTGAAAATTCTCTTATAAGCAATAATGAAACAATATAGTTGTTCTAAAAACCTGTCTAAGGCTGGATGGAAATTAAGAGGCGCAAAACTCACTGTAAGAAATTTAACAGACTGAGAAGTTTGCAGTCTATTTTCATGCTTTTGCTGTCAGTCCATTAGCAGATTTCAAAACACTGGCTTATGTTATATTGCTGACACATATAAACACCTGACCTTAATGAATTTTTACTTTTGTGGGGTTGCAAAGTCCCTGATAAGTGCCACAGAGCTCTTCTGCCAATGCAGATCGTGCCCTAAGCACAGATGTAATACACTGCTTGATGGTTCAGCATGTTAGATCCAAAACTAGGTAATGATGTGATTCATCCTGAAGGCCTCTTAGTGCCAGAATTGTCATTTCGGATTTGATTAGGCTCTTTTTATTATTTAAATTATCCCAGAAGTCAGAAATAATAGAACAGTAATGCCAAATGAATGAATAAATAGTTGATACTAATGGTAAAAGCAGTTAATGTTGCTATTAATTAATGTATTGCTTTCCATTTATTCTTGCATAGAGAGGCTTCCATTTGGCTTTTAATATTTCACAGAACTGATGTGAACAAAATGTTTTTTACATTTTCTTTAAATATTATGAATACCAGTGAACAAAAGTCTATCTACTACTACAGATGTCAATACTGTAGTTAAGACTCATTTATAGCACATTCATAAGTTTCCTAAGTAATCCATTATTAGTCTGTAACCTAAAAATCTAAAAAGTTTCACAAATTCAAGTAACATTTCTGAGCAGTGGATTTTGTGTTTTGGTCTCTGATTAAGCTGACAGATGTGTAAAATCTCATACAGCCAGTCAAGTCCCTGGTGCAGCTGCAAGTGCTGAAGAGTGCAAGTTATTCCAGCTAAGATCAACATTAATTTACACTCAAATATCTTTCCCAGCCCACCCTTTCTGTTCACGTAATGCAGTTATTTTGTGCTGATTCCACCACTTTGAGGCAAACCATTTTTTTTCCTCACTGGACTCTTCCAATGCAAAACCCAGAAGATAAACTGAAGAAAACATAATAGTCACCTTTAAAAAAATTCTCTTCTTGTTGATTTGGGTACCATCGTAAACCGTCAACCTCAGATTTGCATTATCCAGGTTGATGTTTTAAGTGGGTTAGTCTCTGAAAATGATGTACCTTTTATTTTAGGAAAGCTAGGCGAAACTCGGTGTCATCCTTACGTGCCATTTTGCAGGATGAGAGCACATTAACCAATCCTCACATAAGTACAAAGATTTGAAACCACAACGTAGGCATCTTAGCAGTATGCATGGTAGGTAGTTTCTATCAACCTCTTCAGCCTAGGTTTAATTTTATCACGAATTTACAATGTTATCAGTGCAGTTGTCTGGTATCTTGAGAGCCATCATGCAGTTTGTGCTGGTGTGGTTACGTGTGACCTGCTATGACTGTAGTTTAAATTTTAAGAAACTATGCATGCACATGTATTTTAAACAGGTCTGTTTGTGCTGGGGGTTTTGTAGGAATCCTATTAAAATGTTGCTACAGGGAGAAAAATTACGAAGTGTCTTTCATTCATTTTGTTTTAAAAGCACGAAAGGAGTGCTTGAAGTTGGTTCCCAAAATGTTTGAATTTCACGGTCTCGGGAGATTTCTACTGTTTCAGTGTGGTTACAATAAGGCCTCTATCCGAATTTCATCCAGTTCAATGGTCTAATGAAACTTTAAAGAAGGGGGGAGGGGATTATTCCCTTTACTCATTGAAGTATCACTTTTATTTTTCTGTGTTTTAAAGTAAAATTGACTGCCGTTAATTGTATTTTTAAAATTTGTCTTTAGATATGGTCAAGACGCTCGGTGATTCTGTACTGGACTAAAACGATCTTAATGTGTGCTTTAATGAGGATTTTAAAAAATGTAAATGAAAAGCTTAACAAAAGAAACAATGAGGTATTGAAGGAATGGAGTATTTGTTTTATTTTTTTTTCCAAGGTCCTTGTCCAGTCAGAACAGGGCAGTCCAGGGACTTTCTGAACGTTACCTGCAGTACTATATATATGCAGTCAGGAGATGATAGTTCTTACATGTTCACTGACAGCAGAATACAGACTGCTGACATGGTACTGAGCTCAGCTGAAATATTAGTTCCACAAGAAAGATCAACTATATCTAAGCAAATCATCCTTTCTGAACTGTAGAAAATCACTTCAATCAGTTGAAAGATCTCCTCTTTTTCTTCTGCATATTTGTATAACTCACATTGCGAATGTAAAGTATGGATACATAGGGGAATAACGCTTTCCCTAAGATTGGTAGGCAAGGGGGAGAGCCAACTGTCGCAGCAGTTATAACTCAAGTAAGAGGTTTTCTAAGAATTTTCTCTAACCGAAAAGTTTAAAAATACAAGTCAAATATTTCAATCATTTATTAGAACAAAATGTGTATCTTTTTCTTAAAGGTGTGTTTACAAGTCCAAACTCCGATTATGGCCTTGGTCAAACGAATAAAGCATAAATCAGGCCATAATTACTTACAAATAAGGGTTGGCGAACAGAACAAAAAAGACAGTGAAAACGTACACCGACTTTTTTTGTTCCATCACTTTAATAAATTCAGACAGAAATTTGAATACAAGCAACCTCTGACTCCCAAACCATCAAGAGGACAGAGTAACAAAACTAATGGCTCTTTCCTGAATCTAATCTCCACTAGTTTGGTGTTTAACAAAGCAAATATAATGACTAACAAGTATCTTCCACAAAAAATCGTAAAGCAAACAGTTTTTTTTCTAATTGTTCCATTATATTGTAAATTCATACATCTTTCCTTACCATAGGAAGGTAGGAAATATAGAGAGGAAAAAAGTTTTGTATGCATAAATTTTTAGTTTATAATCAAAACCACACTCAAGCATCTATGCTAATGTATTATTTCATGTATTGGGAAAGAGTCTGTAGTTTTAAATAGAACATTGTATATTAAGAAAAAAACCCGAATACTGCTTGATTGATTCCAATTGAGTCTTTTTTTTTCTTTTCTTTTTAGTTAAAAGAAGTACTGTGAAAAAATAATTTTAAAAACTTGCCAACAACAAAAATGCTTTTACTAAAGCATTAGATCAGCAGTGTGGTAATATAGCTTTTATGTATAAACTTCATATGGTCATGCAAAGGGTTAAGCTATGTGATTTCAGGATAAAAGGTTTCCTGAGTTGACTATTATTCCTATGGTCTGCCAACAACTTTGCAATAAATGGAATGATTTTTATGGGAATGTGGTTATTCACAGCAAGACTACAGTTGGTGTCAGTATGAAAAATTCTTCTTTAGTAGATTCTCTCAGCAGGGATAACAGATCTGAAAGAAAGGCAAAAAGTAGTTACAGAGAAGTCTGGCTGGTGTTGGTGACAAATTATGTTTACAAAATGATGGGGTAACCCATTGAAAAAGAAGAAATCAGAACAACAATAAATCAGAGTCTTGATCCTCTAAGTACTGCTGTTCCAAAACAAGTTACTTGTGATTGTGTGTATCGTTTAATAGCTCCCATTTCTCTTGTCCATAAAGCAAGTGAGACTTCTGGGCTTTCAGTTGCAGGGGTGTGAAATAATGCTTCAGAAATCAGTAAAATTACTGCAAAGTTATACCATTGTCCTTGAGATAACATAAAATATTGGTAGGTATGAATTAAAATAATTCAGGAGAAAGGAGAAAAATTTTCTCCTTTGATTAGATTTTAATATTATTTTTTAATTATTGGTTATAATTATAATATTTATAATTTTTATTATTTCTTAGTATCACTTGTCTATTTTTTACTTCTTTGTGTTTTTTGAAATAATATTAGAAGGAAAGTGTGATGGAGAATGCATTAATATGTTAATGAACTTAGCTGGCATTTAGGTTTGGTTTGTGATAAGCTTTCAGAACACTTAAAATATTAAACCATTGATTAAGTCTGCAGCACTGTCATTAGAGCTGGTTTTATCTTCCATTTGAGATGAGGAGTAAAGTTACATAGAATTTAGTGATTCTTCCCAAACCAAACAGCAACTTTATGGATTTTAATTGTTCAGTCATTCATAAAGCTGTTGGAGGATGGAGGGGTTTGTTACTGTTTTGGTTGGGATTTTTTTTTTTAAAGGAATAGGTAGCAGCTGTTCAAGAGGTAAACACAGCAGCTTTGAGTGCTTCCTGCTCTTTGTTTCCCTCATGCACAATTACCCCAGTTCTATTTAAAACATTTCATTTGCGAACTTGTTTCAGAGCATTGCAAGACCTCGGTGTAGCATTATGGCATGAATTTCCTTTGTTGTGCTGGGATCACCAATGATGTACCAGCAAGGAAGAAAAGCAACCTAGCTGTGTCAATGTCAGGGGAAAAAAAAATTATATTTATCCAGTACAGAGCAAGTGTTGTTGATAGGTGGAGGTTAACTTCTCTTGAGGTAAAGGGGTAGGTTTACTGACCCAAAAGTAAATACTGACTAAGATGATGCCAAAGAAAATAAATTTCTTAAGAACATTACATTACACATTCTCTCAAACCAGAAAAATAGCATGTGCATTCTTTAATATTCTAAGAAATATTTCTTCACCAGAAATATTTAAAAACCAGTCTATGAAAGAAATAGTTTTTGTTTGAAAACAGTTTTCAAAAGAGTGTGATAGTTAAAGATGCAGCTGAAAGCAGAATCAGCTCTTGGTGATTGTTGAATGTAATCATTCATGTTGGTTGTGAATATTTATTGCTGGTAATACACAAATTGAGATTATAACAGTGCAGCTTTTCATACAGTGATGGGTTTTGCCAGATGACCTTCATTTAGCAATGAACAATGGACAGAAGTTCACGTTCAGACCACTAGGTCTGGTTCTGCTGCTTTGAGAAATAGCTGTTTTCCTTGAGGCACCTATCTGATTTTGGCAGAGTTAGTCCGATTTGGCTGTGATTGGCGGATGGATCCTGGAAAGTCTTAGCAAACCTTTGGCCCTTTACTTCCTAATTGGTTAGCTGGTTGTTGAATAAGAAACAACTATAGTCACTTATTACAAAAACAGGTAGAAAGGACTGTGGAACATACTGAAAATGGATTTCTGGGCTATCAAACTCCAAAAAATAAGCAATTACAGGAAAGGCTGTTGAATAAGCCTTATTCCTGGTGAGAACAAGGGGTGGCTGCAGGGAGAGGAAAACTTCAGACAGAGCTGGCTGAATTATCTCCCTCCCACTCCCAAATACCATAGGGATGGCAGCTGAACTAATCCCTGGTCGCCCAGAGTAGAGTCATCCAGGGCCCTACAGAGGAGTATCTATTCAAAAATGCCTTTTCTCATTTGGCTGAAATAAGAGCGCACCTCCTCCTGATGTTTGTAATGTCTCTAACGGGAACCTCCCGAGCAGACTGGGGCTAGGTATGCTTTATGAGGAGCCCGTGATTCAACTTCTGATAGTTCACCTTCAGCAACAGAGAGTTCTGGGAAAGCCAAAAGTGATTATTCCAAAAGCTTCAGCAGAGTTTTTTTTACAGCACTACATTAATTTGTAGATGTAAACCTAATTTCTGAGGTACTTTAAGTCCTGTGAAGAGTAGGAGAGTTCGCTTTCTAATGAACCTGTCAACAGTTGTGGAGTCCCTTCCAGCAGGCATCACAGCAGTTATCTTGGCACATTCAGACTGAGACGCAAAGCCCATCTATTTGCATTTAGTTTTCCACAGGAGCAATCCAGGAACAGCTCAGTTTCACTGCAGGAAGGAAGGAAAGAAAGGAAAGGAAATAGAAATCATGCTAAGGAATTTTTCCTGATATATATATGAGGGAATGACTGGAAATAATTTTTCGTCTACGTGATACTACAACCATGGGTGACTTGCAGAAAGCTCATGAGGTTCCACTTCATGTATGTGGGACTAAATTACACCGCACATGTAGCTGTAGGTAAATGAAGAGAAATGCAAAACAAAGTCTTTATTCATAGGCAGAACTGTGGCTTTACTGGTGTGTGCAAAACCCAGCTAAAAGCTTCGACCCATCCGAAATGCATGATGCCTGGCTGTTGTGGAATGTGCTGCTGTGGTTCGTGAGTGTTAGAGCTACAAAGAATAACAAATACCTCTTTAGCTCACTTGAGAAGATCATTCCTATAGGCTTATGCAACTTATTAACCACTTAACTTCTTTCATGTGGCCAGTGTTGAGTACCTTCATACTAGGTGCCACTGAAAATAGACCCTATATGATTTCCTTTCTCAAGAAAATCAGATGGAGTGGTCTTTGCACATGTACAGCTCAGCTGAAATACATGGGAGCCTACCAAGCTCATAGAATCACTTTATTTGCCTTCCTGTTGCTTCTCCCTTTCTCTAAACGTAAAGCTCTAAGGTGGCACAGAAACTCTTGCCTATCCAGCTGGCAGACCTAGAGCTCCGGTGAAGCAGGTAGTTGTCCTCTGCTCCGGCTGGGCAAGGCAGCTGTGTCTCAGCTTGCTCTCTACTTCTGCCACTGAGCATCGGCATAGGGGTCAACATCTGCCCCACAACACCGAAGGGGGGAAAGAAAAGGAAGGAGAAAAATGCAGAGCGTTGTGCAATGGTCTTCCATCTGCCTGTAGGAGCAAATGTTTTAGCTGTCTGTACTGGCAAGGTTAGCAGAGAGAATTTTAATCCCAGTCTTTGTCCCATTAGCAGATAATTACAAGGATGGGAGACTCGCTAGCTCAAAGCATTGTAGCTTTCATTCAAACACGTGCATTTAGGAGATGGTCAACTGCACCAAGGCACAGCAAGCTCAAATGAATGGATTGCACAGGACTGAAAGAGAGACCTTACATCTTTTTGTGAAAATTTCCATGTGAACCACACGAGCACTCTCATTTCCTGAGATATGAGACATTGTTTTCAGGCTTTTATGGAAAAATCATTCTTTTCATAAGTTTAATTTTGAAATTGTTTAAAATTTAAATACGTTTGAACAACCTTTAGTATATAGTTTCAATAAAATGTATAAAAGTATACTTTCAAGTTAATACATTTGGGAATAATTCATGACATGCTGACCAGGTTCATGGCTTTTGTTACTTCTTTAAACACATTCATATTTTATTTTCACTGGCTTTCATTAGTCATAGATTTTTTTTCTTTTTACAAAAGTATATATCCGCAGATAACATGAATCATGTCGTAAAGAAGGTATTTACAATGTGAAGTGCTGAACTTTTAAAATAAAGTGAATTTGACATTTTGAACTTAACACTGTCCTTTCCAGGAGTGACACAGACTCTTTAAACACATAAACTTGATTTGTATTTAGCCGTTTCTATCCATGGGTAAAATTCTTTCTCTGACACCCCCCTCTTCCCTTCTCTTTTCCTGGTAAATATACAAAAATAGAATAACAAATTATTTTGTCAGAGTTATAGCAAGAATTGATTGTTAGAGAGGCACTCCAAAACACTTCCCTGAGTAAGATCATACATTACAGAAATAGAATAGTTTTATGTTTTATCATGTCTGAACAACTGGAATGTAATGAGCATATTCGGAATGATAGGGAGTATCTCTGAACTGGAACCCGAACAACAAATCTACACCCTAAAGCCAGTGAGAAAGCTCTGGGTTTGGAGGACTGCACTTATTGTGATTGTCCTGAGCTCTGCTGACCCTGTGCTAGAGGTATGATTTTACATTTTGGTCTCCCTTTTCAATAGAAAGATTTCAATGTATCGAGTAATATATACCGAGACTCTATCAGTTCTTGAAATATCTGCTTCATGACAACTATGAAGTAAAGAGAACTAGCAAAATAGAGTTTTCTTTTGCTGTGGGAATGTAACTGTCATGTTACAGTTGCTACATAGATACTTCTCTAGGTCATGCTTTATTTTACATTGGATTCTTCCAGTTACAAGGTGCAGCTGAAATGAAAATGTAAACCTTGATTTTAGTGTAGCTGCTTCAGTAAACACAAGTTGCAGAATAAGATCTGTATTTATTTTGGAACAAACACTGTTTACTTTAGGAGTATTGTATTTAATCAAAATGCACTTGTTCATGTGAGGAAGCAAAATAGGATTCTAATCACTTTTTCTATTAGAAAAGAATGGCATCCATTGTACGTTGTAAAAGGGTTACGTGTTCAGTGTGGGAGAGCACTCCTAAGTCATTGGCTATGAAAATGAGTTTGTTAAATAATTTTAGTTCTTAGTCCTCAGTGTTTATAATAGCTAATAGTTTATATAGCTAATAGCCCTAAATTTATTTTTTTGTTTTGATGTGCTATTTTAACAGTAAAAGGTGGGGTTTGGGTTTTTGTTGTTTTTTTTTTTTTTTTTTTTTTTTACACTATAAGCTTCTCTTTATAGTCTTAAGTTTAAAATGGGAGTGTTTTGAAAGCCTTCACAGCCTGATTTAATTCCTTGACTGTTCATCCACAAATTGTCAGACTGAATGAAGTGGATTTCAAGAACTCTCTTTGTTCTTCATATCCTGTGCCTGACCCACAGGTAATCTGCACCTTTTTTCTTCAGTGCCGAATAATTGTGGTGGGAAAGAAGAGAAAATGTTAGGGTCACAAAGTGCAGGCTAGACAGAGATGACAGGTCCTGCCAATTGAGTGCCAGTATTGAGAACCTGCGAACCGTAGTCTCTGCTTTTTCACATGGATTTGCACTGTATGTTAACAGGCACTCCGCGATGATGGGTTAGGAAGCTCAGCACTTCAGCTTTTATTGCTTCGGCTTGAAAGGAAGTGCAGAGGTTTTTGTATATTTAGCAAGTACAGTAGAGGAGCATTTGGCACAGGCCATACACGTACATATGGGATATAGGTGTGTTGTTCTATGTAATGTCAATTCTCTGACCTGTATGCATACTAGAGATTCTGCTATCCTTCTAGTCAAGTGAAAAACAGAGATTTACTTGTCAAGTTTAATGACTGCTATTAAATAATGTTGGGATCCTTGCATGTTATTTTTCTAAAATTAGAACAGAGACTAGTTGGAGCAATTTGCTTTTTATTTTGCAGGCAGATAATCACAGCTATAAGTAAAAAGGTGTAGAAATGAACAGACTTATAAAGAAAAATGGTCATTCACAAACTAGCTTTGGAATATGCAATTGTTGCTCGGAAAAACATTCCCGGACAATCTGTAAGCCTGTTTCCCAAAGAAGCACGTTGTGATGGCTTATAGAAATGATGAGTATTTGTGGAGCAGATAATAATCTGAAAGGGTATATATCTTAAAGGGTATATATCTTATTTCTGGAAAAGACGTAAACAGAGTTACTGCTGTTGTAAAAAGCTGCATAAAACACACAGCAGTGTACCCTAGAGATTTTTTTTTTTAATTAAGGTTTTTTCAGACACTTCACATTTATAAAGGATTGCAGCTTTAACTTGTTTTGCCAGATCTGTTCTCACATGTACATGACCAAATTTCTCTACTGTTCAGTAGGGAAAATGAAGCAGTGGATATAATTGCGTAATGACAGATATGAGAGGAACAGAGAATCCCAGCAATCATTTCCTGCGAGCTGGCCAGCTTCCAGGCTGTCTCAATGGGCACGCTGATGTAAAGGCAAAATGAAAATAGCTTGTTCTGAAGGGTGGTTGTTGGTTTGGTTTTTTTCTCCTCTCTCATTTGACTTTGCAGACTAAGGTATTGAAACAATTAGTTGACAGCGTGGTGTTAGTTTTCTCATGGTAAATTAAGAAGATTAACCAAATGTGGAAATGTATTTTAGCTATAATCAGCAGATTTGGGACTGTAATACTTCAGCATCCTCTGAGGTTATGTTCATAATATTATTCATGTTATTCTTTTTCATAATGTGCAAACTTGTCCAGAGTTAATCTTACACTCAGTGTTTTTTCAAAGACAGTAGAATTATTAGATTTATTTTTGTTAGTTTTGTAACACAGAAATGTAGATGATCAGCATGCTAGCCGTTATGTCACTCCACTTGGCACGTAGTATTGGCACAGATAAGAGGAACTCTTGTAACAGCCTTAATCTCTTTTTTTTATTGTTATTAATTTTCCTACAGTAAATTGAGTAGTGAGGCATATTTTACATAATTATGGCAGAAGTGCACAACTTAACGGGTGGTAGCAAAGGAGCAAAGTAATATAAATATTTGCAGAACATTTCTGCCATAACTTAATGCTTTGCATATGAATCTTTATAAAGATCCTAAGTTAGTTTAAAGGAATGATTCCAGAAGACTACATATGTCCAGGCATTTTAAGAGCTGTGAATGATGACTGTGGAGCATCTCTGGGAGTCTTTGGCTCATCATACAAAAACAGAAAAGAGAAGGAGGAAAAGTTAGGATGAAGGAGTTAGCAAATGCTTTGGGAATGGAGGAGGGAGAAGACACAAGCTTTCCATGTACAAATCTTAGGCTAGACTCATCTAGTCATTAATTTTCTATTGTTGTTTTTCTTTGGCTTACTGCATTTCACTGGAGACGTATTTTCACTCAGCAAATGATTGCAGCAGTTTTATGGAGCTCCTGCAAGCAAGTGTCTGCTGCTGCTTCAAGCCCCAAAGCAGAGCTGATGGAAGGGAACATAGAAACACGTCTCAGTTACTCCATGCAACGTCTGTTGGTTTAATTGAGCTGCTGCAGGAGATTTGTTTCAAGCTAAGCTACCAGTTGTGGCACTGAAAGGTCTGAGGGACACAAACACATGGATCCATGCAAGCCAGCTGTGCTAGAGAACAGCAAAGGACAGCATGGACAGTAGCTTCTTAAACTGCTATAGGTAGATTTGCTAAGTTACGCATGCTGACCACTCTCATTTTCCCTTAGGCTAATTGGTAAGTCTACAGACAACCCCCCCATATCACCATTAACAACGTATCTTTGAGCATGCTTTGAGCATGTTACTAGTGTTTTATATCACCTATCTAGCATCCTCCCTCATCCAAACTTGCACTTTAAAGGTATATAGGAAATGTCTCCTTTCTCTCCCTTGACAATAGCCTTTGCTGGGGTCTCCCTACAGGCTTTTAAATCCTCCTGCATTTCACAGCTTGCTGTCTTTCGTGCTGCCGTTCCTGAACTGAAAAGACTTGCTCTCTCTCGTTGCAGAAGATCAATTTTCCCTCTGCCTCAGATTTTTTCTTAAAATGTGATTCTTCCTGAAGCCTTTTGAAGAAACCTCCCCAGCTTCCAGATGGCACTTACTTGACGTGGCTCTGAGGGTGCTGTGTTGGGCAGCTGCCAGGCTGCTGCCAGGAGGACCAGTCCCGCTCCCACCCCCCAGCCTCACTCTCCTGCCGTTTCCCACAGCAGCCGTCAAGCTAGTGTGCTGGTCACACAGAAAACCAACCCAGAAAAAACAACCGCTCCAGGTTTCTGACCAACTTGCCCTATGATTGCTGGCCCCAGCTGCAAGGGATCGGCAGCAGAGATCTGAATCAGAGCAGCATCGCTTCCCTAGACTAAATTACCCTTTGCAAATACCTGTCCTATCCCGTGTCTGCCCCTCATACACAGAAAATGCATGCAGCACCACGAATAAGGTCTTCTAAATAGTTCTGTATGTTTTAGTAGCCCAAATCTCATTTTCAAATGTGAATTAAGCACTTTGGCAAGGGTTTCATTAAAATCAATGCGGTTTAGAAGACCTATGTGAGAATAGGGCTTAGATGCCTAAAATACTTTGCCCTTCTGAAAGTATTATCCCTGAACTATACCAAGTGCATTTTGCTTTCCAGGGATTGATCCCAAAGTGCAGAGCTGCATCTCAGCCTGTCTGACTGAAATCCAAACCTTCAGTGCAAACATGTCATCACTTGTAGTCCCTCACTGAAGATTTCAGACTGGATAGACTGAAGTTGCAAGGTCAACACCTTTAGGAGCAAAACACAGCTTGCTGCATAATCTTTATACATAAGCCACAGGATATTTTGCTCCTTACTTGCCAATTCAACCTATTTTAAAAGAGAATCCAACAATTTTAATGTTCTGCTTTGGAGCTGACTGCTAAACTGATTCTATCATAATAAAATACATCTGCATAAATAACATGTATTTATAGTGTTTCTACAGGGACTTTCAATATTAATTTCAGATATCACTTTGCCAGAGAAATTAGGGGGAGAATACTAGTACTGTATTTCCTATGAAAATTTTACAAAAGTGTCAAATATATCTGTAAAAGTTTGAAATGGTAAGCCTGCAAACAAACCAGTATTTTTTTTTTTTTTTCTGAATGGCTGTTTAGCTCTAAGTTGGCTCTCGTCACAGAAGCTTTTTTGGGAAGTACTTGAGGATTTTATGAGTCTTTGTATTTTTATTAAAATATATCTTTGCAAAAATGTACTGGTTGGAAGTGCATACTCTGTTTGTTGGTCAGCGTCAAACTTCATTTTAGCATATCCCTGATTATGGTGCATATTGAGTAAACAGCTATTTTAAAATGTTGAATGTGTGGGTGCTTGCTTATAACTAATCAGGGGACTGAACAGTGTCTCAGGTAGTCTTTGCTCACAAAAAAAATGCTCCGTGCCAAACAAGCAGGTGGAAACAGGTACCAGGTGTTCTGAGGGAAGGTTGGACCAGATCAATTAATGGTGGGCAGGTAATTGGCTTCTTTGATGAGGTGTTCCTAAATAACTTTACTGCTAAAAGAGAAATTGCTAAATGAGTGTTTTTCCTTCCCATGTCCAGGGGTTGAAAAATGTACCCATCGCTCATTAGCCCAAAGTCGGAGTCAGCTAGACAGCGTGAAAAAATACCTGGCACTCAAAGCTCACATTTAGCCTCAAAGCTGTGTCCTGCCACTCAACAGGAACAAAACAGTCGTGCACTGGTTGTGACCTTCCTTTACTTGTAACGTAGTGTCAATCACATTGGTCTTTAATCCTTTCCAAATTATAACATGTATTTCTTGTGCTTTGATTTTGCTTCATTCCCTTCCTGAGTTTACTTTTTTCTTCTTTTATTCCTGACAAAAGAGGACACTATCTCTCTCCATTATATTCAGTATTTCACCTGAAATTTGTGATGTTCATGACCTTTTCTTCACTTCGCTTACTTTCTTGACAGTTTCTATACCTTTACCCCACCAATTTTTAGTCTCTGATTTCTTTCCTGGGCTTTTCTCTCCAAAATCCCTCTTTCTTTCGATACCATGATTTCTATTTCTAATGTATCATTTCGGTTCTCACTTTCTACCTACCAAGCAGATGGTTAGACAAAAGGGGAGAATGTCTGTGATGTCTCAGGGCTTGTGATGGTCCCGAGACCTTGCAGCATAAATTAAAATTCCAAGTCCTCAGCTCCTCTCTAACTGTGGGATCTGAGATGTAGTGGTGTCATCTTTCCTGCCTCTGTCTTTTGCCTGAGAGAGCTGAATTTAGAAGTCTGTTGAGTTATTCCTTCTTTCAGCCGCTCCTGTGAGAAGCTGATCTTCTACTCCTTCCTTTAGTTTTGTGCTTACTAAAAAAATTGTTTCTTTTTCCCAGATTTCTATTTTGAATCCTCTTCTCCAGCAACTTGTTCCAGTTGTCATTCGTAGTTTCCAGGCTGGGGGAGGAGGCTGTTGACTTGGTAATTTTCACTGCTACATTGGCAACTTAAGCTTAAGTTTTCTATCCATGGAGACTTTGAGACATCACTGAGCAGTGGAAGAGTAACTACAATGGGAAACTCATGGATTCAGGAGGGTGTCTCTTGATTAGTTTACTCTCAGTTCATATGTGAATCGTTAACTGGGTAGGCATTTGGATGGACAGTTCCTTTCAGTTTTAAACAAAAAAACTTAATTTCTGTGAATTTGATAATTTGGTGAAGAAGCTTCCAGCTTTTTTTTAGCCAAGTTGATTTTCAAAGCCTGGCAACATATGTTCACACTTGTAGTTTCAGCTCTGTCTGTACATGTAATACATTTTGTCTGCCTGAGGAGGAAATTCACTGTATGGTGGTTAAATATGAGCAAATGTAGTATTGCCTTTCCTGTGCTGGTTGTCGCTTTTACCTCTCTCTCTAGCACAAGCTACCTATGCGTAAAATACAAAAGAGTACGTATTACAGTAAGAATAAGTATATGTTGTACAAGTGCAAAAGAACACACCTTGTTCTTCAAAGCATTTGAAAAGTTTCCGAGGTATTTTTCGTAGACCTATGTTTTTAAAAACCTAGAATCCACAGCCATCATGTGAGGCCAAATAGACTTCTTCAGCTTTTTTCTTATCTGAGGTTGTTGACCTCAGGAGAGGAGGAGAAGGTTACAGGGTCAAAGTCTTTTCCTCCTTGGAGCTTGCTGCTTGCTGGGAGAGGGTTGGCTGGAAAATAGATGTTTTAGAAAAAGGGTTGAGGGTCATGATTTTAATTCTGTTAGGGAACAGCTGGTTTGAGTTTCTTTCCACTTCTGTCTTTCCCTCCCTTCCTCACAAATCCATGGAGAGAGAAAAATTTGTTCAGAGGAAAGCAGTAACACAAAAAATAAAGGATTGTAGTATTTTCATGTTTAAAATAGATCATGTTTGTTATAGGACTTCACATTAAGAGAGAGAAGAGGAAATTATTAAAATAATTGAAATCCATTATTGTTTCAAGCATTGAATTGAGATTGATTTAGAGTGCCAGAGGTTTATTTGTTTACCTGCCAAAAGTTAAATTGTTAATAGTAATGTTCTAATGGTTTTTTGGTGGATAAACAATATGCATTATGATTTTTAATTTAGTGATGAACAAAGCTCATTATGAATGTGCCGTGTTAGTTTGCATACAAGTCGCTGAAGAAAGATGGTTTGATTTGGCTATTTCTGTTCAGATTTTCTTCATCTTTGCATGCTGCTTTCATGCACTAAGACCAAACAGAGAGAAGGAAACTCACAACTCTCAAATGAATGGCAAACTAGGAACAGATTTTTCGTCTGCGCTCCTCTGAAACACTGGCCTCAGGCTGTGTTGGTGTGTGGCTCAACAGCAATCAGAGGTCATAATTTCATTGGCGGTTAGCATCAGGTTTAATTTTTCTAATATGTTACATTTACCAAAATGTCTGTTTTCAGTTACACTTATGCACTGACTGAATCAGCTTTGAGCAGCATGATGTTTTAAGGTACCTGAAAGGCTACAAGAACATTTATGGAACACATATGCTAATTGTTTTTAACCACTTTCCTTTCTAAACACAAAAATGTGTTTTTGGAAAGCCATTTAACAGTAGTAGCTAATGATGGTGTGCATTTATTCTAAGAAATGAGCACAAGGAATAGGTAAAATAGTTGTTTTAACAAGACTGCCATCTACTGATTTGCACAATTAAAAATATCCCTGATGAGTAGATCGTTCATAGTTTTTTATAGCTTTATTTTCGAGAATTGCAAGATCAAGAAAATTATGAAGTCTTTCTGTCGCCTTAGGAATGCGACCAGGTTCACATTGACGACGTGTCTTCAGACGACAACGGTCAAGATTTAAGGTACAAGAGAACTGAACAAGATAAAACGTTGCTTTGCAAGTTCCTTCCTGGGAAAGCAATGAACTGCTGTAACGCTTACAGTAGTTACCGCTGTCTTTTTAGCTGTCTTAGCCTTTGCAACCCAGTGAAGTGAGTAGCTGGTGGTTGAATGTAGCCTGTTGCCTTTTGTTAACCTGGGGGTTTTCTTCTCTCTGACTAGCACCTACAACTTCGGAACAGACGGCTTTCCTGCGGCCGCCACCAGTGCAAATTTGTGCCTCGCGACAGGGGTGCGTGGAGGAGTGGACTGGATGCGAAAACTGGCTTTCCGCTACAGACGAGTAAAAGAAATATACAATACCTACAAAAATAATGTCGGAGGCAAGTGACTCTGAAGTATATAACAAAAACTAGACGAGAAGTAGTAAAAGAAAGAACTTTTCGTTTCTGTTCCTTTTTTAACATGGTAGCGTTTAGTGAGCTGTTTAGTTTGCGGTGTGTGGAAAATTGTCTCTGAGGTAATTGAAAGCAAAGGAAAATGACAGAACATTACTTAATTTCGGTGCAGACATGCCCTTATCTACTCCACAGGTCTTCTTGGTCCAGCAAAAAGAGAGGCTTGGTTACAACTAAGAGCGGAAATTGAAGCTTTGACGGATTCTTGGTTAACACTTGCACTGAAAGCACTCACCCTTATTCATTCGAGGTGAGTACAAAGAGTACGGGGTAGTTAGGAAACTTTAGGATGTCTGCTGGTGATCTAGAAAAGGCCGCCTGGTCTGGTGGGCAAAAGGTTGAACCCGGAGGACCTTCTTCTCATTCCTTGACCATGCCACTCTGTACCTTGCTCTCCTGTACGGTGGAAAAAAAACCCTTTCTCTGTAAGTGGCAGTAGTACTGGTGAGGGGTTCTGATGGGAGGGATAAGGTTTTCCTTCTTCTGTTTTGCTTTGTTGTGTTAAAAAAAGGATGTTTGCGTTTTCTCTTCCATAGGACAAACTGTGTGAACATTCTTGTAACAACTACTCAGCTAATTCCAGCTCTGGCAAAAGTCTTGTTGTATGGACTAGGGGTTGTATTTCCCATAGAGAATATTTACAGTGCAACTAAAATAGGTGAGCTATTTTTATAATGCTGTGATACATTTGAAGCTGTAATTCTAAATAAAAAGATATTGTAGTCTATGTTTATTTTTGACATGCATTCACTATAGCAAATATAGAGACTAGTAATACCTGATCTCATGAAACGCTTTTCATGCTAAAGCACCCTAAAAGTGCTTTTCAAATGTTTGTCATGATCCAGCACAGAAAACTTCATGTAGCTCTATTAACGCTGCTGTAGCCTCTGTTAGGAGGAAATATAATGGCTTTTTTGTCATCATTTCTCAAAACTGTGAGGCTGTGTAGCAGTTGAGAAGGCTTTTCAGTAGGCTGTGAGTACAGAACGCTGAAGTCCCCCCAGATTAGCAGGAGAAATTCTGTAAAGGTAAGCCCTGGCTCCATTTGTTTTCATGGGCTCTGGAGCAAATTTTGGTAAACAATTTACCAGAAGCAAGAATGTTTTGCTGCAGAATGTAATTATTTAAGTTCATTCATACTGACTGTAATAAGCTTCAGCCGGGCAAATGTTTATTTCTGTTTTCTGGTTCAATATAAAAGATGTTATTCTGAGTATGTAGAAGTACATAGGACCAGATGGCAACGGTGCTTGTAGTTTTTAACGTGATTATGACATATCTGTTCTGTCTCAGATTCCCTCAAAATTGTGGGCTACATGAAAACATTTTTCATGTGTTCTTAAGTATCTATAATAGAGGAAGCTCAAATGGCCAAGAAAAAATGGTGGGTTATTTTTGTTTGGTTTTGTTTTTTAAAAAAACTTGGTTGAGAGTTTCATGTAGAAATTTGAAAGCATTACCATAAAAGATTTAAAACTGTTTTCTGCATAGAAATGTTATGATACCGTCTGTCAAAACTTTACAGTAAATTAAAACTTTGAATTATAATACTTTAAATACACATTTTAATTAAAACATATTTTAATAAATATTCACTTGTGAGTTCACGTACGCAGGACAGAAGGGTATTTTTGGAGAACTGCGTTCAGTCACTGACTGTCACAGGAAATCATGAGACTTTTGTAACATGACACAATTCATAATTTTCAAGCGCTGTTTCAACCTAGTTAGTGTTGGAGGTTTCTTATGCCTGGCACCACTGTTAAAGGGCGTCATTGAGTACTTTGGCTTCTCTGCCGGCTAGAAACCTTTTTTTAATTTCCAAACTATTTGTTCTTATGCTGGTATTGTTCTCTAGCTGAAATAACTATTTTGAAAAACACGATTTTTCCTGTTGGTTGCTGTAGACACACAGGTAAGCATGTACCATGACCAGACTGAAGTGATCTTTCAGAATGGGGACATTTGAGAAAACTCAATTGTAAGCATTCTTTCTGGCTTCCCAGTACCAGTACCAGTACCTGAAGCTTCCCAATATTGGTACCTATGTGTAGGACTGGAGCACTGGGATCATGTCCCTAGGTCTGTGCAGTGAAGTAATGAGCCACATTAATGGATCCCAGTGCAGGATCAAGGACCTTGCCCATGTATTGGATTACAAGCATTTAAATCTAAATCTTTTGGGTGACCTTCTAAGTCAGGATACTACTGTTTCAGGAGCTGTGATTAATCTTGTCACAGGTTGTGGAGAAAAAGCTAGAATTTCAACTCAGATTCAATCAATTTGCTCAGTTCAGGATGCTGGCCGTAAACAGCCAGTAGAGAATTCTCCTGGTAGGGAAATTCCCCCCGAAACCTGTCTCAGATTAGGGAAGGAGACAAGAAAGGTGATATTGCGGAGCTCTAGTCTGCTATGTCTACCACGGCGTGTGTACTAAAGGACCTCACGGAGCAGATTTGAAGGTTGCCTGTCAGCTGCTGTGGTGGGAGTAAAGCTGCAGTCGGCCTTGATATGCCATCCTGCGGGAGAGGCTCTTCTCTCCCAACAGCTCTAATTATGTATTCAAAGCGTTGGGGACATCCGGGCTAAAAAGTGATTTATTTTATGTCATCCCATCACCACCTATCCTGAATAGTCTGGTCTTTTTCTTTCAGGAAAGGAAAGTTGTTTTGAGCGAATAATTCAAAGATTTGGAAGAAAAGTAGTGTATGTTGTTATAGGGGATGGTGTTGAAGAAGAACAAGGCGCAAAAAAGGTAATGGTCCTTTTTCAGTGCGGGTTGATTTCAAGAGTCTGAAAGCAAAACTGTCTTTTCTTCGACATGGGACAGCGTGCATTGACATTTGGGGTTTGTATCTTTGCTTTATGAAACATGTTTTGACCATATCTAGTAGAAAGCTGCATAAAACTGTAGATAATAATGTGCCCTACTGTTCTCCAAGAGACACATTAAGCTAGCTATGTATGTTTGATGTATTTCAAAAAGGAGCCAGAAAATGGACCCTGGCTTTTATGCCAAGAACTAATAGTTCTGTTTTCGTTGGCATTCCAAAAGACCACATAGGATGTTATGAATATAAGCAAAAAATGGCAATTCTTGCTGATCAAAGGCAGTGTGCTATTTGACTATATGAAATACGTATATGTCACACCTTGAAAAGGTATGTAGGACTGGAGTAGGTATACATAAATTTCAGTTTTCTTGTGCGTCCATAATTTGGACTCTGCATTCAGGTAACTACTTGCGGCTTGTCCTGCATTCATAACCTCAGTTAACTGAGCAGAGGATACTATTTGACTATGTCTTTATTATTTTTTGCTTTCCTTTGGGAAGAAGGGAAAAATTCACTTTTTTTTTTACCAGTGTGGAGTAAGCTCCATAAAAAACAATACTTCCCGCTGACAAACAATAGGCAGTATTCCTAGCCTTGCTATTCTACCCAAGTGCAGCAGATACAGAGTCTTTGCTTGGAGGAATGAGGCATAATATTGGCTATTGGAACAACAGGAGAAAGAGTAGGAAAATGGGCATTTCTGTTCTTGCTTCCTTTTACAGGTAAATTGCTTTTACACAGCTGCCTTTTTACCACGAAACTCTCTGTGGTACTTCTATATCTGTTTCCACTGTAACTTTCTAAATTGGAGAAGTGAAACTAATTAGTCTGCATGGTGTTTTAACAACCATTGACTGGTTTTGCTTCATGAAATCCGGGTTTTGTGCCCCCGAAGCGTTGCGGGTAGGTTCCCGGCTCGTCCCGGCATTTCGCAGAGTCTCAGTTTCATATATCCCTTTGGCGGACTGACGGGAACAGTTTGCTCCTTTCTCCTTCAGAAATGCCTTTCATCTTTGCGGAGAAATGTTTTCCCGCTGTAAATGATTACATTTTAAAAGCTGCATTTAAGATCAGGGGAAAAAAATTTCTTCTCTTTGTTCCTTTTCTGTTGCTCAGTGAAATAGTGTTGTATATGATAATGGCAGGAGTAGTCCTTTCGGTAACATTATCTAATTCAATGCTTTTTTCAACAGGAAACATGATTCAGAAAAGCATAAGAAAAAGCCTTTCCAGTCGCTAAGAGGAGTAGCAGTATAGAAAGTTCCTTTGTGCCATTACTTCTGTGTATTCTTTCTCGGTGGAAGGAATTTTCAGATTCAAAGCATGTTAGATGCTCTGGATTAAATTATCTGCTGCAGCAGTGCCAGAGAAGTCAATAAGTAGACCAGCAGCCCTGCCTTTCTGCAGAAACTATTAATTTGATTAAGGAAAATGCTTCTGTGCTTCTTGTCCTGCTTCTTACTCCACCGAAAAAGAAGTCACCATTTCACACTGTGAAAGCAGGATTTGCCTCTTAAGTTCTGGCCCTCGCATCCTGCAAGAGCAAGAACCACACAGTGCCTCGCGGTACCAGGAGCTGCTCCCAGCTCAGACGATGCCTTTGTGTTATCTGCTCCGCAGGTTGTTTCTAGGGTTATTAGGAGGAGCGAGCATGGGAATGCACCCTAGTGTATACCGTGCTTCAGTTTAAAGACGTATGCCCTTAGACGTATGTCTAAGGAATAAATGGTAGCGCTGTATTAGGAAACAGTAAAAGCCTAGACCTTCTCTGGAGAGAGTGCAAACAAAACAGGAGAAGATTTTCCCCCACAAAACCACCCAAAGCCCATCAATCCGAAGTGGCGTAACTGTCCCATGATGTACCCCATTGCCTTGCTTATCCCCTGAACCTTGTTAGCTGGTTCCTTCCTGCCTTCCTTCCCATCAGCACGTCGGGTTTTGTGACATTCTCAGGGCAGGGACAGTTTTTGTGGTATCCCTTTGCACAGCACTTTGCTGAAGGGGTTTGGCCTGTGGTGAAGCCCGTAGTATATGTACGTTTCTTTACACTACTTAAAGTGTAAACAGTACCCTCTTCTTTAAACTGCACTTCATTGATTACATGTAAACTATAACGAGTATTTTTAAGTGAGCCTATAAATTCAAACCTATTTAATTTGAGAGATTTTTTTATTCTGTGTTCGTTTAGTGAAAAGAGCTGAACTTCCAGCTTAGGAGGTAAGAAAGTTAAGGTTTTTTATTAAAAATAATTTACCAATAATTTCTCAATTGCTTCATCATAAAACAAGATTTTCATTTATGTCCTTCATTCATGGAAAATCCTGAGTCAATACAACAATAGGAAAAATAAAGGACACATTTAAAATCTTTCTATTATTGTCATTGTTGTAAAAATTCAATAATAGAAACTTTTTAATACCGTTTAAAAGATCATTGCTCTTTTGAGAAACATTTTTAGGATAGACTGTTTTTTCATAAAATGCCTCTTTTGATTGATGAAAATAAATACAATACACTGAGGAAACCACACGCTCTTATGTTTCATGTAGCATGGGACAAGCCATGGTATCAACACCTTTGTTTAGCTGTCACTTCCAGCAAAATATTTTATAAGACAATTAAAATTCTCGGGACGTTTGCGTTGCAGGCTGAGGAATAATCGTACCCTTCTGGATCAGTTCAGCATACAGCCAGGGTAGCTGCAACGCCAGGGTTCACGCGGAGGTTGCTACCTTCGGATCAGCTTCCCCGGGAAAAGAGGGAGAGGAGGGGAGAGAGAAACCGGTGTGGGAGCCGAGGGGTGCTCGGGACGGCTGCCGGCATCGGTGCGGGTGCTGTGTGGGTCAGAGCCGCCGCATCCGAGTGCCACTGCGGTGACACAGCTGCTCCCAGAATAAGTTTCTGGGGTTTTCTGCCAGGGACTCCATTGTCTTGGCATCTTGTTTTGCTTTGCTTCGTTTTGTTTTGGGTTTTGGTTTTTTGTTTTGCTTAGTTGTGTTGTGTTTTGTTTTGTTTTGTTTTGTTTGAGCTCATCTTTTGCCTTTGCCTTTGGAGACACAGTCGGGAAATACTCGTAAGGCAGAAAAAACCCCAACTCCTGAGTTTTTCGACTTAGGAGGATCCTCCAAAGGATTTCTAATTTGCGAGAGGAGACAAAGGAGGAGGCTCTCTGCACTGAGGAGCTGGATTTTACATCAGGTGATTCGGGAGAGCCTGGGCAAATCGGCTTCTCCTTTTGTCTCCAAAATGGTCATGCTGCCTCGGAGGGAAATTGGGAGGAAAAATCATAAATCTTTGTGGAGCAATAAATAGAATATAAATGGGTATCCAATATGCCACTGCTTTTAAGCTCACAGTCACACTGTGCTGGTCAGGTTTGGGGTAGGAAGTAAAGACGACCGCTTAGCAAATCTGGCAGGAACACAACAAAAATACTGTGAAAGATGACAGAAACTGATGAGTTTTCTATTCAAATCTGTCACAAATCTCAGGAGTAAGGTTTTTGTATTCATTTAAGGGAAGGAGGATAGTCTGCACTTTTCGGCGTTGCTGTCAAAAAATGGCTTTGTTTTGCACATGTATTAGTAGAAGCACTTTATTTTGTTGAATAAAATAGTTGAAGTTTTGTACTTTTAATAAATACATGCTGAAAAATAATATTGCTTCTATTTCAGAAATAAAATACCTTAATATTTTAGGTTATTTAATAATATTATAATTATTAGATTTACTAAATTAATCATTTCACTTGTCATGCTTTTTACACCACAACCACATTCAAACTTCTGCCACCGTGTTTCGTTTCAAAATGTCATTAAAATTAAATCACTAAAAAGTTCATAGATGTATTTATTACCAAGTATCATCTACAAAAGAATTCATGTTTTTTAAAAGACAAAAGCATCATATTTACTTGGAAGATAATGATAATGAAATAGTACACAAAATCATTGTTTTACTAAAAACCATTGTTTTACAAAATCAGTGTTTACAGTCTAGATGCATATTCCTCCAATATGCAATAGGAAAAGCTTTCTTACGGTTTCATTAGATACTAATGCATCCAGTTACACCGCCTATTTATTAGAGGTTAGCATTTGTCATCCATTCTCCCACAGCAGCAAATGAGATATTAGCATTTTTCAGTGTGCTCAGAATAGAAGACACGTGTTGTACATGACATGTGTGCTAAGTGTTGGCAGGGATGGCTTTCTAAATGCAATATTTAGTAAATATATATAGAAAGAAACTCTTGCCTGCTCATTCAGTAAGAAAAAATGTACTTCTGTCTCATGGGTGTGTTGCCACTTTTGACAGGGCTGAATAGTTGTGGATAAATGGGGCTTGTTAATACAGGAATAACATAGAAGGTTTTGTATGATAATTTTGTTACTTTAAATGTTTTAGTTTTGTACAATCATTTGTTATCTTAGATAAGGTGAAAATTACTGTATATGCCCCGTGAACACACATGCGTATATATGGACACATATGTGTGTGAGACTGTATATACATATACAAACATGTACATGTAGATATATACAGATCTGTCTTGGGTTTGTTTCCCCTCCTCTTAGCTACGAAGGCTGTGCCGTAGGGTCAGACTGATAGAGATCTGAATCGGCTGCGTTCGGCCATGCAGAGAGCTCCAGTGCAGATTCCAGCCCCGTGCAGCCGCCGCGTTCCTGGCGTGCTTTATTTCTTGGGAGTGTGCTGCTGGTCCTTTGACCTATATGCAGGAGAACTGAAAATAATTATAATCCTGAGGGTTACACAACCTCTTTGTTTTCATGGGACTCTCCAGAATCATTCCACACCTCACTCCTGGAACTACATGGAGTAAATGGAGGTATACTCCTTTCACAGACAGACATAAATAAAGCGGAGGACACTTAAGTGAATTTCAAATAGAAAGATATAGCCAAAATAATGACCACTTAAAGTTTTGGTTTAAAATCTGACCATAAACAGCTGAGGGTAATCCAAAACTTGATATTGCATATGGGCATCTAGCAGGAATCGCTGTGATTTGATTTAGCAGAAGCTAAACCTTCTGTTAAATCAATCAGGGTCTTTAACTGCCCTAGCTGCCTGGTGTGTGTGCGCTCTGTGATGCTGAGGTTGTTATACTGAAGCAGTATAATGCTGGAGCTGCATGAAGTGGGAGCTGGAAGCCAAGAATTTATTACTACAATTCTCCCTATTCATTAGTTTGCTGTATGACCTTGGAGGCCGTCCATGTCATTGACTCTCGGCTTCTGCAGAGACACTACGCAAAGGCAGGTGTCCACCAAACTCTTCGCCATGCCACACGTCAGATATGCTATTTACACCTCCCTAAGCCGGTGGCTGAGGCAGAGCTGGTGCCAAGCTGACTAAGAGAAGCAGGGAGCTATGGCTGGCTGGCAGGGAGAGCAGGTAGGTCCTACCTGGCAGGGGGCTTGTGAGAGAAGAGGGAGACTGCAGTCGTGCAAGAACGGGAGGCAGCGCTGCTGAGCACCACCGGCCAAGTGCGGTCAGCTGGCAAACGCTGCACGGACCTGCTGCAAGCACAAACCTGTGCCCGTTTGTCCTTGATGTAGTACCCCTATCAGATGTTCTAAATTCTGCCAGGAAGGTCTCACAGCCTAAATAAGTGCACAGAAGCTTTTGGAGAGTCCGGAGAACAGCGTGATTAGGAATTTTTATTTTGTTTTGCTCTTGCTGGTTTATTTCCTGAACATGGTGCAAGAAATGAATCTTTAGGAAAGATCTGAGTTGGAAAGCAGCAGTGTCTGACCTGGCAGAGTGCGGAGGATAGGCTATCTGTGTAATGTAACAGGGAAGACACTGGGATGTGGAGTTGTACCTGAGAGCTAATTGCATCCAGCTTCTGTTGCTGGGGGAGTGTAGAGACAGTACAATGGAAGTCTACATTGAAGATGTAGAAATAGTCGGTGTCATAGTCAGTGTTTAACACTTCCTTCGTAAGGAAAGGATTAATCTGTAAAAGTGTTTTGAAAATATCATAAGCTTTTTTTTCCAACAACATCTCAGTTGTCTCTGAATTATTTTGTTGTTTGTTTTGTTCTCTCCAAAAGCAGCTATCACTCATGCATTTATCTTCAAGCTGAGATTTGTCAGCTGTTTCTCAAGGCTTTGTAACAATCTAGAGTAAAGCGAAGCAGAACAGAAACTCTTCCAATGGTGCTTCCTTGTGGGTGATTTTATTTTCTTCCTGAAGAAATTTCTTTGCTCTAAAAGCTAGGCATACTCTGAATGTGGGTATCTGTTGATGTATCCATATTACATTTTAATTCAGATCAGGAGTGTCATGTCAAAGCAGACCTTCCAGTCATTCCCCCTCACTACACTTTGATTAACATCCTGGACTGGTTTTAGGGGGTAGAACCAGATTTCTTTTGGCTAGAACTAAAGAACAATATATTGTCCAGGTGCTCACCAAGTGCTCTCCAACTGCTCATGGGCACTTGTTCCATGATGGCAGACTAGAGCTGTTCTGAAGTGAAAACCCTGGCACGTGGGCACTGGGTGCTCAGCACCACCTCCTCCGCTCTGCAGTCCTTCTAACTGTGCAGCGCGACTTGCTGGCACTTGTCCTTCATTGGGTGCGCATTTTCCAGATTCCTTACAGTGCTCCCTCGCTGTTCATGTACAGCTCTTTAGTCTTGCTTCTTAATTAATTCAGTATTATCTTCTCTGACTCCCGCAAGAGCAAGAGATTGTTCCTTAACGGTCGCCATTTGACTTCAGAGAGACTTGCTGCTACTTACATGGTTATGTTTCTTTTAAAAATCTCTGCTTTATTCTATAAATTCAACCCAACTCATCATCACATCATTATCTGGATTCAAGCAGCATTCTTCTAAAAATAATAATTATTTATACACTGACAAACAGATGTTTACCTGAGCTTCTAAAGACAGATTTATGATAGGCTCTGTGGTAAGGTGTTTGCCTTCTCAGATAGGTATAAGGTAAAATTACAGGGCTTACAGTAAACATGCTGCTGGAAACAGTTTCACATTGTTTTCAAAATTGTTCTCTAACTTAAAATTTGAGGAGAAGACCTGAATGAAAAAAGGAGGTAAGCGTAGAAGTGATAATCAGAAGAGATGGGGTTTTCCCACTGATTTCAGTAGAATTAGGAACTTAGGAAGTGCTGAAGGAGAATGAAGAAAGCCTCTCTGAGAAGTTGTAGATAAAAATGCTTGGGGAACTCAGAAGCTATTGTGATAATAAATTGCTTGTGGTTTGCCTCTAAAGATGCCAGGACACAAGCTGACCCAATGAAAAGGTGAACATGATCATGTTAGCTTTCAGAACATTGTTGAATTGAAACTATTTTCCCATGGGATTTATAGGATATTTTCCTGACGAAAGCTGATGGTTATCTTTTTTTTTTTATTTATGCAAAAGTTCTTGCTGATACTATAATCCCTGGTTTAGAGTATAAAGATAGTTCTTAATCAGATTTTTACTCTTCATGGATGAGGTAATGTGTGCTTTTTCCTGGTATTTGTATTTTTGGTTTATTCAGGTTCTTTGCAAACGTATTTGTGCTCGAGACAGATTTTATTACAGCTAATAGGAAAAAAATACGTATTTATTTTAAAATTGTCCCATATGGAAAAGATGTTTTAAGACCAGTGCTAACAATGAGCGATGTTATACAAACCACTGGGATAAAATTCCTTTCAAAGTGATGTGAGCAACACATGAGCTATTCTGAATCACCATGGCTATGTTCTTAACTCACCTGCCAGGGATAGTTCCACAAGGAACAAACACATTTTGATAGTAAATAATACTTTCACTGCCTTTATTTTTTCTTTTTTTAATCAAGTTCTGCTCCCTTCCTCAAACTACCCACATGCTTCATGTATAGGTTATTTTTCTGAATTTTTTTCTAGAAATAATATTTTCTTCTGCAACATGCTGAAATCTGTTTTTCTTATAAAGAGATGAGAAGCCCCTCCCTTCCTTATGATCTCTTGACAAGTTTGCTGTTGTTCCTGTTGGTAAATAGATTTGCTATTATTGAGAATTTATGCTGGAGGGGTGGGTCAGAGAAACCAGAGATAAACGTGAAGGACGGGAGGTTTTAAGAGCTCTTTTTCTCTCCTCGCAGCGTTCCCTTATCCTTGCGAAAGACAATGGGTGGGTCTAAATACCGGAATGCTTGGGGTTATTTTTACATGTTGTCTGTGCTGTTCACAGCATGCTATGCCATTTTGGAGGATCTCGAGCCACTCTGACCTTATGGCCCTTCACCATGCCTTGGAACTGGAGTACTTGTAGCAGCTCAGCAGCACTTTGAAACCCCAGAGCCTCCTTCTGCCCATGGACGGGATGCCTGTGTCTTGTGTCAGCATTGGACTACAGAACTTTGTGATTTCAACATGTTGACGTACAGCTGCAATTGGTCTTAACCCTTGCCCTTTCAGTAAATGGAGGAGCATGTCTTTTTCTTCAGAACATCTGTTGACTCTGGTACTGCGAGTCCAACAAAAATAAGCCATGCAAATGTTTGAACAACTCATCTTTACCATATTTGCTACCAAAAAGAAATCGAGGAGAAAAAGAAAAAGGAAATAAAAGGTTCATACCTGTGAAGAAAAAAAAGGACCTGCAAATGCTTTGTAGTTTTTAGACTCTTCAATGTGACACACACCGTTTCTTCAACACAGCAAACTTGATTGCACAATGAAGACTGAGATTTTTCAAAATACCAGTGGAGTAATTTTCTTGTAAAGAAGGTTTACTTTTTGGTTTCTCATACCCAGGGTACTCTGTACATCTTTACTTATTTATGAACAGACTATATTTTGACATCATATAACTGAGGATATGTATAATAGGATTAAAGGCTATTATAAGCCTTTGCCTTATGGTACAGCAACTACTTTTGATTTTAGCACATTACAGAGTAGTTTAAAATATGTCTAATTTAAACTAATAGGTACATCACTGAGACAATCATGTACAGGAAGAATTTTTTGTGTAAATTTGTAATAATGAATGATTCTTTTACATATTGTTAAGGTAAATGCTATTGAAAGATAGTAATGCCTTGTTGGTGAAGAATGAGGCCACATGTGCACAAACTGTTGTGCAGTGCCTTATCAATGCGTTGGATATAAATATGTAGATAATGGATTTTTTTAGATAAATTTGTCAAGACCAAAAGCATGGATGTCAAGTGTCAATAAGAATTGGGTTTTGTTCTTCTCAGCTGTTTCTCTACCTTTTTCTTCTCTCACCTACTCTGATTATGAAAAGATTGATTTCTTTCCCCCCATGAAGGAAATATAGATAAAACACAACTGAAGAGGAGTCCTTTGCTGTCTTCTGTTTCCTCTTTTAAAGTTAACGTATTAACCCTTTTTTAAAGTATTGAAAAATGAATTAGCAGATTCATTCCATAAAGAAATAGAGAACACAAATATATTTTAAGACATGACTTAAACTGGAATCTTGGTACCGAATAGTTTTTGTCTCATCCAAAAATGAAGGAAACTATCATCATTGTTATTTTTAGAAATTAGAAATGGGAATATTTTGGAGAAATTGAACAAGAATACTCATATACCTTTAAGTTTTTTAATCCTCTTCCACCAGGAGTCAGATTTTCCTAAGATATAACATCCATTGCCGGCAATGGAAATACTGAAATAGTTATCGCCAAGGAGTTAAAATTTGCTTTTGTCTATACCCATTTACAGGACAAACCTAGCCTGTATCTGTCTGTGACTTGTGACTTTTCTAATCTTGAAGGCCATGAGCTACTTGGTCAGATAAACTGTTAGTCTGACTTTTTGGCTTGAATTGTACCAATTCCCTTTACCTGATTTAAATCTCTTCATTAAAAAGAAGCCTCGGCTTTGTTGGTTCATTCTCCAGCTTTTCTTCTTGTTTTCTTTTGCTAAAAACACCAGCCTTGAAACAGCTACCTGCAAAGCTACAAAGCACCAATGTAGCTACACAACAACACCCTTCTCTATTGGAGGAATCATATTGCTGCTAGAATTCAATGTTTGTGGATTGCTTTATTACCAACAGAGAGGTTTTTATCCTACCAAGACTTGCACATGTGCTTTACTTCACCCAGTATGAGTGCTGAAATTCACGCAGTACTCACATACGTACATAAAGCACGTTGTGGGTAGTTTTTAGAATTAAGACTATAATTAGCCTTTTTTTTCCTCAAGCAAAGTAGACAGTGATGGGGGGTTGGTTGTCTTTTTTTTTTTTTTCGGCTCTTTTCAATTTTTAGTCACTCGCGGACTGAAAAAAACAGTTTATCTGGGCCTTATTGTACAAAAAGTGTGTTGTGTCCACAATTGTGTACAGAATTTTTCTTCATTAATTTTGTTTTAAATTAATAAAATTGATTTGTGAACGTACTAAACAATTGTCTGGTATGCAAGTCTATGATATTTCTTCCCTCTAGGTTGGGAACGAGGAGACATCTCTCATCTCTTTGCTGTCACAAGACAGAAGTTGTTCACCTGCTTGTGCCCAGCTGGGACGTTAAATAGGATAAAAAATATTTGCATCTAGTTTACAAAAGGCTCAGTTAGGCAGCAGTTGTTTTGCTTCTCAGCAGGAGCTAGAGAAGGTCAGTGCAGAATAGGGACTTGGTGCATGGAGCCCTGGAAATATGTGCCTAAGAGACTCATCGAAATAAGGTGCAGTGCCTCTGAATGTCATCCGAAGCAATCCATGTGCTGAATGGATGAGTCCCATTGTTCAGACATCTCACTCAGGGCTACAGCAAGCCTCCCATCCTCTGAGGAT
Organism: Mycteria americana; assembly: GCF_035582795.1. NCBI lineage: Eukaryota > Metazoa > Chordata > Aves > Ciconiiformes > Ciconiidae > Mycteria > Mycteria americana. The sequence goes on along the minus strand of NC_134366.1, from coordinate 139,002,678 downwards.
CTACAGGCCTGAACGTCCCTGGGAATTCAGGACTGGTATTTATCTTTTGCAAGCATGGAGCAGGGCTGCCCTTTAAATCAGGGGAAGAGTGGCAGCGCCCACCATTTTAGAGCAGACGCTTTATTGCAGACCCATGAAGTATTGGTCCAGAGTGTGGGTTTGATTCGCTCTTCCAAGGAGAGGGAGGGGCATGCCCAAACCCACATCTTGCCTTCCACAAGTTTATCCTAATTAACAACTTTTAGACTAATCTGCCAAAGAAACACCCTCCCTCCTCCTGCTGCTGCTGTGCCACCCTGCACAAAGGGATTAGTTGAGCCAGAGACTGTATAAAAGAAGTCAGTGAACCAAAGAGTGAGTATGGCTGCACTGAAGGGAAAAGCAGGATCAGCCAAGAGGAGAAAATGTGTCCATCCACCATGTGTGGTTGTTTTGCAGTGGCTGGTGAAGAGCCCTCTTTGCTCCTCCACCCATGAGTGAGAGCCTTGAATGGAGGCTAGTGGCCACTTGTGCTCACTTTCTGGTCTAGTGAGACCTGAGTTTTGTTGCTACACTGTGGTACAGCTTCAAAAGGAGAGATGGACAGTGCTGCAAACTAAGAAAGGCATGGCTTAGTCACGTATGGGTTTGTGTCTTCTCAGAGAGAAAAGGGATTAAGTCAGCATAACATCTTTTTGAACTAATTGTCCAATTATAACAGTAGTGACCAAAAGGCGTGCATTGCACCCATTCCCTGCATGGCATAGAATTAACTGATGTCTGCCATGTTTTCTGAGCAACTTGATCCTACTGGAGTCTGAGGTGCTGGAAGTGCCTGGCAAGTCAGGTCCTTAGGACATTTAGGAGAAGAAATGTCTACTTTCCAACTTTCTGATGGCCCTGGGAGTGAGCCGGGAACCAAGACTGGGCATATGTAAAGAGGTGAAACAAATAAATGCAAATAACTCTTAACTTTACAAACCACAGTATCTGATAATTTCAGGTAAGGAACAGGGTGATAGTTTTGTTGTAGAGTCTGCCTAAGTCTCACTTTAGCTAACTTGAATTCTTTCTGTATCTAGCCTTTAGCATCTCCCTCAGTCCTGTGGAAGAGGAAAATAACCTGAATAAAGGGTTATGGGCAACAAAGTAAGCTGTAGTATTATCAACCTCCATGAGCCAAACACCTCTCCTTTCTTTATCTTCTGCACTTTCGCCTTTCCTCCAACAAATGTTTACTTGGGTTTTGCTGCAGTGTAGCTTGTTCTTGAGCAGTGCTTGTTGCAAGATCTCCAGTCCCACGGTGTGAAGGACACAGATCCACTCTGCCACCAGGTGCTGGGAATTGTCTTCCCTCAGGCAGCGGCTTGCCCTCAGAAGGCTCAAAGTGGAATTTTCTCTGTTACAGAAAAGTTGAACAAATTCTTCCAAACAGTAGAACTCTGGAACAAGCATAGTGGCTGTAATTCCATGAGGTTTTGCAATTTGTTTCTGCAAATGATGAACAAAGCCTCTGAGGTTTGCTGTTTCTTATGATTACTAGTATAGAGATCTTTTGGAGACTGAAATCTCCTTGCCAGCTGGCCACGCTTTAAAAAGCCACCTCTAAAGCTATCATCTCCTCCCCTTGATGCACTGAATGCAGTGCTCAGGTGTGCTCCTGCACTGCCCATGAAAATGCACTGACTGTTCTATTGAACTCATTTTGGAGGGTTTGGTGTTTAGGCTGGTGGATGATCACAATGTTTTAAAGACATCTTCTTTCATCACTGCTTCTGATCTCAGATTAGTCTTAAACCAAGAACGTGAAATTGCAAGCGTTGCTTAGCTCCAAACATTTGCTTCCAGAACTCTGGAAGTCCTGTAGCTAAACATTATCTGACGTGACTGATGGCAGCTATGTAGCCTAAATATTCTACACCGTGAATCAGCTCCTTTGATACAAGAATACACATACTTGTATTAAAAAATGTTGCCTAAGGTCCCCCATTTATTTTAAACTTTTGCATCTTAAAATGATTATATGTACAGTACTATTGCTGGTTTTGAGGCAAAAGAAGCCAGATACAATATATTATTCTGCTGTAATCCATTAGAGCATTGAGTTTACAGTGGCAAATCACAATTACAGCTTTACAAACTTTTACTTATAATGTGAAGATGAAATTGAGCTTTTTGTTTATATTTCCATCCCTTTCTTTTAAAGCTGACAACGTAACAAATGGAAGCAAAACCAAGCCCAACCAAGGAAGTGCTTCTATGTATTTGGCACCAACATGGAAGTTAGATGCTCAGAGTTAAATTATGTCTATACGTTTTCAGCACCGCACCAATGGCGCTATCCACTGCAATAGGCACCTAAATCCCCTCTGAAGGCAGTGGCTTTCTTTTCTGAGCCTCTCAATGCTCAGAAAATTAATTCTTTTTTAAGGAACTTCATATGAAGACCCTACTTAAATCAAAATCTTGTAAGAAAGCAGGGATTCCTGTAGAGTGAAGGGCATCATGTTATGATGTTTTTTGGGAGCTGCTTTTTGGAACATGTCAGTACTGCTTGAAGTTTCCATTTCTTACATGCTCACTGATAACAATGTTCAGCTGTAATAGCCTTAGTTCTAAGAATAAAACGCATCAAAATCATTAGAGCTATGTAACTTTGAAGTAGTGCCAAGAAAGTAAAATTAATAATAGTAATTATTATGTATGTTTTTCATGACTGAAAAGCATGATCAGTGAGTGGTATCTTTGCCTCAAAAATGCTTGCAATGCAAGCCAATAAAATATTGTTAGAAATTCTCTTTTGTCTTTTCCTTCAAATTTCTGCTTCTCTCAGTGTTGTGATTCTTGAATTCTGCCCTGCAACAGGGGTAGAGGATGGGTGTCGAGACATGTTGCTTTGTGTCATATGCTAAGGGAGAGGCACAGTCCTGCACCAGTCTTCCTCTGTTCTTTGTCAATGGCAAGGCTGCACAGCTGCCACTTTTGTCGTTCTCTTAGCCAGGGACTGGCTCTAACAAAACCGTCCAACTCTCTTGTGCCAGCAAAGGGCTAGAAGAAAAAGGGAAAAAGCAGGGGAAAACAGTCATCTCCCAGGTTGGAAAAAAAGGGAGAGGTGTGAGGGTTGCAAGGCTCCAAAGAGGGTCTGTAGGTAACCAGGGAGCATCACTGAGCGGAGCACCCAGCACTCCCAGGTGGCCTCCCAGCACCTGGCTCTACCCAGGGACGTGATGGGACAAGGGACTGGTGAGAGGCCCCACAGTCTCTTGGCTACCCTGTCCCACCGGCTTCATGGTGTGGATGGCCAGCTTGGCCATGGCAAGGAGGACAAGGACGTGCTGTAACTCAAGATGGGCCTCAGATGAGGATGGTGTAAATCAAGAGGAGGCTCTTCTGGTTGCAGTCCCTCTTCTAGCTCCTCCTGAACCTCTCGCCCTGTCCCCACTACCTCTGCACAGCTGCAGCATAGCCTCTCACCGTGTGCCAGGAAGGCCACAGCAGGACACGGAAATCTGTGGGATATGTGTCCCGGAGGCCCTCCACAGCCTATTAACTCTGTGAACCTATATATAAAAATATATATGCTCACACACGCACACATGCGCATATATGCATATGTTGCCAAGGTTGGCTATGACAGCAGAATTAAAATGGTGTGTCATTGAGCTTGTTGACTGACGGACTTTAAAGCAAATGGTTTGCAATAGAAAACACCCCTTACTGTCATTCTCCGGTAGAGCTATAAGAGATAAATAAAAACTCTTACTTTTGCCTCCCCAAATCATCCTTCTTTATAGCTGTTTGTTGGCATTTCATTTTATGTTAGTGCAAATAAACTTTCACACTCTGATACACTGGGGAAAAATATATCTTTCATTCTGTACCAATATTCTACATTGCCATTTCTGGTTTTTAAGTGGCTATCAGTTCCTGCTAATGGTGTTAGAATAACAGGAGAAGGAAAACAAAAGATTTGGATTTATCCAAAGGAAAATACAGCTCTGCCAGCTCTCATGAAAGCCACATGACGTTGCCAACTAACACCTTGTGGAAGGCAGCCCAAGGCACAAGTAAGTATGTTACTAGCGATCTGCCCTTTCCATTGCTTCACCGCCACTGGCAGTTATTTTGCTGGAAAGAGGTATTTGTGGCTTGAATTTTATTTCTCACCCGCCCTTTGAAATCTTTTGCGTGGACTGCTGACTACTACTCCCCAAAGGGCTGGCCTTTGACACTGTGCTATTTCCAGTCTTATGTATAGATGCAGCATTATTTTCCAAAGTGGGAATTAAAGCATTTGCAAAGGAAGCTCCAGTCTCCTTCATTTTCTTCATTGCCAACTCGTGTCAGATTTGACATGGAAGTGAGATGAGATCTAGAGATTGCATTAAACCGAGTAGCTGGGACTGCAGAGACAGGGGAGGTAATGCAGAGGAGGTGGAGAGTGGTTAGAAAGAGAAAGGAAAAAAAAGTAATTTGATTTGAAAAATGTGAGATAATAAATCTGGGGAAAAATAATCCAAAGCAAAGCGTAGGGAAGAATGATGAGTTGTCTGGCAGGGAGTGAATTAACTTTATATTTAGGAAAGCAAGTTTCATTTCTTGGCTCTGCCACAGAACGACCCAGGCATGTTGTTACGGCCTCAGCCCAAAAAGGCTCGGACTCAGTGTCGCTGTGGCTGGCCACCAACGTGGCATCCAGAGCTTCAGCTGGGCATGTGCGCTCTCCACGGAGAGAGCTGGGAGCCTGGGTGAGGAGCTGCTGAAGCCAGCTACAGGCACCAGAGCTGTGCACAAAATGGTGCCTTCGCCAGGAGCTTGGGCACTACCTCTGCCACCTTGGCTGACAGCTGGGAGCCCTTTCCCGTGCAGGAGCGGAGGCTGCCCGTGCCCTGCACGGCTCCTGCTGCTCACCCTCTCTGCAGAACCTTAGCGACTAGTGACCACTCGCACAGGATACAGGTGATTTTAATGCAAGTCCGCTTTCAACCCTATCCAGATCTATGTGTTGTACTCCTGGGAGGCTGCCTGCTGTTAATATTCTCGGAGAGTCAGAGGATTTTTGTGGGAGCGGAAGAAGACAGGAGAGAGGGAGCGAGCATGCAGGCTCTCAGAGAAGCACACGAGGATGGTGTTTGCAGAGCAAGAATGCTTTGCCTCTGTATAGCTGCTTAATGCAAAAACCAGAAAGCCCTAGGAGCTGGCACTGAGCTTGGGGCTCCCGCCTCTGAGGTGTGTGCTCACACCACCGAATTACAGTCATGCCCTTTGCTCTCCGCAGCAAAAGCCATTGTGTGGACTGAAACAGATTCACCAGGGAGTGACGATACCTGTTTTCCCTCTGCTCCAGAGTAAACAAATGCAGTTCTCGGTACAAAGATGAGGAACTGAACAGAAACAAAATCATGACATTCCCTTTTACCTCAATAAATGCTATAATTCCAGAAGGGATTATTAACCTTGCATTAAATTCATGTTCCAGATCCTAAATCTATCTATGCAGTCATTATTTATATGTGACTCACTAAACATTCAGTGGAGCATCTCGGTCATAGATATCAGAGGTCTACTTACATGCCATTTGGTACTTGTCATTAATTTGGGGTCACAGGAGGTTTAGTCCAGTAATATCTGCACTACACAGAGGGTAAATCCTCTAGGACTGCTCCTGCTATCTTCTTATAAGATGAGAGTTTGAAATTCAATTAAAAAGGCCCAGATTTATCCCCAGTAAAAGCCTTCCTGGAGCTCTTTTGTTTTAAGACAGAAAGTATTTGAACAAGAATTGAAAAACCCCCTAAACTATATATTTGGTTCTCTAGAAGACAAGGGGAGCTCAGCAAAATAAAATGAAAACAGAAGTAACCACGGTTGCAATATCCCTTTTAAATGGCAATTGTGTGGAAAAAATTAAGTTCTTGTGAATGTTAGCAATCCTTTTTTGTGTTCTTACAATCCAGCTGAAATCCATCCTCCTGTAATCTTTTGGTCCAGCATTTCTCAAATACTTGCTCTTATGCCACTTGATTCCTCTCCCCTTTGCTCCAGTTGCTGTGTGAACCAGCAGGTCTGAGGATTTTCCTGAGGGTCTTTGGGCATTTCCCTGCAGAAGACCCCAACCAGGAGATGGGTGCGCAGAGCAGATAACAGAGCCAATGTTAGTATCTTCTTGGGAGTGAAGGTGCTCTTGTTACCGTTGGCTGTTCTTGCTTAACATAGGAAACAGGCTAATATATTTGCGTGTTAAATGACAGCTAAGAAGTTCAGTTTCTGAACTATTTTTTATAATTTTCTTTCTTACAGATAAGCAGAATTGGAATTCATTTACAGTGGCTATAAATTCACTTCCATTGAAGTCAAAGACTAAATTTCCATCAAAACCTGAATGTAAACTGTCTGTTATAAATCCCAGACATTGGGTCACCCATTGGTTTCTATAAAAGTTATGGGCATCTGTGCAGATCTGTAACTATAGCAGACCCTGAAAGCTTACTGGCATTTTTGCTTAATATTTGCTCTTTTTTTCCACTAGGAATACAAACGAGACAAACCTGATGATTGCTATGGCAACTCCAAGCCAGAGCTCTTTCTGAAGACTTTCAGTTGGTTCTTGAACCTTGTTTTCCTTGGGAATGTGGTTTGATGTTATTTCCTCCTTCCTGCTGAGCAGTCCAAGTCCTGAGCTGGGCCGCTGGGTGATGAGAGAAGATACTGACCTCATGCTGGGTTTTTTTTGCGTGGTGTTTTTTTTTACCACCTTTTCACCCACATTTGTCTGTGAAGAACTGATCTTCTATGATCCTGTTCTTGCCATCTTAACTTCTTCCTACTGGGTGCAATGTCCTCCTCCATATTCAACGATACCAATGTTTTAAACATTGACATCTGAGAAGAAGCTATTTAATACTTCCATAATAGTATATAATACATTTCCTTCTGTTCTGAGATGGAGAATACTTTACCTGAAATGTGCAGAAAAAGTTACAGTTCAGATACTAATATTTTCCACAGGCTTCTAATTACTCTTTCATCTGTACCAAATATAGAGTGATGTTCAAACCTTGTGTAGGTCTCTGGCAGGACTTTGAACGGTTATGTTGTCTCTGGTCAGGTTTCTAAAAACCATTCTAGTAATTTTGAAAACATGCTGGCAAAAGGACTCTGTTCCACAAGACACCGGTTTAATTCTTAGACAGTGGCTTTCTGCTGAATATTTGTGGTATCGTTCTAAAGTGTGGAAGTACATGGGATTTCTAAACCCTCAGTTTCCTGGTGGGAATAGTTCTGGACAGATGGTTTTACTATCCAGATGACAAACTAATTGCCAATAATTTTGTAGAAATAAAAATCTTATTTGAAATTATGACCTAATTGTTATGTAAAAGAAGAATAGACTATTGTAAATGCTTCATTGTATAACAAATCTGAAGATGAACTATGAATGCTGCTTTCAAATCAGTCTGTTAATTAGACTCTTATTAGACTTGTAGGTGAGATTCAGGGGTTTGTGTTCATTCAGAGGCATAAAGCATAGGGAGATTTTGGCTCTCATAGATGGAAAAAAATAATTTAATCCACTCCTTTCTAACTGGAAATGGAAAGTAGACCCCCTTCAATAGTACTTTGAATCAAAAATGAAGGACAGCTGCAGTCTTAGGTTAAATCCAATTATTCCTACAATTCAGTAGAGAGACTGAGATTTGGATTTTGGCCCTTTGAGTTATTAATCCACCTAAATAACCAAATGACATTGCTTTTCATCTATAACAGGGTAAATAAGTGAGAAAAACTAACCAAGGAGCAGTACCTTTGTGGCTGAACTGGTACATGAACATGCTAAAACACGTGTAACAAGTATGCTCGAGATCTCTAACCCATATGTTTCCACTCTCCGTCACTCAGATTTCACTTCCAGCATCAGTTGCACACTTAGTAAAAGTGTGGGTATGAGGAGTTCCCAAATGGATCCAGGGCCACCACGTGTCCTTCCCTTCCATCTTCAGATAGGCTCTGTTGTGAACCTACATTTATGCAGAAATCAGTATTTTAGCCACCAACCACCTTCATCTTCTGTTATAACAGCTGTGTGACACGGTAAGTCAGGAAGCAGAGGCAGCAGCGTATGTGTCCGTGCTCATCTTTCTCATTAACAGCCTCAACACCGTATAGGCAGGGAGTGCTCTGCCATGGCTGGGTTCAAGCTATTCCATATACAGCCCTATTTCATATATCTGCAGGGTACGTTCCTCAGCCCCATTGGTCTTGGTCTTTTGGTATTACATAATATCAATTCTCTACGTTCACAGTCAGTGTAGTAATGCTGCAAGAATGTGAACTGTGAAATGGCAGAGCTGTGGCTTGTTGTCATGGCATGTTGGCTCTTCTACACAGGTTGGATTCCTGTTATTAAATTCAAGTCACTGAGTCATATGTCGGGTCCTCATGTCTCATTCATTGTTATATCTTCACTTGAAGGAGAATTTTCTGTTTCATTTTCACATTCAGTGTTTTCCAAAGGTGGCCTGTATAAAATAAACAAAATACCATGTATTTCAGTCTACAGCTAGAAGAAAGGCTTTGTTTCAAACTCATTACGATACTCCTTAACAGCATGCAAAATTTAAGCCTGTCTAAACAATGCCAGGAGGAAACAATTGCATTAAGTGTATAAATAAAACTAATCATTGGTTCTCCAAAACATAGATTAAGCATGCTGTTAGTGATACAGCCCATGAAAAAATAAACTACAGAGGCCTAGCGGTCAGACTATAACCAACTCTGACATCCTTATATATTCTTGTAAACCTACAGTGGTTTGTAGTTTTCTTTGCTGCAAAAAGAAAGGCAAACAAATATAAATCGAAAGGCACAGCTATGATTTGAAATTACTCAGCCAAAAGTTGAACCCATGCAATTGTGTCATTTTATTTATCCATCAGCACCAATGTTTGGTTCTGCCAGAATTCCCCAACCCTCAGCTCTGTAGCACAGACAGTAAATCCTAAAGAACCATGTTTTAGTAACACTAATTGGCACAGCTGCTGAAAAAGACCAAAGACCCAAAAAAACAAATAGGATAATGGTAACAGCCTCTGCCCACAAACCTAGCTTGTGGTCTCAGCAACTTTGCCACAGCATTTCAGCTTGCCAGATGCTGACTACATCAGTCTGCAAATATTCTACTATTCCTTCATTTACAAGTTGTTGAGGTTGCTTGGTAGATAATGACCATTCTGGATCTTTAAAAATAAGATAAAAGCATAGGATAGGATAGGGAAGGCTAGGACAGGATAGGACAGGACAGGACAGGATAGGATTAAAAGCAGCAAAATAAATAAATGGTTTTGGTTGAATAACATAACGGATGGAAAGACAGCAATCATTACTTATCTCCCAGAAACTAAAAGAAGGGCAGCAGTCTGGGAGAAAGGATCAGCCAGGCTTAGAGAGCATGTTGTCTGCCATGCCAGCACCTGTGGTTAAGTTTAGAGTCCATGGTAGCTGAAATATCTTGTAATAGTTTGGCTGGGGCTTAACCCCTCTCTGTCCAGAGTGGGAAGGAGAGCAGGCAGTGCTCCACAGCGGGAGCAGCCGGGCTCGTCCGACTGCAGTGTGGCCATGTATGACCCTCTCCTGAATTGGGGATCTTCGCTTGCACCTCTGCTGCACTTGCAGGGACACCTGAGTCCCTTCAGAGCAAGAGCTAAAATACTGGACATTGTGCAGAGTTGTACAGCTTGTGTATCATCCGGACACTGCCCTAGGTGCCATAGGAAGGCAAAGCATGAATACGGCTAGCAGCAAAAAGTCCCTATCCTTATCAACTGTTGCCCTCCAACCAATGCACATCATGGAAAAACACTTTTCAGTTCAAGCTGATATCTTTTGTGAGTCAACAGCAGTGCATTGGAAGGAGAACAAGGACTGATGCAGCTCCAGTCTCCAGGATGGCTGGGTTGTATCCTCTGATTCCCCATATCATGCTAAGTAAGTGACTTATCGACTCTATCTGATGTCTCTTATCTCTTAGTAAAGAAAACATCATACACAAAATAGCCGTTGGGACACTGGCGTGATTACACTTGTGAAGCATTGTGTGCTTCTCAGACATACAAAAAAGGTCAAATGTTTTCAGTGATGTCAGTATTTCATTGTATGTACATTTCCATTTTAATTGTGTGTTATTTCTATTTCAATTGTTTTATTTTCTTTACTCCCCAGATCCCAGTGGATCAGCCAGATGTCCTGATGTTCGTGAGACAGTCCACCTCCTTCTTATCCTCCTCTTTCTCCTCCTGCTGCTGAATTTCTGTGTCCCTTGAGAGTGTGCCATTGTGGCCCGGCTCTGGCTTCCCATGTAGTGTGTAGAGTGCAATAAGACATAAAGAAAAAAGTCATCCTTGGTGACCACGCAGCAAAAGTATATGGAGATGACACTTTCTGCTCTCCTACCCCTCTAAATTCAAGGCTGGAGGCTCTGCAGGGAGGAATCTCATCTCTTCTTGAATTTGGTAAGATATTCGGAGGAGAAATCCTCCTACAAGCAAAGCTTATAACTCCACTTCTGCCCTGAGCCACGGCTCCCATGTTGGCTACCATCAAGGTGCGTGCCAGATAATTACAGCCCAGCAGCCTTTCACATTTTGTGAAATTTGAACTGGAATTGGATCCTAGAGCTACTGTGTCAGCTAAACGGTAAGGGTGTTGTGAAAGGTTTGCTTTTGTCTGAAGGGAACAATCTGAGTGTGAGAGAGGGAAGAAGAAATAGTTATACAGAAAAAGCTGCTTCAATTCCAGTGTTATTAGACCAGTTCCGACACCACTTTTCTCTCTCCCTTACCAAATATTACCTAAACATTTCATAAATCTCTTTTTCTTCCTCATATTTTTCATGCCTGATTGGCTACCCAGTAACTGGGATGGCTGGTCAAGGAGTGTGGGAGTTAATTATTATGTTTTCCTCAGTATTTGTTTTTTTAAAACTGCGAGCATAAATGGAAATGAAGTCTTGACAATATGAGCATTTGATTAAACAACTGTTAAAAATAATATGTAAACAGTTTTCTGTAACATTTGTTCTAAAATATAGTATCTAGCAAGTCAGCTACATCTAAAGCTGTAAGTGGCTCTTAGTGATTTATCTCAGCAAGAGCTAGTGCTTTGCAGGTTCTTCCGAAGGATGCACAATTGTTTAACAGGGATTTATCCATTAAAGAAATGTGAACCTTTAAAGGCCTGTCAGGTGCTGGCAGAGATTACAAACTCCATGAGCAAAAGAGAAGATGTTACCCCTTCTACCAGCTGACCTCAATGTGTCAAAGCAGAGGCTGCCACACCAGCAGTGACTAAGGAAAAGATTTAGCTTAGAAATCCTGTTTTCTCTCTCTGGGCTTTATCGTCAGCATTTTGTGTGGGCACCACAGCCTGTGTCTTTCAAGGAGGCTGGGGTGAGAACACCTGTCTCACTCAGGATGATGTTATTTCTGCCTTAATTCATGATAATACAACCAGATCATGTTATAAATTGCCAAGAAGAATATGCTCAGGCTGTCATCCAAAAAGGGTTTTGTGGGGTTTTTTTCCCTGCTGAAAGGTAAATGAGGAGCAGGACTGGAACATGGAAGAACTACTCTAGATTTTCTGGAATATTTGGGTTTATCCAATTGTCTAATGCCTATTCTGCCCATCTAGTTTCTAATCTTTTTGGTTTAAATCCTACTTTACATTTGATTTTGTTAAATGTAATATTCCATCAATATTGCTGTATATTTTTTGTTCCCTACACTTTGTGAGTCTACGTTCTGCTTACAGTACAACTTAATTCTACAGGTATCGATACTTGTCAGCTGGGGAAAACTAAGACTCTTATGCCAAGGTGAAATTTTGCATTCCCATCTACCCACCTGCTCTACGCACCTATGGTCACTGCCCACCACACCTGTACTAGTCCCACTCTTCTCCAGGCAAGCTCTTGCCCATTCCAGGTGCTGCTTTCATGCATCGCTCCTTCCTTCAGAGCATTCCCTTGGACTACCTTGGACTTCCAGAGGGCAGACTTTGGCCTGCTTAGGAGCCCAGTTGACAGAGTCCCTTGGGAGGCAGTCCTGAAGGGCAAAGGAGTCCAGGAAGGCTGGGCATTCTTCAAGAAGGAAATCTTAAAGGCTCAGGAGCAGGCGGTCCCCATGTGCCGAAAGACGAGCCGGCTGGGAAGAAGACTGGCCTGGCTGAACAGGGAGCTTTGGCTGGAACTCAGGAAAAAACAGGAGAGTTTGTGACCTTTGGAAGAAGGAGCAGGCAACTCAGGAGGACTACAAGGATGTCACGAGGTTATGCAGGGAGAAAATTAGAAGGGCCCAACAAGAACTTAATCTGGCTACTGCCGTAAAAGACGCTTTAAAAAGTGTCTATAAATACATTAGCAACAAAAGGAGAGCTAAGGAGACTTGCCATCCTTTATGGGATGCAGGGAAAACATAGTGACAAGGGATGAGGAAAAGGCTGAGGTACTTAATGCCTTCTTTGCCTCAGTCTTTAATAGTAAGACCAGTTGTTCTCTGGGTACCCAGCCCCCTGAGCTGGAAGACAGGGACGGGGAGCAGAATGAAGCCCCCATAATCCAAGGGGAAATGGTTAGTGACCTGCTACACCACTCAGACACACACAAGTCTATGCGGCCAGATAGGATCCACCCAAAGGTACTGAGGGAGCTGGTGGGAGTGCTCACCGAGCCACTTTCCATCATTTACCAGCAGTCCTGGCTAACTGGGGAGGTCCCAGTTGACTGGAGGTTAGCAAATGTGACACCCATCTACAAGAAGGGCCAGAAAGAGGATCCAGGGATCTACTGGCCTGTCAGTCTGACCTTGGTGCTGGGGAATGTTATGGAGCAGATCATCTTGAGTGCCATCATGCAGCACGTACAGGACAACCAGGTGATCAGGCCCAGCCAGCATGGGTTTATGAAAGGCAGGTCCTGCTTGACCAACCTGATCTCCTTCTATGACAAGGTAACTCGCTTAGTGCATGAGGGAAAGGCTGTGGATGTTGTCTACCTAGACTTCAGTAAAGCCTTTGACACGGTCTCCCACAGCATTCTCCTGGAGAAACTGGCTGCTCATGGCTTGGACGGGTGTACTCTGCTGGGTGAAAAACTGTCTGGATGGCTGGGCCCAAAGAGTTCTGGTGAATGGAGTCAAATCCAGTTGGCGGCTGGTCACAAGCGGTGTTCCCCAGGGCTCAGTATTGGGGCCACTTCTGTTTAATATGTTTATAAATGATCTGGACGAGGGGATGAGTGCACCCTCAGTAGGTTTGCAGACAACACCAAGCTGGGCAGGAGTGTTGATCTGCTTGAGGGTAGGAAGGCTCTGCAGAGGGACCTGGACAGGCTGGATCGATGGGCCGAGGCCAGTTGTATGAAGTTGAACAAGGCCAATTGCCAGGTCCTGCACTTGGGTCACAACAACCCCATGCAACGCTACAGGCTTGGGGAAGAGTGGCTGGAAAGCTGCCCAGTGGAAAAGGACCTGGGGGTCGACAGCCACCTGAATATGAGCCAGCAGTGTGCCCAGGTGGCCAAGAAGGCCAATAGCATCCTGGCTCATGTCAGAAATAGTGTGGCCAGCAGGACTAGGGAAGTGATCGTGCCCCTGTACTGGGGGGACACATGGTGAGGCCGCACCTCGAATACTGTGTTCAGTTTTGGGCTCCCTCACTACAAGAAAGACATTGAGGTGCTGGAGCGTGTCCAAAGGGCAACGAAGCTGGTGAAGAAAAGGAGGCTGAGGGGAGACCTTATCACTCTCTACAACTACCTGAAAGGAGGTTGTAGCAAGGTGGGCATTGGTCCCAAGTAACAAGCGATAGGACAAGAGGAAAAGGCCTCAAGTTGTGCCAGGAAAGGTTTAAATTAGATATTAGGAAAAATTTCTTCACTGAAAGGGTTATTGAGCATTGGAAGAGGCTGCCCAGGGAAGTGGTTGAGTCACCGTCTGTGGATGTATTTGAAAGATGCGTAGATGTGGTGCTTAGGGACATAGTTTAGTGGTGGACTTGGCAGTGCTAGGTTAACAGTTGGACTTGGTGATCTTAAGGGTCTTTTCCAACCTAAATGATTCTGTGATTCTATGATTCCCAGGCAGCAGCAGGGGGAGAGGCTCTTGGTCTGTTGCTTGTGGTAGCATACTAGGAATGCATTTTTGGTTTTGGAAAGCATCTAGTCAGGGAAAATAATTTCAGTTGTTTTCACTCATACTCAAAAATTGATGATTTTTAGAAGGAAAGCACATAAATCAGGTGGAAGTTGCTAGAAATGTTTTATTCTTATCAGCATGGAGTAAGAAAATTTGTGGTCTGATATTGACAGAACATGGCTTTCCTGGGTTAAAATACACATTTACCTCTGCTACTGGTTTAGAAATGCTTTAGGAATACACAAAGGATTTTTAAAAATAAAAGCATGGTGCCTCAGGGAGTACCGCTAGTTTAAATAACACATGAAAAGTATTTATGAGCTTTTTTTATGAGGTGGTCAAAGCAAAGACCATCCAGCATGTAACATAAGACTGGCTAAAGAAGAAAGGTTTTTCAAAACCACATTGGAGAGTTAAGCATGAATGGAATTTTATTTCAGTCTCTATTGCTTATTTAAATTAATGATGTTTTCAGGTGGAGTCTAAATGATAATACAGATCAAAGTGAGTTTTGCCAGGGAGCTGGACACTAGTCTATTATTCAAAGAATGTTACTGACTAATGTTGAAATAATCCTAAACAGATAATAGGTTTAGTGAAAGGGTATTTTGAAATAGTTTCAAACATTTTCAAATGCACTGGAATTGTGTCAACCCAATCTTTAGCAATCGAGATGAATATTCCTGAATGGTCCCATGTACCTTAATGGCAGATCTCCCAGTATTTATCCAGTGTGTCCAACCACAGCAAAATGCAGAATAAAGGTCATTGCCTCTTGTTTGGTCAGAGTAGTACCAGCTCAGTAGTTCCGGCTGTGTTGTTGTAGAGTTAATGAGGTTTTCCCTACAACAGGAAGACGCTCCAGTCCATCCCCAGAGGGATCACCTCTGGGTCTAATTCCTGAGATTGCCAAACCTTGGCCTGTTTCCTGGAGCTCCTAGAGGGGGTTCGAGTGCTACCACTCCAGACTGGTCTCTCACACACTTTCATTCTACTTCGTACACACTCACACTCTGGTTCCAACTCTTCTCTTCCTGTCCCTCACTTTCTTATCTCCGCATAGGTCTCTGGGCTAGAAGACTGATTACAGAGACTGGCGATCCCAGGTGTTTTCTGACATACTACGAGTCCAAGGTACCTACTGACCTAATACACCAATCTCAGTAAGGTGAGCTTTATACTTTTTGAATTATACCTCACTAACCAGGGAGACTACACTGACTTCATGTTATTCACTGATTCTGCATTAGGCTTCACTGCAGCTGTGCAAGTACTTAAAGGGTTTGCAGAAGTACAGGTTGATGAGGAAAACTTGTGAATGGACAATGTTTTGTTTCTGTCTTAATTATGCCTGTACATATTTAGCTAACGGGGACCTTCATTAGAAATTACTTTTGCAATTACTATGCTAGTAAGTAGGGAAGAAATGAACACGATTGATTACAATGGGACTAGTCTTAACTGCTTAAAGTAAAACATGGACATAAAACCTCAATGTATCCAGAACAAACTTTATCTGAAAGAAAGGACAACTTCTAGCATGCTCTTTGTGTGACTTTACTGTCAATAAGATTGGTGAACTGATCTGGATGCAAAATCAGGTAAAAAAAATTTTTGACCATGTTTTGTTTTGTTTTGTTTTTTTAACTGGGGAAATTTCTCTTAAGCTGGTAGCACTGTTGACCATTTTGTAACATCAAACCACAGCCTCCTACAGGAAATGTAAATAAATCCTGCCAACGGTGGCACGGAACTTCAGTAACATTAAAACATTTTACACCTAAATGAGAGCATCTGTGGAAGGGATTAGCATGCTGTAATTTATGTGCAATAACTTCCTACCTTGAGCTGGTTTGCCTTAATTTTCCCATGTGTCCCTAGGCAGATAAGCAGACATGGAAAGAGCCTGGGCTGCGCTGGTTCAGTCACTTCATGGAACGATTCCACAGATCCGGGTGTTTGAAACCAATCCTGCACAGAGACTCCTTGATTTTGGTGGAGGAGCTTCACTGAACGGACTTGCATCACTCACAGCAACGCTGCAGCTGAGTAGGTTTTTCGGCGATTTACCGTCAGCAATGAAGGCAGTACGTCTGTCTTGGTAACTATTGTCGTTCAAGAGCATGCTGTTGGCTATGGTAATGGAGATTAAAAGCATCTTAAAATGAAACAGCTGCAGTGTCTCAGTTGTTATTCATTAACATTTCATT
Organism: Mycteria americana; assembly: GCF_035582795.1. Taxonomy (NCBI): domain Eukaryota; kingdom Metazoa; phylum Chordata; class Aves; order Ciconiiformes; family Ciconiidae; genus Mycteria; species Mycteria americana. The sequence goes on along the minus strand of NC_134366.1, from coordinate 138,986,300 downwards.
GTTCAATCTGTTTTATTGATTTTCATAGTGCATAAAATACACAAAACGTGCAGAAAATCCGATACCGAATGAAAGAGCAACATATAGAGAGAATCATGAAGTCTGAGGAATGGCTACAGTGAAACAGGCAGTCTGAAACAGCCTGGGCATGAATTCACCAAAGGAAGTAGACTAAGCTGCCACCCTTCATTTAAAAAGCCTGGAAAAAACTATTAAGTGCCTCTGTGGAAGTATGTAGCCGAAATGATAGCAGCCTCCCAAAGCAGAACACAAGCCTATGCCTCCACTCAAAGGGGTGTAAGATCCTACTCAAAAATGTAAACAATATGGGCAGAAGGGCTTTGGCCCTACATTAAGTGGGATATAGTTGGATGGATGGGGGTGTGCGTGTGCGCGCGCGCGTGCTTTTGCTCCTTGTAGAAAAGGCTGTGCGGATGCAGTGCCAGGAAGCTCAAAAGCAGAAAGGAAGTTGAAGAATGGTCTGATCCAGTAGAGGAAGATCCCCTATCAAGAGGAAAAAGAGCTTTTGTGGGGAAGCTGCCCTAAAAATTTTGTTGGTAAAACCAAAGTTGTCTCCCATTGCTTAATACTACCTGGGTTCAAGAACACAGGGCTTGTAGCCAGAGAGAACTGCGTACAAGCTACCTGACTCCATCATCAATTTCTCTTCTTAAAGAGAATAACCTTCAAGCCTCCAGTTTTTTGGCATAGCTAATCAAGTTGAAAAGGGTAACAATATAATCTGCATGAACAGTACAAACTGTGCCTGGTGGTCAGGGAGCCAAACTGGCATCATCCAAATCCCAGGGAGGCCAATGGGATGACTCTGATTTCACCCCAAGTGTGCTTTGGATCAAGTCCAGCAGTAGCATATGTATCATCTAAGCGTATATTGCTTCTCTCACAGGGTAACCATTGTTTTAACTTTAAGTGGTTACAAAACAGCAGCACTCTGATAGCAAAGACGTTACCCTGTCACTATGCTGCTAGTTAAAGACAGAGAAGATGCTTTACGTCAGTGAAGCACTTCATCCTGCCAAGGACCACTCCTGCTTCCCAAAGCAGGGGCTGTCTCCAGTGCTGCCTCTGCCCCTGCCAGGGGTCACAGCCATGAATGTATGCAGCTGGCATATGCCCTGACAGGGATGGGAGCATCTAAGGCCTCCGGGCAAACCTCGTGAAGTTCCATAATGTGATTCCCAGGCCATTTTGGACACTCTCTTCCCTTGGACTTCATGCACAACAAAGCCGTAATGGGATTCTCAGTGTGCCTGGGCTCAGTGCCATATGGACAGCAGTTGTATCCTGGCAGAGGAATAGTCCAGCCCCGGGCATTGCTTTCCTGTACTTTGGGAGTATTTCAGGTCTGGCACCTCTGTGAAATTGGTCAGAGAATAGCATTTGGCTATGTCACCCGTGCTGAACACATTAATTAACGTTCTTATTAAAGCGCCTGGCTTTTTCTGTAGCCATGCAATGTGAGTTTGTAATACAGACTATCAGTTTTGCTCTATGGAGCCAAACACTGACCTTCTTCTATTTCATTCTCCTAGAGCCTCTTTTCCTGTGATTTTCATTTACATTGCTAAATGGTCCAAGCATACTTAGACTACTATCTGTCTCTCTCTAGAATACAACCGGCACTTATCTGGCACTATAAATGTAGTAATGATAATAACAGAGCTGCCTCTAAGTGTTTATTTGAACACACTTGGTAAACCCAAGGGAAAGGCTGAATGCAGCGACATATTTCATTAAAAGACAACTGATGTTTTATTTAACTCAATAATTAAAAGTTTTACAAAGATCATCTCAGGGTGTTTTTTTAATAGCTCGGTTTCAACTGAATGCCCAAGTCAACAGGCATGATAATTGTCCAAGAGAATAATTTTCATATAAGCAATAAAGGTTCTTACAGATTCAAATATGTTTCCCTCAAGACAATGAGAAGTGTTTCCATAGAGATTATGATGACTGTATAAATTAGTCCATCGCTCCTCTGTGCACAAACTATAGAAGGCTCCCAAATGATCTGAGTAGTTTCCTGTAGCCAGTCAGTGATGGTATGGAGCTGTAAAACAATGGTACTCAGCTGCTTCAGCTCCCATTCAGAGAGGATTTTTGCCTGTTGGAAGGACAGTATTTTGCTTAAAGTAGAACATGGAAGGAAAAGAGATGCTGACTGCATAGTTTTCAGACTGCTCTTTTTTTTTCTAAATAGGTTATCTTTTAAGAACTGAGGGCTCTTGGAGGGACACAAGAAAAGCAGTTAGCAGGGCAATGTCTTGGGAGCAGTTAATTAGTGAGAACATGATATGAAAGAGGGATTAAACTCTCATTTTGTCTTGATGAAATGGATGCTAGCTCCTGCATGGTCTATTCCCAGCCTGGTGCAGAAGCTTGACAGCTCTTCTCATGCATTAAGTGCTATAAAATGTATTCTCATGCTGCTGCTCCAACTTCTGGCATTAACTTTTCCCTTTTCATGTCTTCCCAATCTTAGCTTTTTTTCCCCTCCATGCTGCTGTTTTCTAGATTAAATAGCTTCCTATGCCTTTTGTGACAAATCACTTCTCCTTTCTGTCTCCCTAAAGGAAGAACTAGTTGTTATGACTGGGCACATTTCTCTTATGCATGATACATTTACCTTGCAAACCCTGTGGTGCCAGAAGATGTTACTTACCCTGACAGATGTTTGCTATGCCAATATAGTCTCAGCAGTAAGCCTGGCAAGTGTTTCCTAATCTGCTTCAGCACAAGGTTCGTGGATTAGCTCAAACCACATTGATGAGTTTTGAAGTTTATCTGGCCACATTTACCCTGAGCGGCCTGCATAACGCAGAGCTGAAGGCTGGGAGAAGGTCCCATGAGCCGGCAATGGAGAAACGAGGACAGTTGGGTCTTCAAGTACTCCAGTTTGATCTGGCAGAAGACATCGTTCCATGCCCCAAACTTGCTCTACAAGCAAACCCTGATCCTTTAGTACTTTATGCCTTGCCTTATACATATTTAAATAGGTCTGAAAAATATTTTCAAGGCAGGGATTTCATGCAAGTATACGGGCTCCACCTGGCATCAGTAGGTTACACCAGTATTGACCAGCTAAGAGCTTGGCCCTTAGTATTTTAGGCATGTGTATAATGCTATATATATGTGAGTGACTGCATGCAAGCATTGCAGTATAAAGGAGAACAATCGTAATCTTAGTAAAGTATGAACATGAATTGTTATAGAATTACCATAATAGTGTTTATAGTAGTAGGTATAAATGGTACCATGAGGCTAATTAAAGCTAAAGAGCTACTTTTCCTGCTCGCTGATTACAATTAGCTCTTCACTGAATTGCTTGCCAAAGGACTCCATTAAACTACAGTCAATCGACCTTACGGGCTGCGTTTTTAGTATGCATTAAATGCACAGCTGAAGTTTTTCACGTGGAGAACTACACATACTCTGACCACGGGTATAGTGAGGTGAGTGGAATAATCTACCTGCAAAAGCAGAAAAAGCTGGGACTTTGTACATACTGTTACATTACACATTTGCAAGCTTTTCTAAGCTTTTAAAAGTCCAAATCTAGCAACTATTTCTCTAGCGTGTGGCTAAGTCCCCATCAGCCTGCTCTCGCATTTAGGTATGTCATAAGATTACATTTCAGGAGTCTGAGGGGAGGGAATAATTTCTCTGTCCCTAAGGGCCACCAATTGAAAATGTGATCTGGGTGTTCAGTTTCCCAAAGACCATACGCTACTCATGGTAAGTTTTAAGACACTGTACTTGTATTTGATCAGTCCTTATTTTCAGTATAAGAGCAGAGCCTTTCACCTTACAAATCTCACTTTCTCCATTTCTTTCCTCTAAACAAAAGCTCCCCCCCACTTTTTGGTAACAGCCATAATCCCCGATACTGTAGTTGATATATAGCCAGCTCTGTACTTTGCTGGTATCTGCTTTTGCTTTTGTAACTCAGCATGGTCTATTGCTTTCTCCAAGCCCCACCTAAATTTAACATGAATTTTCACACCCTCCTCTTTGTTTTAATATTTGATACCCCCCCAGTCGTCTTCCCTGCTGATTTTCTTAAAGCACCATGAAGGCTGATTTTGATCTCGCTGTGAATCTGACCAAATAAGACTGGCTTTTAACAAAAAACCCTTTTAGAAACAAAGCCCTGAAGACTAAACGCACTCATGCTCATTCTGAGAGCTGCAGTCATTTGTCCTTGGCTTGTTTTTCCCAGAAATGACTGGCACAGGCATATTTTTTCATAAGGGTAGTTGGCTCTGCTCTCACTTGGCTGGTCTTGGGAGATGATTTCAGTTACAGTTTCATCTGCCAAGTCCCATATTCCCTTGTGACCTAGTTTGGATTTTAGTTTTCCAGCTAGACCACCTGCCTGGTGTTAATTAGTTATGGTTTCCTTTTTATATGCAAAATTGTTTTAACTTCATGAGCTGGCACAGATTTGCCTGGGCTTCCCTCCTAGTCCTACTGTACAAGCAGCGCTGCCTGCCTAGACCTGTCATCTGCACTATAAAATCAGCCAGCCTCAATCAGATATGACAAATTGTTCAAGGGGAAGGGGTAGGAGAAGAGAAGCAGCAATTAACTTTTGTGTTTCCCACTTTGAGGCTGTTGTGCTCTCTGGACTTAGAAAATCCTCATCTGACTGAGTTGCTGGTCTTTTTTCTAAAAAGTTGCTGGTTTTTAATCCAAAGCAGAAGGAGAGGTAAAATATCATTAATACATACTAGAAGTCCATGTGCCCAGCTATTTATAATCAAGCTATACAGCTCTGGCAGGGCTGTTCTTTCACACCCAGACTATGTGCTGTCTACTTGTTACTATATCAGGCTGGACTGATTATCCTGTTACTGTGATAGGTGCTCCCAGCAACCTCTGGGAGGTTGGGTGTGCGTCCTACCCCGACCGTTCCTGTTGTAACTGGTGTTATGGGAACCGTTGCAGGCACACTCCATGGAAGAACAGCACCAGACAAGCTGCCTGGTGCTGAGGCTGGCCGCCAGCCTGGTCCTCACAAGGATGCCACATTAGCCCACAACATTCTGGCCTTCCTCTGGTCTGAATAAATAGCCAGAGTCTTCTTTTCTTAGCTGCTTTTTCTTGACATAGGTATTCTGTCTGCTCTCCCTTCCTAGCAGCCTTTTGCCTTTGGCCCTGACCAACAGACTTCCCCATAGCTTATACAGGTTTTATTTCCCTGGATTTCATTTCTCCACTTCTGGGACTCAAGATTTACAGCTCACTTTTCAGAGGTTTGTCATCGTTGATAAATGATGGTAAAGGTGGTAAAAAAATGTTTATCTTTTCTAATCTTCTGTCAGCTTTCTCAGATGCCCTTCTAATCCATCCTAGCAGAAGATGCCTATTTCTTGGTCAGAGCTGTATTGCTTAGTTATTGCAGTGAGTGCTTGGCTACCCTTAATCTGCTAGAGTTGTCACCACATGCAGAGTTTCATGTGAATAAATGATCATCAAAGCTCAGTTATCTACCTGGGAATCCCTTCGCGTTATGGCAATGTTTCTGCTAACACTTCTTACAAGCAGCAACGAAGGCAACCAAGACCCGCATTCAAAACAACATTGTCATTTTAGCTGTTTGGCACAAGGGCTGTCCAATACCAAATGATGCCATGTCAAATACTGACGCTCAATATGTGGCTTGGATTGTGGTAGACACAAGCATACAAAGCCACCTGTGTCTATAGTATGCCTACTTCTATGTCTTGCTTGTTTCATTCAGTGCATGTCATCTCTGCAGAATTTCATTGACCAGCAGCTTTTAAACCCAGAGGTACTGTTAAGTTCCTCTAATATGAACATAGACCACACAATTTCACTGAGTAACTCCAGACCCATTATATCTAACTGAAACAGCATCTATTTTTCAGAAAGATATCCAAACCCTCATGTAAGGATTTAAAGTAGGATTCACTTCTAGCTATGTAAAAGTCAGGTCCTTAGTGTACAACAACCTCAAGGTACATTCAGAAGCCTTTCATTTTAAGACCACTCTTTGAGCTACTAAAACTTCCCTTCAGTGTAGTTTCTCTCTCAAAGGAAACCTAAGCTAGGTTAGATCAGAGATCTAGCTTTCAGATGGTTAAAATTAAGTGAAGCAAACTTTCTCTCTTTTCATCAGTGACAAATGTACTAACTTTTCTGTTTTATCATTTAAGATGTGAATGACACCTGCCGGTTTTGAGTCAGCCATGTCAGCCTTTATCTATATGGGCCTTGTCCCTAAGCTGTGCAATTTTGAAGATGCTAATTTGGATGACAACATGGGTGCTGTCATCAGTCTGCTAAGACAGGTGACATGAGGCATCACCTGATGCCTTCTTCTGTTTCTACACTATGCAGGTTAAATCTAGAGTAACTGTACAAGTGGCCAGAAACCGAGTATTTCAGTACAGATAAAGAGAGCAGTTGTACTGAAAAAGGTCTCCTTGCTGAATTTGGGCTGAATTTGTCTTGTTTCTCTTCGGATTCTTTTCACAATGTAACAAGAGACCATCCTGTGAAGATCCAAATTCAGTGAGGCCAGACAGCTCAAAGCACACATACGTTAGGCTCCAACCCAGAGATGTGATGAGGATGGAGCTGACCTCAAGCATATGAGTTACACTGCTGACTGTCACAGAACTACTTACTTGGTTAAGTGTCTTGGTACATCAAAGTTTCTGTGGGTCCATTAACAGTTCCTTTGAAATGAGAGGGGTATTTTATAGGTCCTTCAAATATCAAAGAGGTAGAGGTCCCCTAATACCATTCAAATTGTGTCTGAACTAATAAACTAAACGTGCTTGGAACCACTCTCTGGCAGCGAGCGCAACCGGCACTTGGGTTCACGTCATCACACTCTTCCCGCCAAAGCAGGGTCCCTGCATTCAGGTTGCCCACTGGGAAGACTTTCTGTCCCTTGCTAGCCCTCAGACCATGCCTGGGTATTGTCCAGGAGAGTGCTATTTGACATGAGCCAAAACCATCCCTGGGACCATTTTAAAAATTTAGGAGTACAGGCAATTGAAGCCCAGTGCCTGGGAACATTCCTTGCCACTTTTTAATTTACTAGAATACTTGTAGCCTCAGAGACTGAACACTCATCTCAGGTTACTTAGACAAGCATGCACAGAGGCAGGAGAAAATTGAGAGGCAGATAGTTAGGAAAACAATCACTTTGTGCTTTCTGCAAAAGCCGCATATACTTAACTGTGATAATCTGGACAAAAGAAAATGGATTTGCACCAGGCTGTTGAAATGCTGAAACATTTCAGACCATGGAACTATTTGTGTGCCAAATTCAAATCTTTACCCAAGCAATACTTAGAAGCTACAGCTATTAAAAATAAAGTATTAATATGTGTTATAAAATTTTAAAAAATTATTTTGTGCACTTAAAAATTAATAGATCATGTTTTGTAAACTAACAGAAAAAAGATGAATGACTGCAAAACAAAACAAAACACTCCGTCAGGAGTCTAATCCATCTTGAAAGGTGAAATTTTAAGAACAATAGTAATAATATAAAAGGAGAAAATTCATAGGCAGCTGTAAGCTCCTGTTAAATCAGTAGCATTACTGTTCTTATCATATAGCATTGACAAGCCACCCACTTCCATTGGGTTAATATTGTACAGTCATGAAGAAAGACCATCTGCACGAAGAGCCTCTGTTCTAAACAGATGAAGTACAACATCCTTATCCAAAATCAGCAAATAGCTGCAAACGTACTATAGGATGTACGGCAAGCCAAATTGCACTCTGTGAAACCTGTACAACCTATTATCTTTGCAGAGCATCTCAGAGAGCAGAATGTGGCCAGTTTCAGCATATGCCCTCATTTTTGAATTTTCACAGAAAGTGCACCTATGCTTCAAAATTATGTCAGTCCCTTCCCTTCTCTGTCAATGCTCTCACTGCACTTTCAGGCCATGTAAATAATTTGCTGATGTGCAAGCTACAAATGCAGCCCTGCTACCTGCTGGCCCTGAGGCCATTGCCTGAATTTTTCCTCTTTCCAATCAATTTATGTATACTTTTGTGAAACTGGATATTCACCCGTGCATGCTTTGAGAGCACCAGTTCTTTTGAAAGCTGTTCAGAAAAGACACTGAAGCTGATGTACCTTACAGTCTATGACTCTATTGAGAATAAATGAGGGGGGAGTGAGCTGAAGGAAGGGAAGGAGGATAGCTGAGAGTCCCAGCAACAGCACAGAGCCGCAGGAAGTGGCTAATGAAACCGAATCTGACAGCAGCTGTGCTGTGTTGCATACGGTGTCTAGCAGAGATTTCACTGGACTGTCCAGAGGATAACAGGAGCATGTACAGTCTGGCATGCACATTACAGTTTGCAATTAAAAAACAGTTATAGAACTTTTTTTTTAAAGGGACCATTTCACTGAAAAAAAAACCCAAAATAAACAAGGTATGTTTGAAAAAAGTAAGCAATTTGCAATTTGCAAAAGTAAGCGACTTGCAATTTGTGCAAGTTCCTGTAGTGCGTTTTCAATAAAGATTTTGTCAGAAGGATTTTTCTGACATAGAAGATGTTCAGCTGGTCTGGTTGAATTATTACAAATGTAGTTACATTGTTTTACCAGCTAAGATCAAATAAGTTATCTCTGAAATTCCAGAAGTGGTACAAAATGGAAACAACCTGAGTAGCTCTGAGATGTGCTTCAGGAACTGAAAGTGGGGAACAGTGTCACTTTTTAAATTCACAAGTTCTTGAGGAGTTACCAAACTATCACATGAACAGGACAGGCTTTGAAATGCTTTCCAGGTCTGCAGGTTGAAAGGGAAGAATTTCCCACAAAGAAGAGTAAAACGAAACCTGTAGTGTGAGGAGGAACCATCCCACTTTCTAATTCATCATACATAAAAGCCAAGCGCCGGCCACAAATTGAGCTGGGATTACTGTGGGTCTTTTAATAAACGACAGCCTTTCTAGGGCAGAGGCTTTGCCAAAGACTATCTGGAGTCTCATTTGGGGCTGACGGGGAGTAAGATCGTGCATATTTCATTACTACATAGGTAACTTGTGTGATACAGCCTTAGGTTTTGAGTAGCTACTGGATACTGCTGTGGATGCAGCCCTGCTTGAAGGGAGTTCTGGCCCGAGTATTTGACAAAGTGTTTTATACAGGCAGGTTTTGCAGCCTGAGCTGGCTCCCTGCTGCTGCAGCTACTTGCTAACGTTCTCTGAGCTAACTAGTTTAAAGCCAGCGTGGCCATATTTATCCTTTAAAAATGCAATTAATTTCCCTAGATTTTAACCATCTGAGGTTAGAAAGATAGTCTAATCTAGCCAGCTGGGATAGGGCAGCTGGACTCTAAACATGGGATTAATGGCTGTAATGGGAATGGCAAACATGTCGGGGAGCATGACGGGCAGAAAGTCTCCTTCTGTCCCACTGCAGGTTTGCAATGAATAAGGGGATCTAAGACTCATATCAAGGAGGAAGACACATCCTAGATGAATCCCTTGCAGGGTATTCACTGGTGTTACTAAAATCTGGACAAGATAATGGCTTGAAAGCTTTCTTGGATCCCTGGTTGTCTCAGACCAATCCATACAGCCTGGTTGCCCTAATCTGTGCTTTCACCATCCCCCAGGAAGACAGAGTCAGATGAGTTGCTCTGAAAGCACCTAAGACAGACGAACTTCCTTCTGGAGGTGCTTGTCTCTTTTCTAGACACCTAAGGGACTTTAGCTACTGAGTTAGGACAAGCTCATAACTTTTAGCTAGGTAGATGTATGTGAAATGACTTCACTGTAGTTAAGCCCCTCCAGTTCATTGGTGCAACAAGCCAAAGACAGCTGTGGCAGGCAAATTAAGTCAACTGCCACCGATGCTCAGCTGCTTGCTCCTACCCTCCTCCCCACTGCTATTGCCTCCTCAGTTCTGCTGGTGTAACTAGTTGTCAGTGAACTTTACTTTGGGTTTGTGAATGAACCAGGGGGAAGAATGGCTGGACAGAGCGATATGGGGTGGAAACCACCAAACGTGAATCAGCAGCAGCTGGTCTACATCATCCAACCATGACTGAAGCTTTAATTCTGTGGGCTTGAGCCTTAGCCCTGCACAGCAGAGTATTCTGTATATTATGAAGGTCTTCTTTCCTAAGGAAAGGGGGAGAGCATTTCTCCCCTCTACGTTAGCACAGGAGAGAAGCTGAGAAAGCCCGTGGCAGCTTCTCAGACAGGCAGTGTGAAGCACCAACCCCATGAGGGTTCTTCAATGGCAAATCTGAGAAATCAGCTGTGCAGCCACGCTGATGACTCAGCTCCACATGGTAATAAAAGGGTTGGTTAAACAATTTTAGCTGCGAGATCCTTCCAGTTAGTTATACTGTGATAGATTTCCAGAAATATCTTCCTGTCATCTACAGAGAAAATGCTCAGTGGTAGGTCATGAAAGAAAAGCAATATGTGTGCATATTCAGTTCCAGCTGAAGAGCTCTCATTTTTTCAGTAGGTTTTTCTATACACAAGATGCTACAAATAATATTCAGATGATATGTCGCTCTTGGTCCCCCGAATCCCTAGTGGGTTAAAAGCTGCAAGCTCTGTGTGCACTCACATCTCCTGGAAGAACTACAGTAATATGCAAATGGCACATGTCATCACTAATTCCTGGGAACGATAGAGAAAATATACAAAAAGTTTAATGAACGGAAGAAGAAAGAGAAGTGGTAACTGACATTTCTAGCTAGGGAATATGACAATCAACAGCAGGGCTACCAGCCAAATCCTCTTATAGGCCTGAAAATGCTAAAAGCTTTAGCTGAGTGTAAACAAATGCCATGTTCAGCAAAAAGCAGTCTTGAGGGACAGATCTGTTAACCATCAGTGGGCATGTTTCATCTCACCGCTCCTTTCGAGCCAGTTAAAGGGAGCTTTGTGTACCTGCTTACAGGCAGGAGCTGCAGCTCTGTGGTGCAGGAAACCATTGCCTTCCCCTCAGGCCTAGAAGTGGAGACTATAGCTGCTGCCTACATATATAAAATATAATATAGACCATTTATAAACACAGAATTCTTCAAACACCTTCCCTTAGGCTACCACTTTGCAATTTATACACAAGGAGAGCAAGGGAAATGTCAACTTCAGGTGAAAACTGAGGACAGATTTATTTTTTAATTTAGTGCATAAAGTGAACTCGTCTTGTTACATTAGCCTGCAATAGCATGAAGTATTGCTTAATGCTTAAAAAAATGAGCCCTATCTCTGAAATCCTGCCTTAAAAACCTGTGCAAGATAAAGCACAAACCCAGGAAAGAATTTAACTGTTGGTTTTACCCTCAGCTCGGGAGCAGTCCCACTGAAGTCAATGGCAGTGCTCGTGTACTTGATGTCCTGCCCATGCTTTGAGGTACCTTTGCCTCAGGCCTCAATGACCTTCTTCCATGAGAGAAGCCAGTCTTCCCCCTTTTGAGGAAAAATGTTCTTCATGCCTGCACAAGCCGAAAGTCAAGTCATTCAGATCATCCCGAGTTCCCAAAATGTTTGTTGAATTGTCACTTGTTTACAGTCGGTGAGTTGTTCAGCTGGTGAACCAAAGCATCTCAAAGCAGATATTTAACAGCTTTGGTTGATTTTAACAGCCTTTGTAGATTTCTTCTGTATGATTTAACTCAAAGCATCTCAAAGCAGATATTTACACAAAGGGACAGCAAAGTCTGACTACACCATTTGTAGGTGGGGGGTTGGACTTGGCCATCTCCAGAGAGGTCCCTTCCAACCTCAGCTGTTCTGTGAACCTTTAAAAAAAAATCTACAAGAAGGTAAAGCAATGCTAAGAAACTCTCCCAAGGAATTGCTCGGACTGTGTTTGCTGTAGTAGGAGGTCTCCTTCCTGCAGCAGTAACTCACGGGGATCGACCCACCGTCACGGAGCCCCACTACATCAGTGGGGACCCACGCAGCTGCAGAGGCCGAGCAATGGGAGGTGCTGGTGAAAGTCTGCTCTGGCATTCACTGCAGTGAAGGGAACATCCTGGCTGCAAACCGGTTCCAGGGATAGCAAAACTCACTGGAAGCTGGTGCACTTGCTTTATTTGCCTATCACAGTAATAAATCTGTGGTTAACCTAGTGATGGCTCGTGGCTCATAATGTTAAAATAATTGCAATTTGATGAACAAACTCCTGAAAAAATGTTCTCAGCAAGAAAAAGATGTGTTTGAAAAATAACACAAATCATACAGTCAGGTCAAATCAATTTAATTTTCTGGGGCTGTATGGCAATGCTAAAAGGTTACAGTCAGTCACACAGACTCATTCTTTATTTTTTACACTGTAATTTGAGTGGAGGTCTCTCATGGCTGTGCTTTTTTTCATCCAGCAGGTGGTTTTGGGATATCTCACCTGCAGACTAGGAGTGTTTACAGGTGTTTGCTGTTTTATTTTTTTCTTGATAATTTCCCAGCACTAAAAAGTTAACCTCGCTAATTCTTCTCTACAGTGGAACATTTTCTTGTGATACCTAAAGGTAGCACATTAATGATTATTGACAGAATCCGTGCCCCGAAATACAATCTCTGCAGATATTCACAGGGCTTCAGGCTTTTATTTTCCAGCCTGAAGAAATCATTTTATAGTTTTTAATCTCATCCCCCTGGATTATAGGCATATATCTCTGGATTACCCACAAGACACAGCTAATTGCCTAAGAAGTCGCCCAGACGGGTGAATTTAAATCAAACCATCAGTGATGGTCTGTGTCTCTGGCTTTGCTGCCGGCCAGAGCCGCGTAGTTGGCGGTCCCCGGGCGGGATTCCCAGGCTGCATCCCGGTCCTGAGCACGTGCTACCTCCTGCCGTCCCACAGCACGACCTGTGCCTCTGACTCTTCCTGGGGAAGCAGGTATGGCGAGCCATCGCCGCTTCTTGCCAGGAAAACAAAATGTAGCACCTGCCTGGCTCAGCCCAGCTGGAACGGACGCACTTCATCCTGCTGAGCATCCTTCAGAAGAATTACCCTGGGCCTTTGTGACAAAAATAAAAATAAAACCCAACCCTGGCCCCCTCACCTCCACCCAAACCCTGAGTAGTACTACTACAGGCATTTTCTTACGTGAAAGCCATGAGTTTGCGTTCCCTTTCTGCCTGTCAGGACCTGGAATCAGGCCAAATGTATTCACTTTAAGAATCATGTCTACATGCAGAAGAAGTGATTCAGTTTTAAGTTATGTAAACATACATTTGCTTTGATAAGTTGTAGACCTACCTCAGGGATAAAGTAGTTTGGATCAGTTATTACCTTGGTTATACTCACTAATCCATCTTTCCTAAAACTCCCTCTAACAACTGGAACCACTCTGAGAAATTTCAAACAATCTTTTTCATGTACAAGAATGATTAAGTGCCCAAAAGAGGCATCTCTCCTTTCCCCTTCAGAGCTGAACTTTCCTGTGTAGGCGGATAGGCAAAAGCCTTCTTGCCCCACTGAACATCTGGCGTAACACTGTGCGTGAGATGTCACGCAATTGTATGGGACAGTTTCTGGAATGGCAGGGCAGGCAGCAGGATGTAAGCGCCTTCCAAAATCAGTGAAACTTTGACTAGTCCATAAAATCACACAAAAAGCCTTCTACCTTCTGTTTCTTCCTGCAAACTATTATGAATGCACAGTCCAGTGACTGTAGACATTCCAATGACATTCAAGAAAAGTTCATTAAGTTAGGCAAAATACAGGTTTGGAAAAGACTTTTACTACAGTCTCATGTTGCACACTGATTTTTTTTTTCCTTGTCATTCGTAATCTCACTTCAGTGAGAATCTCACACTCACTTTTTTAGGAGTTTCATCTGTACCAAAGAAAAAACAGGTCAGATCACAGTAAAGTATCTTCCTAAATGAATTGCAGAAATAATTACATACCATAGGCTTTTTCCCCCCCTCTGCCCAGGAAGGGGAATTTTTTCATTGGCTTCTGTTGATGTTCTATTCCTGTCACCATTCTGAGGCATATCAGTAGTGTGAATAATGTTGCGTTTTTTCTTTCCCATATAAAAGCTTGGAAACTATAGAGCCTTAATATAAATTGTATTGCATTAAAATAATTTCTAGGGAATGTAGGACAGTATTGACACAAACACTTCCTACCCACTCAGTGAATGGAAAATCAGCAAGGTGTGAGACCCAAAGAGTTTGGGAGACAGTCATGAGCCCTGATACTTGACTGGACTCAGGTTCTGATTGTAGGTGCAGAACTCAAATAAGACAGAGCCAATATCTGTACTCCAAGTGATTACATTCCAAATTATGAGGTGACCCTAAAAAGAAACATTTATTTCGGGGTAGCTCTGCTTTAAGCTGTAAAAGCAAGGAATGGGTCAATGAAAATACAGTATATGTTGGCAAACGGTCATGAAATGTGTACAAGTATGCACTGGCTTTGCTCTGCAAACTTTCCAAGTACCTGATGCTTTAAGCGATCGTTCTTGGAATGTATTATTAAATTATAAATATGTATTTAACAAACAGAATAAGTGAGGATGTCAGTCAAGTGTAAGGAAATATCTAAGCGAGCATAGCCAAAAGGAAAGTGCTTGCCCATTGTACAGTAATGGATGTGTGTGGGATTCAAAATATATCATTGAGGTAACACAATACCATACAGCATATGACTAGCAAAACCATAGACTTACACTGCTACTGATCTGGCTGAAAAATATTTCGCAGAACATTTTTTGCTAGGACGTTAAATAAAGGAAATTTCAGATCTTAAGTCAGTGGACCAATTCAACATTTTCCATTCCAAGAATGTGCCAAATAGGAAAATAAAATCTCTGTCTAAACAATAATTAATTTTATTGAGTTTTTTTTTTCTCTTGTGGAATATTGCAACTGGAAAAAAAAAATTTTTTTACTGTTTCATTTTCATGCCTGAAAACTGACATCTTTCCATGCATAAGACTTTTGTGCTCAAATCATGGGATTTCAAGGGGAAAAGTTCAAATTAATGGTATAGAGAAAGAGCACAATAAAATACAACTCTCCCTAACTAAAGATTAACTCTTGTCTTGGGTGAATTTTGAAAAAGGTAACAAAAGAGTTAGGAACAGAAGAAGGGAAGGTTCCTTCTGCATGAATGAATCTAGTCTCCCACGAAGTGCACAAACATGTTTCTTAAGGGCTTGGAATTGCAAGGTAACATTTCATTCAGTTAAGGAAAAAAAACTGATAAGGAGTCCCGGGGTCTGGGTAGAACATTGGGACTTTTACCAAGGGAGGAGTAAGAGGCTTAAAATTTTAATGAAATAATTGGGAATTTCATATTACAGAACTTAAGGCACATCCCATGAAATGGGAAGAATTTAATAAAGCGGTGTGTAAAAGTAAAGAATATTTTTCACACCTTGAACTGAAAAGAAAACATGCTGGCAAGAGACAAGCTTTGAGAAGAGGTACCACTAATTTGGCAGAAAAGGTAATTTTTAAGAAACTTCTCAAAACAACGTCAAGGCAGTCCAGCTGTAGGAATTTTTATCACAGAAACCGTCGAGCAAAGACAGCTTTTTGTTATCATGCTATGGGGTGTCCTTGCAGTTGCTGGGAGAGGTGGTGGGCTTTCTGACTTCTGAGAAACATGACAGCTGCTGCTTCTAGCTATTGCATCTCAATACCTCCAGATCTTTTTTTCCTAAAAGATTCTCCGGGATTCAGCCAGCCGAAAGGTAGCGACAGTGGAAAGGCTTTCTCGTGCCGAGGAAGCCGTGGTGGACGCACTCCGGCCACTGTCCAGCCTGCTCATGTGCCTTTCCTCACCACAGGAGAGGAAGGGCAACTTTTATGGCCCTAGTAAACACCTTCCTTGTGGCCAGGACCTCTCTCCAGTGGCGTGAGAGGAGGAAAAGCTCCGGCAGCAGCTCACTGGCGAGAGGCGGTGTCTGGTCCCCACCTCTTCCCCTGTGGAAAAGGCCATACACGGGATGCCTTAACGCTCCCGGGAAGCTAAAGGAAAGCAGTTCGATAGCAACAGGTTGCCCAGGTCAGACATGGTGATGCTCCTGCTTGCTCCCTTTCTTTCCCGGCCACCTGGAAACAACAGTTCTCATGTACTGTCTATTCTTTCCCATCCCAGTGAGATGAGGGAACAGGAACCACAAAGCTAAAATTATTGCTGAATTTAGGATTTCTAAAGGCCATACTGAAGACTTAAGATTCATTAGCAATTGACACATGTGCAATTTATTCCCTCTGTGTTACAGTAATTAAGTGCCTTAGCAGCCAGCGCAAGAATGGATACCAAAACCTCAGCACTTTTCTGTGGTGGTCCTGTGAACTGATGACTCCTGAGCCACTGACAAGTAGGAGATTTCAATCTGATTATCTGAAAGGGTGCCTGGAAGCATGATAAATGAAGGTAATTAGTCACTGTCCTTGCAGGTCTGCCTGGTCTGTAAAGTACGAGACAGTCTGCTGCTCCTGCAGACAGGAAATCACAGGGAATCCCAGCCCATGCAAATGGGGCTCTTAATGCGTCACCTCCAAAATTAAACCTCACAGCACAGCACTAATCAGCACAGCACTGAGAAGGGAAGAGGGGGAAATGAAGAGAACCTTTTTAATGCCTTGATCTTTTCCTTATTTATAAAAGCAGCCACAAAAGTACTTTCAGCACAGGCGATTTAGGTATTTTTTCTAAATAATGCCTACCTGTGCCTTTGATTTTTCTGTACAGCATGCACAGAGGCAGTCGAAGCTGGAAATAGGCCTGACGCATTGGCTCAGATTGAGGATTGCATCCAGCCTCTTTCGGAGTTCAGGGGCGTTCAGACTGAGCCCATTGCTAATAGCTATAATATTACAAAGGGGCTTACAAAGCCACTGCTGATATAAGACATGTATCCCCACAGTAATAAGCTTATACATAAAGCAACATTTCCCGTAGATCAGGTTACATGTGAGAATTGTACATGCATTTCTATATATTTAAATTCCTACTAACTAGGAGGTGAGAGTAAGTAGTAACCACTCTGCTGAGCCAGCTGTCCCTTTATCGTTATCAAGCCATAAAGTTCTCACATGAGAAAAGGTGTCAGTATACCTAGAGACAGCAAATCATGCGGAGGTGTTGAGGAAGGTGAAGATTTAGTGCAGACATATGCAACCAGGCATTAACTTGGCTGGAAGTCATTGATGCCGTTGAAGGGGAAAGGATTTGCTTGTCTCACAGGCTGTGGTATTTTACACATTTTCCAACGTACTTTTTCATAGCAGAAAACCATATGTAAATCTCCTTAAAAACACAGTAAACATAATTGCAGCTAAATCCATTCTAGCCTAAAAAGGGGCAGTTAGAGGCTATCCCCTCACCTGTGAATTTAATTTGGATCAAGATGGCAGAATCGGAGCAAATCCTGCACGCTGGTGCTTTCCCCTCTGTCCCTGGGAGAGAAGCTACTCTGGAAAGGGAGGACGTGTTTGGCCAGGGAGGGCAAAAGTCCACGAATGGGCTGGCAGCTCTTCTCTATCTCTGTGAAGTTGTGCCAGAGTTTCGGTGTCACCATAGCCAGTTCCTTACGAGGTCCCTTGCACTGCTCTGTGGAGGGGAGATGCAGGGAAGAAAAGCAGTCACTTATCAGCAGTTAATAATTTAGCACTGAAAATGGCTGGAAAATGAACAAATTAGGACAACGAAGTGCTTTGCAATCCATGTGCAACTGCCTTCCTATTGCCCTGTGCGTATCTCGGAGGTGCAGGAGAGCTGCTGAGCGGGCTGCTGGCTGCTTGCACAATCACGCCAATGGGATGGTGTGGGGATGAAGAGGAAGTGAAGGTTTTGTCCAAGGACAGCGATGGTTACACAAAGAGCCTGCAAGCGGAGCAGGCACCGGTTTTCAGGCCCGTCGCAGATGAACCATGACTGCGAAGCGGCAGCAATGCTCCTCCCAACCTCCGAAGGGTGCAGGTGTAAGCACAACCCAATGGGGTTTTGAACCTCTGGCATCAGAAACCTCCCTGTGTCCTAAATGAGGAGGCTTAGACACTGTTATGCGATCAGATAAAGAAATTAATGTGTGGAGATGGAGTCCATATTTGAGATTTACAAATTATATATGCAGATACAGCAAAGACGCAGGACCAAATGTTGCTCTCTGTTAGTAATAGTGTAAATCTTTATGAACTCCCTGGAAGTCAGTGAATCGTGTTGCAGATTTGTGCGGGCTTGTCCCACTATGTTTGTTAATGTATTTCATTAAATATTGTTCTACTTTGACTAACATACCGTGCAAGAAAAGTATAATGAAAGCTAGCCACAAAGTTTTAGAAATGCAGTTACTAGGCACAGAATAAACCCAAATTGGCATTTAATTTTGTGGGAAATGTGCTAAATGCAAAGATTTTGGCCAATACATTTGCTCCAGATAATATGGTGTTTTGCTGAAATGAAAAATATTTGCTAGGAAATATTGAATCTCATTATGTTTAAATGGTATTTTTGTTGAGCAAATTGGAGATGATATGTTTTGTTTTGAACTAAAGGTTTGAATTGCAACATTTTGAATTGATGTTACCCAAAATGAGATTTTGATATAAATTTGAGATGTGATATTTGTATTTAGGAAACATATCATCCTTGTGATAAAAATGTCCACTTTCTTGGTGGACAAAACAGTCAGGAGCCCAAATTGCCCAGCACTTTTCATACCATTTTATACTTCAGCTATTGTTAGTTTTGGTCCAGTAACAAATAATGAGATACCACTTAATAAACCTGTTGTAACAACAAAATTCTCTCTCTGCCATGAATCAGAGAAATATATTGCAATTCACACACAGATAAAATTACTAACAAAGCTGTAAGAAAAAAAGCAGGTATTTATTCCTGGAGAGATTCCTGTGGGAGATGTATTTTCTACTGCTGATAAAATTTGTGCTTTACAGAATCAAGATCACTGGAAACCCTCATACTATGGTCACGGTGTGCTCAGGCTCAGAGCGAGCTGCATGTGTACTATAGGAAAAGTAGACTGTTAGAGTACAATTTATGTTACTTATTTCTCTAAGTAATTGAGCATTTATCACTGAGCATTTATCACTGTAGCTCTGGATTTCCTCTCACAAGAGATGGTACAGAGTATAGTTGATTCAAAAAAATCCACAGTGCCTATTGCTTTTTCCTCTCAATATTGTTAGGTGAAAATAACATCCCTGACACATTTTTTTGCATTGCACTAATGCCACCTATTTTATTAAACCCTTTATGTAAAACCACATCAGTCATACTGAGGGAAAATAATACCCCCACCAATTTAGCTATAGTCAAATCAGAACCATTTTCACAAATGACTGGCAGATTTTTGCATTTGGTTTCCATGGTTGGGTATGTTTGTTTTTATTACTCAGTTGGTTTTAATGAGTAAATTTGTTTAGACTACAGGCAACTTAAAATAATTGTAAATATTTTCTGGCTGGTTATTGAAAGGAGAACTCAAATACTTTTCAGAATGCATTGATATATAACAAGCATAGCAGACTTTTTTTTTTTTCTGTAGGCTCTAACATATATGAATATCGTATGTTTTTCCTAAACCCAACCCCCAGGGCTTTTCTGCAGAAGCCCCAGCTGAAGACAAGGGATATAGCTGGAAAATCTGGGAGCAACTCTCATCCACCATTCCAGCTTCCAGCTCAGCCTGGACACAGGCACTCAACAACAAGTTGAGGTTATTTCAAAATATTCCTGAGACTACTAAGTTTCACAAGGAGTTTCCAGCTGTTGTAAAGATTAAGTTGTCTTGGCCTGGTCCTGTTTTCCCATCTTGCAATGAATGTAGCTTCATAAGACTGAATCTAATTTATTTGCCACAATAAAATTATCACACACACAAAATCTGTCAGACCCAAGTTTTGAAATCCTTACTCAGATGTAATTAGGCAAAAGCCTGGCTTTAATTAGAAAAAATATCACATACTCCCAATTCACCTACAATACTTCACACAGAATACAATTATGTTCTTCAGTGGAAACAAATTTTAGTCTTCTACCACAAATAAGAAAACCCACCATGTGAAAGCTGATCTGTTGAAATGAAGAGCTCTTCAAATTATTTGAGTTCTAAACTAACACAAATATTCTTAATATTAGATTTTATGTAAGAAGTAAAATTTCTAAACTGTTTAACTAAGAGCATATGCCTGAGAATTCTTGTGGTTATACACCATATTTCTGATGCTTGTCCTATACATCAGGTTTCCCATTAATTTCATTGGAACCAGGATTTCCCTGGTAGTACCCTTTGTGGTACTTAACAGTTTCACTAGGTTCACTTCCCAGTTTTGTAGCTATGTCACATTCATTCATAACAAATGTAACAAAAACCTCAAGTCTCAATTTTTGCTAATATTTATCTACTATGCCCATAAAAATGATCTCATTGAAATTAATTGAACTGCTCACATGAGTAAAAATTTGGCCTCCTTTTCGTATCGGATGTGCAGAAGATGGTCTCAACATTTCATCACTCTTGTAATTTAATAAAAATTTCTATATGCTGAAGAGGAAAGGTTGAATATAACAGATTCCTCTGCCAGACTGGTGAAAGCTTAGAGCAAGTGTGTGGATTTAGACTGAAGAAACACACAGGCACTTGTGCCATGCTTCAGTTCATCTGGTATGTGCAAGGAACCATAATTACAAGCACAGGAATGTCTGCCATGTACTTGCCCACATAGCGCTGCTGTATCTCTGCCAGAACAGGCAGTAAATATATCACTGTAGAGTTACAGTAGAGATAATATGAAAACAATTATCATGGGCAATTTCAGGCACTTCTGCAGGGCAGCCATGTTTGCTGGCCTGTACGAACTCATGTTCCCCAAATTCAAACCTATATGAACATGACGGGTTTGAGAGTTTAGCTTAAACACAAATAATATCCAATTTTTCAGTTGCTGAGGAGTGATTAAGAGAGGGACAAAAGAGAATAGAGGGAATATTAAATAAATAAAATAAAATAAAATAAAATAAAATAAAATAAAATAAAATAAAATAAAATAAAATAAAGTAAATAAAATAAAAATAAATTAGGCTGTAAGTCAGCTTCATTTGACTGAAAAGTGTGCTTTCAATGGAGCTAAGCTATACCACAAGAAAAATGAGCTGGAGAGCCACTGCATTATTAAACAGCCACTACAGAAGCAGAGCTCACCAATTTGTGTGAGCTCACCTGTGTTTTTCTGAAGAAAGGAAGAATGTTATTCCATCACAAAACCATGGCATAGTCTTCCTCTTAGTTAGAAACCCAGCTTCTTCACTGGAAGTGAGTTACCATGAGTAATGAACAGCACAAGATGTTGGCAAATCTGGGGGGTGGTGGGAGGATGGAAGGTTTGTAAAACCTTCTAGCTTTTTGAAGTTATGAAGAAATATATAAAAGTTCTCAAATATAAAACTCGAAGACACTTGACTTACCTTAATATTCACCTTTCACATGCACTTAAATCAATATTAACAATATTCACCAATGCAAATCTGAATGAGGAAGCTACTGAATAATTGCAGCTGTCCCTCAAAATATATGAACGTATTCATATCTATACACAGAATTTTATATTGTTACCACCACAGTAACTAGCTACAAAAGACCCCCCAAAAATGAGGGAGGGGGAGAAGTCTTTCTCTTTTCACAAGATTATTAAGTACTAATTTACAATTTACAGTACCCGCAATATAGACACTGGTTTCTGTAGTATGTGAGATATTCAGAGAATGATTGAAAAATATGAATGTCTGTGATTTGTACAGGTGTTGGGGGTAGTAAACTGTCTCCTATAGGAAACCATATAGGACTATTTACAGCTGCAGCCAAAATCTGCTGTCAGTAGCCTGGCCCACCTTTCAGCACGTGATTACAAAACCCGAAGAATTTTATGCAGAAGTGTGAACCTTTACGTGCCTTGCACTGAAACGTAACGTGGCAAGCACAGCTCTGAAATTACCCTGTAGTCAATTGTTTTCCAAATTTATTAAACTGAGATTTAAGATTTGTTGCACTTCTCAGTTTGGTGGATATTTCTCAGATCCTCTACACAGTTACTGAACAGAGTGAGCAATAGTTATACAAATTATTTAAATACATAGTTTTCTGAGGCATTGCAGATGAATTGCCGGAGATAAGCAGGTCTGCAAAGATGAGTCGAGTCACGCGGTACTGTAGGGCTTTCCACGAAGCCGCCAATGCCATGCGACAGGCGCTTGCAGGGTGGCAGCACGGGGACGTGGCAGGGCGGGGTGTGCCGGAGGATCTCCAGTTATGCAGCATCACCTGCCCGGGGACAGCGGGCGGGCGGGCAGCCCCCGCGGGGCTCGGCCGGCCCCCGAGCAGCTGCGGCAGAGCGGGGTGGGAGCGGAGGGGAGTCGCCTCCCCCAGGAGGGACATCCCGCCGTGCCAGCCACCCGCTGAGCCGGTGCTGCTGAAGAGCTGAAATCAATCTTCTTTCCAATATTGTTATTTAATTTTCTGTTCAAAGCATATTGCTGAGCAGGTGGAAAAGCACACACTGTGATCCAGATTTTCAAATATTTCGGGATCTGCTGTTGGGCCCAGGTTTTTCTGAAGCTGATGTTCAGACACCCAAGTTTTTATAAAAGCTCAACATAGCCTGCAGCCCTGCCATACCGTGTTTGCAGCCGGGCTGTCACAGCAACTCAGCGTACAACACACCGTCCTCCACGGGAGTCCAGAATGGAAACAGCTTTTATGAAAATTGTCCCCCTGTGGGTAGCAGGATGGGAGAAGGAGGAAGGCATACTGTAGTCAAGAACTGGCCATGAAGAAATACGTGGGCATGGGCTGTGAAGTGCTACATGCAGGAGCATACTGTTTTAAATAAGCATCAGACCCTCTGCACGTTTACTATACACATAATATGTGCACATGTGCAGTAGGTCTAATATGACACAGAAGTATTGGATTTACTGTGCACATGCTGTAAAGCTCATCTGTGTGCATGGAGTGGAAATATTTGGCATTTGGGGAGCAGAACGTGGATAAACAAGAACTGAGACTAGGAAGGCACGAAGTCTGGAAGAAGAACAAGGGCAAAATTGGGGACACACAGCTCTCGTGTCAAATCTTTCCATGACCCAAGTGGCACAAAATACCCACTGAAAATCTGAATACTGGATGGTGAGTACTCTGCTTGCTCCTAACTACTGACTGTGTAACACCAGGGCAGTCATTCTAAGACAGGAGATTGTTAGAAGCTTTTAGAAGGAAATACAACACCTTAATAGCACCTCCCATACTGAAGGATATATCACTACCACAATGATTAAACACTCCCAGGGCTGACAGTTACAGTTGACAACTCTGTTGAAACTAACCCCAATTGTCTTTATGGCATAGACATGTCTGTTCACACTGGAAATGGCTTTTCCATTTCTTTCTCCTCTATTTGGCAAAAAACATTTTTTTAGCATACTTTTCAAGTCTGGGATAATTAGAGCATTGATCCTGAAATCCGAGCCATGGTGGGGTGGATACAGGGCTGCAGTTTGTGCAGAGCCTTGTTGGGTTTCAGGCTCCATACACCCATATCTGATTGGATAGGTACGGTTTATAAGGGGAGGAAGACTCCCATTTTTATCAGCTGCAGTCCAGAGTGTAATGCTCTGCCTGCTATACAGCACGCCAGGAAAAACTGAAAGTCTGGCTTCCAGGAGAATTATCGTCCCTGCTGCCTTTTGAACTAGGAATCACTTGCAGTCTCCTCTAAGATACCGTAATTCAAGAAAAAAAGAGAACCCAGGAGAGCACATACAGAAAACATCTAGCTTACAAGTAATGCTTGCTTCCTAAAGTCTATTTATTTTCCTTTACAAATTCATATACTGTGCTAAACTAATACATAAGCTATGAAAAACAATGCACCACATGTTCACTTATGGTTCCACTTTTTTTCAGAGCATAGTCTTTCTACAAGTTGTTGTTTTACTCATAAGCAATTGATCTCTACAAGAGGAACTGTTTCAGTTCATAAATACCGTGTGATTTTTGGGTCCACTGTGTTTAAAAACTTGACACCTTTGTCAAAATAGTTCAATACAATCTGGTACATCAAGGGTTAGTGGATTCCTACAGCTCACATGACTAATCTGGATTAAAAAAGAGGAGAAAAACTGATGCAAAAGGGGCTGTGCAGGGTGCAGGGTGTGAACTGAAAAGGCCAAGCAAGTCTGAGGACATTTATTTTGGGTTTGGATCTGCAGACTAATAAAGCGCGTTCAGAGGTGAGGGTCAAGGTCATGAAACATCCTGACTGGTTCGACCTTTAGGGTGGTGAGTTTGCAGCAGAGGTACAATCCTGCTCACACAAATCAGATCCATACTTTTGGAATTCAGAACAAAATGTAACTGTAAACTCATAAAATGTTTACCCCCAAACAAATGTGATTTGGTTTTCAATTGGTGAATCTCAGGGGAAAAAACAATGCACAAACTGAAACATAAGAGTAAATTTTGCCTTCATGACAGAGTTGTTTGCTTTTCAGCTGGAAATTTAACGAAAGATGTGGGGCTATGTAAAACAAAAGCTTCTACAAGTCATCTTTCTCAGAGCTATTCATTTTGTGCCTGGGGCATCCCCATCAAAGGGAGATGTTCCATTAATTAAGTAGCTGTTAGAGACAACTCTTCTTTTTAAGATGGTATTTATACAATTTCTATTAATCTGACATCTTACATGTGACTTATTCACAGGAAAGTTTGTCTTAAGTACTATGGAAGTATCTAGGAGAATGGAACTGGAAACCCAGGGTAGATTTTGGGGCTGGTTTGAAAATGCAAAAATCACTGCTGAAGGTTGCACTGCGGTCACATGGGGAGCGTCTCTGTTGGTGCTTGTTCAGTGGCCCGGGCTCTGAACTGATGAAGCAATTTTGAACACCCCAAAATTTAGAGAAACGATACTTTTCTTTTTTAATTTAAATTTTTAATTTATTTTTTAATTGAAAACTTTATTTCCTATAAGGCAGACATGTTTTTCAAAAAGATACTCCTTTTTGCATGGGAAAATGGTATTAGCAAAGCTTCAATTAGCAAGGGCAATAGCAAGTCAATTAGCACGGGCATAACCAGGGGTGATCCAGGGCTTGCAAAATCTCATCAGTTGAATTGCTTCAAAACCAGAAGCTGAGCCAGCTTGTCACAAGACCCCACATCTCTGCATCCTACTCCTCAGATTCCAAACAGGTTGTAAAATATTTTGGTTTGGGGGAGGCTCCAGCTAGTGTGTCCAATACAAAGCTTGTTATCCATGCAGTTTTGATGCACCTGGAGCCCCTGATTTATTTCACTAAATAGCAGCTATCCTGGGATGTAGCAGCAAGTCCGGAGAAAGGCTGGAAACACGGATGACTCCCCAAATCCAGCTATGTGGGTCTATCTGGTCTCTGGTGAGCAGCGAACCATCCGGCTACGATGGATCAGGTTTGCTGGTGCTGCCGGTGCCCTCCTGAGAAAAGCCGGAGCTATTTTGTCTGCCCAGCACCAGCCACCGCTGTGAAGGCTTCCAGCCCCCCCCCGCCCCGAGCTCTGCCTTAAAAACCAGAGTTGCCCCAAAGCCACCAATTTGCCAGGCCAGGGGTTGTTATTAACCCTCTGGTGCCAGAAGCTGCAGCTGAATTCTAATGAACTTGCACAAGGCTTGGACAAAACCTGAGCCCTTCCTTACACCCCAAGTCATGCAGCACACCTGCGGAGCGTCCCTGCTCAAAGTCCCGGCTCCCACAAGTGCAGCTGTTTGAGTACATCCAGTTTTTAGGATGAGAGCCTTAGTGAGGCTCGGGATACCGCCCGTGCAGCGAGGCAGACCCCTGCAGCCATTTTATTTCATACTCCCACACCTCTGCGGCTGTCTTTGTACCTTTGCAAATCCCTTCTCAAAATGTCTCCTTCTCCTCTGACTCTTTAAATGCTCTTCTTCCAGCATATCCTCTGCTAGGTCTGCTTATTGCTGATTTCTTTCTTACTCACAGTTATTTCTAGATTTCTGTGCCCCCTGCCCACCTTCCCTGGCACTTAACTGGAAGTGTGGTGCAAAAAAAATGCAGTGAAGGTATTCAAGACATTCCCATTACCCTTGCCACTCAACTTCCTTCAAAACTCAACTCATATGCTTTCCTTTTGTTCACAAACCTAATTCAGAATAGCTGATCAAAAAGGTCAAAAGTGAAGCAAACAACTGGCCCACAAAATCCAACAGCTTGAATGAACTTTCCACCTTTCCACAATAAAGCATTCATAAGCACGGTAGCGAGATACTCCCATCATTAATGATTCACTAGCAGCGTATTCATTAGTAATAAGCACTAGTGTCATGTCAATAGTGCATCTAAATTGAGCTAATTACATTACTTGATGCCTCATATTTTATGCGTATAATTTATTCCCCGTGGGATAAACCCTTGGCTTTTCTCCAAAGTCAGCCAAACAGGCCTGGTAGTTTATTCTCCGCTGGAACAAGAACAGAGCAAAACCCTTTATATCCCATCCCAGTCGGCACTCTCAGGTCTGTCCCGTGGCCTGCAGTTTGCAGTAACTGTGACAGTGCCCATTTTTTCCTGTGCACAGGGCTGTGAATGGTGTTTCTGCCTCACGTTTGCTCCGTGCCCTCACTCCTTAGCCTGAACCTCTGCAGCAGCTGCAAGCCACGGCGTCTCACCCTCAGTGGGAGAGGGACCACCAGTGACCACACACAGACGGGTCATTCCCCACAAACACCTCTGGGAAGGAGCTAGTATTGTTCTTGCTCAGTGTTTCTGTGTTACTTTAATATTACCCTAACTCGCTGCGAGTTGGTGGGCCCTTTGAAGGGCTTCCAGACATTCAAAAAACCACAAAACCGTCTGAGGTGTCATCCTGCCTTGGGCTAATCCCAAGCCATTTTCATGTCCTGCGTAAGTCAAAATAGGTACAATTTCCAGAAGCAATGTCCTTCTCTAGGGAGTGTGAAGAAATTGTTCCCCAGTAGGGCAAATCTTCAAAACATTTTCAAAAGTATTTTTGTTAAAAATAGGGGCATTACAAGGACATGTCCCTTTGTAAATATTTTGGCTTACTTTTTTTCACTCTGACCAGATGCAGTTGCTTATGTTTTTGCATCCCCAGCTGCTGGCTGCCCACCCTTAGTAGCCTAACTAAGATAAAAGAGATGGGCAATAGAGACACTCACACCATCTAAGTTCAGGAACCTAACTTTAGTGAATAATTTATCCCAGACAATTACCCTGGACTTTTTCTGTAGTCAGTGGAAAAAGATACTTCCAGGCATATATTCAAATCACTTAAATTAGGTTCCTAAGTTGCATCAGATGCAACCTCCTTATTTGCATTGGGGGGGGGTTGATTTGCTTTCAAAGGAAAATTTAGAGAGCTTACATACACAAATATCCTTATGCATCGTTTATCATCTCTCTTTTTACAGTACCTTGATAAATATGTCTAAACATAGTACCCTTTGCCTAATCTATTAAAAAACAGTGTATTGAAAATAAAATGATGGACTTGTGTTTCTGAAAACGTGCTACATCACATCCCTGAAACAGAAATACATACCCCAGAGAGGGTAATATGACACAGCTGTGAGGATTTCAGGACTAGCTGTGTACCTGGGACACGGCCTGGAGTTTATCTTCTACTCACACAGCTTTTAAAAAGAGCTCCTGTGAAACCGTATGCCCACCTAGTCAGAGGACTACATTTGCCTAAAGGCTCCGTTCTCCCCACCTAATTCTGCAGATCTCCTCTTAACTACATGGCAAAGACATCTATGCTATTAATCAGCTGTTCTGATTTATCACACATGTATTGAACTTTCACTGGTGAAATTCTCCTAGGGCTCTGAGTAGGACTTTATCCTCTCCTGAATTAGTAGAAACTCTGTGAGAGATAAATTGCTCATCAAGGCAAGGGGATGAGTCTTAGACACTTGGAAATTCAGCTATGCTAGGAGGAATGAACCTGGGGACTCTGATACTTATTGTGTACTACAGATACCTGGGTATTTTATGAGAGTTCAAGAAACACCCTCCTTAGTATCATGTTTTGTGGTACAAACATCGACTTCAGTGGTGGAAAGAACACCAAAGGGCAGGTTTCCACAGTTGCTGCCAGCTGCCTGCTGCACGTTGCTGAGGGTCATGTTCTGGACCCCCAAAAACCAAGGGCGTTTTGGCGTTGTTTGTAGCGGGGCTGAGATTCTCCTGCGAGTGTCCTCTCCTCTCGGGTTCTGCTTCTCCAAGTGCCAGAAACAAAGGAACAAAGTGCTTAGAGTAAGTGACTCAAAACACAGGAGAGGTTCAGGACAGGTTAAAGAGAGAAACCATTCAGCAGGGAGTCTATGGAAAAATCTGAAGGAAGCCTTGACATAAAACAAATCCAATACCTATCCCTACCAGAGTCTCATATTACGGTTGTACTGACTGACATATTATAGCTGTCAAAGACTAATGCTACTGTAAAAAACCTGTGATGTTAATCGGATTGTTCAACTACTCATGAAAATAATTTTTAAAAAGCTTTCTATGCAACTTTGACTACAAACACAATATAATTAAATTAATACTTATTTTTACTTTAAAATACTAGCACCATGCTAGAAGTTTAATTGAAACTTTAATTGACTTTAATTGAAAAGAATTGAAATTATTTTTTGCTTTAATTGAAATAATAGGAAAAAATATTGTAAACTGGGGTATAAAAGCATATTGTTCTAGAGAAACATTTTTCAATATAATTTTTTTGCATTTATTTTGCTGTCAACTTAGCAACTTTTGAGACCTCATAATAAAAATATTTTATTCCATTTATCCATTCAACTTGAGACCATGAATCTTGAGTTAATGCTGCAAGGTCAGGGAAGTTTAGGAATCCAGGGGTCTCAAATGAATGTCAGTTACCTAAGAGGTGCTCAAGGAGGGTCTATTAATAATGAAAGCTTCAGGCAAATGTATAATGCGAGCCCTTCAGATCACAACACAGAGTTCACATTCTCTTGAGAGTCATCTGAGGAAGAG
The DNA here is from genome assembly GCF_035582795.1 of Mycteria americana. Lineage (NCBI taxonomy): Eukaryota > Metazoa > Chordata > Aves > Ciconiiformes > Ciconiidae > Mycteria > Mycteria americana. The sequence continues at coordinate 138,957,244 of NC_134366.1, read as the reverse complement.
ATGTCTTGTTATAATGAAGAGGATATAATATACAGTAACAGAAAGAAAAATCTATATTGTGCATTCTATATGTGTGATTTTATGTGACAGTATAGCTATTGCTACATAAATAATAGCAAGAGAGACCTATGACAACAGAGATAGTGAAGGATTCAAAGAAAGACCGTTTTCTAACTAACTTGCATATTTAATATTTACAAATAGTAAAATGTATAAAAAGTCCAAACAGACACTATTGTATGTCTGGCGATAATCTAAGTACAGACAGTACAGTTTCATTACGGCCTAATCCTTCATCTGAGTTAGCAACAAAACTGGCTTCCAAGAGAGGCATAAATGTAAGTGCTTAATCACCAGTATATAATATGCTCAAATCACCTTATAAATGTTAGAAAATAGTCCTTGTGATTTTACTAGTTAGGAAAATAAAAAATGTATTTTCTGTATTTTATGAATGGAGTGTATCAGGGTCACATAACAAATGAATAGGACAGCAGAATTATGTACAGGATTTGCTGGCTCCTAAGCCAACACTCAGACTACCGTTAGAATATTATTTTTGTGTAGGATGACTATCAAGAGATGTGGATGGGCAGAAGTTATGCTCATGTTTTTTGTTTAAGGCCACGCAACTCCACGCTCTCCTCAAGATACATATAGGTGACCCCTGTTTTCCAAGACCATGGATGAGTCCTCTAACTGCTTGACCGGAGTGAGCCAGCTATGGCCACAGGTACAGAACAAATTCAACCAGGGCTGTACAGAGAGGCCGCTCCATGGTCCAAGGACATGGTGACTACGCTCTTCCCTTCCCCTCCCCAGGAGCTGCTCCTGTTCGACGTGCAGGGAGGATGACGCAGGTGTGCAGGGTGGTCGGCACCCAAAGGCTTGCCTGTGCTGCCAGGGCAGCCGAGCTCAGGGGCAATCAGCGCTGATGGAAGCAGGCTTGGGCTGCCATGGTTGGGGTGGATTTACTGAGGGATTTACGTAGTGTGGATTAATGGGGGCGGGACCTTGGCAGACACGTCAGCTCACACATTTTATGCATCCAGCTCACACATCTGGCCCTTATTTCCACCAGCTGCATCTGGTGTGGGGGCTTCAGGAGCAGAAGGCCGGCTGCGGTGCTTGGCTGTGGCCCGTCTTTTTGGCTGTGGCCCAGCACCTGAGCTGACGTGGGGCAGCGTGCCTGTTTCTCATGGCCCAGTGTGGCCGGGATAATTGCACCTGTGCCGTGTGAGAAAACTGCAGCCGTCCTGCTGTACAGGGCAGCCGTCCCACTCCTGCCTTCTCCCATCACCTCCCCAGGCCACTTTGGGCTGTGGGTCATGTCGGGGTTACATCGTCTTTGCCCGCGACAAACCGAGCCAATGTGAATTTTTTTCTGGGGTCCCACTGACAGTTTGGTTGTTTTTCTGGTATCAAGGAGGGGTGTAAAGATCACTTTTGAGAATGACTGTCGAGTTCAGCCATTTGTGTCCCAAAATAAGAATGCATTTTTTGCTCTCTGTACTGACTTTTAAGAAGGCAGAGAGGTACTTCAGGTGAAGATCTGAGTATGTTCAAACACTGAGGACATATTGGGCCCATCCATTTGGGCATTCTTCAGAAAGATTATGTTGCCTGTGAACACTTACAATTCCATTCTCCAAAGACAACAAATAGTAAAAACATTTCTTATTTTAAGCAACTTATTGTTGCTTAAGTATTAAGCAGCAAATATTTGTTACTGTTATTTCCTATTACTCTTTTTAAAAACAATCCACAAGAAAAAAAGAGTGCAAGTTACTAGGGATGCCATTCATCAAAGCAAGTCATCTTAAGTCAGTCAGAATTACTTAAGTCTCACTACAATTCTTGTCCCGGGCTTCTGAACCCACACGGCATTTTCTTGGGCAACCGTTAAAACTTTCTATTGGTTTTGTTACACCAGTCTCCAATCTTACCAGCTTAGTATTGTTAAGACAAAGTCACAGATATATCTTTTAAGATAGTTAACTATCCTAAGAGCTTTTAGCCCTGTATGGGAAAGGATGCTGGGAGGTTGTATTTGCCAAAGCACACGAAAGGTCACCTTCTCAAGTCCCACGTGGTCTGTCTGCTGGCTGCTCTTTAAAGAAAGGCTCCTATCCTGGTTTTGGGAAATGGAAAGAGTTTCTCTCCTGGGATCTAGTAAGAGGGTCATGATACATTTATGTCATAGGGATCAGAACAAAGCAAAGAACAAATGTTTTTAGCCTGGATCAAATGCTTGGGGAATGTCCAGACTGGCGAGATATCCAAGAAAGAGTGCTTAGGAAACTGTATCTTTCCTTTACCAGCTTGTGGAAGAAGGCCAAGCATTTGTCATCTAGCTTTGTATGATATTTTAAGATTTTTATGCTGTTAGTTATTAGAGCTAGTCCTAACATGAACTTGTGCAATGGAACGTCATCTAGGCATGCCAGTTGGGGAACGTACCTGTCAGCTTACATCTGCTGTTACAGAAACCATGGTTTCTATAAAAGCAAAAATACAATATAACCATAACCCTAGTCAAGGGCCTATGTAAGTGCACAAAATCTAACATAAACTGACTACATGGACAAGAGGTCCATGTAAATATGCAGAATGACGAGGTTTTCACAGCACATGGTAATATATTTACTTCATTAAGAGCAGGGACCATGTCAGCCAGACCCCTGCACCTAATAAGTCCTGACAATCAAGTGGGTTACAGCTGTCAAAATACTGATAGTACTGATAAACAACTGATTTGTTTGTAGCATTTCATGTTGCGATGTTCTAAGGAAACTGATTACATTGGCATCTCATAGCATTTGGGAAGTTACTTTACTCCTTCCCTACTTCATTTCAAAACTCTTGAGGCTGTCACCTACTAATCCCTTGTGTACACTTTGCATCTGATGGCATGCACACAAGAGAAAAGTACTAAAGGTTTACTCATTTGCTAGTAAAGCTGTGGAGAGGCAGTTCTTTTTTTCAAATGCAACATGGTTTTTGGAAGTGTTTAACGTTCCTACTTGCAGCCGTTAAAAGTTTTAAATGCTATGCTTCAATTATGACTGCTTTGGGGGACCCCAGGAGCACTTCCGTGGCCTGAATGTTTTGGGCTGCATGTTGCAAATCCATTTCAGGAGAAGATCTGAGCAGATATTAGCCTTCTTCCCATGCTTTGCTTTCCACAGGTGCTGAGCCCAGAAGGGACCTCCATCAATTTCCAACATGTGCTCTGCTGTGAAGGCAGCCATCACTGGGCCCAGGTTAAGGACTGTGCCACAGAGTGCCTCTTCCTCATAGACGAGATCAGTATTTAAAACACCCTAAAACACAGGATTATAAAGACAACTGACTTTTTCCCCTTGAGGCAGAGATAAGACAATTCAGAACTCATTGAAACGTGCTGACAGGAAGTTTACAAAGAAAAATGCATTGTGGGGAGACAATCTTTCACATACCACCATGGATATGTCATTTAAATTGTATAAGGAAGTTCTTCATCACTTTTAATGGGGAAAAAAGCAATTTGCCTACTTTTTTCCCCACTCATATCTTGACCTCTAGTTCAGAGACAGAGATTAGATCTAGGAACCAAAACTCCATCTTTACAAATAGCACTATAAAACCCGCATAGCCATTGGTACTAGATATGTTTTTGTTGTCCATATTCCTCTAGCTGGTCTAAAAAAATGAAGTCATTAATAATTAAATAATTAACACCAAACTAAAGAAAATTCCAACTGTAAAACTTCCCTAAAGATGCTTACTGAAGCTCACTTGCTGCGATTGCCTTTGGCTATATTACAGCCATTGCTTGTTTTGCAGAGCTTGAATGTCTGTAGTCTGAAAAATGGTGCTGACAGGAAAACTTAAATGTAACAAATGTCATATAAAAAAGGGCTAACTCTGTAACGGCCATTGTCTTGTTTCCACTGTGACTTGAAATGAGAAATGAGAAGGAAGTTTAGGTTGGGGTTTAGTGAGAGATTTTTTCACATAATTAGGATATTGAAAAGTCTAACAAAAGATGAGGATTCAAACAGCATGGAGTTGAACAGCAGTGAGTGGAGAGCACTTTGGGGCATGGCTAATGAATAGCAGTCCAAAGAAAAAGGATGGATTAGAAAGACCAATAGTTCTCTTCATACTAATTTCCCAAATTTCTGTATACTCTTTGGAATGGGGATTATTATTAATTAGGCTCTTGCAGCTCCTTTTGAACTCTTATGTCATTATCTTGGCTAAGAAACACCTTAATTAAGCATAATATGAGAAACGTGGCATTACTGAGATTACTTTTCAGGCTATGGCTGCACATGTGTACCTATGCTGAACTCCTTAAGAAATGTTAAAAATGCAAAGTAATTGAACATTTATTGTAACCTTTCCCCTAAATCATCAGAACTCCATTGTTTCTGCTTAAATTCCTCTCATCCTGAGGACAAGTAGAGAGAAAGGCAAGTAGCTGACACTGTGGACCAAATGCTCCCAAACTAAAGTTGGAAGGGTAAGAGCACAGTGGAGATTTAGGGAGAGTAAGATCCACTCTGCAGCAAATGGTGCCACGAGTCAGTAGGGCTCGATCTGTATTAATCTGCTAGTAACTCATGGTGTCAGCCTGTGCAGTGTCTCTGGCCTCTGGTAAGCGGCCACGGTCTTCACTTCTCCTTCCTCCATTCTTAAATGAAACAAACTATAATAAAGGAAAGAGAGAGCTACATCTGTATGGAAAAGATCCAAACTCCCAAACATGTTTGGAGTCTGGTCACCTTTCTCTGCACCCTGATTTGGGTCAGCTTGCTCAGGCGTTTGGTCCCATACCATGACCAGGTTGGATGGGTCCAACACCCTAGGAGGCTGCAGTAGCCTCGCTCTGGAGTACGTCTATGTTGGCGGTAATCTGATTCAGACTGTCATGAGGGTTTCTTCAAACAGTATCTTATTCTTAACTGAAGACACAGCCTCATTTTAACCTCAAATACCAGCATTGGAATTTCTAAAAATCAATGGAATTATTTAAAAACATTTTTATTACATTGGTGTAAAGGAAAGAAAGACCAGACTAGAATATAAATAATTGAAAATGTACTGTTGCTCTTCTTTGCTCCTGTAACCCACTCAAGGGGTGGAGTAAAAGGCCTTCCCGGGACAGGAATGTGGCCCTTTAAACTCTAAGTGTATGAAGCACTTATTTCTAGACAAGATTAGTTGTTCACTTACAGAAGATTGTAGCCACCCTAAATGTTTAAATTTTGCAGTTAAAAACATTTTATAAGTGAATGTCTAAATGCAACACCTAACACTTCAGCTGCAGATATTCAAAATCATTGAATAACCACTTTTATTTAGATGCCAAAATACAGATGTAGGAGCCAAAATTCATTCACTCAGGTTTTAGTATCTGTACTTCAGACTCCAATTCCTATCTAAGCTGTATTTGGAAGAGAAAAAGAAAATCCTAAAACCCCAGCCAAATCTGATTCATTTGGAATTTTCTTGCACCTAGTGTTATTAACAGATGGATGATAATTGGAATGGGAAACCAAAGTGGAGATTGAGAAAATGGCTGAGAGAGGAGCGTGAGAAATTAAGTATGAAGAAGAGAGTGAAAGGATGAAGACAAAGGAAACAAGATTAAATGGGATAAGGTCTGGGAGAAAAATCCTTTCTGGCCAGACCTATGGAAACCGAAGGCATAGTGATTATAATTTTGTTTGTAGATTGTCTCTGAACCACTGCCAACATCAGATAATTTAGCCATGGTTGGAATTTAGGAATGACTTACCTTTTTCCTCTGTGGAAGGAAAATCACTTTGCGATACATTTTGTAGATCCTTTCATTGGATTCAAACTGTAGCTGAAGGTGACACCTGATAATAGCAGAAATTAGTTCTTGGGCTCTGGCCACAACACAAAGAAATCAAAAGAATTAGCAGAAAGATATACGTCTTCAGAAAGTCTGATTTTCATGCATTTTCACGCATTCATGCAAATATAAAGATACCACTCATGTAACCAGGATTCAGGAAAAAAAGGGGACATGTGTACGACTTTACGTGTAGTTTTTGGAGCATACCAGGAAGATTTGAACAAGCGGAAGCAACCGTAATGAGTGAAACAAGGAAATTAAAAGCTCTGTTATGCAAAATGAATAGGAGTGCCGGACTATTTTGACAGCCCCTTTGGAAAGTAATGGTGAACCACTGTAAACTGAAGAGTAAAACATGAGTTGTTTAAGTAGGTGTTTAGTGTAGGGGTTGTTAGGTTGGTTGTGTTAGCAGTCATTGTCTTCCATCACAAACAGAAAATCTGACTCTGTCTGCGAGTGGGAAAAGCATCACGCCTTGGGGTACGGATGAGAGCCAATTGGGATAACTTCATTTCAGGTCGTTTATGACAGCTTGGTGATGAGGTGCAGGTGAAAGGAATCACAAGCCTCACAAGCTCAGCCATAAAGAGTCACAGGGCTGGAAAAGCTCTCTTGGGTCATGTGGAGTTTTGGATAGTGATCTTGGAGAACACGGGTAGAAACATTCTCGGTGACATGAGAACTAAACCCCTGCATACTTCAGCCTGTATGTTTTAGGGCACTATATGTCTGCAGTTGTAGGGGAGCTGCTGTCCCTCATTGTGGGAGACATCTCTTCCTTTAGAAATCAAGCCCCAGAGGCCTTTGTCTCACTTGCAGCTCTGTAAATGGTTTCATTCTAAAATAATAATGAACTTTAAATGGCAGTTGACCTTTTTTTAATGCTGATGCAATTTGTTCCAATTTGACTCATGCTGTAGTACTTCTCCCTGTGCCCTGCCTCTTATGTCCAAACTGAGCACAATGTTTCAGCATTGGGAAGCTGAAGTAGACAGTGCAAACAAAGAAAAAATGTGAAACTATTATTGTTTTAAACACATCACTAAAACCATCTCGGAAAACAGCCCAGGCTGTTCCAAACTCTGCCTCTTCAGTCAGTGGAAATGGAGGCCAACAAACAAAGAAAAAAAAAAAAGAAAAAAGGCCTGTGCTCCTGGGCTCCGCATGACTGCCATCTCCACCATCACCCTGTGCCCTCTTCACTCACGCTTAACGCCAGATGGAGGGCTCTCTCAGACCATCACCTGCTTTGACCCTTGCCTTCAGCTCCCTCTGAACACAATATTACAGCAGCCTGGCACAAAGTGCTTTGTATAGATGCAGCAGTTTCACAGATGTATACAGTACCTCAATTTTCTAAAAATAACCAAGGACAGGAAATGCTGAGCTTAACTTCTTCCTCTCTTACAGCACAACATTCAGTGGCATAAGTGAAAATGAGAGTCTTAAAGCAATATCATTCGTACAGATGCTCAGGGGAGTGGTTTAGTAATACATACCATATTTCTTATTTGGTAAGAAGTCCAGATTTCTTAATGTCCTGTTACATATCTGAAGCGTTATGCGCACATGCTTGAACAATTTGTTTAAGTCTATACATCATGCTGTTTCATCACTTACTTAAACTCAGTGAATTATTTCCCAGCCAGATTTTATTTTCAGATGTACCCAACCATCCATGTGAGGGGCAAAGCAGAGGAAACATGTCTCTTCCCCTTCCTTCTTTCTGCCGTAGAAAAAAATAGTTTCATAACTATGAAACCAAAATACCTTTGTTCTTGGTGTTGTTGTCATGAAATATATTCCCATTAAGTTTCTTTAACTCAAACTAAAAGTTGAGATCTCAGGATGACTCCCACCTCCTAAATATGTGACCCAGGAAACTGAGAAAAGTGAAGATCCATTATAGTCAACTGAAGAAATGTCTTTAGGCTTGCTAAAAGTAATCAGGCAGGGTTGCTAGACTAGCTCTGCAGAATTCGTTTTTATGGGAAGACATTTTATAACATTTGTGGACAACATCAGTGTGCCTGGCACTCAGTAACAGCCAGCTAGGCTAACAAATGGCAACAGAGGGAAATCCTGATGCCGTTAGATGCTTTGTACTGCTTCAGCGCTCCCAAGGCTGGTGTCGCCAGCTCACGCAGGGGTTTTTAAGTATTACTACATCTAGATAAGGACTTTTCCAGTGTGTTTGAATCTCTGTGTAAGTGGTAGGAGCATGGCTGGAAAACAGGCATGATCTCTGGCTTCTGTAATACCTTTTTGAAATTTTTGCCACTTGGCTATTGTTTCCAGGAAAAGAAGGCTAAAAGGATGTGGTCCAGTCTTTCCCAAGCATAAGGAAGTAAACAAAAGTAAGGAGCAAAAAATCCCCAACAATCAGAGGAAGCCATGAAGCAGTGCAAAGATTTGAGAAGAGGTTTGACTGCTGTTCTAACAAAGGAGATCGATGTTTTGGAGAGGATCAGAGATGCTGATGGGAACTTTTAAATTGTATATAAGAGCAAATGGTAGAGCATAGCACATATGCAGAAGGGCTAACCTGAATCAAGGGGTAACTTGTTATATCTGTATTTTGATATTGGCTGCAAAAGTTACATCAACAGATGATACAAATAATAAAAATAACGGTTTTTCTCCTCTACATATATAACACTGATCAGCCTTTCATGCCTTCATTTTACAACTACTGTGTTTCCAGTTTACCTTCTTGGCAATCAAAACAGAAAGGGCACTTTATAACATCTGCATGCAATTTTTATGGACACTAGTGATTCATAAACTTTGATTTCAAAGACATTTCCTACAAGTCTTCTTGCTCCACAGGACCACATGAGTTTCCCCACAAAAATCCTTGATTTGTTTCCAGAGTTTATCTCACAATTTCTGTTGTCTCAGGGATGAAGTGGTTTTGTTATAGCTCAATCATTGTGAGCTATTAACTCAGCAAGCTCAAACAAATCCCTGAGCCAGGAAAGGGTCCTTTAACCATTTTTGTTCAGAGATTCTTTTGTTGCTTTTGCTAAATACTACTTTGAAAAAAAAGAACAAATCTAATAATAATTCTAATATAGTTTGAACTTCGTCCATACTGTTTCCATGATGGAAACAGATATATAAAAGAAAGATATACTAAGATAAGGTGGGAATAAGTGAGGAAAGAAAGTTGTAGTGGGTGGGGATAAATTGGAACAAAGTTTTTCCTAACTATAACTGGAATAGGTAAATATGCAAATAATAAAATGTTGATCTTGGCAATGCTATTACAAAACCATACATTAAAATTCAGTCAGGGTTGAGGTATATCGGTAATTTAAAGCTTAAATGCATTAGGAAACTATTTTAAATATCACACATGTAATTTTGTAATGTCTGCTGATAAAAGCATTATGGGAACCCCAAAACCTTGCGGCTTGGTTGGAACAACTGCTTTGCTGAAGTTGAATTGCAGACGGGAGCTTGTCCGATCTATGCTGAATGCACTCATCCTTACCACCGCATCAGAGTAACGGCCTGGAACTAAGCAAATGTGGAGGGAATTTCTAGCAGCTAGCACCGCTGTGGGGTTGTAGTAGGATCTAGTTTGTGCTCAGTGACTAAGTATTTCTTAAAAAACAGCAGCAGATAAAGAATGGGTCCACGGTGGCAAGTTGTGTAATTCCAGCAATTGTTGGCTCCAGGAAAACGTTACAGGATAAGGAGAGATTGTGGACTGAGTTTTTATTGGAGCAGTTTCAGGCATTGCTGTACACTTAAATGGAGTGCAATAAAACATTTGAAAGCATGAGGAAAAGGAAACTGTTCTCCAAACACAACAGAGATGTGTGTTTTATTTGGTGGGGTAAGGCAAGATCAGGTACAATCAATATAGACATCTTCATGGTTACCGTTTTGAAGAAGAACATTTTTATGGTATTAAACAAGCACAACTATGCTTTCAACCCGTTGTGGGGTCTCACTCACAGTTCCAGTTATTCAAAGAAAAACCCCAAACCCAAGACCAGAACTGGTCTACCTTTTGTCACCGAGGTGAGTTAGGTTGAGAGCTAGCAGCTTTATCTACATTTTTTCAAACCTGTTCTTAAAGGTGCCTCTCAGCAGGTAGAAGTGGATCAAAACGACAGGGACAGGAGTGTTATCAGGGTGAGAGTTCTGGGTTTAGCTTCTGTGATTCTCCTAGGACCTCTATGACATTACTGGAGAAGTTATTTCTTGGCGTGTCTCCTGCTTGCATATTTGTCTGGCTGAGAATTTGGTGCACACTGACCATTTCCAGAATTAACTGATGAACTCACAGATAGTTGTGATTAGATTAAGCAGGTCAGTTGGAAAAGGGATCCAAAAAAAGTGAGCTCTTTCAGGAAGAGGTCACCTACCTCAGGTGTATGCTCAACACAGAGGGAATTTCCACTGACAAGAGAAAATGTCAGCAGTATAGATCTGGTTAACTGCCCAGTCATACTCAGACTTAAAGTTTTACAGGGCTACGCTAGTAGTACAGCAGGTCTATTTCCATGTTACCAAAACTATTATGTGGTTTAGGATAGAAGAGAAAAAGAGGACTTTAGTCCCTAACTGTGTTGAGAACCTGTAGAATTAAAAATGGCTCTAAAATGGCCTTAGAGTCACTTGAGCTGCATTTTGAAACTCAGTTCATATTTGATGCAGAAGTGAAGGGATGCTGGAAATAAGAATACTGAAGAGTGAGATGAGTCAGTCTCCGACACAAAAAAATATTGAACTACCTGAAATAATACTCCTTCGCAGCTACCTGTAGACATTTTTAATTTACCTGTATCATACAAAATTCTAGGCAAAATGAAGCACCCATTTTTACAAGGGCTCATAATAAAAAAAATCCTTGTTTGTGGTGGGGCTACACCTTTACAGGCAGACCTGTAGGCTTGGGGAGACACATGGGACTTGGATAGGTGGCCTTGTAGGAACAACATCTGCAAACACTGACCCCTCATAGAACAGGGAACTGGTTGCTCAGAGGCATTTGGTCCCCAAGGTTTTTGCATGTTCACAGTTCCTATTTCTGCTGCTAGGACAATGGAGAAGGGTGTTGCTGGAATATAGCCCAGAGCAAAGAGATTGCTCAAACAGAGGATCTTGATGTTAAAATTGTGTGTTACTGGAATTTCGGTTGGTAGTTGCCAACATCTTGGAACAGTTTAATCTTCAATATACTATTGAAATGATTTTCAGTGAGAATATCTGGAATGCAAAGATGCTAGGTTGTTTAAGACAAATCCCATGGAATGATGGGAGAAGGTATCACCTTATTAGACGGTGTGACAGGGTGATCTCCTGAAGGAATGTTATGGTGGGGATGAGGGTGAATGAATGGGATATGCATAACATGGAAGATTACTATTGCCTTGTTACGCCTTATCCTTTTTTTGCTATTGTGCCTATATGTGGCTGCAGTCTTTCTGTTGCCCAAATGCTACATAGTCTATATAAGAAAGAGCCAAGTGGGTTGTGTCAGTTAGCCTTAAAAAGACAATTGCTTAAACATCCTTGGAAGCCGACCTGAGGAAGCTAGACCCATGACCCAATTTCTGTGTTTGCGAGGAAACCTGCTGAGAGAAGGGACTGGTACTTTGGAGCAGAGAAATGTGTCTGTTGGTGGCATGTCTTTTCCCTTCTTCAGTACAAAGGTATTTCTAAGCTGTGGTAGAACAGTTTTTTAAATAAGCCAGAACTGTTGCTCCATTCAGCCTGATGACATACCACATATACTTGGAACATATAAAGGATTAAGATCATGCTATTATTTTAAGTCTTGGACCTCTCCGGGTTGTGACCTAGGGGGAAACTTCGGATACACAGAAATGGTACAGGAAATATAGCGTCTTTGTTTCAGGGAGCTTGGCTTCTTTGGCCATTATTTACACTGAGAAAGAGTTGTCTAGTTCATTTAAACTGCATAATTAGTTCAGTTAAACTGCAGGATGGCTGGAGAACAGGACTGTGATACGCATGGCTATCCGAGGGCATTTGATGCAGTAGCTGAAAGGCACAAGCTCTATGTGGTCAAAAGGTAAAGTGGAATATTTTCCCCTGGTAAAGTGGAATATTTACCTGGGGACAGGCAAGACATAGGTGAAAAGTGTGTAGAGACCAAAAGGAGTACTTGTAAGGTCAGAGGAAATGGGAATGTCTTCCTGAAAAAAATGACGTTCTAGCTAGGATTTCTGCTAGTAGAGCTATGCAGTTTATGATGAGTTGTGCCACTCCTTTTGATAAAGCATGGATCTACGTCCATTTGGCAAATCAGTATGTGACCCTAGAAAATGGCTCCCTTTCTCTGCTATACAGCAAAGTATATGCTGCAAACTGGTGCTCTCTCCTCCGCTGGACAACGGCAAACCATAAGGAAGAGCCGAACATGGGCAGGAAAACAAAACAGCCCGTTTCAGGTCTTTTCCCATTGCAGTTTGGGTGAAGAAATGCCAGGTGATGTCAGGCCCAGCAGCTTCACAGAAGGAAGAATAGGTTAGTCATGCAGTGCTTCCATTTCTGTGCAAGATTTTATAATCATTACCTTGAAGCAGGCTAGCTTTCAAGTTCCCAAGAAGAACTCAGGGGAGAGCGTGATATTTAAGCCTAGACATCTTTTCTCATCTGGGTTTCCTGTCACAATGCCAGTGTCTGTGTGTGCAAAGTTCTGGCAGCCTGAAATACTTTGATATATTTTTTTCCCAGGCTTCAAAAGAAAAGGTAAACAATGGGCTTGTGACTCCAGGGCAAGCATCAGTAGCCAAGAGTTTACGAGGTAGCTCATCTTCTTTATGTTTCTGGCATCACTTTAAATATTTTGCTGTGTAGAAGGGATGTGTGAAAGAAAAAGAAACTCATTTAGTGGTTTTTGAGGCTGCAGGTTTGATGCCTAGAGGTGATTTCTGGTCCACACAGGTTTTCTGCTCTTGCTACAGGTAAAACAGAGGGCAACTCTGCATCAAAGACTTAAAACATCTGTTTAAAACCAGAAAGTAAAGTCTAATTTTTAGAAGATCCTTGAAAGATATTTGGATTTCTTTGACAGTGCAAACAATATCTAAGTAAAAAATTTTGTGGGGGAAGGTGTTCAGCTTAAGAGTGCTTTGGATATTTATTTTAAATGTTTTAGATTCACTAAGAGGGCAGCCATGAGTTCAATATGCATATACCCTGTTCGTTTATTTTGTGTTATAATACTGTTATATATTCTAGTAAACATAATCTTGGAGCTGGTGAGATTTACACATGAGAACAGATTTTAAAAACTGATTTTGTATTGTTTAGCCTGGACAACCAATTATAAAGTCTGTAATTGTTCATTGACACTTCTATGAGTAATCCAATAATCTGGGGATGGGAGGCTGACATTTAACAATCGAGACTGAAAAGGGAATAAATATGAAGAGCAACAAGATGTTCTTAAGGATCTTTTCCAACCTAAATGATTCTATGATTCTGTGAAGAGAATTGCAATTTAGGGCAAAGTGAGAAACAGAACCCTCAGAAAAATGTAAAGAAGCAAAACCAGGAAATACTCTAACAAAATATCAGGGAGAACATCTGATAGGCAAGGGTATACATGATGGTTTATTAATTCAGAGCTCAACATTTGATTTACTGAAAACTGGCAGGAGCAGTCTCTTCTGTTCAAATTGGTCCATCGCACTTGTCACCCTAGCAGCCTACCAAGCCATTAGAACTGCTGTAAGCAGCAGTGCTGCTATATAGAACATAGGGTCTTTCTTTTCATTTCTGTTACACTGAGTGTGAAATTGAAGTTATTTAAATATAAATATAATACAAATCCAATGCACTCTGGCAAAATAGACTGGATGACCATACAGCAATTTGAACTTTCTGGTTTACATCTCTGTCTCTCCTTAGGCTGTGGAAATCTGGTTTGTAATACAACTGTGAAAGAGATAGACCTTGTACTAAGAAGGCTTTTGGAGATGGGACAGCAGTCATAACAAATAAACAGTGCATTCATCAAAGCAACAGATTGAGATGGTAGAAAAACCTCTGTTAATAGCAAATCTTTCCCCTTTCCCTTCCCCCTTTTCTTTTCTTTTCTTTTCTTTTCTTTTCTTTTCTTTTCTTTTCTTTTCTTTTCTTTTCTTTTCTTTTCTTTTCTTTTCTTTTCTTTTCTTTTCTTTTCTTTTCTTTTCTTTTCTTTTCTTTTCTTTTCTTTTCTTTTCTTTTCTTTTCTTTTCTTTTCTTTTCTTTCTTTTCCTTTCTTTCCTTTCCTTTCCTTTCCTTTCCTTTCCTTTCCTTTCCTTTCCTTTCCTTTCCTTTCCTTTCCTTTCCTTTCCTTTCCTTTCCTTTCCTTTCCTTTCCTTTCCTTTCCTTTCCTTTCCTTTCCTTTCCTTTCCTTTCCTTTCCTTTCCTTTCCTTTCCTTTCCTTTCCTTTCCTTTCCTTTCCTTTCCTTTCCTTTCCTTTCCTTTCCTTTCCTTTCCTTTCCTTTCTTTCTTTTCTTTTCTTTTCTTTTCTTTTCTTTTCTTTTCTTTTCTTTTCTTTTCTTTTCTTTTCTTTTCTTTTCTTTTCTTTTCTTTTCTTTTCTTTTCTTTTCTTTTCTTTTCTTTTCTTTTCTTTTCTTTTCTTTTCTTTTCTTTTCTTTTCTTTTCTTTTCTTTTCTTTTCTTTTCTTTTCTTTTCTTTTCTTTTCTTTTCTTTTCCCTTCTCCTTTATCTTTCCTTTTCCCTTTCCCTTTTCTCCAAATGCGCAGTTTCCACAAAAACATATTACCCCTCTAGAAAATGTTCTTCAGATTTGGAATTGCAGTAAAAGAGAAATACTAGTGGCTTCAGTATGTCGTATCTGAATACCAGTAAAGATTCAATCTGTTTCTATCAGAAATATTTCAGCCCATGATTCAGCAGTCGATGTCCTGTGCTGTGATGCTCAGTTCTCCCTTGGCTGTCTGAGTTACATTACGAATTTCATGTGTCCTTTTGCCTCGTGTACTTAGAAGGGGGATATAAATGGTCTAAAAAGACAGACTTGATCTGGGTGCTTATAATTATTGTAGAGATTGAAATTTTGTTGCATTTTACAATGTTTTCACATTCCGTTTACATCATTTTTTAAGGTGGAAGATAATGCCCAGAAAATCATCTGTGGCATCAAGGGTCTAAAGCCTCTCTGGCTGGATTAAGATCTTCTTTGCTCCAGGCTACTAACTTCTTTAATTCCCTTGGCTTATATAGCCAGGGAACTCTTGTATTTCACTTGAGATGACTGCATAATACATTCCATTACAATCATATTTCCATGCTCGTTTTATTTAGTGCCAAGCAAAGAAAAATGCTGGCATTCAGCTTGCTGGTGTTTTCATTTGTTTTTTGAGTGTTTATGTAGAACCTCCACCTCAGAACAGACATTCAGGCAAGGTGAACTGAAGCTAATGCCAAGGTCCCCAGTCCTACCATTAACTCTGTATTTGCAAACATAAAAAATAAAGTCTCAATGCAGTCAAAACACGTAAGACTGACTGCACCAGCTTTGCAAGTCTGTGAGGAATTTGACAGGGAGTAAAGGAAATTATACAGTTCCCAGAAAGCTGCTGCTGCATCTAATTTGTTACACAAGGTTTGGGGATGCAGTACTTAAGAGCCTTCCGAAATCAGATAATCAGCTAGTGGGGCCACTAGGATGTGTGCAGTGGCTTTTCTTTGTATGCAGCCCACTGAAGAAAATGGATCACTTTTGCTCAAAATCTCATGCTCACAAAATTTCACGTGTCAGTTTTAAGTGCAAAATGAGTCTCCTGAGATTCTGACTTTTGAAATATTTGTGGAGATGTACAGGCACTTTCACACAGCTTTATCTCAGCACTGTAAAATTCCCATGGTTTCTCCCGAGTACTCTGTAACTGTATAAAACCCTGGAACAGTTGAGAAGGATACAGATCAGCCTACTCTTGTAATGGGGGGAGTTCAGACTACATCTGCTCTAAAAAAAATAAATATACAAATGGAGTGGATCTGTTAGCCATTTTCCTCGGCTAAATATAGCATGGTGAGCCTGTCAGTCATTAACCTGAGGTTCCTTCAGCCTTTTTGGGGGACTCCCTTTCATTCAAAGGACTTTTTAGTACCTCTGAAGTAACCAGCTCTCGGGCTTTTTTTTCTGTCTGGTCCCACTATTACTGAAAAAGAGTTTAATCAGCAGCTAAAGCCCCTTCTGCTTCTCTCTCCTTGAGATTTATGCATCAAAGAGCACTCTGCTCCAGGGGTAAAGGTCACTTTCACAGATACATTTCCCCATATATCTCCAACTGTTTCTACTCTTGCAGAGAGCAGTGGGTTCCCTCATACCAGCTCCACTTCAATGACTATGTTCAAAAAAAGTAAATAGCAATAGTTTAGAAGAGAAGCTCACTCCATTTGGCTCTTTTGAGAGTTTTTATGGATAGATGATAGTATTGCTTTTTCTTCAGCTTTTGCTACTTATTTGAAATGTATTGTGCGCTACCGTGGGGGCTTCTGCCATGTTCAGGACCCCAGTGCTGTAGACACTGAATGAGCCTTGATGCTGTCTTTGCAGTTGAGGCTTTACCTTCTCTGGAGACCAAGCCAAGGAGGAGAGAGAAGAGGGTGAGGTGGTTCAGGAGCAGCTGGCTAACCTCTATCATCTCAGCGTCAACAGAAGCACTGGGAGAAAATGAGAAAGTTCATGTGGAAGCTCAGGTGGGAGCTAAAGAAGAGAAAGAAGCAGATCAAGGGGGCAGGAAAGTACCAGGTAGAGCTGAGTGAGGCTTGCAGAAGACAGATGAAGAGTCTGAGAAGAAATTACTACTGCTGCTGTCAAACCTAAATTTATCAAGCATTAAATTAGTTCAAGCTGAAACATTAATTATTTGTATTCAAAACTGCTACTATGTCCATTTTCATAGTCAAGTCTTACGGACACAAGGACTTAGAGAAATCAAGCTGTAAGTCCTGCCTGGAGTAAAGTTTACATAGATCAAATTCGTTGACACTTCAAGTGTATAGAGATCCCTGATGCTTCACCTGGAATAATTCAAATCAGCGTGACAAAATCTGACCTCTCTTTTTTACATACCCACACTCACACAACTGTTCTCTGAAAATGAGATGACAAAGGACACACTTTTACTCTTTCACTATTCAACCTGACATTTACTTACATTTCTAAGAGGTATGTCCTTGGAATGGCCTGCTGGGTACAGAGCAGAAGGGTTTTTAACTTGCCAGAATTCACTAACCATACCTCTCCATGTCCTGTCTCCTAAACTTACCACCTTTTCCACTGGACACTCCAGAAGATCTTGACAAGAACTCCATCTACTTAATTATTAAAAAAATTGGTCACAAAAAATTCAGTCAACAAAAGCAAACAGCAATCTGTCCAACAACCAGCAAGAGTCTACTTCTGTCCAAAATGTTATTCATTGCAAATTACAAGTTTATCTTCAACCAAATATCAAACTTCTCTTGGTTTTTTGCAACCAAAGTTTTTTCAGACATCTCTAGTTCTTCATTAAATGAGCAAAAAGCATGAGCCAAAACAATTCTGGTATGACTTTGTCCTCCCCATTTCAATGACTTCCTTAGAGTGCATTCTGGTTTTCATTTTCCATGTGTATGTTAGCTTGACAGCCTGCAGATATACATATACAATTGCAGATATACATATATGATATATTTCCCCTCTATTTTAAAGACATGGTTTCATTTTCCCCTCCTTTTATTGACAGACTTGTCATTGATTCTGATGTTCATAAAAGCAATGATGACAGACAGATGTCTGTAACTGAACAACCCACAGTGGAGTTCACTTGCTCTAGTAAGGTGTTTCTTTTTTGCTTTTTTCTACTTACTTTGTTTCCCTTTCTCCAGAGCAAGCGTATTTAGGGATTTATGAATTATTTTCACTGACCAGATGTCAAAAATACAGAATTTTGCTGGGCAGCAAAATTTCCTGTTAGCTTTTTCTTCCCTTCTGCACAGGTTCACACTTGTTTGACTTTGCTGAAATTAGAAAGTTTTATTCTAACTGATCTGACATTTTGTTTATTTAATATTCTTGTTTTGCAAGGGAGGATAATAGCTTGTGGATATCCTCTTAAGAGCTCATAACCATCTCTGTCACCAGCCCATGTAATATGCTAGCTCTTCCACAATAACTAGTTCTCTGTTTATTTTCTCTGGGTAATCTTCGTGATGCTCAAAATATCTTTTACTTCCAGTTCTTAAACTGAGTTTTATGAAACACAAACTTGTAAAAGGTACCAGCGAGGGCAAGCTGGTTGCGGGAAGAGAAACAGCACTCACGGCATTAGAGTAGCAAGGCTCTTGCTGACAAAACTAGAGCTTTCTAAAACAAAATGCAAGTTGGCAGCTTGTGAGGCAGTTTGTAGAAGAACGGAGGTTTGAAGCAGAACTTGGAGAGGAGTTCAGGTGCTTTTCCAAATATGTCATCTGGAGTGATTTCACCTGTCAGCACAGACAGTTCAGGGAAATACTGAGCCCTCTCTCTCTGTCCCTGTTTTTCAATGTGGAGCAAACCCAATTTAACAGCATAAAACTTGCTGTTCCCTCCACCCCCTACCCCTTTCCTTTCCCCTGTTTTATTTGTCTAGCAGTTGCCAGCAGGGATCAGACAGTAGGAACAGTGCAGTCAGCACCTTTTTCTGGGGCACAAGCACTGGACCAGAATTTATTGGCTTTATTCGCTGCAGGGAAGATCACTACATCCAAGAAAGAGCCTCTCCTGCGGGGTAGTGACGGTCTGCCACCAGCCCAGTCAGCCAGCTCCGACTGCAGTTTTAAGCTTTGTTTCATGCCCCTCGGGCTGAGAAAAGCCTGCCTCTTCTGGAATGCTAACCATCCTTTCGGGGCCGGATGCCTCCGTTTCATCGGACAATAAATTAGAGAGCTCGCGTTGGACTGGAAGTGACCGTTTCACCTAGCTTGAGATGGGGATGAAAAGATGCGGTTGAGCGCCGATTTAAAAGAACAGCCAAGAGTCATATTTATCAAGAGGATCTCTATCCATCTTCTGGGTGGAAAACGGTAGCTGAAGCACTTCCCCTGCCGACGCACACTTTATAAAGCTGTGGGGGGGTTTGGGGAGGGGGGTGGTGAGAACGGGAGGCGTGGGGGCTGCTTTTGTGGGGCAGCCTGCAGTGACACGGCAACCCAGACATATGGTGTCATTATTCAGCCGACACAAATTTGACACTTGGTGAATTTATTATATTTTGGTTTGCTCCTGGTGCCTGAAAGGCTTTGCAACTGTCTCTTCATAGGGCCTGTCACAGATGTTGATGTATTTTCCTCCTCCACAGCCAGGTTTTACTGTGGAAACTGATACAACTTCACGATAGAATTTCTGGATGAATTATTCACGCATTGCATGCTTTCTGCACATAGGGGGTTGGAAGAAATCCATCCTATTCAATAAATGGTCTCTTTAATCCCCCTTAACAGAGAATTTTCCCTGAGTTTAAACCGTTTCTATTATCACCTTTGTGATCCTAATGTTTTGGATAACGTAGTTCCAGTTAATGGCTTTGTTGTTAAATTTTTCACTGTATTTCACCTTAACATGCAATTAAGTTGTCCAGACACAGTGATGAAACTGATACATCGAAGAGACAATAAAACATATGGGCCAGATTCTCATCATCTTAACTTCTGGTAGCCTTTTTTTTTTAATCCTGAAGATCATTCCATGTCCAGTGATTTATAGGGTAATTCCTGAAATATCTCAATATTTGTTGTTGCAGACAGAATGGGCTGCTGCTAACGCCAGTACCATCTGTGGAGATGATTTTTTAATTGAAAAGAATTTTCAGTCTTGAGAGTAGAGAGTTGGATGAACTCATCACTGCCCCCTGAGAGAAGATTAATGAAATGAAAACATATCGTACCCCTTTAATACCTGGAGAAGTAATAAGGATGCATCAAGTGACAATATAGAGCATGGTGCGTGGGGGTAAATTGCTTTAACATCACATGCAAAGTCCATCCAAGAATTAAAAATTGCATTTGCAGTTTTAAAAACTATTGAGGCATTAGTGCCTGTATTAAAACTCCTGATTCCATTTTCTCCCTGACTTCTAACTCCAGAAGCAAAGTTCAGATTCAGATTCCCTTGCTCCTGACCCCACATGCAATAATCCATATTCCCCAAATAATCCCACTTACTTCAATATTAAAGTCGTATGCTTATAGTAAAGTTTTGAAATCAAACAGCTGCATGCATATTAATCTTATCCTGAACCAGTGCAAGTGATACTACTTTTGAAAGACGCAACCAAGTAAAAGTAAGTAAATTGATATTCACTATCTAAAATGCAAGAGTGCTATTTTTTTAGTAAAAAGCTTACACTTCCTTGACAAGAATTAGTGATTTAAAGCCTAATAAATTTTTCCTCAGATTACTGTGTTTTGCATATTACTAATACAGCCTGTATTGCTCAGTTGCCAGTTGTTAAAATGGGATTTATATTAATATTTTGGAAAATTGCCTTTCTCCATAAAGCTCCGTGTATTAAGAGCTCATCCTTCTACCCTCACGGCAGTATTCAAATATGGAGAATATTGAAACTATCTGGCCTCCACCCTAGTGTTGTATAGAAAGCTTATTAATAAGCATTTAAAGTATTAATAATAAGCATTTCCCAAAGGGTTTCAGTTCACACAATAACTTTAAACAAAATACAGAAACTAAATTATGTTTCATGTTTTTAGTAAAAAATTTAGGAGTTTTGTT
This sequence comes from Mycteria americana, assembly GCF_035582795.1. Lineage (NCBI taxonomy): Eukaryota > Metazoa > Chordata > Aves > Ciconiiformes > Ciconiidae > Mycteria > Mycteria americana. The sequence continues at coordinate 138,936,621 of NC_134366.1, read as the reverse complement.
TCTTAATTTTTTTCCCCAAACAATTGCATATTATTCATAAAATTACTGTATTTAAGAAAAATACTTTAATTGACAAAATTCTGTCTTTACTACATTACGCTTTTGTGAAATGAGAAACAAGATATTGCAAAATATCTTTTCATATTTTGAAAAAAGATCTTTTTTTCAACAGCTTGGAGCTTTCTCATTTTAAGTGTAAGTACGGCAGGAGTTTTCTTTCCAAAAACAGATCAACCTGAGCTGGACGGACACCATCATCGCTTCACCATCCGAACCCCAAGCTCTAGTTTCTCCTGGTCGGGAGAGCAGGTCTAATCAAGTTAGCAAAGGAAAACAGAATACAAGACTCCAGAAGGTACGTACTGTTTGAGATTGTAAATGTCTCATCAATGAACCAAAAAAATGGAGCAGATGCAGAATTCAAGTGTTTATTTAACTTTGCTTTTTGTTTACATTCATACACATACAAAAATTCAGTGAGCTGCCAATTATTTGGGTGTAATCTTTGGACATTCATTTCTGGAGTCGGGAAATAAGAGTGTAGGATATTAAATTCACCCTCTCCCAAACATGTAGCGTCCTTACCACACTGCTTCTGTTAATGGGACAATTATGCTTTCTGAGTGATGGTTTTCTGCTCTTCCAGACTTTGAATGTGTTCATAAGCTGTGCCAAATGTTGGGAGAAGAAAGCAGATGGGGTTATTTAAAAGAAACCATCGAAAAATGATGGTGGCAGAGAGAGCAGTAGAAAAAGACTTAGTTCCTTCATTCGGGCTGGTTACAGCTATGAAGCTGTATGACACAGCTATACCTTTAACAAAAAAAGCTGTGCTTAGATATTGCCATTTCAGTGCTGCGAAGAATTGCATAGGTACACCTTTTCTTTACCCCCTTTGGTTGGTACCCCCTACTCTTGCACATGCCACTTGCCATGCAAACACTTTTCTGGTTAAAAAAAAAAAAAAAAAAGAGGAAACTAATAGTAACCAGCCAGTTGCTCCATTATGAATAATGATTGCTCCTGGCCCAGACAAACAGCAATTACTCAGCCAGTAAAAATTATATAAGACTGGGGGTCTTTGGGTTTTTTTTCCCCTGAAGGCACTGGCCCAGTTGGGATTGCAGCAGTAAAGCTGGGATGTGCCGCTGAATTTGCAACACCTTGCAATGACTGGCAGTCCCAAAGTTAGTCTTTGCTAGAGAGTGGACAATCATCCCTTTTCACCTGATGCCACTTATTTTGCCCTTACGTACCCCTCTGCCGGTACCTGCCTATTTAAAGGTAGGATCCTTTGCGTTGCTGCTCGTCCTCAGGAAATGCCACCGAGGAGCAGAGGCTGTGAGCAATGTCAGTACAGCGCCGGTGGAACAGTAGCCAGGAGCTGCTGTTAAAGACACAGCCACAGAGATTTGCTGACATACATCTTTGCTTCATCTGACAAAAAAGCTCGCCATCTCTGTTTCCCAGGCTGTGTGCATATGCGCCGCAGGTACAAAGAGCAATGAACAGAGGGCCAGTGCCAGACCTTACGCCTGGGGAGTCTCTTCAAGCCTGCAACCTTTCCCCTCCTTCAAGTCCCTCCTGAAAACTCATCTCTCACTAACGCGTGTATTAAATTACAGGCGGATAATAGCCCGCCAGGTTGAGAGCTATCTAGGAACGGCGTGCATCGGGGCTGTTCAGCTGGCAGATCACAGCAGCAGCCCCGTGCATCAGTTCCCTCTTCAACGCATACCCCAAACGCGTGTGAAGGCTTTTATGGCTCTGAGCTGAGCCTCTGCCATACAGTCATGCTTCCAGATAAGAGCGTGACCAGCCCTCAGGAGCTGGAGAGCCCTGCGCTGTGATATTAGTGTAAGAGCCCATTCCCTCCCACGCTTTCCCTGCCCTGGTTCACCCTGCCATCCTGTTACTCACTGCTTTCCAGCCTGAAATCTTGCCAGACCGCACCAAAGAACACTTCCCTCTAGCTTCTAGCACAGCAGTGCCAAACCTCTTGGAAAGCACTGCGTCAGGACAGAAAAACAATCAGGTGAGCATCTATTAAAGGAGAGCTAATTACAAGCGGTGATTTTTTTTTCTTTCTTTTCCCACTTGCGTGATTCTCAGCATTTAATCTCTTCCAACGCTTTTGGTGAACTACCTGCAGTCCACAGCCGTTGGAAGTAGTTCAGCCTCCGGTGCCATTACTATGATAATACATAAAAACCCAAACAAGGGTGAACGGAATAGTAGGAACAATCCGTAGAAGTAATCCTTTTGTCCACCATAAATGTTGAATGATAGTTTAAATCATCAGCCAAAAATACCTTAGTAGATATGAAGCTTTGCTGCTAATAAACATTTCGGCGTTCAGCCCTCTATGCAGACTGCCTTTAAAAGCCTACAGGCTTAATGCTCTGCAATCTGATTCTACCGCGATTTTTCAGGCTTCAAATGGCAACTATTGCAACTACTGCGGTAATGCAGGTGACAGGTCTTTAAAACCTGGTATTCATTGCTAACCATTCTGCTGGAAAGCATGGCTCTAAATTTATTTCGTTTCCCTGTTTTCTAAAGGAGAGCAGCGAGGGGAAAGGAAGAGGGAAGGAACTGAAAATGTTTCCAGGGAGTTACTCAACTTTACTGAGTTGTTGTTGTGTGCTTTACTTAACAAGCCAACTCAAAAATTATAGGTGGCCTAGAAATGGATGATGTGATACAATGGGAAATTGTTCAAATTCAACACAGCTGAAGGATACTCTGTTACTTGGCAGGTATTTTGGCACTTACAAATACTTTTCCCCCTGCCTTTTTCTTATGCAATATTTAATCTCATTGTAACTTTTATTCCCACTTCGTTCTGCTTGTCATTGCCACCTTGCCAGTTGTGTTTTTGGAAACCGCATTTTAAGTGGGATTTTTATATTTCGAACTTTGGAAGTAAATAATTTTTTTAAATGTATATGAGGGTAAGCAGGCTTTAAAATCTTCCATTCACCTTAGAGAATTTACTTGATTTTTATGGCTAGTTTATATGTGCAAGAGCAGATGGACAGAATAACAAATATATCAGGTAATAAATATTGCCAGGTTTGATATTCAGAATAGTGGACAATATAAATTTCTTGGCATTTTTTAATATGATAATATTAAAGAATTTGGAAGGCAGACTATTAAAGTGCTTTAATTTTAAGGAGAAAAGGAAGAAAGGATAAAACTTGCAGGAAGGGTACTCACTGACATTTCCATATAAGCAAGAGCAGTCTCAAATAATGTTTTGTGAAAATAAACTAACCTGGCTTTCTCAGCATTCAGCGTACACTTTATGTCCCCCATTACTCAAAGACAGATGTGCAGTTTAATAAGCTTTAGCTATACAAGGAGAAAATTTGAACCTAAAATCTGGCCAGGAACTTACCTCACTCTTTTGTTATTCCAGTAGCTTCTTTTAGGGTTTTTGGGGAAAAAAAATGAAAAGAAAAAAAAAAAAGAAAAAAGTTAAGTCTTCCACCATCTCTGTTTTGAAATTTATGCCTCTGTCATCCTCAGCCAATTGTCTCTACATCAGTCTCTAGTCATCCCCGTGTTCTGGTCTTTGGGTTTCGTTTGGTTTCTTTCTGACTGAAACCAGACTGAAGTTGACCCGATTAAAGAAATTTGGGGAACCTTTAAACCTTTAAAGGCTGTCTAAGCTAGCTCCTTGGATCTCTTACTAACTTCTGACCTCAAAGGAAATGAGGTGAAACAAACAGGATTATTAATATAGGTTTTGATGTTTTTTCTTAAGTCCATAATACCAACTTTACCAAAGACTTCTGTGTTGGTGCACTGGAAATACAGCTCTCTGGGATGGAGAGGGCAGTATCTGTGGAGAGAAGAAAGAGGAATGGCTCTTCAGTTTTACTGGTTATGGTTTTTATGTGTGGTTAGTGAATTCTAGCTAGCCAACTCACAGCATTTTTAAGTGGCTTAACGCAGAGTTTTCTAAGGTTTTCAGCTATATGAAAGTCAAACTCACTTTTTAAGTGTTTAGATATCAGCAGAGGCGATGACTGTTGGAGTAGTCTTTTATTTTTGATGCTCAGTCTTGTGATCAGCAATGAATAAGCCAGAGGGATGCGTTTTACAAATCCGCTACAGAGGCAGGTAATACCCAGCGTGTTAGCAGAGTCTGAGGTGATTCAGGACGCAGCTAGAGGTCACCGAAAAGCTTTGGCGGCGGTTTTAATGAGTTTTCTTTAGGAATTCAGAAGTCTCTTTGAAGGCCAGGTCTGTTTAAAAATAACAACTATTTACCTTAAGGGTTCTCAAAATATGAGGCAGGCTTTTTAGCCTCTGACTTTGAGCATGCATACATACAGCAATGTTTTTCCTTTTAAATGGAAAAATCTGCAAGCACAGAGTAAAGCACATCTATTTTTGATTGCATGATGCACTTCAAAGTGATCTGGGATGTATTTTAGGAAGAGAAGGCCGTTTTGTAGCAGCCACAGTGCCCAGTAAGATATCTCCAGTACCACTGGAGAGACAACAGTGGGTATGACAGAACATAAAGTAAGAAAGGGGGAACTCTAGTTATTTTATGTGGGAAATCATAATTTTTGACTCTCAGAGCAACCTTACGTACAACAGTTCTTTCTCTAAAAAAAGTAATTTTCTCTGTTATATATCTTCTGTGATGCTCCTCTTCTTATTCGGTCACAATTTTTTACATCTCCCAGATGAAAAAAACTGTAGAAAATATTGCTTTTAAATCAGAGAAACTTTGCTTTATGGATAAAATACTGGAAAGAAGTTTTGCAAAAAAGCTTTTGGGGATAAATACCACTGTATACTCTAGAAGTGGTCACAAAGTCAAATCCCTAGATCTGAGCACTCTCAAATTTAGAAAGATTGGATCTGAGTTCATGTGCTCAGAATATGTTTACCTGAGTATGAACAGAATGAAAATAATTTGCTCCCAACAAAAGTTAATAAAAGAAGACTCTATGCAAACCAACTAACCATGGTATGAAGTAGGAAATAAATTAAAAAACAACCTTTTGAGTTCTGAGGAGCTATCTTGTCTGTCCCAGCACCTGTAACAGCTAAAACTTAGATCTTCCATGCATGAAAAAAATCACACCAGCTGAGCTTAAGTTATTATTTTAAAAAGATGTTATTAATCAGGTGCAAGAAGCTAAACAGACACTTTTATTTTGGCTTAACCCAGACTTACTATGTTTAGCTGGGTCACACGAAAGAACAAGGTCAGTGACAGTGCAGCCTTTTGTAGATTGTTTTAAAAGTAGCACAATGATTAGGATGCCTGCACACTTCGAATTTTTCCTGGCCATTTGATTAGGAGTATGGTCTGGTCTGGTGATATGTTCCTCAGGCAGCAAAGAGTTATAGCCGTATACTTGCATTTATCCCCGTATAACCGTGTCTGCACTTAAATGTGATACCAGTACGGATATCAGCAAGACGTTCCTAGCAGAGACAAATCCTAAGATGCTGAAAGCAGCTTCGTATGCCACCATTATCTCTTCTGTCCAAGCCCCGGTCATACGCACTGATGCAGAGGGCAGGCTGCTGGGGACGCTGTGCATGGGGGTGGCCAGCCTGCCGTCACCTCCTATGCAAGGAGCCTTAATAATAACTGTGAAACAAAAGGACTGGGATGCTGAAAGTAGCTGGTTTTCCAGCCTAATAACCAAAATGGGTCCGTCACTGAGCAAATATTACTGCATTTCACAAGTGGTCCATCAGCTACAGTTACCTTAGGCCATGCAGAGGCCCATGTGAGTCTGTTCCCATTTCTAACATATCGTGCGTGCTGGTACAACGGGTGTCCTCTGGTTGCTGTTCAGTGAAGTCATTGCTTTGCTGGAAATGTACGTGCATGTGCTTAGCCATTTCCCCACAGACGTGCCTGGCTGTACCTGACAAGCCACGACGAACTGAAAGGATCTGCTGAGAAGCATGTATCCATGTGAATCTGTATTTCTATATCTATTTGCTCACTGGCCTAATCCTACTGGCAGATCAAGTTTACTGTAAACTCTCTTTCTGCTACATTCACAAACTGTGCAAATAAATTTTTAGAAGGATAAGCAAAAGGGAGACTGATTGACACCCCATGGACATCCAGATGAGACGGATTTTGGAACGTCAAGCAAAGCTCACATTCCTGCTTTTGTGGTAAGAAGCTGTTGCTGTCCATAGAGTCGTGATGTAAATCAGCTGCAGTGCTGTACTGGGATCTTTCCATATTGCAGGTACAGAGTAAGAGCCCCATTTGCCAAATGCTGATTTAGCACATGATAAAAATGCATCTCTTTTAAGGTGTACTCTGCCCTTCAGTCTCCAGACTAAGGGGAGCTGAGGAGGAAGCTTGTAACAGGTCAGTTAGTTAGTGAATGTTTTCCACCTAAAACCCTGTTTGGAGCATGCCATCACACATTTTAAAACATTAAAAAAGAAGCAGTATAGTTCTGACTGCACCATAAACAAGGTAAGTGATCAAGGAGGTACAATATGGAGAAGGAGACAGCCAACTACAGACATGCAATGAGCAACCAGAGGAAACGGTATCACATCGTTCCCTTGAACAGTGTTTTATTACTTAATTGAGATACAAAAAGTCATCACCAATAAATTACTTTTTCTTTGCAGTTTTTGAGGACCTGTAATTGAAAGTACCTGTTTTGCAGAAAATTAAAAATGGATGATACAAGCTTTTAACATATGTTTCAGTGTGTGGCAAAAGAGGAAAGAGCTCCCCAATATTAGAAAAATTAGAAAACACAGTCTCTGTGTACTGGAAGAAACATTTAGTCACAGTTTCCAACTAAATGAATAGCGGTTATCATTATTTAAACTACCATTACTTAAAGTAAGGATACTCTAAGTGCATAAATAATCAATTACTAATGAGTGAAAACTGATAATCAGACTAATCAACTTCTTCCTCATTCAATAGCAATTAAGCTAATGTTTTAATTTGCTATGCAGTCGCCAAATTTTGCCTTTTTTTTTTCTTCCTGACAGCCTGCGTCCCTTTTTACAGTGCCCCGCTCCTAGGTCGGATGATTATTTGAGACTCAACCTTCATTTCAAAGAAACAGTGATGTTTAAACCTTTCTGGTTTTTGAAGACTGTCTCAGAGATGTACTCGCAGCATATCTCTAAGAGATCAGGAACAGATGAAAGAATCTTCAGCTATTTATTTATAAATCTCTTGGGATTTTGCATCATAAATTTTGAACTTTTGCCATGAAATCCATTTGACTCTGAAGGAAGCCAGGATTTTCCAACACTTTGGAGTTGTTAACTTTCTTATAAATACTTCTAAACCAGAAACAGCCAGTCTAAAATACCAGCCGCTAAGCTACTCTTGTTTGGGTAATGGTAACATTGTGCAGTGGATCTTCAAGAAACTTGTGCTGGGTTCAGAGGGCTTCATGTTACCTGAGAAATATATTGACCAAAGATCTTATATGCTACTAGGATTTAAAGCTGGTGATAGAAGGTGGGTTTTGGTCCTGATAAAATGTATGGGAGAGTCAAGCCAGGAGGACGAGCGAGACCAGGAAGAGTGCTAATTACATGCTGTTTTCTGGATTTGGTATAATAGATATATAGCTTGAGGGGAGCTCTGTTTCCAAACAGCATTTCTGTGTTGTTAACGTATTACCAGTGCTGAAAGAAGCCTGCCCAAGTCTCTTCAAAACAGGTAAGAAGCAAGAGAAAGATGACATACGTATGATGCGCAACAGGAGCAACGCAGCAGACATGATACTAATGAGACATATTTGAGAGATACGGCAAACAGTAAATCAGACTTGTGCAAATATAAAGATAATGTTTGATACCATGACAGCAGGTGAATGTAAAAGCCTCTTTAACTTATTAAGTGCAGTGGTTCTCTAATGATTCTGCTGGACAGCACAAGAAAAGGGAAACGTGAATTTTCCTTTTCTCTTCTACTACTAAGCAAACAATTAAAATAACGTAGTCTGTACTGAGCTGAGGAGAATGTAGGGGTCCTTGCACATTGCAGTGGAGAGTAAAGAGCCAGCGCGTAGTTAGGTCTTTGAGGATACGGCAGACTTGCTCCTGCAAGTGGTGAGGGAGCAACTGCTGAGAAGAGCAGGGCTGATGCTGTCAGTTGAACTGATTCCCAGCAATGGTTTTCATCAGCTGACATGAGCTCTAACCCCATGCTGTGTGTTTGCTTATGGCTGCTCCAGCTGTTGGATGCAAGAGTAACTGCAGAACAGGCAACAATAAAAGTCAAGGCCCAAGTCAGCATCTGCAGCTGAAAATTGCACTTTAAGAGGGCTTCAGTAATACCTTTTGTATTCTCTCTATTTGAGATTACTGTGTGCCAGCAGAGACTCTGATCTGCTGTAACTTCCACTACGTACCAACAGCACAAAGGGAATTAGCACTGTGGAGGAAAAGCCCTGTACGGCTTCTAGATATCTATTCTGCTGGCTCTGGACTGCTAGACGATCTGCTGTGGTGGGACAGATGGGTCCCAAGCCATGCCAGAAGCGTAAGAGCTTACTGTAGGCAAGCACCGCCAACCCCTAGGAGCAAGACCCTTCCACTGGCATCACAGGCCCCTGCAATTAGGATCCTCATCACTTTCATGACCATTACTAAGTCTTTGCCACTTCTACTGACACAAGCCAGCCTTTTACTTTGGCTTCCCCTCTCTCTTTCAAATACGTTTCTTCAGCGTGTCTGTTACTTCATTAATTATTTTTCTATGTTTATGATTTTCCATCTTGTACCCAGAAATGGTATATTATTTTAACAGATATGTTGGGTACTCTATTTTTTTTTACCTGCCATGACTTCAAGACCAGAAGCACAGCAATTCAGATCTGTCTTAATTATCAGTGGTCATGATACAGGTTTTTGCCAAAGAACAGCAATCATCTGCTCTGATTTAAAAATGCAAATATTCATTTACATACTGGAAGGAATTTCAAAGCGATATTGCATTGCTTCATTTTCTTGCCTCTTTAATTCAGATGCCAAAATTACTATAGATAACTGTCTACTCTGTAAGGGGAAGAGCAACTTTGTTTTCAGAGTTGCTTCACAATTGCTTATAAAGGAACAAGATCTTCTGATTTGCACAGTAACACTCCATCCTGCTCTGATTCAGGGCTGTTATGTTGACCCCACTGTGTCAGTGAAGCTGGGATCTTCTCACCCGATTGGACTCCCTTGCACCCAGCATCATTCACCTATTTCTTGCCCCATTTCCACACCATAGCCAACGTCAATTTGTTTCCATTCTCCTCTTCCTCGTACCTCCCACTCCAACCACCCCAGCAGTGCTGGAACGGAGCCCATACTAATAAACATAGCAAAGCATATTAGCTTGGGCTCAGTGCCATGCCTCATTGCTATCGTTACGCTTCTCCAGAAAAACACACCTCACTAGTTGGGATTTGGTGGCCTAAAGCAAGAAAAGAGGAGGAGATGTGAGGTGACTTGGAAATGTAACACAACATGCTAGGAACCTCTGAATAACGTACGGATCCATTGGCAGGAGGGTCTTTGCAAAAGTCGTAGTGGAAATAGATGTTTTCTAGTAAATAAAAAGTGAATGCTCATATCGTTCCTTGAACGCCTCTTAGCATACAATATTAAATAGGGACATAGTAATAGTTAGTCCTATTTCTCCATGGGACAACATTTATAGGTTCTTAAATGTTAGGAGGACATGAAAATGGCTGCTGTCTTTAAGAATTTTAATTCCCTCTAACAATCCATGTCACATGTGAATTGTTAAAAGAACCACATCAGATAAAGGTCGGTTCCCTCTGCTGACTGAAGTGATTAATGCTCTAGGGGCATCAATGAAGTTTCGTCCATTTCCTTCAACAGAGAATTTGGCCTTAAATCCACGTTCACTATACTCTGTCACCAGTTAGTCCAAAATTATCCCTAGCAGACTAATGATGTGTAATGATTGCCCTCCTTTCTCTTCTCTTCTCTTCTCTTCTCTTCTCTTCTCTTCTCTTCTCTTCTCTTCTCTTCTCTTCTCTTCTCTTCTCTTCTCTTCTCTTCTCTTCTCTTCTCTTCTCTTCTCTTCTCTTCCTCTTCTCCTTTCTTCCTTCTTCCCTTTTTTGATTTTTTCTTCTTCTTCCTTTCTTCCTCCTTCTTCCTTCGTTCTTCTTCCTTCTTTTCTTCTCCTTTTCCAAAATCCCAGTCTTTTTCTTCTTGGTACAGATTTCATAGACGTATCACAGCAATCAAAAATCCACAAGAAATCTTATCAATAATAAGAAACTCTCTAGATAACACAGTGCATTTTCAAAAAAATGTCTTTGGAAAAGCTGCTCGTATTATGGCATGTATTGTTGCTAAGGGAAACAATCTCTATAGATAATTTAAAGCTTTAGTGATTGAAATCTACTACTTGCATAATATATCTTTAAAGAATATTGTTCAAGAAGAAGACCTATCTTTATTAGTAACTGGATTTGGTTGCAGTTTACAAATCTCTGATATCAGACCTCCATTAAAATGCCATTTGTTTAGGGAAGTGTTGAAGTCCGTGACTAAGCAAGATGGTCCAGAAGTTAATTTCCAGTCCAGCTGTGGTACATCAGTTGGTCAGGCCCATAAGGAAGGATTTTCCATAGCACGGGCAACACCTCTAGGAGATTTCACACAGAGATACAAATGTATGTTAGAAATAATCTCTAGCTATGGACTTTCTTTTAAATTTCTCAAACTGGTAGGGTCTACTAGCAGAGTAAAAGTATCAGAGCTGACATGAAAATCTCTTGTCCTCTCTGACGAGTGAGTATTACATCCACTGCTGCAGGGGTGAAGCAAATATAACTATATTGCTTGTCTCTGAGCAGCACCCAGAGAGAGAAATTGTAATCTTCTCCAAATGTCATGCTATTTCTACAGTGCATCTTGTACACATTTTTGCAGTAAAAGGTTTTCTGTGTATGTAAGCTCCTCTGTCTGCCTTGTTAAAGGAAAAATCTTCTAATAAAAACACAGAGATCTGTATATTTAATATAGTAAACAGATGGTAGTCTCTCATGGCAAAGCATTTTTGTTCAGTAGTTGTCAAATATGACTTTTACAGAAAGTTCCTGTCTATAAAGGTTTGGTTTTGCGGGGGTTGCATTTTTGTAGATGAAATGGTTACTCAAAAAGCTTTACAAGCCATGGGGTCCCATTAGAAACTTACTGCTTTGAAAATGGGTTGTTGCCATTTTAATGTAACAATGGAGTATGTGTTAACATCTTTTATTTTAAATTCTTATGAACAATGAAAATGGCAGAATTAGGCTTTGGAGGCTTTGGAGGAAGATTTTTATTTCTTCTTTTTAATGCATTTTAAAACACATTTGCAAATTCCTGCGCTGGGTAGGTTTTTTTCCTACTTTCCAATCTTCCTTATGCATAAATGAGTATTTACTTCCTTCTTTTCTTCTACCCAGACTAGAAAATACAACCTTTAACAATATGCGACTGTCCAAAGTACTTCCTGAAACTGGCAGCAAGATTTCTTGACCCAGCAGAGAGAGGAATTATTTTCTATTCCTGTAGCTTGATTACTATTGTATGTATCTTGGGTTCTGCGTGCAACTCAGATGTAACAAAATCAAAGGATTAACAACAGCAACAAAGACCTACTGCCTTTGACTCGGTACGCTGCAATGCTCAGTAGGCTGCAATGCTTCTCCACTACGAGGTCTTTTTCATGAAATATCTAGGCAACAGCTTTTCGGTTTTGTGTATTAAATATGTGACTAGGCAGGCTCACTTTTTAATTCTAGTGCTAAGAGAGCTAGTCCAGTGGCGTCTACACTTCAGGTCAACAGCCATGTAGCTCTGTACTTCAGGGACCTGCCAGAACACGGGACCTGCTCCTGCAAAATGAGCAATTCTTCTGGAAAAAGGAGGATGGGAAATTTCACACGTCATCTGAAATTAATACCACAACTCATTCTTGTGAACAGGCCTCAAATTAGAATGTAGATTGCATCATTTTCTGGGTCTGTGGGAGGAACTGCTAAATCCTGCCATGAGACTTGGGGGGAAAAGGCTGCTAGCACACTCCTTGACGGAAACGGATGGAAAGACTTGAAAAATGGATCAGCTTTTGTGAGTAACAGCTGTTGGCTTCTCTGCTAGCCTCCTGTCTCCATCTTCGACCACGTTGTCCAAAATGCCCTGTACAAAAGGCAGGACTAATAAAGGGTTGCTCATGTGGGTAAATGAATAATATAAAACTTTTAAAAGCTACATTTGGAGGAAGTAAAACCCATTTATTGAAACTTCTTCTCCAGACCATTTTGCCAGCAACTGAAATTTCCTTCTTCAGTTTTGTTCTCCAGCATTGGAGGACACAGGCAATTATCGAAATTGCCTGATAAATAAAAAGAATGAAAAATAAGTTTAGAGGTGGTTTTCAAAAGCAACAAGGCCAGCTGACCAACCGAGTCCAATTTTAAAACCAAAAAGAATGAGTGCTTACTGTCTCCTTGTTTTAATAAAGAAAAAAATTCATTTTATAACTTAAAGTGACCAACCTCAGCATCATTACCACCGCAGTTCTATTTGGGTAACTTGGGAACATTTTATATTTTCATTCCTTTCCTTTTTGTTTAAATATTAGTGCTGTTAGTCGTGGTGCACAGTCACTGTTTTAATCAAGAACTGTGCATTTTAAATATTTGTGTTCATTGTAGCCAAGAAGTCTGCGGAGTCAGTGTTTTGGCCAATTAAGCTTTAATCAGGACAGAATGTTTCCATGTTAAAATATACAAATTGCATCTGATCCACTGGCATATGCTACCTTTCTTGTTATGGCACTCAGTCTTTCTTCTTAATCTAAATGGCTCAGCTACAGCCTTTCATTTCTAAGTAACAACATGAGCCATTGTCAACCGAGCTGTTACAAGACCAGAGCGAATGCTGTCTTTATAGCACATCAGCTGTGTAATAGCACATCTAGCAGGCAGTATCTTTATTTATTTACTTGCCATGTCTCTTCTTTACCCTGTATTTGAAATTTTCTGTCACTTACGTTCTGTAATGGAAGACGCATGGGTATTGTTTTAGTACTCCAGGGAGAGGCTGGGTTGTCGTAGCTCGAGGCACATTGAAAGGATACAGGAATTACTGGATGTTCTATTTGTCTCAGGCTGAAAGGCTTAATTCTCCAAAACCATCCACCCAGCTTCATCCTCTGAAAGTTAATCCACTGTACCTCTCCTGCCTTTTGCCTATGAAAGGTAGTTTCAGTAAAGGTCAGAGGTAATTGATTAAGGCCAGCATACAACCCCAATGAAGGACGATAATCTCAGACGCCATTTGTTTCTCAAAACTACGAATCCTTGCTAATCTTCCCATTTGTGCAAATTTCTAAACATGGAGCGAACATAACCAGTGTCATGACCTCATGTTCACTTGTGCAGGCTTCAGCAGATGCAGAGCCACCTCCTCTCTCTTCAGTTCTGCTTCTTAGCATTTCTGCAACCCAGGTTTCTGCTGCTAATTGTGTATTTCAGATTACTTTCTCCTCTGCTTTCATAGAATGCATATTCCCAAGTCAGATCCTATTTTGTCCTTTCGGGTCAGATTGCTAATTTCTCTAGACTTAGAGAAATTCTGCTTATCTTGCCTATATTTGTAAATCTTCTAAGTTTGGTAGTGTCCTGGAATTTCCTTCAAAGTGAGTCTTGCTTTTATTTCTTTGTCATTACAGTACTGTACTGTAGCTGATCCTCAGATTACCCCATTAGAGAATTTCTCCTTATTTTGTCATTGAGGGTGATCCCTAATTTACAGTGTCCTGTAAACAGTCTTCAGTCCATTTGACAATTTTCCTTTTCAAGCCAATTTGGGTTAATTTTGAGCTATATTATGCAACTCACAAAAATAGTCCCTTTGAAACCAGCAGAACTCTTCACATGAGCAAGCACTTATCAGAGTGAGCAGAATTTCCACAGTCTATCCCTCAGAGGCTGCTCTTTTTTTTGGCATCTCATTCATTGAATAAACAATATATATCCTTGCCAAAAATTCTAACTAACCCACTTCTTAGATTTTAAAGAAAGAAATCGAGATTATAATTTTTCCTACTACTTTTCCCTGCCCTTCTGGCACCCATCCACAACTACAAAGAAAGTGCCAAAATAGCACAAGGATGACTGTTATCTGACCCTTAAGTTTCCAAATGGTTTGAATAAGCTTTTTTTGGGACACACCAAAATTTTTCTTAGGATTCACCCATCATTTGTGTGTAGGCAGGTTAGGAGTCTCTCTTCCCCTCTATTATCCCTGAGAACCCATTTCTGAGTAGACAATGTAGTCATCTGCTGTCACTTTTAAGGAGGGAGAAACATAATTTATCAGTTTCACTGAAAAACTGAGAAGCAGTTTATAACACTAGCCTAAGAACGAAGGTATAGAACACCCTCCTATAAATCATATTTTGTGCATTTAAAGTTGTTGTGGTGCGGTGGAACAGAGGGAAATGCAGGACAAAGCTTTGATCACTTTGATCAAGCACAGACCACCTATCAGGCTCCTGGGTACCACTGTGTGTCATGCACATTTTCAAATTTTTGTCATAATAGCTACCAGTCATTGCAGCTGAGATAAAAAAGGGGATGGTGATTAAACATGTGATTGAATCCAGACATTTTAATCATACCCCTTCTATCTATTTTTGCAAAGCAGGCTGCCTGTTTTCCCAGCAGTCCACATGAATAGCCCAGGGATGACAATTTGCATGCTAACTGAATTCATGTACCACACTGATTGTATGAAACATCTGTTGCCGATTGTTTTGGTCCTCTGCTTTTCAAACTAATATATGAAAATGCAGAAGGTAAAAGGCAAATTATCATGCCAAGGGCAGAGAGCAGATTGTTCCTTTTCTTCTTGTAGCTACAACTCTGTGTTGTAGCTATTGATAAATGTCACTACACTCCTGCTGTCCCCCTGGACTTGCACTAAAATACTGTGCTTTAAAATTGCTGCAATTTTCCACATGCTTTTCTCCTTCTCAATTTAATTTTGGCATAGCTGGCTTAGATGTGGTTAGGAAAAAACCTTCCCCCATCATCTTTCCCAGCCCACATACCCACCACTGTACATCTAGAACCGACATTTCTGTTCTGCTCTAGGTAGATGTAAAGGAAGAAGGCTACCCAGCAGCTCCTCTTGTCCCTGAAGTCCCACTTTGCTCAAAAAGGAGACAATTAATCACCTCAGGGCTGAGATTTTCCACCTTAATGGTGGAAAATTGAGACAGTTCCTAATATTGGTTACGGAAGCTACTCCAGCATGAAGCAGGTTGCTGTCGGGATAGCCCTAAAATAACAGCGAGTCTCGATACAGAGAAATAAATCTATACTTCTAGACCCGTGATATGCCAGGTTTCAAAATAGTAAGTTGAATTACTATTCTGAATTTCCTCAGAAAATTACTGAGGAACTACATTGCCTTCAAAGGTAGATTTACTTTCACCCTACACACACTTATGTTACTATCTGGAGGGAGGCTATGAAATTGCCAGCATGGTTAGCTAGCTTTTTGCTAGTGGTTTTGCCTCATATGTAGGATGTAGGGTGCTTTTTTCACCACAGGAGGAAGAGCCAATATGTCTGTGTGTGAAGGAGTTCAGTATATGGGCTGTCTGAATGTTTCAGTTTTCAGTCTGCACAGAAAGAAAAGAAATGGCTTGAAATAACCATTGAGAAAATATTCCATTAATCCATCACCAGCTGCTGATTCACAGCGCAACTAGCTACAAAGATTTGTTGCATATTCAAGATTGCCATAGGAACAGCTCTAAGTTACATCATTCCAGCTCTTAAAGTCTGGATGCACTGGAGATCAAGCATCTACTCTCCATGTGAATATTGCAGTCGCCTTTTCAAATTTCCAATAGCTAGGCTGATTCTGCGAAATATGTCTGCATCTAATTCCCCTGGTGATTCATTCTCATGATTATTATATGGGATCTTGGTTTTAATTTTTCTTTTTGCGTTCATTTGTCCTTCAGCAGCATTGTGAAAGAGAAATTGTTATTGTAGCATATATGAATGTGCATGGTCTTTGTGGGAAAGCAGGGTAAGACCTCTGTAGGATCTTTCACGCCGAGTCTCTAGGCATCAGCCCACACAATGAAGAGAAAAAAACAAATAGGAAAAAGATCTGTTAAAAAAAGTGCAGCTGGACTGAAGGCAATTCCAGCAACAGTGACCTACACTATCTCAGTCATGCCTTCAATTGCCAGAATCAGTTGATGGGCATCTTAACACTAATGAGAAATTTGGACAAAAATTCTGCTACTCCAGAGATTGTTGTACTTGATTTACTTCACTAACTTTGGCGTGGACTGAAAATTAATTTTCCATGGACCTCGGTGTGAACTGGAGTGGTTACAAGAGTGAATATGAAAAAGTGAGTAGAAAAAGTGCTGTGTATCAAAACTCATTTCTAATTCACTGAAATATGCTTGTTACTATTCTGGCTAACCTTTTCAGTACTGAACTGAAGGAGTAAGGATTTTTTTCTAAAAAGGTTTTTTTCTTGCAAGTGTTTCTTTTTTGTTTTCTCAAGTCCTTAATTCAAAACTCAGAATTTTGTTTGTGTCATCTTAATAAAAATACCCTATAGTTTTAGTTAATCCCATTACCGAAGTCTGTTTAAAGATGTCAAAATGACTGTCAGGTTTCTTGCAGACTTTCAGGAAAAACAGGAGTGGATCTAAACTACTGATTTAAAAAATAATGGAGGAAAAACTATTTCTAACGAAATCTTCAGGCCTCCTTTGCATACCACAAAGAAGGCAAACACAAATCAGTATCTATCTATACATCATATTTCTTTTCAGAAGTTTATTATACTTTTAATAACTGTTTTTCTTTTAAAACTAATAACATAAATGCATATAAATCGGAGGAAAATGAGGATGTTAAAACATATGCTCAGGAAGGAACAAAAATATTCATTAGAATACAAATAACAGATGCGGTCTCCTAGCACAGAACCCAATCTAAAATTCAAAATACAGCATGGCAGAAGCCAAGATGGGACTGCCAAGCAAGCTGCTTCCTCATATTCTCTCTTTTCTTGTTTTTTTTTTCTTTTAAGATATATGACAGAGAAGAGCCAGACTTAGAGGTTGAAGGGCTGTAATCTTCTCAGTTTTTCATTCTTCTCCTGAACTAACTCCCAAATAATATGCACAGTGGTAGATCCCACAATCTTCAGTTTTCTTCAGGATTGTCCCACAAATCATGGTCTCTGCTTTCCAGACAGCACCACAAGATGTAGGATTTCTGCAACTTAAATGTCTGCTCTCTATAATAAGAAGTGACTAGTGGTTGTTTGCCGTGGTTTGCACCAAGTTGTTCATACTGTAGAGGCAGAGCCACAGCAAGAGCTGGAACCCCTGTTAATTCTCCATTAAGTTAGTTTGACAAGTCAAATACTTTGATACCATAAATGACATTAAACCATAAATATGCAAACAAAAGAACTTGATTCATGTGCTCTTGTGGTTGTTGGATAATTGAATAAGAATGGCAACCTCCAAAAATAACTGCGCCTGTATAGCCACAAACTGTGCCTGCATAGACAAAACTTTTTTGTCTCGAGTCTGGATCAAAACAATGCCCCCCAGCAACATCCCATCCTTTAATTCTGCTGGTCTAATTACGAATCAAGTGGTGGAATGTCAGTGTCAGCCATCCCAGCAATGCTGAGCGTGTTTGTCAAGCAGTGGTGCTTTGGAGCTCCGGCCAGGATACTGCACCCAGAAGGGCAACCTTGGCATGACAGGTGAGCTAATTTTGCTCTCTGCAAAAACTACACAAAGCTCAGAAACTCCCACTTTGACGCAGTCATGCAAGACTCCCTTTTGTTAAACCAGCTCGGTTCCAGAATCAGCATTCATGGTGTTCAAGATGATTGTGTTCAGTGCTTGAGAATAATATTCGTCCGTATTTCTGCTTTCTCTGTTCTTAAGAAAAAAATAATGATTAAAAAAGTACCAGATATTATTGGGAGGTTTAAGCTACCTAACATTAGGCATCTGAAGTATTAGGTTGCCCATAGAATAAATGGAGGAATAGACACTGGAAATCTTTCCCCAGTGGCTATATAGCAAGGGATAGGCAAACAGGAGCCTAATTTAGATTTACCAGTTAAGTACTTCAATTTAGACAGAGGTAAAATACTCCTGGACATAAATGGGGATTGCCACTCTGTCCACACAGACGACTTGCAAGTTCCCTTTTCTTGTGTTGAGCTTTCCTATCAGTGTGTAAGATTTTACCTCTGGACAAGCCAATCAGCCTTGTAAAGATGCTGTGGTGAAATGCTGTTGAGAAGGGATGCTTTCTGTTGTGATTCTAGCATTTCTAGAATACTAGAAATGGGGTACTCGTGTGAAATTTTCTACAATTACACAGATGACAGCACCTACTGGGTTTTAGTCAAATCTGGTCCAATGTTCCTGAGCAAAGATGACATACAAGATTAGCTGATAAATTTTATCAGCTATTTTGATTATTGATCAGGAAGCTTCAAGAGACAGTATACCTGAATTCACCAAACCAGTCTGATTCATGTTTGATTACAACGTGCTGAAAGCCCTGGGGTGATGTGGGTTAACCCTGGTGGGCAGCTCAGCCCCACCCAGCCGCTCACGCACTCCCCCCGGTGGGATGGGGGAGAGAATCGGAAGAGTAAAAGTGAGAAAACTCGTGGGTTGAGATAAAGACAGTTTAACAGGTAAAGCAAAAACAGCACGTGCAAGCAAAGCAAAATAAGGAATTCATTCACTACTCCCCATCAGCAAGCAGACGTTTAGTCATTTCCAGGAAAGCAGGGCTTCGTCACATGTAATGGTTACTTGGGAAGACTGTAACTCTGAACGTCCCACCTTCCTCCTCTTCCCCCAGCTTTATATGCTGAGCATGACGGCATATGGTATGGAATAGCCCTTTGGTCAGTTGGGGTCAGCTGTCCCAGCCGTGTCCCCTCCCAACTCCTTGTCCACCCCCAGCCTACTCGCTGGTGGGGTGGGGTGAGAAGCAGAAAAGGCCTTGACTCTGTGTGAGCACTGCTCAGCAGCAACTAAAACATCTCTATATTATCAACACTGTTTTGATCGCAAATCCAAAACATAGCACCATAAAAGCTACTATGAAAAAAAAATAACTCTATCCCAGCCAAAACCAGTACATGGGGTGATCATCAGCACAGACGGGGCAGAAAATCGGGAGTCTCTGGTAGTTATCTCCACAGAATTTCTATTGGAGACTTGTCCTTCTGGCAGGACACCGTCAACCACAGGTTCACCTGAATTCCTGCAAACTCGGAGCTCTTACGTTAAATCTGAAACATTAGGCACCATTAGCACTAAACTACTCTCTGGTCCTCCTTGCGAAGGAGGACCAACATACCCCGTCTTTTTTTAGTGGAACAAATACTGAAGCTGAATCCTTACAATACACTGAAGGTAGACACGACCTAATGTTGATTCAAGTTACGCAACTGTCAGACTCTCCTAATATTTCTCAGATCTTCATACAGCTTTTAAGATTGAGTTTGGCACTGTGGTAGCATGGCCCTGTGGGTTCAGTCATGTGCACAGCAAACTTTACACACTATATCCTGTTTTGTGGATATTTGCTTCCCACCTACCTTTCTTGTGCGAGGAAGCCGGGAATATCCCAAGACAAGATCTGTTTCTCTGGAGACCATGCAGTGTTTCCTGGTCAGAATCAATTCCAGATCTCAATAAGAAGGAGCACTTTAAGGCTGGATGCTGAGTCAGCAGTACTGCTAATGTCGAAGCCTGTCAGATATCATCATTACAGCTGAATCAGGAAAAAGCCAAGGAAACCGTGCCCTAACTGATGACCTCAGTCTATACCCTCAACCATTCTCCCTCCTCTCACATTAACTGCCAAATGAGTGATCTCCCTTTCAGTGCTGTAAGTGCATTTTTAATCTGTGTCCCCTTTTTATCCATGATTCCTTCTATTTTTTCTCTTGTTTGCGAGCAAGTAATGGGCTAGTCTAGTCTTGCGATAATTAATGACTGAACACTTGAACTGAAATGGCTTGCATGCGCTGTGCTGAGTCAGGACTCTTTGATCATGTCAAACTTGACTCTTCTTTCTCTTCTTATACAGCAATAAATAATGGTATACAAAATTCAAAAACAGAAATAAAGAAGTAGCAGAAAAAGATAGTGTCATTTTGCCAAAGCAAATTTTCATTATTGCAAAAAGGACTCTATGTAATCTCTTACTCTGACACACAGATTCAATGTTTTCCAAAACAAGCAAAAAATATTAATGAAAATTTCTTTCCGTTTCAGCGATGTTGAGTAGCTAAATTTCTAGCTGTTTTTTCAGAAGTCCCACTGTAGGAAGAGAATCCTAATGAATAACAGAGGCCAGGCAACATTACTCCTTTGACTGAAAATACTCAATATTTATTGGCTTCCAAGGAAGTGTGCAGTTTTACACACACGAGTAAAACAAGCCCTGTTTAGAAAGAGAAGAATACATTTTGGACTAGGACTTGAGTTTTGGTGAGATGATGCTGTGAGAATAATCACACAACAGCATGGCTTGCACGATAAGCAGAAGGGAGATGCATTAATTTCTGAACATTTTGTAAGGGACATGCATACAAGCAGCTCCAGTGTAGTTCATCATCTGGTCCCAGGGTTTAGAGCCTAGGACATCTGTGCTTTGCTTTCTCTTTTAAGTCCTTTTCCAAAGAAGCAGCACATAACACTCCATGTGAACAAAGCAATGCCAGCTGATTAACATCTGTTGGTTTGATTAAAGTCATATAGATGGCAAAATTTCAGGTTCCAGTAAGACTGGCTTGTGCTTGTAACAAAGACAGGCATTGTGTAACAAGCTGCCTTTGCTGTAGCAGCTCATATGCTTTAGATTCATGTTTCACACCTGAAAAGGGGGACCCAGGCTGCCTGAAGTGGTAGTGTAAATTCCCTTTTCTGTTCAACCACTAAAAGATATTAGTAAGCATGCCAGCTACTGTCCTTACTACACAATAATGCAATAGAAATTTTAGACTTCAGTTTATATTGGGTGAGTGAGATTTAGGCAATGAGTACATTGGGATTTCCTTACTGGTAGTATACAAGCTGCTCCTAATGTGGATGTAATTGTGCTGGTAACTGCATCACAGATGACCACAGTCACGTTGTTAGAGCAAATTTTGTATCAAAGGAGGTGTTAGAGAGGAGATGCCAGAGAGCATGGGGTATATATAGATACCCTCCACACATTTCAAGCAGGTTCTCATGTCTTCATGGACTGGTCTAGAAGTTTGTTCTGAGGAACAAGGCAATGTTCTGGTCAGCAAGCCTGTGCCTGTGGTAGGTGCTTCCTCTGGTAACCGTTAGGTACCGGTTAGGTTAGGTTTCTCACCGGTTAGCTTGTACCACCACAGTTCAGGTTTTGAAGGCTCTTAGAACAAACAGGACTTCAAACAAGGCCAACTGTTTTACCTGCACAGCATCTGGATGTCCAAAAGCATGACACATGAGTGGAAGGATCACAACTTATTCCATGAACCACTTCTGACATCTGAGGAAACTTCAGCTTTTTTCTGGAAGGAAATAATCTGTGAGTAAAAAATTAGGTTGGCTAATGCCTCTGCCCTTAGAAGTTTTGCCACCATAGCTATATAGATGTCTACAGGATGGACAAAATAAGGTTGCCAGAGGGCCATGTTAGCACAGTCCCGTAATCAGCTGTACGTAGGACATAATAGGAGAGCCTGCCAGTCACATAACTTGTGAATCAGCATTAGATCATGTCTGCCTTCAGTACAGGGTAAGGACATACGCTATATCAGCTTCAGTGTTTTCAGTATAGCTCCAGTGCTACAGCAGGCTCTCAGCCCCTGCTATGCGCTACATGGCAATTAAAGTAAACGGCACCATCGTAGCGCCTACGGCTCTGGTGGGGCTCCAGGTCTTAGGAACAATATAGCCCATGAAAAAGAGGGTCTTCTAGTTGCAATATGGAGAAGCAGGCCTCACTGGTAAATAAGAATTTCAAGACCTACTGTTTTCTACCCAAGTGAGAAAGAAATGCTAAGGCTAAAATGACTATACTAAATCCCTGATGCAGTATCAAAACCAGAGATTTTACTGGTCCTGCTGTTTGCACCAGAATAAAAGTCAAGTTGGACACAAATACATCCAGCTGAGCAAAGCCCAGCATCAGTAGCTTGTGATGCAGACTGATCGACCGGTTTTTCAACTAAAAAGAAATATTCATATGATAATTAATTTTCCTTCAAAGTAGTTCAGGGGAGACCTGGGCTGACACCTGATCAGTGTGTTATGAGATGCCACTTTCATTGTGAAGATAGGAGTGTATCTGTAGCTGTTTCCACTAGCTGCTGAAAATACCTCTACCAAAGTTTGTTGCATGTGCTAGAGCAGAAGGTCGGGTAGCCTGTGGTAGCTAGGGACCGCAGGTAGGCATCGCAGTCCAAAAATCAAAAACATGGCTCAAACTAAACTTTCTGATGCATCTTAAAGACCATCTGATTGGTCTTGTGCTTTGCCTTTGGTAACTTTCAGGGTAGCTAAGGTGAAATTCTCTCTGCAGGTCCATTTTGCTGAAATCACTGGGGGGTGGTGGCAAGAGATAACATCAGCTGATAAATGTGTATCTCAGATACTTCTTTCAAAAAAACCACCACTCTTTGTGAAGCACATTATCATCACCAGGCTAATTATACCCAAAGCTGATATTCTAAAGAAGTTTAGGGATTTCCTTTTATATAAGAAAGTGAGATGATTAAATGCCCTTGCAGTGTCTGTTTCTTTCAACAACTGGATTTTTGCAGAACTGTTACAGTCTGAAACATCCCAGATGGTGCTTTCCGGTTGCACTGGAGCATGTATTTTCTGGTAATTGCACAGCTTACCTAATTCCCTTGATCCTGAAGTCTATTCTCTTGTAACAAACTTTTTTTTTAAAGGGAAGCATCTGTTTTATGCAAAAACACGCTTACCGTTTTGAAGGGGTTGGGATGTGGAGGACATAAAAAGCATGATTTTGAAGACCTGGAGTGACTGTATGGACCCATCTGGAAGTTGTAACTAAAAGGTAAAACTTGAAAAATTATAAGTAAATTACTCATTATTTTGTTCACAAATCTTTATCACTTTTTTATCACAGTAAAGTGTAATGTGCCATAGGAATCTATTTAACACTTCATTAAGGATTCTGCCTAGTGCATTAACGCGAGCAATTACTGCATACAGTTAAATGCTTAATCAGGTATTTGGAGTATAAAAAAGACTTCAAATACAACTGTGCTAGTATTACGTTGATAAAATTAATCACTAATAGCAGAGGCACTACTTGGTACATGAACACAAAATCTTTGGGAAAGGGACCAAGTTAGGCCCTGTGACTAAATTTTAAAGACTTTTTGCCCAAAACTCAGGGACTGACAAAAGATTGGCAGAGACTACTGAAGATTATGCAGGGGAAAGGGAGTTTGTCTTTCCCTGGGAACGGGGGCAGCTCTGAGGAATTATCCCAGGAAATTATCTTCACAGATAACTTCATTGAACAAATTCCTTTCCAGTATGAACAGCCTGGTGCATCGACAAAACTCTCGGTGACTCCTGATCTCTTTCAAGGGTGCATGGTAGTTTTTAAAGCTTTTAAAGCTTTGGGATTTTTTGTACTAGAGGCTTTGCACTTGCTGTTGAGCATGGAGGGACTGTGTGTGGGAGGGGAGGGGGTTGTGGCAGAGATGTAGACAGCAGGGTGAGTGTGAGCCAGATATGCCTGCACTGAACAGCTATTTCTGGCTGCTTGGGACAAGGACACCTGGACTTCAGCATGAAAAAAAAGAAAGGCATGGAGTCGAAGGGTTGGAAACCCTTTTAAGATATTGCAAAAGACCCGATCTGTCCTATTTTTACTCTTCAGTGACACATGAATACAACAAGATCACGCTGGTAGCTGGCGTTAGGCAATCCCAGAACAAGCTGTAAGTTAATGAAGTGACATGGCAATTTTCATTTTTTAATCAAAATGAGCTGAGTAACAAATAGCCACCACAATAAAACTTTTTGTCCATACATTTTATTACTTTACACGCTGAATAAGGTAGAGGGGTGGCATAATGTTTTGCTTGAAAATGAATGTGCATTCTCTGGCAATCGATTACCCAATTAATACTTTGGTCTGAATACTGATCTAATGAGTACTGGTGAGTATTTTCATCATTAGTGAAATGACTAACTTCACTGAAAAAGACATTACCATCATTAAAATAAAATGCCACATGCTTATCTTTTTGGTTGTTGCTGTTGGTTTTTTTAAATCAAAAAAAGGTATCAAACTAACTAAAATTAGAAATCAAAGCCTAGTTTTCCTGCAGCCACACAAACGCTATATTGTGTATTTCCTTTATCAGAACCAAACTGAACAAGGCTGCTTTTGTCCATCCATCAAGATATGCAGTGACAACAGACACAGAGATCAGTTTATGCATCAGGTCACAGTTCTGTGTTTCTTTTGTGTTATTTACCCTGTGTTCTCCACCATCACAAATGAGGTATTAAGGAGTTACATGGTCTTCATCACATAACCCATAATTCAGAAAATTTTCTCCCAAGACTGCCCTGAGGACTCTAAGACAAATGTCAGACCCAGTATCCAACAAATACCTTCCTTCATCCTCAAAAAAAATCAGGTTCATTGTACTAGAGGTCCATATGCACAAGCACAAACAGCAACCCAGCAACACACTGGAAATGCTGCAATTTGCATGCTTCCACAATTCCTATCAACTGACCTCACAGGCACTTCTGACCAAACTAACTTTATGTGGCCCACGACTTGCCCACCCGTCCGGTAGCCCACACTGCACATCTAAACAGCAGCCGTGTTTCCGATGTCTGTAGAAACTGTAAGCAGACATCTCAGTCCATCCCTCCGTAACTCCACGGGAGTAAAGACGAGTCTTGCAACAACTTGACCTACTGCTAGACTCTCTCTGCATCAGGCCATTCCCTGAGAACGGTGTTCTTGTGTCCTGAAAGTGTGCCAAAACTTTCAGCAAGGTAACACTTTCAGTACTTAATGGACTGGTATATGGCTAAATAGTAGCCCTAGCTAATGGCTTTGGCTTGTTAGGGAAGATCTGGCTGCTTTTACAGGACACAGACACGCATCCAAATTCCTTTAGCACTACTGAGGCCCTTTTTCTGATTTCATCTGTTTTTGAATACCTCAAGTGCAAAGACATTGCTCCTTGTATAAACATCCATTAACTCTAATGCACGCCTGGACCTGCCCCAGCTTCCTGAATCACCAGCTCAGAAAGCGTGAAGAAGGAAAACATGACAAATGCTGCTTTAAATTGAACCGAGTCCATCTCCATAACTGTGTAACACAGAAATGGAGGGGCCTCAAACTATCATTTAGGCCAGCTCTACTCTAAGGCGGGTTCAAGTTTACATCTAGGCCATCCCTGGCAAGTGACACTTGGGCTTCCATAGATGTAGTTAATCTTTTCATATCTGCCAGGTGCATCTTTACTAATTAACTTAATGTCTCCTGTGGGCTATGTTTTATAAAGTTCTTTTGCTATTGCCATTTTGGACTGTCTCTAATTGGTCTGCACCTCTTTTGAAAGGAGGTATGCCGATATGGAAACATCGGTCCAGATAAAGCCTAATAAAAGCCAATTAAAATATTTTGTCTTGAGTTCTAGCTAGAATGGTTTTTGACACTAAAATCCAGAACCACGTTTCCCTTTGGCTCTTATTTTGTTTACTTGTTTATTACTACCTCAACCAATTATTATGCACCTTGAAGAGGTCTTATTTTTTTCTTTTCTTAACATTTTTCTCTATGGAATTCAATTAATCCAATTAATTGATTTCTGACTTTTTCAACTTTTCAAAGTAATTTTAAATGCTGATCCTTTTTTCTAGTCTGCCAGTAACCCTTCACAGACTTTTTCTCTTTGCATATTTTGTAAACACGTTCTCTACTCTACCAGCCAAGTCTATACTGAAAGTGTTGAATGATACTGGCTGAAGACGTCCTTGCAGCACCCTACTTATATGCATAACAGAAAATCAGAAATAACTACTGTTTGGGTACACGTTTTCAAGCAATTCTGCATCTTCTGATCTTGACCTAGCTTTGACCTGGGATAGTCAAAATAGTATTTTCCCATTCTTCACGGATATGGCACATGGAGATTGTATTTTTAAAAACTTTCCTAGAGGCAAAATGTGTCACTATTATTGTTTCCTGCCTATCCATCACACTACTTATTCAGCAAGGAAGAAAATTAGATTTGGAGCTAGCTTTGGCTCAACCTGCATTTGACAATCTGTTCTGACTGCTTCTCATCTTTTTTTTTTTTTTAATTAATATTTCTCATTACTTTATTGCTTACAATTTTGTTTTGTGTAAGAGATTGTTTCTCTATCTTCCTGGGGCCCTAAGGTTAAGCTTGACTCATTCATAATTCTCCAGAATGTCAAACATAGAGCGTCCATTTAGTCCAGTGAAATCTTTCTGGCTGAATGACAGTGATATGCACGACCAGAGACACTACTTCCGTGATTTATGTTACGTTAGTGAGTTATGATAAAAGCAGTCCAATAGATGATGGTCATCCATGCTGATGCTTCAAACAGGTATATTTTTCAGGACACAGAAGAAAATGAGGATTTCTACCCCAAGATTTATAACCTCTTTCATATTGAGACTACTCAATTCCATATTCTAGCTATAACAGGTTTTCTGAAGCCCTTTAGCTACAGAAGATGAACTTGCTCAGATACGCAAAATATTCTTTTACTTTCCTGGCTGCCGTCATGCTTTTTTCTTTGAAACTTCTGTTATAAGTGCACATACACAGAGCTGTGGCTAGCTTCTGCATTTCAGTTCCCAAGATCCAACTTACTTTTTCTTTGAGTGATTTATACAAAGCTTGTACAAACTATTAAGGGAAACCTTACACACAAGACTAGCATCCAAAATTATAATCACACCTCTTGAAATATCCTACCATTTAACCTTACCCATCCTCTTCCTCTGCCTTTCCAAATAAATCTGTGGAAACAGATAACCTTGAAAGAACTGTATGACAATATCTAGATTATGAAAATGTATCTTTCAGATTACTTATTCCTTTTTTGTTTAGTCCTCTCGAGGCAATCATTTTCAGGAAGGATTTTATGGCAGATCAGAAAGGACAGTTCTGCCAGAGGTTCCTCATTCACACCAGCACTAAATCTGCCACCTACATAGCCAGAAAAACTATGTATACTCCAGCATATCATGAGTTAAAGGAGGAATGAGGAAAAGAGCAGCTCAACCTTCAGGATATTTTAGGATAAAGAAAAGGAGGAACATGTGAAGAAGTGGTTGCATGAGAGCCCCAAGCTAATAAACCAAATGCAAGCAAGCATTTACCTTTTTCCAACAAGACATATGGAACATTGGGAATCAAGTTCTTTCAGTGAACTTCAGTGAACCTGAAGTGGACTGCAGACTTCCCAGTCAGGCAACCTTTTCCACAGTAGTTATATGGATAGGAACACAATTCTGACTCCTGGATTTTTCTGGATGTGTAAATAGTTTCTCCTATGACAATTCATCTGAAATAATTAGCAACTGTGGCAGAAGGCATGAATGTCACTCATACAGAAGCCATGTATCATCCGTGTTATCCCTTTGAGCTAATAAGAATCCTGAGAGGCAAGAGAGAAATTGAAAATCATTAAAATCACATCTAGAGCTGTGACCTCATATTTACAGCGATAGCAAAGGGATGGTTTTTTCTCTTTGAAAGTCTGTTGGATTTGTAAATATAAAAAACATTCATATGAGGTACAAAACTGCTTAGAGTGAGGGATTGCTGAAGGAGATGTAAGGGTAGAACCAGGGGAAATCCCAGGGACCAGGGGCACACTGAAAAGGCAAACTGTGAGAGTGAGAGAGGCTGGGAGGTTGGGCAAGGAAATGTGGGGGCTGGGTCAAACAGAGATCAGGTGGGAGCAGGAGACTGGGATGATAGCAAGGAAGGAGCTGAAGCAGAGGAAGATAAGGGCAAATTGATAGGGTATGGGACAGCGTATCGCATTCCAGAGTGTTAGGGCAGGAACATGAAGCCTGCAACAAACAGCCGAATGGGAGGCGCGTGTTTTGATACACGCACTGAAGTCTGAACTTTTCAAACTTAGAAAAACAAAATCAAGGATAAGACCACATAGGAAAGCTCAAAACCAGAAAAACATCTGAAGATTTTTTAATGTTTTTCATATAACTGGTTTGGGTATAACGTACTTGACTTTTTTAACACTTGAACCAGTGACATTATAAACTGTAGTGCATTGTAAACCAGAATTAACTAGTGCTGCAAAGTGTTTTTAACGACCTGGCCCAAGAAGAGGTCAGGTTGAAAATGTAAACTTTTAATCAGGAAATCAATCTGTAGGGACAAGGGGAATTAGCTATGTCCCCTTCTTGATTACTACATTCTGGCAAAGGCCCTTCAGTAGAAGGAGTCTGAATGAACAGGACAAGAAGATTAATTACGATGTATGACTTCCAGACACATTATTATTTAATCTTTGCACTTTTCAGTTGGCTTTCATTACCAGTCAACAAAAATTTCTTCATCATCATCTGTTTGCTATTTACAAATCTAACTCAGTTATCATCTCAGAATCCAGAAATCCAGGTCTCCCTGTACTCTTTCCTCTTCTGCCAACAGTCTTTACGGAACACAGGAATAAAATGGAAAGCTTTGGCCGGTAAACAGGACATAGCCGTAATATCTTCCGTTTCCACACACAACTGCAAACCCCACACTATGCCTACTGAGACCTGCTTGATGACATCATCAGGGATGATGACTGTGCTTATGCTGTGTTCCAGTATAATATTCATTGCACTGGTAGCTCTAGAATCACCGGGTAAGGGAGATATTTTATCCCCAGGAAAACTACTGAAGGTAGATTAGGAAAATATATTACCAAATCTACCATTTATCCTAAGGAAAAAAAAAACTGTTCTTGTGCCTAGAATGGATTCACAGTCTTTCTCTGGACAGAGGCTTCAGGACACAGTAGTACATGTTTTATTGTCTCAGGCAGCACAAAAGAATAGTAAGGCAGGCATCAGCCTTCCTTTTTCCTCTCTCCTTTGTATGGAATTCTTTAGAAATGTTACTTTGATGTCATTTCAGTGCCTGAGACCACCTCTTCCACAGAGAGTAGGACGAGCATGTAAAGCACAAGCAGGAACTACAGGGCAATGGACTTCATCGAAACAGGTGAAATTCCTTGAGGCAGTAGATGCATAGACCTCTTGATTTCCTTGTGTATCACATTCAAGCACCAAAGTTCATGAGTATAGACCAAGGCGATGTAGATCTATAAAGATAATTTAGTCCATAATCTGTCTCTTTGAATGTAGTCTGTATGTTTCTATTCTGGGTTTTCTAATGAGCTCACCTTAATAGGGACAAACCATGTTGATTTCTATATAGCGGGCTTTTGTCTTTAATCACTGGAAGAAGTTACGACACTGGTCAGGTGCAGCATGGTGATTTTTGCTACAATTTTTGTAGCAAATTGTGATTATTGTGCAAATAAAAGTGTTCTGAAGTGTACAGGATTTCCTTCAGTGACTTCATATAATTTATTTGGCCTAATTTCTAATTAACTGTTTAAAGCAGAAAACAGGTTAATTTCCATTCATATTTTTCTACGCAAAAGACACATCTTATTGAGAAAAATGAATTGTTATTCATCCCATCAACTGAAAATCGGTGGGAAGTAAACCAAAGTAGTAGCTTAATCATCTCATCTTAACCTGGTTCTTTTTTGGTGAACAGGACAGTGAAGAAAAAAGACTTTAACATTACTTATACTTCTTCAGTCACTGGAAAGTTTTGCAGGAAATTCTTAGTGTTTGAATCCTACTCCTATTGCTTTCAGTATATATTCAGCACCTCACAGGATATACTTAATATCAGAAAACTGGACTCAAAATACTAAAAATGGAACTACTTAAAATGATATTATGTTGCCTATGAAACACTTTGTTTTGAGAGATATAAGGAGAAAAGCATAAGAGAGGAAATTGTGGGATTTTTTCCTTCTCAGTTTGACCACCTCTAACACATGACTGAGAACTCCAGGGAGCATTTTAAGCTCACCATACGCAGATTTCTTCGGATATATTCAGCTAGAATATATGTTTCGATTAAGTGACTGGGAGGCTTTTTCCTAAATTGTCCTATTCTTCCACGTGCAGAAAGCTCTCAGAACACTGACACCACTTGGAAATGCATTCTGCTACCAGTAGTAAAGAAAGTGCTCTTCTTACAAGTTGAACCTGGGGAGTAAAAAGTGAGCAGAAATAGTGATACACAAAGCTCAGTGAAACTAAAACAGTGAAGAAAAAAATAGCCTAATGGTTTTATCCAAGAGTAATGCAAAAAAAAAGAGAGTTTTGTGAGCTCACTGTTGAAAAGTCTGTCAGGAGCAGATGAAGCTGAATAGGTCAAGTACAGGTCAGAAACAGTTCAGCTTGCACTGCTTTTAAGTTTTATAGAAGGCACCCTTCATTTGTCAGAAAGTCAACGGGACAAAAATACCCTATGTAAGTAGTTTAGGGTCAGTCAGTCTTCTTCCAGTACACACATAGTCTCACAAACAAAAACAAACACAAAATTCTATATTATTGTAAAAAAGGGTGGTGCAGCTACAATACAGCAGGCACTGAATGAAAACTTCCTGTTATGTGACCTGCAAAATCAGTCATTTTTGTCTTGTACCTAATGCACCCATGTAATCAAAAGTTCCTGAGTTCAGTTAAAAACCTCAGGTGCAAGCGAGCCAATTTCTTCAAGGCAGCTCAGCCAAGACATACAAGAAATTACCCACTCTCCTCACTGAAATACAGCCTGCCTCGCCCCCGAGCCAGAGGAATTCCAGGTTCTCTGAAAAGTCTTCTGTTTGAGCTTGTAGAGCAAGCTGGAGAAGTTATCTAACGTTTAGTTATCAGAACACTTCGCACAAGGGTCTAAAACAGGTCTTAAAATTAATTTTTGCAGTTCAGTTGAGCCCTATGACAAAACATTTCTGTAAATCTCTTGGAGGGAAGCCTTCATATAAGAGCCAGTGAAGAAGCAAAATCCAAAGGGAAAGCAGGTAAAACTTCAGACAAAACGGGTTCAGTCATTTGGTGTAAGCACAAGATACAACCAGAATCACTTCAGGATTCACAGATTCAGGGGATTTTTACACCAATAGCATACGTGAACGTAGACCTAAATATTATTCTAAGATGATAGGCTTCTCCCATACAGGCTAGCTTAGACACAAAGAGGGGCATGTGCAACTGATGATTGAGTGTCCTTGGCAGCTCTGGAGGGACTGCCCAGAAGGGTCCCAAGGTTATGAACGTGATGGCCGGGATCCCTGGAAGCTGTGCGCTGGGGGACTGTGGTGGAAATCTTTCTGAACTGTTTTTCTACCACATGTGCCTTCCACCTGAGTGGTTTTAGACTTTTAACCCGATTCATTGGTACTGTTGTCCTTTATTCCCCCACATGGTCTTCCTGCCCCTTTTCATTTAAGATGTATGAAGAAGCATCTACGTGCTACCCAATTTCTGTGCTCTCACACAAGGAAGTTAGAGAACATGCTCAGGTTCCCAAGGGCACGTGTGGGGTGAGTTACTATGCTTTCTACAGCATGGGCAAGAGAAATACTACCCAGAGAGGCACTGTTACCCAGTATGGCACTAAGGAATATATCAGTGTGATGTACAGAACTGAGACACTCAGGAACATTTTGTGTCGGAGAAGCCGTGCCACGCCAGAAAAGACTGGCAAGCCTCCTGGCTGGTGTGGCAATAGCAAGGCAGCTGCAGGTCCATCGGAATCTGCAGGATTACAAGCACATTGTTAATTTTAATGAGATTACTCTAAGAATGAAAAACTTGAAGGGCTTTGGTGACCTTTACTGAGAGCACTACTTAAGTCGGTAGGCCTACAGCATGCAAACAAAATTTAAATATGGGTGCTGCACAGTTAGACATACCGACCTTAAGTCCTTCAAGTATTTACAGAGCACTTACTTTATAAACGCAATGTTCTTACAGGCACTCGAGGCTGTGAAGTGTCAACAAATATTTATACTGCTGTGGAAAGAGCTCCTTCACACAAGTAGGGGGGAAGCTTTGCAGGGCAATGTAAATCAAAAACCCACTGTGTGTGTGTTGTGTTGCTTCTGTGCTCTACACTCTCTTTGCTTTGGCTGAAATCCAGGCTGAAATCCCAACACTCTCCACGAAGGTGGGAAAAAGCTGTCTATGGGACTTAGTCTTTTATCTCCTAGACTAGAGCTGAATAGAAAACAGGAAAGTTTTTCCATTTTTAAATGGAAAACTGTTTTGCAAACAAAATCATATTAATAAAAAGCTCTGTTTGCTGTTTGGATTAAAGAATTATAAAGAATGACTCCTTGTCACCTGGATGGAAATCCCATTAGCTGCAACAATTCACCAGATATGGTGAAAATGGTAATTTCACACACTTCTTGTTATTGATCCATAATTATCCGCTAAAATACAAGACAAAGGAGAGCTGCTGTCAGTGTGGAAAACAAAGAACCAGTAAGAAAGGAAAGCATGATCCAAGAAAGCTCAAATGACACTGAGTGGCTATACCTACCAGGGAATCTGTGAAAATAAAAACCAAAAAAAGCAAACCAGCACCCTCACCTCAAGAAAATTAAAATCCAAATGAAGAAAAGTGGAGGCTGGTGGTTTCCAAAACACTGTCACAGTGCTCTGTATGCTGGACTGCATGTGTAAAGCATGAACACAACATGCTGTCTAGACAGGCTCTCTGAATCTCTGCTGCGATCTCCACGAGATGGTGAACCATGACAATGTCATATCATGATTCATTGGGGAGCTGCATTTTTCCCTGCAGTGCACAGCCCACTAAGACAAATAAAACAACAGAAATATAATCCCCATGAGTCTCTGAGGCAATATAGGCAAATAAATAAGTCTTGGTTTTCAGAAATTTCATTTTTCAACCCCAAGAAACAAAAATTTCCACAGAAAGCAGATGCTTTTTTAATGAAAAATCACGTTTCATCCACAATCCAACTTTTCATCAATGTAGTTTATATGAAAAATCTGACCGGCTGATGAATTTCAGGCTCATTTTCTCGAGAGGCCAGATCCACTCATGGTGTAAACCATCACAGTCCTATTGAGATCATCCACTGAGCTTCCACCAGCTCTGGCCCTACACACAATTATAACTGAGTACACACAAACATTAGCTTTAATTGTCTGTGGTACAAGAGAGATCCCTGCTGCTGAAGCATAGCTATTTAGCAATAGTTCATTTCACAGTAGTTTCAAAGATGCAGACTGGGCTTTTCTCTATGCCAACAGGCACAAAATAATAGTAACTATCTTCCTCACAGGAGTTAAAAAAAAAGAATAAAAGGACTAAAAATCCAACCTCAAGTGGAGTGTTTCTTAATTTTAACAAGAAACTTCTGAAATCTTAAAGTGTTTCTTCTTCAGGTGCTTTCAAGG
Source organism: Mycteria americana (assembly GCF_035582795.1). Lineage (NCBI taxonomy): Eukaryota > Metazoa > Chordata > Aves > Ciconiiformes > Ciconiidae > Mycteria > Mycteria americana. The sequence goes on along the minus strand of NC_134366.1, from coordinate 138,902,953 downwards.
GAGAAGAAAAAGAAAGGGCAAATGAAAGGGAAAGAATAAAACAACCTCAGAGAGTGCAGCCTGAGGCTGTAATCCCGCTTTCAAGAGGAGCCATTAAAAAGAAACCTCAGAAAAGCCTTCAAATATCAGGTGAAAGAGTATAAAAGTCATTCGTGCCGTTTTTGATGTGGTGCCCTGACGTGGATCTTGGAATTGGTTTTATCAGCTGTAATTGAATTGAGATGAAGGAGACCATTCACACCCCCTCCCCATCTCGGGCTGCAGAGCCTCAGCGCAAGGCAGCGCGCAGGCAATAGCCAACCCACTATCGACAGGGGACAACCCTGATTAAAAGCCCCTGGCTTGTGCAGTTTTGCCGCTCTGGTAGAGTGCCCGTAAACATATGTATCTTTGGAAAACTATCATATGTTTTCAACTTCCTGAAGAATTCTTGTAAAATATAACTGAACCACATTACCCTTTGTCCTGTGCTTTTATTCCACTAATGGACAAATTGGGAGGAGGCTGAGAACAAATGTGCTATTAATTACCCAGATGGCTTTTTAATAGAACCTTGGATGATTGCGCAGCCACTAAACATTGTCCAGAAATTTCTTAATAACGCTGGTGAACGAAGCATTCCTTGGGAGAGAATAAAGATGCCATTGACCGGGAGGCTAAGTTATGTCAGGTTAGTTTAAGAGATAGCAGACAAAGGGTGTGTATTGTATGGAAGGAATGACAGGCCATATCCTAGCTGTCCGGCTCCTCCAGCAATGACAGATTTTCTAATTCGCTGCAGATTCTCATAAAAGTGGGTGGTCAGTTCTGGGGAACCAAACAGTGGACCTATTGATAGTGGGTGGGAGAGGCGTAATTCGGAATTAACCTAGGTTGATTTAATACAGCAGAGAGTCTTAGTATCAGCATAAAATTAGGATTAATACATTAAATGTTAGGTCAGAATGTTAAATCCCATTGTTGAAAGACCTACGTGGAGTCAGTCAAGGCTCAATATGAGTATTTCAGTCAGTCAGGGCTACTGGCTGGAGTGTGCCACGCTTCCACGGCAGGAACGATGCACGTAGAAATTAGAAACTGAAGACACTTTCATGCTTTCTCTGCAAACGGTAACTTTAAACATTCACATTTTTAATGTATTTATGTTCATGCTAATCTTCCTTTCACCTGACATCAAAATGGATAAGACAGTAACTGGCTCAGGCTTGTCCCAGCTTTCTTGGAATGATCTCACATAAAGAAGAGGAGTTCCTCGTGTTTGCTATGTATACTGCTGTTCATTTCTGCACTCACTTTCCCAGAAGATTTTTGATACACCAAAAGCTGTATGGAAAATTATCCTATCCAGTACCATTATAGTTCTCCAGGCAATAGGATTCAAACTCAGGAGGAAGAGAATTGATTTGGCTTAGAGTTTTTCCCACCAGTAACAGACATTAAAAAAAAAAAAGAGACCTAACCAGTTGTGAAAATTATGATAACTGCAATGAGGAACAGGTAGCAGTAAACAAACCAGATTTGATACTGCCAAACAAAATACAGTAAGCGAGTTATCTGGAGTTGAGAATAAAACAGGAGGCAATAAGATCACATAAAAAGAAAAACACTATATAAGAACAGATTATCTGTGAGTTTTCTCAGAGTCCTGAAAACTGGGATCTTCACCTACTGTAATATTTAGTAATGTTTGCCTTTTTGCTTCAAAAATTGGGATTAGTGGGAACTCAGTCCTTGCATATTTTTACAAAGACATGGTATGAAGTTAGAGAAGTAGGAATTTCTTTCAGCAGCACTCCTACTCTTTTGGGGTAGCTGACACTCCATGAGCTCTCAGCATATTTCACAGACCACCAAGATAAGGTTCGAGACAAACAACTGCAAATCCAGCATGCTGAAGTCGATGTACTGTTGTGTAAGGGTGTATTCTCTAAGCTAGCCAAGGTCTCATACGCTGCAATTGCTCTCCCACCTGAACGTTTGACTGCACGGGTTGCTTCTGCCTTGACTACGCCATCCTCTGCTCACTGCTCTTAATTTTGTAGTCTCCTGCATGTCTGCCTTACTGTGCTGACACTTGTGGGCGATGACTGCATGATCTCATTCTAAAGAAAAAAAGTTCCTATTCACATAATTTAATTGCGGAAAACTGGCGGTGGGAAAAGTGGCTAACCCAGATAGGAACAATGGCAGGTTTTTATAAGGCCACCCTATGTAGGAATTATTATTGGTCAAAATAATTGGTCCATAACTAGGGTCAAAATGGTGGTTTAATTGTCACATATTTCAGCATTTATAAGGACTTTTTCCCCCCTTTTCTCATTATTTTAATTTCATTGTCATTTATTCTCTTTGCCTCGTTTAGGTCTGTCACTTTCAGCAGTGTACAATAGTCCCTCTGGTTAACACAGTTCTGCTTTAGCCATGCTTAGTAGGGTAAGTTAAGTTGCCACTTACTTGTAAAAATAGATTTATGCTTTTTTCTTTCTTTTTTTTTCTTTTAACATGCAGTGAGCCCATCCAATGTAGCCTTCACAGGTCAGGAGAAAATTCCTAAGTTCTTGATGAAGTATGAGTATCCTCTTGTGACCATAGCAGAGTAGCTATTACTTCTTTTGGATTTAAGAAGCTGATGTAGCCCCATGTGCCTGCTGTATTTTCAAAGATATGTACCCTTCAGTCTCAGATTTTAGCAGTGCAACTGCAGGGCACTTGGCTGAAACAAAAAACTCATCCATTGAAACAAAAGATAGTTTTAGTACCAATGTTGCTTGTTTCTCTAGAGTACATTAAGTGCCGGTTATGTTTTTACTTAAGGAACTCTAGTTGAATAAAAATGAATAATGCACCTTTACTTGTACTGGTTTTGCTCATCTTGGTTTGTTATGCTGATATTACAAAAGTGATCATAACACACTTTTACTCTCCTGAGTAACAGCCTTTTCACGTCTGGTCCACTCACTACTAAAACTGCTTTGATGTCAAAATAGACTCTACTACACTGGTCCTATATGAACAGCATATTCTTATACATTTACAAAAAAAAGGTTGTGTAGCCTGTATTACACCCATCTGCAGGCATGAAATAGCACCTTCCTCAAAGGAGAGATTTTATAGTACAGGTCACTGAAGAATCTCAGACTAAATGAAACGTGGGTCCCCAAGGAATGGGTTTGTCCGGGTTCCCAGCTGAGCTCTCAGAATCCATAAATACTGATTTGCTGGCTTACTGGGAAAAGGACGAAATTCAGTAATTTTATGCAGATTAGCCATCTATGCTAAAATAACCATAGTCTTGAAGATCTAGAAAGGGAAACCAAGTGCATCATGGCTAAACCCAGTCAAATCCCACATTTTTAGGCAGGCTGTAGGATCGCCCTTTAGCTTTCGGAAGTAGGTCCAGCGTCATTACAAGCTGACCCTCCAGGAGGGATTTTCACAGGAGTCCCTACAGTCCACCAGTTCCAACAAAGCAAGACGCAAAGGCTGTGAGCACAAAACGCTCTACCTGGTGGTCACAGAGGTGATCCCACACGGGCGGCTGCATTGCCCTTCCCAAGATGATGGGCAAGGTCAGAACGTGGTAAAGAGCCTCCACTCTGCTGGCTTTTATACATTTAACTCCGATCCTTCACAATATTTTGTCATCAGTATTTCCATTTAATTGCAACATACCAGTGGGATAAACAGAGAAGGTGCAATCAGTCCATGCTGCAGTGTTGGTGCTCTTTTAGAGAAACCGGAGGCCTTTTGGCTTCCAACCTCTCTCAAAGGCTGTGACAGACAGCCTATCAAATGGTGAATGTTCACTTCAGTAGTCAGAATATTAGAGTAGCGACTATTTAAGGTTTAGGCAATCTTAAAAATTCTTGCCTTAACTCTCTTTGTGAGCCCAAAGCAAACTTTATGAAAAATCCCTGCACAAGAAAAAAAAAATAGGAAAGAAAACAAGAATGTATAAGCATGAAATAGCTTCTGAAAATATATATATTTTGTTCTTAGTCCTTAAGTGTTAGTTTTGAGCAGACAGCTACCTCTCAGAAACAGGTACTAGCACATAAACGGGAACTTAAGTACAATGAAGCATCAAGGAAAATACTTGTAGAGTGTCAGTTTTTCTTGCAAGGACAACATTGCTACTAATGAGCAAAACAAAATATGATACATGGGGTCAAGACAGAAGTTGTCTAAGCTCTAAATATGCTGGCAGTGTAACAAGCTAAGCTTGCTGTCTGCCAAGAAATACCTGGCCAATACAGTCTAATATCCTTTCTTGTTTTCTTTTGGACATATTTTTGTAATTGCTTGTCCTCAGGTACAAAGATGCTTACGGGAAGTCATTAATCTTTCATGAGACTATTCTACCATTTCTTAATTCAGAACAATAAAAGCTTGGAAAGGCATGCATTCTCATGTCACTGTCTACTTCAAGGGAAAGGAAGTTTTAATGGAAGATAAATCTGATCAAATGATAGCAAGAGATAATGAAATAACTGTGTTAGAGTAGTGCAACAGAGCAAAAGAAAAAGCCCTTGAACTTCACTCTTTTTTCTCTGGTACAAGACCAGATGGGCTCTGCAAACATCACGGAATATTACAGCTGAAAGAGGTGTGATTGGTCCAGGATTTTTCATCCTCCTCTTCCTCCCCCCCCACCTCACCTCATCTCACATAGCCCCCCCTTTTCTCCAGATACAGAAGATAAAAACACTTCTTGTTTGCTATCTGAAACAGGTGTGGTTGAACTAAATGTAGAGAAGATGTCCAGCTGGAGGGACCCATCAGCCAGCTGCCCAGTGCAGGCTGCTTAGATAAATACCACCTGTTTCTAAAGAGCAGGGGGAGAGAGGGGAAGAAAAACAAACCAACCCAAACGGTCACAGAGCTGAAACCTGCTGGTCCTCTGGTTATTGTGTGGATGCTTTCGTAGCTGGTTAGTCCCCAAACTCAACATGAGCCTCGCAGAAATGAGCGTATGCAGCATGTTTAATTTGATTCTGGATGACGATGAGACGCTTTCAGACAATCAGGGGAAATAATTCAACCTATGCTCATAGCACACATGTGCAGAACGATAAACACCATGCAGGAGGAACAGGGGAGGATCCACAAAAGGCACAAACAGCTTTACAGGTGCTTTCTAAATCAAAGACCATGTTGAAGGAAGGCTTAACTAATAAGATTACAATCATGAGAGCACTGAGATGATTTATACTCCTCTTGTGCTTAAAATGGAGATTCTGCCCCACTGTGCATCAGTAATATAACACAAAGTTGCTGTCCCTATAAATAACAGCCTGCTTTTCTAAATCAGTCTGTACAAAATGTCCTGTACTTTTATTTAGAGCGGCTTACAGATGTGGTAATCTCTTGAACATTATTTGATCTGAAAGCAATTATTAAGCAGTGATTACAACACATCTGTACTGCTTATGGCCATATATGAGTGATTCATTTGACTAAGATAGACTGTTCCCTAACACTGTGAGACATTTCTCTTTCTGCTCAAATAGCCCCGAGGCAAACAACATTTTTTTCCTCAGAAGCAGTGAAGCACTGTGAATGTTCACAATCCCGAGATTGTACTCACAAAGCTAGTTTGAATAGGACTGGAGAGAAATAATCACCCTTTTGAAATGTCTTTGTCCCCTTTGTTACCGATATTGTAGATGAAATTAGCCCTAACTTGGGGAAGCGGCGTGGTCCTGTGCTTAGCATTAACCTGAGCCTGAAAATGTGAACTCTCTTCCACGCCTGCTGCTCTGCATGGCCTGTGTGACCTTCAGTAATTCATTTGCTCTTTTTCTGCCTCAGTTCCCCATGTATGAAATAGATATCCAGCTACAGCAAGGGAAACTTCATTCATGTAGTCTGGATCTCATTTTAGAAAACTTACAGAAAATAAATGGAAACAAAGTCCGAGGATCGGGGGGTTCAAAAGGAAAGTATAGATTTTGCAGGACCATGATTTCAGTTACATTTCCACCGCTACTTGTAATACATGGGGTTTGTAGGCCTGGTTGACTTTTTTTTTCCTATATTTTTGGGTAGTGTGATATATAAACAAATGTGTGTGAGTGTTACAACTGCTATATATCTAAAGCGTAATTTATATAAAATAAATGTCTTTATACAGCAAATTTGGCAAGAGCCATTTTCTGAAAATTTGTCTTCTTACATTTCTTTCAAGTTTTACCTTCTGTGGAGAGCTAAACCCCATCGCCAGCTTTGCCTGTTTAAGATGCAAACGTTCTGCATCTGTGCCAGGATGCTTTTGGGCACATCCCTGGGAGGTGTCACCTACCAAGCGCTTCCTGTGCTCAGTCAGCATCAGAAAATCCTGGGATGAGAGGTACCAGAGAAGAGCGAGCACAGCTTTTGTAAAGGGAAGTCATGGCTCAGAAAACTATTACAGTATTTCGAATCAGTGACCAAACATTTGCATAAGCAAAAGTGGGTAACAGAAGCAGAAGTTAGGACTAAAAAGCCACTTTCACAGCAAAAAAGGTCCCCAGGGGAGTTCCCAGCGCTCTGTACCCTGTCACCCAGTGTACTCATAGACGAGGGGCAACAAGGTCTGCTCATCGTCACACAGCTGCACGGAGAGTCTGCCCACGTCTTCAACGCTGTGCAACTCAGATCCCCCTTCTCACAAAGGATACAGTAGAACAGAAAAAGATTCAGAGAAAAGCAACAGGGATGATCAAAGGGACGGGAAAGTGCTCAGGCAGGAAACGGCGAGGACTTTTCAGCCTGGAAAAGACATCTGAGGGAGGCTGTGAGAGAGGTCTGCACAATGAAGAGTGGCATGACAGATACAGATCAACTGCTGTTGTCTCTTCCTAACCACAGTCTAGGAGGCATCAAATGAAATTACTAGGTGGCAGGTTTAAAGCAGACAAAAGGTATATAGGTGTACATGCACAGCAAACAGCTAAACTTTGGAACTCCCTCCTACCCCATGTAATGAAAGGTAAGAGCTTACCCAGGATCTAAGTGAGGCCCTTGCACCCCAGAGTCTCTTGCACAGATCTTACAAGGTATTTGTAACAGTTTCTTGGTTTTGTTTTCCCTTTCTGCTCGGTTTTATGTAATCATGTTAGATTATGCTGGTTTGAGCCATACCAGTTTGCTAGCATGGTGTGGTACCTTCTGTTTCACCTCAAAAATTACATTAATGGGGAAGATCTTCATTCTGCTAATTATTAATAATAATGATAGTGAATAACATGTAATTTCATAATTTAAAGGACCAATAAATGCTTTATGCATTGCAAATGCTTCAATCTGCTAAACCGTCCACATCAGCTCTTAAAAAAATTTTGTTCTTGTCAGATCTGCATTATTCCCTTTCCCTATCACTGTAAGAAAATGTTCTGTAAGACACATTTGTAAGACAGACTATTAATATTTTCCTTTCTCTGATGCTGTACAATGCATTTCTCTGTGAGGAGGGCCATCCATTTTCCATTATCTTTTTTGAATATATATATATGCAATAAAATATATATATATACAATAGTTATATATACAGTTTTAATTTTGAACAGCTAGCTAGACTGCCATGCAAGCTTTTACTCTCTTAAACCTCTTTAAAGTCATTGACTTAACCACTAATTTTACCTATAGTGGCCCAGATTCTAGTGTAACACTTAACGTACAAATAAATGTACTTCAGCTTGGATAGTGCATTTTTCTTTCTGTTTTACCTGTGGTATGGCATAAAGGGAATTCTTTATACACTAATAGTGGGTTCATCTTTCTAAATTGTAAAAAAATATTTCCTAGAACTATGGCCCAATAGTCTGGGGCTTTCTTACATGTCACTTTATCTGTGTAATCTGACCATGTACTTCACTTAATGTCTGTCCCATTTCTGTGACTCACTTACTTTACTAACATTTGTGAAATAATGACTTTACATAACAATCAGCAGCAGTTGCATATAAAGTAGTTTTTTAAAAGAAAACCCTATAGAAGTTTCCTATTGGCTTATTTTATTCCTAAGGGTCAAGGGCTAGATGTTGTGATACCATATATGCTAAGAGTTTGTTTTGGATTTGAGAGATCTTTAAATGATATCCTTTGTAATGTCCTTTAAAATACGAGCTTTGTTTTAATACACACAAAAATAAACAGATCAGGAAAAATACACCAAAAAAATTATTTGATTGGATTATAAAATACAGAAATGCAAAAAGGCTCCTATACTACTTTTCTGCTTTCTAATTACTGTAATTCTGATGTTTTTATGAGGAGAACATTCTCCAGTTTTCCATGTGGCATGCCTGGTTGCTCTAAACCACGCGTGCCAGAAACAAACAGCCCAAAACTCTGAACACATGGTTGACTTTCTTGGCAATCTCCATTGCAGTCCAGCTGTTGTCTGTCTTTCAGACAACCCCGGCTCTGGCCAGCATCTTATAGGTTAAACAGAAATAAAAACAATAACAAAATCATGGGAAATGCTGAATATTTAATGCTTATTAGTATTATTTAAAAGCTATCCAAGTGACTTGCCTTAAAGGGAAAAATAAGCTAAGTTGATCTGTGTCATGATTTTTACAAATGCCAGAGAATCTTGTAAAATACCTCTTGCTCACTCAGACAGAGCAGCTGATTTCACAAACTGGCGTGTGCAGACTTCTTCACTTGGAGTCTACATATGACATCAGAATTAAGCCTTTCCAGTCCAGAGACAGCTTACAACATGAGTAAAATGGGCATTTTTTGTTCCTTAAGGTGCCTCTTTCTAATTCATGGTGATTTCTAATCTAAAAAAAAAAGGAATATGATTTTAATAAAATAAACTCAGGGGCATGTTAGATTATCAACATGATCTACAGAATATGTTTTGACTTAAATTAGCTATTGCTCTACCCCCCAAAAAATACAGTGCTCCACTGCTTAGAGAGGGTTACCTTAATGACTCCCATGTCTGAGGAATAATTTCTGAGAAAATGCTGTGACAAATATGTCTGAACAGGGAGTTACAGAAAGAAAACTGCTAAATTTTTAATTTGTTGCTAATTTGTTTAAACTTAGTTTAAACTTCTGTTCATTATATGGAACAGAAAAGAAGTCCTGGTTTCGTTTTGAAAAAGATCAATAAATAGTAAAACACAAAAATTAACTAATAACCAGATGTCACCACTCAGAGGGACCCTGACAGGCTGGACAATTGGCCTGAGAGGGATCTCCTGCAGTTCAACAAGAAGTGCAAAATCCTGCACCTGGGGAGGAACAACCCCAGGCACCACCAGTACATGCTGGGGGCTGACTGGCTGGAAAGCAGCTTTGCAGAAATGGACCTGGAGGTCCTGGTGGACACCAAATTCAACACGAGACAGTAGCATGTCTCATGGAAAAGGCAGCCAAAAGCCTCCTGAGATGCGTTAGGCAGGAAGTTCCCAGCAGGTCAAGAGAGGTGACCCTTCCTCTCTACTCAGCACTGGTAAGACTCCTCTGGCATGCTGGCTCCAGTTCTGGGCTCACCAGTACAAGAAAGATATGGACTTACCGGAGAGAGTCCAGCAGAAGGCCACAAAAATCATGAAGGGGCTGGAGCATCTCTCCTATGAGGAGATGGAGAGCTGGAATCTGTTCAGCCTGGAGAAGAGAAGGCTCAGGGGGATCTTATCAATGTACGTAAATACTTGAAGGGAGGGTGCAAAGAGGACAGAGCCAGGCTCTTTCCAGTGGTGCCCACTGACAGGACCAGAGGCAATGGGCACAAACTGAAACACAGGAGGTTCCCTCTGAACATCAGGAGACACTTCTTCACTGTGAGGGTGACTGAGCACTGGCACAGGTTGCCCAGGGAGGCTGTGGAGTCTCCATCCTTGGAGATACTCAAAAGCCATCTGGACATGGTCCCGGGCAACTGGCTCTAGGTGGCCCTGCTTGAGCAGGGGGGTTGGACCAGATCATCTCCAGAGGTCACCTCCAACCTCAGCCATTCTGTGATTCTGTAAATGTTGACAGAAGTAATTACAGACCTTTGTAAAGCTTTTCATCAGTTCTTCCCCTCTGATGTAGTAGACTAATAGTTTTCTCTTCAGTTTATAGGTTGGATCTACAGTGATAAAATACTAGCCAGTCTCCAGCAAAGACAGGAATAGCATCCAGCTCCTCTGAGTCCAAGGGCAGTGCCTGGTCCATCAGGCCAAACTGATGTGAACACCAGCCAGAGCAATGGAGAATGGTATTTGCTAACAGTGATATTTATAGCACGCATGATGAAAAAAAAACCAGCCTAACAAGAGATGAAGCTCAGCCTAAAAAGAGCTGATCTGTTTTCAAACCTGATATTGTGTTCCCTATGTGTTCAAAGAATACCTGTGTTGATATTTAAGCACTAGAAAGCCACAAGAGCACAAGTAAAGAATAGTTTGTTTTTCATTTGAATGTCCTGTCATTTGAATGTCCCATCCCTCTCCTGTGGGATCTACAATTTTCCATCTAACAGGATCAAGTTCCGACTGCAAATGCTTCTTCAGAAAACATCAGATCCAATGTTGGAATTTAACCATGAGCTGTTGAAAGTATTTGTTTATTTAGTTCTTTCAGCTTCTTTGCAAAATTAACACAATGAAACAAGCCCAGTGGGCTGAAATATGCTACCCATATATCTAAGATTATTCCTGAACACTTGCATATTTTCTATAGTTTTTACATGTTTATAATTTTAGCCATTAGTAACAGTGTGATATCTATAATAATATATAATATATACAATAGATATCACATTATTAGATATCACTATACCCAAATGATCTAACATATACAGACTTTTCTCATTTTGGGAACATGCCTATGTTGTCCTCTTATGTCTTACTGAGAATCTACATTAGTTTACATGGGAAATGAAGACAAAACATTGCAAAATACAGAAATGGAACAGAAGTGTGTGTTAATCACAGTAAGCTAAATGTATTGATAACGCAAAACCTAAAATGCCCTAATGTTGGAATTTTATTTTATTCAGGTAAATCATGCCTCCTAAAATGAAGCAATAACTAATTACACAGATGTAAAAGTCTGTGACAGGTGGCAACATCGTGCAGTAGAAAAAACTGAAATTATTAGAAATTCCATTAAGTTATTTGCTTTGGTGCTACAGAGGAAAATAATGTGATACTTACGATCCATTAATTTTGAGATGCTTTGGGCTTGGTTTACGTCTTTTCATTGCTGATTTCATGCAAGAGCTACATTACCAACTGGCACCTCTGCCCCTACATTTGGTACATGACACAGGCGGACTATTTGTTCTGAATGTTCCTTATAAATTTAGCCTGTTTTCATAGAAAACCATTTCTGAATTGACATTGGCTTTCTCTGAAGACTTCTTCCTGGTTTCTGAACGGTTCTAACAATAATTTAGACCACCAAACCCTGTCTTCTCACCAGCCCTCTACAAACAATGTACTTTTGATAAGAACTTCTGGACAAATCAGCTATAATTCCTGGCTGATGATTCCACGCTGTAATTCCTGAAAAAATCTGTGCGCACTTCCAGCTGCCTGATCCTAGCAGTTTGCCTGCAGTCCCATGTGAAACCTCCACCTGTATCACAACAGGGAGCAGATGACAGCATGGCCAGACATACCTGTGGCAGCTTAGACTTAACTAGTTTGGGTAACCCTGGAAGCCAAGTCCAGGGAAACTGTGATGCTGTGAAATTTCCGGGGCTCTGAGCTCCCCTTGAGGAGAAGATCTGGGCTGCTGTATCTTTACTTCTATCGGTATTAGTTTGATCAAAAGTGGTTGATCAGAAGCTCCCTTGTGCTACACAAAGTATTCAGACCACAAAGTATTCAGAGTTCCTTTACAAATACTATGGTAAGAAGAAGAGGTAATGTGAATGCATGGGAGAGCAAGCCCAGGTCTGTTTCTGGATTTAAGTGGTCAGGATGATGTCTGACTATATGGCTCTCAGTCAGTACCTGAATTCTGCAGAGGAGAAGCAATGAGTTCTTGTTTAAGCCAATAAGTTCTTGTTAAATCCCTGTAGCAATTGAAATCTTTCACCAAAGAGAAAACAGGCAGCAAATTGTCTCATTCTTTTTCCTGGCCCTTATGGTAAAGTGAGTTGCATGATCTTTAGCAGAGATGTTGCTGGAGTACATCATGGTGTGGAAAGGTGAAATGTGTCTAGCACAAGGCAGGGTAATCCATTCCAGACTCATGTGTAATGCAGGGGAAACAGGTGCAAACAATTGAGCTCGCTGTCAGTAAGCTACGGTGATCGCTTTTGATATCTTAATCGTTAGTTGATCCATGTGCAACATTGGCAACATCACTGTCATAGCTGACTGCCTTCCGCACATCTGTAAACCTTTTCTGGGTGCTTCTTGATGTGTGTGTGAGTCCACGAAGTCCTGACATCATGAGAAACTAAATTGGGCATGATTGCTGCCATTTCCGTTTTCCTGCTAGAAAACCAGAGAGTTGACAAATGTCAATAACTGCTAATAGCTCACTACTGTTTGTCAGATGCCACACAGGGCAGGTGTGAAGAGAAAGCCAGTGCTCCTCTGAGCACCACTCAGCAACCAATTAATTTGTGAGACTGCTATCTAATTGCTTTTGCAGATAAAGAAGTTGCTGTTCCTTCACTCCATGACACCCTGGTAACAGTTCAGCATTAAACATGTTCCCACTCTGTCTACTGAGCTCCAGCAAACCATGCTGCAGATTTCCTTACAGATAATAACAATAGTTTGGAAATAATTTTCAGGCCGTAGCATAGCTTTATGTATAACGCTATCAGCTAACAAATCAGCCACCTCCTCTCTCTTTTCCTGCACAAAACATTAAGACAATTATATACCCTTAATTTATGACCTCCCCACAAAACATTACGCTGAAACTGATGACACAGCCTGCTGTGGTGGGTACTTCTATTCTAGTTCTGCCAGGTTACACCGGCAGGAGCATAGCAGGTTTCCATGGATTTGTGTATTCTGCCCATTTTAAATTTCAATTTATTTTTGCAACAATAAACTCAAGTTTGTATCTCTACAGCCAGGTTGTCTTCACAGCAGAATTTCAGGTGAAATCTGTGTCTTCTCAAAGGGAGGCTTGTTCATGCAAAAGTATAGCCAATGCTCTATATCTTTCATTAATTTCTTCAAGAATTGTTTTGGATCCCTATCTATTTTACATTATGCTAGTGAATGTTTTGAATAGCTATGAGATACATTTCAGTCACCATTCAACTAGTTCTTAACTGATTTTGAAGCATTTCTTGAGAATAATATCAGCACAGGGCTCACATGCAAGTGGCTGATCTTTTATGTCATGCTTTTGTAGGTATATGACTGCAATGTGTTCGGCTAAGGATCTCGTCCATTCACTGCATATTTCTTCTAACACATTTATTAACTTCCTCAAGAAACCAGACAAACTAAGTTAATCAAGGCATTCAATTGTCACCGCTGTTCAATCCACTCTATTTTGGCTCACTGATCTAGCTTAGTGAGTATTCTCAGGCACCTATTTTCTAAACAGCCCCACAGTGAAGGGTTCCATGAAGATCTTGTATTTTCTGCCAGGAAATCCTTTCAGAAGACTCAGTTTCCAGAAAATGCCTACAGAAATTCTGTAGCATGACTGGTATAACAAAGTTATGGCGAGTATGGTTTGTGGGTTAGATCAGACTCAAAAAAAAATTTCCTTCTCTAACTATTCATCAACGAAAGAAGCACATGGGTAGATAAAATCTACAATGGTTTTCCCATGTCATTGGAAGTAATCAGAAAATACAGCAGAATAGTCTGCTCCAGTTCCTTACTGAAACTGGCAAAATCAAAACCAGACTCATTTCATGTTGCCATGCCCTGGCCCATCTGACTACCCACTGCATCCTCCTTTCAGAGGTGACATGTCAGTTGATTCTGCTGGTAATTATGTAGGACACTTCATTTCAGTTTTTTCAGAACCAATGCACACTGATGATAAGAAATCTGTTGGCTCCACGTATTAAGGAATAATAAAACAAACATTAAGTCGAAGTACACTGAAGGTGAGCAAAACTCAATGTGTTTTGGTGCATTACCTTCTCCATTAGTGTAATACCACAGCAAAGAATGACAGAAATTCCTACAGCCGTGCATAACCTGTCTACTGCATTGTCTGTACTGTTTTACCAGTTTTGGGGAGGAGCAGCCAGACTTTACGGAAGAGTATCCAACACAGTATTGCTGTTCTTCTCATAGAGTTAGAAATTAGAGCTGGATCTGACTATGAGCCATTATTTGGTCTGCCTCCTTCTTCCCACTCAAAGGAGGATCATCTGTATCTAAACAAGCCCTCAGACATGTTTTCTAGCTTGTCCTAAAGCCATCCCATGAGGAAGAAGTCTCCCATTTCTTTTCCTTCCAGAGTCTCTTTCTAAAAAGAGATTCACCTCATGTCAGGACTCAAAGATTCAAGTGGAAGATTAACTGTAGCTCCTCTGTTAGACTGTGTCATTTCCTAACTTATAAAACTAAATGGGATACCTTTGATTTTTAGAATTGATAACCCTTAGAACTTAGGGTTGGGGGTGGTGGGTATATAAGTTTCTATATATTTTATTAGACACTTATTTTTATACATACATATATGTAGACATAATAAATACATTAATTTAATATATGGATATTTACAGGTATATCTAATCAAACTTATTTAGAGGTAATCATAAGTAGCTTCTAATGCCTTTCTAATGTCACTCTCCCTGTAACCACCTACAGTTAGTACTCCTGCTTCCCCCATCTTACCTTAGATAGGTAACTCTTTAGGACTGAGGATATATGTAATGTTTATGATTGGTAAGTGACTAGCGCTTTTTCATATGCTGAAAAATAGCAAGTTATATCTCTGGGATGAGAAATAATGGTACTTTTTTGCATCCAGATTTCACACCAACCAAATTTACAAGTGTTGTAAGTGAGCGCAGCTGCACCCACATTGACACCCACGGTGACCAGATGACCTCGCAAATTAATTCAATTTTACCACGGTCATTCAAAAATATGCTCTTCCATTTCTTTTTTTCTTACTTTCTTTCCAGGAAGTTTTCAGAGACCCTCTGTCTTGACTAAGAACCTGCAAAGTGATCTCTGTGGTCCCAGGAAGTTCACAGCTTACACTTCATTAGAAAAGCACTAACTCCGGTTTTGTCTGACATGTTTTCAAAGGCACAAAGTTTTACCTATTCTCTCTTTTTGCAAGTTACATGTTTTTATGTACTGCTATTTTTCCCCATTGGAAAGATTTAATTTCTAGTGGTAACCCTTTGGAACACCTGGCTCAGGAGAGTAAAAGAAAGGAAAGCTTGATTTATAGAGGATGCCAGTGACTTTCTTTTGGCTGTGAAACTTAGCTCTGTCTATCTGATGCCTTTTAAAGCACAACCATGTGTGAAAAATAATGAATCTTTATAACTTCCTTCACCTTTTAAAACCAAAAGGTAATGTATTTATTTAAAAAGCTGTTTGCTTTCTTTAGACTTATATTTCATTTCCAAATGTATTGCTTTATACAATATGGATCATTTAGGATGGATGCTGATAGGTAATCCAGCAGTACACCCTTCATAGTTCTAGAATATCATAATTAAATATTAAAGAACTAGAAAAACATATTTGGACAACATGATTGACCTTTGAAAGAAAAGCCTCGTAAGACCAGAAAGAATTAATGTAATTATATGCAAAATTATGACCATGTAGCAAGTCAAGCCCAGCTGTACTCAGTGACATAACGCCACGTGTGTACTTCCCCATCCGGTCACGTCCGTCCTCTACGAAGTGTGCTGCAGTTTGCACCTAACCACATCTGCACTTTGGATTACCCACGGCCCCCCCAGTCTGGGTCTGCCAGCAGCCCACTGGCTCTCACCACTGTGGAAATGATTCAAGAGGAGCCACAAGGCAAGACAGCTGCCCGAGCCCTAGCCTGCTGCTGAACAGGGGGTTTCTCTGCAGCAAGCGGTCAGGGAGTGCTGCCAGAGCCCACGGTCTCTGCCAGCCCGGCGGCTGCCAGGGCAGGGCGGGAGAGGGGTCAGTAATGGTTAAAAGAATTGGCATACTGCAGACAGGCAGGTGCAATGTTATGTTTGGCTCCCATTCTGGCTGAAAATGCAGCGGAGTGAATGAAGAAAGGTAAATAAGCGAGCAGGAGAGTGCCAGTACAATGTGTGTGACCATTAAGAACCTGGTGCAGAGGGAATCGGCCCAGGCTGCATCGCAGTGCTCTGCTGCTGCGGAGAGGCTGGGAGCGTTGCAGGCTTGGAGATCCACAGGCAGATCCAGAAATCTGACAAGTAAGTTTTTGGTTTGGCAGCCAGCTTTATCAGATAGTCTCAATAACTCAAACTTACAGAGAGTAATGTCTTTTGGCACCTTCAGGTACATGCACCAGTAATAAGACATAATGTCTATATTAGAATTTGAGATGGAAAGATATATATGACTCATCAGATGCCTTCAGCATAACCTAAAATGCTTAGTCTGAAGAAGAGGCGATCAAGGCAGTAAAGATGGCAATCTGTAAAATCTTGTGTGGTATGAAGTTGAATGGGGAGCAACTGTTTGCTGTCATACAGTACTCTAAAAGTAGGTGGCATCAATTAAAATTGGCTGGAATTATGTTCAAAATGAATAGAAGAAGCTTAACCCTATCCCTAGTACATCCCTAGAACATAATGGATGCTGAGAGGTTACATGGGCTTAAGCACTGACTGTACAAACTCAGAGAAAAAAACTCCATTGAGGGCTATCAGAAAATCAGATAGTTTGTCTAGGTGAGGAAGACCCTGAGCTGCAAACAGGCACTGGACTTATCACTACCTATTTGCTCTATTCTTTTATATTTCTGTAAGCATTTGCCATTGGACACTACTGAAAACAGAATACTGAACTAGATTAACCTCTAATCTCCTGCTGTACACCTTGATGTCTATATATTCTTAATTGCACTGCGGGGAAAATGGGGGACCAACTAGTTTAGCGGTTAGTTGGCATTTCCACCTTTCTACAATGAGACCTGGCATCTACTCAGAACAACAAAAGATTTTCCAACATAACCAAATGTGCAGAAAGTAATTTCCAATCCTCTTCCAGTCAAATCCAATCCTTTGGCCAGCTTCTTGATCACAGCCTCAGTATTTGGCCTATTTAGGTGAAGAACTTCCTCTCTACTGTATCAGCTTGCTCAACCAGGATCACCACAACTCTTCAGAAACTTCTGTATAGACAGAAAATGACCAACGCTTCAACATTAAGGGTGGTTCACTGTTGAACCGATAGAAAGAATAAAGAAGAGTCTTGAAATTTACCCGCAGGCCAGGTTACCATAGCCAGCTAGGCTTGTGCCAACATAAAAGGAACCAGAAATGATCCAAAAACCTGCAAAAAGGTTGTCCTTGACAGCTAGAGCCAGGGTAGCCTTTACATCTGTAACTTGCATCGAGGAGACTCTGGAAAGAATGAATTGTTCTGGAAGAAGCTGGATAAATCATGTTTTAAATTATTTTTGTGGGAAGGGAGCCCTTTAGTCTATTAACAAACAGCTTGCAAACTGACCCTGTATTCTATTTATGTATTAGCTGAATAGTTTAATGTATTTCAGCTTTTTGCGAGTTGTTCCAAAACAGTCTGTCAATGGTTACATGAGTCATAGGTCATTGTTTCTGAGAGCTGATTGGATGACTCCAGGTTTTAATAAGGAGACAAAATGTGAAAAATAGCACCCAGAGAATAAAACACTTTAAAAGGTCTGTGCCAAAAGATTAATCAATTACGGTGAAATGCTTTAGTTTGGAGAGTTACAGCCTTTTACGCTGTCTGAGCACTCAAAACACATGGGTGACATGACCTGCAAATAACAGTTAGCTGGATTCACCACTTCAGCTTGGACTGTTTCATACTCTACAGCCATATCTATTTTATGTGACTTGGGTCAAAAGATAAAGCATGCTTCTTAGAAAACCAATTTTTCATTTACTCTAAGCTGTTAATGCAGACAGTAAATGCACGGCCTTGACTGCAGCTGATCTGAGCTGTTTCTCCTTGCTTCTCGTCCAACGAAGAGAGGCTGCGCAAGCACCCTTAGTTTAAGAAACACAAATATCCTGTTGCAGGACCGCACTCCCCTAACTGCTGGTGTACGAGTGTTGATGGTGTGTCACTCCTGCCCCAAGCAGCATCTGCCGCCGTGCCTTGGATTTCCCTTCGATGAGCTCCAGAGGAACTCACACACCACACAACAGGTGACTCAACGCAGGAATCCCCCTCCTGGGGCATGCTTCATGAAACCAATGCAAACCAAACTATTCCTTTTCACCCCAGCAGGTACAAAACAGCTCTTCAGGAGCCGCAGCTCCTTTGCTTTACAGCGTAAAGCTTGGAGTTGCAGGTCCTTTCCCCATCCTTGCCAGCTTTGGTTCTTCGTGCCTTTGGCTCAAAGGATACAGCTTTGCAATGTTTCGACGGCCTGTTCCTCAGAGCAATTTTGCTGTCAGTGCAGGCAGTGAGTCTCCTAGATCATCTGCAAGCCCTGCCACAGCCTGCCCTCAGGATCATGGCCACCCCAAACACACCCACTTAGCATCTGCGATGGCCACAGTTTGCCCCCAGGATGCCCCTGTGAGCCATGTGTCCACCTTGGAAGTCTGTAGCCACAGTGCCCAAGCATTCCTCCTGACAGCCCTATTGACCCTATTCCTTGAGCATCCTATCTTAACTGCTTTCCATCCTTGTGCCCGGGCTTTAGCTCGCAGGTACGTGGTTGTTAGGAGCCCTTTCCTCTTGTACACCGTGAGGACACTTTTCCAACAGCTCTTCCCACCTGGCAGCAGGCTGCAGTCACTCAGTAATGATTCAGGCTGACTACTACAATGGGGGCATCTATGTTAGACATAGACATCTATCTAATCGGCAAAGTCAGATGAGATGAAGCCCTTCCCAGTTTCTAGACTCTTGAGTAAAACCATGTTTCCTGAAGGCCAAAGCAAGCACAGAGGATATACAGCCTGAGAGCCCAGGGCTTTGTTCAGCATCACCAAAGCAACCATTCATAAATCATTATCTTAAAACCAGCAATGGGTTTTAAATCCTGGTTCCAATGCTAAATATTCAGGTTTTTGGCTTAAAGATTCGGTTCTTTGGCTTCTAAGCCATTAAAAAGCCTCTCTTTTAACGTTTCCTTCACAATTTTTGAGGACCTATAAACTTGTTAGGGTTTATTTTAAATTTAAAGTAACTGGATTCTCATGAAACTCTCCCTGGGACTTTTAAGAAAAATACCAAACATCACAACAGCAATCAGTCTTGAGAAGCCGTTACTCTGCCTTTCAGTGGCATTTAACTCTCACATAAATCACAGCATTTGAACTGATTCTTTAACTCACTATTAGTGATTCCAGAACAAAAAACAGAAATGTAGTTGAAATTTAGGCCAAATCCACCACAGACTGAAGGAAATGGTTGTGAGATCACTTGCACCGCAGCAAGGATCCCTGGGGCAGGCAGCGGGAAGGATGCTTGTAAGTGCAGTTAGAAACGAAGTCAGTTATACTGACTGTAGAATTTATCACTTTATTTATAACCATACCTAGACTAAATAGACTTTTTTTTTTTAAGTGGCTAGTTGATTTTTTGTACCTGTATTGTTGGGAGCTGAATTTGAAACACAAGGAAAGAAAAGCGGTGAGCACTTCCTGAAATAAGGCTATTTTTGTATAAGAGCAGGAGGAAACAACCTCATTATCCGTTCAGATCATTCATCTTGCACAGATCCTGGGGTCTTGCCTGATTCCTGCCAGTTGTACATCATACCTTTGGGACAAACCTCCCCTTTTGATTTGGAAAAAAACCCACTGAGAAAGACTCTCCTACAATCTCTTCCCATGCCACTTCACACTGTAAGACTTCGTATTGTTTTACATTAACCAGGATGTGCATGCATGCACATGAGAGAAAATTCTGTGTGATTTTTTTGTGTTCATTGCTTTCAGAATATTCTGCGGCTCTACGAAACGTGCACCAAAGTGATTTTAACTTTTAAAAGGTCTTTTATTTAGGACCATTAAGTCACCTGGCGTCTGAATGAAGGAGCGGGCCACCCAGTCCCTCAAACAGTTGATACCTAACTAGACAGCGGCTGTCCGCATACATTGGACAGAGGGAGAATCTGGATCTCCATTTGCACCAAAAGCATTTGCTAGGTGCAAGAGCTGAGAGCAGAAGCTGACCTGACTTCCTGCTCCCCACATCATGAGCTACCCACAGGCCGAAAAGACAAAACTTCAGAGCACCTATCTGAAGGAATCTGTAGCTGCTCCCTTAGAGCAGTTTTCCAACTGTGTTGCATTGGCACAGGCAGACAAGATAGCTACAGCTAATGCCAGCTCAGATGCAGCATCCTGGTGAACACTGGGAATTGTTCATTGATGGTTTGTTTCTGGGAATGGATGGTGACAGGACAAAGCGGAGGATGAGCCAGCTACATGTAGTGTGTATGGTCAAACACCGCATCTAGCAAATCTGTGGGTTATAAAAATTAAGCCAACTACCCAAACCTCTTCTTTTCACATGGACTTGCACTTATTCCTCTTTGAGCCTATCAGTGGATGGACTTATTTAATGGGCTAACACACGGGCTTTTTTCCTAGGTCATATTACCGCAGTCAAAGTGTTTTGGCACTAGGCACAGCAGGCATATCTAAGGCGAACATCACAGGGAAGTTATACTACTTGGAGGATTCCTAAATCCAATATACCACAGAGCAGTGCTCCTTGGGATTGATGTGGCACAGACAAAAAGAGTTGATGATCCCTACATTGGATGATTTTCCCCCAGAAATCCTCCAAGGCTATGCTGAAACCTGCTTTGGGCCACCAGAATAGCTTTACAAGGACTTGGGGTCACATCACTGTGTATTTCACCTTTTGCTCTATATTTAAGTAGAAGAAATGTGTGGTTTAGTTTAGCCACCTTTGTAGGAATGCTTGGAAATGTCCATGTTTTCTCCTTAAATCCATTTTCCTATTGTACCTTTGTACTCATTTTTATTAAGATCTTTGTTTTATTTTTGAGTCAAGAGATCGTATCCCTGGAGGTAGATTGCATAATTGTGAAATCATAGAGACCAGAGAAACAATTCCATAAGTACTCCCCAGGGCACAACCAACGTGGAAACTGAAAAAAAATGTTCTCCCAAGGCTGGTGCCTCCCAGACAGTTACA
This sequence comes from Mycteria americana, assembly GCF_035582795.1. Lineage (NCBI taxonomy): Eukaryota > Metazoa > Chordata > Aves > Ciconiiformes > Ciconiidae > Mycteria > Mycteria americana. Next base: position 138,881,717 of record NC_134366.1, on the reverse strand, counting down.
GCCTCCAGTGTTCTGACAGCTTCTGTCTTGTACATAAACCATAAGACACATGGCCTCTTTGCATCATTACTTTGCAGCTGCTTTTATTGCTCCATCATTGACACTAGAACTTGAAATGCAGGCTGGAAGTAAAAACTTTCACAGTTGCTGAAAAAAATGATGGTTGACCTGCCTTTCTCACGTTCATATTTTTTTCTTTATTCTATGACTCATCTCCAACCTGTTCAAAATTACCAAAAAGTAAAAACTTATCTGCCATGACCCAGGGAGAGCAGGAACAGCTTGAATAGTGCCAAGCACTTGGGTAATCTTTTGTTGTCAGAGGGATTCCATCTTTTCTATAGTGTGGTCCAGTCTAACACATGCACGGGGGGGGGGAACAACCTCTTTTACCTGCCTAAAGAGATGATTACACCTCACTCAACCACCTTCCTCCCCCTCAAAGAATTTCATTTAATCTGACATTTTCTATATACATAGCAGAAAGCAGCTGGATGACTCTGCCCAGACTTCTTCGTCCTGAGTCTGTTGGTGGTGAATACTCAAGGTGAAGTGAGAAGGCTCAGGTGGTGCAGGTCAGGTCAGATGAGCCATTCGAAATAAGTCTATAGGTAAGAAGAGACTCTCCTGGCCCCAGATCCTGCAGGATCAGCACAGGCCAAGACCTCGCTGGCCTTCTTCACTGCAGTGTCCTTCTGCCATGCCTTGTGCTGGGGAGGGACCTGAGGGCTGGTCAGTGCAACTGGTGGCAGCAAAAATCCCTGAGACATAAATACCTTTCTCCCTGCAGCAGAGCACCTTTTCCCCAAAAAAAAAAAAAAAAAAAAGCAAAGCTGTTTGCATAATTTTTGACAGGCTAATTTCTTTTTAATAATTCTACATAGCACAATTTATTTCTTTTACTCCAGCTTCAGACTGGAATTACGCTTTTAGTTCATGTTTCTCTACGCTTCTAGTGGCCTTTGGCCATGTACTCCACAGTCAAAGTTGCAATGTGGCTATAAATACTTTTACTAACAGAGAACAATTTGGCTTCCTATGCCAGAAGCCAGAGCCTGCCCCTGAGGTACCTTTGCTAAGGTGAAAAACCCTGCTCCCTTCCCACCCCGGGCTGCTCAATTTCAAAACCTTCCCAAACATGAGGGGGGGCAGCGCTTTGATACAACCCATCTATGCCACAGCGATCCATCTTGTGACAAAGTAAACAGAAGAAGACGTCAAGATGTCCTGCTTTCTCTGGTTAGCATTATTCACAGTAGATACGGTGTTTTTGTGAGGGGGTGAAATGACTTTAGAGCTAGAGGTAAAGTCTAATTGAGGAAGGTTGGAGGGTTATTTAGATATATATCAGTTTAAAGCTTTTGATATAACATTGTGATGTCAGCTTGGGTTAAATCTTTAAGATTGAGACTGGATATAACAGGGATAGTCCATCACGGGGAATGGGGTTTCCAGAGATCTGTAAGGTTAATCTAAATTATCCCGGAGATTAGCCCTGAGACAGCGAATGGTTCCACAAACATCACCACTGCTGTCCTGAGCAGCCATGTGATACCTTCAAACCTTGGTTAGCATTTTCAAGGAGACTAATCCTGAGCTCGTCAGTGAAGAGAAAACATAATTTTATAGGTGAGGCTGTCACTCTCTCTCGGGGTGAGTTATGGGGCTGGGCTGGCAGTGGAACAGGAGCATACAAGTTACAGGTCAAGCTCTTCAAAGACTGTCAGCTCAAGCAAATCCACTCTGCAAATTTAAAGCTCTTCACCCTGAAGCGTCAAGCAATTTATTTTGTTTTAGAAGAGAAATAAGCTGTGACCCTGTTTCTTGTATTTCTAGCTACTATCTTTGACTTATTGTAGTCATCATTCAACCACTTTGTGAGAGGTATGTAGCATCAGTAACACAGAAAAGTTCCCAGGAAGCTTTTCAGCACTTAGTCTGCAAGTCCGAAAGAAAGATGCTAAACTACCTGCTCTTTGGCATCAGAAAGTGCAGTTTGGTATCTGTGGGGATTTGCCATACAGATTTGATTCAGGAAGGCTTTTTTAAAATTAACTTTGTATGCCGCTATTGAACATACGTACCTGAGAAATGACTGAGCATCATGACTACAAGTAACATCTGCGTATGTCATTGTCCCCCTGCTTGCGCCCATGGCCCTATACACTCACCTAATACATACAGTCTTCTTAGTAAAATATAAACATCTAGTTTTCAATTTTTGTCCCTAACTTGTTTTATAAATTACATAAGGAAAACCTGCATATACTTCAGGTTCCAGTGGTGCAAATATTTGCTTCAGTGCAATTTTAAGGGAGCTCAGTGGATCCCCGTTGCTAGAAAGTAGGTTTAAATAGAGCTGTAGACACAAATAGGCTTGTAATAAATTAGAACAACTCAAAGTATGTAGGGGGTGAAATGACAACGACATCATGAAATCAGACAGTGAATACAGCTAAATTTTAATTAAACATTCACATAATACCAGATCACCAGTTACTTTCAAAACCATGTTTTGTTGATTATGAATGCTATCTTGAGTAGGAAAATTAACAGAGAGTAAGAATTCAAATAAAAAAGAATATTAAGAATTCAAATAAAAATAATGCGGATTTGTGGAAGGATTCTGAAGCCAAGGATCAGTGCAGATGTTCTGGTTGTTTTTACTTAATTGCATTTTTGAAGTGGTGGAACAGGAATAAACAATGCATTAAAATTAAGGTAATATTAAACATAAGAAGATTAAAAACCTCTCTGAAGCCAGTGGATTTTTATGTCAAGTGCCTACAACTACAGAAAACTAGAGGCACACATAACAAATGCCATTTTCTGTTTCATTAAGTCTCATCAAACTTTCTTGTTCAAAATGGAAATGATGTGCGAATCAAGTAGGAAAGTCTGTTTCTTACTGAGGCATCTATGGGGATGTGCTGTCTTAATATTGCCCCTTCTAAAATAATTTTTCATATAAGAACATTTCACAGTGTTGAGACTATGAGTGTAAGAAAGAAGCAGCGAGGAGACACTCATAACCATTCAGGCACACTCACATCTGCGCCTCTTTGCCCTTGTTACCACACAATACTAGTTGTCAGCTGAAGTGCTAGAAGTTTTGAAACATGCCAGTTTCAGTTGAGAATTGAAATGGTCAAATACCACAAAAAAAGGCAGTTGGTCACATTTCCAGCTCAGTTTTCCAAATTCAAAAAAATGTGGACAGGTTGGACAAGCTTCAAGTAAACACCCAAACAGTTCAAAGCAGAGAGGTAGATCCAAACCAAACCAAGAGCCTGGATCTGAAAGTTCCCGCATTTCATAGACACTTGGATCCAGATCCAAAAATCTCTGTGGGCCCCATATGTACAAAGGGATGAATCAAAACCATGCCCAAATCACCTTTCTTTTCTTCTTCCTCCTTGAGCTCTGAAGACGTTTGAGTCTGAAACCAAGTCTGAATGTTGCTTCTTACATCGTTCTCCAGTTGGGTGGTTGTTCACACTTGAACCTAAACACAGATCTTTTGAGGCTTGGCCAGCAAAAAACAAAGGGTTGCACAAATACTGTTGACTTCGCTATGATCTGATGAGACAGCATAACTGTGTCTGCTCTGAAGGCCAAAATGTTTCAGATGGCAATATGAGCTACTTTGTCAGTGACTACAGTGGCAGTAAGAGGTTCAGCACTTGCAGGCTTAGTTTTTCAAAAGTAACCAGTAATTTGGGGTTCGCAGTTTGAGACACCATATGCTTAATTTGCAGAAAATGCTGAATATCTTAATTCTGAAAACTGGAATACCTCAGAATTACTGTTTTGCTTTGTTTTGTTTTAGCTTTAAAGTGTCAGGTAACAATTTCCAGAAATATGAAAATGTTGCCACGCTAGACATTATTTCTGTAAAAAATCAACACACAGTCTGCTGTTATTTTCTCACTTATCTGTAGCGGGCATTTTTGTAAATGACGGCTAGAGGTTCTGTAAACGAAAAACCCCTTTGTCGCATCAAGTTCGTCAGATTCAGGCTGATACGTGAACAGCTGTACTAACTGCAAAAGCATAAAGGACATTCTTTAAAAAAATAGTAATAAATCAGCCTAATGCCTAGCTCGGACTCAGCTGAGCTGGGCTGGAAGGGAGGCTGCAAGGCAGGCTGAGGGCCCAGGCCGCTGCAGGAAGCGCTGACCGGAAGCCGGGCCGGAGAGGCCGCGGCCCGCCCGCCGCGCGTGGCCCACGCGCACCCCCCGCCCCGAGGGCGTCCCCGCGCAGCCGCGGCGGTTCCGTGTGGGGGCAGCGCCACCTGCCGGCGGAACCCGGCCCCTCCGCGCCCGCGGGAGGCGCTGCCGGGGGTGGGGGGGGGGGAGAGGAAAACAAACCCAGCCCAACCCCAAAGTGCGGCCTTCGTGTGGTGCCCAGCCTGTAAAGGATGAAATGGGCCGCTCTCAAATCCTGTATGAATTCAGCCAGCTCCGGCATGGCTGCATCAGCTCCCACAGCCGAATAGCAAACGGGTTGGTGAAAGCCCCGAGGACGCAGGCAGCTCTGACTGAGGAGATCCCCGTATGGGGGAGCTGGGGGTCTCTGCTGGGGGTCTCTGCAGACTTGGTGCTTTAGTATGGCTGTGTGGCCTAGGGCAGCTGTGTGTTGGCTGGGAGTGTAAATAAAGTAAACGGTATACATGGGGGAAACTGAGGGTGGTGGTTGGCCTCTGAGAAGGAAATACGTGAGACCAGATCAGCCGGATGAGCAGAGAACTTAAGACAGTGCTGGTTTATGAACTGAGACTCCGATTGACTAGCAGGGATGAACTTACAGCGTCAAATCAGAAAATAAGGTAAATATCTGGTTTTACATGCTGTTGTCCTTTATGATCTCAGTGTAACGTACTGAGGAGACATCTTTAACTTCAGTGGTGGTCAATTTACAGTTTTCATCTTTATTATTTTTTGGTTATTCTCCCTTGATAAAATGTCTTTTCAGTACTCCAAGCAGTAACACAGTCCTTGCAGAAATACACAATGACAAAAAAGTGGTTACTACCCAAAACCTAAAAACTTCCCATATTTTTTCCATCATTGTCCTCCTACAAAAAGAATGCTGTGAGAAACTTTCCTGTGCTTGAACTGATGATCAGCTAACTTGGATTTCAGCAAATAAGAAATCAGGAGATATGTAGGACAGATAGTACTTAGTGATATTTAGAGCTAATGATCTCTGTAGATTAATCAGAAAACAATGTTGGGGCTTGACCACATGTGTATCCGCAGTGGAGTCCTGTTGCTGTATTAGTGGGTTGGCTCCTTTGGCAGCAGTGAAATATAACTTTCTTCAGAAGGTATTCATTTCAAGTGTGGGAACAAACTGAATGCAGGGACTGACTCAAGTCTTTGATGTCACATGTAAGGGTACTGTAGAGCTCATCAAATCTAAACAGCGAACAAAGAATCGGGCATTTTTTAACTGTAAACCTTGCAGCCTTCTCTGAGAACAGCTGTCTGGAAGTAAAGTTCTTCAGAAGAAAAAAGAAGTGAATCTAGACATGATTTTTAAATTATTTTTACCCTTCTTTTTTACTTTTTCTGCCTGTATATTCTCAGCCATAATTATTTGTGCTGGTTATACATGCATACGACTGCCTATCCGTGGATGAACCCAATCAGGATAATGCTTTTGCGGATTCCTTGCAGCACCAGAAAACTGCAGTATCGTGCTTGAAATAAATTGTAAGCCAAAAGCTTGGTTAAAAAAAAAAGTTAGTTGGGGCTTTGAAAATGATCTGGATTTGGCATGAAAACTAGAATTGTTGTGTCTGTGTTGCCTCCAGTTATTTCAGTTACATAGTTGGTCTCATGGACTCTCTAGAGGAAAACCAGCCATTGGGATCTGCTCTGCTACCAGTCACAGAGAGATGAGTAAAATGGTTACACGCTCATTTGTATTTTTTACTTGAGAGGATGTAATATGGCATTTATCTTTTTTGGCACTTCAGGTGTTGCTGATAGTGGACTGTCAGTCTATATTAAATAAGTGAGACAGTTTAAAGAGAGGTCAATATTTTCACTATTGGACTGGTTGATAGAATTGGCAAATGAAGCAACAAACTTTCAGGCATGTAAGCCCTTCTTCAGATATGAAAAAGAACTTGTGGACCTCATTTTTCCTCTTCTTGATAACATGAAGAGATATATCAAGTTATTGGCGCTCTCTACATACCTGGCCTCACTTAGATCCTTAGTCTATCATGCTATGTTCCTTTGCTGTTCCTTTGCTTGGATTAAGCATAGGCCAGTTCTACCACCTGCTCAGTGCCTGGAGGGTGCACTGTGACACTGGTGGGTGACGGGACTTTCCTTTTGTTCCTTTGCTGGAGAACAGCTTCGGGATACTGATCACAGAGCAGTTTAGCAGAAAAGTAATAGAGGAACAGAGCAATAAGGTGATATTTGGCATATTTGGCAGGAGAGAGAGATTTTCCAGAAGTCCTTCCTCATTTCTTCCTTGCAGCACTGATTCTCTTCCCCAGTAAATTTCCCTGCTCCCTTGGACTCCTTCCAGCCACTTTAAGCCACCACCACTATAACAGTCCTTTTCTGGGTGGCAGCACTGGCAGTGACAGCAGATGAAGTGTCTGGGATATACTTATTCCTATTCAGCATGTTCCTCTTACCTCTCTCTCGCTGACTCTGCTGGGTAACCTCAGATGCTGGTGCAAGGCAGCAACCAGAATTGTCCTCAATCTATTCATTCCCAGTTTCTCTCCCCAGCCCAGCTCATCTTGCTGGGGAACAGCAATGCCATGGCAGTGGTCACAACCACTCCCCCCACTGCTCCATGCAGGGCACCCTCCAAGCCACGGTCATGAAGCCAGGGTGACATCAGAGGGAATGCCATTTGCTTCACGTGTAAGGTTAGGAAGATGCATAACATTTCGTAAGACAGAAGCCTAGGAAGGAATTTAAAAGAAAAGAATGTGGGCAAGGGATCAGGAATTGCTATCCGAGATATATTACAACTTGAAAACAAAGAAGCTTAAATAATAACCAGTGACATGCTGAATGCAGTTTTTAAATTACCAGGATGGTGTAAGTCCCCACTACTAATACCGTCCTTCCACCTCTGTTCCCCCCACATACAGATATGCACATGTACATACCTACGTGTAAAATCTCATCTGATTTACAACTATGGCCTCTATTGAGAAGGATCTTCCCAAAAAAGCTCAAGATCTGGTGCTCTGTATTTTTGAACGAGTACAAGCTCCAAAACACTATGTTACAAGAGCAAGTCACTTTGCCCTAGAATAACGTTATGAACTTGATACTCCGTCCAGAAATTAGACCGCAGTGAAATGAGGTGATGTGTTGTTTATGTGAAAGAATATTTGTACTAGATACCTGATTTTTTTTTAATTTTATAATCAGTCCTAATAGATCATTATCAAACTAAAGTAAACCTCTTAAATGCTCAATTTGTGCGTGTGTAAATGAAGCTATGCAGAAAGGCCTCGGGACAGAATGAAGTTTATGAGATCTTAAGTGAAGTCTATTTATAAAACTGTTTGGAAATGAAACAAAGAGTTGTTCATGGCTCACTCTACGCACACCATCATCCCTAACAAGCAGCCTGGGACACCGTACATTTGGGATTTCCTAGTTCAGAAGGATGAAAATATACAATTCCTGTGTTGCAGTACAAACAGGGCTTTTTCTAGCAAATAGTCTTATTTTGAAATATAGTGGAATAGAATATGCTGGAAGTGTAAAAGAATAGTGGATCAAGTTCAGTTTGTTTCAGGAAGTAAAATGTTGGTGGGAAAATCCATATTGTGTTTTAACAGGTCTGATCTGTGCCCCTTGTTTTTAGGACATAATGTTTCATGGCTATCAGAAATTACTGGGACTATTTTGCAGTCTCTTTCAGATTTCCAGACTTGACTCCACTGTAGTTACCATGCACTAAAATACTATATATTTACTACTCCCTGTCCTTGTGCATATGTATAATTGCTTGATAGAGAATTTATGTCATAAATTAACTATCTAAAGATCAAAAATTAATTTTAGAATCTCAATAGGTGTGTGCTATGGTCACTGTTTCCTTTTTTTTTTATACAGAGTGGATCATATGATATTTAAAAGAAAGTAATTGTACTAGATTTTTATCCGTGGTCTTGAGGAGCAGTGTGCAAAGCCTTCCAGCCAATAATCTGTCTTTTTATGACCCATTCTTTTCACCCTAGGAAATTACTTTTTACCTTATTTCATACTGATAAGCTGAGCATCTCTACAGTGCCTCTATTACAGCAGGATCTGATGAGGAAAATTATCAAAATAAACCGTTCTGGGGACACAGTTATTTTTGTCTTTAGAGTTTGCACCTGTTGAACTGTTGGCAAAAATTCAGTTAAGATTCAAACTAGAAAAAAATGTATGCCACAAATGCAGATTTTTGGGGTTGGGACCAGGGGGTCAGAACAAAGATGACTGGTATTTACCCTTTAGAAAGTTTACCCCAGCCTAGATAAAATATCCTTTAGCCTCCTATCTAATTTTCACAGATCTGTCTTTATTAGTAGGCATGCTCTTTGAAAAGATCTTTAAAATGTATGTATGTATCTATACATGCTCAAACACACGTACATATGTACAAATATGAAGAATTATAGGTTAAAACGGTTGAAAATGTCTATTTTTCTTTCTCCTTCTCAATGAGCAAAGCACAGCCTATGGAGGGGAAATTTTAAATCGTCTGTGTTTATGTGCTGGTTTTGGCTGGGATAGAGTTAATTTTCTTCATAGTAGCTAGTATGGGGCTGTGTTTTGGATTTGTGCTGGAAACAGTTTTGATAACACAGGGATGTTTTAGTTACTGCTGAGCAGTGCTGACACAGAGTCAAGGCCTTTTCTGCTCCTCACCCCACCCCACCAGCGAGTAGGCTGGGGGTGCACAAGAAGCTGGGAGGGGACACAGCTGGGACAGCTGACCCCAACTGACCAAAGGGCTATTCCATACCATATGCCGTCATGCTCAGCATATAAAGCTGGGGGAAGAAGGAGGAAGGGGGGGACATTTGGAGTGATGGCATTTGTCTTCCCAAGTAACTGTTACGTGTGCTGGAGCCCTGCTTTCCTGGAGATGGCTGAACACCTGCCTGCCCATGGGAAGGAGTGAATGAATTCCTTGTTTTGCTTGGTTGCATGCACGGCTTTTGCTTTACCTGTTAAACTGTCTTTATCTCAGCCCACGAGTTTTCTCACTTTTACCCTTCCGATTCTCTCCCTCATCCCAGCGGGGGGAGTGCGTGAGTGGCTCTGTGGTGCTTAGTTGCTGGCTGGGGTTAAACCACAACAGTCCTCCCTTTATTCCATATCATTTGTGTCATGCTGAGGTCCCACACTATCCAATACATCCTCATTAACCACCACCCCCCTTCCCATCCTTTGAAACAATACACAGATATCATTCCCTTAGTCTATGGACCACCCTTGCACAATGTCCATAAAATGTCCATAAATTTTCACGAATTTCCATTGAGTTCATTTAGTCCATGACTTTGGGCTCCATCTCTTATGGTGGTCACTCAGGACAGGAGAGGTGGTGTGTTGCGTGGAGTTACTGGGCACCAAAGCCAGCTCAGGTCAGGTCACTGCTGCACTTGCACTGTTTCTTGTAGGGCTGTCCTCCATTGGTTCAGGTGGCTCCTGCCATAGTAATTCCCATAACATGCAACTCAAATCATGGGTTACAACAATTTAAAGGTATATCCATTACAATCTCCACCCCTGGTCCCTTTGCGCCAGGTTATAGGGTCTAACATTGCAATTAACTCCTCCCTGTGCTCCTAGCCTGGCTAGCAACAAGGGGTTCTTGCTATAATAATTCCCATAACAATGAACTCAAATCCCAGGTTACAAAAATTTAAAGGTATTTCTGTTACAATGTCCACCCCTGGCCCCTTTGGACCAGACCATCGGGTTTAACATTGCAATGAATTCCTCCCCTTGCCCCTGCTCCAGCTTGGATTTATCCACAGACTGCAGTCCCTTAGGGGTGTACCTGCTCCAAGTGGAGCCTTTATCTATGATCCACAGTCTCTTCAGGGATATACCTGCTGCAGCATAGAGTTATCCACAGCCACAGTCGCTTTGAGGTGCACCTGTTCCAGCGTGGCCTTCTCCATGGGTCACAATGCCTTCAGAAATAGACCTGCTCCAGCATGGCCTTACCCACAGCCACAGTCCCTTCAGAAGTAAACCTGCTCCAGCATGGCCTTACTCACAGCCACAGTCCCTTCAGAAGTAAACCTGCTTCATGGCCTTACCCATGGCTGCAGTCCCTCCAGGGGTGTACCTGCTCTGTCGTGGGCTTATCCATGGCCACACACTTTGAGGTGCTCCAGCATGACTTCATGCACAGCCACTGATGCTTCAAGGTGTACCTTCTCCAGCGTGGACTTATCCACAGCCACAGATGCTTCGAGGTGTACCTTCTCCAGCGTGGACTTATCCTTGGGCCACAATCCCTTCAGAGGTATACCTGCTACGGCACAGACATAACCACGGCCAGAGACGCTTCAGGGTGTCCTGCTCCTGCATGGACTCATCCACAGGTCACAGTCCCTTCGACTCGAGTTCACACTGGAGTTCCAGCCTCTCCAGTACAGCAGGACACAAACAGCAGCGATGCCGTGGCCATCTGCCAGCCCAGGCACATCGCCATGGCTGTTATCAAAATGTTCCCAGGCACAGCAGAGTCAGATGATCAGCAGTACAGCAGTACAGCAAGCAGCAAAAGCAAAAAGCAGCCACTAATGAGCCCTAGACTCCAATATACAGTAAGGCAAGCAAGCCCCATGGCCGGCACAGGAGCCGATTAATAGCTGAACAGCAATAACAGCTATAAATTCAATCTAGCACATTCCAATCAAAGCTGTCGTTCTCTTGAACCCTTCAAGCCCCACGTTGGGCGCCAAAAAGGACTGTCGTGGTTTAACCCCAGCCAGCAACTCAGCCCCACACAGCCGCTCGCTCACTCCCCCCCGGTGGGATGGGGGAGAGAATCTGAAGGGTAAAAGTGAGAAAACTCGTGGGTTGAGATAAAGACAGTTTAACGGGTTGAGCAAAAGCCACACACACAAGCAAAGCAAAACAAGGAATTCATTCACTCCTTCCCATGGGCAGGCAGGTGTTCAGCCATCTCCAGGAAAGCAGGGCTCCAGCACACGTAACAGTTACTTGGGAAGACAAATGCCATCACTCCGAACGTCCCCCCTTCCTTCTTCTTCCCCCAGCTTTATATGCTGAGCATGACGGCATATGGTATGGAATATCCCTTTGGTCAGTTGGCGTCAGCTGTCCCAGCTGTGTCCCCTCCCAGCTTCTTGTGCACCCCCAGCCTACTCGCTGGTGGGGTGGGGTGAGGAGCAGAAAAGGCCTTGACTCTGTGTCAGCACTGCTCAGCAGTAACTAAAACATCCCTGTGTTATCAACACTGTTTCCAGCACAAATCCAAACATAGCCCCCAAACACTAGCTACTATGAAGAAAATTAACTCTATCCCAGCCAAAACCAGCACAATTTATTACAAGTGAATCATCGAAAAATGTTGTTTCAACTATTTTTAAGTTGTAAGTTCAGGAACTTTGTTCAAAGAAATGCAGATTTAACAGTGAGTGTTGAGCAAAACTCATTGCAGAGGGCTGTCCCACAGCCAGAGTTTAAAGCCTCACCTGTGAACACTGGCAGCGCTCGGGGCTTCCCCCGCTCCCCTTCCCAACCTGTCAGGACTTTACACCTGGGATTTCTCTCACACATGCTCAATAGCTGTCTGGATCCAGGAGCAAATGGGTTTATGGCGAGATCGTGCAGGCATGGGCACAATTTGAAGCTGGCTTCCCAAAGAGAGAGCGCAGCAGCACGGCTGTGGGCAATGGGGTCTGTGGCTGCCCCTGCCCAATGCCCCTCAGTCACCCGCCGTGCGTGGGTCCCCCAGGCTGCCCTGCTGGCACAGGTCCCTCGGCATCACCACGGCTCCTCCATGGCTCCATGTAAGGAGCGGGGCACATCCTCGCTTCCCAATGGGAATTACTGTATCGCATCGTGGTAGTTTGGAAACTTCCCTGGGCACCGAAAGGTGCTGGTCCAGGACTGTGGGAGCAGAGGGAGGTCTGGGCTCCAGTCCCCTGCAACTGTGAATGCTCTGGCGCGCAGGGAAAAGCAGGAGTGATGTCCTGACAACCTCTTCCGCATACGGTCTAAAATGTTTCCTTCTGTACAAAAATGCAGACAAACTGCACATAAAGTGAGAGACTTGTTGCAGGACAAATGAAGCTTTCCGTATGTCCTAAAAATGATTTTTTTTTTCACTTTGGCAAACAAAATGAAATCCTTTCATTACAAGCTGAATTAATTTTTCTTTAAAAAATGAAAACCTTTCACCTGGGATGATAAATTGCATCTCATGTCTGAAAAATGCACTTTCTGACTTAGGAAAGTGGGTTTTTTCTCTCTCACTAGCTGGCATGTTCCACCGTGCAAACAGCTTGAGCTAATATTTAATTAGGTAAGTAGAACATTAGTGTTAGAGCAAGAGGGACTGGTCAAACATTCCTGACTCAAGACAACCTCTTAGACACTCTGACCAGAAAGGAAATACCGCTACATGTGGACGAATGAAAAATGAGACGTTTTATATGCAATATTATTTATTGCTCTATTTGAAGTTTGGATAACAATTGTAAACTGTGCGCGTGCATACATGTGCATGCACTTAAAATAAATAGTAAAAGAAATCTGGATACAAATGCTGCTGCTGATCTCCTTCTATATATATAGTGGACCTAGCCAAAACACAATCCTCAGGTTTTCCAGACCTGGATCGAGATCCAAATGTCGTGGCTCGTGCCCACCCCTACTTCTTTTCAAGGAACTCATTCATCAGTGGTGTGGACATTTCCCTGGACTTTATTTTAGCTGCCAGAGATTTTTTGGCATTTTATAATAAGACTAATTGCAGTGCATGTGAGCCCCAAGGAATGAAGACGCTTCTCTGCTTTAAAATTAGTAGCTGCGTCTGCCAAAGTGACACGCAGAAACATTCTGGAGGGCAGATAGAAAGCTCAATGAGTTTCCAAGGCCACACAACAGAGTGCTGACTTTTTCAACTTAGCAAATATGGTTTTCCAAAATACTTGTCTTCCTTTTATTCCTACGGGGTGCTGCAGCTAAAAGAAGCAGAGTGAGCAATTCTTGGACTTAACCACTTGATTTCCTCTCTGATGAACTTTCATCTCTCTCTTACTGCACAGCACAAGTCTTTTCTTGACTGTTTTGGATATTGGCTCCTTGGCTAATAAAATTTTACAAGTGATTTTGAAAACAAACAATACTATATTATCCCTTTTTTTTAACTCATGAAATAAATATTCCATCAAAGAGACTTTTATGTTTCACAGTGGCAGTTCTCAAATGACCAGCATGGTATCATGTTCAAAACAGGGCACGGTCCATTTTTACAGTAGATTTACTCAATCACAGTTACTAATCGGATTAGTACTGCTTTTATGTCTGACAAATTTTTAAAAGTTGGGGGTCATTAAAGCACTTGCACATAGAGAGCCTGTGGTGCTGGGCGTGTTTTTCCAGTTAACCATTTCTGCTTTGAAACAAATCAGACAATTTTTTTTTAATGCGTGTAGAAGCAAAGTTGCTCTTTTAGGTTGCAGTGCCACCAAGCATTTAAATCCATTGCTCAGCTTAGCAGAGCACATGCTTATGTATGGAGTTTACATCAGTTTAAAAGGTAGGAACATCAGTTTAAAAGGTAGGAGAGGCTGAGTGCTAGGAAGGGACTCATGCATGCTACTATCCAAAAGGAAAACATTTACTTACGCCTTGCTCTTCCCCCTCAACTATATGCAAGAACTAACCCTTACCATCTGAATCACAGCTTTTGATATTATTCCTTCACAATTGCTGTCCAAAATGCTAATAAAAAATATTAGGCTTAGAATTAGCTGTTATGAGCTTGCAAGTGATTTCTCTAAGAAGTTAAGAAGAAACTACATGTACCTCCAAAGGGAGAATTTGGCCACCAAAAGGCTAAGTTTTGCTCAAGAGGCTGAACTCCAGTGAAGTCAGGGGGTTATTCCAGATCTTGTAGAAGTATAATACAGGCCTTGTTTGGATGCTAGGTGTGTATCATCTCCTACTTCAGCTCTTCTCATAAATTGCACAGGAAAACAACTAGAAACCTTTTACTCATAAAACTATAGGAAAGTCCAATATCCTCTATCAGACAGTTGGCTTAAAGCTCAAGCAGAATTAGTCCTGTGTCAAAAAGGAAGCAGACAAAGCAGCCAAAAAGGGTACAAAATGAAGCCTGATCCTTCATTTCTACTGGAAATTCCCTCCTGTAGCTGGAGGAAGGAGCAGAGGGCATGTGATAACTTTTCCAGTAGCTATTGCAGCATTAAAACAGTAGGAGTGGTTCTGACTGGCTCATTGCTGAGCAGGCAGAAATGGGATGTAGAATTGGTAAAAAACATACAAAACATTCCAGGTGTCATACAGCACCAAAAGCAACTAACAGTGTCTGTCTTTTCTTGAAAGTCTAGTCTGTTTTAGTTTTAAAAGACTGTTACCAAAAGGCTGTCTTGCTAAAATCACCACAGATGCTGGTATCTGCAGATGGTTCCACTGCTGCCTCCCCCACATGCATGCAAACAGGCAGCTTTCATACAGCCATTGAAATGCCTTTATTTGCTCTAGTTTAGTAAGGCTGGATGGTATAAACAAAGATTAGATTTCTTACTGGATAAAGAAAAATAAGATATTTAATTTTTTTTTAATACAAATCGATTATGCCAAAAGGATTTCAGTAGAAACAGATGCACTAGAATACAAAATAACTAAAACAAAAATTGAACGAAATATAGTCTATGTTTGTACATGCTCTCTATAAATACTAACTTTATGAGAAAGCAAATGGGTTAGCATCAGCCAAGCACAAGTCAGGAAATGATCAAATTAAATTTACACACCGAAGCTTAGACTCTGTCCCCTGGGTACGTGCATTGCTGTGAGATCTTTGATATTAATATCATATGTCATTTTCCAAACAATAAAGTGCAGTAGCATACATTTTTTTAAAAACTTAATTCACATATATAAATATGTATACAATGGAGTCTTGCTGCCTGTGTGTCAACTCTCTTCTTTGGAAGGGAAAAAAGAAATAAAGATAAAACCTAAAAGCTGAGGTCTCCTCTGCAAAACTGCAAAGCTCTGTTGATCTGTAGAGTAACAATAATATATAAATATAAACCTACCTTGCTATTCGTTAACAGAGCTATTAGCTAGTCTGAGGAGGAGATTATTAACGCAATTCTGTCTCCTTTTCGTGGTCAGGGAGCAGTTTCATGTCTTCTCAGTGGAAAGCAGGAGAGGAGTCTTTCCTTTGTTCTACCCAAAATCATTAACTCCTCGATAGTCTCAGAGCTGAACACCATCTGATACCTACGGAGATTGTGCAACTACCACTCACTCCTCAGCGCTTCACAAATTAGCACAAATAAACTATACAGAGCAACACACTGATGGAGTTATACAACTTCAAAGGAGTAATAATGTCTATTAACATAAGGCTGCTACTGTGAAGACACTGCAAAATACTGAATAAGATATGAATAATATTATATTAGATATTATAATATCATAATATCATATCATAATAGAAAGGTCTTCTAGAAAAATAAAGGCTCAGTGAGGTTTTGGCATATATAAGCAAAGGTAATGATTGAATTAACAGGTAGTCCCAAGTAGAAAAAAATATTTTCTTCTGTGGCACTGCAGGTCTTCCAAAGGCTACTATTGAGCAAGTTGCCAAATGCATAAACAAAACCTCTTGGATCAGTAAATTTGTTTTAAAGGAAAACTCACGAGATATGAAATTGATCTCTATTGTATTTTGTCAGTGCAAGTTGCTCCACATCTTAAATCCCTTTTAAGGTCCTATGTGAGAACACCAGCACACTACTATATACTGTGATTAGAGGGGCAAACTAACCCAAATAAGTAGTCTTTAAACTAGGGCATGCTGAGAAATACCAATTGCAATCCAGAAGATTCAGGAGCTCTTATGTAGGGGCACCAGGAGTAGGTTTCAGACAGAAAGTCACCAGAATTTAAGTGTCTACTGTGAGCCAAAGTCATCTTAAACTTCCAGAGTAATCAATGGAGACCTAGTCAATACAGTCAATGAAGCCAAGAGAGAAAGTCACCTTATCCTAAGATAAATAAACAAAAGAGGCATTCGCTCTCCTAAAGAGAGATGTCTAGAGCTGTTTGAGACGCTCTAGGATACTCAGGACAGAACCAGGGGAGGCTGGGCACAAGACCTACAGAAAATCTTTGCCCTTCAAGAGTAGTAAATGATCTCCAGGTGAAATATCTTAGGGCATCAAAAAGGTCACTGGACATATATGATTAGGCAACTGAATCCTATCTGTACTGGATAGTCAGTTGAAGAGCTCCCTAAGGAGCTCTAAGTTTATGGACTAGACAGCTAGTGCACATATGAGTTCGCTGCTAAATTTAGGTAAACACCTAAATCCTACACGTTGTGTCAGTTCCATAGTTCCTAGCTACAAGACAGATGGCCACATACTTCTGACTGCCTGAGTACACAGTACACTGACAGCAGAGCAGAGGATAATCTTAGGAGTAGTTACTTGCTGAACACTGAACAATGATGACCCTCAAAGAAGAAAAACATTGAAAGCACTAACTTACGCATTTCATGTATTTAAACCCTTGGCATGTTACTAGTCACGCTGTCCCTGTTTATTCTTCTCAAGCAAAAATAAACAACCACAAATCCCCAGGTCTATGACAAGAAGACACTAATAGTATTCATCCATTTCCAGAAACAGATGGGGTAAAAGCATTGGCAGTAAAAGTTCATGATAAAGATGGTCAAACAATTTGGGGATAAAGAATTAGCATGGGAAGGACCCCACTCTTGGTTCATTTGCTATGCTGTCTTTAACTCAGACCAGCAAGCCCTACAGTAGCTCAACATTTTTCCATCAGCAGGTCAGGAGGAAAGGCATATTTCATGCTCACGTCGCTGACCCAGACCTCTGGCCGAAAGGGAGTGATATTGATGCGCTCTGGAGCAGGTTTATCTGACTCTTAATCAGAAAGCCATTAGCCTGACACAAGGGTCAAAGTAGGGAGTATAAAATGCACTGATAGAGGAGGGATCCATGTGATTTCCAGAGAGGGCTTGGAAAAAGAGAGTCTGTGGCACTTCCTCTAATTATTTTTATTACCATGTTGGACTTCAAAACAGCAGCTCAGGAAAAGAAACAGCGAGGTAAAGCCTTGACCCCACTGAAATCAATGGGAATTTTATTACTGACCTCAGTAGGACAAAACTTGACTTTTTCCTAAGTTTAAAAGAGTGCCTGCTTGTTTTGAGCATATAAATATTGCAAGATGGGCAGGGATTTCAGTGAGACTGAGAAATCTCCCTCTGATTTCCTGTGCAAACCAGAGGCTGTCAATCAAAAACGTGTTCCTGCTGGGTATGCTTCCCTAGTGTCTGTCAGGGCCCTGACTGCACGAATTGGCTTCAATTGCCCTGACCAGCCTCACCTGGGACCCCCACCACACCTTCTGCCCATGGGCTCAGGAGCCCCATTTAAGTTTGACCCTGGGGTGTTAGCTAGTTTTGCTGGATAGATATGGGGCCTATGAGGTAGGTAGCTTTCTCTTCAACCCTATTTTTAGCTGCAGCTCCTGGATGGACATCAGACCTGGGCAGTAGCCTTGTTTGTGGTCCTGGCTCCAGTGTTCCTGACTGGTGTCCCTGGCTGGACTTTGGACCTAAATCATTACTTTGGCCTAAATCAGAGACTGTCAGTTGAAGCTAGCAGCAGGGCCCTGTTCAGATACTGTGGGACTGTGGCTTGGTTACCCATGTAAAAAATGACAATCATGGCCTGTTTTCTAGGGAGAGCAAGAGTAGTCATCAGTGCTCCTCTGCTGCTCTGTTTAATTTCTGTCTCCCTAATATGATACCAAGAAAGGTGCATTCAGCAATTGGAACTGAAGTGTTCAAACTACTGTGTTTCCCATTTGTTTTTTGCTTTGTCATTTTTACACTGACAGTGTGGTAGGTGGTTATTCATCTTCCCTTAATGTAGCTAGGGTGCTGTTAGCAATCCATTCTTATTAGAAGTTTAAAGTAAGCATTAACAAATTAGACCTGGATGCTTATTAAGATGTGGATCTCTGCATATGCAGTTTCCTGTCACACTGCAACACTAATGCATATCAAAGATTCTGGATGATAAATTCCAATAGCTGCATTATATGAAAAACCCACTACCAGTGGCAGTACTCCATCTCCAGGTTCTGTTCTTCCATCCCCTATGCTTGTACTGGACTGAAGGTAAGCATCTTTTAGACTGGTGGTGAGGAACTGGGACAAGCTTGTGGTAAAATTGTGTCTATATTTAATAGCCCTCAAATAATTTTTATTCTGTGGTTTTTTGTTTGTTTATTCCCCCCCTTCCCCCTGTGGCTGAGTAAACTCTCACAATCTCTTAATATCCAGTATATCTATGGCAAGAGCTTTCCTAGCATACAAAAGCCTCTCCTTTTGTTTTGAAAACGGCACATTTTATTTGATGCCATCTTCTTATATCACTACAGATAAGTAAACAGGGAGTAATTTTTCCTTTTCTGTGTCAATAGCAATTTTGTAGACCTGTAGTATTTGACCTTTTAGTTCACTCTAGTCTGAAGAGTTTTGATATAATTTGTTCTTTTCTGTGAAACTTGTGAAAGAGCTTTGATCGTGCTTGTCTCCCTATGGTATCTTTTGTAATCATACTACATTCTTTTTCTGAGATGGGGAAATAAGAACTGCGTACAGTATTTCAGGTCAGCACATTGTGGAGTTGTAGAATGGCGTAATATTGCTGTAAAAACAACCCCTTCCCAAAAGTGTTGAGAAACAAAACGTTACCTCAGTTTGGAGTTCAACTGCAGCTCTTCTGGCTTAGAGAGGCCAGGCCTAAAGTTCATCTACAAAGGCAAGTGATTTACTCAGTAACACAAGGAATTTTAAACAACTTAAATTGCCATCACTTAAATTATTATCCCATTCAATCAAACTGATCAACCCTTGATCTGTTGGACCAAGTCTTGGGTAATAGGGGATTGCAATAATCTTATCTAATAATCCAGAGATTCCTACGTAATTCTAGAATAATTATAATTCTTCAGGTAAATCCAAACCCTCAGCCTGTGTTTATGTACCTAACCTTCATTGCTTAGCTACGGATGTACTCACGCCCCTGCGTTGAGTACCTCACTAGAACTTCTCTGGCTAATTGCTAGCTCCACTGAAGTTTTCATCTGGGGGAACTGGGGCAATTTAACCACAGAATCAAAACAAAAGAAGCTAACAACTCTTTATCCCACACTCTAGCTGACATAAGTAACTCTGATGCCACTTTTTCCACGTGGCAACTTTTCTAAAAAATTGTAATGTTCAAGTTCCTGCTACCTCACCTTTTTCAGGCTGACACTAGTTAAACAAAGAGCCTGACTTGATGGGACAGGGTGTGTTGAAAACATGCCATTACCTGCGTTGTAAACTTTTGTGGATAAAAAGAGAAATTCTACTGCTGGCATTGTCAACCTCTCACCTTTGTAAGCCAATGGAAAAGGAAAACCTTGAGAGTTAGAGGGGGAGTAGGGAGTAGAATGGAGTGATATGAAATGTTGCTAAAAAAATTTATTCTGTGAAATTATTTTTGTCCCTGTATTGCATTCCTTTATTTAATAATCACTTAGGCAATTAAATCTCCAAAATGGAGAATGCTTTCTTCACAAACTGAACTTCTGACTTTATTACCATGCAAGGAAATCATTGTACCATGCCCTGATGCCTATTTGAAAGATTGCAAAGTCTTTTTAATAATTCTGCTAAGAATGTGTTTCTAATGGAAACTGTTTTCCAAATGAAAATAGTGCCTAGATAAAGACAATCAACTGCATGATGAATGCTAGAACTGCTGATTAATAGTTTATGCATGAAGTAGATTAGTTGGTAGGCAACAGACCAAGGATGTCAAGGAAGGATTAGGAAAATGAAAAGCAGCCCCCACACTTATGGTTGCTTATACAGTAAACAATACTGCCCCTCCCAGCACAGCAACAACCATCTGCTTTCATTATATATATGAACATTTTGTGGTGCTTCTTGCTGTTTTTGTAAATATCATGTTTTCTCTGTTTGTTCCACCAGAAGACATCATTGGCAGAGATGCTTTTTTTGCAGTCAGCTATATTGCCTAGAGTAATAGGAGTAAAATACTTAAGATGGAACAAATGCAGATTATAAAGATGTATATAAGCCAGGCTATAGGAACATACAGTTAAGTTAAAAAGAAGAGATGTCAGAGATGCTGGAGTTCTGGATTTACTGACCCAAACCAGTCCGTCCGCATGGATCAGTGAAGCACTGTGGCTGAAGCCCAGAGACCCTTTCTCATTTTACACAGCACGATATCCACACCAACAAACTCCCTGGGCCCAAGGTGCTCACTAAGCAGCTCTCTGCCGTACAGTTCTTCATGCCTCCTTTCACAAGAGGTTTAGAGCCGGTCCCTGTGCCGCTGCCTTCACAGCATGGTCAGTCTGCAGTTCGTGGGGACACCCACAAACAATGAAGATGTGACTGTTCCACCTTGCTCTACAGGAAGTTACGGGAATAGCAATCTTAGGAAGGGTCGTTCCACCTCGCTCTACAGGAAGTTACGGGAATAGCAATCTTAGGAAGGGTCCTGTGGTATTGGAACAATATGTAGGTCAAGATTTTTCACAAACCATATAAATGAGGAAGACTACATCAGGCTTTTCTATTAATATTTAGGTGTTGAAAACCTTGTAAAAGCTACAGCTCTCTCTGGCAAATGTTATGTTTCCCAGTTTTACCTGGAAATGCTAAGTACTGTGGCCTGCTCGTGTGTCATAATGCTATTTCAGGATCTGGGGGCTTTTCATGGTGTGCTTCCTTTTTCAGGTTCTCCCAGCCCAAAATTCCAACCTATAACTATATTTATCATGTGATAACCTCTGGCAATAATGAAATATAGGCAGGAATTGCATTTCTTACCTCATTTTCACTGGTCATTCAAGATATTATGTTATAGGAATTTTTTTCAAATACTTTTGATTGCTGCTTTTCTATAGCTACAGAAATTCCCCAAATGCAGTCCTGTTACAGCTGCAACATTCAGCAATGTTCCTGGCTTGGAAGCCACGTTGCTGTCTGAAGATACTTCCTCTGCACTTATTACCAGTACCCTTTCAAGCTTATCACTGTCAAAATTAGGAGTTTTTAAATGTTCCTATTTTTGTCTTGTTTGCTGACCTGCAGATGACTTGATGCCACTTCTGTCTGTCCATATGTGGTATACTAACTTCTGAATGTTGCAGCTGACTGTTCCCTGAAGTTCAGATGACAGCGGACAACCCTTTTAGCTGGGGGAAATTTGGATGGATATGAAAGAAGGTGGAAGGGCAAATGAAGACCTTTGCATCTGTTCAGATAAGCCACTAATCCAAACACATTTGCAATTGATTATAGGTCAAAGAATGGTCAGCAGAACTAACTAGCATGTTCCAGCATAGTACATCTTCTTATCTCATCTTACTAACACCCCAGCTGGCTCTAGGTGGCCCTGCTTGAGTAGGAGGGTTGGACCAGATGACCTCCAGAGGTCCCTTCCAACCTCAGCTGTTCAGTGATTGTGACACAGCTGGACAGAAAGAGAAGTCATAAGTGAGTAACAAAATAATGTCAGGGCCAGAAGTACAGCAATGGCATTGGTATAGGCATTGGAAGATTAAGAAAGCACATAAAAACATGAAGGAGCAGGACAAGACCTGGGAAAATTAGGATGAGTGCACAGAAACAGTAAAATGGCTGAAATGGGAGATCAACAGACTGCCTTGGATAGGAAGGATGGAAAAGACACTGGAAAAAAGTTCCTGAAAAAGGTGTTACAGAGCCTCTGGTATAGAGAAAGGTGGACTATACAACGTTCCTCATCTGAAAGAAGAGGGGAGGCTGCATGGCATCATAATGTGTGGATGGGACACTGACATACAAAGGAAAAAGATGTGGAAAAGTAGTCCATGTATGTACAATAATCAGGCCTGCAGAAGCAAGGGAACCGTGCAACACTCAAATTATCTTTAGAGAAGCAGCTGGGGTGAGGTGCAGCAGAAGAGCACTTCTCTGCTGCACAGCCAGGCTCTGCCCCTTTCCTCTTGCACAGGAGCTGGGCTCCTGCCCTCTCCACAGGCATGAGCAGGGAACTAGTGGAGACTGAGCTGAGAAAAGGGCTCTATGCTGGAGCAGGGCAGGGACTAATCTGCCTCTTCTTCCTCTCTACCCCACACCTTGGTCCCATTTAGGTTGTATCCAAAATTCTGTTGCCATTTGGTGTCCCCATGCATAGAGTGCCGGGTGTCATGCAAAGGTGCTTATCAGAGAACAGCAGCAGCAGAGCTAACTCCTGAAGGAGCATCAGGTAGGCCTTAATAGAAAATGAAGGAGTGATAGGGACAAGGTATGGGCAAGTCTCTTCTGAAATTATTTTCTAATTGCTTGTGATTTCAAGATATACCATGATAAAACATGGGTGTTGTATGTGCTGCCTTCTCAAGCTGTGCTCTGACTGCCAGACGATAGAGCAATGTGCTGAGAACCTGCTTCTAGAGCTCAGTAGCCAGTAGGAGAATCCAGTCTTCTAAAATTTATGAAACAGGCTTTTTCTTTTAGCATGGTACCATATTGAATTGATTAATTTATTCCCCTGAGCAACACCCATCAACTTCCTGAGATCAGCTACAGTAAACTCTATCAGTAACCACATATTCTTTCTAATCTACTGCTGAGAAAACCCTTTTTTAAAACAAAAATTCAGACGGAGGTCTTAAATCATGTAGAATTCTTGGCTCAGTGTATGGCTGTCTGACACGTACATAAGATACCACTGACACAATATTATTGGGATTTTTGTAAGCAGAAAATAAATCATTGCTTTGACAGTCAACCATTTGCACATTTTATTGATAAATGGAAGCTGGAAGTGGAAGACTTAGTATTATAGTGGGATTCTGTTGCTTTCTTCCTAAGTGGTTGAGTTGAAAACTCACTCCATCCTCTCCCAAAACACCCAAGCGTAAGTAGCCATTAACCAGCAAACAAGGGGCCACCCACCTTACATGTGCAGTTTGGTAACTGCTGAGCCTCAGAGGTCCAGCCCGCTTTGGTGGGGTGAAAATAATTATTGCCCATGACAAGGCCTGCAAGTTTTTCATTTCTATTCTCCCTTGCACAATCCCTCATTAGCAAAAAAAACCCCAAACCTGTGGTTTTGTGTTTTGTTTTTCTTTCTGACTGAGAAAGGCCACACCCAGGTCCTTTAATTACAGTTCTAAATACATACATGTAAACATTATTTCTTTGGCTGGGGGAACATAAGTGACAGAAGGCTTTTTGTGTTTTTGTTTCTTTTTTTCAGAGAGGCATAAATTAGTTACTGATAGCTACAATTGTTGTTCAAGTCTGATTATAATTATAGATATTAAATCACTAATTATAATTTTATATTCATTTTTTTCACACAATAGTCATTCTTGTTTGAAACTTCCATGCTTATTTCTTTTTATAAAATTCCCCAGACTATTTAACAGAACACAGTAGAAATGGACATGCAACTTGAAAAATAACTTTGCTTATTATATTATGCCTTTTTAAAAAGCTGTTGATTACAATAACTGTTTGCCAAAGCACAAGCTCATTAGCCTATGCAAATTCTGATAGTGTCATTTAAGAAGTTGTTTATAAGGGACTTCTTCCATGTTATGTGGCCCAGACTGTTTTCCCCTTGTGTTTTATGTAACTGTGCCATTCATCTTTTCAGACTATAAGGTCACACTCAGTTAAGATCATGTAGTCAATGCCATGGTAGAGAACCCAGGGAGAATTCACCAGGGGTAAGTTCCTTCCACTTTTCTCAAGCGAGAAAATGTTATAGGGTCATATCAGCAATTTGCACCTAAGCAAAACCTAATACAAGTTGATATGCATTTAACTAAAATACTTGAGGTGGTTGCTAACTACACTGAAGACATTAATCCTAAGTTTCAGAGGAAGGTTACTTATTTCAACGTGCTGTTCAGAAATGGTCCAAAGGCTTTAATAAGGCAGTCTGAAATGCTAAATGTAAGCCATTATGCAGAAGAAGCAAATGAGATTCAAAGGATCTCAGCATCTCAGAGAAGTCTATGTCTATAGGAGAAAGAAGATGCATTCCCACCATTCAGTTTTTAGCTTTTCAATGGTTGAAATAGCCAGCTAATATCCTTATGCTCCCTATATAGACAATCTGAAGAAAGATTCTTACTGATAATTTACTGGGGTTCTGCTACATGTGATAGAATTCCTATGAAAAGGGTCAGTTATCACCTAATTTTACCTACCTAAACTGCATCCTGTTGATGTTCCTTCTGTAGTAGTCAATGGGAAAGGGCACCTTTAAAGGAAGATTCATCACATCCTAAATAGGTGGCAGAGTAGACAGGATGACAGTCCTCTGGATGTGATTTTTTTTTTTCTCCATTGATTTTAAAGGACCCTATACAACTTAACATCCCATTTGAATTAATTCTGTATGGCAGAAAACTGAGATAAATACCAACCTACGAGTAGGGGTACCAATACTACTCAGATAACGCTGCCACACACTAGTGACTGTGGCAAAGCAGAATAGAGCGATATGAGGTACTGGTTTGCTGCTTTGGAGCGCTAACAAAAGCAACTGACAGGTGACTACGACTTACCCTTTTAAATCTAAGTTTAGGAATGACTACAGCCCAGCAAAACACAGCCCAAAACAGCTTGGAAGAGACCTGCAGTATGTAATCTTTCTGCATTGTTGTACCTATTGTATGACACCATTTTCCAGGGCCCAGATTACAAAAATACTTTCTTCTCACTCTGCCTTTTCATCCAATTCAAACAGTATAACAAAGACATGATGGTTTACAAAACTATCAACAGCATGCAGTCTCTGTCATGGCAGTGGCATGTAGCCCCACACAGCATAACTTCAACCAGGCAAATGCATTTCTTCTCTCAGTTGAATAATGCAATGTTCACTAAAGATGCACATCTTCATGTAGGACATAGTTTTGGACAAATTCTGATGACTAAACATTTGCCATTGAAGAGGAGAAGCTGTTTCCTAGACCATGGGCTGGCTGAATATTCATGGAAACAAATCTCTGAAGGAAGCCAGGGCCTAAAGAAGGCAGGAGCTGAATTTCATCTTAAAGTTGAAAACCAAACAACCAAAAGGGGAAGAACAGATAAGACAATGCTTCTGCAGAAGAATTTGTGCTACAGTGCATTGAACATCAGTCACTGAAAGTCATGATGTTGTAAAAAAAAAAAAAAGACAGAAACTGTAATTATGATATAAAAATAGGATTATAGCCTGTGGACACAAGAAGTAATCCATTTGATAACAGTCAACAGTAGCTAGAGTACTGCATAAAGATATCAGTCCTGCGCTTCAAGGAGGACATAGTCAACTGGAAGAGAAAGCAGCAGGAAGGATTGTCAGCCTAGAAGACAAGACATACATGATTAAGTGGTTTCATGTTTTTGGCACTCAGAGAAGTCTGAGAACATGATAATGATCTTCAAATATATAAAATACTGCTTCACAGAAGAAGGAAACCATCTGCTCTGCAAGGCAGGGAGGACAAAAAGGGGCTCAGACTGCAGTAAAGGCTGGACATAGGAGGCTTCTGACTGACAAGACTGTGTAGATCTGGGGGAGATTACCTGGGACATTGTGTTTATCAGAACCAGTTATAAAACTTCTGCCAGGAATAGCACAAGCACAGTGGTCCTGCTGTAGGACAACCTACAAAATTATGTTTGAGGTCCCTTTCTGCTCTACTACAGTATAACACACTTCAAGTTTGACTGAATGTGTGGAGTATGCTATGTGGAAAATGGCTGAAAAACACCAGCTCCTACTGTCTCTATTTGCTATGCCTTCTTCTCCATCTTCATACCTTCACCTTTGCAAGTAACCTTCAAACATGTAACTTTGTCATTTACTTTCTCATAGCAGCCACAAACTGTCCAGGGATGTTTAGCCCTTGATTTTCAGCAGTTGACCTACTCCCCACAGAACAAAGTGGGTAACCATCTCTTTTCCAAGATGTTTGTATGCTCCCATTAAAAAATACCAGTGCTTAATCAGAGGGACTTAAGATCGCTTATAAGTGCTGAGCAGACAAAGCACGACAGAACTTTACTACCAACTTTTTGTTGCATTCTGGTTGCAACAGATACATGTTCTTCTAAGTGTTGTCATCCTACACACCTGGACAAAGTGCCAGTAGCAGTAACAATAATGATGATGAAGATTTTATATTGAGGTTAGCAAAATCACACTAGAGTTTGAGGCATGAATGTCCACTTGAAACCCTTCCTATCCTTTCTCAATCGGCTCTATTATTTACAGCGATGTTCACTGTCAGAAATAAAAAGTGTGCTAAAAATAAATATATATGGACAGCAACATACAATCATAGGAAGGCCAGTGCAGTTTGTAGTTTCAACAGGTATTAGCAGGCTAAGGTTAGTTTGAAGCATCACTCCCTATCCCACCAAGGTCTACGTTTCACTAAGCTAATGAATGTAAGACTCGCATAGTGGCAATTTTCAGCGTGACTTATATTTGTTATATGTTAGCTAACTGGAGGTAAAAGAAGAAAATTTTTTGGTGAAGATGGATTCCAAGAGGTTATCTGCATTCCATTCAAGTATTGATTGTACAGCCCATCTACTTTGCTATACTTCTATTAAAAATCTGTAAAATGAACATAAAGCGCTAGGAAGCAGAGAAGAGCACAAAGAGGTAGAACAAGAAAATTCTTCAGCTGGAATGAATGACAAGTACATGTATTGCCTCGGGTTCAGACAAGATAAGTCATTTAACCTCTCAAAGCTTATCTTTTTTTGGAAGAATATACACATGGTGAAAACCGTGGGCAGAATGTAGGTAAACCTAAAAACAGCTACCTTTGAGCTGTGTGCGTGCTTCTACACTGCATAATAAAAATGAGACCTTCGTTCTGAAACCGTCTTTGAGATGTGAGACTCTATGATAGAAAAAAGAGCTGGTACTGGAATGTCTAAATATACAAAGTTTAATGTTTGGGCTTGAGGCTTTTAGAAAGAAATATGTATAGTACCAGTAACAAGCAAGAAGTGGAACTCAGAACTCTGAAGGGTTAAAGTGAACTTTAGTCTTCCACCGATCACCCTCTGGTACTGTGGCTTCATAAATTTCCTCCGTTTATGGAGTGTTTTTGATGGCAGGCAATTCTTTGTTGAAAGTTAAGTGCTCTTTTATATGAATAAATAAAGAAGGCTTTGGTTTGAATGAATACATTATTTTGACAAATGTTTATTGGAAACCCAATTATGGCTTCATATATCAGTGCTATCTGTGGTACATCAGGTGAGCTCACCAATGCCATCAAATGGCACGCTGAATATTAGTAGGATAATTAAAACGATTCTGTTGAATGTTGTCCCTCTTACACAGGTCTGACAGTAGTCAAAACAGGAAGAAATTGTTTATTATTTTTATTTAACTTATTAAAATACTTCTTGTAAGATGTAATGGACATAGTTAACAAAAAAGAAAAAAACATTTGTTTTCAATTTGCAGTTAGATTAAAATGACAAGGTCAGGCACAATGCATGAACTGAGTGGCAGCTGAATTTTAAGAGTAGTCGGGGAACAGAAATGTTGATATGTATGAAGTCTATTGTTTGAACTTTACACCTAGGTGAAGCGGGGCTTTGCTTGTTTTGTTTGAAGTGGTCACTGATGATATGAAATGTGTCTAGAATCAATTCACATACTTCCTTGTCCTCCCTGCTACAGTGATTCTGAACTAGAATCACCAAATGAAGGAGAAGCCCTTTTCATAACTGTGAAAATTAAGGGAATCAAGTGAAAATTTTGAACTCAAGGTCAAGAATAAAGGGAGGATGTTAAAGTTGAAAATAAATAAAGTCTACAGGGGACAAGCTAACAGGAATTCCCATCTCTTGAGGCCCTATGACAGCAAAATGGAGACGTTTACAGTATTGGTGGCAGGATACTGAAGATCTGCTTAAGCTTTATGAAAAGAATCCGCACGATTTCCCAAAGGATCATTTCCTACTTTTAGGATATGGCTAAATTTATATCCACTAGGACTTAAAAGCATAAAACAGGTGTTGAAACTTAAGTAATTGAGTTTGGTGTATATTTGTATTAGTGTGGTATAAATAGCCACATAGATGCCTTTCTTACCGACTCGGCTTCAGTATAGCGTTCTTCTCAGTGGCACAGAAGATAGAATGAGGAGACATAAGGAGAACAACAGAAGTCAGCACAACATTCAGCTTTTCTCCCATGAAAGAAAATGAGTGTTAGGAGTTGGCCAGAGAGATAGCAATGAAATATTTTTACTTGGAATTTGTCAGTTCACTGAAAGGGGAAAAAAAAATCACCGGACAAATTTTTTTGTTTTGCCAGAAACTAGCCTTCATCCAGAGAAACTCAGGCTCCAGATTTCTGGCATCTGGCAGCAGGTAGACAACCTGGATGCCCTAGGGCTGAAACTCCCACACTAGGACTTCTCAGAAGCTCCTATTTCCCCAGAGATCCGCCTCCCAGATAATGTACAAAGTTTGAGGTCTTCTTCCAAATAATGGTTAGACAAAATTTTGTAATTTTCTGCAAGATAGAGATAATATTCTCTCTTTTCCACCCTACCTTACCCTAGTCCCTTCTCAGGATTTCAGATTAACAAATAATAAAAGTGGGTGAAGCAATACAGGGATAGTGTTCACTATTTAGGAACCTATTTTTTCATAGCAAAATAAGAGTACATTCAGCCTAAAACCAGGCATGCGTTTTGCTGCCAAGGGCACCATCACCAGTAATAAATACTCTGTAGATAAAGGAGACAGAACTTGGGGCAATCATGGTACGTGAGCAGGATGGAGCCTTGGGCTTTTTCTCTTACCTACGCAGCCTTTGCAGGGCTGACAAATCTCTTTTCCAGAGTAGAGAGAAGTGAAGCTGCGGTTTTATGTATTCATTTTAGGAAAACTATTGCTTAGATCTCGTGGATCATGCTTTTTTATGTCTTAACTTCTGGGCCCACGTTCTAGTTACTGCTAAGTGGAAATGAGGGATTTTAGAAGTAAATTCTTCTTACTGTGTTGCTTTTTTATGCGTATCCTCAGAAAGGCAGACCATTCAATCGAAGCTATGCATCTAGAAATTAATTTCCTTGAATAGGATTAAGGAGACGTAAGTGGTCACCCTGGTAAAGAGAACTATGGCAATGCAACAGGGAAGAAACACATTTAGAAATTTCCCTGAGCTCTGCTAAGGCTGGAAGGGTAACAAGTAAAAGGCAGTCTGCAGTCCATGGACTTCATACAAGAGGCACAGGACACAGCTCTTCAGCACCCTACGTATCAACCAAGCATCAGTCCTTTCCCCAAAGTTTCAGGGATGTTTGCTGTCAACCAATAATGCAAAGTTTATCAGTTTTTCTTATCTCTAGTCTCTTTTCTCAAGCCCTATTTCCTCCCTTTGCCTGTGGCTACTCTAACTGCAAATGTGACTTATTGGAAGGGGAAAGGAGTAGAGAGAAAGAGCCCCAGTTTTCATAATTCAGATTTAAAACCCAGCAGCTCTGAAAGACTTCCCTTTAGATTTCATTTCTGAAGAAGATGTGGCTATCTTTCCTGGTTTCAGCTGAGATAGAGTTAATTTTCTTTATAGTGGCTGGTATGGGGCTATGTTTTGGATTTGTGCTGAAGACAGTGTTGATAATACAGAGATGTTTTAGTTGTTGCTGCACCAGTCAAGGACTTTTCAGCTTCCCATGCTCTGCCAGGTGCAGAAGAAGCTGGGAGGGGACACAGCCAGGACAGCTGACCCCAGCTGACCAAAGGGCTATTCCATACCATATGCCGTCATGCTCAGCATAAAAAGCTGGGGAAGAAGAAGGAAGGGGGGGGACGATCAGAGTGATGGCGTTTGTCTTCCCAAGTAACCATTACGTGTGATGGAGCCCTGCTTTCCTGGAGATGGCTGAACACCTGCCTGCCAGTGGGAAGGAGTGAGTGAATTCCTTGCTTTGCTATTAGAGTCTAGGGCTCATTAGTGGCTGCTTTTTGCTTTTGCTGCTTGCTGTGCTGCTGTACTGGTTATCGTCTGACTCTGCTGTGCCTGGGAACATTTTGATAACAGCCATGGGGATGTGCCTGGGCTGGCAGATGGCCAGGGCATCGCTGCTGTTTCTGTGCTGCTGCGCTGGAGAGGCTGGAACTCCAGTGTGAACTCGAGTCGAAGGGACTGTGACCTGCGGATGAATCCATGTGGGAGCAGGACACCCCAAAGCGTCTGTGCCCATGGATAAGCCCATGCCAGAGCACGTATATCTTGAAACGTCAGTGGCCATGGTTATGTCTGTGCCACAGCAGGTATACTGCTGAAGGGATTGTGGCCCAAGGATAAGTCCACGCTGGGTGAGTTGCACCTCGAAGCATCTGTGGCTGTGGATGAAGTCCATGCTGCAGCAGGTACACCTTGAAGCATCAGTGGCTGTGCATGAGGCCATGTTGGAGCAAGTTTACTTCTGAAGGGACTGCAGTCTGTGGATAAGTCCAAGCTGGAGCAGGGGCAAGGGGAGGAATTCATTGCAATGTTAAACCCGATGGTCTGGTCCAAAGGGGCCAGGGGTGGACATTGTAACAGAAATACCTTTAAATTTTTGTAACCTGGGATTTGAGTTGCATGTTGTGAGAATTACTATAGCAGAAACCCCTTGTTGCTAGCCAGGCTAGGAGCACAGGGAGGAGTTCATTGCAATGTTAAACCCTATAACCTGGCGCAAAGGGGCCAGGGGTGGAGATTGTAATGGATATACCTTTAAATTGTTGTAACCCATGATTTGAGTTGCATGTTATAGGAATTACTACAGCAGGAGCCACCTGAACCAATGGAGGACAGCCCTACAAGAAGCAGTGCAAGTGCAGCAGTGACCCAACCTGAGCTGGCTTTGGTACCCAGTAACTCCACGCAACACACCACCTCTCCTGTCCTGAGTGACCACCATTAACAGATGGAGCCCAAAGTCATGGACTAAATGAACTCAGTGGACATTTTGTGGACATTTATGGACATTTTATACGGGTGGTCCATAGACTAAGGGAATGATATGTGTGTATTATATCAAAGGATGGGAAGGGTGATGGAGGGTAATGAGAATGTACTGGATAGTGTGAGACCTGAGCATGATGTAAATGGTATTGAATAAGGGGTGGATACTGTCCTGGTTTCAGCTGAGATAGAGTTAATTTTCTTTATAGTGGCTGGTATGGGGCAATGTTTTGGATTTATGCTGAAAACAGTGTTGATAATACAGAGATGTTTTAGTTGTTGCTGCACCAGTCAAGGACTTTTCAGCTTCCCATGCTCTGCCAGGTGCAGAAGAAGCTGGGAGGGGACAAAGCCAGGACAGCTGACCCCAACTGACCAAAGGGCTATTCCATACCATGTGATGTCATGCTCAGTATAAAAAGCTGGGGAAGAAGAAGGAAGGGGGGGACATTTGGAGTGATGGCGTTTGTCTTCCCAAGTAACCATTACGCGTGATGGAGCCCTGCTTTCCTGGAGATGGCTGAACACCTGCCTGCCCATGGAAGGAGTGAATGAATTCCTTGTTTTGCTTTGCTTGTGTGTGTGCCTTTTGCTTTACCTGTTAAACTGTCTTTATCTCAGCCCACGAGTTTTCTTACTTTTACCCTTACCGATTCTCTCTCCCATCCCACCAGGGGTGAGTGAGCGAGCAGCTGGGTGGTGCTCAGTTGTTGGCTGGGGTTAAACCACGACACTATCAACCTTTTTTCCTTTGCTGTTGATTTAACATTTGAACACAGCACTGAAATGTTGTCTAATTTCACTCTGCCTTCTGCCAAAAAATCTTGATAGAATAAGCTGGTTATTCCATCATTTCCCAGCCCCTGTGACTGCAATGCATCAGAACAGTTGCTTCTCTTTTCTCCAGTTGTGTAGAAGATCTAAGCAATAATCTTGCTAAGATTAATCTTAGAAGATTAGCAGAACAAAAACAATAAAGGAGTCATTAAAACACCTAGAAGATAAAATGCTTGAAAATATCTCCCCAGATTTCCTTGTGGCAAGACAGTGATTGAGCCATAAATCAAAGCTGGTTTTCTTCAGGGGTTATTTAGGGAGAAGGCAGTACGGTTTGTAACTATGCTTATCTAAAGAAGAACTGCAGCTCTTACACTAATGGGGAGAAGCAGATAACTGATCACTGCCCTCAATTATTTCAAATGCAATCCTCTTTACTTCCAGCAAGACAAAAAAAGCAAGCCTTGTTTTTAACAGAATCAACATAAATGAATAGAATATGTTTTTAATACTAGCTTTTGTTTGATTAACTTTTAGCTTTTCCTATGTTTTATTTGCATTGCTAAAAACTACAACATTGGATTGTGTTGGATGGATAGATTAAATTGCTTCTTTTTCAAAAGTAACTTTGACCAGCACATAGAGAAATATTCATGTTATAAAGGCTTTGTACAGCATCACAGAAAACAATAGTTATTCAGGCCCAGTAACTCTGGTCCATTATGTACTACTCAGTGATGACACACGAGAAACAATGACAGAGAAACAGACTGTCCAGCAAGTATTTGCTTTGAAGTCCACACAAAAAAATCTATACTGTTCACTGCATTATGAAATTTTGAAATCTACCAATTTCCACTCTATCTTTTCGTCCTGCCTCTCCATCAACTTCATCTGAACACGCCCATGGTCTGCCATAAGCAGTGGGATGAAAACACCTATAATAAATAACAAGAAAAATAATACCTAACACCAGACTAAGAGTAGTTAGGATGCTCACAACTGTAAAATGTATTTCTGTGATAATGGAAGGTTTCCAGAATATATATACAAACAAAATACCTAGAGTTACAACTGTGTGAGTAGCATAATAAATAGAAATGCAAACTTTTGTTTTTCTCCCTTTTATGTTAAAAAAGGTAAAAATTAGAATTATTCCAACAACAGTTCTGTACAGATACTCCATTTTCTTAGATTTGCAAAATGTTGTATGTTGTTTCAAAGTCCAGGTGAAGCCACAGATCCAAAGAAATATCAGCAGAATTATAGAACTTCTAACACTTAGTACAGTGATCAGTGAAATACTGAGTATCCAAGAAGTGATGGTAAGCAGTTTATAGAAGAGATACACTAACTTGGGAAGCACACAAAATTCATCTTTATCAGGCAGAGATTTTCGTAACGATATCTGATAATCAACTGTTGAAAAGGAGATACCACAAAAAGACATAATAATGGCAGCATCTAAACAAAACACAAGAAGAAATGTTAAACCTTAGAAAAATATACTTATTTTACATTATAATTTCTGAATGAACTTTTGGACAAGTTTATGCTTTCTTAACACTTTCTTTATACCAATTCTATATTTATTCTATGCTCCTGGACGAGTCACCTTAATTTTAAAGCTCAGTTTCGTTGCCTAAATCTAGGCATCTAATGCTGTTTGGGATGCTTATGTTATCCTGCCTGGCCTCTGGCTGTTGATGGTCTAGCCTAAGTTGTGTCTCATATTTGCCATCTCCGTACACAGATGACTTAGAAATTCCCAAAGTATTGCAAATAGCCCATAAAAACTTAAGTTTCAGCAACTGATATTGACTCTGGGGTGTCTATAATGTAGAAATCTATAACTAAGACTTGACCCTTCACATGGTCATATTCAAGATGACATTCATCCGACCGTTTTCTCTGAGTACCTATTGACTCCATGGACTATGAAGGAACACTAGACAGCAGCGCAGGTCTCTCCATTTGGTTAGATAAATTCCAACCCTGAGTAAGGCAATGTCTTGCCAATAATGCTGCTAGTTTTAGAGCTGGAAATGGTACAGCTGCTGTCTTGCTTCTGAGAGTTGAACCGGTATCTCTTCATCATATTGCATTCTGCAATGCTGACGTATCCTTAGTTTTTTTCTGACTCTGTCCCTCATCTGTAACATGTGGATGACGATAGTGACAGCTCACCGGGCTGCTCTAAATACATTACTGATTTCAAGATGCCCAGTTAGTAGTTTTAAAAGAAACTGTAAGCAAAAGCACACAAAACAAATTGCTCTGCAAATGATATACTAATTGTATTCAATAGCTTATTTGCAAGTGATGTATCATTATGTTTCTATTAGATATTATGACTTGTTATAGTGAAATCTTCCTCCCCATGGATTTAGCAGAACAGACCATGTACTAGACAGAAATTCTAACTAAATGCAGAGTAATTATACAGTGGAGTGTGTGTTTTCCAAGGTATGTTTAAAATGTTATCCAATCACATAAGTTATCTTTTTAAGACACTCAACTTGCAAATTAAGGAGAAAGGTAGACTCACATTGATAGAAATTATTTTTGCCGTGTGCCATGAGGATGTAAATCTGGACAAAAAGCTGTGGCGTGGTCTCAAGAAAAGTCTTGAACACCCTGAGCATGTTAATATCAGTCACTACATCAACAGCTTGTTTTTGAATGAAGTTGGGAGGGTCTGTTTCTGATGCATCTCTGCTGCTGTTTTGTTTAAATGCAGCTTGCCAGCCATACTTCAAAGCAAACCAATACCTATAAAAAAAGGAGACTTGATTAAACAGCACTTTTTAAAAGTGCAACTCAATAAAATTACATAGCCTAACAACGATTTTTCCCATTTCATTCTCCATTCACATTTTATCTTTGAATGTAATCCAGCACCTTCTACTAAGATAAAATTTAGTCCAATATCTGTCTGGTATCAGCAATATCAGATAATCATTTATGACCAGTGATACCAATGCAATGTAAAAACTACTAGAACAGAATGAGACTTGCCTGAATAAAGATTACAAGCTTTATTTTGTTAGGTTCTTATTTCTTTAAAAGTACCGCATTTCTGAAAATTCCCTTAGCACCTGTTCTCAGTGTCTCTTTGAGATACTCATTCACTTTCTTTGTATCCTTTTAAGGGTATTAGTGAATATCCAGCTGTGAACGTCCACATCTATGTAAGTATAATATGGATCCATAAGCCCCAAGGATAATATCTGATGAACTGCAAACATGCAATAGGCTTTAAAAAACAAAATCACTACAGTGCTATTTTCTAAATACGCAGGAAGACTTTCATTTCAGAAAAATTATTTTCAAGACACATGGATTCCTGAACTGACAGATTCTATTAATAATCTGAGTGGTTTTACATGAAGAAGCCATTTGCCTTGGCAAATGAGTGCACCGGAGTGACTTTTAGAACAGTTCTGGTTTATTTTCAATTAAGCCTAAATGAACATTTCCTCTAAAAGAGGAAATATGGTAAAGCATCTTTCTGTGTGGTGAAGAACCTTTTCTGTTGAGGATGTCTCTAATGCTTTGCTTAGAGATAAGTAAAACCTAGCTCATTTTCAAGACCTTTGCTTCAGGCCTGGAGGTGGACATAGCACTTCAGAGGGGAGAGAAGGCTTAAGTTTTAATCAAAAACCATTTTGATAGTTAAGGGAGGAACCAGCTATTGTACATGGAAATCTTTACAGCTGTGTTTAGGAAAACAGGATGGTGGCTACAACCTGATATAGGACCAGAAGTCCAGCTGCTGGAAATTGTAGTATTTCCACTGTCCCTAATGGACTCACACACACACATAGCCCTGGGGAATGATCTGACTCATCGCTTTAGTGCTTTGGAAGCCAAAGGAGGTAGGTGATGCTCCTTTCTGTAATGGATGAAATGGTGCAATTCCAGAAGAACAGGTTTTCACAGCTAAAGACCTCTTTCCAGTTGAACTGTTCAGCAGCAAAGAAAGAATCTTTTGGAACTAGTCAACAAATTAAAGCAGGGAGAAGTATCCTTGTAAGTATGCATGTAAATCCTACCTCGAAGCAAAGCAATGCTTGCTCTCTTCTGCTGTTTACTTGACATCAAGTGGTCAGTGACACTGGCTGTGCAGATTGTAGACTAAGCCTTGTAACTCTGCAGCACCTTAATTGCTAGGCACTGTCATTGCTAGTAACGCAGCATAAGTTTTGCAAGGCCTCAGGACTGAGGCTTGTCAGGCTTGCTCTGTTTGAAGTTTTCTTGACCTGTCTGTGACTTTGTTTTACTTGGTTTAGCTTGGATTTTCTGCAGAAAAATTGGTGATTTCTTCCAATTGACCAGGGGGGCTAATTTGTTTTACTTTTGCTCATTTTTGTGTGGTACAGCCATAGTTTTATATAGGTAACAGTACCAAGCAGATATTCTGTATTGAATGAGATATTTATGACAGACATGATGACATTGAATAGAGAAATATAGTCCTGGTATGATAGCAGAGGTCCTGAGATGTGGAGACACAGCATGCAGCGTAGAAGAGTACATGGATAGGATGATACAGGATGGCTTGACACTGGAGATTCCACAGCTATAAACAACTCACCAATGGTCACTTATAGAAATGCAGACCTGGAGCTGGATGAAACTAGTTTGGATGTAACATGAAACTAGTTTGGATGTAACATGAAGCTGCAGAGAAGTAAGAGAATGCAAAGTCTGAAAGTGAGTTAGCGAACATACAAAAAAGACCCAAGTGGATCCTAAGGGTGAAGAAGAAGAAACCATCAACATGAACATCATGTTCCTCCCAACAAGACTCCAGACGCTGGTAACACCCTTAATACCGCGCCCCCCCCCCCCCCCCCCCCGAATGAAACTGCCAACATTAGGACCCAGAGGAGCAGAAGAAGAGTGAGCAAAACACAAAGAAAAGGGATAGGAACAAAGAAATATCTGTGCAAACAATTTTAACCGTATTATTATTACTGAAACTTTTTATGCATAGAAGTATTCTTTCTTTTCCTGTAATAAATAGATCTAGACTAATAATGATTCTTGGAATCAACTGTTATGATTTCACTTATACTAAGTTCTTGGCTTTATAGGTATATAAATCCTGTGTGTTTGCCCATAAACAGGATTTTGAGCATAACAGACTTCAGACATCACTTTCAAGCCTTTTTCTGCCTATTCAGTTCCCACATGTTTTGAGCTTCCAATACTCTTCTCCAATGACCCCATTTTGACTATAACTAGCAGGCAATGACAGCAAAAGCAGTCCTTTTTCAAGAAAATTCACTGTTATTCAGCTAACTTTTCTAGCATTATTAACATTGCTAAAGTTCTTCCCCTCGACAGAAGAATTTATTTTGTTTATGACGATTACGTCATTCATTCAGATCTATTTTCTTGAGAAATCAAGCAGACCACCACAAACCATCACTTGGTTATCTTACACAGTTGTACAAGTCTGCTAACGTGCAGGCTGAGAAAGGCAAGGTCCTCAGGCTGCATCTGAGATGATTTCAAGACTCATGCTGAAGTGCTGCAGGTTCCCCATTCCCTGGTCGTCCACAGGATCCTACACGCTACGGATCCCATGAAACCCATGCAGTTGCAATTCTTTTACAGAGAAAACAGGGGGCAGCAGATCATTAGACACCCAGCTCTCATGCAATATGACATTGGAGCACAGTCCCCTTCTGCTTATAAAGGGAGCTCAGAAGAATTCCTGGCTCCTCCAGGTGTTAAAAGTTTAACACCTTCACCATCTTTAAAGACTGAATACTTTGACCACGGGGACACAGTGTCAGGGGTTCTTCCAGAGCTACAAGTGAGACAGCTGGGATCTGCAGGTCCAGGGTTAAGTGCATGCTAGAGCAATCATGACTTATTCCCTGGTATGTTAAGCCTGTTGACCATACAAGTGAGAATTCCCCAGGATTGCAACCTAGAAGCATCAGTAGTAGGTGTGGAGCAGTTATGTTACTGAGGAGCCTTAGAGGAAGAGCCTTTGCTCTTCTCCTTGCAGAGATTCATAGGCTGCATCCCTGCCACTCAGGCTGTACATTGATTCTGTGAGCTGGCTCTAGATCCGTTATTTACTGCCAAAGGAAACTCTTTTCTGCTTTTATGTTTCTGTGTATTTATCTTACTGTTCTCTGAATAATCACTCGTAAGCAAAGAACTGAACTGTTTGGCATGGCATCTATACCTTTTTCAATTTATAAAACAATTAGGATTCCAAAACATCTGGTTCTTGCATCCGAGATGTAAACATCTGGAGAGTTTGCAATGTTTTCAAGAAAAAACAATTGGGTAGACCAATCTGTTAGTTGTCCATGGACTCATTCACCAGAGCCTGTGTTTCTCCAAGCAGCAAGAAGTGGAAACCAGCTGCACAAATTTTGAGCTGCAGAGCTCACAGCTGAGAGGGCAGATGATACACAAGACAAGAACTAGACATGTTGTAAAAGGAATATTTCAGCTGAATGCACACCTGAAATCACTTGTCAGTTTTTGGAAGCATATTCTTTCTGCATATGGTATACTAGGTTTATATTGTTATAAGATGGTATGCTATACTATTTTTCACTAGTTGTAGCGATTTCAGTTAGTCCACTTCTGACTTTGAATACTGTATAAAACACATTGTTTTTTCTAGAAAAGTCCAAATACTTCCCTTGCTCTTTGACTATGTATTAAGCGAGGTGGTATTCCCTGAGCTCCACACCCCCAGGTAACTTACTGTGACAAATCTTTTATCCTTTAAGAGTATTTTGAGCTTACACTCCCATTCCCATCTGCCCATTTGGCATGCAATATTCGGACAATTTAGGAAGGGCCCATAGCCAACTTTTAGGCCTAACATCGGACAACTGCATTCACAGCCAAGGGCAAAGTTCAGTCTGTACTAAGGGATAGATCAGACTCAAATTTTCTCCTTTATCATGCCCATGGCTCACCTAAACGCTGTGCCTGCTATGAACCTATCATAATTATATTCCTATATTAATATATCTATTGCCATAGTTGCTCCATGTTTCAATCTTCATAAACTGAAAAAAGGCTCTTAAAAAGCTACTTCAACTGGAATAAAAATACAGTAATTAAAAGTATTGGATTAGTTGTGTATTTTAAGTAGGCATACATCTTAAAATTAAGGTGAAATGGGTATGGGTAGTGTGTCATTGATACAGACAAATGCAGGCTTGCCTTTTACGTTTTCTCCCTCTAAACTCATTAAAGAGGATCTTTGTTTCAGTAATCCAAGGTATATAAGCTACTTGGAAGCCAATAGAGTAAAAAAATCACAATTTCTTTACAACTGGAATTGTCATATGTGAACAGTAAAGAATTATGAGTGTTTCTAAAGATCATATTCACTTTGATAAGGAAAAAAAAGGTTTCTGCCTTTGTAGTGTTGCTTTGTGGAGAACGCAGATGATAGGACTCCTACGTGTTATAAACACCCTTTGAAACACAGCTCCACTGTCACTCCTACATTTTCATCATCATTTCATAAGGGATGAAGTTTGCTCCTGGTCTCCGGTAAAATTAAGAAAGCTTTGGCTCTCCAAGCATGACTGGAAATTCACAGAGGTGACAGCTACTTGTTTTTATTGCTTCACAGCCTTGACATGTCATAGGCAGACTGCCTCGCCAGTGCTTCCACGTCACCTGCTTCCCCTCAGATTTCCACTGAAGACTTTCCACCATAGTCCCAGTACTAGACTTCACATCCCCTCTCATCAAACTACACTGATAAAGATTTGGGTGCCATTTAGAAATTCACACAGGGAGGGTATGAGAGAGACCTGGCAGCAATGATTGTCCCTTCTAAATTCTGGTCATGCAGTCACAGTTTGCAGCATTGTATAAGTCCTTAATCAAAGGAAAATTATTCTCTGCTGCATGTTAAACTTATTCTTCTAAGTAGAGAAAGGCTTGGATTAAGTCCATGAAACTGATGCAACTAAGTCAATACTTAGGACAGTAAATTTATATTAAGAAAATGTGATCAAGCACATATTATTATGTAACCTGCAACTCACTTAAAGTAGCATTACAAATTTTCCACTTTTAATTGACTGTCTGTACCTCACTGACTTGGTATCTTAAATACATTTCTATTTATTTTGTCCTGTGGAACTTCTTGTTATACACATAAATTGCTAGAGGCATGTTACCAGCTTCAGTCTTCATTTTTGATCCATTCTTGGTTTGGGTGTGACTTAACAGCTGCTAAATCTGTACCAGTATAAACTGAATATGACCTATCTTGACTGAATTTTTCTTATCACCTTTTAAAAACATGTAATGAAATAATCACAGGTTCAGCAAAGCACTCACATTTACTCTGATGTCTCATGGATTCAGAATTCATCTTTGAAAAAAAACCTTTTTCATTGGCTCCTGTTCAAGGCTGCAGGGCATTTTGAGCCTACCTTTAAGCATCAAAAGACACAATAGGAGCTGCCAATATCACAATGGCTGCTGCCTGTATGGCCTTCTATTCTGACAGTGAAGGTTATTAATTGCTAAAATTTAGTCTTCCTTAGGTGTCCTTGACTGATGCTGCAAACTGCTACATGTCTGTGGGCTCCAGAATTCATATGGTGCCCCAGGGAAATGTCTCCTTTTTCCAAATTCACTGACTGTGTTATTGTCTTAATGTTGACTGTTATGCTGCAGTCTGTTCTCAATTCTACCAACATCTGTTTGACCCATTTAAATGGGTCAGGCTGAAAATAATTTCAGTCAGTATAGCTAATATATACTATACCAACTTAATTTTACTCCTTGCAGAGAATAACATTTCAGATGAAATATAGTTACAGGTCTACATTCTTGCCATTAACATAAACTAAAGCCTTATTAGATATGAAATAATTTTAATTTCATTTTTTCTCTATTTTTAATACATACATGTATGTAAGTGTATACATACATATTATTTCCATATTTATTACTTACCATCGGCAGTGTGATAACATAACCAGACTGATTTCCATTGTGCTGTGCACTGTACAAAAATAACATAATGAACTTCCCTGTTTCAAAGACGGAGCAAGAGGTGTAAAAGACATATGAGAGAGGGAAGAAGGGAAGAAAGAAAAGGAAGAAACGAAGAAAGATAATTTGGTAAGGTGTATTCACATCTTATATCTTCAGGCATCCTGAGTTCACTGGCCAAGTCGTATTTACTGGCTAGGCCCCTATTTTCCTCTGTAGTGAATGGAGAATGTAGGTTCCTGTCCCAAATGACCTTCTGGAGAAGCTCACCTTAACAAGTATGATCCAATTCCTGATAAAATCTATTTTTATCAATAGACTATAGAGATAAGCCTGAGAGACTCATTGTCTAAATTAACTGCATAAATCAGATGACTAAGAAGGAGGACAGCAGGGAGTGGTACATGGATACACCTAAGAAAACACATATAATAGGAAGTATATAACAGCTGATCAGAAGCACAGTCATCAGCTTGCTGTTATCAGTTTATACTTTACAGTATGCATTATCACACTGCTGAATTTTGAGGAGTGGCTGAAAGAACTTTGTAATTTATACATATCAACTTGAAAACTTTTTCCAAGCGTAAGAGGCAGCATAGGAGAAAATATCATTTGTGCAATAGAGAACAGGTGACCAAGTTGACAACACTGTTAGTGCAAAGGACAAAATTACGTTTACTAGATAATAAGCTACTCAAGAGAAGATGGGGCTAATTCTGGGAAAGAAGCTTCAAAAATTATAGAAATTCATGGTAAGAGGTATTTATTGGAAAGGGTATGAGTTCAGGTAAATCCAAGAGTTTCACGGATTACCTTAGAGTTAAGGTAATTCATGAAGATTTGCCTGTAAAAGAGCATTTTTAATAGATACAAGTGCTGAGTCAAGACAGTATCTAGAGTTGTAGACGATTGGAGCTTGGATCTGAATTCTGAGGTCTGTGTTGAAAGGTGAGATAGGCACAAATCAGCAAGAAATTTTAGGGCCAACCTGGGAGTGTAAAACCAAGCCAAAGGTGAAACCAGAATTACAGTCCTGAACAGATTACAGAGAATGAGGTGATGGAAGAGAAAGGGGAAGGGAGGTTTTCGGCCAGACATTGAAAGAGTGGCTTCTGCCGTTCTACACCACGGTTACTGGCTTAACATTTATCATCAGTTATCAGAAACAGAGGTCATGGCTTTAATTGCCTTTGGAAGAAACAAACTCAGAGGGGCAGGTTTGTAAGTCACAAGCACAAGAATGGCACTCCCAGCCACATCTGAAGGTGAAAAGCCTTGGGGGCAGACAAAAAGGGGAGTGCTACAGTGGGCCCTGAGACATCCCCGCTAAAAGGCAGAACCTGGTAGAGTCCCTGTGGCCAGGTCTTGGTATAACTCACATGAACCAATCCATGTCCATGGATCTGGTTAGTGACTAAGAAACCATCCAGAAAAATTGAAGAAGGATTTTTTTTTTCTTCAACATGTAGTATTTCTAAGTTTTTCTAATACCTGACACTAGAAAAGTTAAACCTGTCAGGAAATACTCCTCTGCGAATTCTAAAACTTCAGGATTGTAAGAGGAGGAGGAGCAGGAAAGTAAAGCTGACGGACAAAAGGAAAAAGAATATTGAGAGGCAAAAGTTAATTGCGACATGTAAAAGCTCCATCGTTTTCTTTAATCCATGATAACATCAAGTGAATAAAACATGCGTGTGAGGGGAATTTTTACATTGGCATAAATATATCTTTCATTGCTGTCCATAGATTAGTACAGGAAGTTAAAGGAGGCATTTTAAATAAGTATTTTATTAAGTGTCTCCGATAAGTCTGTATTCACTCATGTTTCTCACATGTTGCATACCCAAAATAATTAAAATTCAGGACTTTTCACCAACATCTTTCAGGTCAGTTTTAAAATGGAAGTAAAGTTTTGGCACAAATGATCTCTATAATGATAATGATAACTTTACAGCAAAGCTACCACAGAATGTTAAGCATATGGTATCTCAAACTATTCCTGGACATGTGCCTTTCAGCAAACAAAGGTTCCTGTCACCGTTACAGTCCCTGCAGGAAGTACTGCTGCAAGTATTCTTACTAGCTATTCAACTCTTCATGTCTCTCCTGAATCTTGGTGGTTTTTCTACATATGGTTAGACTCTCAGGTTCAAAAATTACCTCTTACTTCAGCTGTCTCACCTGCTTAGTGTAATCAAATTAATTCCCTTCTTAACATCACTTTAAAAACTTACATTTATTTTACAACAGTATTACTCCATAAAGCAAGCATTTTTATTACATATGCCCTATCAAAAGGCTAATGAATCAAGTAGAGTTAGGCTGTGAATGATAAAAATTATTACTTACAGGTAAAATGAAAGAAGATCTACATTTCCATCAAAACCTGACATAATTTACCCCTGGCATAAGCAGACAAAAATCCATTTGCTTACATGGCACAGTAATTGCTAAGGCCAGAAGTGGTTTTGTCCCTGAAGCCATACTAAGCATTTCTTAATAAACTATCTTAAAGCAATATGATTTCTCATTTTAAAATAAATTTTAAAATGTGCTTACCTTATAAAAATTCCACATTGAAAGAGATGAACTAGAAAAATCCATTTCAGCTTCCCAGTATCAGTACCTTCCCAGTCATTTTTAAACCACTCATAACTGAATACCTGAGTTATTAATGATGAAAGACCTCTAAAGCACAGTATCAATATACCCCAACAATATTGTCCTTGACAGAAATATTTACTAGCTACCCAGAAGTCCACTCCAATATCAACTACATAAATCATAATTCCACCAACTAAAAAAATAAAATTCTGCTTAGTAAATTTCATCATGCATTAGATTGTCACTGTTGTCATTCTCTCCTCACTTCATGTAAAGGAAAGTCAGAATTAATCTAAATGCTTTCCTACAATGGAGTCTTTTTCCTGATGATACCACCTGCTATAGTGCTTTATACAAAGGAAAGTTGGGTTATGCATTTTTCTTATGGCAAAGGGACTTGCATTTTTCTGGATTCTTGATTTAAATATTAAATTAACTACACTGATACATGTCTATTCTGGAAAAGATAAATGTAAATTGTCTCTTTAATTGATGGAGTCATTCGTCATTACTGTTTCCTAAAAAGAAGAAGAAACAAGGACAATCAGCGGTAACAATATTTTCTTTTAAAGTATCATACAGCAATTCACACGACCATTTAAACAAGCAAGTACAAAATGCAGAATATACTGAGATATCTGTGAACAATCAACCCAAGAGAAGCTGCACCTCTGAACCTGCTGAGGTCACCCACTCTCCCAACCACAGTGACTCTCCACTTACCAAGCAGCTGTTGACGTAATTCCTAATAGTTGCAAAATACTAAGAAACAACCTTACCTTGACTAGTTTTTAAAACCAGTTTATGGAAATAAAGATTGATTCCTTCCCAGAACTTTCTTAACTTCTGAGCTATTCTCCCTTGCTGTGCACAGCACAAAACACTGAGAAAACTCCTGTCTTGAGTAGGAGTTTACTCAAGACACACCACTGTATCAGAGTACACATCATTATGTCATTTCCAACTGTGTTACTGCATTTGTGTGCATACGTCTAGTAGTTTTATCATTTCTGCTTGTTTTTCCATATGCAGCAAGAAAGTGCTGAATAGGATTGCAGTTCTCGTGTCAACCAGACTTGTAAGGAGCCAGACCTGAACCAGTCTACACCTCTTTGGGAA
This sequence comes from Mycteria americana, assembly GCF_035582795.1. Taxonomy (NCBI): domain Eukaryota; kingdom Metazoa; phylum Chordata; class Aves; order Ciconiiformes; family Ciconiidae; genus Mycteria; species Mycteria americana. The sequence continues at coordinate 138,836,860 of NC_134366.1, read as the reverse complement.
ATGTCTCCCAAGCTGTGTGAGTAGTAGCTACACACAGATGACCTAACCACATTGTCTACTACAAATAGAATTAATTGCACTCTGAACTACGTTTACATTGCCTAACATTGCAAGGATTCTTGTGACCTCTTTGAGTAGTCCTTACACATCTTTCCTCTGTAATATTTGCCAGGTAAACCAGAAAAGCTGTAAGGCAGTTTTACACTCTTTGTCTCATTCATTTCCACCTCTGCAAAGCCATAAACATTAAAATGACAAAGTCCCTTATTTCATTTGCATATCTTAGGAATAAGCTGCTGGCAGCAATCCCAAAGGATGGGATGCAGGACGTGCCAAAGCACCAGGTTTGGGCTGTCGCCACCACCGACAGCAGCAGACAATACACGGGGAACAGCTGTGCCAGGGAACTCAGGGCAGGGGAAGGGCATGCAGAGGCAGGTCTCCTTTGGATTTTTGTGAATTTAGGCACGCTGCCACAGGGGAATGAAATGAGACAATTGGTTAATATCGCATGAACAAAGCTTTTGAAAGGTAATGACTATTCTTCGCTTGTGTTGACTTGGCTAGTCTACACTGTGACCCAGGTACAAATCCAAAAAAGAGAACTTAAGCTCTTAATTTCCTAATGAAGACAATTGGGAACATAACAGCCTAAAAAGGTGCTGGGTGTCTAAACATTATTTTTTTGGATCTAGGCCTTAGCTATTTCTAGCCTCTTGTTCTATCTCCTACTTAGGTTTCATGTCCTGGCCCAGAAACAGTCAGAAAGATCACGTGATCTTAGAGCGGTGATAGCTGGAGTCCTTTCACTGTTCTTTCCTATCCTCTCCAATAAAATACTACTAATCTCTTTCAAATCATGAATGCAATTTATAGCCAATTCACCATCAGATTTGGGGAAGTGGACTTTGCTACAAAGTCCAGCATAAACTGAACTTTGTGTTTACAGTGTTTCATATCTGAAAATTTGTCTATGAACAGACTTAAGTTTATTGCTAGGATTCATTCAAAAAAAATTCCAAAGGAAACTGTATTTACTCTATGTAATAATGTCATGTCATTCTGCAACTTGATGTACCACCTTTGTCAAGCTGTATCCTTTTTTGTGACAAGAACATTATGCACGGTTTTTAGAACAGATTCAAAAAAAACCCCAAAAAACTAAACAGGTTCGCTATTCGACTGTTGCAGGAAACACAACAGTAAAAGGTAAGTCAATAACCAGATCCAGACAGAAAGTTCTTTGGATAGGCAATTTATGGCCAAAGTAGGCAGTATACCAAGGTTCACATTTAATGAGTAATACTGTACTAGACGTTTGAGTGGCAAGGAGTAACCTCTAATTTTGTACCTGAAATTAATAAAGAGGGTAGCTGGATTCCTCCCTCTTTACAACCTCCCTATCCTTTTGTATCTGAGCACTTCACAAAGAGGAATTATCTCATTATCTTATTATCCCTAATAAGAAAGGAAGTTTTACAGGCTATGTCCAGACTCCTCTGAAACAACAGCATGAAGAGTAGCTGTGAGCCAGGTGATTTCTACTTCTGAATGCATACTGTCCAAACTACTGCCATGCTGGCAGTCTGCAGACCTGTCTGGACATCTTGGTGGTATATGAAGCCATCAGGTAAGCTGAGATAAATGAGGAGCCACACATTACCAAGCATGTCAGCTTGCTCACAGTCTCATAATTATCTTCAATAAGGAATCTAGTCTTGAAAGAGCCTTAGAATGGCTGGTAAGACACAGAGTTTACATTTTGCTCATAGTAACCTAAAAAAAAATCTATCAGAGACTCACAAATCTGTATTCCCGAATGTCCAATGTCTTAATTCCAAGCCCAAGCACAAATGCCTGCTCACAGGTGCACACAAAAACTCTGTTGAAGATCTCAGCCCTTAACATCCCCTGTATTTTATGCATCATAGCACTCCAAAGAGCACCACAGTCTCATGTACCGGGTGGGGTACAATTAAGTGCTACAGGAGAGAGTGTCTTGTATCACTCAGAATTAGATTGTTCCTGGTCTTATTAAACATATGAGATCTAACATGACAGGAGCAAGAAGAGTAAAGTGTCTGTCAGCCAACATAAATACAAACCTGCTCTAAAAACTAACATACTTTTACAGAATCATTTTGTGATAAAGCAGAAACAATAAAATGTGATTAGCAAGGCCTTCAGTTCTCACAATACATTTAAAATGGTATTACAAAATGCAGACTTACCTTAATACTGGCCATGGATAGAGATTTTTCCCTTAAAAAAATTGTAGATTTGCATATTCGCAGGTTTCCCATCCATACCTTTACAAGACTTGCAATCCAAGAAAAGTGAAAAGGCTTACTGATATAACATAAACTGAAACTGAAATCATGTGGAAACCATGTGACACAGTTAATTATTTGCTACCTGTCAAGAACTGTCATTCTTATGAAAATATTATCAAAGTTCTATTCTAAAAATTCACCTTAGAAGTCCCTGTCTATATTTAATACTAAGTTTAACATAATTATAAAAGCCCCTTCAATAAATTAATTTCACACTTTATAAAAGTAATAAAAAAAATATACCACTTTCCCTCTGTGTGTTTATATATCTGTGTATGCATGTTCAAACTTAGACTTTAGTTTGTTAGATCTGTTGAGCAAAAGCCAATAGATATTTATGGAAACATATACGTGTATATGTGCGTGTTTTTATGTATATGTTTGTTTATATATGTATTCATGTATTTATTTGTATACACATTTATATATCTCAAAGATTTATGAAAAAAGAACAATCTTTTTGGCTATAGTTGAAAACTGTAGTACAATGCACTTCAAAATATGTACAAAAAGCTTTTCTGTGCAATGATACATGAAGAGACTGCACATGTCCAGGGAAAAGTGATTAAAATTGTTTTCCTCTTTGTTGCAAGAGTGTGCTCCAGCTGAGCTATCAGCACTCAACATACAATTTTATGCATGTTTAAAAGAGCTGCAGGGTACCAGGAGCAGTTGTAGTGATTCAGCCTCTATGACTGTGCTGCACAGGATGATGCATACCCTCAGCCAGAGCAGTCTATAGCTTTTCTAGCTCTTAGGACAGGAGGTACAATCCTATCAGTGTCTTCATAGCAAACATAGTATCAGTGCTTGCTTTTTCTTGTGCTCCTTCCTGCTTCCCCCTTATAGGTTAGAAACATCCTAATCCCAAGCAGTTCTTGCAGTGCTTGAAATACCACTATTTTCATGTCATCACTTCAAGAACACAATCAACAGATCAAGTTAATTTTCCAAAGCTAAAAAAATGGTATCTGAATCCAAAGCAGTACTGCAGAATTGCTGGTTCAATTGCACATGGTCCATTCCTGCAAGACAACACATTGGGAAAACACCTTAGGACATCAGTGGGGCAATGCATTATCCATAACTGCCTTCTGAATAAATGCAGCAGAGGCCTTTCTGCCTGTGCAGAATCATCTCGGTGATGATTCAAAGATAACAGGCCTACTGCACGCAGGCCCAACAAGCTCTTAATAATGATTGTGAGCATCATGAATGCACTAATTAAAAATGTAGTGGTGTATTGCTCCATAATAAAATCCCGGTGACTTCAGAGAAGAAGCAGCTCAGCAATTACAATGCCACCTGTTCTGTCCTATAAATGATCAAATGAATACAAGCACTCTGTTAGAATATAGCTTTTGTGGACAATATTTCTTTCAACGCTGGACTAAGCTACTGCGTGCTTTTGCAGCAAATTGAACATCTGATACCAGCATAAACCTATGTAATCTTTGCCGAGAAAAACAAAAGTGATTCATCATGCCCATCCTGCCTTGTATTTCCTTGCCTTGATTGTTCCACTTGCATAAAATTCACTGGAATGGACTGGACCACTGGTTCTTCACAACCTTCACTTCACTGGGACCTCAGTGGATGAGACTGCACGAGTAGCTGCAGACAAGACAAGACTGTGGCAAACTCACTGTGGACTAGACTATCTACATTTAGCAGCTTTTACCGAGACTGCCCCTCCCCATGGATTTGCGCCAGATTTGAAAAGCAACTGCCCTCCAGTAAAACATAGATATCTTTTAAATCCTAAAACATTTCTATTGATCTTAGTCAATTATTAATATCATTCCTTTATGTATGAAAAATTTTGGTCATCTGAGATATGTTCTCCCTGAATTATAAAAACATACATAATATAGCATCAGAGCACTAAATATATTATATACTGGGTTTGGTATATAGTTTTAAATTCTTACAGCTCCACCTCAGCTTTTTAAAATTTGTAATAGGCTTTTCAAGCTATTTGCCTAAATAGTGACTAAGCTCCTACAGCTTTAAAGGAAGGCATCTTAAATCAGCCAAGTCACAAACTCTTTGCTGTGACCTTTGTTATTAAAAAATGGCAAAAACTCTATAGCTTATAGATACGAGGTTTACGTATCTGATTCTTGGAGTGTAAATCAAGCAGCTCATGAGCTAAATTACTGGCTGGATAATTTATTTGTTTTGTAGTTAGACCTGCCATCAAAGAAAGCACATCTCTAAATTGTGGCAAAACTCCTATGGTATGAAATACACATCTTGTTATTTGCTTCCAAATGGGGTAGGAAGGACCTTTTTTCTCTGCTTTGATTAGTGTTAACAGGACATTTTATCTTTGGAACAGTCGACTTATTCCAGACATCAGAGGCTAAGGTCCTTACTAGCATAGAAATAAACAGGATGAAACACTGACCTGTAAAACCTCGGGATTTCTGAAGATTCATTGTGTAACTGTCTTTACTTTTGATACTTAAACTTTGCAGTCAATGAATGTTTTTGCCATTGGTATTAATGGAATTTACAGAAGAAAATGCATGGCTTGAAAGAGTGTATTGGCCGATGACTTCACCTCAGTGTAATAGATTCCCCTGCTTTTTCATGAATTACTCCAATATACTTGTACAAGCTGTCAGCAGTTTTCTGCCACCGCTGCTATTTGGTACCCTGCTACAGCAGAACCCCTGGTCACCTGTCCAGTGAACCCAAAAGTTGAACTCACACAGAGTACTTATGCTCTGAGCAGCATTAACATACAGATTTTTAGGAGAGTCTCACAAAGTCACAGAACGGCTGAGGCTGGAAGGGACCGCTGGAGGTCATCTGGTCCAACCCCCCTACTCAAGCAGAGCCATCCAGAGCAGTTTCCCCAGGACCATGTCCAGAGGGCTTTTGAATATCTCCAAGGATGGAGACTCCACAACCTCCCTGGGCAACCTGTGCCAGTGCTCGGTCACCCTCACAGTGAAACAGCGTTACCTGATGTTCAGCGGGAACCTCCCGTGTTTCAGTTTGTGCCCATTGCCTCTGGTCCTGTCACTGGGCACCACTGAAAAGAGCCTGGCTCTGTCCTCTTTGCACCCTCCCTTCAGGTATTTATAGGCATTGATGAGATCCCCTGAGCCTTCTCTTCTCCAGGCTGAACAGTCCCAGCTCTCTCAGCCATTCCTCATGGGAGAGATGTCCCAGTCCCTTCATCATCCCCCCGATCATCTCCTACAAACCAGCTGATCTGGCTTTCTACATTTTCTATACAATGCTGCCTCTTAATGTAGCGATCTTGCGGCCTACATTCCCTCTGCGAAATCGGCTTCACTTCTTTTTGGTTTAAGGTCTCTTTACTTATCTCTGTACCAGGTAACAAGCATAAAAACATAATGAAACTGAAGGCAAAATTCTGCAAGTACAAGAAATATATGCATACCTTACTTAAAATATGTTTTATACATAGCAGCTAGAATTGTATTAAAATAACACAAAGACCTACCAACCAAAAATCCTCTCAATGAGACTTTCATGTACCAGTGTCTATGAAGATAAGTATCTCAAGAACTTTTCTATGTACTATTCAATTGATTCCGTCTAATTATCACAGAATTACATGCTTGTGCTTACATCTATTAGGCTATTACACAGCCACAGTGGAGAGGCATTTATCCTCAATATTTATGCTTAAAATGGGGAAGAAAGCCAAGTGCCAGTACGCAAAGGTTTCTTGAGTGCTAAAAATGCAAACTGTCACCTTGTGGCATTTTCAGAAATACCAAACTGTATTTTATGTATCTCATAGTTGTAGAAAATTAATCCTCCATCAAATATCACATTGTATATCACCAGCAATCTCACTTTAGGTTTATTGAAACTCAGCTTTTCTTTTTTTTTTTTACTGGTAGTCTAACATTCCCTGCTTCAGAATATTTTTCCCTTCAAAATTTTGTCTTAACAACGTGAAACAGTCAGTGAACCAAAAGAAATTGAGGCTATACACTCATATTTGCTTGTACCACATTAAAGAGAATAATAGCAAGACTTTCACTACGTGCCTACTAACCCCTATATTATAAGAGAAACAACAGACTTTTTAAACCGATGGGCTTGTGCAGGAAATGAAGATGATAGGGGAAAAACCGGCACTTTGCTCTCCAAAGGCACCCACTGCTGCCACCTACAGACGAAACAGTTTCACAGCTCCTGCCTAATACTCTAAAATGTATTATTTTACTACCGGACAGTAACAGTAGTAATAAGTATACCCCGGGAAACAAGTCTACAGTTCCCCAAATAATTCTTAATTTAGAAGAAAAAGGTCTTGTGATGTTAAAAATAACTGGCACCTTACTACTTCTGAGTTATCAATGACATGTGACACTTCAGGTAAACAATTTCAGAAATCTCTAAACTTTTAGAAATTTCTACTTTCTTAGAAATAGAAAACCACTGAAATACACAACTTTCCTTTGCTTAGGTAGTACCTTCTTCTAATGACACTGCAACTTAACTTTACCTAAGGACTGAAAATGGGTTGCACGTACTACCAAATAGATATACACGTGCTACAAAATCAGCGTAATAGGGTACCTCAGGATTAGGTAAATTCAGGTCTAGTCACAGTTTCTTATAAAACAGTATTCAGGAAAATGATATTGGAAGAGACTGGAACATTGTGTATAGGGGTATCTTGCTTACTTCAGCAGCATACCTGCACACGAAAAGTTGTCTTTCCTTTGACCTGAAACATCCTTTCTGTTGACTGTAGTTCATGCTTTGATGAGCTTGAAAATAAAAAATAAATGTAATGGGTTTATATCTCAAATAAGTAAAGTTTTGATTTATCAGATAAATCAAAGAAATTGGCTTGAAGGCCTAAATATAGGGCTGGCCAGTATGTGTACTGTGGCACAGTTTCTGTCTGTGGCTTTTGTGATGCCTGGCAATTAACAGCTGCAATCAAAGTCCATGCCCAGGAGTAGATTTTTTTAATTGCTGCATAATATAGGCCCGTTCGGCTGAATGGGTGACTGCAAGGTAATGCATACTGTTTGTGTAGCTGAAGGGTTAGCTAGCACTTTAACTGTACTAACTGTAGCTAAATTAGCACTGATGAAACAGCCTAGAGGCAAGCATGCTGTTGGTCCCTGGACAGTGGAGATGCAGTGCTGCTGTCTGACCAGGCAGCTGAAAAGCACCATTAGTTCTCTGACCTTGGAGGCCAGCTGAAAATCTGGAGTTGTGAGTTGACACTAGCAAGTGCAGCATGGCTAGGCAGGTAGCAGGGCCTACCTCAGAGCTGCCTCCCTGCCTTGTGCCATCCTTTGCCTCGCGCTGCCCAGGAAGCCAAACGCTTCAGGTGGATCTGTGGCAGACTGAGAACCAGCAACGGCAGAAGGAGGAAAGATACGTAGTGTTAGAGTGGGGAATACCAGTTTGTCATGCATGGCAAGATGCAGACCTTTGTTAGTATGTGGAAGCCTTTAGTCGCTCATCTCCCGGCCTTTATTGCATGTATTACTTGCCCACATTAGTGTTTAAGCAAACCAAAAAATTTAAACTCTGAACTTTTATGAAGTTACAAAGTTCTGTTGAAGCCACGAAGTTTTGTTTTTCAGTTCCATGCTGTACTCCTAGTTGTTTATATCTAACAAATCTTTTGGAAGTTTGCCTATCAAGATCATGTTTTGGGATTTCTGCCCCTTTCAAGAAGACAGTGGGAATCTGTTCTGTTTGCCCATGCAAATCCTAGAAATGGCCCCCAGATCACATATAAGGGTTGCAACTCTATTTTCATATAATGAAAAGCCATTTAAGCAAAAAATATGCTACCACCAAACACTTTTTTGTGCTTTGTATTGCTATGATCACCATATACATTTACATTTATTTGTTACAGGTAATATATAGGGTCTTATATAGGTATAAAACAATCAGTATTTGAAATTCTAATATTGGTAAAGTTGCCCACAGTAATATTACCTGCTTTAATTTCAGGTTAAATTATCGTTATGCTTGATTCACAGGTACTTTAAGGAGAGAACAAGTCTGCTCTAATTTCTCTAACAATGCCACTTGAAAGGCAATTAATCAGGGGTTTTAGAGGGGATACTGCAAAGCCAAACAAGTGAATTTCAGCACCTTGCAGGATCTAGTATGAATGCTGTTTGCAAACACAGTATTACTATTTGGATGACAGTGACAAAATTTCACAGACTTGCAGAACAGCTGAGGTGGGAAGGGACCGCTGGAGGTCATCTGGCCCAACCCCCCTACTCAAGCAGGGCCACCCAGAGCAGGCTGCCCAGGACCATGTCCAGAGGGCTTTTGAGTACCTCCAAGGATGGAGACTCCACAACCTCCCTGGGCAACCTGTGCCAGTGCTCGGTCACCCTCACAGTGAAAAAGTGTTTCCTGATGTTCAGAGGGAACCTCCTGTGTTTCAGTTTGTGCCCATTGCCTCTTGTCCTGTCACGGGGCCCCATGACAGGACCAGAGGCAATGGTTCTGTGACAAAGCCTGGCTCTATCCTCTATGCATCCTCCCTTCAGGTATTTATATACATTGATAAGATTCCTCCTGAGCCTTCTCATCTCCTGGCTGGACAGTCCCAGCCCTCTCAGCCCTTCCCCATAGGAGAGGTGCTCTAGTCCCTTCATCACCTTAGTGGCCATTTGATGGGCTCTCTCCAGTAGCTCCCAAATTTTCTTAAAAATGCTGAATCCTAGATAGCTCCTGTATGGCATACAGGAGCATATATAACTCCTATATATGCTGTAAGTGAGCATGTTCTCAGAATATACAGAAGATGCAGCTATCGCTACCACAAATTCCTCCCACCTTTTGGAAGAAGCCAGCAGAGCCCGGACCTGCCTCTCACCGGGCAGCAGCGAGGCACCGACCCCTCAAAGGAGAACATCGCCTTTATTCCACTGAATTACCACAGTTTTTGTTCCCAGAGGCCGAGATTTCAGCGAAAAACCACCTGGGCCCCGCGGTGGCCCTGGGCCGGCAGGATCCGCCTCACTGAGGGCAGCAGCCGATCCGCCTCACAGCCGGCCCGCCTCGCAGCCGGGCGGAACGTCCCGCGTCCGGCCCCGGGAGGCGGAGCAGGAGGAAGAGCGGCTTCCGCCTTCCCGCCCTCGCCCCGCGGTGGTGGTGTGAGGGGAGCCGAGCCGGGGCGGGGCGCGGATTTGTGGGGTGCTGCCGCAGAGATGGTGTCGTTGCTGCCGCGCATCGAGCGGCTTTCGTCGCGGGTGGTGCGGGTGCTGGGCTGCAACCCGGGGCCCATGACTCTGCAGGGTACCAACACCTACCTGGTGGGCACCGGGCCCAGGTAACAACCCTGCTCGGGGGCGGGGGAAGGGGACGGGGACGGGGACGCGGGCCGCGGCCCCGACCCCGGCCCCTGCCCTGGCCCTGGCCCCGGCCCCGGCCGTGGCCCTTGCCCCGGCCCCTGCCTTGGCTCCTGCCCCTGCCTCGCTTGGGGCCTGTGCGCTGCCTCTGGCTCGCGAGGCGGCTACCGGGCTGTTGCGAAATGCCTTAATCAGGGTAAAAAAGAGGAGAAAAAAATTAAAAATACAGCATTAAGTTTTGGGTGGAGCCTCGGCCAGGCGGCTGTTCGGCTGAGGCGGGGAGTTCCGTGAGGGAAACGGGTGGGTGCCTTGCCTCAGGCCTCGCAGCTCGCCGGCGGTACTGACCGGTAGCTCCCGCGGCTTGTCCGGGAGTTGCACATGTGTGGACTAAATTTATTATTTATCCCCCTTTGTAAATTGTTATGCCACGGGGGTAGAATATCATGGAGGGAAAAGATGGCGTCTGGAATATGGAGACATCCATTATTACCATATTTCCATGCAATGTTGCGTTTTGTTTTTAACGTTATTTAACTGTCACATGAGCACTCTAAATTCTCTCACTGTTTTTCTTCCTCTCTTTTTTTTTTTTTTTTTTTTTTGTGCCCATGTGTAGAAGAGTCCTTATTGACACTGGGGAGCCAGCTACTCCTGAATATATTGGCTGTTTAAAGCAGGCACTGTCAGAGTTCAATATCTCAATTCAAGAAATTTTAGTGACACACTGGCATTATGATCATAGTGGTGGAATACCTGATATCTGCAAAAACATCCCTAATGGTAGGCCAGAGGTTTTGGATATTGTTGAAAATGTTAGCTACTTGGCAAGAAAAAACTTACTGAGTGCTTTTGTGCAAATCAGCTGGATTATTCTTCTGGAATCTCCATATAAACTACATGTGATTTCATGATACTGTTGCTGTGTGTAGAATGAGAGCAATGAATAATCTCAATATTGTAGTTGTAGTACTACGGTTTTTCTTCAATACCTGTATATACCTTCATAGTGAATTTTTCTGATGTGTGAATAATGAGAACCTGGATTACCATCAGCAGTTTACATGATACTATGAGATGTGAGAAAAACTTGATACTCATTCCTTTCTACATTGACAGTAATGATAAATTGACCATTATTTTCGATTGTGTAAAAACAATAAATAACTTAATCTCTGAAAAAGAAACATGCATAACTTTGAGATTCCTTACAGCAGATCATTAGTAATTGCTGACAAATTCGTAGGCCTCAGATCATGAGGGGGAAGAGGGTAGGGCAGTCTGCAGCTAAATTCTGATCTAAAAATGTGTATTTCATGTTGAGACATTTCTCAAGTTGAGACATGTAAGAGACGTTTCTGCTTTAGTATCTGGGAAGAGAATAAGCGGTATGGATCATGCAGTGGTTCTTAGCATCATTGGACTTCATCGCAAGCTTTGTCACAGGCTTTATCAGATTTTGTAAAGCTGCCAGGTGCTTATCTGCAAAGAAGCCTGGGCACTACTGAAAACAACATTGGTGTCTTTGTGAGGATTTTGGTCTTGTCAACCCGTGAGCATGGTTGTAAAGCCTAGCAAGGGATATAAATATCTTTCTGGGGTTGCTATCCATAGCTGTTCCAGCCAAGGCATTCACAGTTCATGCACTGTTCGGAACGATAGACGCTGAGGGAAGTTGCAGGTCAAAAAGCCTCCATCCAGTGTTAGGCAAATGTTGAATGGTGCTTCTGTGAATCATAATGCAGAAGGTGAGCACAGAAATCTTAGTGTTGTTGTAGAAACTTCGAGGTTTTGGCTCTTGATGAGTCAAGAAGGAACATTTGTAAAATACAGTAGTTACTGGCATTTCTTTATTAATTTCACCTGTGCTTTTTCATCTTCAAAATTGCTGCTGGTACAGAGTACAATATTCAGATGCAGTGGCTTTCACTATTCATTATTTGTGGCTCTGGAATAAGGTCGCTTTGTAAACATAAAGTTACTGTACAGAATTTCTTGTTTCTAGTTTTGTATTCACACTGTGTAATAATTAATAGTACTTGTTCAAAAAGTAACCTTTCTGTGGAATTAGCTTTGTTAGTGACAAATTCAAAACATCATTTTCTTGGCTTTCTTTAAATAGACTCTGAATATCGCATCTGTAAGCTTCCTCGTGTCCCTCACTGTGAAGAAATAATAGAAGGAGGACATAAATATTTTTATGTTAAAGAGGGAGATGTGATACAGACGGAGGGAGCCACACTCAGGTAAACACCAATTTCTGCAAGTTTGCTGGATCACTTTTTTCTTCAGAATTTTGACACATATAAGTATCCTAACTTCTAATTATTGGTAATCCATACATCTAATCTTTTCAACACTTACGCATGTAGACTTCTATCATGATCCAGTAGGGTATGTTTATACAAATAAATTGTTTTCATGAATGAGGATTATCAGGAATTAGCCTTTGGTTTTTTGCCTCAGCAGAGAAATTAAGAACATTTCTCTTGAAAAATATTTCCTACAGGAAAATCAAATGGGATTTTACATGCTTTCTCATCACTCTTAGATAAGTATTTTATTATTAAAATTGATACTTTTGGGGAAGTTTATGGTAGTCTGGATGGATTATTTGGCATTCCTTTCTTTTTGCTTTAAAAATGTTTCCCAAGGAGACACTAAAACGTTTAATACTTAAAATGTTAAATTTTAAATCTTTAACCTGTCAGATTCTTGTAGGGTGTCAATTTGGGAGGGCTTCTTCTCAGAGAGCATATTGCCTATCTTGTTAGCATGAATGAGTCTGAAATAGGAAGCCGTTCTGCCTCACACAAATACACACACACGCAATAAAAAGATCTGACCATTCTGTTTCCAGAGTTCTTTCATTAACAAGGCATTACTCTTCTAAGGACAAATTTCACTTTGTTTTCCTCAATTTAGATGTGAATTATATCCCACTTGTAGAATACACCAGCTGGCTGATTGGAAGAAAAAATGTAAAAATAAAGGATATATTGACCAAAAGCATTTTATTTTGTTAGTGTAAAAAAAAAATACATGGAGAGTATTATATTGAATATTGAAGACCTATCACTACCCTAAGTGGCCCATGTTTGGACAAAATCAATTTAGAGGTGGAAAACAACTTGTTAAATTTGAATCCAAGTAAGACAAGGGTGGCACATTTTGAAGTTTGGGGTAATGCAGCCAAACTTTATGCTTGGTTAAAAGCAGGTATTCTCACCTGGTTAATTCAGTAAGCACTTTAAGGATACTCTTAGATACACCACTGGTTCCAAAATAGTACTATCTGCATGTTAAATTTTAGTTAGCAACCTTCAAGTTTTCAGGGTGTGCCAGGCAGTGGTGGGTTCTTTTTCCTTTGTTTTTCCATGTTAGTGGTTAAGCTTCCTGGTAAAGTTTCATCAGGAACTGGAGGATACCACTTTCTACAAAGGCAAGATGCAACCCATCAGCTTGATTTTTATGTTGCCTCCGCAGGGCAATGGCTCACCTGTTTTCTGCTGAACTCGGTATTCAGTAAGAGCTGGAAGTCATGGCATCAGATGGTGCTGTGCTTCTGGCCTCCCAGCCCCGCACTGATGCGGCTGGGTGCTGTTTAGCATTGGCCTGTACACCATGCTTGGCACCAGCTCTGTCTATTCCTGATAACTGCTTTGATGCATCTGCCATTAACAAGAAGATTCTGATGAATTTCAGCAGTGATGCTGGTCTGAGTTGTGTACTTGCAGTTTGAATCAGCCTCAGCATGAGGCCTTCTGCCTTTCCAAAATTGTAGTGAAACGGCACTGCAGTGCAGCTCCTTAGCACCTCAGGTTACTATATATATGTCAACTGTCTGTTCACCCTTTGCTGCATTCTAATGCAGTACTCATTCAAGCTGCGGGGTCCTAAACCGTTACCATTCAGATGTTTAATGACCTGCACATAGAACAGCTAAAAGACCATGATTCCTGTTGTATTTGGCAGCTCAGCTCCACTGTGTCATGGAGCTTTCAAGGAAAAACAAATTTTTGTAGACAGAACTTTATCTGGGTTGGGTCCAGAAGTTTATAGTTAATTTCTAAAAGAATTGGCAACATCATACATCATCCTTACCCTCTTATGCTAAGCGCAAGGTGGATGTCAAGAACTTCACACATTTCAATCTGGAAATAACAGGTCAAGGTTTCTTTTTTAAAGCTTCAGAGTAAAGCCCTCTATAACACAAATTCTACATGACTAGCCAGCTCCCTTAGTGCAGTTTTATTATGATGTGTCATGTAAGTAAAGGCATGTTAAAGATGATGATCTGTGTTCTCTACATGGTATAAGAAAATGGACTGGGATTAGACAAAGGGATACCCTGTTTACATTGACATTTCAGCCTTTTTTGGTCTATTTTTTTCTGGTTCTTGTTGTGGGCTACTTTGTAAGTGTATGATTTTATCATTATTTGTTTCTAGCTTCTGAAAATTAAGCATATACGCTGTATGAGAAATTTAGGCTTTTTTGTTGTTGTTCTTTAAACAGAGTTTTACATACACCTGGACACACTGATGATCACATGGCTTTACATCTAGAAGAAGAAAATGCCGTATTTTCCGGTGACTGTATTTTAGGGGAAGGAACAACAGTAATTGAAGACCTGTACGATTACATGAAAACTTTGAAAAGGTTGTTACAAATGAAACTAGATTTAATATATCCAGGCAAGTGGTTCTATTTTTAACTGCTCTGTTTTACTATATAATATTTAAATACCTCCTCTAAGGATTTGAGGTGTTGCAATCAAGCACCATTACTAATATAACAATTCAAGTTAATTACTTAATATATGTCCAGTGCTAAGCTAAGATGACTTTATGGCATGGTTGTTTGCAAGACTTGAAAACTTTTCAGTGATAGATAATCTTTCCTTCCTGAGATCTCTCCGTTTGAGGGTGAATCTTGTGCTCCTGTGCCCAAAGCCTACAGAGGCCAGAATCTTTCACTGTTGGAATTATATAGCAAATTTGGTTTTCTTCTATTACTCTATCCACATGCCTTAATGTTACCCTGGAAGAAAAAATAATAGTTGTTCTTTTGGTCCTTTGCATCCCCACGTACACTGCCAATGTGAGTAACGTAGTAATGTTTTTTGAGAGAGATGTCTGTCCTTTGCAGCACAGATTAATCACAAATTCACCTTGGAAAGCTGCAGAACTCTCAAATGGTTGTCTTAGTTAATGACTTAGCTTAAATTTGAACAAGAGCCAAGAGGACAAACATCACATTCTAAAAATAAGTTGCTGATTCATTCAGTCTATGACACTGCTTTAATTTTTTTCCTCTATCTCCCCCATACCTTGGGAATGCATTTACTTTTCATATAAACCGTGTGTCTATTTGACAAGACTGGATTTTAAGAATTCATTATGTAACTAAGGTTTAAGCTCCTCATTTGCTTTTTTCAGAGCTACATCTCAGGATTTTTTCTGACTACTTCTGTTTCATCTTCTTCAACTTGTCATTCTGAGTGACTGCATCTACATTCTCAGTTCTCTCTTCCTCCATTAACCGTCTATGTTTAGCCTAATAACCAAATCTCTTCTGTGTTCAGTCTTAAAATATGCTTCTTTTGAAGTAGGTGTTCTTTAAGTGCTTTGAGATCTAAGCATAAAAATGCTATTTAAGAAAAATAGCATTATATATATTCCATGGATGTGGAGGCTGCCATAGATAGAAATAGTGACTTGCTCATAGTTATTGGCTTAACTACTGTAAAACTAAGTAGTTAAGCCAATAAACTAACTACTAGTAGTTAGTTTACTTAACTACTAGTAACTAGTAGTTAAGCCGAAACTAACTACTCTAAAACTAAGAATATTTTAGCCTCTAGAATCTCAACCTATTGATCAATCAAATGTTCTGCTTTCTTTCTTAAATACCTACAAAACACAGTCTGTTCCTCTGGTTGAATTTCTGCCTTCCAAAACCCCATATATGCCAAATTCTATTGGGTTTATCAATTTTATCTGTTGTATTTCACTCTCTCCTTAATCATTATTTATCTAGATCACGCATTCACCAAGGTCGAATGTTTGTCCCATTTATCTGTAACTGTTTGCTACCCTGTTGTAAGTATGTTCATTCTGTACTTGCAATTAGGAAGCCAGTTGGATATTCTGCATTTTCAGTGACGAGTAGCTAAGTATTGAGATGGTTTCAAACTAACTTTCTTTTTTTATCCATACAGCACAAAGTGTGTGTGCAATTGCTTAAAAGATAACTATTGCCCAGTCAGAATGATTGTTTATACTATTGGTATGTACTACAGTAAAATGGTAACTATAGCAGAAGGTAGTTTGCTTTACCAATACATTCTATATAAGCTCAGTACTTTGACTTTATTGCGGTTTTAGGTCTTCATAATTGTTGAACTGTTTCTCTGTTCCCCATCCATGCCTTAGCACTCATGTAGCCTCAGAATTAGATGTAGGGGAGTATGAATTTTTGTAACAAGCTGACTGCTGGCTAGGTGTGAGCAGCTGAATTTTGCCAATCCTTCTCCTTCCATGTTTCTTTTTTAATTTAATGTGGAAGTGACTTTGGGCAGAATACTCGTGACAGTCTATTTACAGCCAATGGTTGATGAGAATCCTTGAGACCAGAAAAGGGTGTTTTAGTCAGCAGAGGGCTCCCCATCCTGTAGTAATAAACGATGTTCCTTGATAATATAGAAAAAAATAGTACTGGAGTTAGGAATCTGTGCAAGATTTCATGAGCCAATTATTTTCTTCAATTTTATCCTTTGTGCTTTAATTTCTCATGTGTAAAGTAAGAGAATCTATATTACTTCACAGGGTGTTATGAGAATAAAAACTTACTGTTTCTGATCGTCTGGACTATACGGAGGTCTGAAATAATACAAAGCTGTCTGATATAAAGTCTGAATTATTGGAAAGACGGACATATTTTGAGAGGTCTATTTCACATGCTCAGAAACATTTTACATTTATGCAGATATTAGTTTACTTATTGGTGAAGTTAACTGTGGTGTTGTCCCTGAAAAATTATGGATGGGAAAGATCCACATCTGGATTTAGTTCCAACCTTTCTGACATCATTTTAATGTATGTATATGCATACACAATGGCTATGGATCAGATGATGTAATGGATATGAAATGCCTTTAACTTTGCAAAATGTGGGTTCCATTCCAGGTACTCACATTGGTCTTGTAGTCTAAGTCAATTAAATCAGTTGGAAGAGCAGGGACTGGTTTTAAGACTGCCTTGGGATTCCATGTGCAGGCCTTAAATTTAAATACTTTAATGTGACCTCTGTCATTAGAGAATGCAAGAGAATGGACAGTTACCATTATGGTCTCTGCTCTGTATATCTTAATGTGTTTTTTCTAAATTTAAACTTTTGCTTTTATAAATGGCAACATATTTACTAGAGGTACTGTTATATTTGTAATTTATTTTGTAAGGAACAATAGCTTCAGATTAAATATGTTTGAAATCATGAAATATATGTGCATATGACAGTATAGTTTTATATTTCTGTGTTACATATCTTTTATTTATAATACTATCTTTACACAATGTAAACTTCAATGTATATTTAGTAATTTCAGATCTGCTGAAGTGAGTGCATAAGTTGAGATATGTATAAATATTTTGACTTGCTGAAGGATAGGTTCCTTTGACACTTTTTTATTTCACAGATATTGAAAGCATGAAAAATTAGTTGCTCTTTTTCTGTAAGCTGCCTGTCCTCAGGCAAAATAACCTCTAATTTAAAAAGCCTTAAAATTAAAAAAAACATTTAGTCAGTTAACCCAAAAGTACAAGTAAAGAATATGATGATTTTTTAAAAATAGTCAGAGAACCTCAAAAGATACTATGTATTTTGGATGATACCCAATAACTTCTAAAAGAAAGCTATCTTTTTTGCAGTAGTTTCTGTTCTACTCATTTTATAAATTACTTGGCATTTAGACTGGTAGAGCTGGAAGTTGCTGCTGCTACTTCAGGTGAGGTATACAGGCAAAGAAACAGGAAACCTTGCTATAAAAAGCATGTGACAAATCTTTATGCAAGTAAATTTCTCTGTAGGTAAAACATTGTTTAATTTCTGTGCATGTAACTCTGATGTCCGAAAAATATTTTCATTTCATCTGTCATTTTAGTGTATCATGAGGCAGTATTTGATTTTTCCACAAATGTTAGTGCTTTACCAATTAAGCCTTTTTCTAATTTGATTCAAAGACCTTTCAGTAAGTTGAACACTTCTCATCTGCCACAATAAGTCCAGGAAAAAATGTGTTATTTGTTTATTAACCAGCCAGACATAAAATGATCCACATATAACCTTCCTTGTGCATTGCTTATTCCTACCCTGACACATTCAGATTGGCTCACTGATTTGTCTGCTATTAATTTTTTTGATCATACTTATGAAAGTGTGTTCTGTGGGGAATAAAGTACAGTGTGTGATTGAGTTTTGAAGAGCTGTCCTGGAAAATTTATCTGTCACAATTAAAGATGTTAGTTGTCTCACCTCTGTGTTTGCTAGATAGCCCCACAACAGGACAGTAGTACATGAGTCCTTTGCCTCAGCCACTACTGTTCAAAGACCAGTATCAGTTTAAATCATCAGTATCAATATCCTTTGGGGAGAGTGAGACAGGCAGACAGAGGTAATATAATAATCTGAATCTCATCTTTCAAACCTGTTCAGCAGTGAACTCCTTTCCTTTTTTTTTTTTTTTTAAATAGCCTAAAGTAGTCTTTCCTTGCTTGCCATATTCCATCTGAAGTATTCCCTTTCCCCGTTCAGACTTTTCAGATCCTAATTCTTCCTTTCCATCTTAACGCTTTTCAATTGCAGACTGTGATGCAGACATTCAAACTTAATTTTGGCCTATTTATATGCAAAAAAAATCCCCCCAAAATATGCAAAGAGTGTCATACAATTTAACATCAAGGATACTCTGACAGGGTGGTATGTACAGGTGCTGCTCCCTTCTTACAACTTTTAAGTCTACCAGAGTTTACATAAGAATGATTTGATTATTCAATATATAGCATTCAATATGATATTGATAATATTTATTCAATAATTATTCAATATAATAGCATACTTAATTCCAAATTTAAGTAATAGCACTCTGGTATGTGTGTTTTGATTTAGGTCATGGCCCAGTAGTACGTGATGCAAATGCTAGAATCCAAGGCTACATTTCTCACCGAATTGCACGTGAACAACAAATTCTAAATGTTTTCCAGAAGAATGCTGGAAAATCATTTACATCCTCAGAGCTTGTAAGGATAGTATACAAGGTAATTGTTGATTAAAAGTTTTTAGATCAAACTAAAGAAAATTGAGGTTATGTTCATAAAATTGTATGTAACAGTTTAAGTATTTGAGTGAAGACCATGGTGGCTTTTAAAGGGGGGGGAGGGGGAGAGAAAATATTTCAGCTTGTTCAGAATTCATATATGACTGTGCATTTAAACTGTATTGTTTGAGCAGTTCATTGGAGTGGGGCCCAGATGATTCTTGCAAACTTCTTCTTTCACTATCTAGATGGTCCTAAGCACCGTTTCATAGGACGAAGCAAAAATAAAGTTGTAGTGCATGGTTTTAAGTGAAAAGTATAACATGACTGTTAATTTTTGGTTTGTCAAAGTGTGTTTGGAGTCTCCTGAAAGATTGGCTAGAACTTCTAGTTCCTGATTTATCAGTCTGCAGGAGGGTACAGGTGAACTGCAGTTTCACAGAAATGGATATTGCACTGAGAAATATCCGTAGCTTGCGTGTGTCATTAGACAGGCGTAAGAGTACTTTTTTTTTACTTCATCATTCTTCATGTAACCTCAGTAATTTGTACATGTGGTATGGGGGTTACCCCTCCTAGCAGGTAGAGATAAAAGAGGAGGAAGATGTTGAAGTTGCCCATGGCTGTGGTTTGTGAACAGGTCTGTAACAGCTTCACAACTCATTTTTCATGGTTCTGCTGATCCCCAGTTTCCAAAAGAATGACTACGTCACATTGAACATTTTGTGATGCTGGTGTACCTGTGGCTGTTTAGCTCCTGTAGCTTTCCTGCCTGAATAACTACAGTTTTTAAGTATACAGCCATTCACATGTTTCTGTAAATCACAAACCACTTGTCCTGTCACTATATAAGAATTTTTTCAGTACTACTAAAGCTTTCATTTAAAAAAAAAAAAAAGTGTAATCTTTCAAAGCTTCTTAAAGATTCACAATTTATTGAACTAGTTTTCTAGTGAATTTTCCTGCCAGGCTCATGTTATTTGGAGAAGAACTTTTTAATTTTCAAAAAGAAGGCTTTACTTTTAGGAAGATAGTGCTGGAGAGGGGGATTTTGAGAAATGTTACTGGGTTTTACCTAATGAGCATTGGAAAATTTTAAGAGACGTTTTGTCCTCCTAAAGCTATTGTATTTTTAAATTGTTTACTCATTTACAGATACTAATTGTTAAAGGATATTTAAACCCATGCAAATATTGTCATGGAATAGAAGTGATAGGTATCTGTGGAGAAACGCATCTTTAAATTTGTCTTTAAAAATGCTCAGCTACACTGACAACCCAGTGCAGACCGAGCTTAGAAGAGCACAGTCTTCTTAGTGTTGGCCGAAGTTTGCATAATACAAATGAAAAAAGCAAGCAAAGTAAACAAAAATGTGTTACTAGGCTACTAGTGCAACTGGTGTAAAATTGATTTACTCATTTCAGTTTGTTGTCATTATATAACTGACTGAATGTTCAACAAGGCAATTCAGAAGGGGAAAATCTATGTTAATAAACTGTGAGTTCTGTATATTGAAAAAATAATTGGGAGATATTTAAACAAATACAGAATGCATATTTGTGTTCCCATTAGGACATCCCTGAAAATTTACTTCTAGCAGCAGAAAGAAACCTCCTAGTCCACTTGAAGAAGTTGGAAAAAGAAGGAAGAGTGTGTAAGTTGTGGATGGAGGGGTGGAAGGAGGGTCATTTTAATTTTGATTTTCTATGTACTGTTTCTCATTATATTTTAGTACATTGTTTCCTGGGGAAAAAAAACTTGCAATTAGTTGTAGTAGCTGTCCTTCAGACAATTTGAAGTAGGATTAGATACAAAAAGCCTATGGTTATACAGTATTTCCAAACTTTTAGAAAATATTTTATAAAGTATTTGTGACGTGCTTAGAGCACAGATTACTGCAATGCATATACCTTTAAATTTTGATTTAAAACATACCACGGGATACATTCATAATGCTAGCATTTATACCTTTGTGTATTTCCTGAAATTCATATCTAAATATGCATGTACATAGCATTTTATGGGATTACATTTTAGGTTTCTGCCTTTCCTAAATGTGTAATGTTGTATATATGTGTTCTAGAGATGGTTACAATCACACAGTGTAAATTTTTACAATTTCTGATTAGTACAGTACTTAAGTAGAGCAACTATAGTTTACTGGTTTTACATTTTGCCTTTACTTTTAGTGAACAAAGTGAAGTATTCTGTTTCTGTAATGGCATGCGCATTTGGAAATGTTATTCAGCCAGAAGCCAAGGAAAATATTTCTTTCTGTACATTATATGACTGCACCCAGGACTGTCTACTTATAAGTAAATAATTACATGAATATTTAAAACTGTTTCAAATTTTCAGCATTACCAACCTGAATAACAACATCAAATTAGTGTATTTTTTCCAAGTTAGACCTTCTGTTTATTTTAATGATAAATCAGCTACTAGGTACTAATTGTTTCAGCAACTGAGATTTAATTTTTGTAATTCAAAGAAAATAGGCTACAGTCACGTGAATACAGTCATTACCGAAGCTCAGAAAATGATGTCTTTAAGCATATTTTGTGCAGAATGCCATGGAAGCTTACCAACGTGATACTTAACTGCACCAGCTTTTAAATGTGATCTCAATTCTTGGTTATTAACATACATTATTGACCTACACGTTTATCCAGTTTGGCTCCACAAGATGCCTCTGGGGTATTGGATGCTGTTGACTATTTATCCCTTCCCTTTCACGGCCAAAGTAGCTCAAGCAACAGCATTTTCTGTTTAGATGAAGTAGTGGATAAATTAACTTTCTCTTTAAAGGTAGACTTGCAGTCTTCCCTACAGAAAACTGTGCCATCTTAGGTGTGCAGGAACTAATTTGTCTGAGTAAGCTAGTGACTTTCATCTCTTAAGCCACGTTTTTTGTTGGGGGTTTTTTGTGGTTCCCCCCCAAAACACACTTTTCATGCTTACTGGACAAAAATAGCTCACCTTTCCCCAGAAATCACCTTTGAATTTTCAAGAGACAGCAGATATGGAGCTTCAGTCAGCTACCTGTTCACAAAGTAGCAACTGCTTGAAATTATTAGAAAGTTTAGATAACTAGAGGAGATACTAATCAGAAGAATTGTTGTGACTCTTCTACTCCAGTTGGAGGTCCTTGATTCAGCTGTGTGCTTCTGCTTTCCACGAAGCACAAGAAGTGTCCTTTAAAGTATTTTGTTTTGTTTTGTATTTTAATCTTCAATTTGTGCTCACAGAGAAGGGGGGAAGCAATCTCATCAGAACACTTGGGGTTTTTCTGTGCTGATCTCTGCAGTGTGGAAACAATTGTTAAGTTTTTAAATACAAGCTTAGACCCAGATCCATGATAAACACTTAATATCATGTGACCTTTGTCAGTTTTTCAATTCAAATCAAGGACATCTGTTAAGGAAAATTGATTCTGTTGGTTCTGAGCATGTAGCATACAAATGCTTGCATACTCATGTTACTTGTTCATTTGGTTTTGATATGATGCCCTTTCCACATAGTCTGAGTTGCAGAATTTCAAGTTTTGTTCTCATTATGGAAGACTTGAGTTGCAGTCATAACACTGTCTGCTTAATTTTCACAAAATATTTTTCCAAAGAAACATGTTGTCAGTATCGGTAATGAATGTGACGGGCATATTACAATGTTACAAGAGAGCTACTCCATGCAAATCATGGCCATATGCTGTCTGCTGCAGTCATTAATTCACCACTTCATTCTACGGCTTGCAGTTTGAGTTGGTACCTAACTTTTATAACTTCAGTTAGGAGTGATACTGCCTTTACAGATTTGCTTTTCTCACTTTAAACAGAAAAACAATGTCTTGTATACAGGAGCATGGCACAATATGCGCATGTAAGCTTTCTCCCATGTTTGGATCTAAATATTGTGGTCGTTGTTTCACATTTTTAAAACACAGCTGATGAAGAGATCAGAATAATTTGACTGTTCTTAATTTAGCAGCACAGATTTTTTTTTTTCTCTAAAGTTCATAAATTTCAAAAAGTGCAACAAGTGCTCTGCTACCTCGGATTTCTTAGTATATAGAAATTTTAATATTCTGAACTTTAAATAACTGTAGGTTTATTAAACCCTTTTTTATTAATCATTCTTTATACTGCTGGGTTACATTGTGGAACAGTTGATGTTTATCACCTTCCATTAAAACTCAACACTGGCCTGAAGGAAACTATTCTAATAGTTTTAATAAAAAATGACATGTACAGACATACATATGCAGGTACACGTTAAGTTTGAGATAGTCTAATGTTTATATATAGCATCTAAGTATTAATTTGTGACTGATTTGGTCTTTTTTTTTTAACAGTACATGAGGCATCTCCCAACTTCAGATGGAGAAACAATTTATAAGTAACGCAAGATTGCTCAACAATATTTTTGATCTGCACAGTTGCTGCATGAAAAAATATAATGATGAGCTCAGACAATATGTAAAATAAAAAATGATTCTTCTTTCTTTTTTTTTAAAACAGTGGTAACACCATTTTAAAGCAATGTTACAGTCAGTTAACTAATGTTTTTCATATTCTACTTCATGGGAATTTTAAAAATAACGATAGGTACTGAGTTAATGAAATGGAATGGGTGTGAAGAAATTAATGTTACCCCTGTTATAAAATACCCAGCTTTATCACTGGTGGCAGAAGACAAATAGCGAGGTCTTATAAACTTAATATTACAATATTATAAAGCAATATTATAAACTTCGTAAATCATATATATATAAAACTCTAGTAAAAAGAATAGAAAAGATGTTATTCTAAACCTGTTTTCATTTGCTTGTGATTTTCAAAAAGCGATTTTCTAGTAAATTATCTGTACATTCTAAAAACCAAGTTATTTTTGTTAACAGATATAAATACTGGGGTTTATATTCCTTTTCTAATTTAGCTGCCTGTGCATATCTTTGCTGGTTGCTCACTGCAATAGGTTTTAAGAAACTCTGAAAGTAATTCCAGACTTCTCTGTTTTCTGGTGGAAACACCGTTTCTATGGAATTCATTCAAAGGATTCATTAATTTTAACTAATCAGTGTCAAAAAATGCAAAGAGTTGGAGCAGACTCTTAAATTCCTTATAAGATTCTGCAAGAATGTGATTAAAAAGCTGTATAAATTGAGATAGGTATTACTGTACTGATTTTGGCTGGGATAGAGTTAATTTTCTTCCTAGTAGCTGGTATAGTGCTGTGTTCTGGATTTAGGACGAGGAAAATGTTGACAACACACTGATGTTTTAGTTGTTGCTAAGCAGTGCTTACACTGGTCAAGGACTTTTCAGCTTCCCATGCTCTGCCAGGGGCACGAGAAGCTGGGAGGGGGCACAGCCAGGATAGTTGATCCAAACTGGCCCAAGGGGTATTCCATACCATATGACATCACGCTCAGTATATAAACTGGGGGGAGTTGGCCAGGGGGCAGCGATCGCTGCTCGGGGACTGGCTGGGCATCAGTCAGTGGGTGGTGAGCAATTGCATTGTGCATCACTTGTTTTGTACATTCTTTTATCATTATTATTATCTTCTCTTCCTCTGCTGTCCTATTAAATTGTCTTTATCTCAACCCTCGGGTTTTACTTTTTTTTTTTTTCCTATTCTTTCCCCCATCCCATGGTGGCGGGGAGGGTGAGCGAGCAGCTGCGTGGTGCTTAGTTGCTGACTGGGGTTAAACCACGACAATTACACACCATATGAAGTTAAGGTCATCTATCACTTCATAACTAACAAGCTTCAAGTTTTGCTGTTAAATCCATTTAAATTACAAATATTTTAACTAAAGGTTGTATTTAGTTGTAAGATACTGTATAGTGTATTAAAGTGCAATGAAGATTAATTTAAACTGCAAGTTCAGTTCTCTGTGTACTTAAACTTTCAGAATAGTGTATAAATATTTGCATTATTTGGTGTATTCAAAGTGTGTGAAGTTTTTATGATTTATGCACTTCTTTTAATGCTAGCTCAACCTTAAAAAAAAAAAAATCAGGTATGAGCTGTTTGAAAGTACCAAAGACAAATATATGTCCTTGAAAACCTTTCACCGTTCAATCCTGTACCTTCATTTGGGAAACATGCATATGTTTGGGTATTTAAGGCATGTCTTGATAATTATCATTATTTTATGAAGTTGATGACATTGGTTCTAATCAGCTGAGCCAAATCCAATACAAAAATACTCCCAGGAACAGCAATCCCAAACTGAAATCGTATTCTCAAGTAGTAACCAGCCCCCTGAAGAGGGGAAATAATAACTTTCTGCTCTATAAAATGATGCTTTTTGCAAACTTCATTGATCTGGGTTTTGGCCACATCCTGACTCTTGCTCACTTTTAACTTTCTGTGCAGTGCCATTTTGGGGTCTTTTTCAGGTCTCCTAGTTTTTCTTCCCTTTACGTTTTCCCTTTACTTGCATTTTTCTGTTTCAGCCACTTTTTTTTTTCCCCTCCTCCCACGAACCTTTTGTTTTTTCAATTCCTTTTGGATTGTTTCTCTGTTCATAATTACTCAGAAGCTTTCACATGGACTTCTTGCCATTAATAATTACTGTTTTCCTGTAGCTATTTCATGAATTTATAGTTAGGCATAAAAAGGTAATTATCACTGTTTTCTTTTTTAAAAACTTAATTCACATGCTCTGAATGATGTCATTTTGCTTCAGGAAAACAGAAAGATCAGTGAAATGGCACAATTTTCTGTCGTGAGGTCTGAGAACCTAAGCCAGCAGGAAACTGGTATGAAGAGGTGATGTCTCATTAACTTTCTGAGCTAAAGAAGAAATCTACTGGCAGGCAAAATGTCACTGAACCATTTTCTTCTGTTTTACTAGACCTCATTTTTAAATACATGTAAATGGCTTTAGAATTCAGTTAAAGTATCATTGGAATTTGCAGGCAGTGAAGAAAGTGAGAGGACAGAGATCAGAGAATTCCACGTTCTGTGCTGTGCTGCAGCAAATGCCTGACATTCTGAAAAAAATGAGGGAAATTGCAGTTTAACCAGACTTGTCATTAATGATCGTGTATGGTGTCTCTGGAATATTAAAAGCAGAGATTGCACTGTTACTAACATGTATATACAATAAGGGATACTTATATCATCTATGACATGTTGTGACAGTCTTAAGACTCCTTGTTGATTATGAGATTATAAATCAGAAGAAGTGTTTGTTTATTTAAAAATAGAATGGTAATGTAAGCTGTATGCCATCTGTGTATAAAAATGGGGATTAGCCTATTTACATCCCTTGTATTGAATAGAGATATCTTTGCAGAATGCATTAAAAGTTAAGAATAAAAACAGGAGAAGGGGCAATTTCTGTCTCATCAAGCTATAAGAGCAAATGTAATTCAATGCATTAGCTTTCTAAACAGCTGGGGACAGAAGCTGGAAGAAGCACAAATTGTGTTTCCAGCCTTCCTGCCCGCTAATTTTAAGATCCTGTCCTGAGAGGCAGCATCATTTCTTAGATTTAAGACCTAGGAAAGAAGTTTGATGGTAGTTATAACCTTTCTTGGGTTTTCTGTTCTGTTTCTTGCTGCTTTGCTTATTTACATTTTGTTTGAAATGTTGTTCTTGGTTATATCTTTAAGGATGCTTGATGACGAGTGCATTCAGGAAAGGTTCCCAAATAGGAAGGGCATTGTTCTTTTTGTGTCTGTTACTGTGGGTGCAGTAATATGCTTACTACCAAATCCTCCACAGTCTTGTCACCTGGAACGGTGTATTGGGTTCCCATGGCAAGATTTTGGTAGCGGGGGGGGGGGGCGCCACAGGGGTGGCTTCTATGAGAAGATGCCAGAAGCTTCCCCCATTTCAGACTGTCGGGAACTTCCTTCCTAAATGATGTGATCATTTTGAGGCCTAGTATTTTAAAATACGGACATCTGGAAAGAAACCTGGCAAACATAGACCAGCAACCCATTGGCAAGAAGCAGACTGAGGGCCGAGTCTCTGGTCTTTTAGATCATCCCACTTTGCCTAAAGAGCCATGAGAAACATCATGTGGCAGAAGAGGGAGCTCCAATAAAAGAACAGTGTGGAAGCTATTCAGGTGAGGCAACAGGTTGCCTTGTTTTCTGTTTCAGTATAGCAGTTTACACTATATCGTCAGGACGAACACAAGAACAAGTTGAAACCAAGGAGCTCTGTGCCTGTATGAGAGGACTTCTAGCCAGACACCCGAGGCACTTGCTGATTATAGCTTGAGAAAAGGATGTCTTGTCCCAGTTACGTCCTGTTTGTTCTGTAGAGATGAGATGACCTGATTTCTTTTAAGGCTGAGGTGGGAAATAGATGCAAGCCTACGTTGCAAAAAGGATTCTGATTTTTATCGCAACCCAATGTAGTTCACAGGTGCAATATGTTACATCCATGACTACATGGCATGCGATCAGGGATATACTTCCACATTGTTGTCATTGAAATAATAAGTTGTTCTTACTTTAGAGTTACAAAATACTTGTGTGGCCAGGGGTTGAGGAGATTTCTAAGATATAAACATCTTGGGACTGAAATATGAATGCTTGTTCTGTTTAGACTTTTATATTTTAAAAAAATCTCCAGCTGCAAAGGGAAACATTTCTGTAATCTTTTCTGTATTTTTAAGTACCCCACATCATCTCCAGATACCAAGTATCCCTGTCTCCTGATTTAATAAATTCTGAGCATCTTCACAGCTGATGAAGGTGTCTCACAGTTGAAAAACCGGGTCATACACTAATCAGTCTGCTCCATGAGTCACTCCCTGCTCCGTGTAGTAGGAAGAAGCCAACCTATTTTAACAGTTCATACAATGCATTTGGTGCACACTCTCCATTCTGGCAAGGCAAAGCCGTACCGAATAGTTGCATTTTAACCTCTTACCCTGTATTTGTTAGCTGCTGACAGCAAAAGCTGTTGTGAGAATGCTAAACTTCAGCCATAAATTACTCCTTTTCTTCATCTTTCTCCCCCTATATCCATTGGGAGTATCTGTCAGGCAGAAGCTTTAATAAACAAGAGTAGCATGAATTGGGGGGGTGGGGGGGGGGGTGTTGAAGGACAGCTCAATTCGGCCTGGATGTTTTCTGCATCAGTGTTGATTTCTCAGACCTCTTCGTTCATCTGTTTTAGCCTGGTAACAGCCCTCTGTGATTGGGCACCTCTAGCCTCCCTTTTAATGTCTCTTCCTTCTATACTTCCCCATCAGCTTTTCTTCCCTTCTGCTTTCATGTACTGGATTCCTTGCTACTGTTACTTGGATAACGTATGTTATTTCTGGCTATGCAGTAGAATGCAAGCAGGCGGGATGGTAGGAGCCTGCTGCCAGCGCAGTGAAAGCTGCACCTGGCGGCTGCGCCTCAGCCGTAACCGTACCGAGCGCAGGGAGCGCGGCTGCCTAATGGCATCCTTGGGGTGCCCGCCTTCCAGCTGGCGGAGGTCTGACAGCGGAACTCAGCCAGAGCCCTAGCGGGAGGAGAAAGAAATCCAAGGTGAACCTGGATGGCGGGGGTGGCGGGGGGGAGCGGAGTCTGGCCCGGCTCTGCGGGCACACACCGCAGCGGGGGCAGCCCGCCCTGACCGGCCGCTGCCCGCGAGGGCGCGGGCCCCGCTAGCCCCGGAGCGCGGCCGCCTGCTCCGCGACCCCGGCGGGACCCACGGCCATTTTCTGTCGCCGCGGCCTCGGTGGGAGAGGGGAGCTGGGCGGGTGCCCAACGCGGGCTCCGGGCTACCGCCAGCGAGTAAGCCGGCCGGCGCTGCCGGGCACGGCACGGCTCGGCTCCGCCGGCAGGCCCCGGCCCGCGCCGCCGCCCGGGGCGGCCTCCCGCGGGCGGGGAGGCGCCGGCCGCGCCGCCGTTGGTCGGTTTGAACCGCCGGGCGCTGCCCCTCGCCGCCCCCGGGGCGGGCGGAGGCGCCCCGCCGGCCGGCAGGGGCGCTGCTGGCGGCGGCCGACGGCGGGGGCTGCTCCCTGCGGCCGGGGCGGGGTGAGGCGAAGCGGCGGCTGCCATTCCTCGGCTGCGCGGCCGCCTCCTCCCCCTCCGCCTCTTCCTGGCCGCGGCGAGAGGAGCTGTGCTGGCAGCGGGGAGGCGGCGGCGGCGCCCAGCTCCCTGCCCGCCATGGCGATCCGCAAGAAGAGCAACAAGAACCCGCCGGTGCTGAGCCACGAGTTCATCGTGCAGAACCATGCGGACATCGTGTCCTGCCTGGCCATGATCTTCCTGCTGGGGCTCATGTTCGAGGTGAGGCGGCACCGGCGCCCCCGCCCCGGGGGCTTCGTCCCGCTTCTCCCGCCTCCGCCGGGGGCTCTCGGCGCTGGGCGGGGAGGGCGCGGGGGTCCCGATGCGCCAGGGGAGGCCGGGCGGGTGGGCGGCGGGTCGCTGCAGCTGCCCCTCGGCCAGCGCGGGCACCTCCCGGCGCACCTGCCCGCCAGCCCACGCCCTCCCCGGGCCGCCCGGCCCTCCCGCCCCCGCTGTGCGCGGGGAGAGGAGCCGACCCCTCGCCCCGCTGCACGGCCGGAGGAGCCAACGCGGGCGCCCTCCCCGCGGCTCATGCTCGCTTCCCCGGGCCCGGCCCCTCGGGGAACGCCCTCTTCCCCGTCTCGGCCCGGAGAAGCGCAGCCCGTGGCTGCCGCCGGGACCCGGCTCCCGTCTCCACTCGCCGCCCGAGAGCGGAGGCCGTGTCCCACCGCCCCCTCCCGCAGCGCGGCGCCGCCGCGAGGGGACGGGGCGAGGGGAGGCGCGTTTCCTCCCGCGGCGGCGGGGAGTTCCTGCTGGCGGCGGGGTTACGTGGCAGTCGGAGCGCGGCGGCCGGGGGAGGAGTGTGCGGCCGCGCTCGCACCGCGGCGGGGGGGTGAGGGGGGCGAGGCCCAGCCGCGACAGGCGATTCCCCGCTCTTTGTGTGCGCGGCCCAGCTGGGCCCCGCCGGCACTACAGCTCCCGGCAGGCCGCGCGGCGGGGAAGGGAAACAAACGGTGGCGCGTGCCACAGCCGCCGCGCGGGTGCGCGCCGCCCCCCCCTTGGCGCGCAGCGCGTTCCCCTGGCACCCCCGCGGAGCCCGGGGCCGCGCGTCGCCTGCCGGGGCTCCCCGAGCCACAGGCGGTCTGAGGAGCCGTTAGCCCACGGGGGGGTCGATCCGGCTGTCTCGGCGGGTGCCGAAGTTACCTCCCGCCTGGAGGTGGGGCCGGCTGCGGCCGGGTTTGACAGCGGTCGCAGGGAGCTCGGCCTCGGGCCTGGCTGAGGGCCGGCCCCGCCAGGCGCTGCGTTTGGGCCCCCGTGTTGGATGCAGTAATTGAAGCTCTCCCTATAAATGACGTGAAAAGTTAGTAAACTCTGGTGGACGGGTGCGTGGGGACAAGAAAACCTTGAGCTTGGCTGCTGACCTACAGGGTGCCTTTTTGGTTCTTCTCGGTTACCTTCTGGGAGAACTGAAAAGGCAGTTTACCTGTGTGACTTCCAAAATGTTCTCAGTTGTGTCCCGTCATAGTAAGACACTTCTATTTTTGCTGGCTAAATGTTTCTGGCTTTTCAGAATTTTAGCCATTTGTTTAGAGTTGTGGGCTTTTTATTATATGGATGGTTTTCAGAATCATTTTATCCAGCTGTTGATACTGCTCAGCACTAGAGGCCAGTGGAGTTAGGAAAAAAAAAATATATGGAAAGAAAAAACAGGGCAGACCAAGAAAGCTGTTATGTTTGGGTTTGCTATCAAAAATCACCAAGACAGTCCTTATATGGTGGTTTTCTGGGGATTGAGGTTAAAGAGATGGACTTAAGCTATTACCTTTTATGTCAACTTCTGGCTCACTGTATTTACAATATTACTGGTAGGGTTGGAAGTTTTGAGGAGATTGGATGTGCTGAAGTCTTTTGATTCTAGTTTTTTTTAATCCAGGTTGTTTTCTACCCCAGCGTAAAACGGCCATATGCCTTTGTTGGTACAGATGTGGTATGGCTGAGAAGATTGTTGCAATTTCTTAAACGCTTTGATATAGGTCTTGGAAATCACCTGCTGTGGTTAATGTTGGTATGGTAAGGTGTTTATACTGCCTGACTTGTGCAACTGAATTAGGACTTTGTGAGTAGCTGACAGAGCCTTCAAAGGGCAGTTCAGAATTGACTAACATTTTGAATTGTCCTCTGAAGGCTCCCTTGATGAATAGGGAGCTCTAGGCAACTTCACTAATTCAGGCAAACTAGTTGGGATTCCCTGAAGTTACATGGAGTGAACGGTCCACTCTATATTCAGGGATTCCTAGAAAATCTAGGGCTTGTTTACAAAGTGCTAGTTTAAAAAACAAATAAATCTTATTTCTTGTGAATTATAATAAATGCTGGTAGTAACCTAATCATTCTCTTCAGATACTCAAAGTATCTTTCCAAGATTCATAAAGGAGTTTGGGTTTTTGTTTTTTGTCAGTCCTATAAATGCAACAAGGATGCTAGGTTTTTACAGCAATGAGAAGCGATCGGATCATAAATATTGTAAAGCATGGTTATTTTTCCCTCTCTGTTAAGACATGTTGATTCATGTTGGGATTCAACAAAGATGTGTTAAAGTTGAAAATTAATTTATGCTTATTGACAGATAAGAACTTGTGCTCCTGCTTATTTATTGGGTTTTTTATAGTATCACCACCACCCAAAAAAAAAAAAGCCTTCAGAACAAACTCCCCCCCCGCCCTTTTATTCATTCTGCTTTATCTTATTGTCCATCATAAAGGCGTAGTACCACTGCTGCTAAATTTAATTTATTTTGTTTTACACTTCTTGCTAAAGGATCCCCAGGGTCAAAAGAATGCTAATTGTATTGAGTTGGTATGCAGCTGGTCTGAAATGGTTCTCCATTCTTTATGCATTTTCTCCTTTCCAGTCCACATTTTCCAAATCACCCACAGATTTATGAATATGATATTGACCTTCAAATTTTGTCAAATTAAAAAGTAGTTTTAAATGAAGTTTATTCTCAGCCACTGCTGCATGCATCCTGGTCTAGGGATTATATCGTATTGTACATTCTGTTAATGTAATAATATGGTATGGACTGGAGAAAGAATTGCAGCATATGTTTTCGTTTTAATGTTGTAGAAAAGGCTATTTGTAAGTAGCATTTTCGAGGATATTTCATTCAGGAGATTGGGTGTTCTGTAAACAAACCCACAGAGATCACGCGATGTGTTCTGCCTTTGGGAAGTCAGGTGAAGTAGTGTGATAATGTGAGTTGATCAGGTTTATGGGAGGGGATAAACGTGCTGGGGAAGGGTGCTAAAACTATGCGCACATGTTTTCAGTTTAATATAGTTTATTTCAGTGAGAATTCATAGCACTTTGGTTTTTTCTCTTTCAGATTACAGCAAAAGCAGCTGTCATTTTTGTTACAGTTCAGTATAATGTTACCATTCCTGCCACAGGTATGTATCTTGCAGGAGGTTAGTTATGAGACAGTGTATTCAGACATTATTAGTATGCTGTAGTTTCTAGACTGAGGATAAGTGAATTTGTCAATTTTAATAGATAATAAGTAATTTTCAAGGACTTCACTTTATTTTTAGTAAAACTCCCTTTTAATTAATTAGGTTAGGAACAATGTATCTGTTCTGCTGGATTCATCATTAGTGCTTAAACACCATCTGACTGGTAGATAAATTCAGATTAATTCTTACTCTGGTTTTGCATGTGACAATTGTTACTAGTCAAAGCGGGGTGATAGTTCAACGTAATTTTATAGTCCCCTTTCAATGCATTTGGGTAAGCTTCCTTAGTGCGCTTAAGTTTTCATTTTTATAGTATATCTTTCCAGAACCAAGTTTAGTTTGTGATGTGATGGAGAAGATGACTGTAAACAATCTAGTGACTTAGCTTATGATAGCAGTTTAATTTGACTTCTCTTTGTTCAGCTGACTACAAACTACTTCTGTCTGAAAGGTTTCACTGCGAGAAACAAACTTATTAGCCACTAAACTGTATTGGTGCCTAACAGTTAATTCTATTTGTCTTTTAGAAGAACAATCTGCAGAAACAATCTCTCTCTATCACTATGGCATCAAAGACTTGGCGACAATTTTCTTTTACATGCTTGTAGCAATAATCGTACATGCTATAATTCAGGAGTATGTACTGGATGTAAGTACAAAATATTAATTCCTTTCATCAAGATAATTGTCAGGTTTTAATTAGACTTCAAGCCTATTAAGTTAAAAGTAAACTTTAGCATTAACCTTTTAACTGTTAAAACATACATTGAAACTTCTAGGTGTTCTAATGCAGTTAACAGGTAAATGTTAAGTACTACAGCATATAAATAACAACGGACTTTCGTTTCAGAAAATTAACAGGAAAATGCACTTTTCAAAAACAAAGCATAGCAAGTTCAATGAGTCTGGGCAACTTAGTGCATTCTACCTTTTCTCCTGTGTTTGGGGAACAAGTATTCTTGTCTCTGTAAGTATGATTTCTCTTCTGTTTGTATTATGAGATTTCAAAAACTTCACTTATGATAAATAAGTTGTCAGCTTATGTTTCTGGTTTTAGCTGGTTTTAATATTAAAGTGGGGACAAGTTTAGGGATTCTGTGTAGGTTGTAGTCATCACTGAGTATATATCACTGAGTATATCACTGAGTCCAATAGTGTTACTGTTGCTCAGTCAGAGTTAATTTGATTTACTGTCAACTGAATAAGGTAAAACTTTTAAACTCTATTATGGTACTTAATTCTCTGTAGTTTTTCTGTGTTGGCTTATTAGCATAAATTAAATGTTAAAAAAGCATCATACATAGCATTTTGGCAGCCTAGGGAATGGGTATATGGACAGATTGCTGTAGGCTCAGGTGAGTGTGTGCTTTTAGATGTCATACTCCTTGCTAGTGGCTGTATGTGTATAAGCTTAGTTTAAAAAAGGGGAAGAGTAGGTTGTTGGGTTTTTTTTTTTTCTTCCTTAACATAATGGCTCCTGAAGAAACTTTCCTTAGTTATGCTCAATACTTGTCAGCAGTTTATAAGGGAAGGCTTATGGCTGTAGTGATGCTGAAATAACCTCCATCTCATAGGACACACTATCTTGAATGAACACTTGGTTTGTTTGGTTCCTTTTTATTTTTCTAAGCCAATACAGCTGTCGTTTGGTTTTTGTGGTTGTTTTTCTTTGTTTTGGTTTGGTTTTGTTTTTGTAAAAGGAAATACATTGATCTGCAGCTTTTAGTTGTGTGTGTAGATGTGTGCATGTTTGTATGTACACACATGCATATATATAAATAAATAAATAAATACAAATACATACATTATGTATGTTCATTATTTCTGACTAGGAAGTAGCATCTTTGAAGGTTTATTGGTTTTTTGTTTGTTTGTTTTAGGAGAACTATATATCAGATCCAACCTCTCTGTGGAGGGACTATCCGCACACTCTGATTCCGTAAGACCTCTTCCTTAGACCTCTTCCTTAGAGGATTGTTGGGGAGAGGAGGGAGTGTTTTAAACTTCTGGTGTGTCACATACAATCTGTGTAGAATAAATAGTCTGTAAAACTACATTAGTCACTAATGTGTTTTTGCTCGTATTTATGGAGGAACTTGATTCTCTGTCAGTTTGTAGCATACAGAGTTCTCTTTCTATGGGCTGTTATTTAAAGAATTAAGTTTTTGCAAGCTCTATTTATCTTAATGATTTTGGTTTTTTAAAAAAAACTTACTTTTGAATTGGCTGGCTTGAAGGATCTATATTTTTCTTTCTTTAGAGACAGTGAATAAACATGTTCACTAGAAAGTTTCTGAAATGTTTTAAGTTCATTAATAAAAAGTAATATTCTTCAATTCTTGCTGTATTGTACAGGTTTCAAATGAAGTTTTTCTACATCTTACAGTTGGCATACTGGTTTCATGCTTTTCCGGAATTGTACTTCCAGAAAACTAAAAAAGTAAGTTCAAAATGTAAATTGAAAGAACTCCAAACAAAGCAGCTCAAACAGTGGAATAGTTAATTTCTTTTGGACTTCCAGAGTAATGTGTTACCCTAGATTTCCTACCCTGTTCTTATTTTTGTTACCCATTTTTCCTGATGGAATTTTGGGTGCTCAGATGTCCATGTGAGAAGGTAGGTTTTTTCTTTTCAGTTAAATCCTGTATTTCTAGCTGCAGTAAAATCGCTGTATATCTGTTGTGTAAATAAAAATTAAAAATTACTAGTGTTTCTCATCTACTAAAAGAATTTTCCCTTGAGCAAATGAATGTGAGATTTTCTTTTCAAACTCTTGTTTTGTTTTTGTTTGTTTGTTTCTTGTAATTAGTAGTCTGGTCTAAATTCCAATGATGGAATTTAGAATTGCTTCATGAATCATGATACAGGTGTAGAATATAAGCAGTGAATAATTTGATAAATCCAAGAAATATTGAACTCTGGGATTTGATTTAAATAACTACTGTCCTCAGCAGAAGTTCTGGTTAGTTGCATATTGAGATTTTCAATGCTCAATTTTTAACATCCTTTTCCCCCTAAGAGTTTTCTCTGTTGGGGTTCTTAAAACACTGAGTTTACTGTAGATTCTTTGTAGCACGCTTTTTGCCTTCCTGGACCAATTTAAGTCCTCTCTTTGCGTGTTTTTTTGCTCAGGCTCATTTTGTATATGCAGTTTCCTTTTTAAACTTTTAAGTTTTAAACTCTTCAACATGGCTTCACCAAGGGCAAATCATGCTTGACTAATTTAGTGGCCTTCTATGGTGGAGTGACTGCATCAGTGGATGAGGGAAGAGCTACTGATGTCATCTACCTGAACTTCTGCTAAGGCTTTTGATATGGTCCCCCACAGCATTCTTACCTCTAAATTGGAGATAGATGGATTTGGCAGATGGACTGTTAGATGGATAAGGAATTGGCTGGATGGCTGCTTCCAAAGAATTAGTCAGTGGCTCAATGTCCAAGTGGAAACCAGTAACAAGTGGTGTTCTTCAAGGGTCAGTACTGGGACCAACGCTATTTAATATCTTCATCAGTGACATAGACAGTGGGATCGAGTGCACCCTCGGCAAGTTTGCAGATGAGACTAAGCGAGTGGTGCGGTTGATTTGCTTGAGGAAAGGGATGCTGTCCAGAGGGACCTTGACAGGCTTGAGGAGTGGGCCTGTGTGAACCTCATGAAGTTCTACGAGGCCAAGCGCACGGTCCTGCATCTGGGTCATGGGAATCCCCAACATGAATACAGGCTGGGGGATGAAGGGATTGAGAGCAGCCCTGCAGAGAAGGACTTGGGGGTACTGGGGGATGAAAAATTGGGCATGAGCCAGCAATGTGCACTTGCAGCCCAGAAAGCCAGTTGTATCCTGGGCTGCGTAAAAAGAAGTGTGGCTAGCAGGTTGAGGGAGGTGATTCTCCCCCTCTGCTCTGGTGAGACCCCAGCTGGAGTACTGCATCCGGACCTGGGGTCCCCAGCACAAGACAGACATGGACCTGTTAGACCAGGTCCAGAGGAGGGCCACAAAAATGATCACCTCTGCTATGAAGAAAGGCTGAAAGAGTGAGGGTTGTTCAGCCTGAAGAAGAGGGGGCTCTGGGAAGACCTTATTCCAGCCTTTCAATATTTGAAGGGGGCTTATAAGAAAGATGGAGAAAGACTTTTTATCAGGGCCTGTAGTGACAGGACAAGGAGCAATGATTTTAATCTGAAAGAAGGTAGATTTAGATTAGGTAGGAATAAATTCTTTACAATAAGGGTGGTGAGACACTGGAACAGGTTGCCCAGAGAAGTTGTGGACGCCCCTTCATTGGAAGTGTTCAAGGTTGGAGAGGGCTTTAAGCAGCCTGATCTAGTGAAAGATGTCCCTGCCCATGCCAGGAGGGCTTGGACTAGATGATCTATAAAGGTCCTTTCCAACCCAAACCATTCTGTGATTCTGTTGTTGCTCTGTGTCTCTGCTGCCAGAGTTCTACTTTATTCAAGAAAATGAAACATACATGTTACATAACCCTAGGTCTTTGTTCAAGAGGCTAGAAGAGCCTTGGGAAAATAGTAATGAGATGCTTTGTTTTCATGCTGATCAGACGCAGTATAAACACCAATGTTTTGCAGATACGCTGCAGGTGATGTTCCCATATTGTGCTAGTGGTATCTCTTGAATTTGACTTCATATCAAAATGTGGAGTCTTTTAACATAACTTCAAGAAAGCTGTCACAAGTGGCAGAAGTGCTGTATATTGAATAGTCATGTTTTTACTGGGTCACTGCCTGGAATTTTGGCCGCTGTCTTTTGCATTAAGTTTTAAGAGTGATCGTTCATTTGTTTTAGCAAGTTCATACCAAATATTTCTTTCACCACCGTTTAACCTCTACTATCTTGGCTTCTTTGCCTTATTCCTTCTCTTGAAGGAACTGGCTTCTTTTACTCAGGTCTAGTTGTCTGTACTACTGATGCAGACAAGAAAATAAGTTTTTAACTCAGCTTTCTGTATAGTAGCATATACCTCTACCTGCGTTATTCCAGTAGGCCTTCAGTCTCTGTCTAAGCAGGCAGCATGGGCTATTTAAATGTTACCTCGTTCTGAAGATAAAGTGCAAAAGGCTGGTCCTGGTAGTACTTTGAGAAACTGAGCATTTGTACTGAATGTTCACTAACTTGTCTGAAAGAACTCGTTTTTTGTTTTCTTTCAGATCATTTAGAGTAGGTCTTTTTCTATCTGTTTTCTGGCTCTTTGTGTATGTGCGTGGTGTTTGCTGTTGTCACAAGTGTTTGATTCTGTGCTTTTGTTGGCTTTGAGGTGGAGTATTGCATAACATAGCATAGGTCTTTATAGCATAGCATGGCAAGATTAAATTTTTAGGCCTTTTTTTTTAATTACATGTATACAAGACAAAGCTGGAGCCCCTTGCTTGAAGTTTAGGGAATCTTACCAAAAAGTAGGAGTTTCTTAAGCACAACTGAATGTACTCTGCATGCCACTTCAAGTCAGATTTTTATTGTGATCTAGCATCCTTTAGCAATTCTGTTCACAGATGGCACCTTTGCTTTCTGTGTGCTGTGTGTCTATACTTGAATTAATGTCTCTTCCTCTTTATTATATCATCTCCATGAAGTGTTCAATTGAACGGGGTTGGCTAAAACCTAACTTGAAGTGTGACTATCACAGAATTGCATCGGTTGGAAAAGACCTTTAAGATCATCGAGTCCAACTGTAAACCTAACACTACCAAGACCACCACTATACCATGTCCCTAAACACCTCATCCAAATGTCTTTTAAATACCTCCAGGGATGGTGACTCAACCACTTCCCTGGGCAGCCTGTTCCAATGCTTGATAACCCTTTCAGTGAAGAAAAATTTCCTAATATCCAATCTAAACCTCCCGTGGTGCAACTTGAGGCCATTTCCTCTTGTCCTATCACTTGTTACTTGGGAGAAGAGACTGACCCCCACCTCTCTACAACCTCCTTTCAGG
The DNA here is from genome assembly GCF_035582795.1 of Mycteria americana. NCBI lineage: Eukaryota > Metazoa > Chordata > Aves > Ciconiiformes > Ciconiidae > Mycteria > Mycteria americana. The sequence goes on along the minus strand of NC_134366.1, from coordinate 138,798,444 downwards.
TAGTTGTAGAGAGCGATAAGGTCTCCCCTCAGTCTCCTTTTCTCCAGGCTAAACAACCCCAGTTCCCTCAGCCGCTCCTCATAAGACTTGTGCTCTAGACCCTTCACCAGCTTCGTTGCCCTTCTCTGGACACGCTCCAGCCCCTCAATGTCTCTCTTGTAGTGAGGGGCCCAAAACTGAACACAGTATTCGAGGTGCGGCTTCACCAGTGCTGAGTACAGGGGCACGATCACTTCCCTAGTCCTGCTGGCCACGCTATTTTTGATACAAGCCAGGATGCCATTGGCCTTCTTGGCCAACTGGGCACACTGCTGGCTCATATTCAGCCAGCTGTCAACCAACACCCCCAGGTCCTTCTCTGTCAGGCAGCTTTCCAGCCACTCTTCCCCAAGTCTGTAGCATTGCATGGGGTTGCGGTGGCCCAAGTGCACTATGTGGCTTATCATGACTGGTTAATAACATTGTTCTCTGTATTTGCCAGCAGCAGCGTGCCAGAATCTTGGATGATCTTGAATTTCTAAAATAGATGTCAACACTTGGAAACCTTTTCATTTTGGTTCATAGACTGTTATTTTATTTCTGTAGCAATCTGACAGAATCTGACGGGCAGCAAACATGCGGAACTGTAGGAAGTTACCTGATGATACAGTAATACATACCAAATAAGTATGGAATAGCTAGTACAAATTCACAGTAGTCATATCAAATAAAAATGGGCCCTTTCAAAAAGCACGGTTTTGATGTTTGATGCGCTTCCTCACAATAGCGTATGTCTAAGATACCAAATGTTATTGGTAAGTAAGCAATAATTTGTGTGGAATTAGATTATATAGACTGAGTAATTCAGAGCCAGAACAGGCCACATTAAGGTAGCTGATAAACCAAGAAGAATTTTCAAGACTAGGGAATAGTTTGTAATAATATAACATTGTAATAATATGACATTGTACAATATTGTATAACGATGTGCATAATGCATAATTACTTTTTTCTTCCTAATAGGAAGATATCTTTCGCCAGATTGTCTACATTGGACTTTATCTCTTTCATATTGCTGGAGCCTATCTGCTGAAGTAAGTCAACTGTAAGTTTTTGCTGGCTTCATTCGCTGTCTTAAACATGTAACAAAATGTCTGAATGTTTGTTTTATTTGTTTTGATAGTCTGACCCATCTTGGACTTGTTCTTCTGGTATTGCATTACTTCGTTGAATTTCTTTTCCACATATCCCGCCTTTTCTACTTCAGTGATGAAAGATACCAGAAAGGGTAAGTAGTCTTTATCTTTTAAATTAATGTAATTTCTGTCTCAAAGCTTTGTACATTTAACCAGAAACCAAAATTACAAGGAAGTTCAAGCAGTGTTTCCTTAGAAGCCACACTTCTCCAGAGTAGTTTTAGTATTTTTATCTCTAGAACAACTATTTTTTTTTTTTTTACCTTATTCGCCTATTTAAGTAAATGTTAGTAGCGGTATAAAATGAAATAAAATCTTACACTATGTACTAATATTAAAAAAAAAAAAAAATTTGTAGAGAAAGGAACAGCATAGGTTGCTAATACAGCCAGTTCTATGGGAACTAAAAACATGCTTATGTTCCAATAGTAACAGGAAGCACTTTCCTTTGAGTTGAAATTAGTTTTCAGAACATACTTTCGGTTTGTAGAAACAGATTGCGAGGCAGGGCTTTTCTTGCTTTTTGTCTTCTAGTCTTGTATTTCTGTACTCATAGGATAGGTTCAAAATAATGAGTTTAGGTAAATTCTTAAATTTCAAACGAATTCACATGGTGAAGAGTAAGCGTTTGCATTGATAGTACTTGTGTTGTGAATGGAAAATTCATTTAGTGTTTGTGATGGTTTTCTTTGTAGATTTTCGCTGTGGGCAGTTCTTTTTGTTTTGGGAAGGCTTCTCACCTTGATTCTCTCGGTCCTCACTTTTGGCTTTGGACTGGCAAGAGCAGAAGATCAGCAGCTGAATTTCAGTACTGGAAACTTTAATATCCTGGCTGTTAGGTATAGTAAACTTGAAACGGTTCTTAAGCATGAGCTGTAAACCTGTGTTAAATACACAATATAAACGGTATAGTATTAATGCTAGAAATTCTGAATGGTTAGGTGATTTCATGCAACTGATAGGATCAGTGGGAATAATTTCTGTAACAGATTTGTAAGGCACACTGATATGAATTGAAGAATTTAAGTCCACAGCTGAGAAATCTGTAACTCATTTTTTTTGTCAGAAAAAACAGAATTAAAAGGAATATCCAACTACAGACATTACTTTATCAAATGTTTTAGAGTTAGTGAATTGAAATCTAGATATAATTGCAGTGAGTTTATCTATAGAGGTCAAGGCATTATGCCCAGGGCATCTTTGGTCCTGTTTGAAGATTCCTGCCTCTTTCTCTGCTTTTATTATGACTCCTATGCTGCTGAATGATGCAGAATGTTCAGCCAACCACCTGGCCTTTTTTATGAATTAAATCCAGAAAAGGAAGTTATTAAAACATTGACAATGTCAGCAGAATTGATATTGCAGAATTGATACTCGGAACTGCAAGACTCTCTTAAACCATTTTCAGCTGTTACTACCTGGTACCTTGAGGGTAATACTGAGAAATGAGAAAGCAAGAAAGAAATCTAGTGCTTCTCAGTTTTGATGTAGGGGCAAAGACTTCACTCTCACTGTATATCTAGTTTTGTTCAGCTGTGCTAGGCCCAGTCACCCTGTATGAGCTAACTCTTGCACGGCTTAGAAAATAGATGTTACGGGGTGGGGGGGGGGGGAACCACCACAAAAAAAGCCACACCTTGAGCCCTTACAAATTCATGTTATCTAGAAGGAATCACTCTAACGTGTTTGCGGAACCTGAGTAAAAAGGCAGTTTGACATACAAAAACCTATCTGAGGTGGTGTTCTATCTTCCTTCTCTATTTCAAAATGAGATAAACTTACTGATAAACCTTTACCTCTGTTTTGTTTCTAGAATCAGTGTGCTGGCCTCCATCTGCATGGCTCAAGCATTTATGATGTGGAAGTTCATTAATTTCCAGCTTCGGAGGTGGAGAGAGCATTCTTCTCAGCCTCAGTCAGTGAAAAAGAAGTTCGTAACAGCTAAAGGAAAGACCTCCAGAAAAGAAAGAGGTTTGTATTTTCATTTTCCTGTTGCCTTGACTTCTCAAAAACAACTTTAGGTAATGGAGAGCCTTTTTATAAATATAATTGCTAAAGAAACATCTTATGTTTCACTTGCAAGTGAGATGACTCAGTTACAGAAACAGTATTGGTGAATATTGTTGTGGGTTGTTTTGTTGTGGGTTTTTTTATTATTAAAAAAAGTCACTATATATTAATTGCTTGATTTTTTTTCTTTCTAATTGACTGAATGAAGGAATTACTATTTCTTTAGTTGATGCAACATGAGATTTTTATTATGCCTGATTTTATTACTTGAGCAAAATGTGTCATGCTTATGTTTTGTTCCCTTATAAAAAGGGAACAGACACATTTTTAGATCTGTTCGCATAATCAGTTACTTCCAATTTTTCCTTGCAATTAATTTCAAGATTGTTTTTCATTGCCACTAAACTTTGAGGTTTTAGGGCAAGGGGTTTGATGATCCAGTGAATAAGCTTGTACTGGACTGTTTTTACTAGAAATAGAATTTTGGTACTTTTTTTAAGGGGAGGTAATAACTACTTACCTACTCTAAACCTGTGTGGAAGCATTTGGAAACGAACTAATGACTCCAGGTTTGACTTTTTGATTGTGTCACGCTCTTTTTATGGAAAGGGCATGAAAGATGAACTGAATGCTTTCTCCTCCAAGGAAAATTATGTGTTCCATTAGGGGAAAAAAAAAATCCCCACACTTCAGTATTTCTGTTGCACCAACAGTTAAACTTCTGTGTATTTAATTGCTAGCTTGAATAACTTCTACACTTTTTTCTGAAACTGTTTGAGTCATTTCAAAAGCTTATTTCAGCATGTTACTTTGCTACCAATCATGTATTGCCCACCTGTTCCACTTTTTGATCTATTGAACATAATGTGTGTGAAGACCATTTGCACTGAACGCTAAGATTTGTGGTCAGAGATCAATGCAGTGATTTTTTCTTTTTTTGTTTTTTGTTTTTTTTTTTTTTTTTCCCCCCCCAGGTTTCTTTTTTATTAAAATCATATGCTTTAGAGTATTTCTGTACTCCCCTTTGATGATTTGTAATTATCACAACTTGGCTTTTGTGTGTTGTTGGGGTGTTTTGCTTTCATCAGAAAATCCAGTTGGACTTTTTTTAATTGAGTGAAGGTAGTTTCCTGTGTAGGTGTCTGCTTAGTAAGACACAATGAACATGAAGCTCTGATTATGTTTTTTGTGGAATTAATTTAAATCTTCTATGACAAATATTTTAAAAGCATAAACTTAAATGGCATTTTAATCAGCGAGTCAAAAATGTAGTAGCTTTTTAAAAATCTCTTAAACTATTTCGTTCATGTAATTTGGTGAATTTGCTGGTTTTCACCCAACTTCAGTGGAGACTTGCAAGTGGTAAACGAATAGTGAAAAAGGCAGTTAATTGGACCTGTGGTTTAATTCACAAAATAAATGAGCTATGCCTGTCTTAAAGACTGGGGAATTCTACAGCTTATTTTAAATGGAAAGAAAAGAACTTTAAAATCCGAAAGGTTAGCATTGTTTCAGATTCTTCTGTTTTGAAGATTCCTGTAATGTTACCTGTTCAGAACACTCGCACAGGATGCAGCAAGACAGTGTTTTTGAAAGAATAGTATATGCAATTAAACTGTTTAAAACAGTCTTTTATTTTCTTTTTTTGTGGTTGGATGGATTTTTGGGAGCCAGGGCACAATAAAATGTGTTACTTTTAGACTATGCCAAAAGCAAGAAATGACAGTAGAAAAATCCTACTGGTGATGTAGGTGGGGTACCCAGGCACATGCTGATTCTTGTTCTGTGTTTTATTTTCACTTGTTTTGACTTAACTATTTAAGAAAACATGATTTCAGTTAGCTGGCTTGGGTCTGTCTCGTTGTTTGTAAGCTTCTTGATTTAAGAATAACACAAACTTTTTGAAAAGTACCCAAAGACCACCTTATGTAGACTTAAAATGGTGTGTCGTTTACAATCAAATGTGTTGGACAGACTTTGACTGTTGCTGTGTCACTAATTAGGCCTGTGTGTCATCTCATTCTTATGTATGTTTCTGATTTTATTTTTTTTTTTTTAGTTGCTTGTTTGCGTAAATGGGAGCATTTGGGTGTAGTGGAGTGGGGAGAGAGGGAAATCAACAGTTGTTTTTGTGGATTGGCCACGCTCTGTGGTGATCTGCAACACATATGCAGGTGGAAAACGTTAATTTAACCAGTTATTTGTACAGAAAAACTGCAGCGGTTGCTTGAAGTCAGAAAGATGCTGTAAGTCGGAGCAGCAGTGTTAAGCAGCAAGCATTACAGCTGGCCATGCACTCTGCTTTTCAGATCTGTTTAATAAAATATGGTCACTGTTAGGCAACATCTCTGCTTCCTTGGGTTCTGGTGACACTGAATTAAGGGGATACTCTTAATTCACAATGGTATCATGTTGCTCCATTTTACTGTAAGTTGTGTGCATTATAAATCCATAGATTGTGGGTCATTACTCTAGGCAAACTTTTGCTATCAAGTAGTCACTGTGGTACTTGCATGGATTAAAACTCTTGAGACCTTTAAGTTGGCCCAGAAGTGGGATAGAAGTAGAGAATTGCAGCTTGTAAAACGTTCTTGCTTTCTATTCTTAGATAGGTGCCTGGTCTTGTTCTTGAACTCTTTCCATGTACACATACTCATCTCAAATCTAACTACTTCTGTCCATCTTATCTATGTAAATACCTTCATTGGAACATAAATGAACTCTATATGTTGAAGTATATAGTTAGAAATTGTGTGTGTATGTATATATAAAGATTTCCTATATATACAAAAAGCTTGTAAAGGTAAGTGAGGGCGTGTAATTTTAGCAAGAATTAAAATATTAAATAGGTTGGATAAACAATAAAGACCTATACCATGGAATTGTGTGTATACTGTGTGTCTCCAAAATTTCACAGACAGGTTGAGTATTTTACTTTTTAAGATAATATCTTCTAAAATATTATAGCTGGTCTTGATTTCCAGTCTAGATGTACATAATGCAGACATTTCAGTGTCTGGCCATGTCAGGAAACCGGACTTCATCATAGTAAACTTTAAATTTTGCACTTTGTAAAAGCTTCATTATACTGTTGCATTATGAATGATAATGATGAGGTTTAACAAAGAAGGTACCTCAGAAAATAAGTTAAAAGACCATTTGTATAGGACCTACAAAAATGTAATAAAATACAAAATATCTCGTATTTGAAAAATGTTTTCTTCTTTTTTCTAGAAAACGGAATAAATGGAACAGTGACCTCAAATGGAGCAGACTCGCCTCGTAGCAGGAAGGATAAATCCTCGTAAAACTGGGTTTTATTAAGTTAATTGACTAATGTCCCCAAAGAATCTGCTTTTTACATGGATGGCCCTTCAGCACTAGAGATGTTACGGATTAAAGAAAATACAATTCATGGGTTTTGATTATTGCTGTTGTTTTGAGAAACTTTTTTTAAAAGCCATTTTGACTAAGGAAAAAGGTTTATCTGTCTTCAAATACTTGGGGGGGGAATACAACACTTTTTAAATAACATTGACACTTTTTTAAACATTTATTGTGATGAAATAACTTCACTTAATGAGGATCACTGTTGCAATGTATTATTTCCTTCCAGTTTTTGTAATCTTGGTGATATATACTGTTCTACCAACTTCACTTTTTCCAAGTTCTTCAAGGAGTATTGCAAAATTGAAGTAAAAACTTAGCATGCCTTTTCAGACACTCTGGCTTTTCAGTTAATTACCTTGATTCAAATTTACAGTTCAGATTGGGATTTCGAGACCACACTGATAAACCTCTTTATTTTGTAGTTATTAGCTACACAACGTCTGCTCTAAGAATTGCCCCATATCATTAAAACAAAACTGAACTAATTGGAAAATGTTACAGAGTCTTATTGTTTATTGGTTAGAAATCTCTTACAAGGAACAAAAAACCTTTTTGAGATATAGCTTTAGCACTTGAAAATTAGAAGGGAGTGTGTATGGTCATAGAAAGAGTTGATTTGAGTAGCACTGTTAACTCCTGTCTGTGCTTTTAAAGTGTAGGTATCTTGGAGAATTAGTGTGTGTTGGACCTTCTTTGAAAACTTGTCTGTCTGATTTTAGAGGGTGGAGGTTCTTACAGTGTGTTGTTGTCTTTGTTTTAGGAGGCATTTAATGCTCCATGAAGGGGGAATTTGTTAGATAAATGGATCAAGTTATGAGAAACATTCCTTTATTCTAACTGCTTTGCTTTGTTTCACCTGTTAGGAAATAGTTTGATTTCTCCTATATATTTTTATGAAAAAATATTTAAAAGCTACAACTTCTTAAAACTGATTTATTGTGCCCTTTGCTACAACTGGAAAAATCTTAATTTAAGAATTTTTCCATTATCTGTCTTTTGTAATTGTATTAAATGTGAAGCTCTGTCCAGTTAATTTTCAGTTTAATATGCAGTTAATGTTTCCCTTTTTGTATTGGGTATAATTCAACCCATTTCACTTGAGAATGAGTTAAGAGATTTAATTCAGTCTTAAGAAGAAGTTGCTAAATTGGTCTTTCAAGTTAACCCAAGTATTGGACTGCTTATTGATTGAGAGGAGTAATTATGAGCAATCAAGCTGATAAATAAAATAGCTTTAATTAAAAACTGTTATTATAGTTGAGTTTATACCCAACAAAATAATAAATCTGCATTCTGTATCTTCTACAGGTCAGGTGCTTACTATACAGAATAAATGTTTCTAGTACAAAATCTTCACTACAAGTAACTATCCATTCTTCAATTGTTTAGTGCTATTCCAAGTTATTGCAGTGTAATTTATTATATGTTTCGGCTAATTTCAGTCACAGTTCCCAAGTACTTGCTTCACAGCTCCTCAAGTGGACTTGGCAGACTTGGACTTGCTTAGCTTGAGAACTCTGGGGCAGCATGCCCTGTCATACGCCCAGTCTGCTTCAGTGGAATTAGCTATACCATGTCTTGATTTGAAGAAATAAAACTCCAGTGGTGAAACTGTGAATCTATCTGATCTGACCATGAAACTGGAAAATTGGAACTCAGAAATTTCGAGAGAATTGCATACATTAAATACTTGCTGCACAAAATCATGTTTCATGTCTGATGTTTCTGAAAAGACCTTCATAGATACTGTGTGCCTTGTTCTCAAGTTGTACCTTAAGCCAAAAGGGGCAAATTTTTAAAGTTTCTAGTCTGGTGCTTTGATTCTAAATCAGTTTGCTTGTGATATTTGGTTGTACTGGGGCTGTCAATTATAAAGGGTGGAGGAACAAATTACAAGGGAGCATTTAAGGTGGTACTTGAGATCTTTAAGACTTATTGGAGTCTGAGGGTTGTAATAGTTGTTTCCCTAAGGCAAACTGTTTCTTGTAAACCTCATTCTTTGGCACAGTAGTCTTGAAATGTAAACTTCAGGTTCACTTCCAAACACTTCAAAAGACTATAGTCTTGCCTGTTAATACTGACACTGCTTTTTGTCTCCTTTTGGCCTTATGGACATTCTTGGCCTTTGGACTTTTAAAAAATAGAGTTTGTTTCCACAATGGCTTAATATTCCTCCTTGCCTTATAGGAGTTGTTGCTTTTTGCCAAGTAATAGAGAATAATTTCAGTTGTTCTAGAATTTGGGTAGAGTGTTGAAGGCCAGTATCTTATGTATCTTGTGGCATAACTAAAAATACGTATTTATCATTTTGGATGAGGCAAAAGCAGTGATTTTTAATCTTCTACCTTGGGGTGGAAAGCCCCATGAATTTAGAAGATTTTGAGAGTTCTGTTTCCAGTTTGATATTACTTGTTTTGGCATAAGATTGTTGTTTGCCTGGATAACTTATTTTGAATTGCTTAAAACTGATTTTCAAATGTTATTGCATTTTGGCTCTTTGTTTGTAATCTGGGATTCAGTAAGCTGGAAGAAGATTAGTTGTCTAATCATGTTTTCTTAATTATAGAATCAGGAAAATTAGAAATGGAAATGACTGAAGAGCTCATTATTGTATTCCTATGCCTAATAAAATAATTTTTGCTTAGGCCATAGTAATTTATCCTGGTCAATTACCAGGTCCCACAGAGAGAAGGCTCTGTCCGTGTAGATGGATTTGAATTGAGTAATTCATGCAGACAGGGTAGGTTTGCTGGGTTTGTTTTTTTTCTTAAACCCCTTCCTCCCTGCCCTATCTTGTCAGAACTTTTCAAGGCTTACAACAGATGATTTCAAGCCTTCCCCCCCCCCCCCCCCCCAATATATGTTTGGTTTATGTGCCAGAATCTACTATCAGAACCAGTATTTTACTTTTACTAAGTAATTATATGTAGCTTCAAAGTACAAACAATGAATGCAGAGCAGCTGAAATTAATTTTCAGAGTTTTTGTTTTTATCTGGACACTTTCTCCTCTTGACTAGTTGTGAAGATTGATTTCTCCTGTGTGAATTATTCATGAATGCGGCTCTTTGGAAATAGTGCTTTTTGGGTGATCCCATGCCCAGACTTAGGAATGATCAAGGGATTTGCCGCGCAGAGAAAATGCATAGGCTATTTCTACTGATGTTAGAATATGCTGAAAGTAAATTAAGTATGCTGGGATAATGCATTTAGAAAATCAGTAGTTATTGGTAAGCATTGGATATTTTTGCTAAATACTTTTTTCTTTGAAGATTTTAGTTGTGTTTATGGAGTTATATTACCGAGAATTGTAATAAGCAGTGTGGTACTCTGGTACAAGTACTTGGACTTCTATAAAAAAGGTTAATACACATCTGCAGTCCTTTTGCTCTTTGCAGATTTCTGACTAACTGTACCTGAGGTGATTTTGTCAGGGGCAAAACTTGATGTTAAAGGGAAGGAAGCATTTTCATTTTCATGCTAAGCTGAAAGTAATGTAGGTTGCTGCCAAAATTGGGGTTCTGTCCCTTGCCTTGTCTAGCACAAGCCTTTCTGGTTGCATGGTGAGCTAGATCAGGGAGCTGGTGCAGCTGAAAACTAGCTTGTTTGCTTAGCTGCTTTTCTGCTGGATTAGTTGCCTGATAGTAATCCTGGAGGTACACGAGTATTTATGTATAAGCAAAAAGAAAAGATGCAGGGAAAAGGTGAATCAAGCTCTAAGGCAGCTACCCCTTTCAACTGCGCGCATGGTTTGAAAATTACACTAGATTACAGTATGAGTTGGGAGATCTCAATCGAAGGGCTTCCAGTCCTCAATACCAGAAGGGAGCTGGTCTCTCTGGTAGCTCCTACATGCTGAACTGTTTAAGTGTGAATGGCTTTTTGTCAGATGTTGTGAGGGAAGGGGGAATACTCAATATGCTTTACTGTACTGAGATACCTTTTATCTGTCATAGTTTTGGGGTTTCTAAGCAGTGCAAGATGATACTGGTGGTGTAGAAATAGGAATTCTGAAAATGTAGTTTCTCTTGGATCAAAAAAACAGGATTACTTTCCTTAACAGCCAGGAAACTACAGCTTTTCTGGTGCAGGATTTTTTTTTTTCCCTCCACATGAACCCTTTATGTATTGAAGTAGGTCTTCCAGAGAGCTTTGCAAGAATTGCACTGTATGCCTGTCTAGGTACATGGAGGGGGGGGTTGTTTGGTTTCTTTTATTTTGTTTTCCTGTTTTCAAGAAGTTTACCAGCTGATTCCTAGGTCATACTTGGGTTTGGTTCCATTTGTGACTTAGCTCTTTGGGCCTGTGTTGTAGAAGATGGAGGCTAGCAGCTTCAATAGGCTCCCTATGCAGTGTTGGTCATCGCTGTCCTAACTGTTCTCTGTGAAAAATGTCAGTATTAAAGGGACCTGAACACTAAGTAGAGACAGTCGTGATATTTGTAACGTTTACAGGCCAGTGAGAGCCTGCATACAGAGATACTGCATTCCAGGGGCTGTGGTTTAATGCCTGGAGGCTGTAGTAACAGGCATCTTGTTACACAAATACTTGGGTTACTTCTTGCACAGGGTATTAGAATGTCCTACAAAATCTAGGAGATCCTTTAAAAAGAATAAGACTTTTCAAAGGACTGATGTCAGTTATCATCTGTTCATCGTGTTGTAATTTCTCACATTGTTAGTTGTGGATTATCTTTAGAGCACTGGATTAGCCCATGATTGGTCTGTTTTGGTTTTTGGTTTTGGTTTTGTTTTTTTTTTTAATACTGTAGGTTGTTGTGGTGGATGTCTGGTGGGCGTCCCCTCTCCTCATTGCTCCCGGCACTGTTCAGTTTAGGATCTGATAAGCCTAGTTCTGTACACATGAAGGAATTTGGTGTGCTCTTCAGAACTAAAATAGAAGCAGTGCTGGAGTGTTTCTGGATCAGACGTGCAAGAAATAAGCACATCAGTATGTCTGCTGTCATCAGAACCCACTTAATGGGAACCGAAACTCTTTAGGATGAATACATTACAATACAACTTGTATTGCAACGTAGTGTTCGGATATAGCTCACATCCAGATCGCAAGTGCCTTTGTGGGTGAAACGGAGCTGCTATCAGCATCTGCAACTGTCGGTTCCCCTTCTGTGAAAGATGGGTGAGGAGTGCTGTGCTGCAGCTGCAGTAGGCTTCTTTCTGCCTTTTAGAGAAGTTCTTTTTCATGTTGACCAGACAAAAGGCAACAACTCTTATTTCAGGTTAAAAAAAAAAAAAAACCAAACCCCAAAAAAACCAACAAAAAAAATAAACCCCCAAAACCCCCAAACAAACTACTACCTAGTTTTGAATCCAATACACTTGCTCTTAGTCTTTCTATGTGTCCTGTCACTTTTACTTTAGGCTTCTGCAAATACTTTATTTTTATCCAGCTCAAGGATGGCAAGCCTGTGATGTGAGTGCCAGAAATGACAACTCCTTTTTCTTCTTTTTGTGTTTGAAACTTTTTGCAGAATCAGAGCAACTGAAGTGTAGCTTTATAATTTGATAGCTTTTCATTATTCATTCTTTGTCCTTATTTATTGTGGTTAACATTAAAGGTCAGGCATTGTCATGCAGCACAACACAGTTGTTACTACTTCATTCCACACACAAGTGTTAGGCAATCTGCTATGCTGAAGTGAAAAAATATATTAGTAAGTCTTGACTGGTTTAGCAGAAATTGGTATTCCTAGATGGTTTTGTTTTCCATACTGCAGTTCACTGTTATTGCCTTTCTCATTTAGGAAACTGGACACTTAAGATCTCCGAATGTCTAGACTGTAGTTTTGCTATATACAACTTGGCAAATTATGGTCTAGAACTTGAGCTTTGTGTCTCCTTATATTGGTTATAAATGTTGAAGAATGTATCTTCCATTGTCATCAACAGATAAAAACTCAGCCCGTGGTGATAAGAATACTGTAACGGGGTAGGAATTTCAACTCTTGAACTCCAGACTAGAAGCCAAGCCAAAACTACCTTGTGTTCTCGCACAGGTGATTCCTCCTCTTTGTTTCTTGATTAATCATTATCTTTGTTTTGTTTATTTAGATTGTAAGTTCTTTGTGGCAAGGGTTGTCTTTTGTGTGTGTGTGTGTGTGTGTGCGCGCGCGTGTGTGTACCCAGGACAATAAGGCCTGGAGCCCCGGTCTGTGGAAGCTGTAATAAGCAATCACCTTGTTATTGTTTTCCTGGATATCATAATAAAGAGTATTGAATTAAAACTGTGCTTGAATAGTCTGTTACAAAAATGGAGGCATGTCAATTGCATCTGGCCTTGCTTACAGTCCAGCAGCATCAGTAGCAGAGGGATACTGGTCAAAGACAAATACCGTGTTCTGTTTGGGGATATTCACTTGAATCAGTAACTACAGAGCCAGGAAATCTTCTTAGGCTGAAGAGAAATGGCTTGTAACTCAGGCTGGAGCTGGAGCTTGCACAAAATTACTAGGAATTCAAGATTGAGTTTCTCAGCCTTCTGTCAACTTGAGAAACTGCACTGGTCCTCCCTCTTGGGAAGGTGGGGCTTGTTTGCTATAACACTTGTGCAGCATTTTGTATCCTTTGAGTAGCGCTTTCAAGCTTGAGAAAGGTAACCATGGACTTAGAGAATACCAAAAACTGCACTGGGCAGTGTCTGGTGTGGCCTGGGAGCTTACTATTCAAATTCAAGTGTCTCCGCTCTCTTCAGCTAAGCAACTTTTAAAGCCTCTGTAGACTTCCGCTTCACTGATATGGAAGAGTAAAATTTCATCCGGTCTGAAACTGAACCTCTACACTGATCCATTGGTGATGTAGGCAAGGTGGTAGGGAACTGAGGACTGTTACCTGAGTTAGGGAAAGTTAGACTGTTTTTAGGAAACTTTTGCCACGAATGTTGCCGTCCCATGGATTTGATTTGCTACATGGTGGAGGGGTTGACTACAGGTCCCAGGATCTCTATATTCAGTTCACCTCAAGATGCATCAGACTGTTGCTTCTGAAGACCTATCAAACTACTTAATCATTCTTAAAACCCGCATTTGTAGCTTCTAAATCCTCACATTAATTGAAAGAAAATGTTAAGTGAAGATTAGTCTTCCATGAAGACACATCTGGTTCTTGGCTTTGTTGTTAGACAATGTAGCTTAAACTGCAGCTTAAAAAGAAATTGTGTTAGAAAATCAATGGAAAACACGTAATTTTAAGAACCAGGGCTACCTTAACAACGGGTGTACTTGTCAGGTGACTAACTCCACCACAGCTGGTGAGGACAGGCAGATACTGGTACACAAATGGCATCTAGGACGAGTGTAACAAGTCCTGCCTTATCTCTCCCCTGCTGCACTTCTCAAAATCATCATCTCGCCCTGCTGCCGCTTTCAGAATGATCTAGCAGATCGCGATGGGAAGTGGAGCAGCTGCAGTCTTATGAGCCAAATCATGTGATG